>NC_091777.1:51246557-52446557 GCF_029378745.1 Bos indicus
CCAGGCAAGAACACTGGAGTGGGTTGCCATTTCCTTCTCCAATGCATGCAAGTGAAAATTGAAAGTGAAGTCGCTCAGTTGTGTCCGACTCATCGCGACCCCATGGACTGTAGCTTAACAGGCTCCTCTGTCCATGGATTTTCCAGGCAAGAGAACTGGAGTGGGGAGCCATTGCCTTCTCCGGGGAGAACATTATACAGAGCCATCAAATCCCTCAGATACTTTTAAGATCCCCTGTTAGTAGTTTAGCCAAATCTACTAAATCACACAGCAATGAGCCCTTTACTTTTTCCCTAATAGTATGATCACAAAGCACTGAAGAAAAAATTACTATGATCGAAACAAAGCAATGCATAATGACCGAAGACAAATGTGTTCAGTTATTCTTTTAAAATCCAACAGTTGTTAATATTGTTTTAAAAACATCTTCACACTTTAGATTTAAATCTCTTCTACAAAATTGATGATTCTATTATGTCAGAGATGGATTAGAAAAATGCAATAATTTAGTGCTACATCCACTATGCCAAAGCCTTTGACTGTGTGGATCACAACAAACTGTGGAAAATTCTTCAAGACATGGGAATACCACACCACCCAATCTGCTTCTTGAGAAATCTATATGCAGGTCAAGAAGCAACAGTTAGAACTGGACATGGAACGACAGGCTGGTACCAAATTCGGAAAGGAGTACATCAAGGCTGTATATTGTCACCCTGCTTATTTAACTTGGATGCAGAGTACATCATGAGAAATGCTGGGCTAGATGAAGCACAAGCTGGAATCAAGATTTTCAGGAAAAATATCAATAACCTCAGATATGCAGATGACACCACCCTTATGGCAGAAAGCAAAGAAGAACTAAAGAGCCTCTTGATGAAAGTGAAAGATGAGGGGTGAAAAAGTTGGTTAAAACTCAACATTCAGAAAACTAAGATCATGGCATCTGGTCCCATCACTTCATGGCAATAGATGGGGAAACATTGGAAACAGTGACAGACTTTATTTTCTTGGGCTCCAAAATCACTGCAGATTGTGACTGCAGCAATGAGAGTAAAAAATGCTTACTCCTTGGAAGAAAAGCTATGACCAACCCCAGACAGGCATATTAAAAAGCAGAGACGTTACTTTGCCAACAAAGGTCCATCTAGTCAAAGGTATGGTTTTTCCAGTAGTCATGTATAGATGTGAGAGCTGGACCATAAAGCAAGCTGAGCTCCGAAGAATTGATGCTTTGGAACTGTGGTATTGGAGAAGACTCTTGAGAGTCCCTTGGACTGCAAGGAGATCCAACCAGTCCATCCTTAAGGAAATCAGTCCTGAATACTCATTGGAAGGACTGACAGTCATGCCAAAACTCCAATACTTTGGCCATCTGATGTGAAGAACTGACTCAGTTGAAAACACCCTGATGCTGGGCAAGATTGAAGGCAGAAGGAGAAGGGGACAACAGAGGATAAGATGGTTGGATGGCATCCACGGACGTGAGTGTGAGCAAGCTCTGGGAGTTGGTCATGAACAGGGAAGCCTGGCGTGCTGCAGTCCATGGGGTTGCAAAGAGACAGACATGAGTTAGCGACTGAACTGAACTGATTGAATACACTGCTGCTGCTGCTGCTGCTAAGTCGCTTCAGTCGTGTCTGACTCTGTGTGACCCCATAGATGGCAGCCCACCAGGCTCCCCCATCCCTGGGATTCTCCAGGCAAGAACACTGGAGTGGGTTGCCATTTCCTTCTCCAATGTATGAAAGTGAAAAGTGTAAGTGAAGTCACTCAGTCGTGTCCGACTTAGCGACCCCATGGACTGCAGCCTACCAGGCTCCTCTGTCCATGGATTTTCCAGGCAAGAGTACTGGAGTGGGGTGCCATTGCCTTCTCCAATTGAATACACTGAAAGAACCTATATGGGAAAAGACCTCCTCCCTCCAAAATAGATATATGTTCATGTATACCAAAACCAGGTTCCTGTACCTAAAACAACGACAACATCGGAAATCAACTCTACTTCAATAGAAAATAAACTTCTAAACCAAAACAAAAAACCACAGCTGGAGCAGGGAGAAATGCTTGCCCCTTCTGGCCACTTTAGTAACAGCCACTGAAAAAACCTCTGCTCTTGGGACACTTATCCCACCTGCTACGTGGGAGACCTGGGTTCGACCCCTGGGTTGGGAGATCCCCTTAAGAAGGGGACAGGCTACCCACTCCAGTATTCCTGGCCTGGAGAATTCCATGGACTGTATAGTCCATGGGGGTCGCAAAGAGTCAGACACGACTGAGCGCTTTCACTTTCACTTGGACACTTGTTTTCACCGAGGCCTGCGAGAATGTAAGAAAAAAACACCTGTCCTCACAAATGTCCTCAAGCATGGTCTGGAAAAAGAATTCAAAAGAGGGCAGACGACAAGAGGGCAATCTCCACAGGTCAGTTTTACACTGTTTTGTTGTTATTTTTTAAAATCATATGAAAAGCCTCCACACACTAAAATCGTATAGAAATGCAAATCAAAACTACAATGAGGAATCACCTCACACTGGTCAAAATGACCTTTGTCAAAAAGTCCACACAACCATAAAGGCTGGTAAGTTTTGGAGAAAAGGAATTCTCTTGCACTGATGTTGTCAATGTAAATTGTTAAAAGTCCATACAGAGGAGAGGGTGGAGCCTCCTTAAACAAGAAAACAGTGAATGAAATTATGGACACTCCCTATCCCCCCAACAGAAAATAAATAACTCGAAATGACTGAAGAGCTAAACAGAGGGACAATTACTCTAAACCTCTTGAGGGATTTATAGGGAAAACAACACTTTGACATAAACAGCAGCAAGCCCTTTTGGATCCGTTGCAGGAAGGGGGACCCTCCCAGGGAACGAAACTGGGCTCTGTCTAATACTCGGAAATGAATTGTCTGAGGAGGACCCCCATGCGCTGACAAAGCAAGAGATTTTCTTGGGAAAGGGCACCCGGCTGGAGAGCAGGAGGGTAAGGGAACCCAGGAGAGCAGCTCTGTCACAAGGCTTGCGGTCTCGGGTGTTATGGTGATGGATTAGTTTCCGGGTTGTCTTTAGCCAATCATTCTGACCCAGAGTCCTTCATAGTGAGGC
Organism: Bos indicus; assembly: GCF_029378745.1. Taxonomy (NCBI): domain Eukaryota; kingdom Metazoa; phylum Chordata; class Mammalia; order Artiodactyla; family Bovidae; genus Bos; species Bos indicus. The sequence continues at coordinate 51,249,664 of NC_091777.1, forward strand.
ATGCCTTGTTCAGCCAAGATGGATGCCAGCAAGAAGGATTCTGGGATGTGGTCAGATATGAGGTGTCTCCTTTTGATCTTTCTGAATTCTTCTGGTTGGGGGTGGCTTATAAGTTCCATGTTCCTTACCAGGACCTCCTGTCATAAAACAATTCATGCAATAGTTTACTATGGTGCCTGGCCAGGGTGGGTGGTTTCAGTCAGCATGCTTCTCCTAAACAAATCCACTGTTTAAAATAATGAAAAACTAAACAAAACTCGACAAAAGAGCCTCTAACCTCAAAAGCTTTGCATTGCAAGGGAAACCGTAAACCAAACTTAAAAAAAAACTGGGAATGAGGGGGAAAAAATGTTTGCAACTGAATTTAGAAACAAGAAATTTCTCTCCAAAACATGCATTGGCTCATGCAGCTCAATACCAAAAATACAATCAACCCAGCAGAAAAATGGGCCAAGATCTAAATGGACATTTGTCCAAAGAAGGCATCCAGATAGCCCATAAAGCACCAAAAAGATGCTCAGCATAACTAATTACTGGAGAAATGCAAATCAAAATGGCAACAAGGTATCACCTCACACCCTCAGAATGTCCATCTTCTCAAAGATCTACAAAGATTAAATGTTGGTGAGGAGAAGGGAACAGGGAAATCTACACTTTGGGCCGGGAAGTAAATGGGTGGTGTGCAGCCATGAAGTAAAACAGTATGGAGGTTCCTTTAAACATTAACTATAGAGTTACCACGTGATCTGGCAAGCCCACTCCTTGCCTTAGATCCAGAAGGAAGATTAAATTTTAAATGACACGTGCATCCCTCTTTTCAGGGGCAGCCCTATTGACAATATCAAAGACACAGCATCAACCAAAATGTCCATCCATAGAGAAATGAAGAGTAACTACTCCTCTGTACACTGGAATACACTCAGCCCCTCAAAAAGAACGAAAATACGCCATTGGCCGCAGCGTGGATGGATCAAGAGACTTATCATATTGGGTGAAGTCTGTCAGAGAGGGAAAGAGAAATGTCTTGTCACTTACAGGTGGAATCTGTCATTTCATTCAAACGAACTAATTTTATAAACAGAAACAAACTCACAGGCTTAGAAAACCCACTTATAGTTATTTTTTTATTTTTTAAAAAGGTAGGGGAAGGGAGACATTAAGAGGTTGGGATTAACATACACATAGTACTGGGAGGCCTGGCGTGCTGCGATTCATGGGGTCGCAAAGAGTCGGACACAACTGAGCGACTGAACTGAACTGAGTACTTATCAACTAGAGAATCCAAAAGGACCTAGTGACTAGCACACAGAAGTCTACGGAACACATGGAAGGAACCGATATGGGAAAAGAATCTGAAAAAAACCAGATAAACGTTCATATATAACTAAATCAAGTTCCTGTATACCTATAACAAACACAACGTTGGAAATCAGCTCTTCTCCAATAGAAAATAGACGCTAAATTGCAAAAGAAAAACAGTGGAGCATTAAGAAGTGCTGCCGCCTTGTGGCCACTGTTGGTAACAACAACTGAAAGACCTGTTCTCATAGGCACTTAATATTCACCACGTCCTGTGGGGCTGTCAGTAAAATACACCAGCCCTCAACAAATGTCCCTGGGTTGGTAACGGAGAAAGAACTCAAAACAGAGCAGACTGTCAAGAGGACGATCTCGGGAGGTCAGTTGACTCTCACTGTTTTCTAAAAAATCACATGGATATATTTCAACATTGTGAAATCTTAAAAGAAATGCAAATCAAAACTACAATGAGGTATCACCTCACACAGGTTAGAATGGACATCGGCAAAAGGTCTAAAACCAATAAATGCTGGGGAGGTTGTGGAGAGAAGGGAACCCTCCTACAGTGGTGCTGGCAATGTCGATTGTTAACAGCCAGCACACAGAACAGCCGGGAGGTTCCTCAAGTAAAAAGTGAATGAAATTAAGGACACTCCAGAGAGAAAAAGAAACTCCACATTGATTAAAGAGCTGAATAGACGGCCAGTAATCCAAATCGCTTGAGGAAAAATATAGGTGTAATATGCTTGGACAGAAATCACAACTGTTTTTGGTCTACCTCTTAGAGTAATGGAAAACTAAACTAAACAAATGGGGCCTCGTTGACTTTAAAAGCATTTGCTCAGCAAGGGGGAGCCATAAACAGGAAAAAAAAAAAAAAAAAAGCCCTCAGAATGGTAAAAATTAAGTGAATTTACTTGTTGAATATTAAGTGCCCATCAGCACAGTTTTTCCAGTTGTTGTTATGAATGCACTTGAATCATCCAGAAACATCCCCCTCCCCAGTCCCTGAAAAATTGCCTTCCACAAATCCAGGCCCCAAAATGTTGGAGACTGCTGCTCTATAGCATAACAATAAGAATATATCTAACAGAACTGACCACTACAGTAAAAACTGACTACATATTAAACTTGCTTTTTAAGTTTTCAAAAACAGCAAGATCTTTCTTATATAGAGCTCCAACATAAATACAAATTAGAATACAAAACATTTTTCAAGGTGAAACTAATTAGGTTTTTGGGGAGAAAGTCCACAAAGAAAACAGCACTTTACTGTTACTTATTTCTAGACAAATTCAGGTTCTGTGGGTATTATTTTAGCCCTGTATTACATGCTTTGTCTCTATTTACTGACAATGAGAAGTTTGGAGGTTTTTCCCCTAAAATTTAAAATAAATAACATTTTTTGTAAAGGAAAATTAACAAGCTAACTTGTTAACAAATTAACTTTATACTTAACAAGCTAACTTTATTCTTCAAGGAACTGTAAGAGAAGAAATGAGCCTAAAGTTAGCAGAAGGAAAGGAATACTAAAAATCAGAGCAGAAGTAAATGAAATAAAGACCAGAGAACTAATAAAACAGATCAGTGAAACCAAGAGTTTTTTTTCCTCTTTCAGAAGAAAATGTTTCATTACTTACGACTGGTAGGGACACGTGGGAGGGCAACCTTCCGTCAGGCACCTAAGACTTTCAGCAGCTCACTTCCATCCTGTCTTCCGTTCCTGTCTAGATCCGGCTGAATTAATTGCCCTCGAAAAAGCAGGAAACACGTTTTGGTTTCATCCCAGCGATTCACATTCTCCCTCCTCCTGGAACCCCCCTCCCACCACTTCACTCTCCTCGCTCCTTCTCCCACTCCAGCCCAGCGGGCTTCACCTGCCCAGACACACCTGCTGGTCATCCTCAATCAGCACGACCAATCAACAGACCAAGCCGCTCTGTTAGTCTCAAAACAAAATTCATACTTTGTTTTGTTTTTTACTCCTTTGTCCACTGTCTTCCTAATACGCTGAGAGCCATGTGAGGATGAGCACTGCTCTCCTTACCCACTCACAGATGCTCTGCCCTCTGTCTCTGCACACAGGGAGCCGCCCCTCCTTCTCTTCCCCAGCATCTCTCACGACAGAGGAAATACAAACATTCATTCATTTTGAGCTCTCCTCTGAATTATAATTACCTGCAAATTCCCAGGGACTCCAAAAAGCTAGGTTTTATATGGTACTTTCAATAAATCCCATAAAACCTTTTATGTTAGCAAAAAAAAAAAAAATCTCTCACTTGAATTTTTGCTCAGTAAAGCCCCACTGGAAACCCCACGATCTGCTCCCCAATCATCCCTCCATCCAGCCGGAGCCGGGGTGTGCTCAGGGGCAGGGTCAGCACGTGTCCTGCCCAATGTCAGCCCAAACACAGCTCCAATGTTCTCTCCTGTTGGAGACCCCCTCTGTCTTTTGCTTAGCGGTGGAGCATAAAGAAGCACTCACCTGACTCTGGCTCTTTGCTCCAGAGTTCTGTGCAGGTAAGAGTTACTCAGGATGGACCAGGGGCTCCTGAGTCTGTAGTAACAGGGACTGGGTCCTGAGACCCCACTCTGCCCACAGAGATGCCATCACCACACCAGCTGCAGTATCAGAGACAACAGCAGCGTCTGCACAGAGCATCTGCTGCGTCTCCAATGAGAAGCGAATGTTTTCCTAGGCACAGTCCTCCTCCTCTTCAGATCAGAAGAGAAAGACAGAGGGAGGGAGAGAGACAGTGAGACAGAGAGAAAGAAACAGAAAGAGAGAGATACAGTGAGAGACACACACGGAGAAAGAGACAGAGACAGGCAGAGAGTGTGTGTGTGTTTCTTACACAAAGTAGCCTGCCAGGCTCCTCTGTCTGTGTGACCCCATGGACTGTGGCCCGTCAGGCTCCTCTGTCCATGGGATTTCCCAGGCAAGAAAACTGGAGTGCGTGGCCATTTCCTTCTCTAGGGGATCTTCTCAGACCCAGGGATTGAAACGACATCTCCTGAGTTTCCTTCCATTGGCGGGGGATTCTTTACCACTGCACCACCTGGGAAGCCCCTGACTAAGGACAACTGCTGGCAATTATCCAGATGATTCCAATGGGGAGTGGAACAGCAGGCAGAAAAGGTTCTCAGCCTTCTCGGGGGTAAGACTTGGTTTAGAATCAACATTGAGATTAGGCATTAACGGGACACTCCGAGGTGCATCAGAAACTTTCTTTGTGGGACTTCCTTGGTGGTCCAGTGGTTGAGAATCAGTCTTGCAATGCAGGGGACGTGGATTAGATCCCTGGTCGAGGAACTAAGATCCCACACGCTGGAGCAACTAAGCTTGCGTGCTGCAACTACTGGGCCTGCGAGCTTTAGAGCCTGTGTGCCACAATTAAGACCCACCACAGCCGAATGCATAAATAAATACTTTAAAAAGAGGAACTTGCTGAGTGCTGCCCCAGGTCACATGTGTGAGGTCTTGCACCAAGGCCACAGAAGCAGAGCCCAGAACCAAGGTCACCGCCAAAGCTGACTGAGCCCCTTTGTAGCCTTGTCAAAAGGCCCTGATAATCACTAACAACCCTCCGGACTCCCAATTAAGCAAAGATGCCCACTCCAGTAAACACCCTATAGCATCCCAACCAATCACCTAATGCCAACCTTCCGGCAGGAATTTTCTTTGTCTTGATATAAAAGCTGGCTCATGAACACTCATGAACACTGTCAACTCTCCTGGTCTGTCAGGAGTTGACAGCCAGCTGCGTTCGCAGTGCCCCGCTCTCTCTCTGCTCTTTGTTCTTAGTAAACTCACTCCCTTCTCAAGTGCTCTGGTCTGGAAATTCTTTTCCAACCCATGCTCATACTGCTTCAACATCTGGTGGCCTTTGGGGATTGCTCTCAGGGGACCCTCCCCCAGTCTCCTTTCCTCTTTCCTTCTTCCTTGGGCCCTCTGCCAACAGGCAAGTGGCTGTGGAAGCAACTGAGGAACTCTGGCCAGTGTCACCCTCTGGTGTGTCCCGAAGGCCCCACTGCTCGCTGTGCCCCAGCAGTTGCCGCCCAAATAGGGTGAGGTCTCTCTTTTTCACTCCTTTCCAACTGAGGACTAGGCAAATCAATATTGTGTTGGCATGGGTCAGGCCTTTAAAAGCCACTAGGGTGCCTGCCGCTAGAAGACACCCGTGCAGAATAAAGAGGAGTCATGGAACAGATAGGCTATCAGAGCTTCTGCCCCTAAGACAACTTCCGTGCACTGTATGTGCCATATTGGTTCAAGCAAGACACTGAGCCCATTGCCCAGGCCACCACCTCCTAGCAGGAGTAAACAGCACATTACCCCTCAGCTTCTCTTCTCTGTCTCTTTCACTTTCCCTCCCTGTCATGATTTAATTTACAGGGGCCTAGGAGCAGCCTCTGAATCATCCCAAAGAATGCCTTGCACGTGTCAGAGGATCCTCAAAAGGCGAGTCACGGTTGTTCCGGGAACACTCTCTCCGTCCTTTCCGGGCCCTAGTTGCCAGGTGTTTTCCGTGGTTTGGGCCTAGGCTGGTGCCTAGCCACACGGTTTGTGCCACTCGCAGTCACACATTCAGAGGTGATCTCTCACTGTCGGACGCAGTTGCTGGGATGGTGGGCCATTTGTGCCGTTAGCCACACGGTGCCTCGTCACACACAGAGCCTTCACTGGGACAGCTGGAACGCCTTCTGTGGCCAGTGAATTCTCGGTACCCCATTCTAAAAATGGGCTCAGGTATGTCTTGAGACCCTCCTTCACACTCACCTCTAGGCTGTATTCTGAAGAACTGGAAAAAAAAATCTGACCCTGAAAATCTTAAGAAGAAAAGGGTCACTTTCTTTTGCAACAAAACTTGGAGCCAGTACAAATTGAGGAACCAAGAAAAATGGCTTCCTCGTGGCCCACTAAATTACAACACAATCCTCCAATTTCATCCCTTTTGATGTTCCATATGCTCAAAAACTTATGGCACTCAGTCAGATTCCAGATCTAAGGGGCTCACGCCACATATGTCTTTCTGCTGCTGCCCTATCCCCTCATCCCCCACGGTCTCTCCATCCACCAGATCTCCTGGTCCAGGAGTGTTTCCTATCATCAAAAGCCTGGAAAAAACGCTTCTAAAATTCTAAAGAATCCCCTTCTAACTCCTCCTGTCTCTTGGGGCAGTGGGGTGGGAGAGAAGGAAGTGGGAACAGAACCACGCTTCCCCTATTCCTGCAAGTTCTCCTACTCTTCAGATTCTTCTAATCAAACCAAGACCCCGCCATCTCAGAGGAACGATCCCTGCTGGGACACCCTTATCAGTCAATCTGCACCTGTGACCAGAGCCGATGTGAATTTGAACACTCTCCAATTTAAAAATTTAACCTACAAGACCATGACCACAGAAAGGAAAAACACAATATAGCCATGATATTCTTTAGAATCCAGAAAAAAAAAAAAAAAAAACTGGCTAAAATGAAATCTTTTTGAAACTGCAAAACTATTTCTTTTTGCACGTGCAATTAGGAAAAAGCTGGCTTGTTAAGATACTTTGTTTTTGGAGTTCTGATCCTGTCTGAGAAGCAAAAACATTCCTAGGGAAAAAAACTGAAGTTAACTCTTTTCATGTCCTTGAGATACACAGCCCACTCTGTCTGAGACTCCAGCTGAGAGCTAATTAGTAGAACTTCAAGCCAAGGGGAAAAAAGGGGCAAAGAGATATTTTAAATCTCAAGTGGAAAACTATGAGATCTCTGTCTGTCCAGATATATGCATGTCTCAGTGTGTGTCTTTGATTTGGATAATATTGTTGAGGTTAATTTGTCAATGAGCTCTATTTAATTGATTATATTCTTTGCAGCCAAAGATGGAGAAGCTCTAAACAGTCAACAAAAACAAGACCAGGAGCTGACTGTGGCTCAGATCATGAACTCTTTGTTACCAAATACAGACTTAAATTGAAGAAAGTAGGGAAAACCACTAGACCATTCAGGTATGACCTAAATCAAATCCCTTATGATTATACAGTGGAAGTGAGAAGATTTAAGGGCGTAGATCTGATAGAGTACCTGATGAACTATGGACTGAGGTTCGTGACATTGTACAGGAGACAGGGATCAAGATCATCCCCATGGAAAACAAATGCAAAAAAGCAAAATGGCTGTCTGGGGAGGCTTTACAAATAGCTGTGGAAAGAAGAGAAGTGAAAAGCAAAGGAGAAAAGGAAAGATATAAGCATCTGAATGCTGAATTCCAAAGAATAGCAAGAAGAGATAAGAAAGCCTTCCTCGGCGATCAATGCAAAGAAATAGGGGGAAAAAACAGAATAGGAAAGACTAGAGATCTCTGCAAAAAAATTAGAGATTCCAAGGGAACATTTCATGCAAAGATGGGCTCGATAAAGGACAGAAATGGTATGGACCTAACAGAAGCAGAAGATATTAAGAAGAGGTGGCAAAAATACACAGAAGAACTGTACAAAAAAGATCTTCACAACCCAGATAATCACGATGGTGTGATCACTGACCTAGAGCCAGACATCCTGGAATATGAAGTCAAGTGGGCCTTAGAAAGCAGCACTACGAACAAAGCTAGTGGAGGTGATGGAATTCCAGTTGAGCTCTTTCAAATCCTGAAAGACGATGCTGTGAAAGTGGTGCACTCAATATGCCAGCAAATTTGGAAAACTCAGCAGTGGCCACAGGACTGGAAAAGGTCAATTTTCATTCCAATCCCAGAGAAAGGCAATGCGAAACAGTGCCCAACTACCGAACAATTGCACTCATCTCACACGCTAGTAAAGAAATGCTCAAAATTCTCCAAGCCTGGCTTCAGCAATAGGTGAACCATGAACTTCCAGATGTTCAAGCTGGTTTTAGAAAAGGCAGAGGAACCAGAGATCAAATTGCCAACATCCGCTGGATCATGGAAAAAAACAAGAGAGTTCCAGAAAAACATCGATTTCTGCTTTATTGACTATGCCAAAGCCTTTGACTGTGTGGAACACAATAAACTGTGGAAAATTCTGAAAGAGATGGGCATACTAGACCACCTGACCTGCCTCTTGAGAAATCTGTATGCAGGTCAGGAAGCAACAGTTAGAACTGGACATGGAACAACAGACTGGTTCCGAATAGGAAAAGGAGTACATCAAGGCTCTATATTGTCACCCTGCTTATTTAACTTCTATGCAGAGTACATCATGAGAAATGCTGGACTGGAAGAAACACAAGCTGGAATCAAGATTGCCGGGAGAAATATCAATAACCTCAGATATGCAGATGATACCACCCTTATGGCAGAAAGTGAAGAGGAACTCAAAAGCCTCTTGATGAAGTTGAAAGAGGAGAGTGAAAAAGTTGGCTTAAAACTCAACATTCAGAAAACAAAGATCATGGCATCTGGTCCCATCACTTCATGGGAAATAGATGGGGAAGCAGTGGAAACAGTGTCAGATTTTATTTTTCTGGGCTCCAAAATCACTGCAGATGGTGACTGCAGCCATGAAATTAAAAGACTCTTACTCCTTGGAAGGAAAGTTATGACCAACCTAGATAGCATATTGAAAAGCAGAGACATTACTTTGTCAACAAAGGTCCGTCTAGTCAAGGCTATGGTTTTTCCTGTGGTCATGTATGGATGTGAGAGTTGGACTGTGAAGAAGACTGAGCGCTGAAGAATTGATGCTTTTGAACTGTGGTGTTGGAGAAGACTCTTGAGAGTCCTTTGGACTGCAAGGAGATCCAACCAGTCCATTGGGAAGGAGATCAGCCCTGGGATTTCTTTGGAAGGACTGATGCTAAAGCTGAAACTCCAATACTTTGGCCACCTCATGTGAAGAGTTGACTCATTGGAAAAGACTCTGATGTTTGGAGGAATTGGGGGCTGGAGGAGAAGGGGACGACAGACGATGAGATGGCTGGATGGCATCACTGACTTGATGGATGTGAGTCTGAATGAACTCCGGGATTTGGTGATGGATAGGGAGGCCTGGCGTTCTGCGATTCATGGGGTCACAAAGAGTCGGACACGACTGAGCCACTGAACTGAACTGAACTGAAAGAAAAGTAGGGCTTCTCTGGTGGCTCAGATGGTAAAGAATCTGCCCGCGATGCAGAGGAGCCAAGTTCAATCCCTGGGTCGGGAAGACCCCCTGGAGAAGGGAATGGCTACCCACTCCAGTATTCTTGCCTGGAGAATTCCATGGACAGAGGAGACTGGTGAACTACAGTCCATGGGGTTGCGAAGAGTCAGACACAACTGAGCGACTAAAACACATACAGTAAAGTAAGCGTTTATAAATCAAGCGATTCTGAATTCAAGAAAAATTAAACTATATGAGTTTCAGGCTCATGTAAACTGGGAAATATTCACTATTACGTTAATCAGTTCAGTTCAGTTGCTCAGTCGTGTCTGACTCTTTCCAACCCCATGGACTGAAGCACGCCAGGCTCCTTTCCCAATTTGGAACCAGTCTGTTGTCCCATGTCCGGTTCTAACTGCTGCTTCTTCATCTGCATACAGATTTCTCAGGAGGTAGGTAAGGTGGTCTGATATTTCCGTCTCTTTCAGAATTTTCCACAGTTTCCTGTGATCCACACAGTCAAAGGCTTTGGCATAGTCAATAAAGCAGAAGTAGATGTTTTTCTGGAACTCTATTGCTTTTTCCATGATTCAACGGATGCTGGCAATTTCATCTCTGGTTCGTCTGCCTTTTCTAAATCCAGCTTCAACATAAGGAAGTTCTTGGTTCACATACTGTTGAATCCTGGCTTGAGAATTTTGATAATGACTTTGCTAGCGATTGAGATGAGTACAATGGTGCGCTAGTTTGAACATTCTTTGGCATTGCCTTCTTGGGAATTGGAATGAAAATTGACCTTTTCAAGTACTGTGGTTACTGCTGGGTTTTTTTTAATTTGCTGGCATATTGAGTAGAGCACTTTCACAGCATCATCTTTTAGGATTTGAAATAGCTTAACTGGAATTCTATCACCTCCACTAGCTTTGTTTGTAGTGATGCTTCCTAAGGCCCACTTGACTTCCCAGTCCAAGATGGCTCTAGATGAGCCATCACACCATCATGGTTGTCTGGTCATGAAGATATACCCATTTGAATGCAGAATTTCGAAGAATAGCAAGGTGAGATATGACAGGCTTCCTTGGTGATCAATGCAAAGAAATAGAGGAAAACAATAGAATGGGAAAGACTAGAGATCTCTTCAAGAAAATTATAGATACCAAGGGAACATGTCATGCAAAGATGGGCACAATAAAGGACAAAAATGGTATGGATCTAACAGATGCAGACGATATTAAGAAGAGGTGGCAACAATACACACAAGAACTGTACAAAAAAGATCTTCATGACTCAGATAACCACGATGGTGTGATCACTCACCTAGAGCCAGACATCCAGAACAACCTTATCAGGTAAATAAAAAGCCTGTCTCAAAGAAATCTCAAAGTATAGTGGGAACTCTAGAAGAAAAAATCCACCTCAACAAAAACTGATGACAGACCTATGACATCTACAGTCAACGGACCAAACATATTAAAAGCAAATTAGTCTTGGCTGTGTTTAATAAGATCAGATCAGTCACTCAGTCGTGTCCGACTCTTTGCGACCCCGTGAATCGCAGCACACCAGGGCTCCTGTCCATCACCAACTCCCGGAGTTCACTCAGACTCACGTCCATCAAGTCAGTGATACCATCCAGCCATCTCATCCTCTGTCGTCCCCTTCTCCTCCAGCCCCCAATCCCTCCCAGCATCAGAGTCTTTTCCAATGAGTCAACTCTTCGCATGAGGTGGCCAAAGTACTGGAGTTTCAGCTTTAACATCATTCCTCCCAAAGAAATCCCAGGGCTGATCTCCTTCCCAATGGACTGGTTGAAACTCCTTGCAGTCCAAAGGACTCTCAAGAGTCTTCTCCATCACAGTTCAAAAGCATCAATTCTTTGGCGCTCAGCCTTCTTCACAGTCCAACTCTCACATCCATACATGACCACAGGAAAAACCATAGCCTTGACTAGACGGACCTTTGTTGGCAAAGTAATGTCTCTGCTTTTGAATATGCTATCTAGGTTGGCCATAACCTCAAGGAGTAAGCGCCTTTTAATTTCATGGCTGCAGTCACCATCTGTAGTGATTTTGGAGCCCAGAAAAATAAAGTCTGACACTGTTTCCACTGTTTCCTCATCTATCTCTCATGAAGTGATGGGACCGGATGCCATGATCTTCGTTTTCTGAATGTTGAGTTTTAAGCCAACTTTTTCACTCTCCACTTTCACTTTCATCAAGAGGCTTTTGAGTTCCTCTTCACTTTTTGCCATAAGGGTGGTGTCATCTGCATAGCTGAGGTTATTGATATTTCTCCCGGCAATCTTGATTCCAGCTTGTGTTTCTTCCAGTCCAGCATTTCTCATGATGTGCTCTGCATAGAAGTTAAATAAACAGGGTGAAAATATACAGCCTTGACGAACTCCTTTTCCTATTTGGAACCAGTCTGTTGTTCCATGTCCAGTTCTAACTGTTGCTTCCTGACCTGCATACAGATTTCTCAAGAGGCAGATCAGGTGTTCTGGTATTCCCATCTCTTTCAGAATTTTCCACAGTTTATTGTGATCCACACAGTCAAAGGCTTTGGTGCCGGGGTCCAGTCCCGGTGGATCCAGGGAATTCGAAGCGGGGACGGCGTTGGCAAGGATCAGGAAACAACTGCTTAATTAAACGTTAATTAAGGATATAAAGAGTAATAGAATAAGGATAGCTCAGTGAGGAAATTCAGTGGAGAAAAGAGGCTGAATAATTCAGCCAGAAGGTAAGAGAAAGAACGACATGGTGAGACCAAGTTTCGGTGAACAAGGCCCGCACTTTATTTTCCAAAGTAGTTTTTATACCTTAAGTTATGCATAGAGGATAATGGGGGAAGGGGTAGAGTCATGCAGTAAGCCAGGCTTTCTTCCTGCAAACATATCATATGCAAAAGTTTAGGTGATTTGCATCATCTTCTGGCCCGGAGGCCTTTTCCTCTAAAGGTGATTATTCTAAAGTCAGGCGCCAGCCTCCAAAAAGTATTAGATAAAGTTGCATTCCTACAGAGCAAAGGTGTGATGGGCTATAACAAGAAAAAGAATTAACTCAAGGGTCCCAGGTTACAAACATTAAAGCTACTATTTACACCAATTATATTAATCAATACACTGCCAGGGACACAGCAGGTAAGGGATATGGAGACTTAGCAGCAAATATTGGCCCAACAAGTGAAAATCCCTTCACCAATACAATTTCTAATCAATCTTTTGACTGCTCAAAGGAATCTGTATTTAGACAGTTTAGAACATCTCATGCCTCTCACAGTTTGGAGGCTCTGAGCAATCACATGTGGCCGGAAAAAACCTATTCAGGCAGGCTAGAGGACTTCCAAGGGAGTTTGTAGGTTGAAACACTGTCACACCCAGGAATTATTAACTGGAGCTGTAAGCTAACTCTTTTTTCAGAGAGAGGTAGTGGGGGACAGGTGAAAGCACAAAGCAGAAAGTAGGCAGACTCTGGTTTTGGGGGTAGATTGCTCGAGAATTTCCAGGGAGACTCCTGAGGCTTGATCCCGCCTTTGCGTATGCCAAGCCTCCTTCCTCATGACCTTTGCCAGGGGCGGAGCTCGCTCCCCGCACTTTGGCATAGTCAATAAAGCAGAAATAGATGCTTTTCTGGAACTCTCTAGCTTTTTCCATGATCCAGTGGATGTTGGCAATTTGATCTCTGGTTCCTCGGCCTTTTCTAAAACCAGCTTGAACATCAGGAAGTTCACGGTTCATATATTGCTGAAGCCTGGCTTGGAGAATTTTGAGCATTTCTTTACTAGCATGTGAGATGAGTGCAATTGTGCGGTAGTTTGAGCACTCTTTGGCATTGCCTTTCTTTGGGATTAGAATGAAAACTGACCTCTTCCAGTCCTGTGGCCACTTGAGTTTTCCAAATTTTCTGGCATATTGAGTGCAGCACTTTTACAGCATCATCTTTCAGGATTTGGAATAGCTCAACTGGAATTCCATCACCTCCACTAGCTTTGTTCGTAGTGATGCTTTGTAAGGCCCACTTGACTTCACATTCCAGGATGTCTGGCTCTAGGGCAGTGATCACACCATCGTGATTATCTGGGTCGTGAAGATCTTTTTTGTACAGTTCTTCTGTGTATTCTTGCCACCTCTTCTTAACATCTTCTGCTTCTGTTAGGTCCATACCATTTCTGTCCTTTATTGAGCCCATCTTTGCATGACATGTTCCTTTGGTATCTCTGATTTTCTTGAAGAGATCCCTAGTCTTTCCCATTCTATTGTTTTCCTCTATTTCTTTGCATTGATCGCTGAGGAAGGCTTTCTTATCTCTTCTTGCTATTCTTTGAAACTCTGCATTCAGATATTTATATCTTTCCTTTTCTCCTTTGCTTTTCGCGTCTCTTCTTTTCACAGCTATTTTAAGGCCTCCCCAGACAGCCATTTTGCTTTTTTGCATTTGTTTTCCATGGGGATGATCTTGATCCCTGTCTCCTGTACAATGTCACGAACCTCATTCCATAGCTCATCAGGTACTCTATCTATCAGATCTAGGCCCTTAAATCTATTTCTCACTTCCACTGTATAATCATAAGGGATTTGATTTAGGTCATAACTGAATGGTCTAGTGGTTTTCCCTACTTTCTTCAATTTAAGTCTGAATTTGGCAATAAGGAATTCATAGTCGGAGCCACAGTCAGCTCCTGGTCTTGTTTTTGCTGACTGTATAGAGCTTCTCCATCTTTGGCTGCAAAGAATATAATCAATCTGATTTCGGTGTTGACCGTCTGGTGATGTCCATGTGTAGAGTCTTCTCTTGTGTTGTTGGAAGAGGGTGTTTGTTATGACCAGAGCATTTTCTTGGCAAAACTCTATCAGTTTTTGCCCTGCTTCATTCCGTATTCCAAGGCCAAATTTGCCTGTTACTTCAGGTGTTTCCTGACTTCCTACTTTTGCATTCCAGTCCCCTATAATGAAAAGGACATCTTTTTTGGGTGTTAGTTCTAAAAGGTCTTGTAGGTCTTCATAGAACCGTTCAACTTCAGCTTCTTCTGTGTTACTGGTTGGGGCATAGACTTGGATTACTGTGATATTGAATGGTTTGCCTTGGAAACGAACAGAGATCATTCTGTCTTTTTGAGATTGCATCCAAGTACTGCATTTCAGACTCTTTTGTTGACCATGATGGCCACTCCATTTCTTCTGAGGGATTCCTGCCCACAGTAGTAGATATAATGGTCATCTGAGTTAAATTAACCCGTTCCAGACCATTTGAGTTCACTGATTCCTAGAATGTCGACATTCACTCTTGCCATCTCTTATTTGACCACTTCCAATTTGCCTTGATTCATGGACCTGACATTCCAGGTTCCTATGCAATATTGCTCTTTACAACATCGGACCTTGCTTCTATCACCAGTCACATCCACAGCTGGGTATTCTTTATGCTTTGGCTCCATCTCTTCCTTCTTTTTGGAGTTATTTCTTCACTGATCTCCAGTAACATATTGGGCACCTACTGACCTGAGGAGTTTCTCTTTCAGTATCCTATCATTTTGCCTTTTCGTACTGTTCATGGGGTTCTCAAGGCAAGAATACTGAAGGCCATTCCCTTCTCCAGTGGACCACATTCTGTCAGATCTCTCCACCATGACCTGCCCATCTTGGGTTGCCCCACGGGCATGGCTTAGTTTCATTGAGTTAGCCAAGGCTGTGGTCCTAGTGTGATTAGATTGACTAGTTTTCTGTGAGTATGGTTTCAGTGTGTTTGCCCTCTGATGCCTTCTTGCAACACCTACCGTCTTACTTGGGTTTCTCTTACCTTGGGCATGGGGTATCTCTTCACAGCTGCTCCAGCAAAGCGCAGCCATTGCTCCTTACCTTGGACATGTTTAATAAAAATTAGGGTAATGGTAGAAAAAAATTTGTCTCACTGAATATTAAATCCTAGTTTTGTTAATTAAGGTTAGTGTTTATTAAGATTCACTTCTGAAATAATTATTTGTTGTTATAAAATTTAATTAAGTTAATAAGAGGACATTCTAAGTTTGTTTCTGAAGACTAACTTCATAATCAACCTTTGGATAAAGAGCAGATGCTCCATGATCTACAACCAGAGGATTAACACCAGCTTATGGTCATTCAACAAACTAAGTCAGACGACAAGGTAAATACTGGGCTACCCCTAATAGAAGCTCTTAAATTCTTCCTTGTGACGTTACTATTACTGCTAGCTATATTGCTTTCTATATTGCCTATCTTACAGAATTGTTGTCTTTTCCATTACCAATTGTGTGACTGAGTCTCTAATAAAAGGATGATCTATCTTTTGATATGAGATCAATGATTATAATAATGTAACTCTAAGTATGAGAAGAAGCCAAAAGAAGGAATATTTTCATGCACTATAAGAGACTACTAGTAAGGCAGATATGATCCAGGACTTTTGCTACTTTCGTAGCCTAATCCAGTAACAGCACATTGAGTGGACAATCAAAACATCTTCGCTAGACCTGGGAATGAGCATTCCTAATATACCTTTACTAGACAAACATTCCTAACATCATGGGACAAAATGATCACAATATGGCCCCAAAACCGTGCTCAAATCTATGGCCATGAAGGGAGTCTGAGGCTGGAAGCTGGCACTTGCCATCTGCCTCTACAAAGATGAAATCAGGAGCCACTACAGCTGCTGACCTTCTACACCCACAGAAAGGAATTCAGGGTAGAAATCATGAATGAGGCGTTTTGTGCTCTAAGAAAAACTGGCAGGACAGGTCTTCAGACAGTTAGATGTTTTCAAGTAAAGATTTCATGAACCCCAATTCTTGCATATTCTCTTACCTAGAGAAGCCCCAACATCACAGACCAATGTCTGGCCTTGGTTCTCCTGACTAGCCTCTCTTTTAGGCCCCTCGGCAGGTTTTCTACTTCTATTAATCTTCAGGCCGTGTATCTCTAACCTTCTTGTTAAGTTTATTTCTTCTAGAATACAAATAAAATCTCCAGATGCTGATGCAACAAGGATACCAGCTGGTTGACACGCGGACTACGCTAGAACAAGCAGCTTTCTCATTCCACAGACTCTCATCTCCCTCCAAAAATGCACCCTGACAGTGTGGGCATTGGGACCAGGACCCCACAACCCTCCTGTCCAGCAGGAAGAAGCCAGAGCAGTTTCTGCCCCTTTCCCCAATGACTCGGGTCCCCACGTCGCAAGAGAGGATAGGCAGGTAGAAAGATTTGGCCCATTAATAAGAGGGGGGAACACTGAATCCTGCCCCAGGGCACAGGTGTGAGGTCTTGCACCAAGGCCACAGAAGCAGAGCCCAGAACCAAAGTCACCTCGAAAGCTGACTGTCCCACTTTATAACTGTTGCCAAAAACACCCTGCTGCTGCTGCTGCTAAGTCACTTCAGTCGTGTTTGACTCTGTGCGACCCAATGGACGGCAGCCCACCAGGCTCCCCCGTCCCTGGGATCCTCCGGGCAAGAACACTCGAGTGGGTTGCCATTTCCTTCTCCAATGCATGAAAGTGAAAAGTGAAAGGGAAGTCGCTCAGTCGTGTCCGACTCTTAGTGACCCCATGGGCTGCAGCCCACCAGGCTCCTCTGTCCATGGGATTTTCCAGGCAAGAGTACTGGAGTGCGGTGCCATTGCCTTCTCCGAAAAACCCCCTAATACTAACTAAAAAGCTGCCTGACTCCCAATTAGGCAGATGCCCACTCCATTAAACACCCTATAGCGTCCCAACCACTCACCTAATGCCAACCTTTCAGCACGAATTTTCTTTGTTTTAAGGCTATAAAAGGTGGTTATTAACTCATGCACGCTGTCAACTCTCCCTGGTCTGTCAGCAGTTGTCAGCCAGCTGCGCTCGCGGTGCCCACTCTCTCTCTCTGCTCTTTGTTTTTAATAAACTCACTCCCTTCTGAAATGCCCTGTGTCTGGAAATTCTTTTCCAACCCGCGCTCAGACTGCCTGAACAGTGTCGACTTGGGAGCTTGGGAGGCAGGCTCCCCATATGAGCAGAGGGCCCAGAGGCGCCAGGGCGGCCTTGAGAGGAGGGTTGGGGGCACAGGGCCCGGGAGCCAGTCTTCAAGGGATAGAATAGGGTCAGAACAGAAGGAAGGAGGAGCTCTGCACCACAGAGGAACCCTCCCAGTGGAAGGACCGTCCCCACAAGAGAAGCATGTGGATGGTGTGGACTCCAACAAGCTCTGAGCTTCCCAAGGGAGGCTGGCGGTTCCAAAGGGCAGGATGCGCCTGAGGCCTCTTTTTGCCTGAAAAACAGAAACTACACAAGTAATCTCATCTCTGCAGAGTCATTCCTCACCCCGACTTTCCCCTCCCATCCCCCAGGACAGCAACTTTCTCTTCTTTCCCTGCCCCCTAAACTCGTCCCCCTTCCCCCGCTCTTCTAGATCATTCTGGGCTCTGCACACTCCTAGGCCTGCCCCATCCTCCATTTTCTCCCCTTCCCACTTCTTGTATTCTAGATTCTTCTGCCCACTATACCCTTCGCTCCCTGGGTCCTGGATCCTTTTCAGCCTCCATGTGGCCTCAGTTTCACCTACTCTCAAACTCCATTTCACCTACTCTCAAACTCATTTCACCATCTCTCAAACTCCATGGAAGGACGTTTGGCGCCCCCACGTGGACATTCATTTTCCTGCAGGGCTTCCCCCAGAAGCTGGAGGCCCCAACCAGAGCCCCTCTGAGAGCAACCCTGCCCTTCTCAGCCTGGTTCCAGCTGGAACCTGGAAACCCTGCCCTCTTGTCCTACATTCTAGGCCCTACCCCAAGCCGTTCCCTCACTTCCCCAGGGCTGGAGTCCAGGAACCGTATTCTGGCCCCCATCCCCACTGCTCATGCCCTTCAGTTTTTGAATCGCCTGCACCCTCAGCTCAAGACTTCTGTCTCCTCCAGGGTCCTGACATCCCCCAACTCCTGCGCAAAGTCTGCCTTTCTAGCCCCAAAGGATTCCAATCTTCCTTCTCCACCTGGTTACCTGGACCCTTTCTCCACCCACTCCTCTTCCCTGGGACTCCTTTGTGCCAGGAGATTTGTGCCAGCGTGTCGCTAACTCCCTTCACAAACAGATGCAAAACACATAGAAACATACACACACACACAAATAGATATAAACACACAATACACAGACATACACACACACCCGTGTACACACACGTATGTAGGCACATAGCTACATACATACACACAAATAGACATATATGGATACATATTCACACACACACACACACATACACTCAACCCAGAGATCTCCCGCACCAAGGCCTTGACTGATTGGCATGGAGCTCTTCTCTGAAAACCCCGCCCCCTGGGCTTCCTCTGTGAAGCGGGCACCTCCCACGACGTCTCCCAGAGGACGTAAATTCAGGGTGTGTTCTGAGAGGAACACCCACAACTCGAGCTTGCGCCATGTTGTCACTTCTTTCGGTGATCGCAGACAAGGTCTTGGAAGTCCGAGAGTGGGTGCGGGCTAAATTTCTCACACAGAAGGTAAAAAAATTTTCCGTGATGTCCTGGACTGGATGCTCTTACCCAGCAGGGTCCCCCAGTCTGCTGGGGAAGGGCACCTGGCTGGCCAGGAAGTTGCCCACTCTATCTGGGGATCTGGTCAACAGAGGGTGTCTGCCAGATGAACCTTTAATGGTTTTCTGCCCTGTGGGTGCCAACTTGGGAGTTTGGGGCGGGCTGATCCCGACCTGTTGGGAGGGCGAGGAGCCATGGGGCCTTGAGAGGAGTCAGGGGTGCACTGGGGCCCGGGCAAGGGAGAGAATTGGGTGAGAACAGAGGGAAGGAGAAGCTCCACGCTACCGAGAAGCCCTCAAAGTGTAAGGACCGTTCTGGGAAGGAAAGTGTGGACGGTGTGGACCCCAACAAGCTCTGTGCTTCCCAAGGGGGGCCTGGAGGCTGGCAGTTCCAACAGCGGGAGATGTGACTGAGGCTTCTTTTTGCCTCAAGAACTGAAAGTGCACAAGCAGCCCCGCCCTCACACCCGCTTTCCATTTCCTTCCCCGAGGGCAGAAACCCGCTCTTCTTTCCCTGCCCCCTAAACTCGTCCCCGCTTCCCGGCTTTTCTAGCTCCTTCTGGGCTCTGCCTACCACAGTCTTCCTCATTCTTACTCATCCTGTGCCCTCGTGTTCTAGATTCTTCTGCCGCGCTCCCCTCCCTTCTCTTGGCTCTGGCTCCTCTTCAGCCTCCGCTGTGGTCTCACAGCGGTCTTCACTTGCTCACACATCTCAGCCTCACACAAGCTCAGCGGAAGCACATTTGAAGCCCAGAGATGGACATTCCCTTTTTTGTTACATATAATAGTTTGTGGTATTTTGTTAGATTCCTCATGTAAGTGATATCATATAGTATTTGCCACTGTTTTCTCCCACTTATAGATTATGTTTACTCTTTTATCTAACCAAAAGCATCTAAAGCACACCAACTGAGAAATGAAAAAGGGATACAAATGAACTTATCTACAAAACAAATAAAATTATAGATGTAGAAAGCAATCTGATGGTTACCTGGGGTAAGGAGGGGAGGGATATACTGGAAGACTGAGGTTGACATGTACACACGACTATATATAAAATAGATGAGGAATAACGACCTTCTGTATAGCACAGGGAACTCTACTCAGTACTCTGTAATGACTTATATGGAAAAAGAATCTGGAAAAGAGTGGATATATGTATGACTCACTTTGCTGTATAACTGAAACTAACACAACACTGTAAATCACCTATACCCCTAGAAAAAAAGATTTTTAAGGTAGGAAAAGAACAAAACTCTTAATGGAAAAGAAAATGAAAGTCAAAGCAATGTACATGTACCAGATACATACCAGTGTCTGGTATATATTATAATAATACGTATACTAAAAATATATATACATAATATATATATGGGGCTTCCCAGGTGACACAGTAGTAAAGAATCTGCCTGCCAACACAGGAGATGCAAGAGATGCCGGTTCAATCTCTGGGTCACAAAGATCCCCTGACATAGGAAATGACAACCCACTCCAGTATTCTTGCCTGGAAAATTCCATGGACAGAGGAACCTAACCGGCTATATAGTCTATGGGGTCACAGTTGAACACGACTGAGTGTGCGCACACACACGTATATAACATACATGATATATATCATATTATATAATATATAATGCATAATACAATATATAGTAGATATATATACTATGTTTGTATGCATAATGTATATTTTCTGTGGGTTTCTCATAGATAAATTAATGATATATGGAACAGAACAAGCCCTGAAACCCTTGAACTGTTGGGTTGCCCAGTCCAAGGGATGCTGATATTTGTACTACATAAGATAGCAACTCGTTAAACATGAATCGTTCATAAAACAATATCATATATATCTCTAAACAGATGTTTGGTCGCCAAATAGCAGAAGCCATTACGGTTTAATTTCTTTTTATATATTTTTTCAGAATCTATGCTATCTTTGCAAAATCTTAGAAGACAACGTCGTTTATTATTGTTAAAGAAGCCGCATCGTTGAAGGAAGTTAACAGTAGAGATTTGGATATCCTTATTAATTATAAATACTGACTCCTCTGTCTAAGAGAGAGGACTGATTTAAAACTGGGGAGACATCCCTAACATGATAACAGGTTTCAGGAGACACAGATTACCAGCTTGGCTTCCTGTGGTGGCCACTAAACTGTGATTTCCTCCAACACTGGCAAACATTTAGAAATCGAACTTTTGCTGTTTTAAGCAAGACACCAACTGTGCCTGGCAATGAATAGACTTGACCATGGAGATAAAGGATTACCAAACTGTCATGTCGTCTTCTGCCTGGTTCTGTGCTGACCGAGACTTCAACCAGGCGCAGAGTAGGGGAAGGGCCAGATGGTGACCGGGCCGGACCCTAGGAGGCTTTCCCAGAATAAAGCCCCAGCCGAGTCTTCCGCCTGCCTTCTGTCTGTAGAAAATCTTTCGTCAAAGAATAAACTTGGGGACTTCCTTGGGGGTCCAGTGGGTGAAGACTCTGAACTTCCACTGCAGGGAACGCAGGTTTGATCTTGGTTGGGGAACGAGAATCCTACTTGCTTGCAACGCGGCCAGAAAATAAAAAGTAAAAATTTTTTTAAAAGAATAAATTTAATCACAGAAGTGAAAAAAATGCAGAAAGCAAAGGAAAACAGTCAAACAAGCCAAAATAATAATACTTCAGCCATTAGACAAAGTCAAGGACCTTTATTTAGTTCTTCCTCAAGATCTATAGATATTGTTCTGTGCCTTATATGGGAACTGTTTAGCAGATACTCAAACCCCTACCAAGTGGAGGAAGTTAACTGTATGTTGCCCACAAGCAAGTCAACCCCAGACCACTTGGAAGCAGAAGGTTGATGACGCTGCCTCTTCATTACCTCACCACCGACCATGGGTCGGTAAACAGTGTGAGACTCCTCACTACCACCACCAGGCTGGGACACACAGTCTTAAGGCATTGCCTGCTGTGGCCCTCTTTGCCTGGCCAAACAGTAAAGCTAATTTCTTTCTACTTCACCCAACACTTCCTTAAAGGTTTCATCCTGCACCACTGTACAGAGGCCAGATTTTGGCAACAAATTGGCTGGTCGGTATGGGGTTGACTTAGGGGCAGCCCCACGGGGGTCCCCTTGCTTGCTCAGACTCTCCGAGGTCATTCCTCCACGCCAGGCTCTTTTGAGAAGGCAGAGGGTTGGAAGATTCCTTCAAAGGCCAGGTGGCCTGGGACTCTTGTCAAGAAGGCTGAGCTCCAGTCCTACCAGGTACTGCATCCAGGCAGTGGGGGCTCTGAGTCAGAAGTGGAGGGTGAAGAAGGACCACCCTAGAAGCTGGGGAGGCCACCTTCACCTTAAAGAAGTTTCTCCAGCCTATGTCAGCCTGAATGTTTCTGCTCCAAAGAATTATTTGGAGGAAGGAGAAAGAATCAGGGACATGGAGACACCTTGGCCAGCATCTGGGTAAGGCCCCAGGTGAATATTCTGAGGCTCCTTTGAAACAGGAGGGGAAAGGGCAGGGCACAACCTTTGACATATCCCGAGGGCACAACATAAATGAATTAAAATCAAACGAGTCCAAGATGGCCGACAAGTCAACTTGACTAGACCTTGATCCTTGGTATAACTCATTGTAACACATCAGCAAGCTAAATGGCACACTCAAGGTGCCGTGACAGTTCCGAGGTGGAAATCCCCTCCCCTTCCTCAAAACTTTTGGAATAATCCTCCCACTTAGTAGTCTATGAAATGATCCAGCCCATAGAAACTACCACACCACATTTCCAGGCCGTTGTGCTCACCCTCTGTAATGGCTCACACTCTGTCTGTGGGGAGTGTTTCTCTATGAATAAATCTACTTCTTACCTATCACTTTGTCTATCACTGGATTCTTTCTGTGATGAGACATCAAGAACCTGAGTCACGCCATGGAAAAAAACAGAAGAGGGCACTCAATACACCTGTGAGCCCCTGGGAGATCTCAGATACCTATTCAGGACTACCAATGAGTGCCATTCTAATGAACACCCCCAAAATCTGGTTTCTGGGGATAAGATTTCTCAGGATAGCTCTAAAGAGCCAACACAGCTTGGTAGAGACTGTACTCCAAAACAGACAGGAGATAGATCTTCTGATCCCTAAACAAGGAGGGACTTGAGCCATCCTGGCCATGTGAATTTAAAACTGACTGATGCCCCTACTCGTCCATGTTATGCCATATTGATGATGCTTATGATTGTTCCATGTACTGTCAATTGTCTAACCTGTTTTTTCTCTTCCCAAGTCAACCAGCTACAACATGCAGTGCCAGTTCAACAAAGGTGTAAAACTACAGCCGACCACGGAAAATATCACTCACCCTGAGATGGACACTGCTGTAAGGACTCTGAGGCTTGAGACTAGCAAGAGGGGGAGGCCCAATACCCCTCGCCGTCCCAGTTCAGCAGGAAGTAGCCAGAAAGATCTTGACACCCCTATTCCCAAAGAACTGGGCCTTCCATCTCTTGAGGGGGTAATGTTAGGTAGTTAGAATAGGGAAAAGGAGTCCAGAATGGTGGTGTCTAAAAGATGAGGAACAGAAAAGCCCACGAAAATAGAACAAAAGAAGGTCTGAGGACCGGAGTGAGGACCTCAGGTAAAACAAACACCACTCCTGACTGGCCCAATTGACATAGGACAGGCCCAGGAAAAAAATGTATAAAAAGAAGAGCCAAAGCTAGCTTGCTAGCTCTCTCCTGCATGCTGGGGTCCTCATCTCTTCGTGTCTTTGGATCAACGTGCCTTCACGCCTCAAAGATGGATTTTCCTGCTATCTTCTAAATAAAATGGAGCTGTAATACTGAGCTGTAACACTGATTTGTGTAAGAGCTATAACACGGTCCGTTCGAGACCTGAGGGCTATAACACGGTGTCTCCGAGACCCGAGAGCTGTGACACGCTGAGGGGGCTTTAATGTCCATCACTCCAAATCTTCGTTGTGACGAGACAGAACCGAGGAGCATACACTCGCCTGATAAAACCAACTGAGGCCAAGATGGCAGAGTCGACTTCCACTAGACCCTGAGCCTCAGTATATGCTCATTGTAACATATCAGCAAGCTAAGTGACCATCCACCACAGTTGGCAAAGTGAATAACCATTGTTTCACACTGATCTATGACTCTATCTGATTTAGTGTTTTAACCCCTTTTGATATTTTCAACAAAACTTCCTAAATCAAATTCTAATGAAGTCTTCTTGACCCCTAGCTAACTCTGGGATGCTTCAAAGGGCCCCTGAAACAGGACAAAGAGAGATATTAAGCTAATTAGGTTCATTTCGTAGGTTAAATTACATGGGCAGTATTATCAAATGAGTAATATGTTAAGGTCCTTTAATGAACCAGAACCTGGTGGTCCGGAGTTGATGATAAGAAAGTAAAAGAGAGAAAGAGAAAGAGGCTGATATTCCTTGGTTTATGCAGAAAACCAATAAAGTCCTTTGACACAGGGCTTGTGTCGCTCACGAAGGCACCTGGCGCCCTCTCGAGGCAGGTGAAGGGACAGGGCGCCTTCTTGAGAGGGTCTTAGAAGCCCAGAAAGGAGAGTGAGCACGACGGGTCTCTGCGCTCCACAGAATTAGCCTGAGAGAGAGAGAAAGAAAGACATGGGGACCAAAGCTTTGGTGGAGCAAAGGTGTTTTATTCAACATTGTGTGGGTATTTATACTGTCTTACAAGATAGCTATTTTCAGCAGAGATAAAATCAAAACTTACAAGTTCTCAAGGAAACATGAAGTCATCCATATGAAAGAGAGAGGGTTGTAAATAATCACTCTTACTGTATGGTTCATAAAAAGGAAGAGGGTCGTAATAGTTACTTATCACCGTATGGAAAAACTAACGACGGAAATGCATGCATTCTTAAGCCCCCGGGAGTAGTTTGCTACTCCATTTAATTCCTGAATATTCAGGAATTAATAAGGGGCAGAGAATTCATGACAGACCCAAAACAGCACACAGGAAGCCTCCTTTTAAATGCTTCCTGACAATTCTCCCTATTTTATTATGTTTGTAAAATGAAATTTGATTTGTTCCCAGTTGTAGGCACTATGATTAAAATGAACAGGAGTAACACAAAATTAAAGTAATCTGGAAACAAGTCCAGCCATGGGCCCTTCTTCCCAGGGTTGTTGGAGATTTACTGGTAACCACAAACTACGTCGAGATGGAAGAATCAAAAGGGAATCATGTCTTAAAGAGATAGAGGAGTTAAGACAAGTATATAGTTTGCAATTAATACAAGTTACAGAATATGAAGTCTTATTAAATTGTAAATTTCCTATGGCTATAACAAAAGGAAGTGGGACACAGGCCTGTATAAATATGACTGATTATAGCGAAAGAAATAGTTACTATGACCACGACTGGTCCCTGGGAAATGTCCGGTCCAAGTTCCAAGTTCTTCTGTGCTCGAAGCAAGTTTCCAAATGTGTCATTGTTCAGGCCCACTCTGTTTATCGAGGACTATCCTAGGATGAAGTGGGGCTAATCCACCGTCAAGCCACCCAAGAAGTCCTTTGCCAAGGTAATGGTCCATCGTAGTGTCAGTGACCTTCCATGTCACTTGTGAAACATAGTCACACACCGTGCTATTAACCTCTTCTGAGCAGTTAGAGAACCACATACCATGGGGTCCCCAATCAAGAATTATGTGATTAGCCACAAACATTAATTTTACTGATTTGGCTTGACATTAGTCCCAACGAACAGGAGTATATGTAAAGTTCTTATAAGTAAACCCTTTGCATAACGTTCTTTGTTCTTTACCTAACTCTTTCCCTAACACTTTCCCTAAAGTCTCAGTAGTATAAACGTGGTTCATAGACAAAGAAAGGGCAGTAAATAACCCAAGCAGTGTCCGAAAATTCTTTTTGGGAGGCAGGGCGAAAGCCCAAGTTTGTCGGCTAATGTTTATGCACAATTCTGCTGGGCCCACGCACAAGGGAAGGACTTCAGAGCCTAAAGAGATGTTAATTAGTTTTCCCTACTCCCCAGGGTGTGAGAGCCCTTTCAGGTTCTAGGAAGGGGGCATATGGGTGGAGTCATTGGTTGATAAGATCGGTCTTTTCTCTGTCCATTCTATGACCTGCAATAGAGGGGGGAGGGCCTAGAGGAGCTATCCCACGTTGAAGGTCAGGAAGGGCGGCGGTGAGAGATACCCCTCGTCCAAGGTAAGGAGCAATGGCTGCGCTTTGCTGGATCAGCCGTGAAGAGATACTCCACGCCCAAGGTAAGAGAAACCCAAGTAAGACGGTAGGTGTTGCAAGAGGGCATCAGAGGGCAGACACACTGAACCCATGCTCACAGAAAACTAGTCAATCTAATCACACTAGGACCACAGCCTTGTCTAACTCAGTGAAACTAAGCCATGCCCGTGGGGCAACCCAAGACGGGCAGATCATGGTGGAGAGATGTGACAGAATGTGGTCCACTGGAGAAGGGCATGGCAAACCACTTCAGTATTCTTGCCTTGAGAACCCCATGAACAGTATGAAAAGGCAAAATGATAGGATACTGAAAGAGAAACTCCTCAGGTCAGTAGGTGCCCAACATGCTACTGGAGATCAGTGGAGAAATAACTCCAAAAAGAAGGAAGGGATGGAGCCAAAGCAAAAAGAATACCCAGCTGTGGATGTGACTGGTGATAGAAGCAAGGTCCGATGTTGTAAAGAGCAATATTGCATAAGAACCTGGAATGTCAGGTCCATGAATCAAGGCAAACTGGAAGTGGTCAAATAAGAGATGGCAAGCGTGAATGTCAACATTCTAGGAATCAGTGAACTCAAATGGACTGGAATGGGTGAATTTAACTCAGATGAGCATTATATCTACTACTGTGGGCAGGAATCCCTCAGAAGAAATGGAGGGGCCTTCAGGGTCAACAAAACAGTCCGAAATGCAGTACTCGGATGCAGTCTCAAAAACGACAGAATGATCTCTGTTCGTTTCCAAGGCAAACCATTCAATATCACAGTAATCCCAGTCTATGCCCCAACCAGTAATGCTAAAGAAGCTGAAGTTGAACGGTTCTATGAAGACCTACAATACCTTTTAGAACTAACATCCAAAAAAGATGTCCTTCTCATTATACGGGACTGGAATGCAAAAGTAGGAAGTCAAGAAACACCTGGAGTAACAGGCAAATTTGGCCTTGGAATTCAGAATGAAGCAGGGCAAAGACTAATAGAGTTTTGCCAAGAAAATGCACTGGTCATAACAAACACCCTCTTCCAACAACACAAGAGAAGACTCTATACATGGACATCACCAGATGGTCAACACCGAAATCAGATTGATTATATTCTTTGCAGCCAACGATGGAGAAGGAGCTGGAACGAAGACCAGGAGCTGACTGTGGCTCAGACCATGAATTCCTTATTGCCAAATTCAGACTGAAATTGAAGAAAGTAGGGAAAACCACTAGACCGTTGAGGTATGACCTAAATCAAATCCCTTATGAATATATAGTGGAAGTGAGAAATAGATTTAAGGGCATAGATCTGATAGATAGAGTGCCTGGTGAACTATGGACTGAGGTTCGTGGCATTGTACAGGAGACAGAGATCAAGACCATCCCCATGGAAAAGAAATGCAAAAAAGCAAAATGGCTGTCTGGGGAGGCCTTACAAATAGCTGTGAAAAGAAGAGAAGAGAAAAGCAAAGCAGAAAAGGAAAGACATAAACATATAAATGTAGAGTTCCAAAGAATAGCAAGAAGAGATAAGAAAGCCTTCTTCAGCGATCAATGCAAAGAAATAGAGGAAAACAACACAATGGGAAAGACTAGGGATCTCTTCAAGAAAATCAGAGATACCAAAGGAATATTTCATGCAAAGATGAGCTCGATAAAGGACAGAAATGGTATGGATCTAACAGAAGTAGAAGTTATTAAGAAGAGATGGCAAGAATACACAGAAAAACTGTACAAAAAAGATCTTCACGACCCAGATAATCATGATGGTGTGATCACTGCCCTAGAGCCAGTCATCCTGGAATGTGAAGTCAAGTGGGCCTTAGAAAGCAGCACTACGAACAAAGCTAGTGGAGGTGATGGAATTCCAGTTGAGCTATTCCAAATCCTGAAAGATGATGCTGTGAAAGTGCTGCACTCAATATGCCAGCAAATTTGGAAAACTCAGCAGTGGCCACAGGACTGAAAGAGGTCAGTTTTCATCCAATCCCAAAGAAAGGCAATGCCAAAGAATGGTCAAACTACCACACAATTGCACTCATCTCACACGCTAGTAAAGGAATGCTCAAAATTCTCCAAGCCAGGCTTCAGCAGTATGTAAACCATGAACTTCCTGATGTTCAAGCTGGTTTTAGGAAAGGCCGAGGAACCAGAGATCAAATTGCCAACATCCCCTGGATCATGGAAAAAGCAAGAGAGTTCCAGAAAAACATTGATTTCTGCTTTATTGACTATGCCAAAGCCTTTGACTGTGTGGCTCACAATAAACTGTGGAAAATTCTGAAAGACATGGGAATACCAGACCACCTGATCTGCCTCTTGAGAAATCTGTATGCAGGTCAGGAAGAAACAGTTAGAACTGGACATGGAACAACAGACTGGTTCCAAATAGGAAAAAGAGTTCGTCAAGGCTATATATTGTCACCCTGTTCATTTAACTTCTATGCAGAGTACACCATGAGAAACGCTGAAGTGGAAGAAACACAAGCTGGAATCAAGATTGCCGGGACAAATATCAATAGCCTCAGATATGCAGATGACACCACCCTTATGGCAGGAAGTGAAGAGGAACTCAAAAGCCTCTTGATGAAAGTGAAAGTGGAGAGTGAAAAAATTGGATTAAAGCTCAACATTCACAAAACTAAGATCATGGCATCTGGTCCCACCACTTCATGGGAAATAGATGGGGAAACAGTGGAAACAGTGTCAGATTTTATTTTTCTGGGCTCCAAAATCACTGCAGATGGTGACTGCAGCCGTGAAATTAAAAGAGTCTTACTCCGTGGAAGGAAAGTTATGACCAAGCTAGATAGCATATTCAAAAGCAGAGACATTACTTTGCCAACAAAGGTCCGTCTAGTCAAGGCTATGGTTTTTCCTGTGGTCATGTATGGATGTGAGAGTTGGACTGTGAAGAAGGCTGAGGGCTGAAGAATTGATGCTTTTGAACTGTGGTGTTGGAGAAGACTCTTGAGAGTCCCTTGGCCTGCAAGGAGATCCAACCAGTCCATTCTGAAGGAGATCAGCCCTGGGATTTCTTTGGAAGGAATGATGCTAAACTGAAACTCCAGTACTTTGGCCACCTCATGCGAAGAGTTGACTCATTGGAAAAGACTCTGATGCTGGGAGGGATTGGGGGCAGAAGGAGAAGGGGACAACAGAGGATGAGATGGCTCGATGACATCACTGACTCAATGGACATGAGTCAGAGTGAACTCCAGGAGTTGTTAATGGACAGGGAGGCCTGGCGTGCTGCGATTCATGGAGTCGCAAAGAGTCGGATAGGACTGAGCGACTGATCTGATCTGGGTATGTAAACTTGGTTAGTCAGAGCTCGAGCAAGGGGAGATACAGGCCAAAAGACTGAGCATTGCCAGGACAATCTATTCAGGACTCCAAGGCATTCCCTGTTGAGAGGCCAAATTTTCAGCTCGATTAGTAAGAGTTTTTATTTGTCCCCAAGTGGGGAGATCATAAAGGTGATGCCGCCGAAGACGGTGCTTCCTGGTGATCTTTAGACCCGCCATGGCCCGTATTGGAATTTCTTTCTCCTGGGGTCCTTGTTGTTCCGTCTCCATTTTGAAGGCCGGGGGCCCCCTTGGGTCGAGTCTTCTGAAGAGGAAGCCATGTGAGTTCCTTGGATCCAACTGGGGAAATACAAGCCTACCCTTTTCCCTGTAAGATTAGTTCCCCGATTTCCATTTTTTCGTTAACCCATCTTGGTACCAAATGGGCAGAGGAAGAGAAGTGTCCTTCAATTCCTTGAAATGCTTTTCTGCATATTTCCCTGTGGTAAGTTTAAAAAATTTAAAACAAAGCTGTATTAACAGTAGTTATAGGTTTAGAAAATGTCTTTTGTTGGAATCTAGTAAAGTCTGCTTTAAATAAGGAAGATAGTAGTGTTGCTGTGTATACCCCTTTTTTAACTTTTGTATTTGCAGCTTTAGCGTGTGATGTGCTTGTTCGACTATGCCTTGTGCCTGTGGATTATAAGGAACACCTGTAATATGTTTAATAGAAAAAGATTGTAAAAATTGTTTAAAGTGTCTAGAAATATAGGCAGGACCATTGTCTGTTTTTAGAGAACTAGGAGCTCCCGTTCCAGCAAAACCAGCTAATAAGTGAGTTATATTCACTTTTCACTTTCATGCATTGGAGAAGGAAATGGCAACCCACTCCAGTATTCTTGCCTGGAGAATCCCAGGGATGGCGGAGCCTGGTGGGCTGCCGTCTATAGAGTCGCCCAGATTCGGACACGACTGAAGGGACTTAGCAGCAGCAGCAGCAGGAGTTTCCATTCCAGCAAAACAAGCTAATAAATGAGTTATAACGTGTTGTGTAGCCTCACCGTGAAGAGGTGTGGCCCAAATAAAAGAATTAGTGTCGATACAGACATGCAAGAAAGAACATGGAGAAAGTCCAGGGCAATGAGTTACATCCATTTGCCATAGTTCATTAGGTTGAAAACCACGAGGATTAATACCTTGTGCAATGGGTCGAAGATGTAGAGATCTACAAGTAGAGCAATTACTAACAATTTCTTTAGCCTGGCGGTATGGGATTTTCCATAGCTGGTGTAGGGAGCCAGCATTGTTATGCAACAGAGCATGCTGTTCCTCTGGAGTAGCAAAGGAAACCATTTCCTCAGCTTGCTCATTACCATAAGTCATGGGGCCAGGAAGACAAGAATGTGCTCGAATATGTGTAATATAAATGGGAGAATTGCGGTTTCTAACAACAGATTTAGTTCGAAAAAGAGTTGCTGAATAATAGGTTGATTGGAGTTTATGGTAGAGGTTTCTATATTTTTTAATACAAAAACAATATATAGAGTCAGAGACTATATTAATGGGGTAAGGATGTAGGCAAATAACTTGAATAAGAGCATATAATTCATTTTGTTGAGCAGAATGAAATTCAGTATAAAAGATTTTATATTCTGTAAGAGACCAGAATGAAGCTTTGGCGTTTTTCAGTTCAGTCGCTCAGTCGTGTCCGACTCTTTGCGACCCCATGAGTCGCAGCATGCCAGGCCTCCCTGTCCATCACCAACTCCCGGAGTTCACTCAGACTCACGTCCATCGAGTCAGCGATGCCATCCAGCCATCTCATCCTCTGTCGTCCCCTTCTCCTCCGGCCCCCAATCCCTCCCAGCATCAGAGTCTTTTCCAATGAGTCAACTCTTCACATGAGGTGGCCAAAGTACTGCTTTAGCATCATTCCGTTTTTAGTCCCATCTATAGAGAAAAACCTCGGCCTGTGGTATAGGCTGTGAGCTGATAATGTGAGAAATAATAAACTCCGTATTTTTGAAGAAATTTCACAGCTTACCAGAAGGATAATGAAATGAAATTTCTCCAAAATATTCCAGAAAAGCTATTTGGAAATTGGTAGCAGTTTGTAATGAGTTCTCAAATTGAGATTTATTGATAGGTATTATAATTTTATGAGGATCAGAGCCAATTAGAGTTTTAGTCCTATTTCTTCCATTGATAATGATTAGAGCAATTAAATCAAGGTAGGGTGTAAGTGACTTTATTCCCCTAAAACGGGTGTAGATCCAGTCTACTGGGTGTTCTTGTTGGGCAAGAAGTCCTGTGGGAGAATGAGGAGAGGGGAGTATAAACAATTCTAGAGGTACATCTAGTTTGATGCGAGTAGGAAATTGTTTTTGTAATTTATTTTGCACCAAATAGAGTTCCTCTCGTGCCTCTTGAGAAAGTGAACGAGGGCTATTTAAATCAGGATCTCCTTTTAAAGTATTAAATAGGTTATTCAGTTGATAATTAGCAATGCCTGAAGAAAGTCTAATCCAATTTATATCACCTAAGAGCTTTTGAAAATCATTTACTGTTGATAATTTATCAGTACGGATCTGAGTTAGTTGGGGAGTAATACATTGTCTATTAACAACAAACCCCAAGTAATGGTAAGGTGTAGAGGTTTGAATTTTTTCAGCGGCAATGATTAATCCAGAGTTTCTTAAGCATACTTGAGCTGTATTAAACATGTGTTGAGTTTCTAAGCTAGATGGAGCTGAAAACAATATATCATCCATATAGTGAATAACAAGAAAGTTAGGAAATTGCTTTCTCACAGACTCAAGGGCTTTGGCTACGTAGTACTGACACATGGTGGGAGAATTCATCATTCCTCGTGGCAGTACATTCCATTGGTACCGTTTATGAGGTCCAATATGATTAGGATAAGGGAGAGAGAAAGCGAATCTTTCTCAGTCTAAAGGGTGTAAAGGTATATTAAAAAAGCAATCTTGTAAATCAATAATAATAATATGTCAATTTTGAGGAATAGTGGTAGGTGATGGGATTCCTGGTTGTAATGCACCCATAGGTTTCATAGATGCATTAACTTTTCTAAGGTCTGTTAGGAGATGCCATTTGTTAGATTTCTTTTTTATAGCAAAAATTGGAGAGTTCCAAGGAGAACAAGATTCCTCAATATGCTTTAATTCTACTTGCGTATCTATAAGTCCCTTAGCCGCCTGTAATTTCTCTTTCATGAAGGGCCACTGCTCTGTCCAAATAGGCTCGTCGTTCTTCCAAGTTATTTTAATAATTGTATTGTTTGTTAATGAGCAGTGGCCCCTAGGAAAAATGTGAAATGTATATCTGAGTTTGCCATTGCATAAGTAAGTCCCTTCCTATTAGATTCAGGGGTTGGCCTTCTGGTTCCTCACATGGATAAATTTGAGTACTCTGATAAACCTCTTGTACTTTGGTTTGAGAAATCCTTGCAATCTGGCAAGAAATTTTTTGTACAGGCCAGGATTTGGGGCCATAAATGTTTGGAAATAATAGTAATATCAGATCCAGTGTCGAGAAGAACAGAAAATCTTTTACCATTAATTTTGATATTTATAGTCAGTCGGGCAAATTCAGATACTAATGATGTCCAAGAGGACTGTTTTTGATCTGTACTGCCAAATCCGCCCATCCGTACATCATTAGAGGAGTTAATAGAAATAGAAGTTAATAGAAATGTAAGGTAAAAGGAGTAATTGAGCAATTTTATCCCCCCCTTTTGATTTGCCATAAAATCTGATGGCATCCTAATTTGAATTTCTGCTTTATAATCTGAATCAATTACTCCAGGGTGAACAGTAATTCCTTTAGAAGTCAAACTAGATTGGCCAAGTAAAAGGCTGAAGGTTTGTGTTTTCCAGAAGACTCACCCTTAGAGAATAAAGATACTCTTAGGAGAAAAGTTGATGTTAAGTCTCACCATGTCCCTGAAGTATTAATACAAACACAGGCCACATTGCCTGCGTTTCAGCCTTGGCTTACTTAGGATTGAAACTGAGCAGGGGGAGAGGGGTGGAAGGAGGGAAGAAAAAGAAGCCTTTGACCTCAAGTGTGTACATTTGTTATTCTCTCTCTTTTTCATAAACCGACAAGCTTAAATGCAGTGCCTGATTCATGAAATGTAAAATGATGAAACAGATCTCTGCTCGTGTGTGTGTCTCAGTGAGTGTCTTTATCTTTAGAAAATATTCCTGAGATTAACTTCTAAATGAGCTCTATTCCATTGACTTAAAGAAAAATAAGTGCTTACAAATTTCTAAGACTCACAAAATCTGAGAAATGTTCAATATTAAGTCTCTGTCTGGTACTGATGTCAGTTTTGCTTGTTTAATTGTGTCTGATTACTAGAGGCACGAGACACCAACATTTAGCCTCAGCACCGACTTTCCTTGTACCTGGTTCTACTGCTAGTCAGTAGGTCACAGCTGTTGCAAAATTTGTCAGCACAAAAGTTGACCCATAGGGATATATTGTCATAAATAACTGAGATAAATGGTAGAAAAGCATTTATGTAAGGTCTTTAAAAGAATTATATTTTGTTTTTCTGGATTCTTGGGAATTTAAACCATTTGAGTTTTGTTAAATTAGTTTCCATGATGAGAATTCATTGAAGAGTTAAATCAATTTTAGATAAAATACTGAAACATTGACTGGTGAACAAGTCTATATTTACTTACCTTAGCCTTTTATGAAAAAAACACTAAATATATTTCAGTTTACTAAGTACATATATTGTACCACATAAAGAAAAATTAGCCATAAAATTTGTATGTCTTATAGGTTATAAAATTTAATGTTGTTAAAGAAAATCAATTGCTTGTTACTTGGTTTTAGTTTTAAGGCAATTAAAAATGCATTAAGTTTTAATATATGCTAAAAATCTATAATAATAAATATATATAAATAAAATATTGCACATAAAATGATATAATACATAGCATAATAATATATAGTAAAAGTTTATATAACAGAGTTATAGAGTATATATTATTACATACATTATATTGATATTAATGTATAGTATAATACATCAATATATAATATATAAATTATATGCTTTAGATATAATGTAAAATGTATATTTATAATATATATTATATAGGGTATATATTCTTATTATGTATAATATAACATATACTGCAAAATATTATATATAACACATTATCTATAATTTTTTATACATTACTAAAATATATCATGATATATATGTCATTATATGAAATATTATATTTTATATATAATACATTCTATAGAATAGTATGTTATCCTACCTTACAATATATATAATTTTATATATAATTTATATATTATATAATATAATACTATCTACTATATAATTATATTTTAATATATAACATATAATTAAAACATTATATATAATATATATTTATATAATATATATTATAGTAATAAATATATCTTACTTATTATCATTAATAACATTAATTCAATGATAATAAAAATAAAATTTATATTATATATAAAATTTAAAATTCATGTAAAATTTTAAAATATAAATTATATAAATTTAAATTTATATTACTATTTAATTACTATAGTATCATGATATTACACTAATATATATTATACTATATATATTATACTAATACATATATACTAATATATATTATACTATACTAATATAATGTTAATATAATAGTACAATATTCAGAAAGCCATGACAATATATTAAGAAACGCCAGATCTGGGTCCTTGTGTCCCAGGGACAAAAACGTTCACATCAGGAAGCCTGTGGGAGGTTTCTATGCCCCTTTCATTCCCCCACTTTATCCTCTGGGCTCCATTGGTATACATCGTGATTGGGGTGTGATTTGATTTCAGAGATTGCCTTCTCAAACCATCCAGTGCCACCACAGCCTCTCCAAATATTCGGCTACTGAGACAGGGTTTTCTCAAAACTGGCCTAGTCTCAAGTCCACAATTTGAGTAGGTGGACCTCCACTTGCCTTCCCGTTTCTCTGAACCACATCTGCACCCCAGCCCCCTGGCCTCCACCCCCCACAGAGGGCTCCTGTCGATTCCTACCCCCACCCCTGCACTTTCTCCTGCTGGAGACCCACTCCCACTCTAGGGTCCTCGTGAGAGACCCTGGGCTGGACATCAGGCAAATCACACCAAAGAAACAGACCATCCACTGCACTGCATTTACTTATATCTTTATTTTACTCAGGTATCAGGTTTCGATTTTCTTTTTTTTTTAAGTTGTAGATGGAGGGCACCACGGGTCGGGGGAGTGGGGCGTGGACAGGGTGTTTTGGGATGCGAGGAGAAGGAGTCTCATCGGTTGGATTCAGAAATAAGAATGTGAAGCAGAGAACGTGGCAATGTAACAACCATCTGCAGCCCTCGGGGAGCATTCTCAAGGGACGAGGCTTCCCATTTCAATGAAAACTCAAGATTCAGCAAACTTCCAAGATATTGCTCTGGAGGGAAAAGAAGGCTCAAACCTCAGGCAAATCCCAGTGCAGAGATCAGTACCCTTGTTGCAGGAAGGGGGACCCCTTCCAGGGCCCGAACCTGGGCTCTTGTCTAACACTCGGAAATGAATTGTCGGAGGAGACACATGTGCTGACAAAGCAAGAGATTTTCTTGGGAAAAGGCACCCGGGTAGAGAGCCATAGGGTAATGGAACCCAGGAGAACAGCTCTGTCACATGGCTTGTGGTCTCGGGTTTTATGGTGATGGGATTAGTTTCCGGGTTGTCTGTAGCCAATCATTCTGACTCGGAGTCCTTCCTGGTGGTGCACGCCTTCTTCAGGCCAGATGTTTGCCAGAGAGAAGGATTCTGGGAGGTGGGCGGACATGCGATGTCTCCTTTGGACCTCTCCCAAACTCTTCCGGTTGGTGGAGGCTTAGTAGTTCCGTGTTCCTTGCCAGAAGCTCCTGTCGTAAAACGACTCATGCAGATGGTTACTGTGGTGCCTGGCCAGGGTGGGCGGTTTCAATCAGTGCGCTTGCCCTAACACCCTGATCACCGGAACCATCTCTACTTAGCTGGAGAGGAAAGACTCAGCAAGCAGCTGAGAAAAGCTGACCAATCCTGGTTAGAACAAGGTGAGCAGTCTTTGCCAGAAAACCAGGGTACCCCTGACCTTGCTTTGTCTGAAGGACACTGTAGCACTGAACGGCTTCTGCCAGAAGGGCACTGCAGCACGAGAATATACTCTATGGAACATTCCAAAGCAAAAGAAAACGTCAAACCAAAAGGCACAGGCAGAATATGAGCAAGCTACGCGTGCTGTGAAGAAACAAGAATTTGAGAGGCAAAAACAAGAGAGAGGAGAAGCTCCAAGGCTCTACCAACACAAGAAAATGCAAGTGTTCAAGATGCGGAGCCAAAAGACTCTCAAAATGGCAAGCCAAACACGGATTTACAAATGGAGTGTTTTCTAAGAAAATACTGGAAAAGAATTAAGGGTAAAAACTTAGGGTAAAAATATCTACTTGCCATTGAGTAGGTTTGTATAGGGGCTGTCCCTCCTAACATGTAACAATTTTTCAACATAAATTGCATTCCGAAGGAAAACAGTGGCAACTTATGGCCTGGGTGCAGTCTGGCCATCATGTAATTAACATCTCCACTTGGTGCTTCAGTATCTGTAATGTGGCTCACAGGATAAGGCTCAGAATATTATCTATAGCCCTTCAGAAACAGCTATGCTTAATGACTATGTTATTATTAGTCTCCTTTGACTCTTTTCCTTTGCTTTCCCATCTCTCACTTCTTTGATTGCAGTCATTCTTTGACTAAAGTTCTCCTCAGATAGAAGAAAGGCAGGCACATGGCAGGGCATGGGGCGCAAGGACCATAGGGTTCTGCTCCTGTTTCAATACCTGTGTTCCTGGAGAAAGGGGGATGCAGCTAAAACATTGTCTGCCCAGAGGGTGTGCAATGGAGATGCCGAGCCCTTGGGGTACCTGTGGGAAGCCTGGAAAGAGGGAATTGTGTCCCTTTTGGAGTGCAGGCTATCTTAGATGAGAGACCGTTGACGCAGGCACTGAACAAAACAAAATATGTGCCAGTTGTTGATTGAACAGAATTAGTGGTTTTGACAATATTGGATGTTGGGTCTGGGGGCTCTAATCAATGAAGCCACAGTATTATTAGTAGTCATCCAGTATGGAATGACCTAAAATTTCCCCCAAATCTTAGGCCAGGTAAGGTTCGTGTGTCAAATGGAGAAGTGGGGATAATCACCCACTAGGTGATTATCTCTTTTAATAATTAATATATATTAATATCAATCAATTAATTTAATAATATATTGATAATTTAAAAATTAAAAGAGACACTGTAACATATATTAAAATTAAACCAATTTTCTTGTGATTGTGAATTGGTTTCATAAAACAGCATCCTAGGGACCGCTCCCCGCCCAGTTAAAACAGTTAATATGCTCCAAAGTAAATGAAAACATAGTCTTCAAAGATGAAAATTTTGTAAAACCCTAATTACTAAAGATGCTTACTCCTTGGAAGGAAAGTTATGTCCAACCTGGATAGCATATTCAAAAGCAGAGACATTACTTTGCCAACAAAGGTCCGTCTAGTCAAGTCTATGGTTTTTCCTGTGGTCATGTATGGATGTGAGAGTTGGACTGTGGAGAAGGCTGAGCGCCGAAGAATTGATGCTTTTGAACTGTGGAGTTGGAGAAGACTCTTGAGAGTCTCTTGGACTGCAAGGAGATCCAACCAGTCCATTCTGAAGGAGATCAGCCCTGGGATTTCTTTGGAAGGAATGATGTTAAAGCTGAAACACCAATA
This sequence comes from Bos indicus, assembly GCF_029378745.1. Taxonomy (NCBI): domain Eukaryota; kingdom Metazoa; phylum Chordata; class Mammalia; order Artiodactyla; family Bovidae; genus Bos; species Bos indicus. The sequence goes on from NC_091777.1 coordinate 51,287,898, forward strand.
GTTTGGCCACCTCATGCGAAGAGTTGACTCACTGGAAAAGATTCTGATGCTGGGAGGGATTGGGGGCCGGAGGAGAAGGGGATGACAGGATGAGATGGCTGGATGGCATCACTGACTCGATGAACATGAGTCTGAGTGAACTCTGGGAGTTGGTGATGGACAGGGAGGCCTGGCATGCTGCGATTCATGGGGTCTCAAAGAGTCGGACACGACTGAGCGACTCAATTGACTGACTGACTGACAGTGTCTCTGCCCATAAGCGATATTTTAAAACAATGGCTAGTATGACTGGAAATTTAGGCCAGGCATCAGTTAAAGTGAAACATTATATTCTTCTATTTTATATGTAGATGGGCTTCCCTGGTGGCTCAGATGGTAAAGATTCTGCCTGCAATGCAGTAGATGGGGTTCCATCCCTGGGTCGGGCAGATCCCTGGAGAAGGGAATGGCCACCCACTCCAGTGTTCTTCCCTGGAGAATTCCATGGACAAAGGAGCCTGGAGGGCTACAGTCTGTGAAGTTGCACAGCGTCGGACACACATGAGCAACTAACACTTTAACTTTTCATATATACTTACCTGCATTGCCAGCCAGATTCTTAACCACTTAGTCCACTAGGGAATCCCCAGATGTCTGGGTAGATTCTCGGGAGAAAGGGCTTGTCTCTGCTGAGGCTGGTGTCCCTTCCCAAGTCCTCAGCATCCCCTTTCTCACCTACAGCTTCCTGGTCTCTGTCTCCAATCCCTGCCCACAGTATGCCCTCCTGGGGTCCATGTTGAAGCTGGGGGTGTCAAGGACCCAGATGCCAGTCTTCAAGGGACTGAATAGTGTCAGAGCAGAGGGGAGGAGCAGCTCTTGTGAAGTCTTAAGAAAATGCACTATTGTGTTAGAGGACTTATCACTGTGGGATGTTTATGACCAAGATTTCAGTTTGCTTATGATTTACACATCCCAACTCTGCCTGCCTAACCAACAAGACTGATTTGAACCTGGAGAGACATCACTAACATGATGGTAACAGTGTTCAGGAGACAAAGATTCCCAGCTTGCCTTCCTGTACTGGTTCCTCCACTGCAGGAACCAGGACAAAATATAGAAATGGAATATTTGCTGTTACCGGCACCACACGAATGTTACCTTCCTGCCTGTGTGCCTCTTCGGTGGTTCTTTGTGACCCTTTGGACTGTGGCCCCCCAGGCTCCAATGTCCATGGCATTTCCCAGGCAAAAATGCTGTAGTGGCGTGCCATTTGCTACTCCAGGGGATCTTACGCATCCAGAGACCAGACTCAAGTCCCCGGCGTGTCCTGCATTGCAGGCATATTCTTTACCCCTCAGCCATCCTGATAACGTGTACACTTCACCCTAAAGAAATAAAGAGCATCTGAACTCTCCTGTGGCCTCCTGCCTGTTTCTGTGCTGACTTCCTTCTCCTGGAGGGCTGAGACACCAGGAGGGGCAGACCAGGGAAGGGCCAGATTGTAACCCAGCAGGACCCACTGAGGCTTTCCCAGAAGAAACCCCCAGTCAAGTCCTCCACCAGCCTTTTGTCTGTAGAAAATCTTTCACCAAATAATCCATTTAGGGGCTTCCCTGGTGGTCTGGTGGCTGAGACTCCACCAGTGAAATTCATGGGCTGAAGGTAGGATCCAGGTCGGGGAACAAAGATCCCTCATGCCTTCTGGCACAGATGGGGGAAAACAAAGAATAAATTTCATCAGAGCAGTGAGAGGATCCTGAAGGGGAAAATGTCAAACAAGACAAAATAACAAACAAGCCATCAAACAAAGTCAAGGACTTTTCTTCCTCAAGGTCTCTTGATAATATTTGTGCCTTATGCGTGAGCTATTTTGCAGTTACCAAAACCCCCACCAGGCTGAACAAGTGAACTGCTGCCCACAGCAGGTAGACCCCAGACTGGCTGGAACAAGAAGGCTGATGCTGCGGCCTCCCCACTGCCTCAACACCAGCCATGGCTCCATAAACACTAAAGACTCCACATATCTGCTCCAGGCTGGCACTCACGGTCTTGGGGGCACTAGGCCAATGTGGGCCAATTTTCCTAGCAAAGCAGTAAAGCTCTTTCTTTCTACCTCACCCAAACTTCTTTCTTACAAACTTCACTTTGCCTTGGTGTGCAGAGGCTGAATTTGGGTAACAAATTTGGAGACCAGTGTGGGGTTGGCTTAGGGGTGACCCCCTGGGTGTCCCCTGGCTCCAGCACACTCTCTAGATTTTTCCTCCACGCAGCCTCTTTCCAGAAGGTTGGAATGCTGGGAAGATTCCTTCAGAGGCCTGAATTCTGAGGACCCGTGTCAAGAAGGCTGAGCCCCAGTCATACTCGGTCCACCAAGCAGGCAGTGGGGACACCAAGGCGGTAGAGGAGGGAAGAGGAAGGGCCGCTCCAGAGGGTGGGAAGGCCACCTTCGCCTCAAGGATGTTCCTGTCTTCCTCCAGCTTGAATTTTGCTGCTCCAAGCAATTATTTTGAGGAAGGAGAAAGACAGCATCTTGGACATTGAGACATCTCAGCCAGCATCTGGGTGAATCCCCCACTGTGTATCCGAGGCTCCTTCAACGTGTCCATCTGAGGAACATTTGTTTCCATCTGGGGAACGTTGAGTGCCTGTCTGTTTAGTTTTCATGTTGGAAATTCCACCTGTGAGGTCTAAGGACTAAGGTCATGGACTTGGCAGGAATTGGAAACAGCCACTCTGAGCTTTATGCTTTCTGGTGTCCTCCGCCTCATATAAGATTTCCATCAGCTAATGAGATCTGGTTTGCATTTTGCTCATGGGTGTCTGATCAAAAATGGGAAATGCTCCTTTGATTTCCTCTGATAACCTCCTAGGACACATTTTGGATGACTGGTGCAAAATGACCTACACGTTTAAACATATCAATAAAGACAAAATAGTTTAACACCATGTAGTCGCAATATTAGACTTTAGAGAAAATGGTTGAGACGAAACTCTTTTGAAATTTTAGAACTGGTTCTTTTTGCATGTGCAGTTGGAGAGAGATGGCTTGATGACACCCTTTAGTTTTCTAGAACACTCACCCTGAGAGAACAAAGATATTCTTAGGAGAAGTTGATGTTAAGCCTCACCATGTCCCTAAGTATTAATACAAACACAGCCCACATTGCCTGCGTTTCAGCCTTGGCTTATTTAGAAGAACTGAAACCGAGCCGGGAGATGGGTGGAAGGAGGAAAGAAAAAGACGCCTTTGGCCTCAAGTGTGAACATTTGACGGTTCTCTCTGTTTTTCATCAGCTGACAAGTTTAATTGCAGGGCCTGATTCATGAAATGTAAAATGATGAAACAGATCTCTGCTCATGTGTTTGTCTCCATGAGTGTCTTTGTCTTTAGAAAACATTCCTGAGGTTAACTTCTAAATGAGCTCTATTCCATTGACTCAAAGTACAATAAGTGCTTACAAATGGAGTATTTCTGAGTCACAAAATCTGGCAAATGTCCAATATTAAGTCTCTGTGTGGTACTGACATCAGTTTAGCTTGTTAACTGTGTCTGATTACTGGAGACACGAGACACCAACATTCTTTTCTGTACTTAGCTCTACTGCTAGTCACTAGGTCATACCTGTGGCAAAAGTTGTCAGCAAGAAAGTTCACTCACACTGATAACTGTCATAAATAACTGAGATAAATGGTATAGAAGCTTTTAGGTAAGCTCTTGAAAAGAATTACACTTTGTATTTTGGACGCTCAGGAATTTAAACCATTATAGTTTTGTTAAATTAAATTCAATGATGAGAATTCATTGAAAATGTAAATCAATTTTAGAGAAAACAGTGAAACATTGAGTGCTGAACAAGTCTATGTTTACTTACCTTTTCCTTTTATGAAAAAACACTAAACATTTTTGAATTTACTAAGTACATATGTCGTACGACAGAAAGAAAAATTGTACCCTAAGATATGCATGTCTTATATGTTATAAAATATACTGTTGATACAAAAATTAAATTGCCTATTTCTTGATCTTCAGTTTTAAGGGATTTTGCTAATGTGATATGATTTAACATCTACTAAAAACAAATTGGAGTTTCAGACTCAGCACCAGTCCTTCCAATGAACACACAAGACTGGTCTCCTTTAGGATGGACTGGTTGGATCTCCTTGCAGTCCAAGGAGCTCTCAAGAGTCTTCTCCAACATCACAGTTCAAAAGCATCAATTCTTCAGCACTCAGCTTTCTTCACAGTCCAACTCTCACATCCATACATGACCACTGGTAAACCATAGCCTTGATTAGATGAACCTTTGTTGGCAAAGTACTGTCTCTGCTTTTTAATATGCTATCTAGGTTCGTCATAACTTTCCTTCCAAGGAGTAAGCATCTTTTGATTTCATGGCTGCAGTCACCATCTGCAGTGATTCTTAGCCCCCCAAAATAAAGTCTCTCACTGCTTCCACTGTTTCCACATCTGTTTCCCATGAAGTGATGGAACCTGATGCCATGATCTTAGTTTTTGAATATTGCACTTTAAGCCAACTTTTTCACTCTCCTCTTTAACTTTCATCAAGAGGCTCTTTAGTTTTTCTTTGCTTTCTGCCATAAGGGTGGTGTCATCTGCATATCTGAGGTTATTGATATTTCTCCCGGCAATCTTGATTCCAGCTTCTGCTTCTTCCAGCCCAGCATTTCTCATGATGTGACTTTAGCAAGAATTGTGTACATTTCAGGATTGATTATGATTAAATATAAGTTAATTAAGTAAATAACTTTTATTATTAATAGTAAGCTGCAACAATTCTGGAATTTGGTTTTCTCTCTCTGTTAACAGAACAAACTTTTTCTGGAATATGAGCTGCCTTGGAGAACAGATGGTAAGTCTCTTTCTTAGCTAACTCCGAGTGTTCCAGAGGAACTGTGAGGCATCTCAGAGGGAAATATTAGATTAACTAGCATCACTGGTATGTTAAACACCATGGGGAGCATTATCAAGTGAATGAGAAGCCTTCTCAGGTTATACTGGGATGGATATTATTAATAGAGATTTGCCACACACACACAAAAAAAATGGAATTCCTACGAACCTGGTAGGTCCCAATGTCATAATTAGGACATACCAGGGCATACCAAGTTCTGCTACCAAGTCATAATTCTGGTTATTGTAACCAAGTTTCTTAACCCATTACATTGTGCTCAGTTGTATCACTATATCTTTCAGTCTTTAAGTCAGTCACACATAGTTATTATATATATATATATTATATATATATAAGTACATAGTTATTGTACTTGGATGGTTTTGCAAAAGGTCTTCATCTCCAAGAAGATTCATAGCAGAGACCATTTTGATGAGCACTGATGTCTGATCAGTTTCACACTATACCAGGCAACTAAGTGGATAAGATATTTTAAAATCCCAATTAAAAAACCCTGCTGGTATTATAAAAGTGTTTAACAAAAGATGAAATACTGAGTCAACTTGTAAATATAGTTTTAAAGTTTATGGGGGTTTTTTTGCTCTGAAATATTATTGATCTGTTGGCTTTCTAGATAAAGCCCAGCCCTTCCCCTCAAGCTACTAATGATTGACAGCAATTGAATAAATGCCCTCTGTGAGTAAAACAGAAATATGTTACTTTTCTCTTGCTTGGTTTCTCAGAAGTTAGAGATGCTTAACTCTGAGCAGCCTTATCAGGTAAATAAAAATGACCGTCTCATGACATTTGCAATAATCTTCATATGTCGGGGCCCTTATGAAGAGAGAAATCGGCAAGCAAAATCAAATGACAGGATTTGGGCCTGGACTTCCTGAGGTTAGAATGGTGTTGGTTCCTTGTCTTCTGGAATTCAGTCTGAGACTCTTTTTTGTACCTATGGTTTTATGATTTACTTATTTAGGCATTCTTGGAGGCTGGTCTTTGATGTAGCACATAGGCTCTTCATTGCTAGTAAGGCTTTCTCTGGTTGCAACACTAATTCTGAGCGAGACAATTCAAGCTCTAGCCTCACAGCAAGGACCACTGGGACATGACATATTTATCAGATGGAAACACTCGAAAACTCATCTTGCTTGTGGCCCTCTATAATAGGAGGACTCTTGAAAAATATCACAAATCATTAATCATTATTCTCATTGTAATATGCTTTCATATTTTGCAAATGTTTGTCCAGGGGCTAGGATAAAGTGATCAAAGAGAGAAATAATATTTCCTTAACACAAACTGTTGATGCTAACAAAGCTTGGAACTTGAGATTATTTCCAGCTCTTGTGTCCTTTCCTCAAATCAGATAGGTTGACTCCCCTTGGAATTGTAGCCCAGAAGGAACTTACGAGGCCTTCGTAGATCCCCACCCACGTGCACCTGCCTTTGATCTATGAAAAACAACTTTAGTCAAGAATGTCTTTAATCATAGCAGTGAGAAAATACAGAAATAAAGGAAACTGTCAAAGAAGTCAAAATAATAATATCGTAGCAATTAAACAAACTCATGGACTGCTAGTTCTTCCTCAAGGGCTATCGATAATATTCGGAGCCAGGACCTTTGACCCCTTTTACAGAATCTGAAACCTCTGCCAGATGGAAGAAGCCCACAAGCAGGAAGACCTGAGACCGCCTGGAACCACAAGGGTGATGCTGCTGCTCCCCGAGACCTCATCACAGACCCAACAGAAGACCATCCTCGAGTTGATCAGGCTCTGCTCCTTGAACAATGTAAGACTCCTCAAACCCCTCCAGGACCAGACACATGGCCTTTCCTTTATTTTAATATTTTATTTATTTATCTATTTATTTGGCTGCCTTGGTTCTGATTTGCAGATGTAGGATAGTCCCTACCTCTGATGGGATCTTGCTTGTAGCGCAAAGACTCACCAGCTGTGGGGCGAGGGCTCAGCTGCTCCTGGACTGTGAGATCTTAGATTCCCCACCAGGGATCGAACCCACGTCCACTGCATTTCAAGGTGGACTCTAAACCACTGGACCACCACGGAAGTCCCAGGACACAGTCTTGAGGGCAATTTGCCTGTTTGGTCCCCCTGGTGTGGCAAAGCAGTAAAGCTAGTTTTTCCATTTCACTTAAAACTCTCTCTCTCAGATGTAACCTGGCCCCAGTACACGGAGGCCCAATTTTGGCAAGGAGATCTGGAGGGAAACCAGAAGCAATTGGAAGAACAGGGTCTTGGGGGCAGGAGGGCTGAGGGACCTGAATCCCAGCGGGGTGGAAGGCTGCGAGGTGCCAAATGGGACATTCCGGAGGGGAGCCCTGAGGAGGTGTCCTGTGGGCAGCAGGGGCGGCGCCCGCACAGACGGGCTCCTGATCTCAGCGGAGGGGCCAGAGGAACTCGGGCGGCCCGGAGAGGAGTCAGGGGCACAGGGCTCGGGCGCCAGTCTTCTAGGCACAGAACAGGGTCAGAACAGAGGGAAGGAGAAGCTCTGCGCCACGGAGGAGCCCCCGGAGTGTGAGGACTGCCCTGGAGGGGAAGCGTGTGGACGACGGTGTGGACTCCAAGAAGCTCCGTGCTTCCCAAGGCGGGGCCCAGGAGGCTGGCAGTTCCAACAGTGCCAGATGCACCTGAGGCCTCTATTTGCCTCAAGGAGGGAAACTGGGAATGCAGCCCCGTCCCTCCCCCACCAGAGTTACTCCTCACCCTGACTTTCCCCCCGATCCTTCAGGGCAGTGCCCCTCTCTTCACCCCCTGCCCCCTAAACTCGTCTGCCATCACCGGCATTTCTAGATTCTTCTGGGCTCTGCACACTACTAGGCCTGCCCCATCCTCGATTCTCTGCCCCTCCCCGCTCTCCAGGTTCTAGATTTCAGACACGCTGGGACCTGGGCTGCAGTGCTTCCACGTGGACACACATCTTGAGCCACAGACAAGAAGGAAACGACAACGGACTAAAAATAACTCTACATACATGAACAGCTGGGGCAAATGATGCACGAGATAAAAAAAGGAAAAAGATCAAAACTCCAGTCACCCCTTCAGAGCTGGAGAACTAAAGAGGGACCTGGACGTGATGCCTGCACAGAGCACCACCAAGGGGCTGGGCAGACCTGGCAGTCAGCCCTCCAGCCCAATGCTGGACCCAGCCTGCCCTCACCCCACTTAATGGACCAGATTTCCCACACGCACCCCTACACCCCCTCACCCCCCAGGAGCAAACAAGGCAACTTGTCACTTGACTCCCTTCCTGATGCACCCAGAGCCCCAATAAAACCTTGTCTGAATTTCCTGTCTGGCCTCTTATCAATGTCTATTGACTGAGGATTCCAAGAACCCTGGTGGGTAACATCCCCTTCCGGCTCTGCACACTCCTAAGTCAACACACTCCTCCCTTTCCTCCCTCCCCGCTCCCTGTGTTCTAGACTCTTCTGTCCTCGGTGCCATCCCCTCCCTGGACTCTGAATCTGTTTTGCCTCCACTGTGGTCTCAGTTTGGTTCACCTACTCACACATCTCAGCATCTCTCAAACTTGGCTGATGCATGACTTTGACTTCAAGGTGGGCATTCACTTTCCTACAGAGCTTCTCCAGATGCTGCAGGCCCCACCCAGACTCCCTCTAAGAGAAATCCTGCCCTTCTCAGCCTGGTCCCAGCTGGAGCCTGGAAAGCCTGCCCTCTGTCCCACACTCTAGATCCCACCCCAAGACCTCTCACCATTGGCCTCCCTCACTTCCCCTGGGCTCGAGTCCAGCAACCCTTTACTCACACACCCAGGCTCAACTCAGTTCGTATTAAATTCTAAAATTATTTCATTGACAATTTTGAAAGGCACTTTCCATTTACAGCTCTTACAACATATTGCCTATATTCCCGTGTTGTACGCTCCATCCTTGAAGCTGTCTTAGGGCTTCTCAGGTGGCACTAATGTTCAGGAATCTGCCTGCCAATGCAGGACACATAGGAGACACGGGATCGATCCCTGGGTAGGGGAGATCGCCTGCAGAAGGAAATGGCAACCCAATCCCAGTATTCTTGCCTGGAAAAGTCCATGGACAGGGGAGCCTGTCTTCCTCCCAGCAGTTGGTACCTCCCCCTCCCCATATTTAAGCTCCTGCCCTCTCACCAGAAACCACTAGTTTCAAAATATCCTTCTGCTGCTTTTTTTGTTATATCCACTACTGGCCAGGAAAGTAGTGTATACAACAATTTTTTTTTTGTTATATCCACTACAAGAAAACAGTATAAAAGTATAAAAACTTTTTTCTTATATCCACTTCATGTACCGTCAAGAAAGTTCTGTATATAGAAACAAAGTGTTACTTTGTGCCACTTTGTTGGATACTGTGCTGTAATCCAACAGCACAGTAAGGAGTAGCCAAAACACAGCCTCTAGGAGATGGAGACTTCCCATATGTCTGTCAGAGCAAGTAAATTCAGGACCTAGACTAAAAGCAACAGAAACACTCACTTTTTCGGCATGGAGACACTGATTTATTTAACCTCCAAGACAGACCATCCACCAAAATGTCCATCAATAAAGAAATAAAGGGTAACTGGTCCATCTATATACTGGAATACACTAAGCCATCAAAAAAACCGAAGGAAAGAAGGCCATTGGCAGCAGCTGAAATGGACCCACAGATGATCATAAGTAAGTGAAAGACAAATATCCTAAGCTATCACTTCTAGATGGAATCTCAACATGGATACAATAAACTTCTTGACAAAACATAAACAGCCTCCCAGACTTAGAAACAGTCCTTATGGTTACCAAAAAATGAAAGTTTGGGGGCAGGGAGAAATTAGGAACATGAAAATAACAGATACACTACTGTTTATAAAATAACCTACAAGGACCCACTGCAAAGCACAAGGAACCCTACTCAACATTCTGTAATGACCTACATGGGGAACGAAACTGAAAAAGAACATATAAGGCATGTGTGAATTATTCAAGTTGCTGTACACCTAAAAAAAAACACCCACCACAGTGTAAACTATCTATATATTCCAATTCAAAATAAGTGGCAAAAATAGAAAGACCAAAAAAAAAAAAAACAAAACAAAACTGAAGAGTCTATTCTGCTCAGGCCTTGGGACCTGGGCTGATGTCACATCCCTGGAGCCTGAGTAGACTTGGGTCCCCAGACTGGACTGTCGTGGAGCTGAGGGTCTGGTGAGGGTGCACCAGGCAATGAGCCCCGCACTGTGACAGACATGAACTTCCTTTTCCCCTCTGTATGAGCCCACAGTCTCCAGATCCAGGCGGGTCCTCCTGCAGCAGAACCAGCCATAGTGCCCCCAAAGGATGGTGGAGCCTCTGGACTGGAAGAATTTTGCAAAGTCCCCTGGGCTCTGCGTCTCCTGGTGGTGGGGTTGGGGTTCCCACCTCCAGCTTCCTTCCTTAGCGTCACCCCACCTGTGGATGACACCCCCTTCTGCAGAGTGGTGTTGCGACTTGGATCTGTCTTGGGAATGGAGGGTAAGGGGGAGGAAGTAAGGAGACACAAGTCTTAAGCATAGCCGCTCTCACTGACAACCCAGAAACAGGACTTGTCCTAAGGCTCTGGTTGCCCAGGTACCCAGAGTTGGGCATGAAGAAATGCTGCCACCTTGTGGCCATTTCCCACAACAACCGCTTGAAAGCCGGGGCTGATGGCTATTCACAAGCCTGCCCTTAAGAAATGCCCTGGGGTAAATCACCGGAAAAGAATTCAAAACAGGGCGGATCTTCAAAAAGCTAATTGCAAGAGGTAAGTTGTACTCACAGTGTAGAAGATAAACAGGGACCTGGAGAGATACTCAACATCACAAATTATAAAGAACTGCAAATCAGTACTCGAATAAGGTTTCACCCTACACTGGTCAGAATGACCATCATCAAAATGTCTATTCTCCCAGTGTTTATTGCAGCACATGGAAGCAACCTAGATGTCCACGGATAAAGAAGTTGTGGTATGTATATACAATGGAATAATAATAAGCTATAAAAAGGAAAAAAGTTGAGTCAGTTCTAGTGAGGTAGCTGAACGTGCTGCTGCTGCTGCTAAGTCGCTTCAGTCATGTCCAAATCTGTGTGACCCCATAGACGGCAGCCCACCAGGCTCCCCCGTCCCTAGGATTCTCCGGGCAAGAACACTGGAGTGGGTTGCCATTTCCTTCTCCAATGCGTGAAAGTGAAAAGTGAAAGTGAAGTCCCTCAGTCGAACCTAGAGCCTGTCATACAGAGTGAAGAGAACAACAAATATTGTATATTAATGATATATATGGAATCTAGAAAAACGGTATTGATGAACCTGTTTTCAGGAAGGAATGCAGACACAGATATAGAGAAGGGACTGGGGGACTAGGGAAGGAAAGAGTGGGGTGGATGGAGAAAATTGCATCGACATAGATACACAGCCGAGTCTCAGACAGACAGCCTGAGAAGGTGCTAGACAGTACAGGGAGCCTGCCTGGCGCTCTGTGATGAGCCAGAGGGTTGGGATGGGGTGGGGGGAGAGTCTCGAGGGATGGGATACATGGATATAACTATAATTATGACTGATTGACATTGTTGCATGGCAGAAACCAACATGACATTGTTAAGCAATTTTCCTCCAATTAAAAAATAAAAAATTTTTAAAAAGATTTTATGCTAAGTCACTTCAGTCATGTCCAACTCTTTGTAACCCCATGGACTACACAGTCCATGGAATTCTCCAGGCCAGAGTACTGGAGTGGGTAACCTTTCCCTTCTGCAGGGGATCTTTGCAAGCCAGGGATCAAACCCACGTCTCCAGCATTGCAGACGGATTCTTTAGTAGCTGAGCCACAAGGAAAGCCCAAGAATACTGGAGTGGGTAGCCTATCTATTCGCCAGTGGATCTTCCTGGACCTAATTAAGCTGAAAAATTTTGCACAACAAAGGAAAACACCGACTAGAGGGCAATGACATATGAATGGGAGAAAATAGGTACAGATCATGTAGGAGTCACTGATATGAGGACCTGACAAAATAAGCAAGGTGGCGTGTGCAACCAAAAGCAGCAGACTCACTGATAGTTTGAATGACTAGTGGTTTCTAGTGTGAGGGCAGGGGCTTCAGTATGGGGGAGGAGGAGTGGGAGGTACAAACTGTTGGAAGGAAGACAGGCTCCCCTGTCCATGGAATTTTCCAGGCAAGAATACTGGGATTGGGTTGCCATTTCCTTCTGCAGGCGATCTCCCCTACCCAGGGATCGATCCCGTGTCTCCTGTGTGTCCTGCATTGGCAGGCGGATTCCTGAACATTAGTGCCACCTGAGAAGCCCTAAGAAAACTTCAAGGATGGAGCATACAACATGGGAATATAGGCAATATGTTGTAAGAGCTGTAAATGGACAGTGCCTTTCAAAATTGTCAATGAAATAACTTACTTTTAGAATTTAAAACAAAAGAAGTGAGTTGAGCCTGGGTGTGTGAGTAAAGGGTCACTGGACTCGAGCCCAGGGGAAGTGAGGGAGGCCAATGATGAGAGGTCTTGGGGTGGGGTCTAGAGTGTGGGACAGAGGGCAGGCTTTCCAGGCTCCAGCTGGGACCAGGCTGAGAAGGGCAGGATTTCTCTTAGAGGGGGTCTAGGTGGGGGCTGCAGCATCTGGAGAAGCTCTGTAGGAAAGCGAATGCCCACCTTGGAAGTCGAAGTCATGCTTCAACCGAGTTTGAGAGATGCTGAGATGTGTGAGTAGGTGAACCAAACTGAGACCAGAGTGGAGGCAAAACAGATCCAGGGTCCAGGGAAGGGATGTCACGAGGACAGAAGCATCTAGAACACAGGGAGCGGGGAGGGAGGAAAAGGAGGAGGGTGTTGACCTAGGAGTGTGCAGAGCCCGAAGGGTATGGTACCCACCAGGGTTCTAGGAATCCTAAGTCAATAGACACTGATAAGAGGCCAGACAGGAAATTCAGACAAGGTTTTATTGGAGCTCTGGCTGCATCAGGAAGGGAGTCAAACAAGTGACAAGTTGCCTTGTCTGCTTCTGGGGGATAAGGAGGTGTCGGGGCGCGTGTGGGAAATCTGGTACATTAAGTGGGGTGAGGGCAGGCTGGGTCCAGCATTGGGCTGGAGGACTGACTGCCAGGTCTGCCCAGCCTCTTGGTGATGCTCTGTGTAGGCATCACGTCCAAGACCCCATCTTTGCTCTCCAGCTCTGAAGGGGTGACTGGAGTTTTGATCTTTTTTCTTTTTTTATCTCGTGCATCGTTTGCCCAAGCTGTTCAGGTATGTAGAAGTATATTGAGTCCCTTGTCGTTTCCTTGTTGTCTGTGGCTCGGGAAGATGTGTGTCCACGCGGAAGCACTGCAGCCCAGGTCCCAGCGTGTCTGAAATCTAGAACCTGGAGAGCGGGGAGGGGCAGAGAATCGAGGATGGGGCAGGCCTAGGACTGTGCAGAGCCCAGCGGAATCTAGAAAAGCCGGGGATGGGGGATGAGTTTAGGGGGCAGGGGGTGGAGAGAGGGGCACTGCCCTGAGGGATGGGAGGGGAAAGTCAGGGTGAGGAATAACTCTGGTGGGGGAGGGGCGGGGCTGCATTCCCAGTTTCCCTCCTTGAGGCAAATAGAGGCCTCAGGTGCATCTGGCACTGTTGGAACCGCCAGCCTCCTGAGGAGCCCCGCCTTGCGAAGCACAGAGCTTCTTGGAGTCCACACCATGGTCCACAAGCTTCCCCTCGGGGTGATCCTTAAACTCCGGGGACTCCTCCGTGGCACAGAGCTTCTCCTTCCCTCTGTTCTGACCCTATTCTGTCCCTTGAAGATTGGCGCCCGGGCCCTGTGCCCCTGACTCCTCTCGCGGCCGCCCGGGTTCCTCTGGCCCCTCTGCTGAGATCAGGAGCCCGTCTGTGCGGGCGCCGCCCCTGCTGCCCACAGGACACCTCCTCAGGGCTCCCCTCCGGAATGTCCCGTTTGGTACCTCGCAGCCTTCCACCCCGCTGGGACTCAGGTCCCTCAGCCCTCCTACCCCCAGGACCCTGTTCTTCTAATTGCTCCTGGCTTCCCTGCAGATCTCCTTGCCAAAACTGGGCCTCTGTGTACTGGGGCCAGATTTCATCTGAGAGAGAGAGTTTTTAAGTGAAATGGAAAAACTAACTTAACTGCTTTGCCACACACGGGGGACCAAGCAGGCTAATGCCCTCAAGACTGTGTCCTGGGACTTCCGTGGTGGTCCAGTGGTTTAGAGTCCACCTTGAAATGCAGTGGACGTGGGTTTGATTCCTGGTGGGGAATCTAAGATCTCACAGCCCAGGAGCAGCTGAGCCCTCGCCCCACAGCTGGTGAGGCTTTGCGCTACAAGCAAGATCCCATCAGAGGTAGGGGCTATCCCGCATCTGCAAATGAGAACCAAGGCAGCCAAATAAATAGATAAATAAAATAAAATATTAAAATAAATAAAAGGCCGTGTGTCTGGTGGAGGGTTTTGAGGAGTCTTATAGTGTTCAAGGAGCAGATCCTGATCAACTCGAGGACGCTCTTCTCTTGGGTCCGTGATGAGGTCTCGGGGGGCAGCACAATCACCCTTGTGGTTCCAGCCGGTCTCAGGTCTTCCTGCTTGTGGGCGGCATCGTTCACTTCTTCCATCTGGCAGAGGTTTCAGATTCTGTAAAAGGGGTCAAAGGTCCTGGCTCTGAATATTATCGATAGCCCTTGAGGCAGAACTAACAGTCCATGAGTTTGTTTAATTGCTATGATATTATTATTTTGACTTCTTTGACAGTTTCCTTTATTTCTGCATTTTCTCACTTCTATGAGTAAAGGCATTCTTGACTAAAGTTGTTGTTCATAGAAGAAAGGCAGGTGCACATGGGTGGGGATCTACAAAGGCCTCCTAAGTTCCTTCTGGGCTACAATTCCAAGGGGAGTCAACCTATCTGATTTGAGGAAAGGACACAAGAGCTGGAAATAATCTCAAGTACCAAGCTTTGTTAGCATCAACAGTTTGTGTTAAGGAAATATTATTTGTCTCTTTGATCACCTTGTCCTAGCCCCCGGACAAACATTTGCAAAATATGAAAGCATATTACAATGAGAATAATGATTAAGGATTTGCGATATTTTTCAAAAGGGTCCTCTTATTTTAGAGGACAACAAGCAAGATGAGTTTTCGCGTGTTTCCATCTGATAAATATGCGGTGTCCCAGTGGTCCTTGCTGTGAGGCTAGAGCTTGAATGGCCTCACTCACAATTAGTGTTGCAACTAGAGAAAGCCCGCACTAGCAATGAAGAGCCTGCGTGCTACGTCAAAGACCAGCCTCCAAGAATGAGTAAATAAGTAAATCATAAAACCACATGTACAAAAAAGAGTCTCAGACTGAATTCCAGAAGACAAGGAACCAACACCATTCTAACCTCAGGAAGTCCAGGCCCAAATCCTGTCATTTGATTTTGCTTGCCGATTTCTCTCTTCATAAGGGCCCCCAAATATGAAGATTATTGCAAATGTCAGGAGACAGTCATTTTTATTTACCTGATAAGGCTGCTCAGAGTTAAGCATCTCTAACTTCTGGGGAAACCAAACGAGAGAAAAGTAACATTTTCGTTTTACTCACAGAGGGCATTTATTCAATTGCTGTCAATCATTAGTAGCTTGAGGGGAAGGGCTGGGCTTTATCTAGAAAGCTAACGCATCAATGATATTTCAGAGCAAAAAAAAAAAAATAATAATAATAACCCATAAACTTTAAAACTATATTTACAAGTTGACTCAGTATTTCATCTTTTGTTAAATACTTTTATAATAGCAGCAGGTTTTTTAAATTGGGATTTTAAAATATCTTATCCAGTTAGCTGCCTGGTATAATGTAAACTGATCAGACATCACTGCTTGTCAGAATGCTCTCTCCTATGAATCTTGTTGGAGATGAAGACCTTTTGCAAAACCATCAGAGTACAATAACTATGTGTGACTGACTTAAAGACTGAAAGATATAGTGATACAACTGAGCAGAATGTAATGGGTTAAGAAACTTGGTTACAATAACCAGATTTATGACTTGGTAGTAAAACTTGGCATGCCCTGGTATGTCCTAATTATGACATTGGGACCTACCAGGTTTGTAGGAATTTCTTTTTTTTTTTTTTTTTTAGCAAATCTCTATTAATAATATCCATCCCAGTATAATCTGAGAAGGCTTCTCATTCACTTGATAATGCTTCCCATGGTGTTTAACATACCAGTGATGCTAGTTAATCTAATATTCCCCTCTGAGATGCCTCACAGTTCCTCTGGAACACTCGGAGTTAGCTAGAGAAAGAGACTTACCATCTGTTCTCCAAGGCAGCTCATATTCCAGGAAAATTGTGTTCTGTTAACAGAGAGAGAAAACCAAATTCCAGAATTGTTGCAGCTTACTATTAATAATAAAAGTCATTTACTCAATTAACTTATATTTAATCTTCATCAATCCTGAAATGTACGCAATTCTTGCTAAAGTCACATCATGAGAAAGCTGGGCTGGAAGAAGCAGAAGCTGGAATCAAGATTGCCGGGAGAAATATCAATAACCTCAGATATGCAGATGACACCACCCTTATGGCAGAAAGTGAAGAAAAACTAAAGAGCCTCTTGATGAAAGTGAAAGAAGAGAGTGAAAAAGTTGGCTTAAAACTCAACATTCAGAAAACTAAGATCATGACATCAGGTCCCATCACTTCATGGCAAATAGGTGGTGAAACAGTGGAAACAGTGGCTGACTTTATTTTTGGGGGGGCTCCAGAATCACTGCAGATGGTGACTGCAGCCATGAAATTAAAAGATGCTTACCCCTTGGAAGGAAAGTTATGACCAACCTAGACAGCATATTAAAAAGCAGAGACATTACTTTGCCAACAGAGGTCCGTCTAGTCAAGCCTATGGTTTTTCCAGTGGTCATGTATGGATGTGAGAGTTGGACTGTGAAGAAGGCTGAGTGCCGAAGAATTGGTGCTTTTGAACTGTGGTGTTGGAGAAGACTCTTGAGAGTCCCTTGGACTGCAAGGAGATCCAACCAGTCCATCCTAAAGGAGACCAGTCCTGGGTGTTCATTGGAGGGACTGATGCTGAGGCTGAAACTTCCATTTATTTTTAGTAGATATTGAATCATATCACAGTAGCACAATCCCTTAAAACCGAAAATCAAGAAATAGGCAATTTAATTTTTTTATCAACAGTATATTTTATAACGTATAAGACATGCATATCTTAGGGCACAGTTTTTCTTTTTGTCATACGAGATATATACTTAATAAATTCAAAAATGTTTAGTGTTTTTTCATAAAAGGAAAGGTAAGTAAACATAGACTTGTTCAGAACTCAATGTTTCACTGTTTTCTCTAAAATTGATTTACATTTTCAATGAATTCTCATCATTAAATTTAATTTAACAAAACTATAATGGTTTAAATTCCTGAGCGTCCAAAATACAAAGTGTAATTCTTTTCAAGAGCTTACCTAAAAGCTTATACACCATTTATCTCAGTTATTTATGACAGTTATCAGTGTGAGTGAACTTTCTTGCTGACAACTTTTGCCACAGGTATGACCTAGTGACTAGCGGTAGAACTAAGTACAGAAAAGAATGTTGGTGTCTCGTGTCTCCAGTAATCAGACACAGTTAACAAGCTAAACTGATGTCAGTACCACACAGAGACTTAATACTGGACATTTGCCAGATTTTGTGACTCAGAAATACTCCATTTGTAAGTGCTTATTGTACTTTGAGTCAATGGAATAGAGCTCATTTAGAAGTTAACCTCAGGAATGTTTTCTAAAGACAAAGACACACACGGAGACATACACACGAGCAGAGATCTGTTTCATCATTTTACTTTTCATGAATCAGGCACTGCAATTAAACTTGTCAGTTGATGAAAAACAGAGAGAACCGTCAAATGTTCACACTTGAGGCCAAAGGCTTCTTTTTCTTTCCTCCTTCCACCCGTCTCCCGGCTCGGTTTCAGTTCTTCGAAATAAGCCAAGGCTGAAACGCAGGCAATGTGGGCTGTGTTTGTATTAATACTTAGGGACATGGTGAGGCTTAACATCAACTTTTCTCCTAAGAATATCTTTGTTCTCTCAGGGTGAGTGTTCTAGAAAACTAAAGTGTGTCATCAAGCCACTCTCTCCATCTGCACATGCAAAAAGAACCAGTTCTGAAATTTCAAGAGTTTCATCTCAACCATTTTCCCCAAAGTCTAAAGAATATTGTGACTACATACTGTTAAATTCTTTTGTCCTTATTGATAGGTTTAAACGTGTAGGTTGACCAGTCATCTAAAATGTGTCCTACGAGGTTATCAGAGGGAATCAAAGGAGCATTTCCCATTTTTGATCAGACACCTATGAGCCAAATGCAAACCAGACCTCATTAGCTGGTGGAAACCTTATATGAGGGGGAAGACACCAGAAAGCATAAAGCTCAGAGTGGCTGTTTCCAATTCCCGCCAAGTCCATGACCTTAGTCCTTAGACCTCACAGGTGGGATTTCCAACATGAAAACTAATCAGACAGGCACTCAGTTTTCCCCAGATGGAAACAAATGTTCCTCAGATGGACATGTTGAAGGAGCCTTGGATACACAGCGGGGGACTCACCCAGATGCTGGTCGAGATGTCTCGATGTCCCAGACGTTGTCTTTCTCCTTCCTCAAAATAATTCCTTGGGGCAGCAAAATTCAAGCTGGTATGGGCTGGAAGAAGACAGGAACATCCTTGAGGCGAAGGTGGCCTCCCCACCCTCTAGGGCGGCCCTTCCTCTTCCCTCCTCTACCGCCTTGGTGTCCCCACTGCCTGCTTGGTGGACCGAGTATGACTGGGGCTCAGCCTTCTTGACACGGGTCCTCGGGGATCAGGCCTCTGAAGGAATCTTCCCAGCGTTCCAACCTTCTGGAAAGAGGCTGCGTGGAGGAAAAATCTAGAGAGTGTGATGGAGCCAGGGGACACCCAGGGGGGGTTACCCCTAAGCCAACCCCACACGGGACTCCAAATTTGTTACCCAAATTCGGCCTCTGCACACCAAGGCAGAGTGGAGTCTGTAAGAAAGAAGTTTGGGTGAAGTAGAAAGAAAGAGCTTTACTGCTTTGCTAGGAAAAATGGGCCACATTGGCCTAGTGCCCCCAGAGCCGTGAGTGCCAGCCTGGAGTGGGTATGTGGAGTCTTTAGTGTTTATGGAGCCCTGGCTGGTGTTGAGGCAGTGGGGAGGCCGCAGCATCAACCTTCTTGTTCCAGCCAGTCTGGGGTCTACCTGCTGTGGACAGCAGTTCACTTGTTCAGCCTGGTGGGGGTTTCGGTAACTGCAAAATAGCTCACACATAAGGCACAGAACATTACCAAGAGACCTTGAGGAAGAAAAGTCCTTGACTTTGTGTGATGGCTCCAGTATTATTATTTTGTCTTGTTTGACATTTTCCCCTTCAGGATTTTCTCACTGCTCTGATGAAATTTATTCTTTGTTTTCCCCCATCCTCGCCAGAACGCATGAGGGATCTTTGTTCCCCGACCTGGATCCTACCTTCAGCCCATGAATTTGACTGGTGGAGTCTTAGCCACCAGACCACCATGGAAGCCCCTAAATGGATTATTTGGTGAAAGATTTCCTACAGACAAAAGGCTGGTGGAGGACTTGACTGGGGTTTCTTCTGGGAAAGCCTCAGTGGGTCCTGCTTGGTTACAATCTGGCCCTTCCCTGGTCTGCCCCTGCCTGGCGTCTCAGCCCTCCAGGAGAAGGAAGTCGGCACAGAAACAGGCAGGAGGCCACAGGAGAGTTCAGATGCTCTTTATTTCTTTAGGGAGAAGTGTACACGTTGTCAGGGTGGCTGAGCGGTAAAGAATATGCCTGCAGTGCAGCACATGACGGGCACTTGAGTCTGGTCTCTGGATGCGTAAGATCCCCTGGAGTAGGAAATGGCACGCCACTACAGTATTTTTGCCTGGAAACCCCATGGGCATTGGAGCCTGGGGGGCCACAGTCCAAAGGGTCGCAAAGAACCACTGAACAGGCACACAGGCAGGAAGGTAACATTCGTGCGGTGCCGGTAACAGCAAACTTTCGGTTTCTATATTTGTCCTGGTTCTTACAGTGGAGGAACCAATACAGGAAGGCAAGCTGGTAATCTTTGTCTCCTGAACACTGTTACCATCATATCAGTGATGTCTCTCCAGGTTCAAATCAGTCTTGTTGGTTAGGCAGGCACATTTGGAATGTGTAAATCATAAATCTTGATCACAAAGATCCCACAAAAATAAATCTTTTAACATAAAAAGGTGTAAGATTTCGCAAAAATAGCATAGATACTGAAGGGGTAGATAAATAGAGATTAAACCGTAAAGACTTCAGGTCGTTTGTGACCAAACATTGCCTTAAATATATACAAGGTCTTCTTCTGTAAAGAACTCAGGCCCAGCTGGTTCCATGCCACGGAACCTATCTTTTGTAGGGCCCATCCCACCAAACATTTGACTAGGTGTTTAAGCAGCCATTTGAAGGGCGTCCGGGCCTGCTCCATTCTATATAATTGTAATTTATCTTCTACAAATTTACTTATTTTCTCTGTGAGAACATCAGCAAGTGTATTTTGAAGAGTTTCCATTAGCTCGGTCTTGGTGAAAGAAATCAATGTCTCCATGCCAAAACACTGAGCTTCTCTGAGTGTGTCTGTTCCCCTTAGTCCAAGTCCTCTATTTATTTGCTCTCAAATCCTGCACTTTTTATCAGACAAACTAGGCTACTTTTGTAGCTCTTTTTAGCAGGCAAAAAAAAGGCTCTAAAGGGCAGCTGGAAATCCCCACTTCAGCAAGTCCCCAGTTCAGGAAGTCCTCAGTTAGAGTGCATTTCTCACTGTGCTCTTAAATATGTTCACCAAGATTTAAATGTTCAACCATCTGTTGAGTGTTACTACAACTACCCTAGCTTTACTTCCCTGTGACTCATTGTGGTCACTGTGACTCATTGTGGTCCTTGTCCTAAGGGTGTTTATTGCAGACGTAAGTTTAGAGCCTCATATGTGCCTCCTCTTGTCTCTTGTCTGTCATAGGCCTTTTTTAGTCCCTGTGTTACTTCTTGTGCCCAGTCTCATTTTCTCTTCATTGTCCTGCCAGGAGTTTGCTTTAATGCAACCATCTCTGACTTTGTTCATTCTTTCTAATACATATTAATGAGACACTGAGTAATTTGATTTGGCTTTTCTTTCTTTTTTCCCTTAAAGTGTTCTTCTTTTCCCCCTATTCTTCTTCTTCTTTTTTTTTTAATTGTGTCTGAGTACAGTATTCTTGCCTGGAGAATTTCATGGACAGAGGAGCCTGGTGGGCTACAGTCCATGGGGTCACAAACAGTCCAACATGACTTAGAGACAAAATGAACAAAAACACTATAGACACGTTTTACTCTTTAGAATGGAAAATTATATTAATCAACAAACAATTTAGAGAGTAGTTCTGATAAGGAGATGTCAGTTGTCAGACTTAAATGAAAAACTTTCAACCTCTTAGTTTCTTATATAGGGATTAAGGAGAATAACTTTATTCCTTTGGGATTTTACTTATAATGGTTTCTAAATTTCTTCCAAAATTATGGCATATTACAGTGCATCTTACTGGTCTTTTATTTTTTTTCCTATTATGCATTTTACTGGTCTTTATGATTCATAAATACCGTCTCCAAAATTTTTGGGTGGCTACTGTTTTATAGTTAGCTTTACAGAAAATCATATGGCTGGTCTGTTCTCTTCAGAAATTCATAATAGGGATGGCTTTTCTTCCTCCAGCTGTTTGCTTTTCTATCAGTTCTATTCAGTCACTCAGTCGTGTCTGACTCTGCGACCCCTGGATTGCAGCACACCAGGCCTCCCTGTCCATCACCAACTCCCAGAGCTTGCTCAAACTCATGTCCATCGAGTCAGTGATGCCATCCAAACGTCTCATCCTCTGTCATCCCCTTCTCCTCCTGCCCTCAATCTTTCCCATAATCAGGGTCTTTTCCAATGAGTTAGTTCTTCACATCAGGTGGCCAAAGTATTACAGCTTCAGCTTCAGCATCAGTCCCTCTGATGAATATTCTGGGTTGATTTCCTTTAGGATTGACTGATTTTGATCTCTTGGCTGTTCAAGGGACTCTCAAGAGTCTTCTCTAACACCACAGTTGAAAAGCATCAATTCTTCAGCGCTCAGCTTTCTTTATGGTCCAACTCTCACATCCATACGTGACTACTGGAAAAACCATAGCTTTGACTAGATGGACCTTTGTCTGCGTAATGTCTCTGCTTTTTAATATGCTGTCTACGTTTGTCATAGCTTTTCTTCCAAAGAGCTGCTGCTGCGGCTGCTGCTAAGTCGCTTCAGTCGTGTTCGACTCTGTGCAACCCCATAGATGGCAGCCCACCAGGCTCCCCTGTCCCTGGGATTCTCCAAAGAGCAAGCATCTTTTAATATCATGAGTTTTCTCTAGACTTGGAGAAAAAAATATTAAGAAAAAATAATCAGAGATCTAGGCAGTGATTTTCTATCGGATGCATAGCTATGGAAGTGACTTCATTAAGACAGAAAATATTGAACACATATGATTATGTCAGTGATTATGTCATATGATTATGTCAGGTGTTATCATAGAGGTGACAGTGACTGGAATGCATGTGTGTGTGTGTGTGTGTATACTTATAAGCACACAGTAAATTTAGAGGAAGATAGATGAAAATTTGGAATTATTTCTTTAAAAAAAATTCTTGTAAATCGTGCCGCTACTTAAATATTCAAGGAATTCAAAAAATTAGGTAGTTATCATAAAGTGTTCCTTCTCATTTGTTCTACTGCAACTGGCAACAAAAGAGAGAATATTAAGCCTTCAGTTCAGTTCAGTTCAGTTCAGTCGCTCAGTCGTGTCCGACTCTTTGCGACCCCACTGTGATTCAATGAATACTTGTATGCCTCTCTCCCAAAAAATTTTTAAAGTTGAGGTAGTATCAGACTTAATAAATATGTGTAAATAATTTTTATTAGTATTCTCATTTTAATGAAAAGTGAAAGTCGCTCAGTCCTGTCTGACTCTTTGCGACCCCATATAGTCTATGGAATTCTCCAGGCCAAAATACTGGAGTGGATAGCCTTTCGCTTCTCCAGGGGATCTTCCCGACCCATGGATCTAACCCAGGTCTCCTGCATTGTAGGCAGATTCTTTACCAGTTGAGCCACAAGGGAAGCCCAAGAATATTGGAGTGGGTAGCCTGTCCCTTCTCCAGTGGATCTTCCTGACTCAGGAATTGAACCGGGGTCTCCTGCATTGCAGGTGGATTCTCTACCAACTGAGCTATGAGGGATGCCTATTTTAATGGAGGTACTGTTCATCTGGTGCAATCCATTCTTCTCTTTCTCATCCTTTTAAAATTGCATATATAAGATGTATGTTTTGTTCTGATGCATTGAATGCTGTTTTAAACATTTTTAGTGTGTGTATATGAGCTAATGTTTGATTTGTTTCTGTGTAGCATGATTGAAGATAATAATGGGAAAATCCACATTTTTTTCGTCCTTTGGAAATGTGTATTCTAACAGTTTTTAAGAATATGCATTTATTTTGTATATAATAAATTAGCTTTGTATATGAAAATGGGTTTGAATCAAATAAAAAACGATGTTACTTTCTTCAGCTCAAAAAAATAAAGAAGTAAGAAAAATAACAAAAATTTAAAGGACAAAGAAAATAAAGGTCAAAGGAAAACATTCAGTGTCTGTGAAAATGCCCTAAAGAATCAACGTCAGGGATAGTTCTGTAAGGGCAAACTTCGGCCAGGATGATAAAGAGACAATGAGACTGGTCACGATAAGCAGTGCTAGGAACAAAAAGGGAAACGATGACAGACAACAGAATAGGAGGGTATTGTGAGCATGTTTATTGCAAGTACTTGTCAAGGAAGATATGAAGTCACACCAACAAATGTGAACTGAAGGCAAACTGAGTCACAAAAAAACAAAAGTAGGGCAGGTGTTTCTGAACTTCAAAAGTTAATGCTAAGCCTCATCGGACGCACAGAAGATAAAGCTGACCATCAACTTTTCTCCTAAGAATATTTTTGTTCTCTCAGGGTCAGTGTTCTTAAAAAAAAAAAGTGTGTTTCAAGCCTCCTTTCTCTAATAGCACATGGAAAAAGAGCCACTTTTGCAATTTCAAAGGAGTTTCACCCACAAAAGAGATGAGGTTCTTCTTTTTACGGAATCTCACTTTAAACAGAATATTTTTAAAAATGTATTTAAAGAATACGCCAAACCTTGTTTGACAGAGGTGCTTTACAATTTCTCAAGGCACTAAAACATGTTCATTTGGACATTGCAAAATGGGAACAGATGAACTCATCTGCAATACAGAAAGAGTTACAGATGTGAAAAACAAATCTTATGGTTACAAAAGGGAGGTGGGGAAGGAGAAAGTAATGGGAAGATTGGGGCCGACAAGTGCACACTACTGTATATAAAATAGATAATGAATAAGGACCTGCTGTATAGCACAAGGAACTCTATTCCATGCTGCATAATCAGCTATGTGGGAAAAGAATCTCAAAAGAGTGTATATATGTAAAACTGATTCCCTTTACTTTACCCCTCAAACTAAGACAAACTTGTAAATCAACAGTACTCAAATACAATTAAAAAAAAAAAAAAGAAGAAGAATAGGGGGAAAAGAAGAACACTTTAAGGGAAAAAAGAAAGAAAAGCCAAATCAAATTACTCAGTGTCTCATTAATATGTATTAGAAAGAATGAACAAAGTCAGAGATGGTTGCATTAAAGCAAACTCCTGGCAGGACAATGAAGAGAAAATGAGACTGGGCACAAGAAGTAACACAGGGACTAAAAAAGGCCTATGACAGACAAGAGACAAGAGGAGGCACATATGAGGCTCTAAACTTACGTCTGCAATAAACACCCTTAGGGCAAGGACCACAATGAGTCACAGTGACCACAATGAGTCACAGGGAAGTAAAGCTAGGGTAGTTGTAGTAACACTCAACAGATGGTTGAACATTTAAATCTTGGTGAACATATTTAAGAGCACAGTGAGAAATGCACTCTAACTGAGGACTTCCTGAACTGGGGACTTGCTGAAGTGGGGATTTCCAGCTGCCCTTTAGAGCCTTTTTTTTGCCTGCTAAAAAGAGCTACAAAAGTAGCCTAGTTTGTCTGATAAAAAGTGCAGGATTTGAGAGCAAATAAATAGAGGACTTGGACTAAGGGGAACAGACACACTCAGAGAAGCTCAGTGTTTTGGCATGGAGACATTGATTTCTTTCACCAAGACCGAGCTAATGGAAACTCTTCAAAATACACTTGCTGATGTTCTCACAGAGAAAATAAGTAAATTTGTAGAAGATAAATTACAATTATATAGAATGGAGCAGGCCCGGACGCCCTTCAAACGGCTGCTTAAACACCTAGTCAAATGTTTGGTGGGATGGGCCCTACAAAAGATAGGTTCCGTGGCATGGAACCAGCTGGGCCTGAGTTCTTTACAGAAGAAGACCTTGTATATATTTAAGGCAATGTTTGGTCACAAACGACCTGAAGTCTTTACGGTTTAATCTCTATTTATCTACCACTTCAGTATCTATGCTATTTTTGCGAAATCTTACACGTTTTTATGTTAAAAGATTTATTTTTGTGGGATCTTTGTGATCAAGATTTATGATTTACACATTCCAAATGTGCCTGCCTAACCAACAAGACTGATTTGAACCTGGAGAGACATCACTGATATGATGGTAACAGTGTTCAGGAGACAAAGATTACCAGCTTGCCTTCCTGTATTGGTTCCTCCACTGTAAGAACCAGGACAAATATAGAAACCGAAAGTTTGCTGTTACCGGCACCGCACGAATGTTACCTTCCTGCCTGTGTGCCTGTTCAGTGGTTCTTTGCGACCCTTTGGACTGTGGCCCCCCAGGCTCCAATGCCCATGGGGTTTCCAGGCAAAAATACTGTAGTGGCGTGCCATTTCCTACTCCAGGGGATCTTACGCATCCAGAGACCAGACTCAAGTGCCCGTCATGTGCTGCACTGCAGGCATATTCTTTACCGCTCAGCCACCCTGACAACGTGTACACTTCTCCCTAAAGAAATAAAGAGCATCTGAACTCTCCTGTGGCCTCCTGCCTGTTTCTGTGCCGACTTCCTTCTCCTGGAGGGCTGAGACGCCAGGCAGGGGCAGACCAGGGAAGGGCCAGATTGTAACCAAGCAGGACCCACTGAGGCTTTCCCAGAAGAAACCCCAGTCAAGTCCTCCACCAGCCTTTTGTCTGTAGGAAATCTTTCACCAAATAATCCATTTAGGGGCTTCCATGGTGGTCTGGTGGCTAAGACTCCACCAGTCAAATTCATGGGCTGAAGGTAGGATCCAGGTCGGGGAACAAAGATCCCTCATGCGTTCTGGCGAGGATGGGGGAAAACAAAGAATAAATTTCATCAGAGCAGTGAGAAAATCCTGAAGGGGAAAATGTCAAACAAGACAAAATAATAATACTGGAGCCATCACACAAAGTCAAGGACTTTTCTTCCTCAAGGTCTCTTGGTAATGTTCTGTGCCTTATGTGTGAGCTATTTTGCAGTTACCGAAACCCCCACCAGGCTGAACAAGTGAACTGCTGTCCACAGCAGGTAGACCCCAGACTGGCTGGAACAAGAAGGTTGATGCTGCGGCCTCCCCACTGCCTCAACACCAGCCAGGGCTCCATAAACACTAAAGACTCCACATACCCACTCCAGGCTGGCACTCACGGCTCTGGGGGCACTAGGCCAATGTGGCCCATTTTTCCTAGCAAAGCAGTAAAGCTCTTTCTTTCTACTTCACCCAAACTTCTTTCTTACAGACTCCACTCTGCCTTGGTGTGCAGAGGCCGAATTTGGGTAACAAATTTGGAGTCCCGTGTGGGGTTGGCTTAGGGGTAACCCCCTGGGTGTCCCCTGGCTCCATCACACTCTCTAGATTTTTCCTCCACGCAGCCTCTTTCCAGAAGGTTGGAACGCTGGGAAGATTCCTTCAGAGGCCTGATCCCCGAGGACCCGTGTCAAGAAGGCTGAGCCCCAGTCATACTCGGTCCACCAAGCAGGCAGTGGGGACACCAAGGCGGTAGAGGAGGGAAGAGGAAGGGCCGCCCTAGAGGGTGGGGAGGCCACCTTCGCCTCAAGGATGTTCCTGTCTTCTTCCAGCCCATACCAGCTTGAATTTTGCTGCCCCAAGGAATTATTTTGAGGAAGGAGAAAGACAACGTCTGGGACATCGAGACATCTCGACCAGCATCTGGGTGAGTCCCCCGCTGTGTATCCAAGGCTCCTTCAACATGTCCATCTGAGGAACATTTGTTTCCATCTGGGGAACAGTGAGTGTTTGTCTGGTTAGCTTTCATGTTGGAAATCCCACCTGTGAGATCTAAGGACTAAGGTCATGGACTTGGCGGGTATTGGAAACAGCCACTCTGAGCTTTATGCTTTCTGGTGTCTTCCCCCTCATATAAGGTTTCCACCAGCTAATGAGGTCTGGTTTGCATTTGGCTCATAGGTGTCTGATCAAAAATGGGAAATGCTCCTTTGATTCCCTCTGATAACCTCGTAGGACACATTTTAGATGACTGGTCAACCTACATACACGTTTAAACCTATCAATAAGGACAAAAGAATTTAACACTATGTAGTCACAATATTCTTTAGACTTTGGGGAAAATGGTTGAGATGAAACTCTTGAAATTTCAGAACTGGTTCTTTTTGCATGTGCAGATGGAGAGAGTGGCTTGATGACACACTTTAGTTTTCTAGAACACTCACCCTGAGAGAACAAAGATATTCTTAGGAGAAAAGTTGATGTTAAGCCTCACCATGTCCCTAAGTATTAATACAAACACAGCCCACATTGCCTGCGTTTCAGCCTTGGCTTATTTCGAAGAACTGAAACCGAGCCGGGAGACGGGTGGAAGGAGGAAAGAAAAAGAAGCCTTTGGCCTCAAGTGTGAACATTTGACGGTTCTCTCTGTTTTTCATCAACTGACAAGTTTAATTGCAGTGCCTGATTCATGAAAAGTAAATGATGAAACAGATCTCTGCTCGTGTGTATGTCTCCGTGTGTGTCTTTGTCTTTAGAAAACATTCCTGAGGTTAACTTCTAAATGAGCTCTATTCCATTGACTCAAAGTACAATAAGCACTTACAAATGGAGTATTTCTGAGTCACAAAATCTGGCAAATGTCCAGTATTAAGTCTCTGTGTGGTACTGACATCAGTTTAGCTTGTTAACTGTGTCTGATTACTGGAGACACGAGACACCAACATTCTTTTCTGTACTTAGTTCTACCGCTAGTCACTAGGTCATACCTGTGGCAAAAGTTGTCAGCAAGAAAGTTCACTCACACTGATAACTGTCATAAATAACTGAGATAAATGGTGTATAAGCTTTTAGGTAAGCTCTTGAAAAGAATTACACTTTGTATTTTGGACGCTCAGGAATTTAAACCATTATAGTTTTGTTAAATTAAATTTAATGATGAGAATTCATTGAAAATGTAAATCAATTTTAGAGAAAACAGTGAAACATTGAGTTCTGAACAAGTCTATGTTTACTTACCTTTCCTTTTATGAAAAAACACTAAACATTTTTGAATTTATTAAGTATATATCTCGTATGACAAAAAGAAAAACTGTGCCCTAAGATATGCATGTCTTATACGTTATAAAATATACTGTTGGTAAAAAAATTAAATTGCCTATTTCTTGATTTTCGGTTTTAAGGGATTGTGCTAATGTGATATGATTCAATATCTACTAAAAATAAATGGAAGTTTCAGCCTCAGCATCAGTCCCTCCAATGAACACCCAGGACTGGTCTCCTTTAGGATGGACTGGTTGGATCTCCTTGCAGTCCAAGGGACTCTCAAGAGTCTTCTCCAACACCACAGTTCAAAAGCATCAATTCTTCGGCGCTCAGCCTTCTTCACAGTCCAACTCTCACATCCATACATGACCACTGGAAAAACCATAGGCTTGACTAGACGGACCTCTGTTGGCAAAGTAATGTCTCTGCTTTTTAATATGCTGTCTAGGTTGGTCATAACTTTCCTTCCAAGGGGTAAGCATCTTTTAATTTCATGGCTGCAGTCACCATCTGCAGTGATTCTGGAGCCCCCCAAAAAATAAAGTCAGCCACTGTTTCCACTGTTTCACCACCTATTTGCCATGAAGTGATGGGACCTGATGTCATGATCTTAGTTTTCTGAATGTTGAGTTTTAAGCCAACTTTTTCACTCTCTTCTTTCACTTTCATCAAGAGGCTCTTTAGTTTTTCTTCACTTTCTGCCATAAGGGTGGTGTCATCTGCATATCTGAGGTTATTGATATTTCTCCCGGCAATCTTGATTCCAGCTTCTGCTTCTTCCAGCCCAGCTTTCTCATGATGTGACTTTAGCAAGAATTGCGTACATTTCAGGATTGATGAAGATTAAATATAAGTTAATTGAGTAAATGACTTTTATTATTAATAGTAAGCTGCAACAATTCTGGAATTTGGTTTTCTCTCTCTGTTAACAGAACACAATTTTCCTGGAATATGAGCTGCCTTGGAGAACAGATGGTAAGTCTCTTTCTCTAGCTAACTCCGAGTGTTCCAGAGGAACTGTGAGGCATCTCAGAGGGAAATATTAGATTAACTAGCATCACTGGTATGTTAAACACCATGGGAAGCATTATCAAGTGAATGAGAAGCCTTCTCAGATTATACTGGGATGGATATTATTAATAGAGATTTGCTAAAAAAAAAAAAAAAAGAAATTCCTACAAACCTGGTAGGTCCCAATGTCATAATTAGGACATACCAGGGCATGCCAAGTTTTACTACCAAGTCATAAATCTGGTTATTGTAACCAAGTTTCTTAACCCATTACATTCTGCTCAGTTGTATCACTATATCTTTCAGTCTTTAAGTCAGTTACACATAGTTATTGTACTCTGATGGTTTTGCAAAAGGTCTTCATCTCCAACAAGATTCATAGGAGAGAGCATTTTGACAAGCAGTGATGTCTGGTCAGTTTACATTATACCAGGCAGCTAACTGGATAAGATATTTTAAAATCCCAATTTAAAAAACCTGCTGCTATTATAAAAGTATTTAACAAAAGATGAAATACTGAGTCAACTTGTAAATATAGTTTTAAAGTTTATGGGTTATTATTATTATTTTTTTGCTCTGAAATATCATTGATCCGTTAGCTTTCTAGATAAAGCCCAGCCCTTCCCCTCAAGCTACTAATGATTGACAGCAATTGAATAAATGCCCTCTGTGAGTAAAATGAAAATATGTTACTTTTCTCTCGTTTGGTTTCCCCAGAAGTTAGAGATGCTTAACTCTGAGCAGCCTTATCAGGTAAATAAAAATGACTGTCTCCTGACATTTGCAATAATCTTCATATTTGGGGGCCCTTATGAAGAGAGAAATCGGCAAGCAAAATCAAATGACAGGATTTGGGCCTGGACTTCCTGAGGTTAGAATGGTGTTGGTTCCTTGTCTTCTGGAATTCAGTCTGAGACTCTTTTTTGTACATGTGGTTTTATGATTTACGTATTTACTCATTCTTGGAGGCTGGTCTTTGACGTAGCACGCAGGCTCTTCATTGCTAGTGCGGGCTTTCTCTAGTTGCAACACTAATTGTGAGTGAGGCCATTCAAGCTCTAGCCTCACAGCAAGGACCACTGGGACACCGCATATTTATCAGATGGAAACACTCGAAAACTCATCTTGCTTGTTGTCCTCTAAAATAAGAGGACCCTTTTGAAAAATATCGCAAATCCTTAATCATTATTCTCATTGTAATATGCTTTCATATTTTGCAAATGTTTGTCCAGGGGCTAGGACAAGGTGATCAAAGAGACAAATAATATTTCCTTAACACAAACTGTTGATGCTAACAAAGCTTGGTACTTGAGATTATTTCCAGCTCTTGTGTCCTTTCCTCAAATCAGATAGGTTGACTCCCCTTGGAATTGTAGCCCAGAAGGAACTTATGAGGCCTTTGTAGATCTCCACCCATGTGCACCTGCCTTTCTTCTATGAACAACAACTTTAGTCAAGAATGCCTTTACTCATAGAAGTGAGAAAATGCAGAAATAAAGGAAACTGTCAAAGAAGTCAAAATAATAATATCATAGCTATTAAACAAACTCATGGACTGTTAGTTCTGCCTCAAGGGCTATCGACAGTATTCAGAGCCAGGACCTTTGACCCCTTTCACAGAATCTGAAACCTCTGCCAGATGGAAGAAGTGAACGATGCCGCCCACAAGCAGGAAGACCTGAGACCGGCTGGAACCACAAGGGTGATTGTGCTGCCCCCCGAGACCTCATCACGGACCCAACAGAACAGCGTCCTCGAGTTGATCAGGATCTGCTCCTTGAACACTATAAGATTCCTCAAAACCCTCCACCAGACACACGGCCTTTTATTTATTTTAATATTTTATTTTATTTATCTATTTATTTGGCTGCCTTGGTTCTCATTTGCAGATGCGGGATAGCCCCTACCTCTGATGGGATCTTGCTTGTAGCGCAAAGCCTCACCAGCTGTGGGGCGAAGGCTCAGCTGCTCCTGGGCTGTGAGATCTTAGATTCCCCACCAGGAATCGAACCCACGTCCACTGCATTTCAAGGTGGACTCTAAACCACTGGACCACCACGGAAGTCCCAGGACACAGTCTTGAGGGCATTAGCCTGCTTGGTCCCCCGTGTGTGGCAAAGCAGTTAAGTTAGTTTTTCCATTTCACTTAAACACTCTCTCTCTCAGATGAAATCTGGCCCCAGTACACAGAGGCCCAGTTTTGGCAAGGAGATCTGCAGGGAAGCCAGGAGCACTTAGAAGAACAGGGTCCTGGGGGTAGGAGGGCTGAGGGACCTGAATCCCAGCGGGGTGGAAGGCTGCGAGGTGCCAAACGGGACATTCCGGAGGGGAGCCCTGAGGAGGTGTCCTGTGGGCAGCAGGGGCGGCGCCCGCACAGACGGGCTCCTGATCTCAGCAGAGGGGCCAGAGGAACCCGGGCGGCCGCGAGAGGAGTCAGGGGCACAGGGCCCGGGCGCCAGTCTTCAAGGGACAGAATAGGGTCAGAACAGAGGGAAGGAGAAGCTCTGTGCCACGGAGGAGTCCCCGGAGTTTAAGGATCACCCCGAGGGGAAGCTTGTGGACCATGGTGTGGACTCCAAGAAGCTCTGTGCTTCGCAAGGCGGGGCTCCTCAGGAGGCTGGCGGTTCCAACAGTGCCAGATGCACCTGAGGCCTCTATTTGCCTCAAGGAGGGAAACTGGGAATGCAGCCCCGCCCCTCCCCCACCAGAGTTATTCCTCACCCTGACTTTCCCCTCCCATCCCTCAGGGCAGTGCCCCTCTCTCCACCCCCTGCCCCCTAAACTCATCCCCCATCCCTGGCTTTTCTAGATTCCGCTGGGCTCTGCACAGTCCTAGGCCTGCCCCATCCTCGATTCTCTGCCCCTCCCCGCTCTCCAGGTTCTAGATTTCAGACACGCTGGGACCTGGGCTGCAGTGCTTCCGCGTGGACACACATCTTCCTGAGCCACAGACAACAAGGAAACGACAAGGGACTCAATATACTTCTACATACCTGAACAGCTTGGGCAAACGATGCACGAGATAAAAAAAGAAAAAAGATCAAAACTCCAGTCACCCCTTCAGAGCTGGAGAGCAAAGATGGGGTCTTGGACGTGATGCCTGCACAGAGCATCACCAAGAGGCTGGGCAGACCTGGCAGTCAGTCCTCCAGCCCAATGCTGGACCCAGCCTGCCCTCACCCCACTTAATGGACCAGATTTCCCACACGCGCCCCGACACCTCCTTATCCCCCAGAAGCAGACAAGGCAACTTGTCACCTGTTTGACTCCCTTCCTGATGCAGCCAGAGCTCCAATAAAACCTTGTCTGAATATCCTGTCTGGCCTCTTATCAGTGTCTATTGACTTAGGATTCCTAGAACCCTGGTGGGTATCATACCCTTCAGGCTCTGCACACTCCTAGGTCAACACCCTCCTCCTTTTCCTCCCTCCCCGCTCCCTGTGTTCTAGATGCTTCTGTCCTCGTGCCATCCCTTCCCTGGACCCTGGATCTGTTTTGCCTCCACTCTGGTCTCAGTTTGGTTCACCTACTCACACATCTCAGCATCTCTCAAACTCGGTTGAAGCATGACTTCGACTTCCAAGGTGGGCATTCGCTTTCCTACAGAGCTTCTCCAGATGCTGCAGCCCCCACCCAGACCCCCTCTAAGAGAAATCCTGCCCTTCTCAGCCTGGTCCCAGCTGGAGCCTGGAAAGCCTGCCCTCTGTCCCACACTCTAGACCCCACCCCAAGACCTCTCACCATTGGCCTCCCTCCTCGGCTCGAGTCTAGCAACCCTTTACTCACACACCCAGGCTCAACTCACTTCCTTTGTTTTAAATTCTACAATTATTTTGTTGACAATTTTGAAAGCCACTTTCCATTTACAGCTCTTACAAAGTATTGCCTATATCCCCATGTTGTACGCTCCATCCTTGAAGCTGTCTTAGGGCTTCTCAGGTGGCACTAGTGTTCAGGAATCCACCTGCCAATGCAGGACACACAGGAGACACGGGATCGATCCCTGGGTAGGGGAGATCGCCTGCAGAAGGAAATGGCAACCCAATCCCAGTATTCTTGCCTGGAAAATCCCAGGGGCAGAGGAGCCTTGTAGGCTGCAGTCCATGGGGTCGCTAAGAGTCTGACACGACTGAGCGACTTGACTTTCAATTTTCACTTTCATGCATTGGAGAAGGAAATGGCAACCCACTCCAGTGTTCTTGCCTGGAGAATCCCAGGGACAGGGGAGCCTGGTTGGCTGCCATCTATGGGGTCACACAGAGTCAGACACGACTAAAGCGACTTAGCAGCAGCAGCAGCATGACTGGTGTGTTAAATACCATGGGGAGCGTTATCAAATATAAGTCTTCTAGAGTTCTTCTGTGGATGGTTGCTATTAATAGACATGTGTTAAAAATTATGGAATTCCTACAAACCTGGAATGTCCTGATGTTACCAAGTCATAATTCTGGTTATTGTAATCCAGTTTCTAACCCATTACATTGTGCTCATGCGTGTCACCATATCTTTAAGTCACTCACAGATAGTTCTTGTACTCTGATGGTTTTGCAAAAGTGCTTCCTAGAGGGAAGACCATTTTGAGAAGCACTGGTCTCTGATCAATTTCACATTAGGAAATTTAAAATGAAGTGAAAGTTGCTCAGTCGTGTCCGACTCTTTGCGACCCCATGGATTACACTCCGTGGAATTCTCCAGGTCAGAATACTGGAGAGTAGCCACTCCTCCAGGGGAACTTCCCAACCCAGGGGGCTTCCCTTGTGGCTCAGCTGGTAAAGGAAATTTTAAAATCCTAATGTAAAACAGCTGATGATATCCTAAAAGTGTTTAACAAAAAAGATGAGTTACTGAAATAACTTATAAATATAGTTTTCAAGTTGATGGATTCTGTGCGCTGAAATATTATTGGGTTTGATCTGTGATTTCCAGACAAAGCAAAGCCCTTGCCCTCAAGCTACTAATGACTGACAGCAATTGAGTAAATTCCCTCTGTGAGTAAAATGGAAATATGTTTCTTTTCTCTCTTCTTTGCTCCTCCAGAAATCAGTGATTCTTACCTTCTGAGCAGCCTTATAAGGTAAATAAGAAAGACAGTCTCCTGACATATGAGCAGAAATCTTCATATTTTGCTCGAGTGCACTGGGGCTGGGGGGACCCCCTGTAGTGTCTACAAGCAGCACAGGACACGGGGGTTTACGCCGCAGCCACTGGGGACAGGGACACTGACGGCAGCCGAGGGGAGGAGTTAGGAAGAGAAACCAGTGTCCAAATACTACATGCTGCAGGGCTTGTGGAGAACAGGTGGTGGGGATGTAAACTGGTGCAGCCACTTGGAAGCAATATGAAGGTTCCTCAAAAAATCTAAAAATATAGTTGCCATATATCTTGCAATCCTAATTCTGGGCATGTACTGAGACATATGTGTAATTCAAAACGATAGATGGACCCCAGTGTTCAAACTAGCCAAGACTACTGACAATAGCCAAGACATGGAAACTACTAAATGTCCATCAACAGATGCACGGATACAGAAGATGTGGTATATGTACATACATATATATACATTATACGTACATAATGGAGTATCACTCGGCCATTCAAAATAATGAAATAATGTCATTTGCAGCAACATGGACGGCCCTAGGGTTTATCATACTGAGTGAGTTAAATCAGAAAGAGAAGGACAAATACCATATATCACTTGTACGTGGAATCTAAAATAAGACATAAACAAACTTGTCCTTGAAGCAAAAACAGACTCACAGACATAGAGAACAACTTCTGGTTGCCAAGGGGAAGGTGGTTGGGAGAGGGAACGATTGCAAGTTTGGGACTGGCAGATGGAAGCTGCTAGATACAGGGTGAGTAAACACCAAGGTCCTACAGTATAGCACTCATTACCCTGTGATGAACCATAATGAAAAAATATGAAAAAGACTAGATAGATATGTAAATAAATCACTTTGCAGTGTAGCAGAAATCAAACACAACACTGTAAATCAACTATACTTTAAATTAATAAACAGGATGGCAATCTGCTCCCACTGTCAGAAGTTCCGCAGAAGAGGATAAAAGGAAAACGGCTCTGAACTGACACCTGTTTAGTACCGTGTCCCCCTGGGTCCACTCTGCACAGGATCATTCTCAGTTACCAGGTGCTAAGGGCCGCCAACGGCAATAGTGCTAGAGGGAGAGGCCCACTGCATGTCAATCTTTCCCCCGACTTTTTAAATTGTTAGTCTTCATTCATTTTTCTCTCTTTTATTTTTTAATTATGAAAGTATGCAAACACATTTACAGGAGACTTGAAAAATAGAGAACAAGGCTACATGTATTTCCACTCTATATTGTAATTATATTTTGAATAGATAACTTAAGGTTTGTAATTGGAGTTTCAATATCAAACTCTCAAAAATGTATAGAACAAATATTCAGAGAGGTAGAGGATAGAGTAGACCTGAAAAGCACAAGGAACCAATTCAACATAATTAAGACTTACATAATTTTCACACAACAGTAGGATACAAATTCTCTTCAAGTTCCCATAAACTAGGAGACACTGGAACACATCCAGGGACATAAAACAAGGTACAAAAATGTCATGGTCTAAAGGTATTAAAATCATACACAGTCTATTCTCTTATCACTGTTGAATTAGTCAGAACTCAGTATCAAAAGATGTTTTAAAATAAGCAATACATTTTCAAGTGCAATGTGACATACACTATGGACTTTGACTTATACACTGAATCCTCCCCGAAGTTTTATGATTAGTCATCATGCTGGCAAACAAGTGGGCGTGAACTAACCTCTTCCCTCAAGTGGCGCCCTGTTCCTGTCACACACTCACTGGCCAGTGACTTCATCCCGTGACTTCTGTCAGAGAAAACAAATTCTGGACGGGGACCGAAAGGAGCAGACGCACTTGCAGTTTTCCTCATGGCTTTACTTATTTCACTGAAGGAGCACAAGACCATGGAACTTCTAGCGGCTATGGTTGCTGAATTCCTCACAGAGAAGGTAAGGAAATTCATAAATAATAAAGTAATGATACATGGAACGGAGCAAGTCCTAAAAGCCTTAAACTGGTTGGTTGCATACCTGATTAAAAGGATATTGATATTTGTACTACAGAAGATAACATTCGGGACATACAACCAGTTATACCTGAATTGTTTAAAAAATAAGCTCATGTACGTCTTTAAAAGCTTAAAACATCAACCAGCAAAAGTGACTGATTTAATTTCTATTTATATATCCGTTCGCTATCTATACTATCTTCAGAAAATCTTAAAGGACGTCATATACTATTGTATAAGAACAGGCATCATTGTGGGAAGTTTAAAACAGAGATTTAAGTTTCCTTGCTAATTATAAATACCAGTTGCACCTGCCTAACGAAGAGTGATTAGAAACTGAAGAAATGTCACTAACGTTATGATAACGAGTTTGGAAAAACACATCGGATTTGAATTAATATATTGGCTCCTAAATTGCCAATTCCGCAAACACTGGGAGAAAATTGGAAAGCAAACTTTGGCTGTTACCGTCTACATACCAACTCTGCCTTTCGGACAATAAATACACCTGACCCTGGAGAAATAAAACGGTAACTGTGGTCTCCTGCCTGCTCGTGTGCTGACTTTCTTCTCCTGCTGGGGTGAGGGTCCCGCAGGCGGGCGCAGAGCAGGGGAAGGGCCGCGTCTGGAGGAGCGAGGAGGCAGGAGGGCCGAGGGCAGAAGAGGTTTCCAAGGGAAAACTCCGGAGGGGAGCCCTGAGGAGAGGTCGGCGTGGGGAGCAGGGCAGCGCTGGGCGCGGAGCTGGGAGGCCGGTTCCCGACCTGAGGGAACCTGAGGACCGGAGGAGCCCTGGGGACCTTGAGAGGAGTCGGGGGGCACAGGGCCCGGGCGCCGGTCTTGAAGGGACAGAACAGGGGGAGAACAGGGGGAAGGAGAAGCTGCGCCACCGAGGCGCCCTCGGAGTGGAAGGACCGCCCCGAAGGGGAAGCGTGCGTACGGTGTGGACTCACAAGCGCTGAGCTCCCCAAGGCGGCCCAGGAGGCTGGCGGCCCGGGAGGCTCGCGGATCCAGCAGCCCGGGGGTGACTCAGGCCTCATTTAGCCTCAAGAACTGAGGCTTCGCTGGTAGTCTGGTGGCTAAGACTCCACCAGTGAAATTCATGGGCTGAAGGTAGGATCCAGGTCGGGGAACAAAGATCCCTCATGCCTTCTGGTGAGGTTGGGAGAAAATCTAGCCCAGTACACAGAGGCCCAGTTTTGGCAAGGAGATCTGGAGAGAAGCCAGGAGCAATTGGAAGAACAGGGTCCTGGGGGCAGGAGGGCTGAGGGACCTGAGTCCCAGCGGGGTGGAAGGCTGCGAGGTGCCAAACCGGACGTTCCGGAGGGGAGCCCTGAGGAGGAGGCGTCCTGTGGGCAGCAGGGGCGGCGCCCGCGCAGACGGGCTCCTGATCTCAGCGGAGGGGCCAGAGGAACCCGGGCGGCCCCGGGGCACAGGCCCCGGGCCCCAGTCCTCAAGGGACAGAATAGGGTCAGAACAGAGGGAAGGAGGAGTCCCCGGAGTGTAAGGACCGCCCCGGAGGGGAAGCGTGTGGACGACGACGGTGTGGACTCCAAGAAGCTCCGTGCTTCCCAAGGCGGGGCCCAGGAGGCTGGCGGTTCCAACGGTGCCGGATGCACCTGAGGCCTCTATTTGCCTCAAGGAGGGAAACTGGGAATGCAGCCCCGCCCCTCCCCCATCAGAGTTATTCCTCACTATGACGTTCCCCTCCCATCCTTCAGGGCAGTGCCCCTCTCCTCACCCCCTGCCCCCTAAACTCATCCCCCATCCCCGGCTTTTCTAGATTCTTCTGGGCTCTGCACACTCCTAGGCCTGCCCCATCCTTGATTCTCTCCCCCTCCCTCTCTCCAGTTGCTAGATTCTTCAGGCCCTGCTCACCACAGTCTGACTCGTCCTCCATTTCCTCCCCTACCCAATCTCGTGTTCTAGATTCTTCTGTCCTCGATCCCCTCCCCTTCCTCGGCTCTGGCTCCATTTCAGCCTCCGCTAGGGTCTGAGTCGGTTTCATCTACTCACGGGTCTCAGCGTCTGGCGAACTCTGTGGAAGGACGTTTGGCGCCCCCGGGTGACCACTCCCTCTCCTGCAGGTCTTCCTCCCCACCCAGACACCCCCACTCCGCATTGGCTTTCCTACAGAGCTTCTCCAGATGCTGCAGCCCCCACCCAGACCCCCTCTAAGAGAAATCCTGCCCTTCTCAGCCTGGTCCCAGCGGAGCCTGGAAAGCCTGCCCTCTGTCCCACACTCTAGACCCCACCCCAAGACCTCTCACCATTGGCCTCCCTCACTTCCCCTGGGCTCGAGTCCAGCGACCCTTTACTCACACACCCAGGCTCAACTCACTTTCTTTGTTTTAAATTCTACAATTATTTTGTTGACAATTTTGAAAGGCACTTTCCACTTACAGCTCTTACAAAGTATTGCCTATATTCCCATGTTGTACGCTCCATCCTTGAAGCTGTCTTAGGGCTTCTCAGGTGGCACTAGTGTTCAGGAATCCGCCTGCCAATGCAGGACACACAGGAGACACAGGATCGATCCCTGAGTAGGGGAGATCGCCTGCAGAAGGAAATGGCAACCCAATGCCACTATTCCTGCCTGGAAAACTCCATGGACAGGGGAGCCTGTCTTCCTCCCAGCAGCTGGTACCTCCACCTCCCCATATTTAAGCTCCTGCCCTCCCACTAGAAACCACTAGTTCAAAATATCTCTCTTGTGCTTTTTTTGTTATATCCACTCCTGGCCAGGAAAGTTGTGTATATAACAATTTTGTTTTGTTATATCCACTACAAGAAAACAGTATAAAAGTATAAAAACTTCTTTCTTATATCCATTTCATATACAGTCAAGAAAGTACTGTATATAGCAATAAAGTGTTAATTTGTGCCACTTTGTTGGATACTGTGCTGTATCCAACAGCGCAGTAAGGAGTAGCCAAAACACAGCCTCTAGGAGATGGAGACTTCCCATATGTCTGTCAGAGCAAGTAAATTCAGGACCTAGACTAAAAGCAACAGAAATGCTCACTTTTTTGGCATGGAGACACTGATTCATTTAGCCAAGAACAAGGTCAAAGAATCTCTTGAAAATATAGTTGCTGACCTTCTCACAGAGATGTTATGGACCTTTGTAGAAGATAAATTACAAGTCTATGAATTAGGGCCGGCCCAGAGGCCCTTCAGTGAGTGGCTTAAACACCTAGTCCAGTGGTTGCTGCTATCTGTCCTACACAAGATAGCTTTGGTGACATGGAAACAGTTAGGCATGAGTTGCTTAAGCAGTAAGATCATATATGTCTTTAAGAAGTTTGGTCACCAACCAGCTGAAGTCATCATGGTTTAATTTCTATTTATGTATCAGTTCAGTATCTACGCTATCTTTGTGAAGTCTTAACAAGACAGCATGGAGAAGGAAATGGCAACCCACTGCAGTATTCTTGCCTGGAGAATCCCAGGGACAGACGAGCCTGTTGGGCTGCCGTCTCTGGGGTCACACAGAGTCGGACACGACTGATGTGACTTAGCAGCAGCAGCAGCGACAAGACAGCATCGTGCATTATTGGGTAAAAGGACTCATCATTGTGGGATGTTTACGGCTAAGATTTCAGTTTCCTTCTGATTTATACATCCCAACTCTGCCTGCCTAACCAACAAGACTGATTTGAACCTGGGGAAACATCCCTAAGATTATGATAATAGTATTCAGAAGACACAGATTACCAGCTTGCCTTCCTTTATTGCTTCCTCAACAGCAGTTTGCTCTAACACTTGACAAAAATTTAGAAACAGAATTTTTGCTGTTACCAGCAACACACCACCTCTACCCTCCTGACAACGGATGACCTGTGTGCCTTTTCAGTTGCTGTTTGTGACTCTTTGGACTGTAGTCCACCAGGCTCCTATGTTCATGGGGTTTCCCAAGCAAGAATACTGCAGTGGGGTGCCATTTCCTATTCCAGGGGATCTAATGGACCCAGAGATCAGATGCATGTTCCCTGCATGTCCTGCATTGCAGGCATATTCTTTATCACTGAGCCCCATAACAGTGTATGCTGTACCCCAACAGGCTCTGCCGTCCCTGGGATTCTCCAGACAAGAACACTGGAGTGGGTTGCCATTTCCTTCTCTAATACATGAAAGTGAAACGTGAAAGTGAAGTCGCTCAGTCGTGTCCGACTCTTAGCCACCCCATGGACTGCAGCCCACCAGGCTCCTCCGTCCACGGGATTTTCCAGGCCAGAGTACTGGAGTGGAGTGCCATTGTCTTCTGTATAGACTTCACTCTAAGGATATAAAGGATATCTGAACTCTCATGTGGTCTCCTGCCCGGTTCTGTGCTGACTTCTTTCTCCTGGAGGGCTGAGACTCCAGCCAGGGGCAGACCAGGGAAGGGACAGATTGTAACCAAGCAGGAGCCTCTGAGGCTTTCCCGGAATAAATCCCCAGCCAAGTCCTCTGCCTGCCTTTTGTCTGTAAAGAAAACTTTCACCAAAGAATAAATGTAGAGACTTAACTCCTGGTCTAGTGGTTAAGACTCCACCAGTCAAATTCAGGGGCTGAAGGTTGAATACTTGGTTGGGGTACGAATATCCACATGCCTTGCAGCGAGATTAGAAAAAAAAAAAAAAAAAAAAGAATAAATTTAACCAGAGAAATGAGAAAATGTTTAAAGGAAAACAGTCACATAAGACTGATGAAAAAATGAGATCTAGTCTTAGCTGAATATATGTATGACTCAGCGTGTGTCTTTGTCTTTAGATAAAATTCCTGAGATTCATTTCTAAATGAGGTCCATTTAATTGACTTAAAGAAAAGTAAGCCCTTACAAATAAAGTATTTCTAAGGTTCACATAATCTGGGAAATGTTCAATATTAAGTCCGTATCTGGTACTGACCTCAGGTTAGGTTGTTCTTTAACTGTGTGTGAATTAATGCAGACATGAGTCACCAACATTGTCATCCACTTTCATTGCACCTAGTTCCACTGCCAGTCAAAAAGTCCTATCTGTTGCCAACTTTGACTGCAAGAAAATTAACCATGATGATACTGTCATAGATAATAAGAGATAAACGGTAGAGAAGTTTTTAGGTAAACTCTTTAAAAGAATTATAGTTTGTGTTTCCGGATTTGGGGGAATTTAGAACTTTGGGGTTTTGCTAAATTCAGTCAAATGATGAGAATGCATTGAAGACTGAAATCAATTTTAGATTAAATACTGAAACATTGACTATTGAACAAGTCAATGTTTATTTATCTTTACCTTCTTATAAATAAAAACACTAAATGTGTTTATTAAACACACATCTTCACCACCTAAAGAAAAATTCTGCTATGAAATATGTATGTCATATACTTTATGAAATCTAATATTCGTAAAAAGAAATACAATTCAATTGCTTGTTTCTTGGTTTTAAGTTTTAAGGGATTTAAAAAATGCAATGTATTTACACTTACTAAAAATGGTACGAGAATGGAATGCAAGTAGGATATATGCTTGTTGTCAAAAGAAGATATAGAAAATAACAGTAGTTTTTCTTGAAATCTAACAAGAGGATAATTTTGCTGATTTGGATAGGGAAAAGCAAGAGACACGTCATATGGATACAAAAAATGAGAAACGTTTTTAAAAAAAGGAGGATTGATTAAGGTTAAATTAAATTTAATTAGGTAAAGAACTTTCTTTTTAATAGTAAGCTGGTACAAGACTGGAATTTGGTTTTCTCTCTCTAGTAACAGAACAAACTTTTCCTGGAATAATGAGCTGCCTTGGAGAACAGATGGTAAGTCTCTTTCTCTAACTAACTTGGAGTGTTCGAGAGGAAGTGGGAGGCAGCTCAGAGGCAAATATTAGATTAACTAGCATGACTGGTCGGAGAAGGCGATGGCACCCCACTCCAGTACTCTTGCCTGGAAAATCCCATGGGCAAGGAGCCTTTGTAGGCTGCAGTCCATGGGGTCGCTAAGAGTCGGACACGACTGAGCGACTTGACTTTCACTTTTCACTTTCACGCATTGGAGAAGGAAATGGCAACCCACTCCAGTGTTCTTGCCTGGAGAATCCCAGGGACAGGGGAGCCTCGTTGGCTGCCATCTATGGGGTCACACAGAGTCAGACACGACTAAAGCGACTTAGCAGCAGCAGCAGCATGACTGGTGTGTTAAATACCATGGGGAGCGTTATCAAATATAAGTCTTCTAGAGTTCTTCTGTGGATGGTTGCTATTAATAGACATGTGTTAAAAATTATGGAATTCCTACAAACCTGGAATGTCCTGATGTTACCAAGTCATAATTCTGGTTATTGTAATCCAGTTTCTAACCCATTACATTGTGCTCATGCGTGTCACCATATCTTTAAGTCACTCACAGATAGTTCTTGTACTCTGATGGTTTTGCAAAAGTGCTTCCTAGAGGGAAGACCATTTTGAGAAGCACTGGTCTCTGATCAATTTCACATTAGGAAATTTAAAATGAAGTGAAAGTTGCTCAGTCGTGTCCGACTCTTTGCGACCCCATGGATTACACTCCGTGGAATTCTCCAGGTCAGAATACTGGAGAGTAGCCACTCCTTCTCCAGGGGAACTTCCCAACACAGGGGGCTTCCCTTGTGGCTCAGCTGGTAAAGGAAATTTTAAAATCCTAATGTAAAACAGCTGATGATATCCTAAAAGTGTTTAACAAAAAAGATGAGTTACTGAAATAACTTATAAATATAGTTTTCAAGTTGATGGATTCTGTGCGCTGAAATATTATTGGGTTTGATCTGTGATTTCCAGACAAAGCAAAGCCCTTGCCCTCAAGCTACTAATGACTGACAGCAATTGAGTAAATTCCCTCTGTGAGTAAAATGGAAATATGTTTCTTTTCTCTCTTCTTTGCTCCTCCAGAAATCAGTGATTCTTACCTTCTGAGCAGCCTTATAAGGTAAATAAGAAAGACAGTCTCCTGACATATGAGCAGAAATCTTCATATTTTGCTCGAGTGCACTGGGGCTGGGGGGACCCCCTGTAGTGTCTACAAGCAGCACAGGACGCGGGGGTTTACGCCGCAGCCACTGGGGACAGGGACACTGACGGCAGCCGAGGGGAGGAGTTAGGAAGAGAAACCAGTGTCCAAATACTACATGCTGCAGGGCTTGTGGAGAACAGGTGGTGGGGATGTAAACTGGTGCAGCCACTTGGAAGCAATATGAAGGTTCCTCAAAAAATCTAAAAATATAGTTGCCATATATCTTGCAATCCTAATTCTGGGCATGTACTGAGACATATGTGTAATTCAAAACGATAGATGGACCCCAGTGTTCAAACTAGCCAAGACTACTGACAATAGCCAAGACATGGAAACTACTAAATGTCCATCAACAGATGCACGGATACAGAAGATGTGGTATATGTACATACATATATATACATTATACGTACATAATGGAGTATCACTCGGCCATTCAAAGTAATGAAATAATGTGATTTGCAGCAACATGGACAGCCCTAGGGTTTATCATACTGAGTGAGTTAAATCAGAAAGAGAAAGACAAATACCATATATCACTTGTACGTGGAATCTAAAATAAGACATAAACAAACTTGTCTTTGAAGCAAAAACAGACTCACAGACATAGAGAACAACTTCTGGTTGCCAAGGGGAAGGTGGTTGGGAGAGGCAAGGATTGCAAGTTTGGGACTGGCAGATGGAAG
Organism: Bos indicus; assembly: GCF_029378745.1. Classification (NCBI taxonomy): domain Eukaryota; kingdom Metazoa; phylum Chordata; class Mammalia; order Artiodactyla; family Bovidae; genus Bos; species Bos indicus. Next base: position 51,332,201 of record NC_091777.1, read on the forward strand.
CTGCTAGATACAGGGTGAGTAAACACCAAGGTCCTACAGTATAGCACTCATTACCCTGTGATGAACCATAATGAAAAAATATGAAAAAGACTAGATAGATATGTAAATAAATCACTTTGCAGTGTAGCAGAAATCAAACACAACACTGTAAATCAACTATACTTTAAATTAATAAACAGGATGGCAATCTGCTCCCACTGTCAGAAGTTCCGCAGAAGAGGGTAAAAGGAAAACGGCTCTGAACTGACACCTGTTTAGTACCGTGTCCCCCTGGGTCCACTCTGCACAGGATCATTCTCAGTTACCAGGTGCTAAGGGCCGCCAACGGCAATAGTGCTAGAGGGAGAGGCCCACTGCATGTCAATCTTTCCCCCGACTTTTTAAATTGTTAGTCTTCATTCATTTTTCTCTCTTTTATTTTTTAATTATGAAAGTATGCGAACACATTTACAGGAGACTTGAAAAATAGAGAACAAGGCTACATGTATTTCCACTCTATATTGTAATTATATTTTGAATAGATAACTTAAGGTTTGTAATTGGAGTTTCAATATCAAACTCTCAAAAATGTATAGAACAAATATTCAGAGAGGTAGAGGATAGAGTAGACCTGAAAAGCACAAGGAACCAATTCAACATAATTAAGACTTACATAATTTTCACACAACAGTAGGATACAAATTCTCTTCAAGTTCCCATAAACTAGGAGACACTGGAACACATCCAGGGACATAAAACAAGGTACAAAAATGTCATGGTCTAAAGGTATTAAAATCATACACAGTCTATTCTCTTAACACTGTTGAATTAGTCAGAACTCAGTATCAAAAGATGTTTTAAAATAAGCAATACATTTTCAAGTGCAATGTGACATACACTATGGACTTTGACTTATACACTGAATCCTCCCCGAAGTTTTATGATTAGTCATCATGCTGGCAAACAAATGGGCGTGAACTAACCTCTTCCCTCAAGTGGCGCCCTGTTCCTGTCAACACTCACTGGCCAGTGACTTCATCCCGTGACTTCTGTCAGAGAAAACAAATTCTGGACGGGGACTGAAAGGAGCAGACGCACTTGCAGTTTTCCTCATGGCTTTACTTATTTCACTGAAGGAGCACAAGACCATGGAACTTCTAGCGGCTATGGTTGCTGAATTCCTCACAGAGAAGGTAAGGAAATTCATAAATAATAAAGTAATGATACATGGAACGGAGCAAGTCCTAAAAGCCTTAAACTGGTTGGTTGCATACCTGATTAAAAGGATATTGATATTTGTACTACAGACGATAACATCTGGGACATACAACCAGTTATACCTGAATTGTTTAAAAAATAAGCTCATTGTGAAATTATTTGTTCTAGCTCTGTGAAGAATACCATTGGTAGCTTGATAGGGATTGCATTGAATCTATAAATTGCTTTGGGTAGTATACTCATTTTCACTATATTGATTCTTCCAATCCATGAACATGGTATATTCCTCCATCTATTAGTGTCCTCTTTGATTTCTTTCACCAGTGTTTTATAGTTTTCTATATCTAGGTCTTTAGTTTCTTTAGGTAGATATATTCCTAAGTATTTTATTCTTTCTGTTGCAATGGTGAATGGAATTGTTTCCTTAATTTCTCTGTTTTCTCATTATTAGTGTATAGGAATGCAAGGGATTTCTGTGTGTTGATTTTATATCCTGCAACTTTACTATAATCATTGGTTAGTTCTAGTAATTTTCTGGTGGAGTCTTTAGGGTTTTCTCTGTAGAGGATCATGTCATCTGCAAACAGTGAGAGTTTTACTTCTTCTTTTCCAATTTGGATTCCTTTTATTTCTTTTTCTGCTCTGATTGCTGTGGCCAAAACTTCCAAAACTATGTTGAATAGTAATGGTGAAAGTGGGCACCCTTGTCTTGTTCCTGACTTTAGAGGAAATGCTTTCAATTTTTCACCATTGAGGATAATGTTTGCTGTGGGTTTGTCATATATAGCTTTTATTATGTTGAGGTATGTTCCTTCTATTCTTGCTTTCTGGAGAGCTCTTATCATAAATGAATGTTGAATTTTGTCAAAGGCTTTCTCTGCATCTGTTGAGATAATCACATGGTTTTTATTTTTCAATTTGTTAATGTGGTGTATTACATTGATTGATTTGCGGATATTGAAGAATCCTTGCATCCCTGGGATAAAGCCCACTTGGTCATGGTGTATGATCTTTTTAATGTGTTGTTGGATTCTGATTGCTAGAATTTTGTTAAGGATTTTTGCATCTATGTTCATCAGTGATATTGGCCTGTAGTTTTCTTTTTTGTGGGATCTTTGTCAGGTTTTGGTATTAGGGTGATGGTGGTCTCATAGAATGAGTTTGGAAGTTTACCTTCCTCTGCAATTTTCTGGAAGAGTTTGAGCAGGATAGGTGTTAGCTCTTCTCTAAATTTTTGGTAGAATTCAGCTGTGAAGCCGTCTGGACCTGGGCTTTTGTTTGCTGGAAGATTTTTGATTACAGTTTCAATTTCCGTGCTTGTGATGGGTCTGTTAAGATTTTCTATTTCTTCCTGGTCCAGTTTTGGAAAGTTGTACTTTTCTAAGAATTTGTCCATTTCTTCCACGTTGTCCATTTTATTGGCATATAATTGTCGATAGTAGTCTCTTATGATCCTTTGTATTTCTGTGTTGTCTGTTGTGATCTCTCCACTTTCATTTCTAATTTTATTGATTTGATTTTTCTCCCTTTGTTTCTTGATGAGTCTGGCTAATGGTTTGTCAATTTTATTTATCCTTTCAAAGAACCAGCTTTTGGCTTTGTTGATTTTTGCTATGGTCTCTTTTGTTTCTTTTGCATTTATTTCTGCCCTAATTTTTAAGATTTCTTTCCTTCTACTAACCCTGGGGTTCTTCATTTCTTCCTTTTCTAGTTGCTTTAGGTGTAGGGTTAGGTTATTTATTTGACTTTTTTCTTGTTTCTTGAGGTATGCCTGTATTGCTATGAACTTTCCCCTTAGGACTGCTTTTAAAGTGTCCCACAGGTTTTGGGTTGTTGTGTTTTCATTTTCATTAGTTTCTATGCAAATCTTGATTTCTTTTTTGATTTCTTCTGTGATTTGTTGGATATTCAGCAGCGTGTTGTTCAGCCTCCATATGTTGGAATTTTTAATAGTTTTTCTCCTGTAATTGAGATCTAATCTTACTGCATTGTGGTCAGAAAAGATGCTTGGAATGATTTCTATTTTTTTGAATTTACCAAGGCTAGATTTATGGCCCAGGATGTGATCTATCCTGGAGAAGGTTCCATGTGCGCTTGAGAAAAAGGTGAAATTCATTGTTTTGGGATGAAATGTCCTATAGATATCAATTAGGTCTAACTGGTCTATTGTATTGTTTAAAGTTTGTGTTTCCACAAGACAAGGGTGCCCACTTTCACCATTACTATTCAACATAGTTTTGGAAGTTTTGGCCACAGCAATCAGAGCAGAAAAAGAAATAAAAGGAATCCAAATAGGAAAAGAAGAAGTAAAACTCTCACTATTTGCAGATGACATGATCCTCTACAGAGAAAACCCTAAAGACTCCACCAGAAAATTACTAGAACTAACCAATGATTATAGTAAAGTTGCAGGATATAAAATCAACACACAGAAATCCCTTGCATTCCTATACACTAACAATGAGAAAACAGAGAGAGAAATTAAGGAAACAATTCCATTCACCATTGCAACGGAAAGAATAAAATACTTAGGAATATATCTACCTAAAGAAACTAAAGACCTATATATAGAAAACTATAAAACACTGATGAAAGAAATCAAAGAGGACACTAATAGATGGAGAAATATACATGTTCATGGATTGGAAGAATCAATATAATGAAAATGAGTATACTACCCAAAGCAATTTATAGATTCAATGCAATCCCTATCAAGCTACCAATGGTATTCTTCACAGACCTAGAACAAATAATTTCACAATTTGTATGGAAATACAAAAAACCTTGAATAGCCAAAGCTATCTTGAGAAAGAAGAATGGAACTGGAGGAATCAACCTACCTGACTTCAGGCTCTATTACAAAGCCAGTTATCAAGACAGTATGGTACTGGCACAAAGACAGAAATATTGATCAATGGAACAAAATAGAAAGCCCAGAGATAAATCCACGCATATATGGACACCTCATCTTTGACAAAGGAGGCAAGAATATACAATAGATTAAAGACAATCTCTTTAACAAGTGGTGCTGGGAAAACTGGTCAACCACTTGTAAAAGAATGAAACTAGAACACTTTCTGACACCATACACAAAAATAAACTCAAAATGGATTAAAGATCTCAACGTAAGACCAGAAACTATAAAACTCCTAGAGGAGAACATAGGCAAAACTCTCCGACATACATCACAGCAGGATCCTCTATGACCCACCTCCCAGAATATTGGAAATAAAAGCAAAAATAAACAAATGGGACCTAATTAAACTTAAAAGCTTCTGCACAACAAAGGAAACTATTAGCAAGGTGAAAAGGCAGCCTTCAGAATGGGAGAAAATAATAACAAATGAAGCAACTGACAAACAACTAATCTCAAAAATATACAAGCAACTCCTACAGCTCAACTCCAGAAAAATAAATGACCCAATCAAAAAATGGGCCAAAGAACTAAATAGACATTTCTCCAAAGAAGACATACAGAGGGCTAACAAACACATGAAAAGATGCTCAACATCACTCATTATCAGAGAAATGCAAATCAAAACCACTATGAGGTACCATTTCACGCCAGTCAGAATGGCTGTGATCCAAAAGTCTACAAGCAATAAATGCTGGAGAGGGTGTGGAGAAAAGGGAACTCTCTTACACTGTTGGTGGGAATGGAAACTAGTACAGCCACTATGGAGAACAGTGTGGAGATTCCTTAAAAAACTGGAAATAGAACTGCCTTATGATCCAGCAATCCCACTGCTGGGCATACACACTGAGGAAGCCAGAAGGGAAAGAGACACGTGTACCCCAATGTTCATCGCAGCACTGTTTATAATTGCCAGGACATGGAAGCAACCTAGATGCCCATCAGCAGATGAATGGATAGGAAAGCTGTGGTACATATACACAATGGAGTATTACTCAGCCATTAAAAAGAATACATTTGAATCAGTTCTAATGAGATGGATGAAACTGGAACCTATTATACAGAGTGAAGTAAGCCAGAAAGAAAAACACCAATACAGTATACTAACGCATATATATGGAATTTAGAAAGATGGTAACAATAACCCTGTGTATGAGACAGCAAAAGAGACACTGATGTATAGATCAGTCTTATGGACTCTGTGGGAGAGGGAGAGGGTGGGGAGATTTGGGAGAATGGCATTGAAACACATATAATATCATGTATGAAACGAGTCGCCAGTCCAGGTTCGATGCACGATACTGGATGCTTGGGGCTGGTGCACTGGGATGACCCAGAGGGAGGGTATGGGGAGGGAGGAGGGAGGAGGGTTCAGGATGGGGAACACAGGTATACCTGTGGCGGATTCATTTCGATATTTGGCAAAACTAATACAATATTGTAAAGTTTAAAAATAAAATTAAAAAAAAAATAAGCTCATGTACGTCTTTAAAAGCTTAAAACATCAACCAGCAAAAGTGACTGATTTAATTTCTATTTATATATCCATTTGCTATCTATACTATCTTCAGAAAATCTTAAAGGACGTCATATACTATTGTATAAGAACAGGCATCATTGTGGGAAGTTTAAAACAGAGATTTAAGTTTCCTTGCTAATTATAAATACCAGTTGCACCTGCCTAACGAAGAGTGATTAGAAACGGAAGAAATGTCACTAACGTTATGATAACGAGTTTGGAAAAACACATTGGATTTGAATCAGTATACTGGCTCCTAAACTGCCAATTCCGCAAACACTGGGAGAAAATTGGAAAGCAAAGTTTGGCTGTTACCGTCTACATACCAACTCTGCCTTTCAGACAATAAATACACCTGACCCTGGAGAAATAAAACGGTAACTGTGGTCTCCTGCCTGTTCGTGTGCTGACTTTCTTCTCCTGCTGGGGTGAGGGTACCGCAGGAGGGCGCAGAGCAGGGGAAGGGCCGCGTCTGGAGGAGCGAGGAGGCAGGAGGGCCGAGGGCAGAAGAGGTTTCCAAGGGAAAACTCCGGAGGGGAGCCCTGAGGAGAGGTCGGCGTGGGGAGCAGGGCAGCGCTGGGCGCGGGGCTGGGAGGCCGGTTCCCGACCTGAGGGAACCTGAGGACCGGAGGAGCCCTGGGGACCTTGAGAGGAGTCGGGGGGCACAGGGCCCGGGCGCCGGTCTTGAAGGGACAGAACAGGGGGAGAACAGGGGGAAGGAGAAGCTGCGCCACCGAGGCGCCCTCGGAGTGGAAGGACCGCCCCGAAGGGGAAGCGTACAGTGTGAACTCCAACAAGCGCTGAGCTCCCCAAGGCGGCCCGGGAGGCTGGCGGCTCCAGCAGCCCTGGGGGTGACTCAGGCCTCTTTTAGCCTCAAGAACTGAAACCGCGCAAGTAGCCCCCCCCCCTTCCCCCGCAACCCCCCACTCCCCGCCGCCGAGTTATTCCTCACCCCGACTTTCCCCTCGCGTCCGTCAGGGCCGTGACCCTGTGTTTATCCCAGGCCCCCTCAATTCGTCTCCTCTCCCTGGCTTTTCTAGACCTTTCTGGGCTCTGCACACTCCTGGGCCTGCCCCATCCTTGATTCTCTCCCCCTCCCTCTCTCCAGTTGCTAGATTCTTCTGGCTCTGCTCACCACGGTCTCACTCGTCCTCCTCCATTTCCTCCCCTACCCCATCTCGTGTTCTAGATTCTTCTGTCCTCGATCCCCTCCCCTTCCTCGGCTCTGGCTCCTTTTCAGCCTCCGCTAGGGTCTGAGTCGGTTTCATCTACTCAGGGGTCTCAGCGTCTGGCGAACTCTGTGGAAGGACGTTGGGCGCCCCCGGGTGGCCATTCCCTCTCCTGCAGGTCTTCCTCCCCACCCCGCACCCCAGAGCAACCCTGCCCTTCTATGCCTGGTCCCAGCTGGAGCCTGGAAACCCTGCCCTCCGGTCCTACAGTCTAGTCCCCGCCCCAAGGCCTCAAGTCCTTTCCTTTTTTGAACCGCCACAGTCTCAGCTCAAGCTTTTTCTTTCCTCCCATTCCTCCTAGGTCCTGACATCCTCTACTCCCTGCTCATTCTCTGCCCGGAACTCCTGTGTGTCAGCTGATTTGTGCCTGTGTGTCCCTAACCTCCTTCACAGGCAGATGCACAGCACACAGAAACATACACACACACACACACACACACACACAGATACCTATAATCATATGAATACACATACATATACCCACACCTGCATGTCCGTACAGATTACATAGACACATATAAACACACACAAATATACACGTACATATAAACACACACAAACATTACCCTATGTCCAAACACACACACACACACATATATATAGGCACACACACACAAATATACACATACACATACTTATTCACACACAAACACACAGGTGCACACACATAAACACACAGAGATATAATGAACACCCCTCCCCCTGTGCTGGGTCTGGAGAGCGTCCTTTCTCTTAGTGACTCTAGCCCTGATTGTGCTTTGGAGGGGCTTCCCTGGTGGCTCAACTGGTAAAGAATCCACCTGCAATGTGGGAGACCTGGGTTCGATCCCTGGGTTGAGAAGATCCCCTGGAGAAAGGAAAGGCTACCCACTCCAGTATCCTGGCCTGGAGAATTCCATGGACTATACAGTCCATGGGGTTGCAAAGAGTCAGACACGACTGAGCAACTTTCACTTTCACTTCCTTTCATGTGCTTTGGAGTCTTATAATCTCTCAATCTCTCATCTCATCCTGGATCAGAATCCTAATTGCCACCTCTGTTTCCAAAGCATCTGATGTTGTTTCCCAGAGAGTCTGATCTTTTCCTCTAAAAATATTTATACGATATAGTGCATGCCGTGGGTGCACAGTGTGGTGCCTGTACCCAGGCTGCTCAGTGGTCTCACAGAGGCCCTCACTCTGTTGCAGAGACTGCCCTCAGCTGAGCCACAGTCCCTTCTTCAGACAGTTGCCCCCCACCCATTCCTGGGAGCAGCCAGCAGCCAGGACTGCCTGGTGCAGGGCTCTGGAGCCCCAGGTGAGGCTGGCCGTGGGCTGAAGTGTGTGCTCAGAGCCCCGCGGTCAGGCTGCAGCACGTCCCCCCTCAGACCTGACCCTGGCTAGCTCCTGGCTCTGTGCTGCCCGGGTTCCCTCCAGTGACCCCTCCAGGAAACTCTGGAATCTTCTCTCTTGCTCTGCTTCCAGAAAGCCTGACTGGAGACCATCCACTCCAGCAGTGGCTCTTTCTCAGAAGCCAGCCCTGCAAGTTGTTTCCGGATTGGATCACTCACCACAGGACTGGGAAGTAGGGCACCGGTATCCTGGACATTTTATCTGAGGGGAGCAGTGGGGATAAGAACAGGGGTGCACAGCTGGCATGCTGTCTCAGGGTTGAGACGTGGGGGCTGGTAGAGAGAAGGCATGTGGAATCAGGAGCTGGTAACCTGAGCCTGGACCAGAGACAAGGACGGGCTCACTCCTGTCACTCAGTAGTGACAGCCAAGTGTGAGAGGCCAGGGGGCCCTCACCGCCTGCAGCCAAAGGCTGAGACCTGGCACCGGCCTTAAGTGTAAAGAGCAAAACTTAAAAATGGAGCTCTTGGCTTCAGCAAACACTTGTGCCTACACTGGGGAAGGAAGGCACCCTGAGACGAGGTCGGGGGGACCTGCTCCAGAATAGAGCCCCTTGTGGTCTTGACCCCACAATACCCTGAGTCCTCTGCATGGAAGAAGGAAGAGAGAAGTCCCCTGAGGTAGACAGAGTAACGGTCCTCCAAAGATGCCCATGCCCTAACCCCAGACCCTGTAAATCCCTCCTTTTACACAACAAATGAGGAGATTTTGCAGACATGATGAAGTTAAGGATGGTGAGGTGGGGGGACTCTTTTTTTGGATTCTCCACATGGTTCATTGTTATCATCTTGGTCCTCATGAAGTAGGGGCAAGAGAGTGAAAGACAGAGGAAGTGTGAGAGCAGAAGCAGAGGCAGGAGTGATGAGCTGTGAAGACACAGGAAGGGGCCGTGAGACCTGGATGCAGGCAGCCCCCAGAATCCAGGAAGAGGGAGAGAAACACATCCTGCCCTGAAGACTCCAGACGGGGTACAGCCCCACTGACCCTGGATTTGAGCCCCGTCAGGTTCACTGCAGACTTGGAGGACAGGACTGTGCTGTGTGTGTGCTGGGTGGTTACGGCAGCCATAGGAAGCAAAGACACCCCTTCTTGAGAGATTGCGCAGATTTCAAAGGACACACAACAGCCTCAGAAATTCCCTGGATGTCCAGCTGTTAGGACTCAGCGCTTTCACTTCCCTGAGCCCAGGCCCTAGCCTGGTTGGGGAACTGAGATCCTGCAAACTGCAGTGTGGCCAAAAGAAAAAAAAAAACCTACAGTTCCTCAAGTTATGGATCTAGTGTCTTTTCTTGACTAGATCCTAAATTCCTGTAGTGAATTTAGGAACTGAGCGTTGTTTGGATTGGAATCCCAGGCATGGGGCAAACCGGTGATGGTTTATGAACCCGAGTTTATCCTTGAGGGGCTTTAGGATGTGAACCCTCCAAGAGAAATGAGGGGCGCGTTTCTGGTTAAGGGAGGGGCGTGAGCCCAGGCCCAGAGTTGGAAATGGGTGGAAGGCATGCTCGAGTGCACTGGGGGTGGGGGGACCCCGTGTAGTGTCTGCAGAACCGCCACAGGACGTGGGGGTTTTATGCTGCAGCCACTGGGGACGCGGACACTGATGGCAGCCGAGGGGAGGAGTTAGGAAGAGAAACTAGTGGGCTGCTATCTGCTTCCACTCTTAGGAGCTCAGCTGAAGACAGCGACAGGAGAATCCATCTTAGCTGACACCTGTTCAGAAACAAGTGTCCTGCAAGGTCCTCTTCCACACAGGGCCCTTCTCAGGTGTCACATTGAGGGAGGTGTTAGGACCAGGGAGGGTTCACAGCTTATTTGGTTTCAGGGAGGTTGAAAGCACTGATGACGGAATTTGAGCCCACATCTGCCTGACTGCAAAGTCCTTGTTCTTTTCACTGCAACACATGCCTCTGTCAGCACTGTTAACAGTCCAGGCTTCTGAGAACCAAGAGAAAGTGTAAATAAGTCTGTTGTAATGGGATTTAAGGGTGAAACAAAAGACTAGGGAGATAACAGGCTTGAAAGACTGAAAGAAACTCCCCATCTTTATGGGCAGAGCAAGTAAGGCCTCCACAGGACAAGTGACCAGAATGTGTCTAATAGGCATCTTCAGGTTTTATGTCCAAATGAGGCGCTTGGGTTCTTTTTGGTTTCCACAGTGATTTTCCTGAGAGTTCCCCACATCGTGTAATGGAACCACTATCCCTCTGTTGATTCAGTCAAAAGCTTGATTAAAGTTAGGGCCTTGCATTGTTTAAAATTAATTAATTAATTATTCTTTGGTTGCCCTGGGTGCTGGTTGCTGCATGCAGGCTTTCTCTAGCTGTGGCGAGCAGGGGCTACTCGTTGTGATGCCCGGGCTTCTCATTGCTTTCCTTGGTGTGGAGTATGGGCTCTAGGGCACATGGGCTTCAGTAGTTGCAGTGCCCGAGCTCAGTAGTTGTGGCACACGGGCTTAGTTGCTCTGCAGCATGTGGTATCTTCCCAGACCAGGGATCGAACCCGTGTCCCATGCGTTGGCAGGTGGATTCTTATCTGCTGGACCACCAGGGAATTCCCTGGCCTAATGGTTTAGAAAGCTGAGCCCAGCAAGGTTTCCCATATGGCCACCAGAGAGAAGTGAGGATGTTTCCTTGGGCAGTGGCAGCCCTCAGACAAGCAAGTCTCCCATCATTACTTTCCTTTACGTCAGGACGGGACCTGCACGTGCGGCTGAGTGTTCCCTGGGACATAGCTGCTCGCGGGCCCACCACGTGCTGCAGAGCGTCGACTCCGTCAGCTGGAAGTGTACCTGCTGTGAGGTGCGCCGTCACAGGCTCTCAAGAAACCCTTGTGTATTTCAGCAGTTCCTGTTATTGGTCCTGACTATGAGGGAAGAAATGTGTTTGAGGAGGAAAAAAAGGGTGTTGGCATCTGCCAGTACCCTGGTGGTGGAGATTTTTTTTTTAAATTATATTCATGGTGCACAAGGAAGAAGAAAGATGCTCAGAACAAATTGCCCCTTGAAGTTTGGGGAAGAATGGATATATGTATAAATATGGCTGAGTCCCTTTGCCGTCCACCTGAAACTATCACAGCATTGTTAATCAGCTATACACCAATACAAAATAAGATGTTTTAATAAAAATTAAATTTTAAGGAGGGCTTCCCTGGTGGCTCAGTGGTAAGGAATCTGCCTGCCAATGCAGGAGACATGGGTTCGGTCCTTGATCCGGGCAGATCCCACATGCTGCAGAGCAACTAAGCCCGTGTGCCATAACTGATGAGCCTGTGCCCGAGAACCTGGAAGCCGTAATCACCGAGCCCACGTGCCACAACTACTGAAGCCCAAATGCTCTGGAGCCCGTGCTCCATAAGAGGAGAAGCCACCGCAATGAGAAGTCGGCACGAAGACCCAGCACAGCCGAAAATAATAAAATAAAAACAAATTGCCCTTGGAATTACTTTCACTTTGGGGCCACCAAAGTACACGTATGCAGCTAGTCACAATTTAACAAGGAAAACAAGGACGATGAGGGCATGTGGTGGTCGATAATGGCCTGACCAGCGTCTCTACGACTCCTTAGCTGTCACGTACAGGACAGAGCTGGCCACCAGCAGGGCAGCCAGGAAACTGTGATAGGCTGGCACAGGAAGTCCCTGGTGGAGGCCGGATCTCGAGTCTGTGTGCCCTGTTAGCTGTTCCACTGCCCACTCGATTTCGTCCACACCTTGGAAGCCTGAAGACCTCAATCCAGGTCCACACTGTCAGATCGTATCACTCTGGCTGCACTTGCGCCCATCACTCCTCGCTGGCCTCTCATCTAAGCTGGGCCCATACTTCACCAGTCAGACCCTTCACTCTCAGCCACCTTCTCTGCACACAATTAAAAAGTTTCTTTCTGGTCTCCACACAGGCTCCCTCCTCATACATCTCGTCCTGTTCTTTCCATCCACCCGCTTGTTCAATTAAGGGTCATGGGATCGGACTTCCCTGGTGGTCTAGGGGTTAAGAATCCACCTGCCCGTGCAGGGGACACAAGTTCGATCCCTGGTCTGGGAAGATCCCGCTTGTCATGGGGCAACTAAGCCATGCAGCAACTGCTAAAAACCACACACCCTGGAGCCTGTGCTCTGCAACAAGAGAAGTCATTGCAACGAGAAGCTTGCACACTGCAACTAGAGAGTAGCCCTCTCTCGCCGTAACTAGAGAAAGCCTGTGCATGGCAATGAAGACCCAGTGCAGCCAAAAGTAGGTATAAAATAAATACCTACTTAAAAAAAAACAAGAGTGATCCAGTCTCCAAGACAGACCCTGGTTGATTCCACGTAGAAGTCCTTTTTTTTTTCTTTTTTTTCCTCATTTTTTCCACGTAGAAGTCCTAATCGTGAATTCTTGCATTTAAAATAAACATTTCAAAATGACTGTCAAATTCCTTCAGCTTGAAATATTATCCATGTGCAGGGGCCAATCACATACAGACACCCTTCAGGGCACCTACAGGACCCTGCACAGCACCAGGCAGGCATCGGGAGAAAACTGAAGAGAGGGAACGAGCCATGTGATGTCCCAGAGACAGTCGCTGGGAGTCTGCTGTGAGAGTTGAGATGGGATTGTGAAGGGCAGATGGCCTGGGGACTGCAGGGAGGGGGAGGGAGCTGGGTACTGATGTCCAGGGAGGAAGCATTGCTATTCCCAAAAGAGACCACGTCTCTGCAGCAGCTGCCCCTACAGAGGGTCGCCCTGGTGAGCCTGGCAGTGCCTTGGCCCCCACACCAACCTTTCCCTGGGGTGAGAAATTTTCAGTCTGTGCCCCAAATGGGTAGGATTGTTGTTGATGGTGACACCCAACAGAAACCTATGATTCCATACTCAAAATCTTGTGTCTGCAAAACAGGACAACACCCATGTGTTCCATGTTAAATTTCCCAGGCAGCGCTTCTTCTTCTTCTTCTAAGTCGCTTCAGTCATGTCCAACTCTGTGCGACCCCAGAGATGGCAGCCCACCAGGCTCTGCCGTCCCTGGGATTCTCCGGGCAAGAACTCTGGAGTGGGTTGCCATTTCCTTCTCCAATGCATGAAAGTGAAAAGTGAAAGTGAAGTCGCTCAGTCGTGTCCGACTCTAGCGATCCCATGGACTGCAGCCTACCAGGCTCTTCCATCCATGGGATTTTCCAGGCAAAAGTACTGGAGGGGGGGTGCCATTGCCTTCTCCAAGGCAGCACTACCACATCCAAATGACAGGAAGTTCAGTCATTTCCTGGCTTCCTCCCCCACAGGTCTTGCAGACACAAGGGATGGATAACAATTGTCCCTGCCTCTTTCCTCTGCTCAGTTGCTGCAATCATCCTGGGAGATGGTTGATAAGCAGGATATGGAGGCTGAGAGCCTGGTCGCACAGCCCACCAGGAGGGCAAGACTCAGCCTCCATCCTGGTGGGGTCAGAGGTGGCAATGACCATTCTGATGACCTGGGTGTATCTGGAAAACTGAGACCGTCAAACTGAGTTGCCCAAGTGTGGTCAGGACACAGACTTGAGGCAGGACTGGGTGGGGGGAACAGAGTTAAGGCACCTCAGCTAGAAGCAATGAAGTGTGGTTGTTTAGTTGCTCTGTCATGTCCGACTCTTGGCGACCTGATGGACTGTGTAGCTCGCCAGGCTCCTCAGTCCATGGAATTCTCCAGGCTAGAATACTGGAGTGGGTTGCCATTTCCTTCTCCAGGGGATCTTCCTGACCCAGGGATTGAACCCTCGACTCCTGTATTGGCAGGTGGATTCTTTACCATCTGAGTCACCAGGGAAGCACAGGAATGAAGTGAGAAGTTCTCAGATGTTTGCCAGGACACGGCTGGAGTCTCCGAGGAAAACCGCCCACCCACTGGTTCAGCGGCAGCAGTTGGGCAGACAGTGCACGGGTGTCTGTCCATCATCTAACTGCTCCCCCTCCAGGAATACCAGCCTCTCCTCATGTCCACCTGCTGAATCTCACCTGTGCACCTACATTGTCCGATCTACTTGAAGGGACTCTGGGATCTCTTTTCCTGCACTGCAGGGAGTGGGAAGGGATGTCAAGCGCAGGAATGGTCCTGAGAGACGGGGTGGCAGGATCTCCCCGTCCCAGCACCCTGGGTCCTGATCTGGGGTTGATGGTGAACCTGGGACCCCCACCTGCCCCCTCAGGCCCCGGGAGAACCTGTGCTGCAGTGACGGACACATCTCCCCTGACTCTTCCTGGCACAGGGCTCCTGAAGTGCCCAGGAGGACTTGTCTCCTGCTGTGGAGAGTCCATTCTGGAAGGTTCCTCAGCAGCCCAGCCAAGGGCACATACACAGATCCTGAGTGACGGGGCCGCAGGTTCACAGCTGTTTCCCCCAGTGCCCACGCTGGTGGCCTAGGTGTCTGGGTACCCGTGTCCAGCCCCACACTGCCCTCTGTGCCTGGAGCCGTCCCCCTCAGCAGTGATTTGGGTCCTGGGGTGGGTTCCAGGTCATCAGTCCATCCTGCCACCTCCTCCATGTGAGGTTCTTCCCGGGGGACCCTAATGTCTGTCCCAGGAGCTTCGCCCAGAGCAAATCTAGAGAGTGTTTGAGGGCTGGTGGTTGTGGCAATGAACACACGGGCATTTGTCTCAGGTGATGGAAAAAGAGGAGCGTGAGTGCCCTCTAGTGGACTGATCGTGCTAGAAGAGGAGCAAAGAGGATTCTGGGGAGTTGAGAGTCTGGGGTTGATCTTGGACAAAGGGCACATTTGGGTTCAGGAGGCATACTGAGGGGGAAAACTTTTGGCTGCCTGTAGCTCCCAAGTGGGAAGACTAGTTTTCCAAAGGGGGTAACCACAAGACAGATTGTCACCCACTGGGTTATACTGAGAGTACAATGAGGGTGATTCTGTAGACATTGGAAAGAAACGATATATAACAAATCCATACGCATTGTCAGTAGACAGGCTATTCTGATATTACCATCTGAAGAGAGGTCTTAGCAATGAATACAAGACCCCTTATCGTTTGAAAGAAGTATCCTACTAAGAAGAAGATTATATCATAGGGATTTCTTTCTTTTTTTTTTTTCTGCAAGGTATTTGCTTTACAATATTGTGCTGGTTTCTGCCATACATCAACATGAATCAGCCACATGTGTCCCCACCCTCTTGAACCTCCCTCGCATCGCCCAATGTTCATTGCAGCATTTTTCACAATAGCTAGGACATGGAAGCAGCCTAGAGGTCCAGTGACATGAATGGATACAGAAATTGTGGTACATATATACAACGGAATGTTACTTAGCTTTAAAAAAGAATGTATTTGAGTCAGTCTTAATGAGGTGGAAGAACCTAGAGCATATTGTACAGAAAGAAGTAAGTCAGGAAGAGAAGGAATTTCTTTTGATTTTCAGTCATGTACCTTGGCATCATTCCTTAAGGATGAATCTGTCCCCCATGATGGTGTGATCACTTACCTAGAGCCAGACATCCTGGAATGCAAAGTCAAGTGGGCCTTAGGAAGAAATCAGTAGGAACAAAGCTACTGGAGGTGATGGAATTTCAGTTGAGCTATTTCAAATCCTAAAAGATGATGCTGTGAAAATGCTGCACTCAATATGCCAGCAAATTTGGAAAACTCAGCAGTGGCCACAGGACTGAAAAAGGCTCCTCTTTGGCATTCCAATCCCAAAGAAAGGCAATGCCAAAGAATGCTCAAACTACAGCACAATTGCACTCATCTCACACGCTAACAAAGGAATGCTCAAAATTCTCCAAGCCAGGCTTCAGCAATACATGAACCGTGAACTTCCAGATGTTCAAGCTGGATTTAGAAAAGGCAGAGGAACCAGAGATCAAATTGCCAGCATCCACTGGACCACTGAAAAAGCAAGAGAGTTCCAGAAAAACATCGACTTCTGCTTTATTGACTTTGCCAAAGCCTTTGACTGTGTGGATCACAACAAACTGTGGAACATTCTTCAAGAGATGGGAATACCAGACCACCTGACCTGCGTCCTGAGAAATCTGTATGCAGGTCAAGAAGCAACAGTTAGGACTGGACATGGAACAACAGACTGGTTCCAAATTGGGAAAGAAGTCTGTCAAGGCTGTATATTGTCACCCTGCTTATTTAACTTCTATGCAGAGTACATCATGAGAAATGCCGGACTGGATAAAGCACAAGCTGGAATCAAGATTGCCGGGAGAAATATCAATAACCTCAAATATGCAGATGACACCACCCTTATGGCAGAAAGCAAAGAACTAAAGAGCCTCTTGATGAAAGTCAAAGAAGAAAGTGAAAAAGTTTGCTTAAAGCTCAACATTCAGAAAACTAAGATCATGGCATCTGGTCCCATCACTTCATGGCAAATAGATGGGGAAATAGTGGAAACAGTGACAGACTGTATTTGGGGGGGCTCCTAAATCACTGCAGATGGTGACTGTAGCCATGAAATTAAAAGACACTTGCTCCTTGGAAGAAAAGTTATGACCAACGTAGACAGCATATTAAAGAGCAGAGACATTACTTTGCCAACAAAGTTCTGTCTAGTTAAAGCTGTGGTTTTTCCAGTAGTCACATATGGATGTGAGAGTCGGATCATAAAGAAAGCTGAGCGCCGAAGAATTGATGCTTTTGAACTGTGGTGTTGGAGAAGACTCTTGAGAGTCCCTTGGACTGCAAGGAGATCCAACCAGTCCATCCTAAAGGAAATCAGTCCTGAATATTCATTGGAAGGACTGATGCTGAATCTGAAACTCCAATACTTTGGCCATCTGATACGAAGAACTGACTCACTGGAAAAGACCCTGATGCTAGGAAAGATTGAGGGCAGGGAGGAGAAGGGGATGACAGAGGATGAGATGGTTGGATGGCATCACTGACTCTATGGACATGAGTTTGAGTAAACTCTGGGAGTTGGTGATGCACATGGAGGCCTGGTGTGCTGCAGTCCATGGGGTCGCAAAGAGTCGGACACGACTGAGCGACTGAACTGAACTGAACTGAAACTCCTCGGGGATTCGTCTGATGTGCCCGGTGGCCCGTGCCCGTCTTTTCCCTCGGGGTCTGCAGGTAAGGCCACACTCCTCCGCACATCAGCAGACTCTGCTGCCACTTGTTCCTCCTCACTGATGTCACTATCGCCATCTTCAAGATGTCTCATCATCTTCATTTCTATCTCATCCATAACACTGTCATCTTTCTCCTCCTCCTCATCTTCCTTGGAAACATTCTTTAATGTGGTGAGTGATCGATGGTAACCAGACACTTGTTCTGGTTCACTCTCTGCTTCACTTTCAGAACCTGAAGTATCTGAACTCTCTGACAGTTGACAAATCTGTGGTTTTGCTTCCTTTCTGGAATCCTTGTCATAGAAGGGATGCTTCTCACCAAAATCTCAAGGATGCTTCTTCTGCTTTTTAGTCAGGGAGCCGAGCAGCTGGCTCCAGCTCTAGTTCCCATGTATGCCCATGGCAAGCACCTCAAATCTGCCCACCCCTAAAAATTAGCTTTTTTCACCTGGAAATAGTCTGGTCAACCCATTCACATGGGACCACCGACGGGGCTTTATGGTGGAAGGCCCTCATTTGTCCGTATTTTGCTTGGGGGAATGGTCTCGTAGCAGAAATTCACCCATAACTCTGAGTCCACTCTGTCCTGGGGGCACAGGGGTACACAGAAAAATATTATATCTAAAGTATCCTAACCTCCATCACTGTTTCCTGGGAGAGAGAAGTTCTGGTGGCAGAACGTGGTGGGTATGATATTAACAGGAAAGGATGACATTCACAAGAATCTTTACCCTGGGACTCTCCCTGGTGGTCCAGTAACTAAAACGCCTCGCTCCCAGTGCAGGGGACCTGGGTTCCAACCTTGGTCAGGGAACCAGATCCCTCACATTGCAGCTAAGAGTTTGCGTGCTGCAGCTAAAGATCCTGAAAGCCGCAGTGAAGATGGAAGATGCCGGTGCTGCACCTAAGACTTGGCACAGCCAAATTAAATAAGTAAAATTTTAAGAGTAGAATATTACAGGAGAGCTTTAAAAAAGAGGGGGTGGAAAGCCCTTGTCCAACCAAGATGGCTCTGGGCTACGCTCCTGCTGCCCTGAGGACCGAGGGATCATGGCTAGCTCTCAAACTTTTTTCCTTTGCAAACACAGGAAGGGACGCGGGGAAATGGGGCTGGCTGATGTCCACACAAATATGAGCAGCAAGAAGCAACCGCAGGTGGTAGACATGTCATGAACAGTTACTTCTTGTTCCCTTCCAGTGCCCTGAGCCCTCCTGGCCTCTTCAGTCCAGGCTCTGGGGGGAAAGACGCCATGTGTGTCTGTGCATGAGTACTAAGTCGCTTCAGCTGTGTCTGACTCTTTGTAACTCCATGGACTGTAGCCTGCCAGGCTCCTCTGTCCATGGGAATTCTCCAGGCAAGAATACCGAGTGGATTGCCATGCCCTCCTCCAGGGGATCTTCCCCACCTAGGGATCGAACCTGCATCTCTTATGTCTCCTGCATTGGCAGATGGGTTCTTTACCACGAGCACCACCTGGGAACCCCAAAAGGTACCACAGAACACACCAACTCTTCAGAAAAGCTACCATCTCTTTCGTCTCACCTTCCCCCAAGAGCTCCCTCTCCCCTGCTCCTTGTTGTCTCATTTCCACATGTTCTGTCCCCTCATCACTCCTGGTCCACTGGGACTTGCTCACCTCCCTGTATCTGCCTATGCAGTCCCTGCATGGGATGGCCTCGTCCCCTTTCCCCATGAACTTGCTCCGTCCCCTCTTAGAGCCAGACTCCCTGGCCATCTGCCACAGTCCATCCCAACCTCCGCAGGTGAACCCCAGGGTCCCCCTCTGAAGCCCCACCCCTGACTCTCTCCTCCTTCGTGCTGTAACCACATGCTCAGGACCAGTTCCTTTGCTCACGTCATGTATCCTGTGGATCCCTGAGTACCTGACAGGCAGGCAGGATGGGTCTAGCTGGGCTTGTCAGTGGTGCCGCCACTCCTCGAGGAATTGGCACTGAAAGTGCTCAGAGTAGGAATAAAGGAAAGAACAATGGGTAGATGGGTGGACGCCTGCTTCGGCCCCTGTATAATTACTACGGGAATGCTTAGGGCATGAAGAAATGGACATTCATGTACACTCCCAGGGGTGCTTTGGTGCCAGCTTTACACAAGGTAAGGGGTAGGATCCTCTCCTAAACTTTTTGTTTTTGAGATAAAATTCACATAAGCTGACATTCACTGTTTTAACCCTTTGGAAGTGTGGGACCAAGGGGAATGTGGCCCATCCCGTCCTCCCAGAGTTCTCCTGGGCTGCAGGCATCCTGCACTGACTGCCCAGCAGGCACGTCAGAGCCCATCTTTGCCTAGGAGTTGGTGTCCATAGCACTAATCTGAGCCAGATGGTGACATCAGGACACATAAAGGTGTCTCTCACACCACACTACACCCCCACTGTGGGAGCTGCTAGACTCCCTCTGCCCAAAAATGTCCTCAAGGACCCTGAGAGGGGGCGGCTTCCCTGGTGGCTCAGCGGTAAAGAATCTGCCTGCCATGCAGGAGACACAGGAGATGGGGCTTCAATCCCTGGGTCAGGAAGATCCCCTGGAGAAGGAAATGGGAACCTACTCCAGTGTTCTTGCCTGGAGAATCCCAGGGACAGGGGAGCCTGGTGAGCCACAGTCCATGGGGTCACAAAGAGTCAAACAGGACTGAAGTGACTTAGAGGCAGGAGCACCGTGAGCATGGTGTGCTCAGTCGCTTGGTCATGTCCGATTCTCTGTGATCCCATGGATCATCCACCACGGAGTTTTCCAGGCGTGGAGACAGAATGATTTGGGGAGGAGAGTAACCACCATCCTTAGAGAAAATGATAGACGTGCCTTTGCTTTAAAATGATCCTGGGCTTCCTTGATGGTTCAGTCGTAAAGAATCCACCTGCCATTGCAGGAGACATGGGTTTGATCCCTGATCAGGATAGATCCCACATGCTGCGGGGCAACCAAGCATACGCTGCACAACTATTGAGCCTGTGCTCTAGAGCCCGGGAGTCACAACTACTGAGCCCAAGTGCCCCAGAGCCCATGGTCTGCACCAAGAGGAGTCACTGCAGTGAGAAGCCCAAGTGCCGCAACTAGAGAAAAACCTGAGCAACGAAGACCCAGCATAGCCAAAAATGAATAAATGAATAAAACATACTTGGTTTAAAACACACACACACAAGACCTCATGGCTTAGGCTATTCCTAAGGAAAACAGACACCCCAGAGGGGGACCCTCCAGACCGACTGTGTCAGGCCTGACCAGAAGTCCAGGAGCATCTCCTTATCTGGCTTACTCCCCACAGTTATTCCAGGAGCACCTAGGACTCTGTGTGAGGTATTTTCTCCCTCCCCTGGGGCTCCACAGGTTGAGACACCTGAAGGCCTTCTCAGAGAAGAATACCTCTGAGTTGTTCCCACTCCGCTCACTAGGTCACTGCTAAGTTTTCCACCTATCTGTGTTTATCTCAACAGAAACACAAGGAGCTCTCTGCACCAGAGAAGAGACCATTTACTCACAGAAAGGGATTCAAAGACTTATGTTGGAATGCTGTATGGATTTATTATTTGAGACCTGCTCACCAATACCCTGGGAGAGTTCAGAACACACAGCTTTCACCACGACTGTGAGATACGACTTTGTAAGGAAGCCCCAGCAGACTTGAAGAGCTAGCTCTGCGATGGTTCTTCTCTGGAGCTCGGAAATTACAATGGGAACCGCTGCCACAGAAGTGGGAAACCTCAATGCAATGGGGGTGACTGGATCAAGAGGCAGCAGGCCTAAGAGGCTTTTGTCGTTCAGTTGCTAAGTCGTGTCCAAGTCTTTGTGACCCCATGGACTGCAGCACGCCTGGCTCCTCTGTCCTCCACTACTTCCCGAAGTTTGCTCAAATTCATGTCTATTGAGTCGGAACTTAATCACCAAAGGCAAGGTGGGCCATGCTCACCACAACGGACAGTAAAGTCAATGCTGCAGTCAGAACAGTCTGACTCAACAGAGAACAATGGCACTGGCTAATTGATCGTGGTGTTCCTAGGAATGAAAGAAACGGGAAGTCTGACAAATTCTTACTTGATCCGTATACATGAAAGAGTTCTAAATCAAGTAAACAAAAGTCTAATAAAATCAAGGAAAAAAAGAGTCAGTCTCCCTCAGTCAATTCCTAGCTTAAAGACCCAGAATCCTTGGGGTGTATGTATCTTTTTCAGCACTGCTTACAATAGCCAGGACATGGAAGCAACCTCAGTGTCCATCAACAGCAGAATGGATAAAGAAGATGTAGAACATATATAGAATGGAATATTTTTGTTGTTTAGTCACTAAGTCATCTCTGACTTTTCCCCATACTCATCCTCTTGTCCCCATACCTCTTTCCATATGGCTGTTCCCAAGTTATGCAGGCATGCATGCAAAGTCACTTCAGTTGTGTATGACTCTTTCTGACCCTACAGACTGTGGCCCGCTGGGTTCCTCTGTCCATAGGATTCTCCAGGCAAGAATACTGGGATGGGTTGCCATGCCCTCCTCCAGGGGATCTTCCTGACCCAGGGATCGAACCTGCATCTCTTAATGTCTCCTGTATTGGCAGGTGGATTCTTTACCACTAGTACCACCTGGAAAGCCTGTTCCTGAGTTATATCTTTTAATATGAATCCCAAGAGTTCCCTGGTGGTCCAGTGGTTAAGAATGAGTTGACCATGAGTTCAATCCCTGATATGAGAAGATCCCACATGCCTCAGAGCAATTAGACCTGTGTGCCTCAAGTACCGAAGCCTGAGTGCCTGGAGCCTGTACTCCAAAACGAGAAGCCGCCACACAATGAGAAGCCCGCGCACCACAACTAGAGGAAGGCCGTGTACAGCGACAAAGACCCAGCACAGCCAAAAATTAATTAACAGAGAAGTAGTAGCCCAGATACCACTGAGCCCTCTCCTGTTGCATGGCCTCTCTCTCTGAGCCACACCTGTGGCCCCCCCGGGGAATTCCCGCTGATCAATAAATGGAAAAAGAGAAAACTTGCGGCTAGTTTACAGAGAGTTCTGCTTGATATCCATATACCATGTGAAAGGGAAAAATTGCAGCACGCTAGACCCTTCCTGAAACTTCCCTGAAAGCCAGAGTGAAGAGAAATCCTCTAGGGGGGCGGGGGCAGGGAAAGGAACTTCAGGCAGGGCACCTGACTGTCCATTTCACTTGCAAAGAGAAATGGCCAGAGGTGTGATTATACACTGATTCACGGGCTGTGGCCAATGGCTTTGGCTGGGCAGTCAGGGATTTGGTTGAAAACATGATTGGAAAATTGGTGTCAAGGAGATCTGGGGTAGAAATATATGGATAAGATAAACCTCTCTGAATGCTCACCGTTCACCTCAGCAGAAGGAGATTTAAATAATCAAGTGGATTGAATGACCTGTTCTGTGGACAGCCGTCAGCCTCTTTTTTTTAACGTTTATTTACTTATTTTGGCCGCGCTGGGTCCTCATTGCCGTGCGCGGGCTTTCTCTAGTTGCAGTGAGTGGGGGCTACTCTTCACTGCAGTGGCTTCTCTTATTGCAGAGCATAAGCTCTAGGGTGCGCGGTCTCCAGCAGTTGCAGCCCGTGGGCTCTAGAGCCCAGGGTCAGTAGTTGTGGCACACGGGCTTAGTTGCCCCTGTGACATGTGGGATCTCCCCAGACCAGGGATCGAACCCACATCCCCTGCGCTGGCAGGCGGATTTTCAATGGCAGGACCACCAGGGAAGCCCCAGTCAGCCTCTTCCCCCAGCTACCCCTGCCTTCGACTGGTGGGCTCACGAATGTAGTGGCCACGGCGGCGAGGATGAGAGTCATACGTGGACTCAGCAACACGGACTTCCACTCACCAAGGCTGACCTGGCTACAGCCACCGCTGAGGGCCCAGTCTGCCAGCCCCCAGACCCGCCAGGCCTCAGGTAGGGCACTACTCCCCAGGGTGATCAGCCAGTTACCTGGTGGCAGGCTGATTACAGTGAACCATCTCCGTGATAAAAGGGCAGCATTCTGTTCTTACTGGGACAGGCAGGTACTCTGGATACAGATCTGCCTTCTCTGCAAGCAAATGTCTCGGCCCAAACTACCATCCATGGCTGCCTTGGTGGTGCAGAGGTTGGGAATCCACCCACCAATGCAGGAGACACGGGTTTGATCCCTGGCCCTGGAAAGCTCCCACACGCCTCAGAGCATCTAAGCTTATGTGTTACAGCTACTGAGCCCTAGAGCCACAACTACGGAAGCCCGCATGCCCTAGAGCCTGTTCTCCACAACAAGAGAAACCACCGCAATGTGCACCGCACCGAAGAGCAGCCCCTGCTCACGGCAACTAGAGAAAACCTGAGTGCGGCCACAAAGACCCAGCGCAACCAGAAGTAGAAAAAAAATATCATTTTTTAATAATAATAAGGAACTTCAGGCACGGAACTCCGCAACAAGAGAAGCCACCACAATGAGAAGCCTACGCGCCACAACTAGAGAAAGGCCGTGCACAGGATGTTAGGCAGAACAGCGTGGTGTGGGGACTGCTGCATTTCCTCCCTTGTCCACCAGAGGGCAGCAGAGTTACTCCACAGCCTCGAGTCTCCCCAAGGTCCTCAGATCTCCCTCGGCCCAGCAGAGTCGGACCCTCACCGGTGTCACCTCAGTTCACAGTCCTCCTCGCCCCCCGACACTGGACTCCATCACCTCCTCCATCCAGCCAG
The DNA here is from genome assembly GCF_029378745.1 of Bos indicus. NCBI lineage: Eukaryota > Metazoa > Chordata > Mammalia > Artiodactyla > Bovidae > Bos > Bos indicus. Next base: position 51,356,178 of record NC_091777.1, read on the forward strand.
GAGTGGGCCCACTTCACACCATTAGGAACTACTATTCCTTCAGGTCTTCAGTGTGTGTCCCTGGAAGCGGCGGCCCCACTAGACCCCCAAGGAGAAAGAAGGAGGATCCCTCTCACCAGGTGTTACTCACACCCTCTTTCCAGCCCCTCAGTCCTTTTCTGGAGCCTTCCGGTGGGAATAGAACACAACCTTCTCACAGCCTTTGAGAACCCTGGGAAGACCCTCAACATGACAGTCGTGTCTGACTCTTTGCGACCCCATGGCCTGTGGCCCGCCAGGCTCCTCTGTCCATGGGATTCTCCAGGCAAGAATACTGGACTGGGTTGCTATGCCCTCCTCCAGGGAATCTTCCCCACCCAGGGATTGAACCCTGGTCTCCTGCATTGCAAATGGATTCTTTACCAGCTGAGCCATCAGGGAAGCCCCCAATATTACAAAGGGAAATAATATCCTGGTTTGGAGACCCCAGGGTCTCTGTGTCATGCTGACAGACCCCAGACTAGAACACAGCAGAGGCGGACACTGGGCAGGGGGTGGGCCTCTCAGTTGACTTGTCACCATCAGCCTTGCTATTGAAAGTGTGCCCCACAGTCCAGTATGGTCAGCATCACCTGAGAGCTTGTTAGATGCAGACTCCCATGTCCACCCCACACCTGCTGAGTCAGGCTCTGAATTTTAATAGGATCTGCAGACCCTCCCTGTGCATAGATGTTTGGGAGAGGCTGCTCCTAACCCACATTCTGGAGTCTCAGCCACACTGGACAACCATGTAACCTCTTCGGCTGTTGAAGCAGCTTTTCTTAGGTGCCTCCTGGGGGTTCAAAGTCTTCATGAAGCTCCACAGGTGATTCCCATGCACCGTGGGGATAATGTCCCTGTGACAAGAGTTTCTGATGCACCTCCTCCCCACCCCTCAGGCTCCTGCTCTGAAAGGGAAAGCCAGAAGGGGAAGATGAGAGTGGAGACTGTGGAAGCGGGGAGGTTGACTGTGCACCCCCCAAATGAGACCTATGGGGGAACGCCCAGGACACTGAGCCCCAGGCTGGTGCTCTCTCCACCAATGGGGGAAATTGTGTACGTGTGTGCGTGTTTAGGGTGAGAAGTCAAACTGCAAAAGGCAGAAACAGCAGCGGTTCGCAGGCAAATGAAATGTAACAGAAAGGGAAGAACGAAGAAGAGAGAAGGCAGGAGGGAATGAGAGGGGAGGGGAGAGTGTGGGCTCTGGGCAGAGACCCCGCCCCGTGGGACTGGCCACGTGACTCAGCGAAGTGCTCCTGCCCCGGGGCAGGCCCAGCACAGAGGGGGAAGGACAGCTGAGCTCACACAACAGACTACAGAGCTTGTGAGCTTGGAGCAGAAGTTCTCCTCACAGAGGGACACAGCAGACAGCAGGCACCATGGGGACCCCCTCAGGCCCTTCCCGCAGACGGTGCATCCCCTGGAACAGGCTCCTGCTGGCAGGTGAGACAGGACAATTTTCAGGGAGTGGGCAGAGACAGTTTTCAGGGAGAACAAGAGACTGGGTGGGGTCTCTGGGGGAGACAGGGCTCTGAGAGGGGACAGAGGGCTTCTGTTCAGATCTGAGGGCAGAGGACAGGGTAGCAGGGGAGGGTGGGGGGCTCAGCCACAGGAGACTCTCCATGAACTAGAGCTGGTGAGGGGCGGGAAGACTCAACTGCTGTAGGTTTTATCAGTTATTCTTCACTGAGCAGTAATTGTTGAAGACTGATGACGATAATAATAATTTATGTCGGGGTGTCACTACAGAAAAACACTGAACTGGAACACTAAACACTGTCCTTACCTGGCACCCTTAGAAACTGACAAAGAAAAACCAGGCTGTGGAATTCCTGGGAACTCTCCTTCCTTCATCCCCAGGTACTAATGTCTGGAGCCTGGTCCTGGCCCTGGGTTTCAAGCAGCATCAGACAAGCCCCTCCCCTCACGGAGCCCACGCTCTGTGGGGAGGAAGACAGACAAGCAGAGAGATTGAGAGTGTGCTGGCAGGTGCTACAGGCGTCACGCAGGAAAGGGAGCAGGGAAGGGTCAGCAAGTGAGCACGGAGGGTCTTTACAGCAGCTGGTCAGGGGGAGGGGCATCTCCCAAGAGGCCCTGAATGTGAGCAGGCGTGTGAGGGCAGCAAGGGAGTGAGCCAGGCAGACAGCTGGGGAAACAGAGGAAAAAACGAGCCCAGAGGGGCTGAAGTGATGGGGCTGATGCTGCTGACCTTGAACCACACACACACATACATGCACACACACACCCACACCAAGGCTGAGGGATGAAGAGACCTGCTCAGGACCCGGGGCACCATTTTCCCATCCCCCACACAGGTCACAATATTAACTGGTTTCTCTCTCTTCCCTCCTAGTCTCACTCTTAACTTTCTGGACCCCGCCCACCACTGCCCAGCCCACTATTGAAATGGTGCCCCCCCTTGCTGCAGAAGGTTCGGATGTTCTTCTGCTTGCCCACAACGTGACAGAGAATCCTCTAGGCTATGCCTGGTACAGAGGAGAAAAGGTAGACAACAGCCAGTTAATCGCATCATATAGGGTAGCCACTAATTTAACTACCAAAGGGCTTGCACACAGTGGACGGGAGACACTTTACCCCAACGGAACCCTGCTGATCCAGAGCGTCACCCAGAAAGACACAGGATCCTACATGCTGCTCGTTACAAAGGATGATTTACAGACAGAAAGACCAACTGGACACCTCCACGTACTCCGTGAGTGCTTCCTCTGACCTCGGGGTGTTGGGGCGGGGGGGTGAATTCTGTTCACACTCGCAGGACTGACCGACCCGGATGGCGCCTCCGTCTCCCTCTGCACTATGTCCCGTGTTGGGGTTTGAACATTTAGTGCAGAGCACACACTATCGAGACAAACTCCAAAGGGTCCGAATTCCACTCAGGGGATCTGGACCCTGCAGACACTGCAGAGAGGAGGACGGTCTGATGGGAGGGACTCTGCAGAGGGAGAGCACTCTCAGTCCAGCCCCCCTGGCTCCCTCCCTGCGACCATGACCCCGAGGAAGACCCTACAGGACCAGCAGGGCCCTGGCCTGAGGGATCCTCACAGAGAAGCTCAGGCCCACGGGGAAGCCCCTCCCAGACCCCGTCCCAGGGTCCCGGCTCCAGCGACCATGGGGAACCTGTGCCGCTGGTGGGTGCTGGCCTCCCAGGCGGGGCTGACTGGGGCGGATGATTCCCCAAATCCCTGAGGCCAAGGTTTCTCAGCAGGTCACCAGCCAGGGCTCTGCCCCAGGAGCCGCATCTGAGCAGGGGTAGAGTCCAGTCCTTCCCCTGAGACTCAGCATGGAGAGCAGGCTAGGCTGGGTCCCCACGCCGTTAGCTGACCCCCTGGGGGTCAGAGGAGACTCCAGAGGAAGGTCAGCATCCCCAAGAAGGACCAGAGGAGAGAAGACGCTCCCGGCAGCTCCTCACCCCGCAGCGGGCAGCCCAGGGAGCCCTCTCCTGTGGACGCAAATAATAGTAGAGGCAGGGTTTTCTTTAAAAAAAAAAAAAATTATTTATTTATTTATTAGGCTGCATCAGGTCTTCATTACATCATACAGGATCTTTCATTGTGGTTTGTGGGCTTTGTTGCTCCACTTAGTTACTCTGAGGCCTTTGGGATCTTAGTTCCGAAACCAGTGGAACCCACATCTCTAGCATGGCAGGGCAGATTCTTAACCACTGGACTACCAGGAAGTCCCTAGACACAGTTTCTATGTCCAGCTTTAGACCAGCTAATAATTAATGACTTAAGGTTAATACACAGACAACATGGTGCTCCTGACACCATTTACCATTTATTCTGTTTTACTGAAGACAAGCTCAGTAAAATACAGGGAGCTATAGTCAATGAATCAGAGTCACACAGACCATGAGAGGCCAGTCGGGGGAAATATGTGTGGAAGGGTCAGGCCAACATCACAGCCCCACCCTCTTCTCCCTCCCAGGGGCCTTATTCTAGGAACCCAGAAACCAAGTGTTGGTTCAGATCCTTTCTTCTTGGGCATCCTCAACTAGAGGGAGATTCTAGTGTGAAAAGTCAAGGGAAATGGACAATTAATCCCGTTTACTCTGGAACTAGAGCTTCCCAGGCGGCCTCTAGTGGTAAAGAACCCACCTGCCCATACAGGAGATGTAAGAGACACAGGTTCAATCACGGGGTCAGGAAAATGCCTGAGGAGGGTATGGCAACCCAGTCCAGTATTCTTGCAAATTACCTGCATCAACAATCAAATCAGTGACAGGAATGTCCAGGCCTCCCCTCCTTAGGTAGCCGATGGACAAGCTCCTTGCGCTGAGTGAAGCAGAGATCATTTACTTGCTGGTTACTGGAGGTGCTGGGCGTCACTTCCACTGGAGTGAAATGGAAAGGACTCAGTTCCTCACTCTCCAGTCTATACCTGCAGCCAGCACAGGACCTGACAGGCAACAGGCTCTCAGTGTCTCTTTGGGGAAGGAAGAGTGGAAGGAATAAGGACGGATGAATGATCTGTGATCTCTTCAGGCGCTGGAATCTGGATGCAGAGTCCTAGGAGGCTCTGGCCACGCCTGCGCCTGTCTCTCCAGGGAGGGGACCCGTTTCATCCTCTGACCACCTGCCCCTGAAGTGCACTGGGAGCCGAGTCTCATGGTGACTGTGGGGCTGCTCCGCCGTGGGAGGGTTTCCAGGGGTTGGGAGCAGGAGTCCTGCTTCTGGGCAGTGGTGGGGCTCTTGGACCTCTGGATGTTTGAAGCCACTTGAAACCCCTGCTTTGAAGTCGCTTGTAAACGGACATTTCTCACTCTCTGCTCTTTCCATGTCTCTCACCTTCCTCCTTCATTTCAGCCGGGACTGGCCCTGCTCTGCACAGCACCCCGCCCTTAGATTCATGCGTGCACTCTCAGTCACGTTTGACTGTTTGCTCCTCTGTCCATGGAATTTTCCAGATAAGAACACTGGAGCCAGTTGCCATTTCCTTCAGGGAATCTTCCCAACTCGAGGGTCAAACTCACGTCTCTTGCATCTCCTGCATTGGCAGGCAGGTTCTTTCCCAGCTGAGCCGCTGAGGAAGCCCCTGAACCCCATGCTTGTTCATTCACTTAGTCATGTCTGACTCTTTGCAACCTTATGGCCTGTGGAAGCTCACAAGGCTCTTCTGTCCATAGAATTTTTTCAGGCAAGAATACTGGCAAGTGAAAGTGAAAGTGTTAGTTGCTCAGGCATATCTGACTCTTGTGACCCGATGGACTGTAGCCTGCCAGGTTCCTCTGTCCGTGGAACTCTCCAGGCAAGAATACTGGAGCAGGTTGCCATTTCCTTCTCCAGGGAATCTTTCCGAACTCATGTTTCTCACGTTTCCTGCATTGGCAGACAGGTTCTTTACCAGCTGAGCCACTGGGGAAGCACCCCCACCCCAAACCCTTAAGCCTTCCACAGATATTTCCCCAAATAACTGACTGCCCTGTTTCCACTTGTGGCCAGGCGCACCCTCCCAGGTGATAGTAAAGAACTCAGAAATCTGGGAGCAGCAGCCTCTGTGGGGCTCCAACACAAGCCACTTTCCCCAGGTCACCAGGAGAATGAGCTTCAGCTTTGCCTTGGTCCAGGGGTCTTTCCCCCCATGGTGCCAGCCAGTGGAATCACACCACGTGACAAGGATATGTAGCCCCCCTCACTGATGTATTCCCTAACATGACTCAAGCAGGAAGCCAAAGGCAGAAAGACAGGTCTGCAGTCCCCAGGGGCTCACGGGCTCACTTCACCTCTTTGACTTGTGACTCACAACCTTGTCCTGATGTGACCCTCCCGTTCCTCTCAGGGGTTCCCGAGACCTTCCCAGGATGGGACTGACACACCTGTGCCGTCTGGTTGCTTTACTGCCTACTTCATCGCCCATGTGTCCTCAGGATGTCACCTTTATCATAGGGTGGGATGTCCTCCGACGATGAGGGGCCCGAGCCACTGTCTTTTCACTTAGCCTTTGCCCAGTTCAGACAAATTTGATCAAACACTTAGTTGTGTTTTCTGAGGCAGAAAAAAAAAAAAAAAAGCATGCCACACGCCTGTGGTGGGCCCCCTTCCCATTTGCCTAATTTGCTGTGGAAACTGGTGAGAGGGACCTCTTCCTCTAACTTTATTAATAGAACACGTATCATTTCTGGGCTTCCTTGCTGGCTCCGACAGTAAAGAATCTGCCTACGATACAGGAGACCTGGGTTCAGCCCCCCGGTTGGGAAGGTCCCCTGGAGGAGGGCATGGCAACCCACTCCAGTGTTTTTGCCTAGAGAATCCCATGGACAGAGGAGCCTGGGGGGCTGCAGTCCATGGGATCGCAAAGAGTCGGACAAGACTGAACAACTGAGCACATTATCATTTCTGCTCATTTAGATCATTCCTCCCTTTTATAAAACAGAGACTCAGACTTGCCCTCTGATTCATTCTGTCCTCTTTTTCTTTAAACTTTAATGTCCATTTATTTATGTATTTGTGGCTCTGCTGGGTCTTCACTGCTGCACACGAGCTTTCTCTAGCTGCAGGGAGTGGGGGCTATGCTTCGTTGCAGTACACAGGCTTCTCACTGTGGCGGCTTCTCTTGTTGCGGGGCATGGGCTCTAGGGTGCATGGGCCTCAGTGGTTGCAGCACCCAGGTACTAGAGGCCAGGCTCAGTAGTTGTGGAGCACGGGCTTAGTTGCCCCATGGCACGTGGGATCTTCCCGTATCAGGGATCAAACCCATGTCTCCTGCACTGGCAGGTGGATTCTTTACCACTGAGCCACCAGGGACATCCCCGTGTGTTATTTCTGCTCCAACACCCAGTTCCAGGCTGTGCTGCCCAGTCTTCTTGGGGTTTAAGGACTAGGGGAAGGCCCATTGTTACCCATCTCTAGGAAACCTTGGGAATTGAGGAGACGGTGAAGACATGTCTCCATCAGGCAATGTAGGTCTGTGCAGCTTGAAGGGACTCAGGACCTGCACAGTCCAGGTGAGCACCCCAGGGCCAGGCAGGCAGTCACCTGGTCAGTGAAAAACTAAAAGAGGAAGCAAGTGGTCCCAGACTCGCAGGCCTGGGACTCTGCTATCAAACTCTAATACTTGACTGATATTTGGGGAAGTCTGTGCTTCTTCCAGACATAAGAGCAGATGGCCTCACACTCTCTGAGCTCAGATGTTCATGCATTTGTCTCGTGATACACAGACCTGCCTTATTCTTTAAGGGCTCAGTCTGGCTGAGAGGAGAAAGATGGCAACCCTGATTGAAAATGCTTTTAGAGGAACCCAGTATATAAAAGGGCCAATGTTCTCTCTGTTATCTGCACAGCGATGCTACCCAGACCCGTCATCACCAGCAACAACTCCAACCCCTGGGAGCACCAGGACACTGTGGTGTTAACATGTGGACCTGAGACCCAGAACACCTCCTACATGTGGTGGATCAACAATCAGAGCCTCCCCAACAGCACCAGGCTGGAACTGTCCGAGGACAAAAGGACTCTCACTGTGTTCAATGTGACAAGGAATGACACAGGACCCTATGTGTGCGAAGCCTGGAACCCAGTGAGTGTCAGCCGCAGTGACCCATTCACCCTGAATGTCCTCTGTGAGTAACCTCTCTTCCTACGTGGTCCAGGCCTCCTGGCTGAATCTACAGTGCCAGAAGCCAGGCCATACCCATCCCTCTCAGGTCCAAGTGCATGGACCCTCACCTTTGGACACCCAGGCTGGCCATGACTTCCTGTCCCAGGCAAGCCCAGGCAGGCCCAGCCTTGAGCCAAGACTGGGAGGGGATGGACTGCTCTGTCTTGAGAGGCTCAGGGTCACCAGCCTGTGATGGGAGAAACAGGTTAATGTCTCAGATTCAGGATGAGTGAAAATGAAGGGGTAGTTATTGTTGGGAAACTGTAAAACAAGACTGTCCCTGGCTGAGAGATATTTAACTCTTCTACACAGTCCAGGAAGACTGAGTTGGGCCATTAGAAATTATGTAACAGAAAGTGAATGCCTCCCCCACTTTATGGAAAGTCCCCTTGGCCCCAGAGATACACAGAGCTGGCGGGCCTGCCTTCACGGAAGTGTAAATAAAGAATGGGACTTGATTTTTTTTTTTAACTGGAGGATAATTGCTTTACAATGTTGTGCCGGTTTCTGCCATACAACGATGTGCATCGGCCGTTAGTATACATAAGGTCCCCTCTTTCTTCGGTCTCCCTACCAACCCCCATCCCCCACCCAGGTTGTCACAGAGCACCAGGCTGAGCTCCCTGTTTTATACAGCAACTTCCCACTAGCTAGCTATTTTACATATTGGGGACTGAATTTTTTTCAATTTATGTATTTTTATTTACTTATTTGGCTGCACTGGGTCTTAGTTGCAGCATGTGAGATCTTCTAGTTGTGGCACGAAAACTCTTAGTTTCAGGATGTGGGATCTAGTTCCCGGACCAAGGATCAAACCCGGGCCCCTTGCATTGGGAGTGTGATGTCTTAGCCACTGGACCACCAGGGAAGTCCCTGAATTTTTTTATAGTCAAAGAAAACTGTGGGAAAATGTCAAGGAAAGTTAATTAAAAAAAAAAAAAAAAACTCCACTTGATGATGAGGATGTTAGACATATGGGCTGAGAAGAGGGTCCCGGTGCTGATCCTACAGAGATGTCCAGGGAGACCGGTCAGGGGTCGTCCCATGGTACCTGGGAGTCAGAGAGGAGGCACAGTCCTCTCCTTACAGATCATCAATGAAGAGCGACTCCATACCTTGATCACAGACTCAGGGCCATCCTCTGGGTCACCTTTACAGAGGTCACTGGGGCCCGGGGCTGGCTGAGATCTCTGAGAGGGAGCAAGGCCCAGGCCCCTGACCCACTCTCAGCAGTCACCCCTCTGTCTCTCCACAGACCCAGTGGCACAGCCCTCCCTCCAAGCCAGCAACACCACAGTCATAGAACATGAGGGCCCCGTGGTCTTGACCTGCCTCACAGATGAGACTGGGATTTCCATACGCTGGTTCTTCAAAGGCCGGAGTCTCCTCCTTGCACAGAGGATGACACTGTCCTCAGACAACAGCACCCTCACCATAGACCCCGTCAGCAGACAGGACGCCGGGGATTATCAGTGTGAGGTCTCCAACAGGGGCAACTCCAGCAGAAGCGACCCCCTCAGCCTGCATGTGAAAAGTAAGTGACCATTTGCCTTATGCTATATCTTTCTGGGCAGATCATTCTAACAATCATGTGCAAAATGGAGAGAGGTCACGGTGGGCAGAATATCAAATGAGACCACTACAGGTCTTCTGAGATGGCTCAGTGGTAAAGAATCCGCCTGCAATGCAGGAGATGAAGGTTCGATCCCTGGGTCGGGAAGATCCCCTGGAGGAGGAAATGGCAACCCACTCCAGTATTCTTGCCTGGGAAATCCCATGGACAGAGGAGCCTGCCGGACTACAGCCCATGGGGTTGCAAAGGGTCAGACACAACTGAGCAACTGAATACACGCACATAGTAAACAGGTGGCAGAATGAATAACAGCTCAATCTCTAAATCAAATACAGTTTCTTCTCCTGGGTTTAGCATTTTAGTGTAACTTTCACAAGATTCGTTGTATTTTTTTTCTCCTGTTACCATTTTTTTAACATGCTGCTACTGCTGCTAAGTCGCTTCAGTCGTGTCCGACTCTGTGCGACCCCATAGATGGCAGCCCACCAGGCTCCTCCATCCCTGGGATTCTCCAGGCAAGAACACTGGAGTGGGTTGCCATTTCCTTCTCCATTTTTAATGTTAAGAGTACATAAAATATATAATTTTAGCCATTTTTAAGACTGCAGCTCAGTAGCATTAAGTACATTCACATTGCCACTATCCATTTAGAACTTTTTCATCTTATTAAAAACTCTGTACTCCTTAAACAATAACTTCTAGAAGTCCCCCACCTCAAACCCTGGCCAACACCATTCTACTTTCTTTGTCTCTATGAATTTGATTATGATACTTATTTTGTATAAGTGGAATCATGTTATAGCTCAGTTGCTCAGTCATGTCCAGCTCTTTGCAACCTCGTGGACTGTAGCATACCAGGCTTCCCTGTCCTTCACCATCTCCCAGAGATTGCTTAAACTTATGTCCATTGAGTTCGATGATGCCATCCATCCATTTCATCCTCTGTCATCCCCTTCTCCTCCTGCCCTCCTCCCAGCATCAGGGTCTTTTCCAATGAGTTGGCTCTTTGCATCAGATGGCCAAAGTAGTGGAACCATATATTATAATTATCTCTTTGCATCTGATTTATTTCACTTATTAGCATTATGTCTTCAAGGTCCCATCCATATTATAGCATATATCTGAATGTCATTCCTTTGAAAGGCTGAAGTATATTCCCTTGTATGTATATACAACATTTTATCATTCATAAGTTGATTGTCTTTTAAACTGCTTCCCCCTTTTGGCTGTTGTGAATATGCTACCATGAATGGGTGTATAAGTATCTGTTCAGTCACTGCTTTTGCTCTTTTTTATTTTGGCTGCACTGGGTCTTAATTGCAGCATGCGGGCTCTTCTTTGTGGTGTGCAGGCTTTCTTTAGTTGCAGCGCGATGGCCTCTCTTGCTGTGGCACATGGATTCTCCTGTTGTGGCACACGGGCTTAGCTGCTCTGAAGCATCTGGGACCTTAGTTCCCTGACCAAGGATTGAACCCATGTCCCCTGCATTAGAAGGTAGATTCTTAACCACTGGAGCACTAGGGAAGTTCCTGCTTTCAGTCTTTTGGGCACACAACCAGAAGTGGAATCACTGGATCAAATGGCAGTTGTTTGTCCAACTGTTTGATCAACGGCCATGTAGTTTTCCACGGTGGTTGTACCATTTGCATTCTCACCAGCAATGCACAAGTTTCCATTTTTACACATCCTTGCAAACACTTCTTGTTTCTGTTTGCTTTTTTTTTTTTTTCCATAACCATTCTAAAGGGTAAGAAGTGATATCTCACTGTGGTTTCGATTTGCATTCCCCTAATTACTGGTGGTTAGGGTTAGACCAGGAGCTGACTGTGGCTCAGATCATGAACTCCTTATTGCCAAATTCAGACTTAAATTGAAGAAAGTAGGGAAAACCACTAGATCATTCAGGTATGACCTAAATCAAATCCCTTATGATTATACAGTGGAAGGGAGAAATAGATTTAAGGGCCTAGATCTGATAGACAGAGTGCCTGATGAACTATGGACTGAGGTTCGTGACATTGTACAGGAGAAAGGGATCAAGACCATCCCCATGCAAAAGAAATGCAAAAAAGCAAAATGGCTGTCTGGGGAGGCCTTACAAATAGCTGTGAAAAGAAGAGAAGCAAAAAGCAAAGGAGAAAAGGAAAGATATAAGCATCTGAATGCAGAGTTTCAAAGAATAGCAAGAAGAGATAAGAAAGCCTCCCTCAGCGATCAATGCAAAGAAATAGAGGAAAACAACAGAATGGGAAAGACTAGAAATCTCTTCAAGAAAATTAGAGATACCAAGGGAACACTTCATGCAAAGATGGGCTGGATAAAGGACAGAAATGGTATGGACCTAACAGAAGCAGAAGATATTAAGAAGAGATGGTAAGAATACACAGAAGAACTGTACAAAAAAGATCTTCATGACCCAGATAATCACGATGGTGTGATCACTGACCTAGAGCCAGACATCCTGGAATGTGAAGTCAAGTGGGCCTTAGAAAGCATCACTACGAACAAAGCTAGTGGAGGTGATGGAATTCCAGTTGAGCCATTTCAAATCCTGAAAGATGCTGCTGCTAAAGTGCTGCACTCAATATGCCAGCAAATCTGGAAAACTCAGCAGTGGCCACAGGACTGGAAAAGGTCAATTTTCATTCCAATCCCAAAGAAAGGCAATGCCAAAGAATGCTCAAACTACCACACAATTGCACTCATCTCACACGCTAGTAAAAGTAATGCTCAAAATTCTCCAAGCCAGGCTTCAGCAATATGTGAACCATGAACTTCCAGATGTTCAAGCTGGTTTTAGAAAAGGCCAAGGAACCAGAGATCAAATTGCCAACATCTGCTGGATCATGTAAAAAGCAAGAGAGTTCCAGAAAAACATCTATTTCTGCTTTATTGACTATGCCAAAGCCTTTGACTGTGTGGATCACAATAAACTGTGGAAAATTCTGAAAGAGATGGGAATACCAAATCACCTGATCTGCCTCTTGAGAAATTTGTATGCAGATCAGGAAGACAGTTAGAAGTGGACATGGAACAACAGACTGGTTCCAAATAGGAAAAGAAGTACGTCAAGGCTGTATATTGTCACCCTGCTTATTTAACTTATATGCAGAGTACATCATGAGAAACGCTGGAGTGGAAGAAACACAAGCTGGAATCAAGATTGCCGGGAGAAATATCAATAACCTCAGATATGCAGATGACACCACCCTTATGGCAGAAAGTGAAGAGGAACTCAAAAGCCTCTTGATGAAAGTGAAAGTGGAGAGTGAAAAAGTTGGCTTAAAGCTCAACATTCAGAAAACGAAGATCATGGCATCCGGTCCCATCACTTCATGGGAAATAGATGGGGAAACAGTGGAAACAGTGTCAGACTTTACTTTTCTGGGCTCCAAAATCACTACAGATGGTGACTGCAGCCATGAAATTAAAAGACACTTACTCCTTGGAAGGAAAGTTATGACCAACCTAGATAACATATTCAAAAGCAGAGACATTACCTTGCCAACAAAGGTTTGTCTAGTCAAGGCTATGGTTTTTCCTGTGGTCATGTATGGATGTGAGAGTTGGACTGTGAAGAAACCTGAGCATTGAAGAATTGGTGCTTTTGAATTGTGGTGTTGGAGAAGACTCTTGAGAGTCCCTTGGACTGCAAGGAGATCCAACCAGTCCATCCTAAAGGAGATCAGTCCTGGGTGTTCATTGGAAGGACTGATGTTGAAGCTGAAACTCCAGTACTTTGGCCACCTCATGCGAAGAGTTGACTCATTGGAAAAGACTGATGGTGGGAGAGATTGGGGGCAGGAGGAGAAGGGGATGACAGAGGATGAGATGGCTGGATGGCATCACTGACTTGATGGATGTGAGTGGGTGAACTCCGGGAGTTGGTAATGGACAGGGAGGCCTGGCGTGCTGGGATTCATGGGGTCGCAAAAAGTCGGACACAACTGAGCGACTGAACTGAACTGAACTGAATTACTGGTGGGGCTTCCCTGGTGGTTCACAGGGTAAAGCGTCTACCTGCAATGCGGGAGACCCGATTTCAATCCCTGGGTCGGGAAGATCCCCTGGAGAAGGAAATGGCAACCCACTCCAGTATTCTTGCCTGGAGAATCCCATGGACAGAGGATCCTGGTAGGCTACAGTCTATGGGGTCGCAAAGAGTCGGTGTTGAGCATCTTTTCATGTGCTTATTGGCCATTTGTCTGTTTTTGTTTTTTTTAATTTATTGGAGTATATTTTACAATGCCGTGTCAGTTTCAGGTGTATAATAAAGTGATTCAGTTTTACATATACATATATACATTCTTTTTCAGACTCTTTAGCCATATAGATTATTACAGAATATTGAGTAGAGCTCCGCATGCTATAGAGTAGGTCCTTGTTGGTTATCTATTTTATATATAGTAGTATGTATAGTGTTCTTGCCTGGAGAATCCCAGGGACGGGGGAGCCTGGTGGGCTGCCATCTATGGGGTCACACAGAGTCGGACACGACTGAAGCAACTTAGCAGTAGCAGCAGCAGTATCTATATGTTAACCCCATGCTCCTCATTTATTCCCACACACACACATTTCCCCTTTGGTAACTATAAGTTTGTCTTCTAAATATGTTGAGTCTGTTTGAGTTTTGTAAATTAGTTCATTTGTATCACTTTTTACAATTAGATTCCATTTATGAGTGATCAGATCAGATCAGTCGCTCAGTCGTGTCCGACTCTTTGCGACCCCATGAATCACAGCACGCCAGGCCTCCCTGTCCATCACCAACTCCTGGAGTTTTTGAATATTTTATTGTATGTAAAAGCAACTGATCTTTACATGTTAATTTAGTATCCTTCAACTTGGATGAATTTGTTTATTAGTTCTAACAGTTTTCTGGGAAATCTTTATCATTTTCTACATATAAGGTCATGTCATCGCCAAACAGAAATAATTTTATTCTTCTTTTGCAATTTGGATGTCTTTTAGTTCTTTTTCTTGCCTAATTGCTCTGGCTAGTATGTCCAATACTATTTTGAATAGAATTGGAAAAAGCAGGCATTGTTGTCATGCTCCTGATCTCAGAAAATAAATTTTCACTCTTTCACCATTTAGGATGATGTTAGCTGTGGGGTTTTTATATATGGCCTTTGTTACGTTGAGTTGGTTTCCTTTTTTTCCCAGTTTTGAGTGTTGTATCATAAAAGGTTAGTTTTTTGTCAAATGATTTTATTTATTTAACCTCCTTACTTTATATGTCTAGTCATATATTCTATTTCTTTATGATTACATCTTGGTAGCTCTCATGTTTCCAGGAATTTGTTCATTTCACAGAAGTTATCCAATGTGTTGGCATAGGATTATTCCTAGTACTCTTATACTTTATATTATTTTTGTATTATTTTTGTAGAATTAGTAGTAATGATTCCACATTCATTTCTGATTTTAAAAATTTGAATCTTCTCTTTTTTTCTTAGTCAATCTAGTTAAAGATGTCAATTTTGTTAATCTTTTTGAAGAACAAAATACTGGTTTTACTGATTCTATCTACTGTTTCTCCATCCTCTAATTTATTTATCTCCATTCTAATTATAATTATTTCCTTCCTTCTGCTAGCTTTGGGTTTAGCTTTTTTTCTTATCCCTTAAGTTGTAAATTTAGGTTGTTGATTTGAGATCTTTTTTTTAATATAAGCATTTACAATGATAAATTCTTGCACAAGATTCTTAACTTCTCTGAGCCTCAGATTCCTCAAGTGAGAACTGCAATAAAAGAACCTTCTTTATGGCATTTTTCCACAGATTTAATGTAATATTCAACTAAACCCTTAGCAAAATACCCACACAGGGAAAATTTTCCAAAAACTTTAGCTGCTATAATTATTACTATTATCATTGTTGTTGCTGCTGTTTAGTTACTAAGTCCTGTCCAACTCTTTGAGGCCCCATGGACTATAGCTCGCCAGGCTCCACTGTCCGTGGGATTTCCCAGGCAAGAATACTGGAGTGGGTTGCCATTTCCTTCTCCAGGGGATCTTCTCGACTTCATTAGGCTATATAAAGTCAGGTATTTCTAGGACTACTTGACTTTAGATCCACATCTCATTAGCCATATGGCTTTAAGTTTTCCACCATTGTAAACCTCAGATTTACCATCTATAAAATGGAAATAATGTCTATCTGACAGGGTTATTATATGAATTAAATGAGATATTTGGGAAATATATAGCACAGAGCCTGGCACAGAGTATGTACATCATAACAATAGCTAACAATGGCATTAATCTTCAGTCTTGAGTTGAACGGTGAGGACCACTGAAGTAAAAAAGAAGAAAGAGACAAAAAGTGTTATATATTTGGGGAAGGAAAGCATAAAGATCCACAGGAACATGTTACTTACTAAATATGGAAGAGATGAAACAGGGGGGCTGAGTACAAGGTTTCATGTCTAGTATGATAGTTTTCATTCCGTGAGATGCAGCCAAGATAGGATTAGACATCTAAAACATTCACTGCGGCACATGCCTGTGAAGGAAAGTGAGGCAAGAGTGGAGGAGCCTGGGAGGGTCCTCAGACCAGGATGCACGTTGGATCCTTAGGAAGGAGGAAGTTTCAGGCTGCAGTGCAGTTCTAAGAGAATATCTGCAAAGCTGGCAAGGAGCCCTTGAATTATAAGTCATCTATCACACAAAAAATTTATTTCTCACAGAATTGGGATTGAGTTCATATTCCTGCTGGAAACCTGTGTGAAGGATGGTCTCTGTGCAAAGGGGTAGTGAATTCAGAGGGCCTTCCATCAATTAAGTCCCCACCATAAGACACCTCCTATGGCTCAGATGGTAAAGTATCCGCCTGCAATGTAGGAGACCTGGGTTCAATCCCTGGGTCGGGAAGATCCCCAGGAGAAAGAAATGGCAACCCACTCCAGTATTCTTGCCTGGGAAATCCCGTGGACAGAGGAGCCTGGCAGGCTACATGGGGTCACAATGAGTCAGACATGACTGAGGAACTAACACTTTCATAAGACACCTAACAGGTGCATATTCATGGCAGCCATACCTGGTACCCAGATAAAGATGTAACCATGAAAAGATGGGAATTTATAACATACAAAAATAACCATCATCAGTCCTTCTTACATTTCCAAAGACTTCAAAGATATGAGTGCAGAAAAGCCAGGTTGGAATTGAGGAACATGGTCACTAACCTAGAAATACAATCAGAGAGGAAAAAAAATCACAAGGATATAGTCGGTTAGTCACCTCACAGCAACCTTCCACAGAAAGTTTATACCTTGAAGGAACAAGTAGAGACTATTTCATATTGAGTTATTTCCCAGAGCCTCTCCCACTGTAAAATAATGTCGCCTTCATTTGTTCATTCTTCTCTTTTCTTTCCACAACAGATAAATTGACACCAGAAAGCTCCTCTGACCTCTCAGCTGGTGCCATTGTCGGTATCGTGATTGGAGCCATGGCTGGGGTGGCGCTGATAGGAGCCCTGGTGTATTTTGTGTACGTCATAAGTACTAGAGGGTATGCCGCCTTTCCTCTTGTTCCACTTTCTCTGAGGCTGACTGCCCTGCTTGGGAGAGGGAAGGAGACTTCGTCTCTGTCTCTGGCCTAGGTCTGCTTCTCAGTCTTCCTGCTTCTCGGCACTGATTCTTATGGGTCTCCTCTTCCCTGGTCTTCATGTTTCCTGTACCCCCCTCTCTCTTGGACATGGCTATTCCCACCTCCATCTGGTTTAGAGGGGGCAGAGCCAATTGTGTTCCTCTGTCCCAGGCAGGGAAACCAAGGTCCAAGAAGGAAAACTAATGAGGACATGAAAGGAGGAGCAGGAGGAAGGGAGTCCTGTGCTCTGTCGACCACAAGAGCAGGAGGAGGGAGGGATAGGACTGGAAGAGAACCTAAGAAAAGCAGGAAAAACCCAAGGCCTCCGGGCAATAAATAAAGTGAGAAATAACCAGCATCTACCTACAAAAGGGAAAAGATGTCTGGGTAGAAATAGAAGCAGTTGAGATGAATGGCCGTAAATGTTCTGAAGAGCCAGTAAACCAGAGAGGAGTAAACATGAGAAGGGGCAATGGGTAGATCGAAGACAGAGGTCCTAGGAGGAAAGAGGACCAACCAAGGTAAAAATGAACATGGAGGAGCCCCAGGGAATCATGCCGACGTTGCGCTTCCTAATTCAAGGAGCAAAGATCCTGTGCCTGGGAATAGTAGTCACTGTGTCTGATATTTATTTAGGGCAAGTGACCAGCGCGATCTCACAGAGCACAAATCCTCAGATCACAACCACAGTAAGTAGAGCCACTCACTCAGTGAGAGCTGGTTTGTTCCACCACGTGCCCTGACCGACCAGGGAATCCCTACCTTCTGAAATATGAGAGGTGATCTCAGTCCCCACCCTCAGTCTGGCACAGGTCCTCACATCCTTCCTAGTCATGTAAGAGTCCCTGGAGACATGGCCCCTCCAAGGCCACAGAAGCCAGGCAGCCGTGAGATGGCCGAGCTTCCAGGAGCCCTTTCCTCATCCTGCCTCCTTCCCCCTCCTGCCTCTGTTATGGATGCGGGCATCTCCTATGGTGAGACTTTCCCTGTCTCTGCTGCTCTGGGTGCTGTGGGCTTCAGCCCCTCCTGCCTCTGGAGCCTGCTGCCGAGACACACACCTGTGAGACACACCTGGGCAAAACTCAGGCCTTGTGAACTGGCAGAAATCTTCAGAAGTGCACTGAGGCCTCCCCTCAACTCCCCCACCCTGCCCCACCACCACCTAGGTCTAATGCACTGGGGTCTGGACCACAGACTGAGGGCGAAATCCTTAAGTCTTAACCATGGGCCCCCAACCCGCCCACCACCTGCCACCTCCTTCACTAGAAGTCACATCAGCTTAGGAACAGCCTGTTCTGAGGCCATAAGGCAACTCTGCATTTTCATGGGTTGATGACTCTCTTTCATTTCCCCAGGTCAAGGTCACTCTGACAGTTCACCTGAAAAGGTAAGCACAGCCAGTTTCACTGGCTCCTTTTCTCATGGAAATATCTCTGAGTAGAATGGGTTAGTCTCGTAGACACAAATGTGAAATCAAGTTTGGATCAAAGTTCCTCACTGCAGCAACAAAGAAGCATTACTCCCACAAGTCCACCTCACTGGACTCCATCCCGGCTGGGACCATGGACTCAACCTCGTACAGCGTCAGCTGAGTCCTCTGTAAAATGGGTGTGCTGCCTACTTCACAGAGGAGGTCAAGGAATTAAATGACATAACAAAGGTAAAGCACTTAGCACAGTGGCCAGAGTAAGAAAGGCACTAGATCATTCTCCCTCTTCTGCCTCCAGTCTGACTCTGCTCTTACTGACAAATGATCATTTCCAATCTTAGAGACCTGAGGTCTTGATTCCTTTACCTTCTAATACTTTACTGAATTTTTCTCATCTTAATCTTCAACAGAATATACATATAAACTGAAAAATGCTTCAATCATAAGTATTAGGTTGACCAAAGTTTGTTCGAGTTTTTTCGTGAGATCTTATGGAAAAACCTGAATGAGCTTCTTGACCAACTTAATAATTTTAACAGTAAGTTTCCACAAGTTGTTCATATCTATGTAAACAGTATGTAAACTATGTAAAACTATGTAAACATTTTTTAAAAATCAACCCCCCTCAACACACACACACACACACACACACACACACACAACGCTCCAGTTACTTCCCTCCGAAGAGTAAGGACTATCTTCACTTCCAAGGCATTAGATTACTTTTACCTGATTATGAAAAACACACTGTGTACATGGGTCTGGCTTCTTTCATTCAAAATTGTTTTGCAAGATTCATTCATATGGTTGTGTGCCTTTATTGTCTATTTATTCTTATTGCGATGCCATCATATTCCATTGTAGAATTCCATAATCATAATGTTCTAATGATTATTCAATAGGATGTTACTAAGCAGAGAAAATAGGTAATAAAAGCCCTTTTCTGAAGCTAAAAGTTTCAAAGTGGTAAGAGCATGGGGTGCTGAGTCACCCTGGACAAGGTGAGGGTCTGGCCTATGATGGATGCTGATTTAACTGACTGCTGCTCATGCCTTTCAGGTTGATGAAGTTGAATATTCCTCCCTGAACTTCAATGCCCAGGAATTAAAAAATAAAGCAACTTCAGCCTCCCCATCTCCAACAAATACAGAAACAATTTATTCAGAAGTGAAAAAACAGTAAAGGAACCTGTCCTGCTTGTTGCACTGTTGACTTATTCCAAGCTTGTCATCCCCATCGCCAGGAGATCCCTCTGCCCTCAGGGAAAATGAGAAGAGAGTCTTCCCCCGGCCCCTTTGACCCTTAATGAGGCTCCTCCAGGCTGCCTGGTCACAGCCCCTTCCTTCAGTGTCAGCAGCTGAAAAGGCACATCCATGAGGAGGTCTGTAGGAAACCAAAACTTCTTGGTCATTGAAATCTAGCAAAGCGGACCTTGGGAGAAAGTTGCCAGAACCTCTGCCCCTCCCCATTTGCTGACCTAGACCAGTTGTAAATTTGTGTATTCAGAACACGTTCATTCCTTCCCACCTCAGTCCTGTCCTACTGGAGTCTAACTTGAATTTGCCATAACCTGGAGAATTATGTCTTATCCACTGAAATGCCTGTGCCAGAAAAGAAGAGCAAGGAGAAGGAAAAGGAAGAGCTTCTGCACTCTCAAGCCCAGTGTGAACCCACCATTCACAGGAAGACACATACATGACCAGCTCTGAGCTGGGAAGTTCTACACCTTTGTCCACTTTCAGGGTTGTCTACCTGCAGGATCAGGGACTAAGCAACTTACTACTTAGCTAGAATACCATCTAAACCTTTGAAAGCATGCCTTCAGAGAACCCACTAGAAGTAACTAGAAAACAACTTCTCAGTGTTCATAAGTGTATCTTGATGGAAACTGCAAAAAAAAAAAAAATGCACATACTGTTTTAATAATGCTATGGGCTTTATTCAAGGCAATGCCCGGAGATTGAGGGGTCATCGGTTTATGGGGCAGTCAGCTCTTACCAGATACAATCTGCTGGGATTGGGGAAAGGACTCAGAAAATTACCCTGCAGAGATTATTTAAATAATGGTCAAAGAATGTACAATTTGGGGGTATTGGTTGTTTTTTCCCTTCCTTCTGATACATTCTGCCATTTTAATTTTTGTAACTGCTTGTTTATGTGCAAGAAAATTATGTTTAATTTTCTGCATAAGCCAATCTGACCACTTTAGGGGGAAGAACCTACCAAAGCCCCTCATGTCCCTCTGGCCATGAGCTCCCCAAGCCTTTCGTGTCAGGGGCACAGCCAGAAATGGGTCTCACTCCATTTCTAGACATCTCAGGCCAGTCATCAACCCCCTTCTCTTCCGTGTTCCAGCCTGTGCCTGTTCAGTCCGTCTGCCCCGCTTACCTTCTCAGGACGCCTTCTTGAGAAGCAGGAGCGCCCTGAAGGGAGCACGGCCCCTTGCACTGTTAGCATTGTTTACAGTCCAGGAAGCCGCAGTGGTGCACATGCTCCTTAGGATATAAGGTGCAGATTATGATTCAGCCCTGGGTTTCTTGAAGAGCCTCTGGAATTCTTCTCCCATGGGGTGCATGGGACGCATAGAAAGGGAGGACAGGAGGAGGAGAGGTGCGCCTGCTCCCCACCAGCCTTCTGCACAGACGGGGCCTCCTTGGGCTGCCAAGAGAAAGGCTTTATTCCACCTTCATGATGGACCTCCTGCTGTGTGGAACTGGCCCGCCAGAGAGGGGTGGCTGGGAGCGCTCTGTACTCAGGTAACTCTTTCAGGGTTTTCTCACCTGACACAGACTGTGTACACCTCCCCTCATGCAAGCACTTCTGTGTAATTTAATTTTGCCTGGCTAAGGCCACTTCTGAATGATTTGTAAAAATTGCTCTATATTTATAATAAATATTGTATATCAGGTATCAACATGCTGCCTCGCAGTTGGTACTGCTTTCTGTATTGCCTTCTTTACAGGCAGAAGAAATAGAATTGCTCAACAGGGAGTCAGAGTGAGCCTGTTTCTAAGTCCAGAGGTATTTGATCCTGGGATCCGAGAGCTCGATAAATTCATGTGCACACCTGCTGAGAAAGTGCGTCCACCTAGAGCCACAGGTCACTGCTGCAACCTGCCTGGAAGGACCTGCCTGTCCTCCTCTGAGGGGAGAAGGAGAGAAGATGATTTCATGAGTAAAAGGTCTGCTGGGCTCTTCACTAAGGACACACCGCACTGCCCACGCAGATGGCTCCAGTGTGTCCCACGCCTGATCCAGCGTTCACTCCCACAGTCTCCATGGGCTCAGGTGTATAGGAATCTCTCCAGCACGTCCCACCTTCTTGTTCCCTGTCCCTTTTTCTGCCCCTCAGAGAATCAGAGCTCTTCCAATCAGGATAACCTTCCTTTATTAATTCCACCAAGAATTAGCCTGTCTTCTCATTTCTCCTTCACTTCCAAGCAATTGGAACATGTGCTGTCTTTCCCCTCCTCACCCCCTGATTTCCCCTGGCTCTCTGCTGTGGTGCCTTGTTCCCAAGACCACTGGAAGCAGCACTAAAATCAGTACCCAAGGGGCTTCCCTGGCGGTAAAGAATCCACCTTCCACTGCAGGGGCCACTGGTTGATTCTCTGGTCCAAGAAGATCCCACATGCCATGGAGCAACTAAGTCCATCTGCCTCAACTACTGAGCCTGTGCTCTGCAACAAGAGAAGCGACCGCAATGAGAAGCCCACCCACCACAACTAGAGAGACAGCCCTCACTCTCCGCAACTAGAGAAAAGCCCGTGAAGCAATGAAGATCAGCCAAAAATAAGTAAATAAATACTTTATTATTTTTTTAATTGGCAGTCGTAATTGATGGCCTTGGACTTCCCAGGTGGTGCTAGTGGTATAAAGAACCCAACCACCAATGCAGGACATGTAAGAGACAAGGGTTCGATCCCTGGGTCAGGAAGATCCCCTGGAGGAGGACATGACAACCCACTCCGGTGTTCTTGCCTAGAGAATCCCATGGACAGAGGAGCCTGGTGGGCTACTGTTCATAGGGTCCCAAAGAGGCAGACACGACTGAAGCGACTTGGTGCATATGCATGCATGCATTCAATGGTGTGAGAATTCGCCTTAGAGGGTAGAATCAACTACAAAGGTGCACATGAGGGCTCTTGGGGGTAATGGAAACATTCTACATCTCAATTCAGGTGATGATCACATGGGCGTGTACAGTTACCAAAAATCAAATTATATACTTAAGATCTGTGTGCTTTCTCATGGATTTTAATTTTATTTGAATTTTAAAAAATAAACAAAGGAGCAGTTTATTCAACCTATCAGGTACAAAGCATCTGTATTCATTTTCTACTTTTGCCACACTATGACAAATTTAGTGACTTAAAACAACACCCATTCTCTAGCTCACAAAATTCAGGTCCTTGAAGTTATAAGCCTGAGGTCCCCATCGCCCTAGTACAAACACTCTCAGCTCCTAGAGGACGGTCTCAGGTCCTAGGCATGAGGCTCCCTCTATCTCAGCAATGGAGAATATCCCTTAAATTCAATTCCTCTTTTTAAAAAGTTTATATTTATCTGGCTGCACTGGGTCTTCATTGCTGTGGAGGCTTCTCTCTAGTTGCGGCAAGGGGGGCTACTCTCCAGTTGCAGTCCAGCTTCTCTTTTTGCAGAGCGCAGGCTCTAGAGCATTGGGGCCTCAGCAGTTGAGGTGCATAGGCTCAGTAGTTGCAGTTTCCTGGCTCTAGAGCACAGGTTCAACACTTGTGGCACACGGGTTTAGCTGCCCCACATGTGGGCATGTGGGATTTTCCCAGACCAGGGGTCAAACACGTGTCTCCTGGATTGGCAGGCAGATTCTTTAGCACTGGGTCACTAGGGAAGACCTTCTAATCCCTGTTATATTTCCGATTCTGAGACCAGCTAGGAAAAAGTTGTTTTTCAAAGTGCTCCTGTGATTACATTAAGCCCACTTAGATCACATCTCTTTTTGTTAAAGTCAACTGATGAGTAACCATATTTACTGTATGTCTGCAAAATCCCTTTTGCCATGTAACGTAACAATCACCCACACGATTACGCATCACATATTCACAGTCCAGGGATTAGGAGTAAGTCTTGAGGTTCCATCCTAGAATGCTGCCTACAACAGCATCATACGGAAGCTGTTCTTGTTCTCAGGGAGCTCCTTCAGGGTCTCTGTTCTATAGAAACAACAAAAAAAGCCAAATGTGTTGGGTCCAAAGTCAAGTTGATATTATAAGACACTGAAGACAAAAAACAGAGATAAGAAAGCAAGGGCCCCTTCTCTACTGCTGCTGCTAAATCACTTCAGTCGTGTGCGACCCCATAGATGGCAGCCCACCAGGCTCCCCCGTCCCTGGCATTCTCCAGGCAAGAACACTGGAGTGGGTTGCCATTTCCTTCTCCAGTGCATGAAAGCGAAAAGTGAAAGTGAAGTCGCTCAGTCATGTCCGACTCCCAGCGACCCCATGGACTGCAGCCTATAAGGCTCCTCCGCCCATGGGATTTTCCAGGCAAGAGTACTGGAGTGGGTTGCCATTGCCTTCTCCGAGCACCAAAGTTAACTCTTAGCTAAACTTATCAGAAACCAAAAGCCACCTCGACAAACCAACCAAAAGCGACAGTAAGGCTGCACTATATTCAACCATGAGATGTTACAGACTTCCGATGATTCATTCATTCATCATCATTTATTGAGGATTTACTATATGACAAGCACTAAGTCACTTGTGGATCACAATAAACTGTGGGAAATTCTGAAAGAGATGGGAATACCAAATCACCTGATCTGCCTCTTGAGAAATTTGTATGCAGGTCAGGAAGCAACAGTTAGAACTGGACATGGAACAACAGACTGGTTCCAAATAGGAAAAGGAGTACGTCAAGGCTGTATACTGTCGCCCTGCTTATTTAACTTCTATGCAGAGTACATCATGAGAAACGCTGGGCTGGAAGAAGCACAAGCTGGAATCAAGATTGCTGGGAGAAATATCAATAACCTCAGCTATGCAGATGACACCACCCTTATGGCAGAAAGTGAAGAGGAACTAAAAAGCCTCTTGATGAAAGTGAAAGTGGAGAGTGAAAAAGTTGGCTTAAAGCTCCACATTCAGAAAACGAAGATCATGGCATCCGGTCCCATCACTTCATGGGAAATAGATTGGGAAGCAGTGGAAACAGTGTCAGACTTTATTTTTTTGGGCTCCAAAATCACTGCAGGTGGTGACTGCAGCCATGAAATTAAAAGGCGCTTACTCCTTGGAAGGAAAGTTATGACCAACCTAGATAGCATATTCAAAAGCAGAGACATTACTTTGCCAACAAAGGTTCGTCTAGTCAAGGCTATGGTTTTTCCTGTGGTCATGTATGGATGTGAGAGTTGGACTGTGAAGAAGGCTGAGCGCCGAAGAATTGATGCTTTTGAACTGTGGTGTTGGAGAAGACTCTTGAGAGTCCCCTGGACTGCAAGGAGATCCAACCAGTCCATTCTGAAGGAGATCAGCCCTGGGATTTCTTTGGAAGGAATGATGCTAAAGCTGAAACTCCAGTACTTTGGCCACCCCATGGGAAGAGCTGACTCATTGGAAAAGACTCTGATGGTGGGAGGGATCAGGGGCAGGAGGAGAAGGGGATGACAGAGGGGATGACAGAAGGGGATCCAGAGATGGCTGGATGGCATCACTGACTCGATGGACGTGAGGCTGAGTGAACTCCGGGAGTTGGTGATGGACAGGGAGGCCTGGCGTGCTGCCATTCATGGGGTCGCAAAGAGTCGGACACGACTGAGTGACTGAACTGAACTGAACTGAAGTCACTTGCTGAGAACAACGTGATGATTACAAAATAAAGCCCTTATTTGGATTGTTATTCAAAAAATTCTACTAAAAAAGAAAAAGAAAAAGCAGGGGAGACACAAAAACAAATGTAGGAGTAACAAAAATGGGCAAGGAATGAAAGGGGAAAATGAGGTAATTGCAGAAATTTGAATACTGAAAACTTTACGGCACTGAGGAAGCATGACTTCCTACTGTGACAATGGTATTGTGATTGTATTTTTCAAAGAGCCCTTACATTTTAGTAATACAACTGAAATATTTACAGAAGCAATGATTTGATATCTAGGATCTGCTTCAAAACAATCCAGACTTGGAAGCTAGTGGGAAGTTGCTGTATAACACAGGGAGCTTAGTCTGGTGCTCTTTGATGACCAAGAGGGGTGGGTGGGATGGGGGCAAGCTGGGAGAGAGGCTCAATAGGGAGGGGATATATGTATACTTAGGTGGCTCAGTGGTAAAGAATCCGACTGTCAATTCAGGAGCCACAAGAGATGCAGGTTCAAGTTCAGTCCCTGGGTTGGGAAGATGCCCTGGAGGAGGAAATAGCAAACTGCTTCAGGATTCTTGCTGGGATAATCCCATGGACAGAGGAGCCTGGTAAGCTACAGTGGATGGGGTCCCAAAACGACCGAGTGGCTAAGAGCACATACACACGCACGCACAGCTGATTCACGCTGTTGTGTGGCAGAAGCCAACATAACCGTGTAAAGCAATTACCCTCCAATTAAAAAAAATTTTAAAAATAAAGCATTCCAGGTTGGAGAGGGGAGTATAGAAGCAACAAGATTGGCCACGAAATAACTGCTGAAATTACGTGATGAGTACATGTAGATTCACTGTATTATTAGCTTTACTTTTGCATCTATTTGACATTTTTAAGACAAAAAAGCCCTTGCTCTCCAGAAGCTTATAACACAAGAGCAGATATTCCAACAAATATATTGCTAAGTAATTTAACAAAATATACAAAAAGTGCTAGTCCAGTTCTGAGGATACCCAGAACATGAACTCTTCAAACACAGTCTCATCACCGAGGAGACCCTGTAGACGGATTTGTACAATCAGCTCACATCTCACTGGGGTTTGGTGCTCAGAAACTTCTGGGGAGGAGAGGGAGTCACAATGGGCAGGGAGCCCAGCTTTAGGTTGTTATTTGCTGTGCAAACTGATTTCTTTTTCCTCCATTAGCAGACATCTTCATTTTCACCCCCCAAAAACAGTGAGGAAGAGAAGAAGAGACTGTGAACAGCCAGAGCCTGAGATCTGAGAAGATACAAGACCACAACGGACACAGACTCTAAGGTGAAGTGTGACGCTCACAGGCAGGTCTCTCTGGAGTCTAAGCTGTCTGGACAAAGTGCCCTCTGCCCTGAGCAGTGATGTGGGGCTAGAGCACAGTCCTGGTCCCCAACAAGTAGGAAGTGCTGGTAGGACATTAACTAACCACCCAGGGGCAGAAGGAAAGGGAGCCTCAGAGGGCCTCTCTCTACGGTTCTCCCCGTTACGCCTGAAAGTTAGGCAATTCAAGGCTGTGACCCAGCCCTAGGATTTGATGGTTCTTTTCTGTTATAAAGGTGGGTGAGGAATCACAGAGCAGAAATGGGACATAGGAAAGGACAGACTAAAAAAAGCTGTTTAAGCATGCTTTGTTTAAAGGTCAAGGCTTTTTGAGCCAGGCCAACTTCCCTTCCCTGCTGGGCTCTCTATGACCATAAGCCTTGCCCTGTACTTTGAGCCCCACTGAACCCAGAACTCTTCTTGCTTAGGGACTAAAGCAACACATTAAAAAGAGAACTGGAAACCGGAAGACAAATGAGAAAAGCAGAGTGGCAAGACTCCTGAAATACTCAGTGTGGTTATAAGGAAGTGAAACTGGCCTTTCAGCAGCTCAACATAATAAGTGACTGAAATATTTGAGTAATGACAGAACTTCTGGAATAAATAGGTAGTCAGCTAGGAAAGCTACTTTTTTTTCCTGCTTTTGTTTTCTTTGTTTTTAATTGGAGGATAATTGCTTAACAATGTTGTGTTGGTTTCTGCCAACACCACGAATCGGTCACAAGTATACATAAATTCCCTCCCTTTTTGAGCCTCCCTCCCAGCGGCTCCACATCCTCCCACTTCTCTAGGTCATCACAGAGCTAAGCTCCCGATGCTCTACAGCAGCTTCCCACCAGCTATCTATTTTACACATGCTGGTGCATATATATCAATACTACTCTCTCAGTTCGTCCCACCCTCCTTCCCCCACTGTGCCCACAAGTCCCTTCTCAACATCTGTGTCTCTATTCCTGCCCTGCAAACAGGTTTATCAGTACCTTTTTCTAGATTACATACATATGCCTTAATATATGATATTAGGACAAGTACTTTTAAGGTGCCCATACTTATTTGGATTTGACATACTTGTAAAAGGAATCCTAAAACTCATTTGAGTCTCATAACTTTGTCTTTAACTTATTATGCACAGGACTGAAAAAACCAGTTTGATGCAACCAGGAGTTTGAGGAGAAAAGACAAACTGGGGTGGAGGGGGGAGGGAAGAAGTATAGATGGTGGCAGAGATGTGTGGATAAGAAAAAAGAAGCCCCAAAGGAAAGAGGAATACAAAGGGAACAGTAAATTTCAGAGATGAAAGCACTGTGCTAATTGCGACTAAAATCAGAGAATCGCCCCCTTTCCCAGCTGGAGCTTTTCTGGGTAATATTGTCCCCCAGCTCTGTCACCGTGGTCCACAGTGAAGTGAAATGGGAGTGGAAATGGGCAGAAACAGACACTAAAGGCTTCCACTTCCATTTAAACCCAAGAAGGGCTTTATTACCCTACACTGAGATGTTAGACTTTGTGCATTTGGGGGGACAGTTTACATTAGTAAAGAAATTTGCTTACATCAGTTCTTCGGTTGCTAAAGAATTCCCTGTTGGTCCCGTGGTTGGGAATCTGCCTGCCAATGCAGGGGACATGGGTTCGATCCCTGGTCCGGGAAGACTCCACGTGCTGAGGAGCAAGCAAGCCTGTGTGCCACAACTCCTGAGCCTGTGCTCTAGAGCCAGTACTGCCCAACAAGGAAAGCCACCACAGTGAGAAGCCCACTCATTGCAACTAGAGAGTAGCTCCTGCTCGCCGCAACTAGAAAAAGCCCATGCAGCAACAAAGACCGAGCACAAAAGTAAATAGATCTCAAAAAAAAAAAAAAAAAAAAAAATAGAAACAAAGACGTAGTCTTTATCCTTAAGCTGCTTTTAGAAGAGAGTGGGTAAATATGTACTCAGATAAAGAACAAGGCATAATGACAATGCAACAGGTGCCGTTAAAGTTTAAAAAAACAAGGCTGTGGGATGACCACAGGACTACCACCTGTTTTCTAGAGTTGCTGTTTCAACCACTCTAGTTATGGTGCCGGGCTTCCCTGGTGACTCTGTGGTGAAGAATCCGCCTGCCAGTGAGGAAGACGCAGGTTCGATCCCTGGGTTGGAAAGATCCCCTGGAGGAGGGCGTGGCGACCCACTCCAGTATTCTTGCCTGGAGAATTCCATGGACAGAAGAGCCTAATGGGCTACAGTCCTTGGGGTCATAAAGATTCAGACACAACTGAGGCAATGTGTCTGGGCAAGAATGAATAATTTCTACTTAGTTCAGCCAAGTCTGGCTAACCTTTCAGTAGGAGCTAACAACAGGAACAAGAAAAGTACAAGAGATTTTTTTTTTTTTTTAAGATAAAAACAGTCAGCCAAGTATAACTGAAGCCTAGCCAGAGATTTCTCACTGGATGCCTCTGGCCTTGTCTGAACTTCCTTGGAAAACAGATCTGGCTCCCGACTAGTTCCGAGGGATTAGCCCAACTTACTTTGCCCTCCCTTTCATTAACCCCGGGAGATGCTGAACTTGCAGGTCCTGGTAGCCCTGGGAGGAGAGCCACCCTCTCTGTTTTCTGCACTCCTCTCCTAAACTTTAGCCTCATCTGAACCCACCTGGCAATCGACATGAATTTGAGCAAACTCCTGGAGATAGTGGAGGACAGAGGAGCCTGGCATGCTGCAGTCCACGGGGTCACAAAGAGTGGGATGCGACTTACTGACTGAACAACAACAACAGAACCTACTTGGCAGCAGCTTCCTTGGCTCTACCTCTAAATCACTCTAATTTTGAGGGCCTGGAATGTCTTCTGCTGCCTGAAACACACCTTTTCTTTTTTAATTAAAAAAAAAAAAAAACTCGGTGGGACTTTTTGCACACAGTGGGAGAAGGGGAGGGTGGGATGATTTGAGAGAGTAGGATTGAAACATACGCATTACCGTATGTGAAATAGATAGCCAGTGGGAGTTTGATGTGTGACGCAAGGAACCCAAGGCTGGTGCTCTGTGACAACCTGGAGGGACAGGGTAGGGAGGGAGATGGGAGAGGGGTTCAGGAGGGAGGGGACACAGGTGTACCTATGGCTGATTCATGTTGATGTATGGCAGAGGCCATCATAGTACTGTAAAGTAATTATCCTCCAATTAAATAAATACATTTTAAAACCTCTGTGGAATATATGCCTTAGCCTGATCTTTGTCAAGGACACCCCTTTAGGGTGTTTTACTATTTTCACCAAGATCAGGGCCAGGCTCCAACGACAGGCTCAGCTTTCAGAGGTCTCCATCATGGCCACCCTTGCCAAAACAATAGAAAACAGCTTCTTTTCCTATTTCAGAACCCCTAAGCTGCACTCATTGGAGAAGGCAATGGCACCCCACTCCAGTACTCTTGCCTGGAAAATCACATGGATGGAGGAACCTGGTAGGCTGCAGTCCATGGGGTCGCTAAGAGTCGAACATGACTGAGCAACTTCACTTTCACTTTTCACTTTCATACATTGGAGAAGGAAATGGCAACCCACTCCAGTGTTCTTGCCTGGAAAATCCCAGGGACGGCAGAACCTGGTGGGCTGCCGTCTATGGGGTCGCACAGAGTCGGACACGACTGAAGCGACTTAGCAGCAGCAGCAGCAGCAAGCTGAACTCATACAACGCCCATGCGATGACAGATAAGTCTATCAAGTTTTGGGAAATGATGTGGCAATATCTGTCAAGAACCCAAGTACCTCTTTTGACCAAAGTATCTGTTCACATTCAAAAATAAAGCCCAGGGAAATAACTAGAATGTAAAACAAACAATGAAATCACATTTATGGTAGAAATATTTAAAACAGAAAAAAATTGGAAATAACCCAAATGCCCAACCATAGGGAGACTGTTAAGTATGTTGTGAATTATTCATTAATATAATATACACTCTTTTAACTGTTTGTTAAAATTTAAATAACATGAAAACATTCATATTGACTGAAAAAAGTCAGT
The DNA here is from genome assembly GCF_029378745.1 of Bos indicus. Lineage (NCBI taxonomy): Eukaryota > Metazoa > Chordata > Mammalia > Artiodactyla > Bovidae > Bos > Bos indicus. The sequence goes on from NC_091777.1 coordinate 51,386,596, forward strand.
TTTCCAAGTTGTATACATAGTGTGATCTCAGTAAGTAGAAAAATGGGCAAAGGAGAGTCTAAACACAGCCATGTCTCTCCAGGGCGTATGATGAGGAAAATCTTTTTATTTTTTTATTGGAGGATAATTCCTTTACAATGTCATGTTGATTTCTGCCATACAACAAGGTGAATCAGCCATAAGTAGTATACATATATCCCCTCCCTTTTGAACCTCCCTCCCACCCACCCGGCACACTCCTCTGGGTCCACAGTGTGCCCAGCCGGGCTTCCTATGCTAAACAGCAGCTTCCTACTAGCTAGCTACTTTACACACGGTAGTGTATATATGTCAGTTCTGCTCTCTCAATTCCTCCCACCCTCTCCTTCCCCCACTGTGTCCGTAAGTCCGTTCTCTATGTCTGCATCTCTATTCCCACCCTGCAGATAGCTTCACCAGTACCATTTTTCTAGATTCCACATATATGCATTAATATATGATATTTGTTTTTCTCTTTCTGACTCACTTCACTCTGTATAACAGGCTCTAGGTGTACCCACCTCAGTTCAACTGACTCACATTCATTCTTTTTTATGGCTGAGTAATATTCCATTGTATACATGTACTGCAACTTCTTCATCCATTCATCTGTTGATGGACATCTAGGTTGGTTTCATGTCTTGGCTACTGTAAATAGTGCTACAATGGACATTAGGGTACATGTGTCTTTTTGAACGGTGGTTTTCTCAAGGTATATGCCCGATAGTGGGATTGCTGGGTCATATGATAGTTTTGGGCTTCCCAGGTGTTGAAATGGTAAAGAATCCACCTGCCAATGCAGGAGACGTGGGTTTGATCCACGGGTGGGGAAGATCGCCTAGAGTAGGCAATGGCAACCCACTCCAGTAGTCTTGCCTGGAAAGTTTCATGAACAGAGGACTCTGGTGGGCTATAGTCCATGGGGTCGCAAAGAGTCAGATACAACCGAGCGACTGAGCATGCAAGCATGGTAGTTTTATTCCTAGTTTTTTAAGGAACTGTCATACTGTTCTCCATAGCAGCTTTATCAATTTACATTCATTCCCACACAGGAAAATCTTAAACTTTACAAAGTTTCTGTAATAAACATGGGGTGTGTGTGTGTGTGTGTGTGTGTGTGTGTGCTGTGCTCAGTCTTGTCTGACTCTTTGCAACCCCATGGATTGCAGCCTGACAGGCTCCTCTGTCCATGGGATTCTTCAGACAAGAATACTGGAGTGGGTTACCATTTCCTCCTCCAGGGGATCGTCCCAACCCAGGGACTGAATCTGCATCTCCTGTGTCTCCTGCATTGCAGGTGGATTATTTACCACTGAGCCATCCAGGAAGCCCCAAACACGTGCATGCACAGTCATAAACCACACTGCCCCCAACCCAGCTGGCGCCTTGAGAGGATGGGTGGGCCGGAACTGCTTGCTGCCAACAGAGCCAGTCCTGGGTCAGGCAGGAAGCCAAGATACACACACATGAAAAGAAACAGAGCGAGTTTGACACACCCCTCTGCTGAGCCCACAGCCAGGTTTCCCAGGGTCCTTGCAGGGTCCCCTGACCTTCCTGGCATTAACTCCTCACCTGGGGCCAAGCCGGGCAGCCGTGCTGCTCTGTGTCACAGGTGGCTCACCTAGGAGCTCTGACCAAATGGGTGAGATGGCCGGAAATGAAAAGCCACGTTCCTCTGAAGCAGAGTCAGAAAGGTGATTCTCCAGCAGCTGGTTCCCTGGGGGGAGCCCCACCAGGAGCCCCTCCCTATGGCCACCCAGTTTCAGCTCCTGTGTTTTCCTTTTGGGGCCCGTCAGACAACTTTGGGATTTCTTTGCACAGGGACAAACTGTGCCCAAAAGCCGCAAGAGAGCAGGTTGGAAGAGGCCCTGACACTGTGCAAACCTCGAGTTGGCAGGAGGACCTGTGTCTCTCTGCCTGACCCAGGGCCGTGTCTTCCACGTGCCCAGGTGCAGGCGGACTTCCCTGCTCTGCTGGCAACAACTATCGTTTACTGAGTGTCTACTTGTGCCAACCACTGTGCTGCTGTCCTTGTCTGACTCTTTTGTGGGCCCCATGGACTGTGGCCCGCCAGGCTCCTCTGTCCATGGGATGTTCCAGACAAGAAAAATGGAGTTGCCATTTCCTCTTCCAGGGGATCTTCCTGACCCAGGGATTGAACCAGAGTCCCTTGTGTCTCCTGCATTGGCAGGTGGATTCTTTGAGCCACCAGGGGAGCCCTGCCAAGCACTATACCCAGGGCTTTATTTTTTTTTAATTAGACGTAATTAAACTTTAAAAAAATATTTATTTATTATTTTTGGCTGTGTCAGGTCTTAGTTGCAGCATGCCGGCTTCTTTCTAGTTGCAGCCCGTGGGTTTAGTTGCCATGTGGCATATGGGACTTTGTTCCCTGACCAGGAATCAAAAGAGTCCCCTGCATTGGAAGGCAGATTCTTAACCACTTGACCAACTAGGGAAGTCCCTACCTGGGGCTTTAAATGTTCTTCTCAATTAATTCTTATTAACATTTTGTGAACTACACAGTCCACTGCAGTAGTTAAACACAGGCCCTGGGGTCAGACAGTCCAAACTCAGAACCCCAGCTCCGTTACTTATGCGTTACACTACCTTGGACCTGCTACTTAAATTTTCTGTACCTCAGTTTCTCATCTGACAAATGACGGCTACCCTACAAATTAGATCCTAGAAACATATAAGGATTAACTCAATAAGTATAAAGTGCTCAATACATGTTGCCTACAATAATAACTATTATGTGGGTATCATCTGCATTTGACGGATGTAGCAGCTGAGTCTTGGAGAGTGTTTAAGTCACTTGCCAAGGTCACACAGTTAATGAAGGACAATGTGTGTCAGCTGCTCAGTTGTGTCTGACTCTTTGCAACCCCATGGACTATAGCCCACCAGGCTTCTCTGTCCATGGACTTCTCCAGCCAAGGATACTGGAGTGGGTAGCCATTCCCTTCTCCAGGGGATCTTCCTGAGCCAGGGATCAAACCTGGGTCTCCTGAAGGTTTGATTCTTTACCATCTGAGCCACCTGGGAAGACAAAGCATGGATTTAAATCCAGATCTGATCTACCTGATTCCAGAAGCACATGGACACCTGACACATCTCAGTGCTGAAGCCTCTGCCTGTCTCTGTCTCTTGGTAAACTGTCCTTAGGGAGCAGCTGGGTGGTGAAAGAGATACAGTAGAACCCAGGTTTTGGTTAAGTTTCTGGAGTCATCCTGGAGAAGCAGAAATGTACAAGGCCCAGAGCCAACCCTAGGAATGTGGGGTCTGGAAAATTTTTCACACACCCTAACCCCTGTGATCTTACACAAGTGCTTCAGGCTAACATCAAAGGCAATATTGAAGGGGAAGAGAAGTCACGTGGCACACCACGAAGCCTTAGCAGAATGGAGTCCCACTGAGTTGGCCTGGTGTTTTGGTATGGTCAAGGGGATCCCAGTTTAGTATGGGAGCCTCAGGGGAAAAAACTGGCACAGCTGCTCTGAGCATTTTTGTGCATCTTTCTCTCTACTCCATCCTTAACTCCTGCCCAAACTCCTGTTCAGAACAGGTAAAGAAATTGTAGTTCATGGGACTTTCATGGTGGTCCAGAGGATGAGATGGTTAGATAGCATCCCCGACTCAATGGACATGAATTTAAGCAAACTCTGAGAGACAGTGGAAGACAGGGGAGCCTGGAGTGCTGCAGTCCACGGAGTTACAAAGAATCAGACATGACTGAGCCACTCAACAACAACAACTATGCATATAAGTTACATAAGCAGGGTGGAAATATAGAGCCTTGGCATGCTCCTTTCCCAATTTTGAACCAGTCAGTTGTTCCATGTTTGGTTCTAACTGTTGCTTCTTGGCCTGCATACAGGTTTCTCAGAAGACAGGTAAGGTGCTCTGGTATTCCCATCTCTTTAAGTATTTTTCACAGCTTGTTGCAATCCACACAGTCAAAGGCTTTAGCGTAGTCAATGAAGCAGAAGTAGATGTTTTTCTGGCACTCCCTTGCTTTCTCCATGATCCAAGGAATGTTGGCAATTTGATTTCCGGTTCCTCTGCCTCTTTGAAACCCAATTTGTATTAATACATCTGGAATTGTCTCTAGGGAACTACAATTTCTTTTTTTAAATTAATTAATTTATTTTAATCGGAGGCTAATTACTTTACAATATTATGGTGGTCTTTTCTTTTTAAAAAAAAATTTTGGCCACACCATGCAGCATGCATGTATACTAAGTCACTTCAGTCCTGTTCGACTCTTTTGAGGCCCCATGGACTGTGGCCCACCAGGCTCCTCTGTCCATGGGGATTCTCCAGGCAAGAATACTGGAGTGGGCTGCTGTGCCCTTCTCCAGGGGATCTTCCCGACCCAGGGATTGAACTCAAGTCTCTTATGTCTGCAGGACTGGCAGGTGTTCTTTACCACCAGGTAACCTGGGAAGCCCACAAATACATGGGTTCAGTTCAGTTCAGTTCAGTCGCTCAGTCATGACATGGGTGGTAATGGCTAAATACTCAACATCTAATTTCTGAGAGCTGACCTCAGGCTGTTCAAGATGGCCTGGCATTTCATCCTCCGCTCTCCACGCCCTCACATCTTACACATCCAAGAATAAAACAAAGTGGGGTGGTCCAGCAGTTAAGATTTCACCTACCAATGCAGAGGGGTATAGGTTTGATCCCTGGTTGGGGAACTAAGATTTCACATGCCATGTGGCATGGCCAAAAATAAATAAATAAAACAAAGTGAATTTCAGACCATATTAAGGAAATTTCATACACTTTTTTAATCGGTCCTCTGATAATACGAGTTACCAGTACTTTACATAAAAAGCAGAAACATAAACAGAGCAAATCCAGCTCCTGAATCACTTCTTCTCTCCATCAACTGCCATTGCCCCCCATCCCCTGACTCTGACCCACATGCACAGCCCCAGGCATAGGTAATGTAATACACTCCTGCTCAGATACAGCACCCACACTCCATTCCTAAGTGGCAGCAACACAGAAGACATTAGGACTCCACACGGCTGCACATATGTGTTATGCAGGCCCCCGGACAACATTAAGAACATAAGCCCACCCTTCAGCATACAGGAATACAGAGAGCTGGAGCAGGCCCTATGCCTGTGCGCCCCCTGTGTGTTCCGTCAGGCCCTATGAGGGAAGAGGAAAACACGAAGCAGAGGACTGGGGACCATGAAATGAACTTCCTGCTATTTGTTACAGGAAACCGCAGGCAGGAAACAGCCGGGAAGGTTATCGACAATCATAGCCCACTCTGGAAACTGAATGTGAGACTCTGGAGAGGGGAAGTGCAGGGGGGTAGGTTGGGGAGGAGGTGGGAGAACAGAAAAGGAAGTCGTATCACCCCCCCCAAACAGGACAACTCTCCGAGAGGGCAGGGAGCCTACCCTGCTTCCCCAGGAGCCTCAGGGGCTCCGGGCTCCACAGACCCTCCTCACCACACCCTCAGTGGATGACGCCTTCAGGGCACCGAGACACAGAGCTGGGGAGGGAGAAGCACAAGCAGAACTCACCACCTGCTCACTTGGGGGGCGAGGGGGGGAGGCAGGCATGTGAGACCCCAAGAAAGGAGAATGCAGGTCCCTTCCACCCCTGCCCTGACTCCCCTGCGGCTGACCTGAGATCAGATCATCTCACCCAAACCCAGCAATTTCCACACAACAAACTCGTGTCCAGAGTGAGCATGTGACTAAATGGAGCTGGTCCCTTAGCTGACTCAGAACCAGCTCTCCCGTAGGATGAATTGAGAAAGCAGCACTGACAAATGTACACTTGTCATTCAGTCACTAAGTGACATCCAAGTCTTTGCAACCACATGCGCTTCAGCGCACACTACCATATATAAAATAACGAGTGGGAAGCTGATGCGTAGCACAGGAAGCCCAGCTAGGCACTCTGTGAGATGGGAGGGGGAGGGGAGGGGATATATATAATGACGACTGATTTGCATTGTTGTATGGGAGAAACCAGCACAACACTGTAGAGCAATTGTTGTTTAGTTGCTGAGTTGTGGCCGACTCTGCAACCCCATGGACTGTAGCCCGCCAGACTCCTCTGACCATGGGATTTCCCAGACAAGAATGCTGGAGGGGGTTGCCATTTCCTTTTCCAGGGGATCTTCCCGACCCAGGGATTCAACCCACATCTCCTGCATTGCAGGCAGATTCTTTACTGCTGAGCCACCAGGAAAGTCCTGTAAAGCAATTATCCTCCAGTTAAAAATTTTAAATTACAAAAAAAAAGAACTCCTCTCTCCTCTCTCCCAGCCCAGGGCCCTACCCCGCATCTGGATGTCCCCAGAGACCCAGTGTGTGAGCATCCCCTCAACTGAACTCTAGAGTCCTCACTCAAGACAGGGAGTGGAACTGGATCAGCTCTCTAAACGTGTAGTGGAAGGTTCATACGTCCTTCTGTTCATCTGCACTGACTGGCTGGGAGCCTGAAGGGAGATTAACCCTCCATTTCAGAAGAGATGGGGAGCACGCAGCCTTGTGTGTGGGTGACAGGATTTCCACTTCACATGCCAGGCTGCAGCACCACCATGCCTGCCACTGCTCTCAGATGTCCCCGCCCTTTGTGGAGTGAAACAGCTGCACCTCATGGAAAGTGCCACCTCTGCCTCCACCTCCAGTGGGGCTGGGCCTGAAAGGACCCGCGGGGCCACTGCTCCCGTCCCCGTGCTCATCCCCCTGAGCACGGAACCACATGGACACTGCCGTGCCCGCCCCCTGTCCTGTCCCAGTCAGGTGCTGAGCCACCCAGGGACAGGCAGAGAAGCGAAACCCACCCCGGAGAGGGAGTGGGTGGGGAGGGGCTGTCAGAGAGGAGAGAAGCGAATGAACGGTGCAGGGAAAACAAGAATAAAAGCCACAGTCTCGAAGCGCCTCCTCTAGCATAGATGTTAGCACGATTTCCTCCACTCTCAAAATGAAACACACCCTCCTGCAGCCCAGAGAAGGAAAGAAAGCAGAGCCTGCCCTGTCCACCTCAAAGAGGGGCGACAGCCCAGGGTGCAGGCAGCTGGAGAAGGCAGGAGTCCATACTTTCCAGAGTCAGACATCCAACCCCAGCTCAGTCCCAAATATCCATGTTTGAGATTCTGTTTCCGTTTGCTCCAAGATGAGACTTTGAACATCTCAGTTTTTGACAAACGTCCCAGGTAACTCTGACGCAGACAGTCTGAGGACCACCCTAGGAGAAGTCCCACCTCATCACTTCCCCACAGGATGGCTGAGAGGTGAAGAGCACAAGTAGAAAATCCCACCTGATACGAAGAACCGACTCATTGGAAAAGATCCTGATGCTGGGAAAGACTGAGGGCAGGAGGAGAAGGGGGCAACAGAGGATGAGATGGTTGGATGGCATCACGTGACTCAATGGACACGTGTTTGAGCAAACTGGGAGATAGTGAAGGACAGGGAAGCCTGGTGTGCTGCAGTTCATGGGGTTGCAAAGAGTCAGACACAACTTAGTGAGTGAACTACAATAGAAAGTTCCCCACACCTGCCCCCCCCACCCCCGGTGACGTGTCTTCCTTCAAGTTCTGGCTCAAGTCCTGTACCTGCAGTACCCTGCGCAACAGACCACACCTTAATCCCTTCATTGTTAAAAAGGGCTAATAAAGTGCCCACTGCATGCGCCCTTGTGAGGATCAAGGGAGCTCGTCTGATTATTAAAGCATTTAGCACGTGCCTGGCCTGCATTAAGCACACAATGTTTGTTGATGATTAGCTGTTCTCTTCATACACGACTAGCAGTACTAGCTATCAACTGTACTGTAATTATTAGCAAGCAATAATAAATCGCAGAATTTACTGACTGATAGGAGTTCATGACACAATGCTTGCACATAAAACTCACTACTCCCAAGGAATTGACAGGTCAAGGAATCTTTAAGCAAAAAGGAGCTTTCCAAGGTTTCTAGACCCTGTAGCCAGTTACCAGCTTCATCCTTCTGAGGCACTCCCCCCCAACCCCCGCCTTAGTCTCACCCCTCTCTTCTGTCCCTGGACATGGCACTCTCACAAAACCTGACATTCACCCTGTGCCCTGCGCTTCATCACCAACGTTAAAGTGCTTCATGGTGTGTTCTGAGTGCTGGCCTCTCCCGCATCCTCTCCAGAAGGCCTTCCTTTCCCCCATCCTCTCCGCCTCCCCCCTCATCAATTAACAGCTTGCATTCTCCGAAAGACTTTCAGGCGGTTAGTATGTGACCCCCAGGTTAAGAATACCTATCTAATTGCCACACATCAAGAATACCAGTCTAAGCAAAACTGAAAAGTCACGCTGACCAGAGCAAAAAGGGTGATGAAGAGTAGAACGCAGCCCTGGAACTTGTGATGAGGAGACGAGGAGAGCTGTACTACACAGGCCAGCCTCTGGGCTGGCTCCCTCTTCTCCACCCTGGCCTCCCTGGGGAGCTTCCTCCCACTGCCCATAGGGGATCTCCACCTGCACGAGCCACAGGCATCTCATCTAAACATCCGAATTGGGGTCCCCTGGTGGCTCAGTAAAGAATTTGCCTGCCAGTGCAGGGGCATGGGTTTTATCCCTGGTCTGGGAAGATCCCACATGCCTAAGAGCAACCCACGAGCCACAACTACTGAGCCTGTGCTCTAGAGCCTGCATGCCCCAACTACTGAAGCCCGTGTGCTCTGCAGCCGTACTCTGCAACAAGAGAAGCCACCGAAATGCGAAGCCCACACACCACAACTAGAGAGGAGCCCCTGCTCACTAGAGAAAAGCCTAAGCAGCAATGAAAACCCAGCACAACTAAAAATAAATAAATAAGGTTTATTTTATTGTGAGTTTAACAATAAAAAATAAACACACCCAACTCTGAGTTAGCGTCTCGGTCCCTAGGCAACCAGCCCTAATCCTTCTCTCGGGGCTCATGACAGCTGATCACCCAAGAGCCCAAACAGGATGCGGCTCCTGCTTGCCTTCAGGCCTGCCCCTTCACTACCCTCTCCTCTCTGGTCACTCCCCAGGCCTGCCAGTGCTTCAGAACAAACACCCTCCTGGCCCCTGCTCTCTGTGTCCTCTGCTGTCCCAGTTCAGATTCTCATGGGGACTCTCCATGGCCACAGTTCTTCCAACGTAACAGCTGCCAGAGAGCACGTCCTGAAACGCAGATCTGACCAGGCCACGTGTAGTTCCCCTCTCACAAGAGTCTAAACTCCTTAGGCTGCCAGCCAAGACTTTCACAGTTTCAAAGGACCCCACCCCTCCTACCATCAAAGAGGGTGCCAGATAAGACCAGGCCCAAGATATCCACCCCCTTCACTCTACTCTAAAAATCCAGCATCCAACTTAATAGCTGGGAGTGGGGCCCTCCCATACAGATATTATTAGCCAGATTTATTCGATCTCAGAGTAGATCCTTGAAAGATTTCAGTAAGAAGCAGGAAAGAAAAGGCCTGGCAGGGCGTTCAGGCCATAGGCTTTGAGTTCATCTAGTGAAATCTCATTTTGCAGCATGCATGCATGCTCAGTCACTCCAGTCCTATTCAATTCTTTTGAGACCCCATGGACTATAGACTGGTGGGATTCTCCAGGCAAGAATACTGGAGTGGGTTGCCATTTCCTCCTCCAGGGGATCTTCCCCAACCCAGGGACCGAATCTGAGCCTCATGTGTCTCCCTGCAATGGCAGGGAGATTCTTTACCACTGATCGACCTGGGAAGCCCCAGGCAAAGGTAAAGCCTAGGAAAGTTAAGCTACTAATTCAGGATCAGAGCTTCGTCACCAGCCCCAGGGCCCAGGTTTCCTGGCCCACAGTTCTGCTTCTTCTGCCAACAGGGCCTAGAAAACTCTCCCAAGTGCAACTGACTGGGATTTCCACAACCTTCCCCTTCTCCTGCTCACAACTCAGGACCCCCCTACACCGTCCCACAAGCCTACAGATTCTAATGTGATCTGGAAGAAGCAGAACAGAGAAGCTCAAACCGAGGCACCAGTTTCCAGGTGGCAACTCCTGAAGACAAACACGAGGGCCTTTGACTATAGAAGAAAAAAAACAAACAAAAGAAAAACAGACCCATTGTTCTCATGGGTGGAACCCAACCACAGCAGAATTAGGGAAAACAGTTCTACGCCAGAGATCAGGACTTGACCTGAAAGTACCAGAGCAGAGAAGGGAGAAAAAGAGAAAGAAACACATGCTTGAAGGAAATAAGGGCATGACAACAGTTCTTACTCATCCCTGGCTTTTGTTTTTTATTGGGATTTTTTGTTTTGTTTTTTATTCCTCACATAGGCCTCTGAGTCCCCCAGGATCTAGGAGAACCAGGAAAAGGAGTGGCTCCCTGGAGGGTGGAGGACACAGGATGAGATTCGATGGCTCTGTTTTATGACTGTACTGTTAGTAGAAAAAAGAAGTCACTCTATCAGTAATTTCCCCGAGTGCTGGTGAGAGAAAAAACAAAAACTCTCCACCCCTAGCAAGGGAAACAAATCCTCCTGCAAAATACAAGGACCCTATTTGGGGACCAGGGCTCTGCCCACTCAGTACTGTAAGAAACAGGGGGGAAAGGCAGAAAAGCTCAAGCTTTAAACAACTACTTCATAAGCACATCCTCCCAGTCACCAAGTCTGAAGCTACTTGATATGATTTCAACTTGCTGAATGCCTTGTCTAGCCCCCATAAAACGTCTCTGATCCTATTCCTTGATGCCTAGAGACCCATTCCTCTGGGTTTGATCCTTCAAGTGACTAGACTCTTTTTTTTTTTTTTACTGCATTGTACATCATACAAGATCTTAGTTCCCAGACCAGGGATTGAATCTGTATCCCCTGAAGTGGAAACGCAGAGTCCAAACCACTGGACCACCTTTAATCCTTTAATCAGAGACTTCCTTTAATCAGGAAGTCCCTGATTAAACATTTAGACTGAAGAACAGAGTCTCATGCTTAGCCCCAAACAAGGCTACCGTCCCCGCTTCCTGCCCTGGCACAAGCCTCTCCTCCACTGTAAAGTCCTTCCTTCTCCTGCCCTTGCCCTCAGCACACTCGAGTGGCGAACTCTCTCAGGGGCCCACAGGCAGATGAGTAGTGGTCCCCAAACATGCTCCCACAGTTTGTTGATTATACCCCTATTTATAACATCACGAAGTCGTGATATTTAAATTCTTATTTTTGAAAGCTAAGACACAGTATGAAAAGATAAAGTATCACCCATATTCCATTTTCCACCCATGCATGCGTGCGTGCTACGTTGCTTCAGTGATGTCTGATTCTGTGCAACGCTATGAACTATAGCCCCCAGGCTCCTCTGTCCAGGGGATTCTTCAGACAAGAATATTGGATTGGGTTATCATTTCCTTCTCCAGGGGATCTTCTTTTTTTTTTTTTTTTTCCAGGGGATCTTCCTGACCCAGGGATCAAACCCACGTCTTTTAGGTCTCCTGCACTGGCAGACAGGTTCTTTACCACTACTGCTGAAGGAAGAAACAGAGCCGGACTCCATCTTAGGCCGGGCTCCGAACATCAGGCTACACGCATGGCCTCCCCATGGACTCTAAACTTTGTGCCTGGTATCTATAGAAATGGTATACAAATGGAAACCAGAGCCCCCAGATAAAAGAGCCTTAGGACTTGTACCCTGGACTTTCCATTGCCTAGAAGAACATACTAATTATCTCTGTAATAGAACAAAGTGGTAAATTCCATTATGTTTATCTGGATATGACCACAGGCCTATTGATAAATACCCACTGTTTATCTAGTCTTGTGACACATGAATCATGGGTTAACTTTGACTGTATCTCCCTTTTACCTTGTCCAGACTAGTTTCAAGGAATTTGGGGAGGTGGGTTTGAGCACGTACACTTAGGGTATATAAGGTTTTCACAAAAACTGGTCAGGGTCCTGGTCCTTAGCTAAGAGGGGACTCTGCCTTGGGCCTGCCGGTGTAACAAACTGCACTCCACTATCTGCATTGTCCTTCTGAGTGAGTTTGTTTCCCGGAACGCGTGGCTACAACACTGCCACCTGGGAATCGAGACTTAATTGTTGTTTAACAATTTGGCATATTTCTTTCAGCATATTTCTTTTGGCATATTTTTACTCCTTTCTGGGTGGCAAACTGTAACCTCCTGGAATGCAAAGATGATGTGCTTTTTTGGGGGGGGCTGGGGTGAGCAACACCACATGACACGTGGGATGTTACTTTCTAGGCCAGGGATTGAACCCATGCCCCCTGCAGTGGGAGGGCAAAGCCTTAACCACTGGATCGCCAGGGAATTCCCAATGACAATATACCTTGCCCCCGTTTGTACAGTTCTGGAGGTTAGAAGTCCAACGCGATGTCACTGGGCTCACATCAAGGTGTTGGCAGACGGTGTTCTTTCTGGAGATCCAAGGAGTGAATCCGCTACCTCTCCTGATTCAGGCTCCAGAGACGCCAACACTCCTTGGTGCTCAGCCCCCTGCATCCACCAACCCAGCAATGGATGGTGGAGTCTCTCACGCTGACCTTGACTCTCCTGCCTCCCTCTGTCACTTATGAGGACACCGGTGATGACATCGGGCCCACCTGGATGATCCTGAAGACTCTTATCATCTCAAGACCCTGAACTTCATCATCACACCTGCAAAGTCCATCATCCCAAGTAACGTGACATCCACAGGCTCCAGGGGTTAGAAGGCAGGTGTGGGGGAGGACCAGGATCTGCCTGAACGTTACCCACACCCACCCCTTGTTTGGGCTTCCCCCTCCTTCACTTTGCTTCTGGTGCAGAGGCAGGAGCACGAGCTTCCGGGTCAAACACACCAGCCGTGCCATTAGGGCTGGATGACCGTGGACCCATCCCTTCACCTCCCTCAGCCTCATCCTCCACACGTGTAACACAAGGGTCACTCTCCCTGCATTAGGAAATGACAGAAAAGAGCAGGTGAGATATCTGAGGCGTTACCCACAGAGTCTGGTCTGTGATGAGCCCACAGTGAACCTTCCAGGAAGGCCCGAGTCAGACAATGGGTCAAGCAAGATGATTAGCCAGAGACAACCTGGAAACCAAATCCATTGCTATGAAACTCTCTGTGACCCAATGGACTGTAGCCCGCCAGGCTCCTCTGTCCATGGGGATTCTCCAGGTAAGAATACCAGAGTGGGTTGCCATTTCCTTCTCCAGGGGAGCTGGAGGAGATTCCAAATGCAGAAATGGTCATAAAACACACCCAGCTTGTGGCCTTTGCACAATGGCAGCCCCACCCAACTCTTTCCATGACTACTGGCCTCTGACTTCCTCCTCAGTCTCCCCTACTCCTGGCTTTGACATCTTAGACCAGTACTAGGGGCTTGGGTTGTTGCTGTTGTTTAGTCACTAAGTTGTGTCCAACTCTTTGCAACTCCATAGACTGCAGCGCATCAGGCTTCCCTGTCCTTCACCATCTCTCGGAGTTTGCTCAAACTCAAGGGGCTTGGCACCTGGGGCCAAACCAGAGCACCCAACACAGCTGTGTGGGTGGAGGGAGCAGAAATGGAGAAAGCACTCAACTCACAGGGAAGCTGACACCTGTGTGCCCATCACTCGGGCAAGGCGTGGATTAGTGAAGTTTGCCATGCTTGACTCATGATTCAAGGAGTCTTACCAAACAGTCAGCTTCCTCAGTGCTGTCTTGATGAGAGCAAAGAGGAGTGTGGGAGGCATCACAGATTCCTCCCAATGTTTCTAACCCATTCTCTCCCCACCCCTACCCCACTGGGTTACATTCCTCTATCTACAGGTCACTTATTTACTGAGTCAGCTTCCAGGGTGGGGTGGGGGGAAAATCTCAGTTGAAATCTTTGAAGATCCATGCACTCACTTCAGTTCAAGTGTGCCTGTCATCTTAATGACTAGACACAGACATCTTTTACAGACTCTGAAGGAAATTTTGACAAGAGCCTTTGCACCACCCACCATCCCTGTGGGGACAACTGAGCTACAGACAAGAGGAGGAAGGTACCTCCTATGTGCTGGGGTCTTTAGGTTTGCATCTCATCTAATGCCTACATCGACCCTTTGACATAGGTACTACCATCCCTATTTGGCAGATGAGAAACCAACACTCCAACAAGATCAATTAACTTGTCCCTTATTCAAGCACTGGTGAAAGGTAAAACCAGGATTCAGAATCACATGTTTCTGAATCTAAAGATCATATTTTCACTCCATGCCATCCCACCTACCAGAATTCAAGGACAGGAAAGATGACTGCTTCTAACAGAAATACTCATAAAAGACTTCAGTGAAAGGACAGGATCTGTAATGGGTCTTAAGATAAAAAAAAAAAAAATTCAGGAGGCTGAGCAGGAAGGGAAGGGTATTACAGGAAGAAGGAAAAGAATTTGAATAAATGCAGACATAAGAATGTAAAATGTGGGTTCAGCTCTTACTACATAGACCAAGGGAACAGACTAGGGTCATGCTTTGGGGATTTTTGAATGACAGCTTACCTACCGTAATAGGGCAGGGAAACTCTGCTCAATGTTATATGGCAGCCTGGATGGGAGGGGGGTTTGGAGGAGAATGGATACATGTAGATGGATGGCTGAGCCCCTTTGATGTTCACCTGAAACTATCACATTGTTAATTGGCTGCTGCTGCTAAGTCACTTCAGTCGTGTCCGACTCTGTGCGACCCCATAGACGGAAGCCCACCAGGCTCCCCCGTCCCTGGGATTCTCCAGGCAAGAACACTGGAGTGGGTTGCCATTTCCTTCTCCAATGCATGGAAGGGAAAAGTGAAAGTGAAGTCGCTCAGTCGTGTCCAACTCTGTGCGACCCCATGGACTGCCGCCTACCAGGCTCCTCCGTCCATGGGATTTTCCAGGCAAGAGTACTGGAGTGGGGTGCCATGGCTACACTCCAACATAAAGTAAAAAGTTTAAAAATTTTTTGAACTTCCTGTTACAGACGATAGGAGTCACTGAAAACTTTTGAAAGTCATAAACAGGACAAAAAGAATTTTCAGCAAGATTACTCTGACAGTATTAGGCAAGATGACTTAGGAAAGTGATTCTCGACTCTGGCAACTCATTAATTATCTGGAAGCATTCTTATTGTGCTTCTATTTTCTTAACTTTCCATTTTAACATAATTTTAGACATTCAAAAACGTTTCAAAATAGTCAGAGTGCCCATAGACCCTTCACTCAACTTCCCCAAATATCAATGTGATAGGTAAAACAACAGAGATGATCAAAATCAATAAATTATTGCTGATACAATCCATTAACAAATCTACAGAGTTTATCCAAATTTCATCGACTTTGCCACTAATGCCCTTTTTCTGAATTAGGATACAATCTAGGATCCCCTTATCTCCTCTGCCCCTTTAATCTGGACCAATTCCTCAGAATTCCTTCCTGACCATCACCATTTTTTTCTTTATTGCAGGATAATTGTTTTAATATGTTGTATTGATTTCTGTCACACAACAAGGTGAATCAGCCATCAGTATACACGTGTCCCCTCCCTCTTAAACCTCTCTCCCACATCCCACTCCATCCCCCGCTCAAGGTTGTCACAGAGCACCAGGTTGACCTCCCTGTGTTATACAGCAACTTCCCATTAGCTGTTTAACATGTGGTGATGTACGTGTCTCCATGCTACTCTCTCAATTCATCCCTCCCTCTCCTTCCCCCCGTGTGTCCACAAGTCCGTTTTCTTTGTCTGCATCTCTATTCAGTTCAGTTTAGTTCAGTTGTTCAGTCGTGTCCGACTCTTTGCAACCCCATGAATCCCAGCACGACAGGCCTCCCTGTCCATCACCAACTTCCGGAGTTCACCCAGACTCATGTCCATCAAGTCAGTGATGCCATCCAGCCATCTCATCCTCTGTTGTCCCCTTCTCCTCCTGCCCCCGATCTCTCCCACCATCAGTCTTTTCCAATGAGTCAACTCTTCGCATGAGGTGGCCAAAGTACTGGAGTTTCAGCTTCAACATCAGTCCTTCCAATGAACACCCAGGACTGATCTCCTTTAGGATGGACTGGTTGGATCTCCTTGCAGTCCAAGGGACTCTCAAGAGTCTTCTCCAACACCACAATTCAAAAGCACCAATTCTTCGCTCAGCTTTCTTCACAGTCCAACTCTCACATCCATACATGACCACTGGAAAAACCATAGCCTTGACTAGACGGACCTTTGTTGGCAAAGTAATGTCTCTGGTTTTGAATATGCTATCTAGGTTGGTCATAACTTTCCTTCCAAGGAATAAGCATCTTTTAATTTCATGGCTGCAGTCACCATCTGCAGTGATTTGGGAGCCCCAAAAAATAAAGTCTGACACTGTTTCCACTGCTTCCCCATCTATTTCCCATGAAGTGATGGGACCGGATGCCATGATCTTCGTTTTCTGAATGTTGAGCTTTAAGCAAACTTTTTCACTCTCCACTTTCACTTTCATCAAGAGGCTTTTGAGTTCCCCTTCACTTTCTGCCATAAGGGTGGTGTCATCTGCATATCTGAGGTTATTGATATTTCTCCCAGCAATCTTGATTCCAGCTTGTGCTTCTTCCAGCCCAGCGTTTCTCATGATGTACTCTGCATAGAAGTTAAATAAGCAGGGTGACAATATACAGCCTTGACGTACTCCTTTTCCTATTTGGAACCAGTCTGTTGTTCCATGTCCAGTTCTAACTGTTGCTTCCTGACCTGCATATAGGTTTCTCAAGAGGCAGGTCAGGTGTTCTGGTATTCCCATCTCTTTCAGAATTTTCCACAGTTTACTGTGATCCACACAGTCAAAGGCTTTGGCATAGTCAATAAAGCAGAAATAGATGTTTTTCTGGAACTCTCTTGCTTTTTCCATGATCCAGAGGATGTTGGCAATTTGATCTCTGGTTCCTTTGCCTTTTCTAAAACCAGCTTGAACATCTGGAAGTTCATGGTTCACATATTGCTGAAGCCTGGCTTGGAGAATTTTGAGCATTCCTTTACTAGCGTGTGAGATGAGTGCAATTGTGCGGTAGTTTGAGCATTCTTTGGCATTGCCTTTCTTTGGGATTGGAATGAAAACTGACCTTTTTCAGTCCTGTGGCCACTGCTGAGTTTTCCAGATTTGCTGGCATATTGAGTGCAGCACTTTCACAGCATCATCTTTCAGGATTTGAAATAGCTTAGCTGGAATTCCATCACCTCCACTAGCTTTGTTCATAGTGCTGCTTTCTAAGGCCCACTTGACTTCACATTCCAGAATGTCTGGCTCTAGGTGAGTGATCACACCATTGTGATTATCTTGGTTGTGAAGATCTTTTTTTGTACAGTTCTTCTGTGTATTCTTGGCACCTCTTCTTAATATCTTCTGCTTCTGTTAGGTCTATACCATTTCTGTCCTTTATTGAGCCCATCTTTGCATGAAATGTTCCCTTGGTATCTCTAATTTTCTTGAAAAGATCTCTAGTCTTTCTCATTCTGTTGTTTTCCTCTATTTCTTTGCACTGATCGCTGAGGGAGGCTTTCTTATCTCTTCTTGCTATTCTTTGAAACTCTGCATTCAAATGGGAATATCTTTCCTTTTCTCCTTTGGTTTTTGCTTCTCTTCTTTTCACAGCTATTTGTAAGGCCTCCTCAGACAGCCATTTTGCTTTTTTGCATTTCTTTTCCATGGGGGTGGTCTTGATCCCTTTCTCCTGTACAATGTCACGAACCTCTGTCCATAGTTCATCAGGTACTCTGTCTATCAGATCTGCTGCTGCTGCCGCTGCTATGTCACTTCAGTCGTGTCCGACTCTCTGCGACCCCAGAGATGGCAGCCCACCTGGCTCCCCCGTCCCTGGGATTCTCCAGGCAAGAACACTGGAGTGGGTTGCCATTTCCTTCTCCAATGCATGAAAGTGAAAAGTGAAAGTGAAGTCGCTCAGTCGTGCCTGACTCCCAGCGACCCCATGGACTGCAGCCTACCAGGCTCCTCCGTCCATGGGATTTTCCAGGCAAGAGTACTGGAGTGGGTTGCCATTGCCTTCTCCACTATCAGATCTAGAGATGAGCTATCCCACACCCGAGGTCAGGGGCAGCGGCCGAGAGGAGCTACCCCACGTCCAAGGAGCGGCAGCTGCATGCGTGCAGGAAGGCTGAGAGGGGCTACACCACGTTCAAGGTCAGGAGGGGTAACCTCATCCAAGGTAAGGAGCAGTGGCTGCACTTTGCTGGAGCAGCTGTGAGGAGATACCCCATGTCCAAGGTAAGAGAAACCCAAGTGAGACAGCAGGTGTTGCAAGAGGGCATCAGAGGCAGATACACTGAAACCATAATTACAGAAAACTAGCCAATCTGATCACATGGACCACAGCCTTGTCTAACTCAGTGAAACTAAGCCATACCGTGTGGGGCCACCCAAGACGGACAGGTCATGGTGGAGAGGTCTGACAGAATGTGGTCCACTGGAGAAGGAAATGGCAAACCACTTCAGTATTCTTGCCTTGAAAACCCCATGAACAGTATGAAAAGGCAAAAAGATAGGACACTGAAAGAGGAACTCCCCAGGTCGGTAGGTGCCCAATATGCTACTGGAGATCAGTGGAGAAATAACTCCAGAAAGAATGAAGGGATGGAGCCAAAGCAAAAACAATACCCAGTTGTGAATGTGACTGGTGATAGAAGCAAGGTCCGATGCTGTAAAGAGCAATATTGCATAGGAACCTGGAATGTCAGGTCCATGAATCAAGGCAAATTGGAAGTGGTCAAACAGGAGATGGCAAGAGTGAACGTCGACATTCTAGGAATCAGCGAACTAAAATGGACTGGAATGGGTGAATTTAACTCAGATGACCATTATATCTACTACTGTGGGCAGGAGTCCCTTAGAAGAAATGGAGTAGCCATCATGGTCAACAAAAGAGTCCGAATTGCAGTACTTGGATGCAATCTCAAAAACGACAGAACGATCTCTGTTCATTTCCAAGGCAAACCATTCAATATCACAGTAATCCAAGTCTATGCCCCAACCAGTAATGCTGAAGAAGCTGAAGTTGAATGGTTCTATGAAGACCTACAAGACCTTTTAGAACTAATACCCCCAAAAGATGTCCTTTTCATTATAGGGGACTGGAATGCAAAAGTAGGAAGTCAAGAAACACCTGGAGTAACAGGTAAATTTGGCCTTGGAGTATAGAATGAAGCAGGGCAAAGGCTAATAGAGTTTTGCCAAGAGAACGCACTGGTCATAGCAAACACCCTCTTCCAACAACACAAGAGAAGACGCTACACATGGACATCACCAGAGGGTCAACACCGAAATCAGAGTGATTATATTCTTTGCAGCCAAAGATGGAGAAGCTCTATACAGTCAACAAAAACAAGACCAGGAGCTGACTGTGGCTCAGACCATGAACTCCTTATTGCCAAATTCAGACTTAAATTGAAGAAAGTAGGGAAAACCACTAGACCATTCAGGTATGCATCTCTATTACTTCCCTGCAAATAGGTTTGCCTTGTACATTTTTAAGAGTATTAGCCAGTTATTTTGCAGAATGACCCTCAGTTTGAGATTATCTAACATTTCTTCATGATTAGACTTAGGTTACGCAATTTTGGCAAGAATACCACAGAAGCAATGCTATGCCTTCTCAGCTTGTCATGCTGGGTCCACAATATCAATGTCTCATCACTGGTGATGTTAACTTTCAACATTCCTCCGCTCTGAAATGACCACTATTTTGCTTGGAAGCTTTTTTAAACTACCAAGGCCGGGGGCCACACCACAGACCAGTCAAAAAAGCCTCTCTGGGAATAAGATACAGGCACTGCTAGCTTTAGGTGGCCTGTGGGTGATTCGAACTAGCAGCCAGGGTCGGAAATCACCAGCTGAGATGAGAAAATTAGAATTCTGGAAATGAGCAAGGAAGTGATTTCCTGGGCTTCTTTTTTTAAAAGAACAGCCAGTTCCAGGCACAGATAAACATATCTGGACTTTGGCACGAACCCATGGTAGGGGAAAGGCAAGGCCAAGAAAAAATCCCCTGATTGAGAAAGCGATGGGTGAGTAGACTGCTGTCCAAGAAAAGAGAAGGCAGGACGCTAGGGAAAGTGTCTGGTCTTCCCGGTCTATTATCTCTCCCGACTTCAAAGAAACCTTTGCTACAGTGAAAGAACACCATATAATTATACGATCGTGAGCCTGATGCAAGCTCCTAAGTGCCACTGAGGGAGGGAATTACGGATCATGGGATATGAATATATGACCACACATGCAAAGACGACCACTTTTGGGTACAGTCAAATGAACAATTCAGAGAATCTAGGTCAGAGGTACATGATCTCCCTTAAATGGCCTTGGACGTCCCCACCTGGTTTTTGTCCTTAGTTTCTTCTGAAATAAGAGAGTAAGGACCTTGCTATAAATTTCATGAAATAGGAAAGTGTACACATCTCTTGCCACTGGGTTGTTGAAGCAATGACTCTGTGCTCAACTTCTTTATTGTTACTGGTGTTTCTAGAAAGAGATTTCATCAACCACTTCCTTGGAGGGGCTATTTCGTAATGAGGAACACAAAAGGGAACACCAGTTTACCCAAAATGCAGAGGCTAGAAGGTGCCTGACAAGAACTGCCCCTAAAGTGTTCAAAAATTACCAGGTCTGGGCTTTCCTGGTGGCTCGGTGGTAAAGAATCTGCCTGCCAGTGCGGGAGATACGGGTTAGATCCTTGATCTGAGAAGATCCCACATGCCCCAGGGCAACCAGGCCCATGTGCCACAACTACTGAGCCTGCACTCTAGAGCCCGGGAATGACAACTACTGTAGCCCACGTGCCTAGATCCTGTGCTCCACAAGAGAAGTCACAGCAATGAGAAGCCCATGTACCACAATTAGAGAGCAGCCCCTATTCTCCCCAACAAGAGAAAAGCCTGCACAGCAACGAAGACTCCTCACACCCAAAAATAGATAAGTAAAATTATATGTAGTAAAAAAAAAACCTACTAGGTCTGGTGCTGCTGGTGTAGGAGGAACCTGTGCTAGGGAATAAGTGACAATAGAAAAGGCAGGAAGTACTTTAAAGCTCAGGGAATACCAAAACAAGAATTAATTTCCTTATCCCTCAGTTACACAGCCAGTTACCCCTGAAGCCTCTCTGGTGTCTCACTGAAAGGACTGACAAGTAATCAAATGCTAATAGAAATAACTTCCAGAAGCATGGGATCAACTAGGTGAAAAATGGCTGGGGAAGGTCTCACAAAAAAGCACACCTTTGACTGGTTAGGTCTTAGGGAAACAGAGACAAAGAGAAATACAAACACAGAGAACCAAGCATCAGGACCACTGTGGACACAAGTTTTAAAAAGGATTTCAAAAATGAGTGGGTTTGCATGTGTTACTCTTCTTTACTCAGTCACCGTATGGGGTTATTTCAGAGGAGGATGCTGACCCTCAGAAAGGTGAAGTAACTTGCCAAGGTCATTGGTAGATCTGGAATTGGAAAGCAGGGACACCTAACTCCACGGCTTCTCAGGCGACACTAGCAATAAAGAGCCTGCCTGCCAACGCAGGAGACACAAGAGACGTGGGTTTGACCCCTAGGTCGGGAAGATCCCCTCTGAGAGGGCACAGCAACCCACTCCAGTATTCTTGCCTGGGAAATCCCATGGACAGAGGAGCCTGGCGGGCTGCAGTCCAGGCCGTCGCACAGAGTCGAACACGACTGAAGCAGCTTAGCATGCACGGGTGCAGATCTAACTCCAAGCCCATAGCGATACCACTACCACTGAGAGAGGACGGAACACAGTATATTTAGGAAACAGGAAGGAACAGGGGTAACTACAGAGCAAAGATAGGGTTAAGAAACAAGGAATTTAAGTAAGTTTGCAAGAGTGGGACTGAAACAGAGCAAAACTCTACAATTCTTGCCACCACAATGTCCTCTGCCTGCCTTTTGTCTGTGGAAAAACTTTAGCCAATGAATAAGTTTAATCAGAGAAATGAGAAAGTGCAGACAAAAAGGAAAACAGTCAAAGGAGACCAAATAATAACAATGTACTCATTAAGCAGAGTCAAGGACCTTTATTCCTTTTCAAGAGCTATAGACAATATTCTGAGCCATATCCTGTGAGCTGTCTTATAGACACCTGTCTGATAGGCAGGTGGAGAAGTTAATTGCGTGATGACCAGACTGTACCCACAACATAAGCTGCCACAATTGCGAGAAGTGGCCTCAAAGAAATGGAAACAAACTGACCCTGGAACTATAGATGAACTGTCCCTAGAACAACCAAGATGATGCTGGTCAGACCACTGATGACCAATTTCAAGATGACTGCCAGAGCTGACTGTGCTGTTTCTGCATGCAGCCCCCTCCGTCTATAAAATCTCTTGCCCCCCATTTGTCAGGGAGGGAGTCGGCCTTTAGACAGATGTCTGCCCCCTACCCTAGTTGCACACATTTGGAACTTTCCTTTCCACCAACCTGGCCTATTTATTGGCTTTCAAGCAGCAAGCAGCCAGACCCCATCTTTTGGTAACAGGACCACATGTTATACAGCCATGAAAATGAGACAGACATTTGAGCTTGATCTGGTAGTTACTGGAGAACCACTGAAGGGTTTGAATAAGGGAGTAACGAAAGTGATGCCTCCATCTAACACTAAATCAGATGGTGATAAAAATGGGAGTTCTAGACTACAGAGATGCAACTATAGTAAATGGGGCCAGACAATATTGTGGAGCAAGAAGTGGACTAAGAGTGAGAAGCTTGGGTTGAGATGTAGAAAGCCAAGTGCTGAAGTCACCGCTGCGTCAGGCGAGAAGTCTTCTCTCTTCAGACATCAATCTCTCTTCATCCATAAATCAGGGAAGGGAGAACTAACCTAAATGACCTCTAGGGCTTTGCCATTCCGTTGTTGTTCAGTCACTAAGTTGTGTCCATCTCTGCAACCCCAAGGACTGCAGCACGCTTGGCCTCCCTGTCCCTCACCATCTCCCAGAGCTCGCCCAAGTTCACTGAATCGGTGATGTTTTCCAATCATCTTATTCTCTGCCACCCTCTTCTGCTTTTGCCTTCGATCTTTCCCAGCATCAGGGTCTTTTCCAGTGAGTCAGCTGTTTGCATCAGAGGCCAAACTATTGGAGCTTCAGCTTCAGCATCAGTCCTTCCAATGAGTATTCAGGGTTGATTTCCCTTAGGATTGATTGGTTTGATCTCCTTGCTAAGGGGCTCTAAAGAGTCTTCTCCAGCACCACAATCTGAAAGCATCAGTGCTTTGGCATTCAGAGTGTGGTCCACTAATCAGCAGCAACAGCATTATTCAAAAGCATATTAAAAATGCAGAATCTCAGGGCCCACCAGAAGAAATCAGATTTGTATTTGAAAAAGCTACTTAGGAGATTTGTTAGCACATTAAAATTTGAATCACTTCTCTAAAGTGTCTGCCACTTCTCAAATGCAGTGGGTTTGAGATCCACTTCAACTCTATCATTTCTCACAGGAAAAAAAAAAAAAAAGCTTACCTAGTTCACTTCACTTGTGCCCTTTTCCTAACCCTAACTTCATCTCAGACTTGGACTTGATGATTCTGGCTAGAATCAGGGGAAAAAGCAGCACTTTGGCAGTACTGCCACCTTGTGGCCAAAACCTGTAAATGCACTTCATATCACCTCTCACCAAGAAAGGAGCTGCCAAGGCTGGCTCTTCTTGCCCCAAACATCTGCACTTAATAAACATGACTCATTCCAGAGACTTTAGGAAATGGGCTCGAGGACAGAGGAGAGGCCAGGCTTTAACGGCTGGGTGACATTTGTGGAGCTGAGGGGAAGGTTAACAAGGAAGTCCTCCCTGTTCCTCCAGGCAGGAGTAAGTAAAGGTGGTGTGACTGTTCCGGGCAAGACGAGGGAAGAGGCCAGGCATGGTTTTTGTTTAATCATCCTTACCCTCTCAATTTCAGATTATTTCCGCCTATGAACATGTTGGAGAGTTGACTGTAGACTTCGCTACAAAGTTTATAAAGCATCTGTAGGTGGCAGGCACTGTGCCACACAGCGGAGATCGTCCTCAAGTTGAAGGCTTGAGTCGAAGACTTGGTCTGAGTTTGGTCTGATGTAAACCACTGATGTGTCTCCCCCCTGGGAAATTCTAACAATGGTCTCTGTCCTCAGGAAGCTCAAGTCTAATCAGGAAGACGACACGCACCATAAAAGAGCATGCAATCAGACTTCAGCAGTGGTACCAATTCACTGTGAACTGAGTAGCTTAAGGGACTCTGGATTCAGTGGAACTTGGGCTGGGTCTGGAGGGTGGGGTAGGATTTGTGTTGATGGAGGGCAGGGCGGAGGAGCATGGAGCTAACTGGGTAGGGATTTCTGTGGCAGGGCCATTAATTGTTCATTTTTATGTTCCTGAACTTATGTAGGGCCTGGCACTTTGCGGCTACTCTGCAAATGTTTCTTGAGTTGAATGATATTTTTGTAAGCCTTTATCTAGGCCTGCTATGTTAGAAAGCATCTGAGGGTGCAGTCCATTACCAGTAAAACACTTTTCTGATGGAAGGTCACGCACACACGTGGAGCCTGAGGGGGTGCTTTATTTAGCTTCCCATCGAGGCCTCGGTAGTCAGGGTTAGCAAGTGCTCATGTCTGCACCCTTGGTGTTGTTCCAAGTAGTATTGTTACCGAGCAGGGTTCTTGGCCTCCTTAATCAAAGGAAATTGAGCAGAGGCCAGACAAGAAACTCAGGCGAGGTTTTATCGGGACCCCTGCTATAGCAGCAGGGAGCAAGAACAAATGACAGGTTCCCTTGCTTGCTCACTGCCTGAAGTGGGTGAGCTGGTTCCTTATATGAGGTGAGGTTAGAGGTGTGTCCAGGGGTCCAGCCTGAGGGATGGCTGAAGTGGTTTGCCCACCTTTTAGGCAGTATTGTGTGCAGGGGGCCCAGTTTAAGCTCCAGGGTCTTCAAAAACAGCAGTTGGGTTTTTTGGTCTCTTCATATCTTTTGTCCAGAATTTGCCCCAACTGCACATGCACGCAGTTTTTCATCCCATATAGTTTCTTTGTGAGCTTCCCTGGCAGCTCAGACGGTAAAGAAGCCGCCTGCAACGCAGGAGACCTGGGTCCCCTCCCTGGGTCAGGAAGATCCCCTGGAGGAGGGCATGGCAGCCCACTCCAGTATTCTTGCCTGGAGAATTCCATAGACAGAGGAGCCTGGTGGGCTACAGTCCATGGGGTCTCAAAGAGTCAAACATGACTGAGCGACTAACATTTTCACTTTTCACTTCAGTTTCTTTGTATTTTGTTGCTCAGAAAGCGGTGTGTCCAGGTGCAAGCACTGCAGCAAAGGGTCCCAGGTCCCAGCCCCAGTATCACTTCCTTCTTTCATCTTGGACTGATTCCAAACAAGATGTCACATCAAGAGCCGCAGAAGCCTGGGCAAACACAGTCCCTGCTGTGGCTCTTGCTTCTCAAACCCCCTTGGACTAGCCTTGAGGGTCTCCCACCAACCCAGGTCCCTCTGCTTTAGGCGGGAACCAAGAGGCCACAGCCACCTGCCTGACCAACAACAAGGAGGACTGTTTAGACCCAGTGCCCCAGGCCAGGGTTCTGGGCAGGAGAGAAGAGCCTCTCCTCCATCCTCTCTGCCTCCCTCCTTATGCGGCCACAGATTTGGAGGACGCTGTCCACAGTAGGGACACCATGATGTCTGAAACTGTGCCGAGGCTGGGAGCAGGGAGGACGGAGGGAGACAGGCCATGTCACCCTCTTTGCCAACCCTTAGCCCTCACTTTTCCTGCCAGACACTGAGCTAGAAAACATCACGCAAACGTATAAGGAAATTCAAACAAGCCAAAAGAAGAAATCATAGCACATTACGGGGTGGGGAGGCGGGAGGGAGGGAGGGGACGAGTACAGCAGCCAGGATACCAGACACCCTCTCATGTTCCTAGGAAGGCTTCTTTCTTTTGTTTGGCTGGTTTTGCCTCCCATATTCCCGTAAAACATGGTCCGCCTGTTACCTAACAAGGCCAGCGCCACTCGGCCCTTCCCGCCCTCTAATGAGAATGCTGGCCTGGGAGTAAAGTGCAGATCCACCCCACCACCCAAGCCACGTAGCACGCATGGCCTGAGCTGCCAGAAGTGGGCACCCTCTCACTGGGAGCTGCTGAAGAGTCGACACGCAGCAGCACTGACAGGTGAAATGAAGGTTCTGATCTCTTCTCTCCTCCTGTTGCTGCCACTAATGCTGATGTCCGTGGTCTCCAGCAGCTCACACACAGGTAAAAAAAAAGTCCACTTTCTATGTAAGATAGAAAGAGGGGAGAAACATGGCGAAGCAGGAAACAGCATGACCGCACACGCGGTAAAATGTAGCCCCTGCAGGCTACGGGGGTTAGCGGTGAGTTAGCCTGTCTGGGCGCCTGTTTCTTTATTTACAAAAATGAATGAACTGAACGTAAATCCTAAGAGTGTTGTGAAGTTAAAGGAGCCCGTGTGTATGGAGTGTCTGCAAGGGTAGCTGGCAGGAGAGGACCTTACCTCTCCCCGAATCCCTGTTTGGGGGTATTGACTGTCCTGGGGACCGGGCCTGGAGGCCGTGCAGAAAGGGTGTTGAAGGCAAGTGTGCGTCTAGTCAGTCATCCTCGATTATATTTTTCCTAATACACTAGACGTGCCCCAACAATTCTTAATGCTATTTCATGGTAAGGTGATAAACCGGAAAATCACATCACCAGGTAGTGCCCGTGTTTGAAGCTGTGACCACACCAAGCCCTGTTTGAACAGCTCACCTTTAGGAAGCAGATCCTGGGTTAGGAGCTCCAAATCCACCCCACTGTTCCCTACAGCCGGAGTGGCCCAGCCCTTAGCAGAACAACTGTGCAGACGGGGCCCTCTCCCCACCTATGTTCCCACTCTAAGTGACCATCTCCCCAGGCGCTACTTTGAGATGAAGTAGCTTTGTTACACACTCAGCATCAAGTGGGTCCTAAAATCAGGAGTCTACCCTCCTGCACCCATTTCCAGCATCTTCTCCCTTATAGAGTTCCCTGGAAGCCGCTGGGCCCCATGGCCCGGCAGGGGAGCCCTATACTAGCATTCTGGGAGGGAAGTCTTTTCCACCGCTGTGACAGGCCCCCAGGCTGGAGACCTCAGCCTGGATTCCAAGCTCCAGTCACAGCCGCCTTTCCCGGCCATCCCCCCGCACCCCGCACTAACAAGGGCCCGTGTTCCTCTCAGCCGGAATCTCGGAACCTCGGCTGCTCTCCAGCTGCTCTTGTGTCTTCCCACCAGCTCGGTTCTGCTCCCACCACTGCCCTGATGTGACCCAGAGGCAGACATGAGCCTCCTCCCTCCCCTGCACAAGCTCGGCCCCGACTGGACTCTCTCTGCACGATCCACATTCCACCTTGAGTGTTGGTGCGTCTCCTACCCCAACCACTGCCCTTCTGTGCTGTAACCTCGCCACTGGCACACTCTGGTGTCTTGTTTGCATGTTCCTCCTGTGACCCGGCAAGGTGCTAGGTAAATATATCTAAGTGGAAGAAGAAATCCTCAGGTTTCTAAGTTCAAAATTTTGCTCTTAGGAGACTGGCCTCTCTTTACAAGACTTTGGTGGCTCAGACAGTAAAGAATCTGCTTCCAGTGCGGGACACCTGGGTTCGATCCCTCGGTCAGGAAGATCCCCTGGAGAACACAATAGTAACCCACTCCTGTAATCTTGCCCGGGAAATCCCATGGACAGAGAATCCTGGTGGGCTACAGTCCGTGGGGTCGCAAGAGTCAAACACTATTGAGCGACTAACACCTTCACTTTCAGAAGACTGGACACCCTGGTTTCATAGCAGCTCTGCTGACATTAGAGCTTAATAATTCTCAGTTGTCAGGTGGCGGGGTACACTGTTCAGTAACATGTTTAGCAACATCCGAGTGGCCTCTACCCTTCTAGAAGCCAGTTAGCAGCCTCTCCCTGCCCACCCCCCAGTTAATACAGCCAAAAATATCTCCAGACACAGCCAAATGTTCCCTGGAGGGGGATCCAGTCCCCACTGGAGCCACTGCTCTCTACCAACAATTCTCAAACACGGCAACACGTTTAGACTCACCTGGACCTTCAGACTCAGGCTTGAATTCAGGGGCACCGCGATCCAATTCCTGGCTCCATCACTTACCCTGCTCCATCACTTACCTTGCAACCCTAGACAAAATGCTTAACATTTTAAAATTATTTATTATTTATTTCATTTATTTTTGACTGCACTGGGTCTTTGTTGCTGTTCGTGGGCTTTCTCTTATTGCCAGGAGTGGGGGCTACTCTCGAGTTGCAGTGCATGGGCTTCTCTTCATGGTGGCTTCTCTTGTTGCAGAGCAGGGCTCTAGGGCGTGTGGGCTCAGCAATTGTGGCTCACGGGCTTAGCTGCTCTGTGGCATGGTCTTCCCTGACCAGGGATCAAACCAGTATCCCCTGCATTGGCAGGCAGATTCTTAACCAGTGGACCACCAGGGAAGTCTGGATGCTTAACATTTTTAAGCCTCGGTTTTAGCATCTTAAAATGAATAAAATACCACTTGGCTTATACAACTGTTGTGAGAAGTAAACACTCAATAATGTGAACTTACTAAGGGTTCAGTAAAACTGAGAAAAGTGTTAGTCACTCCGTCCTCTATGACTTTGCGACTTGAGTAAAGTAGCCACTAAGGCACAAGAACAAGGAGTTTGGGAAAGCTCACTGAGCCACCCCGAGTCCTTGCAGTCCAAACCAGTCAATCCTAAAGGAAATCAACCCTGAGTATTCACTGGAAGGGCTGATGCTGAAGCTGAAGCTCCAACACTTCGGCAATCTGAGAAGAGCCAGTTCATTGGAAAAGACACTGATGCTAGAAAAGATTGAAGGCAGGAGAAGGGGACGACAGAGGATGAGATGGTTGGATGGCATCACCGACTCAATGAACATGAGTTTGAGCAAACTCCAGATGGCGAAGGATAGGGAAACCTGGCGAGCTGCAGTCCATGGGGTCTCAAGGAGTCGGATATGACTGATCGACTGAACAACAACACTGAGCCACCAGGTGGCGCAATTATAAACCACAGGAAACCGGGGTTGGCGGCAGGACTCAACGGTTTCTCAGACAAGGGTAGTTTGCAATGCTGGACCAAGTCTGGCAAGAAGAAATAACAGTACACAATATTCCTGCTCAGAAATACTCCAAATAAAATCTTATCTTGCTTTATCTCTTAAAGTAACCACGTGCATGCGTGTGTGTTAAGTCCTTTCAGTCATGACCGACTCTTTGTGACGCTATGGACTGTAGCCCACCAGGCTCCTCTATCCATGGAGTTCTCCAGGCAAGAATACTAGAGTGGGTAGCCATGCATTCCTCCAGGGGATCATCCCGACCCAGGATCAAACCCTTGTCACCTGCAGCTCCTGCACTGCTGGCAGATTCTTTACTGCTGCGCCGCCAGGGAAGCCCCAAAATAACCACATACATGCTTAATATGCTTTTCCCAGGGAAGAGGGGAAAAAAGAAATAGCTGAGACGTGATGACAGTTATTATTACTTCCAATAATAATTCTTTGTAAGATTACTTATTAATTATAATGTTACATATAATAGTAGCTTCCATATGTTAATCTTTGTGGCGGGCTTCTCCTAAGCACTTTACATATATTAACTTATTGTGTCCTCAAAGAAATCTAGTGTACTTTTTTATTATCTTTTCACTTTTCAAACTTAAAAAAAAAAAAGTTGTAAAAACGATCAGAGTTCCAATAGATTCAAACTCCACGCAGTTGTTTTCAAATAACGCCACACATAACTGTAATACAGTTATGGAAACTGGAAAATTAGCAGTTACACGATACTATCAGCTAACGGACACATTTTTAGAATTTGCTAATCAACCACTGATGTCCCTTTCCTGCTCAGAATCCAATCCAGGATCCCACAGTGAAGAAAGTTATCATCCTTCCTGGTCTCCTCCTGTCTAAGGCACTTTCTCAGGCTCCCTTATCTTTCAAGACCTTGACACTTTGGAAGAGTACTGTTTTGTAGAATGTGCCTCCATATGGGCTTATGTGACGTTTCATCGTGACTACGTTCAGATATGGGCACTGACACCACAGAAAGGATGCTTGCCTTCTCGGTGCAGCACATCAGAAGGCCCAGGGTAACAATGCCTCTCCTGGTGGGGACGCTGAGTCTGAGCCTGGTTGAGGTGGTGTCCATAAAGGCACTATTTCTCATTATGGTTAATAAGTATCCTGTGGAGAGATAGTTTGAGACTGTCCAAATAACATGTTTCTTCTCGTCATACTTATGCCCATTAATTTTTAAAATCCATGGGTGATTCTTGCCTGCTGCTGCTGCTACTGCTGCTCAGTCGCTTCAGTCGGGTTCGACTCTGTGTGACCCCATAGACGGCAGCCTACCAGGCTCCTCCGTCCCTGGGACCCTCCAGGCAAGAACACTGGAGTGGGTGATTCTTGCCTACAACAGGTATTACTCTGGTTTTAGCAAATCAGTGATTTTCTGTTTCCAATATTCCTTCTATGTTTATCAATTAACATTCCCCTATGAGGAAGAGCTGTTCCTGCACCAAATATCCCTTCACAGCATCTATTTATCCAGTGTCTCTACATCCTGGAGGAAGTGATGTGTAGTCAGGGATGTAGTAGGCAGCCCCTTATGTTATGGGCTTTTCAAAAATCGTTGCTTTAAAACCATGAATTGAATACAAAAGAGAGAGAGAGAGAGCTATTGCTTCTCTCCCATTTATTTAGTTATTAAATTATGTACTTATATAAGTAAAGACTCAGGGGTATTTGTGGATTATAACCCATTACCATCCTTATATACAACGTTGCTCCTATTGTCCCAGAGCTGGCCACTGAGCCCCATCCAGATGGCTTCAGGGTCTTTCGGGACATATCATTTCTTTAGCAGTCCTGACTTTCTCACACTGAAATGGAGCAGGACTCTATGGTCCTTGCCCCCCACCCCGCACCGTGTCCTCTGCCTGTCTTTTGTCTGTGGAAAACTTTAGTCAAAGAATAGGCTTAATTAGAGAAGTGAGAAATGTGGAAACAAAGGAAAACAGTCAAAGGAGACTAAATAATAATAATGTAGTCATTAAGCAGAGTCAAGGACCTTTAGTTCTTTCTTAACGGCTATAGATAATATTCTGAGCCATATCCTGTGAGCTGTCTTATAGACAGCAAAACAGCAGGTGGAGAAGTTAATTACATGATGACCAGACTGTGACATGAGCTGCCATGATTCTAAGAACTGGCCTCAAAGAAATGGGAACAAACCAACCCTGGAACTGAAGATTAACTGTACATAAAACAACCAAGATGATGCTGGCTAGACTACTGATGACCAATTTGAAGATGACTGTCAGAGACGACTGTGCTCTTTCTACGTGTAGTACCCCCCACCTTCTGTCTATAAAACCTCCTGTCCCACTGGTTCCCAGGACAGGCAGTGGGGAGTCAGCCTTTGGACAGATGTCTGCCACCCTTCCCCTCAGTTGCCAGCATCTGAAATAAAGCAATTTTTCGTTTCCACCAACCTGGCCTGTTTATTGGCCTTTTGAGCAGCAAGCAGCTGGACCCCACACCTTTTGATAACACCTCAAGATGTTCCAAGGTCATCTTGTACTTCCCTTCTGCAGCCCTGGAGTCACCCGTTTCTCCACAGAGCTCTGGCTCCTTTCATGGGAGAATGATAATCACAAATCTTGGGTACTAGGTATTGCCCATGGCTACCAGGGCTAACCACGTGGACACAGTGTCAGACTTTATTTATTTATTTATTTATTTTGGCTCCAAAATCACTGCAGATGGTGATTGCAGCCATGAAATTAAAAGATGCTTACTCCTTGGAAGGAAAGTTATGACCAACCTAGATAGCATATTCAAAAGCAGAGACATTACTTTGCCAACAAAGGCCCGCCTAGTCAAGGCTATGGTTTTTCCAGTGGTCACGTATGGATGTGAGAGTTGGACTGTGAAGAAAGCTAAGTGCCGAAGAATTGATGCTTTTGAACTGTGGTGTTGGAGAAGACTCTTGAGAGTCCCTTGGACTGCAAGGAGATCCAACCAGTCCATTCTGAAGGAGATCAGTACTGGGTGCTCTTTGGAAGGACTGATGCTAAAGCTGAAACTCCAGTACTTTGGCCACCTCATGCGAAGAGTTGACTCATTGGAAAAGACTCTGATGGTGGGAGGGATTGGGGGCAGGAGGAAAAGGGGACGACAGAGGATGAGATGGCTGGATGGCATCACCAACTCGATGCAAGTGAGTTTGGGTGAACTCCGGGAGTTGGTAATGGACAGGGAGGCCTGGCCTGCTGCAATTCATGGGGTCACAAAGAGTCAGACACGACTGAGCGACTGAACTGATTGAACTGACCAGGGCTATTGACTTCCCTGGTGGTTCAGATAGTAAAGAATCTGCCAGTGCAGGAGACATGGGTTCGATCACTTGGTCACAAAGATCTTCTGAAGAAGGAAATGGCAACCCACTCCAGTATTCTTGCCTGGGAAATTTCCTGGACAGAGGAGCCTGGCAGGCTACAGTCCATGAGATTGCAAAGAGTCAAGACATGACTGAGCATGCACGCACTAGGGCTCTTAGGTCTAGGCCCTCTGGTGGACAGATGTGTTCGTACACACACCAATGTACTTTTTTAGCTTGGTTTTATAAATTATGTAAACAGATCACAGAAAAGTTAAGCAAACTTG
Organism: Bos indicus; assembly: GCF_029378745.1. Taxonomy (NCBI): domain Eukaryota; kingdom Metazoa; phylum Chordata; class Mammalia; order Artiodactyla; family Bovidae; genus Bos; species Bos indicus. The sequence continues at coordinate 51,419,299 of NC_091777.1, forward strand.
TCCAAAATCATAATGCTCATAAGTAGAGGATATGAGAGGTAAAAATAATAACAGATCTACTGCAAAACCTAACATGGGGAAGCAACTGCTTTACACATACAAGTTAGCAGAACAATAAGCCACTATAGACACTCCTTTTGGGAAATAACTGGAAGTCTGCAATAATACCCACTATAATAACCACAGTGTACTGAACATCTACTTGAGCACTGGGCCCACAGTAGCTTCTTTATTCCTAACATCACTGCAAGGTGGATACTGATAGACACTCTATAAACCATAGAATCGATGATCAAAGAAGCTAAGTGACTTCTCCAAGACCATACAGCTAACTGACAGAGCACGCAGTTGACCTCAGGAACGTCTGGATTCCTTGTGGTCCATGCTTATTCCACCATATCAATATTTTCCAAAATTTATTTTAGGTAAAACATAAGTAAGCTTCTACTTTAATAGTCATACGTTTATTTTTAATGTATCTCTAAGCATGTATCAAACCCAGAATCTCACAGAAAATATTGCATAGAATGAAGATGTTATGTAAATTAAATTTATTTAAAGAAAAATGTATTAATATGAAATAAATAATAGTAGAGGTGGTCTAAGCTATAGCAAAAATTAAGGTGGTCCAAAAATGTCTGAACTTTGGGGGACACGATACTGTAGTAACAGCGTCATTTTCAGTTACACCATGAAATTAGGGTCATACAGGCTGCAGAAAGAACAACAGACTAAGAGCCTTGGATCTAGGTTTTAGCACCAGATGAGTCACCATTACCTTTATGACCTCGGGCATTTCATTTGCTCTCTCAGGGTCTCAGTTTCCTCACCTGAAAATAAAAGAGACAGTAGTTTAGTTAATATAACTTTTTTTAAAGCAACTTGGTAAAGATATCTAGAAAAATAAAACTGTTCTTAACTTTGGACACAGTAATTCCACTTGTGTTCCCTAACACAGAAATCCAACATGTGGAAAACAGTTACAAAGAAATTTATCAATATCTAAAAATAAAACAATCTAAATATTCAGCAGTGAGAGAGCACTTAGGTAATCTGAAGTGCGTATACTTGCGAGTGTTATGAAGTCATTTAAAATGTCTGTTTTGGGGACTTCCCCGGTGGTCCAGTGGCTAACACTCCACAATCCCAATGCAGAGGGCCGGGATTCCATCCCTGGTCAAAGAACTAGATCCCACATGCTGCAACTAAGAGTTTGTAACTGAAAAAAGATCCCACCGTGCTGAAACGAAGACCAACCAGTGAAGCCAAACGAAAAAAAAATTTTATTTTAAAAAGTCTGTTATCAATGTTGTAAGACAACACAGGAACAAGCTTACGAAGTGAATAAAAAGGAAAATGTTCACATAGTGTGGCTATCACTATATTTAAAAAGTCATACGCACACTAAAATTCCAACAGTTGGCAAGAGTAAACATTTTTATTTGGACTTTACAAATTTTCTGTAATATAGTTAAAATGAAAACGTTAAAAATGAAAAAGAAAACTCCTCAGTGAAAGGGTTCCACTCATGATCTCCAAGATTACCTCTGACTCTAATATTCTGTGGGTTGTCTCTGGAACCAGAAGTAGAGGTCAGACGAGAGTAAAATATTAGAAAAGTTTAGATGGCAGGGGCCATGGCTGTTGAAATTAACACCACTCAAAACAGCATGTGAAAACACTTGGAAACAAGCACTTGGAGAAATGATGTAACACTCTCCATCTGTTTAGCAGAAAGGGCACGAGTCTGGGATCAGGAGAGCTAGACTGAACCAGAGGCTACTCTAAGGGCCCTCTCCAGACAACGTGTCCATCTGCTTATCAGACACTTACCACGCGTCTACCGTGTGTCAGCAGCCACGTAGCTGAGTGACTATTGAGTTATCGGTTCAGCATCTAGTGAGGGAGAAAGATTTTTAGTTTGCTACACTTGCCCATAACAAAATACCACAGACTGTCAGGCTTAAAACAACAACTTATTTCCTCACAACTCTGAAGACTGGAAAGCTCAAGATCAAAGTGTCAGCAACTTTGGTTTCTTCCAAGGACGCTCTCCTTGGCTTACAGATGGCCATCTCCTTGCTGTTTCCTCACTGGTCATTCCTCTGTGCATGGGCATGCCTGGTGTCTCTTTGTGTGCCCATATCTCTTCTCCTTATAAGAACTCCAGTCAGATTGGAATAGAGCCCACCATAAGGGTCTCATTTTAACTTAATCATCTCTTTAAAAGGCCCTATCCTCAAATACAGACTTTCTGAGTTATTAAGGGTTACGGCTTCAAAGAATTTTAGGGGGACAGAATTCAATACATAACACATTTCAAACAACAAGCTTTAAGTGTGATTGTACAATGATAGTTGTTTAGTTGCGAAGTGGAGTCCAACTCTTTACAACCCCATGGACTGTGGCACGCCAGGCTTCCCTGTCCTTCACTATTTCCCAGGGTTTGCTCAAATTTATGGCCGTTGAGTTGGTGATGCTATCTAACCATCTCATCCTCTGTCTTCATCTTCTCCCAATCATCTTCTTTTGCCGTCAATCTTTCCTAGTATCAGGGTCTTTTCCAATGAGTTGGCTCTTTGCATCAGGTGGCCAAAGTACTGGAGCTTCAGCTACCGTATTCAAATACAGTAGGGAACCATGTGAAGGTATAATTCAGTCTGGCAGGAAATATGAACAACTCCTGTACAGAGGAAGCATCATCTGGACCCAATTGCAGCTCCAGAATACCTAAAAAACATCACCTTGGTTGTCATAAAAAAATATTTTAGGTCTTACAAGACGGGCATAAGAGAGCATCAGGTGATAAGACAGACTTGAATAGAGACAAAAAGAGGAATGGATTTGTTCCAGAGGAACAAAGGTAAATACCAACTCCTAACAGTTGAACTGGGACTATGGATTCAAATACAACAAAACATGGAGGTCAGGTGAAGTTCCTGACTGGTTAACAGAATAATCTACTCCTTGCTCTCATTCCTTAAGTCTTCAGGATTTTAATGTTTGTAGGAGGGAATCTTAATAGGGGGAGAATGTAAGGTCTTGATTAACCCCTACTTTTCCATCCAGAAATCATTCTTTCTCCACCTACTTCTAGGTAAGCTTTTCTCTAAGTCAGATTTTAAACTTCAATCCCTTATCCATTTAAAATACTCCTCTCTTGGATGTGAAGAAAATGGAACCCTCCTACACTGTTGGTGGGAATGTTAATTGGTATAGCCACAATGGAAAACAGTATGGAGGTTCCTCAAAAAACTAAAAATAGAGTTGCCATATGATCTAGCAATCCCACTCCTGGGCATATATCTGGACAAAACTAGAATTTAAAAAGATACATGTGCTATTTACAATAGCCAGGACATGGGAAGCAACCTAAATGCCCTTCCACAGATGAATGGATAAAGAAGATGTGGTATGCATATACAAAGGAATATTACTCGGCCATTAAAAAGATGAAACAATGCCATTGGCAGCAACATGGGTGGACCTACAGATTGTCATTTACTAAGTGAAGTAAGCCATAAAGAGAAAGACAAATGCCATATGATATCACTTATATGTGGAAGCCAATGACCCGAGTGGACTTATTGACAAAACAGAAACAGGCTCACAGACATAGAAAGCAAACCTATGGTTACCAAAGGGAAAAGGGGGTGGGGGAGGGATAAATTAGGAGTTGGGGATTAGAAGATATAAACCATTATATATAAAATAGACACACAAAAATGTCCTACAGTATAGCACAGGAACCTGTTAGATTCAATATCCTGTAATACATCCTAATGGAAAAGAATACGAAAAAGAATATATTTGTGTGTGTGTATGTATAAAGCTGTATCACTTAGCTGTAGGCTGGAAATTAACACAACATTGTAAACGAACTATACAATTTAAAAACTAAAATAGAGAATTTCCTGGCAGTCCAGGGGCTAGGACTCTGCACCTTCACTGCCAAGGGCCTGGGTTCAATCGCAGATAGGGGAACTAAGATCCTACAAGCCACACGGTATGGCTTAAATAAATAAGATACATATAAAATACTTCTCTCTTGAAGTACCCTAGATCCTTGAGTACAAAGGAAGAGCAATAGAGCTGCGCTAACCCAGAAGCACGGTGATCAGGAACCAAGTCTCTTGGCGCCTTCCCTTTCCAGTGCCTGGAAGTTACCAGTTTCCTTCCTACAGGGGTTGCCAGAGGCCAGAGGAACCAACGCCAGGCTTCTGGGAGGTGGCTCCAAGAAGGAGGCCAAGAATGTGAGTGCAAAAGTCAGTAACAAAATATTGACAATGAGAGTGCACCATCAATATCCCCACTTGCTCTCCTGAATCCCTCTGAGAGCAGAGCAGATATTACCTGAGCTGTCCTCACCCCCTGCCCTCTCCCCCAGCCCATCATTCATTTCTTCCTGAGTCTCATGTAAGAGCCAGACTTCTCCAGGGTTCAGGGGAGCTGGCTGAAGGTCTGGCCCTCTCCCTTACCCTTTTCCCCAACAACCCAGGGCTGCCTTCCAAGAGGTTCCTGGACCCCATCTTCAGCCTAATTTTACTCACAGGCAAGACTGAAACAGAGAGGGAAAATGGCTTAGTTTGAAGTAAAGCAGCCACTAAAAGGCAGACACCTAGGTCTTTTTTTAATGTTTATTTATTTGGCTGCCTCAGGTCTTAGTTGCAGCACACAGGATCTTCATCGCATCATGTGGGAACTTTCATTTGGCAAATGGACTCTCTAGTTGTGGCACACGGGCTCCAGGGCAGGTGGGCTTCAGTAGTTGCAGCATGGGTTTAGTTGCTCTGCAACATGTGGGGTCTTAGTTCCCCAAGCAGGGGTCAGACTGAGTCCTCTGCCTTGCAAGGAGGATTCTCATCCACCGGACCACAAGGGAAGTCCAAAACTATTCACATAAGTTTTATGGATTTCCATTGATATATAACACAGTGTAATAAGATTGGTTAAAGGCACAGAGCAAAACGGGCTTCCCAGGTGGCTCCAGAAGTAGAGCCCGCCTGCCAATGAAGGAGACATGAGATGTGGGTTCGATCCCTGGGTTGGGAAGATCCCCTGGAGGAGGGCATGGCAACCCACTCCAGTATTCTTGCCTGGAGAATCCCATGGACAGGGAAGCCTGGCAGGATTGCAAAGAACAATATGTATAGCACAAGCTCATTTAAGTAAACTATTATGTTTACATACAAAAAGGTATGGAGAACAAAACTATTCTGTATAAAATAAATAAGCTTTTACTTTAATTTATCCACTAGATGAGTCTTACTTTTAACATTTTAAAAGCTCTCATTAAAATTAAATTCTAAAAATGTTAACAGCAGTCTCTCCCTTTTCTTTTCACCCTAGGACACCAAAGACACCACAGGAAGCCAACCAAGCCCTCCAGAGCCTTGACAGCAATTTCTCAATGTCAGCTGGCAAGCTTTGCTCTGTCTTTAGAGGCGCTCTGAGACCCCACCCTCCCAATGAAACATTCTGTCAACAAGGCCGTGAGCGCACCTAGAAGATGCTCTTCTTCCACCTCAGGTTCCCCACCACAGTCCCTAGTCCCTAAACCATTCTAGTATTCTCAAAAAAACAAAACATTATCGCCAGAATTACCGTGACCTCTAATGCCTTCTCCTAACAGTCTTTTCCTATGGCCTCTACAGACCCAGGCTTAAGTTTACTTACCTGAAAGAAACCGGGGAAGCCAAGTTTCCTAGCTGGCATCGCCTGACCTTAAATTGAACCAGACAAGTAACCAATTAATATATTTAAATATAATTAGGCACAGTGGTAAAGAATCTGCCTACCACTGCAGGAGACACAAGAGATGTGGGTTTGATCCCTGAGTCCCTGGAGGAGGAAATGGCAACCCTGCTCCAGTATTTTTGCCTAGAAAATTCCATGGACAGAGGAGTCTGGAAGGTTACAGTCTTTGGGGTCGCAAAGAGTCAGACACGCCTGAGAACACACACATGATATCAGAATTATTTCTTTCAAAGAGACCTGGAAATTCACATTCAATCCAGTGAACCCATTTTACTCCGTAAATTCCAAACTTAATCCAGATTCTACACACACCTCTCCCCAATATCATCCTCAATCTCTCTCCCCTACCCAAACTTTTATTTCTTTACTCATTTGAGAAGTCTTTCTACGGTAAAAGCTAGATAGAGCAAAGAAAGAAGTTAAAGTAATAAGTAAGACATTGTCTTAGCAAAGATAATGTAGATTAAAAAAAAACACCTGTCAGTTTCCTAGCACATAAAATGCCTCCAGTATTTATGATTATCATCATCATCATTAATGGTCAAGTGACCCTGTAAGTTTCCAATCTACTACAGAAGATGTATGTACAAAAGCAGAGTTGAAGGCTAGAGAGATGGTGTGGAAAATCTCAAATGCCACTCTGAAAAGGGCTTCAAGTGAAAAAATGAGAGGGCATATTTTTTTGTAACATGGGGATAAAATTATCAGAATGAAAACATAAGGAAATAAAAATGGATTTGGAAGAATGAGTAAAGAGGAAAACATTAAAACAGTGTAGATCCTAGGGATTCCCTGGATATCCAGTGGTTAGGACTTGGCACTCACTGCTGGGGTCCAGGTCCAATCCCTGGTCGGGGAACAAAGATCCTGCAGAGCACTGTGGCCAAAAGAAAAAACAAGTGTGGATCCTGCTTCCCCCTCGACCATTTCTCCAAATATCAGAAGGGGAGAAAAGAAACGCTCAGCCAGAGGCTGCCTTCTGTCATTCAGATGAACGAAGACTAAATTAGGGTGCTGGTCTTATGAGAAGCAGCATTTTAATGGATTGGTGAGTTGGGTGGGGTCCTATTTATGACACAACAGGGCAAGCCCCTGCCGTCTGATAGGACAGTGTGCTGGGCACACAGCCTCCTCCTGTTCCCAGGCCCGCCTCTCAAAAGCAGGAGGCACAGAAGCACATTACTGGGCTCAGGAGTAGAGGGGCCACTTGCCAACTGCCTTAAAAAGGAAAAGCAGAGATGCCAGGATGAAGGAGTGGAACCCAAAGGCAGGTGCCATCATGAGCAATCAGTGAAGGAGGCCCAGATCTGTGAAAAAGTAAAGCCCAGAAGGATGAAGCCTGGGAGATCAACAGTTCCCTTCAGGGAACTCACAACAGTGGAGCCAGGCTCTAAGTTAGTTTCTAGGCCTGACTGGGAACCTGAGCCACCCCAGATACCTATCACCCAGCCAGCGTCTGAGCCAGAAAAGACACCCACAGCTCAGCCAGCATCTAAGGCTCAGCAGGCACCCGATCTACCACAGAACCTCACTGCACAGCAAAGACCCCTTGCCCAACAGGAAACTGAAGCCCAGCAGGAACCTCCAGCACAGCAAAAATCCACTCTGCACCAGGAATTTCATGTCCCACAGGAGTCTGCCCCGCAGCTGTCACCTCCCATCCAAAGGGTGCCCTTTAGCAAACAGGAAGCTGCCTCACAGCACAGACCTGAGCCAGGAAAAGAATCTAGAACTCAACAGGACCCAGAACTGAGAGAGGGATCCAGAGCCCAGCGGCAACCTGAACCCCAAAATGAACCACCTGCCCAGACTGAACCGATGTCCCAAGAGAGACAGCAACAGTCAGAACTTGCAGCTCAGGGAGTCAAATCCGGAGAGGAATCTTTGGCTGAGTGGCGATTTCTATCAAAACGAAATGAACCATCTGAACAGCCATCGACCTCAGAATCGAAGACATTTCTTGAGTGGGTCACAGATTCAGGCACAAAACCAGATGTGGGGTTCACATTAGACATCGATTCACCAGCCACCCTGGGTAGGATGGCGGACCCTGGAAAGAAGCTGGCCTTCAAAGAGCAACCTGGTTATGAAATGATGTCAGGATTCGGTGGGATGCTAACACCCAGGAAGAAAATCAGCAGCCAGAATCCCAGACAATACCGGTACACAGGTGAGTTGAGCTTGGAGGAAGGGAGAGGGGGAGGGGCTCCCATGGATGGTCACTCATTCAGTCAAGAACTAAGACCTGCCAGAACGTCAGGTGAGCTCAGGTCACCGTCCAGCAGTCCAGACACAGAGCCAGAGCCCCCTTTGATGGAGGAGGGAGCTGAGGCCTGGAGAAGAGAGGGAGCCTGTAGGGGACTGAGCAGTAGGGGTGGCCGGCGGTGTCAGGATCCGCAGCCAGCCTCCGATTCCTTGCCCTGTTCCAGGCTACCTCCCCGCGGGGACAGGGGGGAATCAAACAGAAACTAAGGCTGTGGGCGAGGGTGGGTGCTCATCCCCCGGGCCCAGAACTCTGAGCACCGCTGGGGCAAGCACCTCGCTGACCAGGGACCCTTACGCTAGGTGGGTTGCCACGCAGGCAAGGCTGGACATCGGGCAGGGAAGGCCCTTCAACTCTCCGGGGTGTCTAGTAGGTTGGAAGACACTCGTCCCCGGGGAGTCCCAGTCCTGCCAGGCCCATGGCCTCGTAGGGTGTGATCTCAGGAAGCGGAAGGCTCAGGAGAGGCGCTGGGGCTCCGCCAAATCCCAGGCCGTCTGGGCTGCGCGCAGGGAGGGAGACTTGGGGGGCGGTGTGGGCAGGTCGTGGGCATGAGACTCCGCTGGAGACAGCACCCCTGCCCCTTTTCCTCCTCCGAAGCCAACGATGGTGTGTGCCCCCGGGGAGCAGGCTCGGCCCTGAACTCCTCTGGGCTCAGAAGCCCTGCTCTGCACGAGAACGGCCGCAAGTTCTCTCCAGGGAACATGGGTGACACAGCCAGAGAGGGAGAAAACAATGCAGCCCCAATCCTGGAGCTGAAGGCGCTGCGAAGCCGTTAGTCCGAAGGCTGGTAAATAGGGGTCTCAGCCCAGGGGCCTGTACCTCCTGGAAGCGCTGGGTCGTCTCAGGACTCAGGAGGAGAGGGTCATGGTGTCTCTCAGTGCCAGGGCTCGTCGTGTGTTTCGGAAGGGTGTGGAGGAGAGACAGGATGGTATTTCTGGTGTTTCTCTGGGCCTCCCGAATCCAGTCACAAGGGATGCCCTTATCACAGCTCTGCCACAACCAAAGCCTCTCCACCCACGCCCCCGCCTCCCCGTGCCAGAGTGTGTGCGCATGCGCGAGCCTCGAGTCGCCTCTGTTTCCCGCCTTTTCCCAGGACAGCGCGGTACCCCCGGCCTCCTCTCCACCCTGCGGGCTGGTGCGCGGCTTGGAGCTAGTGCGCAGGCGCCGAGCACCTTATATATATATATATATATATATATATATATATATATATATATACACACACACACACACATACACACACACACACACACACACACACATCCCTACCCCCACCCCCCGCCGCCCCCGGCCTTCCATTCTAGCGGGGAGGAACAGGACACGGAGAAGAAGAACCCCAATAGGAGCAATAGGACAACTAGAAGACAGAGGGCGGGGGGAGGGGGGCGGAAAGGCGGGGCTTCCTCCTCCAACGGCTCCCAGGCAGAGTCACGCCTCCTGCGCTGCAGCCCCGCCTCGGCCTTGAATTGCCTGAGGACCTGGCCGGCTCCCTACCCTCAGGAGGAGGCGAAGTTGCATCCTGCTTACTTCTAAGCGGACAGGCACAGTACGTTCTAGACGACCCCTACGTGGGCAGGTGAGTGGGAAGACGAGGATGACAGCCAACACGTGACTAAATCGGGGCTTCCTTGCTGGGGTGACCATTAGGGACTCCCCGCTAGTTCTGCCGGAATACGCTTTTAGCCGCCTCCAGGGCTGCATTTTTGTTGGTCGCGGGCCCTTTAAAGCACGCGAAGGGGCGGGGCCAGACTTTAGGCCTTAGTGGAGAGGGGCGGGACCCGAGTGTCGAGGCCGGCCCACCTCGCTCAGGGGGCGGGACCCAGAGAGGAGCAAGTCCAGGATTGGGTGATGTGGGGGCTCGGCGGTGGTGCGTGTGAGGATCGGCCCTCGGGGCGGAGACTGGCGGGTGGAATTGGCTCAGGCGGGTGTGTAATTTGCCGCGGGAACGGGACCGCGGAAAATTGATGGAATCGGCCTGGGAAACGAGGCCCCGGGTGGCCTTTGAGGCTCCGGCCTCGAAGAGGGTTCAAGAGGGGTCCAAAAGTCAAAGGCGCCGGCGGTGGCGAAAAGCCAGAGCCAAAGGTGAGTGGGCGGGGGCCGGCAGCAGCACGGAAGGAACCTTAGACATCCTGCGGGGAAACTGGTGACCGAGTGGACTGACCTACTGCCACGAGAAGTGGGGGACGCTCGTGGACTGGCTCATTGCCGCCCTGCGGTGCGGGGGTGTGGAGATAATCCACTATGAGAAGCGGGTGACGTGAGAGGGAAGTATCATCTCCAGCAGAGAGGCTCTCGGATGCCCCAGTACCGTGTTAGGGGAAAGAGTCCAGAATGTTAGTGTCCCGAACTAGCGTTCCCGCTCTGACTTCGTTCTCGCTCTGACTTCGTTCTTGCTCTGTGGCTGTGGCAGCTCTTGCCTTGTGATTCCAACGTGGGAAATGGTTCAAGCCCCGATTTTCAAGTCTCTGAGACTCTTAAGACGGTTATAGGGGAGAGATTTAGAAGTTGTTGCCCAAAGAGGAAGTTTTGGAGTGTAAGGTAGGAGGAAGTGGTGCCCCACAATGGGGCATACTTGGAGGAGGGGGTGCAGTACCGCTCCCAACAGCCCTGCCCCACCATCCTTCATTCAGTCTGCTCATTCATTTGCTGTCAGTCCACCATCCTCAGGCTGGCTGCCCTAGTATCTAGGTTCTTGACTCCTACTCCAAGGACTAAGAGGCCCTGGGTTGGCTTGGGACAGCTTGACCTTCACTTGGGAGAAAGGAGAGCTGCCACCTGGGTTCCCTAGGTTGTCACGTTATTCACAAGTCCTGGCAGGCTGGAGAAACACTGACAGACGAGACATCCTGCCAGCCTCAGGCCCACATGAAGTCCTTGCTGGATTAGGAGTGTCGACCCACCTGAAGACCTATGGGAATTTCCTCTGCAGGAAAGAAGCTGACAGCCCTGACTTAGTCCAGAGACCCCAAACTCATCACCCTCCCTGCCATAGACGTCATCGGTAGCCAAGGGTAGAAGTGCAGCTGGCTCCAGACGCGCACAGGAAGGCTCAGAGCTCAAACTGGGATCCGAGGGCATTCCTTGTCACACTGCAGGACACAGCTTCACAGACAGGACCAAGTGCCCAGAGGCAAGACAATGATCAGGAAATGGGCCTTGGAGACCTGGTGCCTCAGGCTGTGAGGGGGTGGTACACTGGACAGAGGCTCCCTCCCTCCCTGCCTCAACTTTCCGAGCTATAAAATGGGCATAAAAACAGGAGTCACCCCAGCTAGACAGTGAGTTCGCTAAGAGCGGGCTACTGTTTACCCCTGGGGTAAACAGTCAGCCCTGTTTACCCCACAATTGCAGAACCTGGTGTGCCAGACACATGGGCACTCAAATGTTCACTTAATAAGTGAAGGCATGCATTAACTGTAACATGGGATAATTATCATGCTGCCCTTAGGGAGTCATGAGGAGTTAGAATCCTCTTGCATAGGGCCTCCTGCACAGGGCTGAGCCAGACCTCCCCACAAACCCACAGGCCCACCTACTCACAAAGGCTCATTCCCCCAGGCCCCTAGATTTCCCTATCATTTCCTGAGGCCCTGCCCTGGTGCTGGCCTCCACTGAGTGAATCAGACCCCCAAGGGCATCCAGGTGGGCTGGAGCACTCCTCCTCATCCTTTGGATCTTGCCAGTAACAGATGACACTAATGTCATGATCACCCCACTTTTCAGGTGACGAATGAGGGAGTGAGGGACCTGGTCTTCCTCACCTGGCCAGTAAAGGCGAGGAGAGAGCCACCCCCAGGCTCCTAAGGACAGTGAGTGTGTACACTCAAAACTGTGCCTCAACCTTGATTCTGGACCCAAAAGGCTCCAGGTGCACATTTTTGTTCAGCAAAGACATTCAAAGAACCCTTCCTTGAGCCAGGCCTGGGGCCTCAGTGCAGAGGATAAGACACCATCTGAGCCAGGGATACAGACATTAATAAATAACCCTACAAATCAGATATAATTATCTGATTATCCAATTATCTCAGTTTCCCCATCCGCCAAACTGGTGAAGAGGTAACATGTAAGAGGGAGGCACTCCCCAAGCACGTGACATTGGACTCAAAGATGAGCAAGTATGGACTGCTGGGCAGGAGCGACACAGAGAGTGGCAAGGACAGCACAGGCAGAATCCTGAGGCCCAAGAAAGTGGCAGCTCACAGCACGGAGGGAGCTCAGCGAGGAAAGGGCTAAGCACCCAGAGGGCCCAGGTGGTACATGGTTTGGGATGCCATGTCCAGGATTTGGGGCTTTATTCTGAGAGCAAGAGTGGGGTGTTCAAAGGTTGGGAGTGTGTGACCAGATTTAAATTTTAGAAAAACCTTCTGGCCCCTATGTGGGAAAGGCATGGAGGGGGCAAAAGCAGAGATACAGAAAGAGTTGTTATAGTCATCTAGAGAAGTGGGCAGTGGAGGTGGGAGAAAGGCCACGTTCCAGGGATTTCTAGGCAGGACCGGGGCAACAGGACTTCCTGATGGGTTAGACGAGACTGGGAGGTGCCCATGATGATGCCCTGGGTTCCAACTGGAGCAAATGGGATGAGAGGGGTACCATACACACACACACCCCCAAGATACACATCCATACACATACACACAACATGCCCGCACAATCTCACAGGCCAAGAACAACAGAGACACAGAGCCTTCAGGGGCTGAGCGATACAGATATGAAACCATCTGGTGTCATTTCAGACACTGAAGAGCTCCAGTACCACAATCTTTTAGGTCTTAGCATAGAAAAGAATTCAGCCAGAGGCAAAGTAATAGATAAGAAGTGATGTACTGGAATAGAATGCTTGTGAGGTTTACAAGGTGAGAAATGCTGCACCCTGAGAACTTACTGGGCTACCTTTTTATAAGCAAAGAAAAAGTGGGGAGGGGGAGACTTCTTTGTCATTCTTGAGTCAACGTCATGCTTCTGTCATCAGCTCCCCTCCAGGTTGGGCAGGGGAGTTTTCTTGTCCCTTCGGGTCAAGTTGGGTCCACTAATTACTGTTTTGTACGTGTGCAGACAGCGTGTCCTAGGAATCATTAACTTACTGAGCTCGCTGGACAGGCTGTGAGTCTCATGCCACCGTCGCTTTACTATCTGGGGGCATGTCTCATGCTTCTGTTGCATGGTTTTGCCTTTAAGCAAGCCTGGTTTTATGGTTAAGCAAATCTGCTTTCTTGAGTAATTAACTTATAGGGATCGCTCATATTTTTCTATTTACAATCCCCTAGTTAACTATTTAATCATTAGTTCTACTTTGTCCCTTTATTCTGTCCCTATCAGATAGGCTGTGACACACGCATACAAACACACCTGCAGACACACTGAGAAACAGAAACACAGACACTGAGAAAACATGTGGAGTGAACGCACTCACCCACACACACACAGACCAACGCTAAGCACAGCAGGAACCTGCACATGCATGTACATCCAGGTGAACCTCGAAGACATACTCATAGCTGCCCGCCCAGAAAGCACAGAGCTGAGACATGACAGAAGCAGCAACGCAGATACAGAGACACAGCGGAGGAGCCGCGCCGTCTCTGCTGGCTCCGTGGCCCTGGGCAGTATGCCACCTCTGTCTCTCAGTTCTCTCATCTGCCACAAGGGGTCTTGATGGTCCCTGCCTCGTGGGCTATGGAGAGGCTGAAACCATTTACCTGAGTTACCTTACATAAAACCCAGGAAGAGAGCAGTGTCCAGCACACAGCTGTCGTCGAGCAGGCTGTGCTCTGCCATGCAGACACACTCAAGGATCAAGCCGTAATCACGGCCCCCTGGCCTGCATTTGGCCCCAGGCCTCTCCCCTGCAGAAGGCCTTGCCCCTCCCAGGCCCCCGACCTGGCCCTTCCTCCATCTTCCCCCCACTTACTTCCCCACTGCCCTTCTCTGGCTTGCTCAGTCCCCAGGGACCAAAATCCAGGCCGGGTCCACTTGTCCTGTGACTCTAGGGCAAAGGGCTAGTGCCCAGGCAACAGGACCCTTACCCCTCCCTCTGGCCCAGTCCTCACCCAAGGCCCTGGGGGCCTGCCTGCCCCTGCCCCAGTGCCCTCTGCATCAGATTCTTGGCATGACTCTGGCAACCTCAGCTCAGCATCCTTCCCTCCCTGCTTCGCCCACGCCAGTCCCTAGGGAGCCTCCTGGAACAGGGCAAAGGGCAGAAAAGCAGCCCCTGGGATCAGCGTCTTCCTCACTGCTGTGTGCAAGTTGCTTCTTCTGTCCAGGGCTCCTGTGCCCTCATCTTCAATCAGGAGCCCTGCCCCAGAGACAGGAAGTAAATGACAGCTGTTTTAGGGAACAGGAAAGCACAGCCGTGCAATAAGTACCCTGCTAGCTCTGTGCAAGGGCTAGGGCTACAGCAGTGAACTAAACAAAGCCCCTGCCCAAAGGGAGACTCTACTCTAGTGTCAGACACAGAAAGCAAACGCACAAGCAGTAAACTGGACAGCATGTTAGGTGGAGAAGGACCCAACCTCAGTGAGGCCAAGTGAGAACCACACAGCAAACCACGAGAAGAAATGCTGCCATGGGGACCCATACAAAGATCATTTCCAGCCCCCTGGGCAGGATGGCCAAGTGCACTTTCCAAGACGAAGAAATCAACCTGGCCAGTGGCTTAGGCCAGCCACAAAGCTGAGAGCTGTCTCCAGAGGCCTCTGTCTGTCCATCTGTTTGTTTGCCCTGGGGAGGGGTGGTCCTCTCCCAGACTCCCACCCAATCCTGCCGGCCTCCACTCTGACTCTTCCCTTTCCTTCCTTCTTCAAATCTTTGCTGAGCCCCTGCTAGGTGCCACCCCATGCCCCCAGGGGATGTCATTCCAGGCAGAGGGCCAGAGGCGGACTCACCTACAGCCAAGCAAAGAACACCCTCATTTGCACAGGCCCCTTCCCAAGCCCTATACCTAATTCAGCACTTGGGATTGTCTCTCCTTTTTCCTAAAGAACCCCATCTCCACTTGGAAAAGCTTCGAAGCTCCATGAAGCCTGGTTCTGCCCCTGGGGGAGACAAACAAAAAACATGTAAACAGATAAATGGAAAAGTGCCAAGGTGGAAAATCCTAGGAAGAAGAACTTAAATATGATGACAGAAAGCAGTGGGAGGGGGTGCATCTTAGATGGGGAGGCACCCTTAGGGACCACCTCCTGGAGGAGGGGGGAAGCTTAGGGCGAGGGTGAGCTGGCCAGGCCAGGAGCACGTGGAATAACAGGTGAAGGGTCCCTGAGCTTCCATTGCTCCGTCTGTGAGATGCAAGTGACAGTCACCGCAGGACGATGGCCTGGAAGGCCGAGTGGCAGGTTGCAGGGTGCCCACTATGGGAACACCACAGAGTAGGACCTGTGGCGTGGGCCCCTGGCTGGGCTTGGCACTGCCCTTGATCAGCTTTTATCCGTCTGCGAGGGACAAGCAAGGCTGGTTCTCCTCTCTCTTCCCCACCAGCTGGGGCCAGCTGTGCCATGGCCAGCCTGCGGTGGGGCAGGAGTTGCCATCAACCCCGGTGTTTTTCCACTCCCTGAATCCCCCCAGGGAAGGAGGAGGGCAGCCAGGCTGAGTCGGAGGGAACACTTTGTTCAGGACCAGGGTGAGCCTCCTGGGCCTAAGGGAGGAGGGGAGAGGAGACCTGGATGCCTCCGTTTCTAATTGTTGAGGGCACTAGGAGTCCGGACTCCTGGAACTGAATGAGGAGGGCCTTGGGGACCCAAACTCCAGGGTTCAAAGCACAGGAGGCTGGCACAGGGACTGGGAGCAGTGAGTTGAGCCCCAGGCTCTGTTTACCGCGCTGGATTCTCACCGTCCTATCAGGGTAGGAGGTGGAGCCGGTGACCACACCCTGGGCAGGCTGGGCCCCTCCCCAGGATTGTCACCCCCGGCTGCAACTGGCAGCAGCCACAGTCAGCAGTCAGTCAGCAGCCCTGGGGATCTCTGAAGAGGCCTGGGAGGGGTGAGTTCACAGCCAGCTGACAGACAGGAATGGCCGCTGCCAAATCCCCGGGCCCGGAAGGGAAAAGAGACACCTTTTTCTGGAGGATCAGGGAACCATCGACTTGGGAGGCAGGCAAGGTGCTGGGTGGGCTTCAGGAGGGAAACGTCTCTGAAGCAGAGGGCAGCGTCCCCACCAAGGGGGGACAAGAACAGTTTGTCCAGGACCTGGGTGACAGGACAGCGGTCTGGAAGGGAAGATTAACCGGGGACCCTGAAGTGTAGGGAGTCAGGCCAAGTCCAGGGCAAGTTTTTGTGGGGCCAGGGCTAGAGGCCCAGTCTCCAGGGCCCTGGGACGGAGACCAGCAAAAGTAACAGCTCTGGACCCAGAGATCTGGATCTGATTTCTGCTCTGCCACTTTTCAATGCAACTGTATTAACACCTCTGAGCCTGTGTTTCCTCTCCTGTAAAATGGGAATGCTCCGAATAACAGCTGAGACAGGAACCGGGCAGTCTGGACCTCAGAGGGTTAGTGAGAGAACCTAAAGGAGCAAATTGAGAAAGCTCTTAGCACTGGGTTTGGCGAAGTGAGTTCAAGGTTAACAACAGGGATGAATACCACTGCAGGCAGGCAGCAAGGCCGACTGGTGCAAAGCCAAGCTAAGTGGACAGGCCTGAAGGCCAGGGACCCAGCTGGGGGAGGAGTGGGACCAAGGTTGAGAAGAGAGAGGGGACTGGAGGGGATTCCACAGCCAGACTGGAGCAACCTGGAGGGGGCAGGAGTGACCCCTCAGTTGCAGGGAAGGCTAGAATTATGAACTCCTGGGTTCAGGAAAAGAATTGGACTTGGGACCAGGATCCTGGGACACCACCAGGTGGATGGGAATTGGTAGATTGAGGGCAGAAGCCTCCCAAATACTGCAGAGGGCAAGGGCCTGTAGGTGACACTTGGGGCCTGAGAAGGAGGTAAGATGGGGGCCGAAACTCCTGGTCTTGGGAGAGGGGACCAACTAGGGGCCAGGCTGCTCAGAACCTGGAAGGAGTCCCAGGCTCCGGGAGAGAGAATGGAGACAGATGCCTGAACGTGGGCCCCAAGAAAGGAGAAAGAGGGTTACGTAGACTCCTGGGCTGTAGGACAGATGCTGGAGCTAAGGAGTGTCAGCATCCCAAGGAAGAGGGAACAGGGACCTGCAGCCTGAAGAAGAGGGTGCGGGGGCCTGGACTCCTGGGTCTTGGGAAGGTGGGGGCTGAGGGATCAAATTCAGCTCCTGAGGAGGGAGAAAGGGTCTGGGTACTGGACTCATGGGTCCCAAGGAAGCAAGGAACTGGAGGCCTGGACTCCATCCTCCCGTCTGAAGGAGTAGACTATGGTCTGCTGTGAGTCAGGGGGAGGAGAGGGTACAGCCTGGACTCTGGGACCCCGGGGCCCAGTGGAGCCAGGGGTGACCCAGCCCTACCTTAACATGCCTCCCGACCTGCCCGCAGCCTCACGGCTCTTGCAGAGGATGGACCTGCACACCATGACACAGTCGCTGGTGACCCTGGCAGAGGACAACATGGCCTTCTTCTCCAGCCAGGGCCCCGGGGAGACGGCCCGGCGGCTGACAGGCGTCTTTGCGGGCATTCGGGAGCAGGCCCTGGGGCTGGAGCCGGCCCTGGGCCGCCTGCTGAGCGTGGCGCACCTCTTTGACCTGGACACAGAGACGCCGGCCAATGGGTACCGCAGCCTGGTGCACACGGCCCGCTGCTGCCTGGCACACCTGCTGCACAAATCGCGCTACGTGGCCTCCAACCGCCGCAGCATCTTCTTTCGCACCAGCCACAACCTGGCCGAACTCGAGGCCTACCTGGCCGCCCTCACCCAGCTCCGCGCTCTGGCTTACTACGCCCAGCGCCTGCTGACCACCAACCAGCCCGGGAGGCTCTTCTTCGAGGGTGATGAGAGGGTAATTGCCGACTTCCTACGAGAGTACGTCACGCTGCACAAAGGCTGCTTCTACGGCCGCTGCCTGGGTTTCCAGGTGAGCCCCCTGCCCCCTGCCTGTCCCCTGGGCCCATGGCAAAGGCACACGGTGGGCCCAACCAGGCTCAGTCACATATGCGTGCTCAGTCACTCAGTCGTGTCCGATTCTTTTGTGACCCCATGGGCTGTAGCCTGCCAGGCTCCTCTGTCCATAGGATTTCCCCAGGCAAGAATACTGGAGTGGGTTGCTACTCCCTTCTCCAGGGGATCTTCCAGATTCAGGGATTGAACCCGTGTCGCCTGCATTGGCAGGAGGATTCTTTACCACTAGGCCACCAGGGAAGCCCTAGTAGCATACAGAGAAAGCACGGTGGTGTGGTGTGGTGCTTGACTGAGCAAACAGCAGATGCAGGAAGGGGAAGCTGGTCGGGGCTCATACTGCACAGAGCGA
Source organism: Bos indicus (assembly GCF_029378745.1). Taxonomy (NCBI): domain Eukaryota; kingdom Metazoa; phylum Chordata; class Mammalia; order Artiodactyla; family Bovidae; genus Bos; species Bos indicus. Next base: position 51,437,687 of record NC_091777.1, read on the forward strand.
GGGTCTCATACTTGTGGCCCCTTGGCCAACTCCACCATGGAGGAAGGAATCTTCAACTGGGCATAGCTTCCTACATCAGGATCCCCACTGCTCCCCATCACCCTGCACTCAGGAGCTTCATTTACTCTCTTATGTGACCTGTCTGGCCCCTGAATTCATTCGACAGCCCCTAAGACGGTAGCCAGTGTGGTTTGTAAGAGCATCAAGGCCTGTTTGTAAGAGCACGCCTCACTTAGTCATCCCCACCAGAGGCTTGGCAGGTAGGGAGGACAGGTGCCGGCCCCATTTTACAGGGGTTCAAAGGGGCCCCCAGCTGCTCAGCTGGACCCAGATCAGCTGGGACATATAGACTCCCCTAAGGCGCAGTAGAATCCAGATTTTCAGGCTGCAGAGAGAACCAGCAAGCACATCCACGTTGGTGACCACAAGGAAGACCTGGTCGTGGCGCCTCTCCTCCCTGAACCAGGGCCCTCTGAACCCCAGCTGCAGGCCTTTTCCTATCCTGTGCCCCCACCCCAAAATCACGATCACAGGAACACAGCTCATCTCAGCGCTGGAAGGGAGGCAGCCCTGAGGCCTTCAGACTCACAGGAAGACTGGTCTGGGGATTTGGAGAATTAGGAAGTCTGTAGGGCACCGAGCTCAGAGCTGAGGCACAGTCTGTCCCCGTCCGGGGTCCGTGCTGGGCCCACCCGTCCCCAGCCACATCTGGGAACCCCAGCAGGAGTATCTGGAGCCATGTGAGCCTGCACCCCTTCAGACCCTTTCTGGGCGTTCCCCGGGTAGTGGAGCGTGAAAACTGTCTCGGCCTCCATCCCATCTCTGCTTCCATGAGGGGCAGCCTGTCCTCACCAGCCCAGCCCAGGTGTTCCTGGGAACTTCCCCTCATCTAAACTGAACCCACAAATATTGATCAGCCCAGCTGGGCCAGCCAGCTCTCCCTGGGTCCCGGGCATGCCCCCAAAGCTCGGGAGTAAGAGCCTGGGGACACCCAAGCTGCATTCCAGTCCCGAAGGTCAGGCACCACTGTGCTCTCTGGCCCACTGGGCCCCCGGCCAGGGGCAGGGCCACGCCTGACGGTTACTCTCTGCGGGCCCAGCTGGGCCACATTGCAGGACAGCCTCCCCGTATAAAATGTCAGCCCTGGGGGCAGACGTCCCTGATCTCCAGGTCTCGCTCAGCCTCTGCTCCAGCCCAGTGCCTGGCACGCCGGAGGACCCGGGCCAGGACTTGCTGAATGAACAGAAGAACCCTGCTGGCCCCTTGCCCAGCCTCCTGTGGCTTGGATTTTTTCCCCCTGTTCTGGTTCTCTATTGTCTTCTCAGTTGCCTGGCTCCTCTCTGAGATGCTGGGTCTCTGTCTCCCTGTTTGACTCTCTCTGCCTCAGGATCTCTGAGCTCTCCTGTTTCTCTCTCCCCACTGCCCCTTAACTGGTCCCCACGGCCTGTATCCCCTCATCTTGGTCCTCGCTGAGTTTCAGGGACCCCTGCACCATCCTTCTCCCAGCTTACAACCCTCTGCGGCTCCATCATGTCTAGAACAAACCCAAGTCCTCAGGCTCCACATAAGCCCCTCGCTGCCCCTTGGCTCTCACCCCACGCCCACCCCCGTCTCCTGGCCTCTCTGTTCCCCCCACACTCACCATCCACGCCAAGCAAGGATGCCCCTCAAGGCCTCTGCTTGTGTCCTATTCTCCTCGGGGTACAGTCATCCCTCGCTTCATTCCAATCCCTCCTTGGGTCCCTCGGGGAGACCCATAAACAGAGTCAGACTCTTCGTCCGCATTCTGTCCCTCCACCGACCGTCCTTTCAGACACTGGTCATTTCTTGAAATTGTATGGCATGTCTTCATTTGAGTACTGTCTGTCTTCTCAACGTCAGCTCCATGAGGTGCCTAGCGCAGTGCCTAGCACACAGTTGAGCTCACTAGACATTTGCTGAGTGACCGCCTCTACCCGCCTTTTCTTTGCCCCCCACTCCCCTGCCCGCCCCTGCTCCCTGACTTGGAGGCCTCTCCCCACAGTTCACACCCGCCATCCGGCCGTTCCTGCAGACCATCTCCATCGGACTGGTGTCCTTCGGGGAGCACTACAAACGAAACGAGACTGGCATCAGTAAGTCCCCGCAGGGCCCTGCCCACAGCCACCCCCACCCTTCCTGTCCCTCCCCCACACCAGGGCCCCAGCAAGGCCACCAGGGGCTCCCTGACACCCCTCCCGACCTCCAGGTGTGACCGCCAGCTCCCTCTTCACTGGCGGCCGCTTTGCCATCGACCCCGAGCTGCGTGGGGCCGAGTTTGAGCGGATCATTCAGAACCTAGACGTGCACTTCTGGAAAGCTTTCTGGAATATCACCGAGATCCAGGTGCTATCGGTGAGCCTGGGGTCCAGCGATGGGGACGTGACGGGGCCCAGGGCGGGCACAGGAGGGAAGAGACGGGCGGGGAGGTTGGAGGGGAGACGTGAGGGGGACCCCTGCAAGCAGTTCCTCCTCTTACCTCCGGCCCAGTCTCTAGCAAACATGGCCTCAACCACCGTGAGGGTGAGCCGCCTGCTCAGCCTGCCACCTGTCGCCTTTGAAATGCCTCTGACCTCGGACCCCGAGCTCACAGTCACCATCTCGCCCCCGCTGGCCCACACAGGCCCCGGGCCTGTCCTCGTCAGGCTCATCTCCTATGACCTGCGGGAAGGACAGGTAGGGCCCTGGCTCTGCCGGAACAGGCGCAGAGCTGAGGAGCACGGTGGGAGCGCCTTCCCCACCTCCCGCCTCACAGCTCACACCTGCCCCCTCTCCGTCTGGGAGGAGTGAGGCCCAGGCAGGCCGCCCCCGCCCCGTGACCCACCACCCCTTCCTTCCTCTCCCCCAGGACAGCAAGGAGCTCAGCAGCTTCGTGAGGTCCGAGGGCCCCAGGAGCCTGGAGCTGCGGCTGCGCCCCCAGCAGGCACCCCGCTCCAGGGCCCTGGTGGTGCACATCCACGGCGGCGGCTTCGTGGCCCAGACCTCCAAGTCGCACGAGCCTTACCTCAAGAGCTGGGCCCAGGAGCTGGGCGCCCCCATCCTCTCCATCGACTACTCCCTGGCCCCCGAGGCCCCCTTCCCCCGGGCGCTCGAAGAGTGCTTCTATGCCTACTGCTGGGCCGTCAAGCACTGCGCCCTGCTCGGTGAGCCCCCTCCCAGCCTGCCTCAGCCCCCAGCACAGCAGGGGCAAAGAGCCACAAGGCACTGGAGCCTCAGTCTTGACACCCTGCCTGCCCGTCCACCTCCCACCACCCACCTCTGCCACCTGCTCACCCCACTGTGTCCCCTGCCCCCTCCTGCAGCTCTGCCTCTGTTGCCCCGGGCTCCCACCTTCCACTCACCCACTTCCTCTTCCTGCTTCCCCCGACTCTAGCCCTGACGCTCTGTCCCCAACTCTGGCCCTTTCTTCTCTCCTCCTGTTTCTTTACCCACTGCTGCCCCTTGCTGGCGGCTACCCAGCTGGGCTCCAGCCCAACAGCTCCTCCGCCCTCCTGCTCCCCACACAGCCCGGGAGGCACAGACCAGGGTGAGGCCATGCCGCAGGGCTCAGGGCACAGGATAGCCAGCCCGAACCCTAGCTGCCACCTTCTGGCCTTGCCGCCCCTCCCTCCTGACATGGGCGCTGGGTCTCCCCTTTCTCAGCACCCTTCCTCCTTGCTCCTGACCCCCAGCCCCGCAAGCTTCCCCACAGCATCCTGATTTCCAGACCTCTCCACATCCTCAGCCTGCCTGATCCTCTGCCCACTATCCCCCAAATAGGTCCAGATCCCTGCCTTAGTTTCCCAGTCTCTAAAATGGCAGTGGGCCAGAACCCCAAGCCCGACCTCCGAGAGCCCAGAGCTCCAGCTCCTCCCTGCCAGGCTTGACCAAGCCCCCTCCACGCCAGGCTCAACAGGTGAGCGGATATGCCTTGCCGGAGACAGCGCCGGCGGGAACCTCTGCTTCACCGTGTCCCTTCGGGCAGCGGCCTACGGGGTGCGGGTGCCAGATGGCATCATGGCAGCCTACCCGGCCACCATGCTGCAGTCCACCGCCTCTCCTTCCCGCCTGCTGAGCCTCATGGACCCCCTGCTGCCTCTCAGCGTGCTCTCCAAGTGCGTCAGCGCCTATGCCGGTTAGTCCCATCTGCATACAACTGGGGCCCTGGCTCCTTCAGGGACAGAGACTAGAGCCCTGTCTCACTGGGTACAAAGGGGAGGAATCTGAGACTCCCTGTTCCTGCTGAAGCCATCAGATAGTCTAGGTCCCTGAGGGCAGCAGTGCCTGAGGTTGTGTGTGTTGAGACTGGGCCCAGAAAGAGAGGAGACCAACTCACCCACCCAACACACGCATCCACTCACAGGTGCGGAGACTGAGGACCACCCCGACTCAGACCAGAAGGCGCTGGGTGTGATGGGGCTCGTGCAGCGGGACACGGCCCTGCTCTTGCGAGACCTCCGCCTGGGCGCCTCCTCGTGGCTCAACTCCTTCTTGGAGTTGGGTGGGCAAAAGTCCCACCTGAAATCAGTGTCCAAGACAGGTGAGTGGCACCCTTCCCTCACACACCCATCCAGCCTGGCCAGGAGGGACAGCCTAGCACCAGAAGGTCCTGGGGGAGGCAAGGGGCTGGGCCCTGGGCACTCAGAGAAGCAGAGATCACCTTCCTGGCTCCTGCCATAAAGCCTTAGTCCACATTCTAGAAATTCCAGAACTGCTGATCACATGGGTCAGCTCAGGATCCCAAGAACTGTAAGATTTAGCTTTCCAAATACCCCCTCCCGGAAAGGCAACCTAGGGAATGACTCAGAAGGCCAGCTGTGTGTCCTGATTTTCAGTCCCAAGAATCCAGTCCACCGAAATTCCCTGGGCCCTCAGGTGGAAGTCCAGCTCTCCTAGATTCTTTACTGACTTTTAACAGAGGCACGCAGGGAGATCAGAAAGTGGGAGAGACATCAGTAAGTGGAGGAAATCCCCACCCCGGGTAGGTGGGAAGACCCTCAGGCTGCCAAAAATCACTTCCATCAAGGGATCCATTTTTTCCCATTTCCTAACATTTTAAGGATTTTAAAGCACACCCACCTCAAATTACTTTCTATCTCTAATAAATCAACAGTATTTTCTGGGTAATAGAAATTGCATGTTCAAAAGTAGATACCATTCCCAGGGACTTCCCTGGAAGTCCAGTGGTTAGGACTCAGCACTTTCACAGCCGAGAACACAGGTTCAAACCCTGGTCAGGGAACTAGGATCCCACAAGCCATGGGCCAAGAAAAAAAGTAGATACAGTTCCTGTTATTCAGAAAATTATTCCAATTGAATATGCTTTATTTTAAATTCAGTTTTTAATATCGGATATTCCAACCAACACAAATAAATACACCCAAAAACAGGTGGCACAGTAGCTAAAGATTCTGCCTGCATATGCAGGAGACTCAAGAGACTCAGTTTTGATCCCTGGGTGGGGAAAATCCCCTGCAGAAGGAAATGGCAACACATCCCAGTATTCTTGTCTGAGAAATGCCATGGACAGAGGAGCCTGATGGGCTACAGTCCATGGGGTAGCAAAAGCTGGACTCAACTAAGCTGCTGCTGCTAAGTCACTTCAGTCGTGTCCGACTCTGTGCAACCCCACAGATGGCAGCCCACTAGGCTTTCCCGTCCCTGGGATTCTCCAGGCAAGAACACTGGAGTGGGTTGCCATTTCCTTTTCCAGTGCATGAAAGTGAAAAGTGAAAGTGAAGTCACTCAGTCGTGTCCGACTCTAGCGACCTCATGGACTGCAGCCTACCAGGCTCCTCCGTCCATGGGATTCTCCAGGCAAAAGTACTGGAGTTGGGTGCCATTGCCTTCTCCGACTCAACTAAGCACATACATGCAAAAGCAATGAAAAAGGATTTGAATTTTAGACACATGGACCATTTGGCACTGGGGCTTTCCTTGTAGCAGAAAGGTGACAAGAGCAGACCCTAGAGGCACACACGCCAGTCGAGCTCCCTACAGTACCAGGTACTATAACAGGCAAGTTGCAGTATCTGTGCGCCTAGCTTTGCCCCTCTGGGGGAAATACAGTAAGAATACCTGCCTCATTACGTTGCTGTAAGGACTGCCTACCTATCTGTGTCAAGCACCTGGCACACAGTAGGTGCTGTTTTGTGCCTTGTACCTAGAACACAGTAGGTGCTCTTAGAAGATGCCAGCACCCTGATTGGCCGTGTCTGTGACTCTAGTCAACAGCTTGGTTCCATTGACCCTCTGGGCTACAGGGCACCTAAGCAGTTATTCTCGTATCATCCTGCATTTTGGCTTCATGGATTTATAAAGGCAAGTGAAAGAAAAAAAAGAAAAATTGAAAAATGTAAGGTCTTGGCAGTAGTGGTAAGCAGAATGGTCCTGATCAAATCAGTGGAGCTGAGGCCGCAGTGAGCACACCAGGCAGGCCTGAAGTGCACCTTTAGCATCAGCTGGGCACTGGCTTGTCTGTCATTCAAAGGGAAGGGATGGGGACTTCCCTGGTGGTCCAGTGGCTAAGACTCCATGCTCCCAGTGCAGGGGACCTGAGTTTGATCCTTGGTCAGGGAACTAAGATCCCACGTGCGTCACAGATCAGCCAAAAAACAAAAAGGGAAGGGATGAGGTGAAGAACAGGGAGGAATTTCAGGGAGCAGATCTACATAGTTAAAGCTGTGGGGGTCTCTGAAAGTCTTGATATGTCCTCAAGATTCTTTTTAGTGCCCTGTGAACACAGCCTCCTTTCAAGCCATGTGGGCCTGCTCACCATTCCACTTTGATCCATTCATACTCTCTCAAGTGACCAGGAAAAGCCTACAGCCCCATGTTGGGGGCTAAGGAGGCAGCTAAAACAAGGCACCTGGTAATAAAACATTACCAGGTGTTTGGCAGAAACCAACACAATTCTGTAAAGCAATTATCCTTCAATTAAAAATGTTTAAAATTAAAAATATATATAGATAGATATAGATATATTATGACCTCCCAGGGATGTTTTCTGTGCTCAATTGCTCAGTCATGTCTGACTCTCTGTGGCCCCATGGACCACAGCCCTCCAGGCTTCTCTGTCCATGGAATTTTCCATGCAAGAATACTGGAGTGGGCTGCCATTTCCTACTACAGGAGATATTTCCAACCCAGTGATGGACACCACGATTCCTGCATTGACAAGCAGATTCTTTACTAGCACCACCTGGGAAGCCTCCCCAGGGGTAGCAGTATCTAATCCCGAATTTTATTAATCCCACTGAGTTCCCACCACTTCCTATGAGGTAAGGACTATTTTTATCCCCTTTGTTCAGAAGAGGAAACAGGCTCCCAGAGGTAAACTGACTGGCATTTCATGTTCCCAGTCACACACACCCCTCCATTAGGACAGAGCCCCACCTCCAAGACAAGGGACTCCTTCCACCGCCCCCTTGGAACTGCAGCCTGGGGCACCCTGGAGTCTGGGCCTCTACAGCCCTAGGGTACAATCCCCCACCGGCCTCTGCTCCCAAGGCGGCCTTCCCTGCCAGCCACCCACACACTCAACCCACAGAGCCAGGCTTAGCTGCAGGCCTGACCGGTCCCCTGACCTTGCACCTCTCACAGAGCCAATGCGGCGCAGTGTGTCTGAAGCAGCCCTGACCCAGCCGGAGGGCCCATTGGGAACCAACTCCCTCAAAAGCCTGAAGCTGCATGACCTGGGCCTCAGGAACAGCAGTGACACAACAGACACGCCAGAGCTGTCACTGTCCGCGGAGACACTCGGCCCCTCCGCACCCTCAACCATCAACTTCTTACTTGGATCTGAGGATGGATCTGAAATGTCTGAGGCCCCAGAGGAGCTGAACAACAAGGACCGAGTTCGAGGTGTGGGCGCCGCCTTCCCCGAGGGTTTCCACCCACGGCGCTGCAGCCAGGGTGCCATGTGGATGCCCCTCTACTCGGCCCCCATCGTCAAGAATCCCTTCATGTCACCGCTGCTGGCACCCGACAGCATGCTGCAGACTCTGCCACCTGTGCACATCGTGGTGAGCGCCAGGCCAGGAAGGTGGAGCAGGCGAGGAGTGGGGCTGGCAGGGGCCTGGAGCTCCTGGAGAAAGGAGCTCCCGGGGAGCCAAGTGGGGGGAAAGGGAGAAAGCGCGGCCGCAGGGAGAGGGGTGCCAGCAGGAGGGAAGGCCTGGCAACGGGTGGACTGAGGGGGTCAAAGTTGCCAGTTTGCTTTTGCAATCCTGCTGAGATCACTGGTCAGGCGCTGGGCTTGGAGAGTCGGGGAAGGGGCAAAGACAGAGTGGGTCTCTCGGGGGAGGGAGAAGCCAGGCAGAACCCAGTCAGACTCATTCTCCGATTCTCCCCGCCCCCATCCTCGTGTCTCCTGCCTCTGTCCTCCCCCGCCGTCTGCGCATTTCCCTGCCCCGCCCCCACAGGCCTGCGCGCTGGACCCCATGCTGGACGACTCGGTCATGTTCGCGCGGCGGCTCCGCGGCCTGGGCCAGCCCGTGACGCTGCGCGTGGTGGAGGACCTGCCGCACGGCTTCCTGAGCCTGGCGGCTTTGTGCCGGGAGACGCGGCAGGCAGCCGCGCTGTGCGTGGAGCGCATCCGTCTCATCCTCAATCTTCCCGGGCCGCCGGTCTGAGCCGGGGCGTGCCAGGCCCCGCGGGGAGAGGGGGGTCGCGGGGGGCGACACTAAAGGCCGCTTGTACCCATCTGCGCAGGGCTCCCTGGTGAATGCGCCTCGGGAAGGGCGGGGGAAACCCCGGGCCCGGGGCTCCCCGGCCCATCCAGGACCTCTCTAGGGCTGGGTGGAAGGGGGTGGGCTGTGCCTTAAGTTGGGGGAACGGCATGGGGAGAGTCGGGCGGGGGCCCCCTCCCCAGAGCTAAGACCCTGGCCTCCGGGAGGAGGGCGCACACAGACCAGTCTCAGAGACAGCCGGACTTGCACGGGATCACTGCCTTCTATTGCTGCTGTGACCACTGCAGGGGCGGGCCTGGCCCGACCTTGCAGATCGATTTGCTTTGTTTGTTTTTTGTAAATAAAAGTATTTAATTAGTTTGGCCTCTGGCAAATAGACAGGCTTCCCTGGTGGCTCAGTGGTAAAGAATCCTACTGCCAATGCAAGAGACACAAGGGGCTCGGGTTCGATCCCTGGGTTGGGAAGATCCCCTGAAGAAGGAAATGGCAACCCACTCCAGTATTCTTGCCTGGAGAATCCCCCGGACAGAGGAGCTTGGCGGGCTGCAGTCCATAGGGTGGCAAAGGAGTCAGGACCTAGCAGTTAAACAACGGGCAAATAGAGTGGGGACGGGGGTTGCCCACCAGGGGGCAGCATCAGAAGCCCGAGAACTTGGCACTGGCGAGCTGACGGAAGGCTGGGGGCCCAACACCTGGGTCCTGAGAAAGAAGGGGTGTGCAGGCCTGCATTCTTGAGAGTGGAAGGGCAGGAGCCCCCCTGCTAACACAGACCCACCTCCTCCTCAGACCTAATCCAGGTACAGTGCCAGAAGCTGGCTTCTCAGCTACTCCTCTTTACAAACCTAGACCCCGCACCCACCGGGAAAAGAAAACAGGAAGTCCCTTGAGAACCGGAGCAAAGCTAACAGGAAATCAGAAACAAACTGATCACTCAAAAACTGGGACCCAAGCTCTGCCCAGCTGTGACAGCCACTCAAGCCCTCACCCTCTGTAAGCCCTGGGTTTGAAGCAGAGATTTCCTTCCAGGGCTAGCCTTCAAATTTCCACACTCAGGTGGGGAGAGACCCAGGCACAGACTGTCAGTCCCCACAGGTTCTATCTGTGGTAGCCAGCAAGTCTTTCACAGAGGAGGCGATCCAGGAAAGAGCAAAAGTTTACTAAGAAGAAATAGACAAGGTTGTGAGAGCCAGCGGTCAGTGGTCAAGGCTTCTGCCTGACCAGAAGTTCAGATGCAAAGTGGGGAGTGGTCTGAGGGGCCTAGACTGGTCAGCAAGAGATCCTGAAGGAGCTGGAATGCAATTTGGACTATAAATGGCAGCAGGAGCCATAGAAGGGCTTTGAGCAAGGGAGGGACAGGATCAGCTCAGGCACTGAAAGAGTCTAGTGGGAATCAGGGGTGGACTGAAAAGGGCAAGACTAGAGCCCTGGGGGCAAGAGAGGAGGCTGGGGACAGGGATGACAAGCCCTGAGCTGGGGCAGAAACAATGAAGGTGGGGAGCAGAAGTCGGGGTGGAGCAGCTCCCAGAGCCATTACTGAGCTTGGATAAAGAGGACTTATTGAGGGTGGAGCAGAGGTTACAGGTGAGCAAGGGGATGAAGAGGACACTCAGGTCTGCACAGGGGAGCAGGTGGACAGGGAGACTCTACTGGGAGGAGGCTCAGGGGTGTGTGAAGTAGGTGAGGTACTGAGGGTGGTTTTGCACACAGATCAAAAGGTCGTCTTCAACAGAGACAGACTCACGGACATACAGAATAGACTTGGGGTTGCCAATCGAGAGGAGTTTGGGGGAGGAATGGAGTGGGTGGTTGGGGTCAGCAGATGTAAGCTATTATATATGGAATGGATAAACAACAAGGTCCTCTGTACAGCAGGGGTCCCCAACCTCTGGGAGCTAATGCCTGATGATCTGAGGTGAAGCTGATGTAACAGTAAGTGAAATAAAGTGCACAAGAAATGTAATGGGCTTGACTCACCCTGAAATCATCCCCCGTCCCCCGTTCCGTGCAGAAAGTGTCTCCCATGAAACCAATCTCTGGTGCCAAAAATGTTGGGGACTGCTGTTGTATAACACAGCTATATTCAGTATGCTAAGCCAAAATGGAAAATTTATATATATATATATATATATATATATATAACCGAATCACTTTGCTGTACAGCAGAAATTATCACAACATTGTAAATCAACTATTCGTCAGTTAAAAAAGCCTTCATGAGACAATCCAAGAGGTGGGAGGAGTCAGAAGAGGGAGGTTCCCTCCTCTGGAAATCCTTTCCTGTCCCACTAAACTCAAAAACGACTCTTGGACTCCCCAGCCTCTGCAAACCCCTGCACGTCAATATATGGGTCTGTCCTCCCATCTGACCTGGGCTCCTTAAGGGCACGGCCCAGGCCTGACTCATCTTGATCATCACCATTGCCCAGCAGGAGGCTGGGTGGATGAGTGTGTGAATGAGCGAGTGCGAGTGAGTCGCCATATGAGGAAATCAGTGAGTGAGGTACTTAATGAGGGCAGGAAGGACTGAACGCACGGGTGAGTTTAGTAGCTGGAGAAGGGAAGGGATGGAGGAATTTCTGAGATTGTGCATCCAGCTCCCCTCTGCGCCTCCAGCCTCAACAAAATCTCACCGTTTCCGTCAGAGCTGTGTCCAGAATCCCAATACTGGGTGTGCTGTGAAGGGCTTACCAGGCCAGACTCGCAGAACCTGTCCGCTCAAGAGCCGCTCCAGCGTCTACGAAGCAGACCTCCCCCCACACACACACCAACCGGCAAACACCTAGCATTTTGGCTGCCTGGCTGGACCTGCGGAGACCGCTCTATCGCGGTCCTCCTTGGGCTGTGGACCCCGCCTACTAGGGAATGCTCCTTGCCCTGCGTGGCCCAAGGAGTTAGGAGACGGAGTGTCGGAGTGTCTATTGGCTGGAAGCTGGTGACTGACGTCACGGGTAGCTGATCACAGCTCGATTTCGGAGGCGTGCTCCGGTGTCAGACACGCCTCTAAAAAAGACAGACTTGGGAGCTCGCTGAGCGCGTGGGCGACTGCAGAAGGATCTTGAGTGAGGTTTCCGGCTGCAGGTAGAGCTGGACCGTTCGACCGCCTGATCCTGTCTTGAGAGAGGATGAGAGTCCGAACTCCTTGGTCCTGAGGAGGACAAACTGAGGGGCCTAGACTTCTGAGTCTGAGGGAGGAAGAGGCTGAGCGTCCAGATTCCTGATCTTGAGGAAGAGGGGAGCTGGGACCCTGAAGAATCGTGCTCCAGATTCGGGGACTCCTGAATCCCAAAGGTCCCTGGCCTGCCCAAGGATCACAGATTTGGGGGTCAGGGGTTTTTGTGGCTACGTATTGTATTGGAGCCAGAGTTCTGAGTTCCTGAGGTGGGGCTTAGACTAAAGATGAATAGGAAAAAGGCTTAGGGGAAGCTTTGACCTTGATACTGCCCTTTACTTCATCCCTGAAAGGGAAGCCAGGGGCAGGTGCTGTGTGCAGAAAGAATCCAGAACAGGAGAAGACTTGAGACTCATGTGGAAACCAAGAGAAAAACACAGATACCAACTGAGAGAGTAAAATACTGAAAACAATAACCGCAATAGAGCTCACTTGTACGGAATTTACTGTGGCCTAGGTTCTGTGCTAAGCATTTTACATAATTATCTCATGTCTTCCTCTTAACAGCTCTAAGTGATCAGATTATTATTATTCCCACTTGACAGGTGAAAAATTGAGGCCCAGTGAGAGAGAATCAAGATCCAGATGTAAAGAGACACAAAACACAGATGGAGACAGGTAATGACAGACAGGCCCAGAGAAAGAGGGAAAAGTACACAGTGAAGAAAGAAGAGGGACTGAGAGTGGGACTCCCAGGGGGTGGGGGTGGGGGTTTGGGGCCTGGGACTCCTGGGGTCTGGAGGAGGAAGGGTGAGGGAGATGACTCCCAGGTATTTCCTCCTCAACTCCCAGATACCAGGCCTCTCACTATGGGTGTTAGGCCTGATTGGGGTCGAAAATACTGATTAGGACGGAATGGGTGTGTCGCGTGTCATTATCCTATTAGGATATGACAGAAATGATTCCTGGGATGTCCCTGGTCTGGGAGAATCCTCCCCCCTTCCCCGGGCCCGCAGCCCCCCGGCCTGTGTTCTTTGATCTGCCCAGATCAGCCTCAGGGAGGATTGGAGAAGGGCAGGTCCCTCTCTGTCCCTCCCCATCGCTGGATCCCCATCACCCAGAACTGTCACTGAGGCCCACTCTGGACACAGGTGGGCCACCCTGGGGCACCAAAAGATTTCCTGGTGGGTCTTCATCCCTCTGGGTCTCTCTGCTTTCCCCCAAGCCTTGAACCAATGCCTGCCAGAGGTCCTGGCACATTTGCAAGGGCTCACCAAATGCTTATGGAATGGATGGACAAACAGCCACATCTCTTCGTGCAGGTCTTCCTCTGTTCCCCATCCGCCATCTCTCCCTGCTTTCCCACCATGTTCTTTCTCATCCCCGCCCAGGCCTCACCTATCTCCTCTCATCTTCCCTTTCACCCTGGTGTTTCTCCTAAAGCCGCTGGGCCCACCATTCCCATTAAGGAGAAACTACAGCCAGCTGCATTGGCAGACAGATTCTTTACCCTGAGCTATGGGTTTGATCCCTGGTCCAAGAAGATCCCACGTGTGGTGGGGCAGCTGAACCCGGGCACTACAGCTACTGAGCCTGCACTCTAGAGCCTGGGAACTGCAACTACTGGGCCACACACCACAACCACTGAAGCCCGAGAGCCCTAGAGCCTGTGCTCCACAAGAGAAGCCCACACTCTCCGCAACTAGAGAAAAGCCCTCAAGACAACGAAGACTCAGAACAGCCAAAAACAAATTTTTAAATAAATAAATTTTTTTTAATACGATGGAGAGAAGAGTTCTCAAGACCCCAAATACAGGCATACCCCTAGCACCTCAGAGTCAGGAATGCAAGATCAGAACAAATATGTGTCCTCCAACACCTGCTTGGTGTTATCTTGTATTTATACCCACACAAGCAGAGAACCCACACACAGCACGTGAAGTTACGTACAAACACACACACAGGGGTGCACAATTGTGAAATCACTTGCACTGACACCACATAGAAATATCCCATTCCATATGCAAAAGAGACACCTCAGTTATGTGATTATATGCCCAGCCACAGGCCATTCATCCAATCCCTACTAGGACCATGAGCAAAGACTTGGTTTTATTCACTGTTGCATCACCAGCAACTAGAACATCATCCCCACTATCCTCATAAACACAAAATGTTTCCTATGGGCCACGTGCAGTTTCTTTACATGAATTAACTCATTTAATCCTCTCAGCAACTCTATTGGCAAAAACCCATTTTGTAGATGGGAAAACTGAGGTCCAGGGAAGTTGAGTGGTTTGTGCAAAGTTTCACAGCCATTCAGAGGCCATCAAGATTTGAACTAAGGTTTCCTGGATCAGAAATTGAACCCATGTCCCCTGAAATGGCAGGTGGATTCTTTACCACTGAGCCACCAGGGAAGCCAAGGAATTAGTTTTTGAGTGCTAGCTTTGTTTTCTGGACTCTGTAGCCAGAAAGTGAGTGAAGTCACTCAGTCGTGTCCGACTCTTTGCGATCTCATGACTGAGTGACTTCACTCACTTTCTGGCTATAGAGTCCAGAAAACAAAGCTAGCACTCAACAACTAATTCCTTGGCTTCCCTGGTGGCTCAGTGGTAAAGAATCCACCTGCCATTTCAGGGGACATGGGTTCAATTTCTGATCCAGGAAGACCCCACATGCTACAGAGCAACTAAGCCCATGAGCCACAGCTACTGAGCCTGCGCTCTAGAACCTGGGAACCACAGCTTCTGAGCCCAAGTGCCACAAGTACTGAAACCCACATGCCCTAGAGCCTGTGCTCTGCAACAAGAGAAGCCGCCGAAATAAACAGTCCGCACCCCATAGCTAGAGATTAGCTCCCGCTCGCCACAACTAGAGAAAAGACCGGGCAGCCACGGAGACGGAGAACAGCCAAAAATAAATAAATAAAGTGCTACAAAGTAATAATTCCTGCCTTAACCTAGTCAGAATTACAGAAACTTGACAACTGAGACTGCACCCAAACACAGGTGCAGAGGAGGGAGAAGCACAGGAGGGCAATACAGACACATAAACAGAAAAGACACGGGAACACTCAGAGAGAGACACAGCGTGACAATCCCCACACAGAAGCAACAGCACCCAGAGAGGCACACACACCGCACAGCAGAGATACAACACACCCAAACCCAGACTCTGACGCACCCAGAGCGCCCTGAGTCCGTCCTGTTCTGCTCCCAGCCCTGCTGGGCTGGCCTTCGAGGAAGCAGCAGGCTCAGGATGGGATGGGGGCCACCCCACTTGTCTGCTCAGCCAGACTGGTTCCACCAGGGTCATGGATGGCACCACCCTCCTTGTGAAACCCACGTTGGGCAACTGGACCCTGACCTGGCCTGGACACCTGAATTCTGGGGAGAAAGAGGCTAGGAGCCTGGGTTCTGGAGTAGGGACTGGGTTCTAAGGGAGGCGAGGAGGGTGAGTAGGACCTGAACTCTGAGGAGGGATTCCTGTGTTCTCAGGAAAGAGGGGCACAGACACTTGGATCCCCGCCCCCACCCCCCGCTTTATTTTCCTTCTGTTTATTGCTACCAAACCATCTCCCTCCTCTCCCCTCATGTGTACATGCTCAGTTGTGTGACTCCATGGACTGCAGTGTGCCAGGCTCTTCTGTCCATGGAATTTTCCAGGCAAGAATACTGGAGTAGATTGCCTTCTTTATGGATTCCCTTCTTTGAAACTGAGTTTCCAGATTTAGCAAATAAAAATACTGGACACCAAGTTAAATTGGAATTTCAGGTAAACAGCAAATATTCGGCTGGCCTGAAAGTTCAATCGGGTTTTTTCATAAATGGTACAGAAGATAGTACAGAGATGGTACAGAAAAGCTTGAATGAACTTGTTGGCCAACCCAATACTTTTTTAAGAGTAAGTGTATTCCCTCCAACATATGGGACACTGCTGCTGTTACTGTTTAGGCGCTCAGTCATGTCCGATTCTTTGCAACCCTGTGGACTGTAGCCCACCAGGGTCCTCTGTCCATGGGATTTCCCAGGCAAGAATACTGGAGTGGATTGCCATTTCCTTCTCCAGAGGATCTTCCCAACTCAGGGACCAAACCTGAGTCTCCTCTTTGGTAGGCACTGAGCCACCTGGCAAGCCCCATATGGGATATACTTACAGAAAAAAAGTATTATTTATCTGAAACTCTAATTTAACTGGACATCCGGTATTTTATCTGGCAACCCCATTTGAGGGGGATGTAGGCCAGGTGCCCAGAGACTCTGCCATGGTCACCCCTCAGCCCCCAGCTCTCCCTGTCCTTCCCTCTGCCCTCCTCCTCACCCCGGAGGAGTGAGGCCACCTCACAGGCCAACTCACAGCTTCTCCAGTCCTGATTTCCTCATCTACATGAGTTGCTGTATCTAATTGGGGCCCTTGGGCTGTGTCAGAGTAGGAAGAGGAAATTTGAGGAAGACTCAGGTTGTCATCTTGGGAGCCCTAGAATCTGATCCTGACTGAGTCACCTGCAGCCCGTGGTCTTGTCTGCTGGGGGAGGGGGCCCTGTGGCTACCTCCATGGAGCAGGCCTCAAGGTGGGGAGAGATGCCAAGACGGGGCACAGAGACTCCCGGATAAGGGCACTGAGACACAGAGCTTGAGAGGAGGGCCTCAGAGATGAGGAGACAGAGAACCAGGAGAAACTGGGAGACAGATCTGCAGAGATGGGGAAAGAAAGAAAGAAAGGAGAGATTCAGAGCCAGAGAGACAATAATGCAGAGATGGGGTACAGAGCAGGGAGATGTTTCCCAGACATTCAGGCTCCCAGACCAAGTGATGGAGATAACAGGCAAGAGGCTGGGTGCTGCCCTCAGGTCTGGGACAAGGACAGCAAGCCACTTTGGGGTGGTGCCAAGAGACCAAGGCTTGGGGGAAAGCAGGACCCCAGATCAGTAAGGTGATGCCCAGCGTGGTGACGACACCACTCCCTCTGCAAGAGACCAAGGCTTGGGGGAAAGCAGGACCCCAGATCAGTAAGGTGATGCCCAGCGTGGTGACGACACCACTCCCTCTGCAGCTAACACCCCGATTTTCCAGTGCCTCCTACATTTTTGGAGTGACACCCGTGCTGGGAACCTCACCCACCCGGCTCTAATGCCGCTTCCTTCACTGAGTCACCTCCAACCCCGCCAGACCTGTTGAGGGGAGACTTCTGGGTGACTCAGGCATCCAGGCCCCCAGCTCTTTCATTTCCCAGGAAGCCAGAAGTCTGGGTGTCCTAGGACCCCTACCCGACTCAGGGCCACAGTCTAGCTTAGCCCTGAGAGTCTGGAGTCCCAGCCCCCTCTGCCCTCAAACCCGGGAGTCCCGGCCCACAGTGCTCTGTTTGGACTCAAGCATCCTGGACCACATCTTCCTCCTTTAGGAACCACAGGTTTCTCAGCTCCCAGCGTCCGCCCTTCCCAAGTTGGAGTTGGGTGAGGTGTGTTTATTTACTTTGGTTCCAGCATGGGTCACCCCCCCCAAACACACTGCCCCCCCTCCATGTGCCTGGTAGGCCTGAATGGGAGGACCCAAAGCCCCCACTCCCAGGGAAGTTGGGGCCTCACTAAGGGTGGTGGGAGCACCACCGGCCTTTCTCTTCTAGCCCTTTCCCTTCCCCCGAAGCTGTGGGTCGTGGGTCGGCCAGTGGCTGGCACCCCGACTCACCTGACTTGTTTTATTTTTCCTGAATCTCGGGCTCCCCTTTTCTTGTTATTTCTCCCCAGATGTCTGTGCCCCGCTGTCTCAGCATCTCTCTCTCTCTGTCTTCTTGTCTCTCTCCATCTCTCTGAATCTCCTTGTCTCTCTCTCCCCTCTGGTCCTCTCCTCTCCCAGTCCCTCCCCATCTCTCTATCTCTCCCTCTTTGGTCTCTGGACAGCTGTGCCCCTTGCACCTCCCCTCTGCCCTCTGTCTCCATCTCTCTGTCTTTCTGCCGCCTTCGCTTTAGACCTCTACTCCCAGCTCCTCACCCTTGGGCCCCCTCCCCCACTATTTCCTAGGTCCTCTGAGCAGAAATGGGATGAAGGATGGAGAGGGAGGGAGGGGAAGTCCCAGTGGGGAGAAGAGGGTCAGCCAGACCGGCTTGGCTCCCTGGGCATCTTCGTCAGAGCCCCGCCCAGCACCACACAGCCCGCCCATTTATAAGCCACTCGGTGCCCAGGTGTCACGCATACCTCTGTCTCCATCATCGCGCAGCAGTCCTGCAGGTAGGAGCATCCGCCCACAGCTCTCTGCTCAGAGGCTGGCGCCTCTGCTCTGTTCTTCCTGCAAATGACTCCACATCTGTCTCCTTACATTCCTCTGACTGCTTACCTCTTTGGACATCCCTGTCTTCCTCATGCCCCCTGTGACCGCCTCTCTTCTCAACCTGTTGACACTGGGTTGAATTTGGAAGTTCTGGGGCCTGGTTCCCCCTCTGCTAACCCTCTTGGCTGGGCCATCAGGTGTGAGGCGTTTTTCTTCAGCTCACTGAGCCTCAGTGTTCTGTCTGTGAAATGGGCTTGCAGAAAAAAAAGGTACTGGGCAAGTGTGAGTGCTACTGGTGGCGTCTCTATAGGCACCCAGCTCTGATCTCTCTCTGCCCTTGTCTCTGACTCTGCCTGTCTCTTGGTCGTTCTCTCCAGCACTGCCTCTGGTATAAGAGGGTCCTCTGGGGTCTGTCGGGCAGCTGTACAGAGATGGGCGAGTTTCTCGCCCCCAACCCCATACATCCCTGTCCCATTCTTTCCTAGCAGGCAAGCTGACTTGGCCTCTTTCTCCCCAGCATCCTTACCCCTGAGAACTCAGCCCCCAGTGCCCCGCCCCTTGCCCTGACCTCCCTCAGTATCCAGCACCCCCTGGGCAGACTCTGACGCTGTCACCGCCGCCACCTCTGCCGTCCCCAACGCCACCTCCTCAGGGCCAGCAAGATGCAGTTTGAGATGCACGACAACGTGAAAGGCAAAGGTGGGATCGCTGGATGGACCCTCAAACCTTCCAGTCCCTGCACCATGGCCACTTCCTTCCCCTGGGCACTCTGGCTTCGAAGACAGACGGCGCCTGCTTGCACCCCAGAAGCCCTGAAGCGCGGGAACCCAGCACCCCAAGCCCAGACCTGGAGGAGGCGGTGGCACGTCTCGGCCCCGCCCACATGTGGCGCCAACCTCCCCTACACCTGCAGGATGCCCCCCTCACCCCTAGCTGAACCAGACATGCAGGAGGCAGCAACTCCGGGGACAGAATGGGGGTGGCGATGCCCAGAAGTGGCGGCAGGGACTGGGAAGACGCAGTGGTGTCCCCTCGATGGGCGGCCTGGAGGCCTTGCCCGGACTGCCCGGCAGAGGGAGGGGCGGCAGAGGTGCCAGGGCCGGGGAGGTGCTGCGAGGCTGCCCGCTGACCCCCGCCCCCTCCCTCTGCAGCCATGTCCTACCCAGTGACCAGTCAGCCCCAAAGCGCCAGCACCTGCTACCAGACCCAGCTCAGTGACTGGCACACCGGCCTCACGGACTGCTGCAACGACATGCCCGTCTGTGAGTGCCCTGTCGCTCCCTCTCCAGACCCGGGAAGGAGCGGGAGGGGAAGGAGGGTCACCCTCAGCTTCACCCTCCTCACCCCACTCCCCGGTCCCTCCCGTGGGCCCTGAATACCCGGTCTCTAACCCTCCCGCCTTTCTCCGACGCCCGACACTCCCTAGGATCCTGGCTTCATCACACCTTCCAACTCTCACGGGGACCCTCCTCGTGCCCCTTGCACCCTCGACTGTTTTCCTTGTGGCTCCAACTCCTTCTTTAAACCCTCTTTCCCGCTCTAGAAACCCTTACTCTTCGGACCCCTAATTTCCTCTGGGACTTTCACTTCTTCCAACACTCAGTTGCCTCTGGGACCCTCACCCCGCGCCCCGCGGACCCCGCCTCGCCCCTCCCCGAGGCGGAGCCGGCCGGAGGCGCCCGGTGGGCCCCGCCCTTAGCGCCCTGCGTACGCTCCAGGTCTGTGCGGCACCTTCGCCCCCCTGTGCCTCGCCTGCCGCATCTCCGACGACTTCGGCGAGTGCTGCTGCACGCCCTACCTGCCCGGAGGCCTGCACTCCCTGCGCACCGGCATGCGCGAGCGCTACCGCATCCAGGTGCGTGCGCGCCGGGGCCCGTGGGAGCCGGGGGCTGGGGGACTGGCCTCCTCTGGTGCCAGGTTAGGGCTGCTAACCTCTCTCTCCCACTCTCTAGGGTTCCATCGGGAAGGACTGGGCAGCCCTCACCTTTTGTTTGCCCTGCGCGCTCTGTCAGATGGCGCGGGAACTGAAGATCCGAGAGTAAAGAAGTTTCCCCCACCTTCTCCTTCCCGCCCCCCGCCCCCGACCCTTCTCCTTTCCGCCCCCGAGACGCCTGCCCTCCTTTGCCCTCTCCTGGGAGGGCCTACCCCTCCACCCCATCCCTCACCAAAAATGCATCCACAATAAAAACCTGAAAACCAACTCCGCCTACATCCTTTTTCTCCCAGGGAAGGAATCTGGGTGGAGAAGGAGGTTTGATGAGGGAGGCGGGGACACAGGGGAGATGTCTTGGTGTGGAGGGAGTTCCGGAGGCAGATGCTTGACCTGCATCTGCTGTGTACGTCGTTGGCAAGTCTCTTCCTCACTAAGTCAGGGAGTCCTCGCTAACAAAGTAAAACCACTAACTCCTTAGCTGCCAACCTAAAGCTCTTGACTGCAGCCTGAAAAGAAGCAAACCCAGAAAGGTTGTCTGGGAACCATGCAGGCACTAACCCTTCCAAAGAACAAATTTAGAAGAGTCCCCTTGGTCAGTCATTGCCTATGGACTCTTGGTCTACTTACATTGCTAACAGATCTGAGGGCTCTGTCTTCAAAGCACAGAACTGTCAGCTTTACAACCCTAGTGCTGTAGAAAGGAACATTCAAGGATCATCTGATTCAATTCACCCTCTTTATTGCAAAAGCAACTAGCAGATTAAAAACTGTTCAGGTTTCAACACTGGACAGACCTGGGGCTCAACCTTGACTCTTGCCACTTTCTAGCTATGTTATCTTAGTAAATTAATAAACGTTTCTGAGCCTCTTGCCCCCACAAATTCTGGTGGTTCTACTTTCAGAACATATCCCGAGTCTCCCTTCTTCCCACTCTACTGCAAGACTTGCTCCAACCATAGTGGGTCCCCCACTGAGCTTCCTGCCTTGCCTCCAGCCTGTTTTTAGTTTCTCCCCCACAGAGGAGCCCTGTGGACACATGTGTGGAAGTAGATCACATGTCTCCTGGGCTCAGAACCCTCTGATGGCACCTCCTGCATGGAGGAAAAAGCCAGAGTATGGGGACTTCGCTGGTGGTCCAGTGGTTAAGAATCTGCCTTCCAATGCAAGGGAAATGGGTTCAAGCATTGGTCGGGGAACTAAGATCACACATGCTAGAGAGCAACTAAGCCTGTGAGCCACAACAAGCCACAGCTAAGATACGACACAGATAAAAATAAGTATTTAAAAAAAAAAAAGAAAAGAAAAGAAACAGCGTCCTCACAGCAACTTAAGGATCTACACAATCTGCCTCTTTTTCCCCCTGTGACCTTCCCTCTTTATTCTCTTTATTCCACAGGAGCCTCTTTGTTGTTTCTCTGAAATGTTAGGCGCGCTCCCACGTTAGGATCTTTGCTCTGGCTGTTCCCGCAACTCAGAGTTCTTTCCTCGGATGTCCTTATGGCTGATTCCTTCACTGCTGCTCACATGTCATCTTAAGAGCTAGGCCCTCCCTGGGACTTCCCTGGTGGTCCAGTGGCCAAGACTCTGCACGTCCAGTGCAGGGGGCCCAGGTTTGATCCCTGGTTGGGGAACTAGATTCTGCATGCCACAACTAAAGACCCTACATGCAACAGGTAGGACTCAGCGCTGTCAAATAAATTAAAAAAAAACTCATGCCAAGCACCGAGCACAGTGCTGGAGTGCTGTAGGCCCTCGGTAAAATTTCTCCTGAAGTCCCTAGGATGTCAGTGGCCACACACAGGCTAGAATCCAGGTCCCTAGCCTCCCGTGTCCAGGCTTTCTCTCACTTCACTATGAGCCTCTTAGGTGTGCACTCAGGTGTGTGGATACCAGGGAGAGGTGCCAGGCAAGGGGCTGACATGGAGGAAGGAGGAACACACGCCATGGGGCATCTGTACAGGGACATCTACATAGCAGTGACAGGGGTTGGAGGGAGGGTAGCTCTGTCCCAGAGGAAAAGTCCAGTCCAAGAGCAAACGTTCTGCTTAGGAAGGCAAAGTCACAGCGTGAGTGTTAGGCAGAGACCTTACCAAAGTGTCTGAGCACAACATGTAAGAGTCTGGAAGAACCTCAGCTCCTTTCTGATTATGCGTGACCACTGGCTCCAGGACTCCCTGAGGCAGCATGTCCCACTGCTACCTAGCTTCCCCAGTTGGGCAATTCTGCCTTATCCTGAGCACAAATTGGCCATTTTGAACACCGACTCCTAGCGTCTGCTCTGCGCTGAGACAGCTTTCAGTGAGGTCTATCTGTGCTGAGTAATGCCGTCCTTCCTTGGGACGTGGAAGAGCCTGGTGGTCAGGAACGTGGGTGAGAGAGTCAGAAGGTCCGGATTCATATGGCAGCTGTCACTCAAAGAAAAAGAAAGTGAAGTCGCTCACTCGTGTCCGAGTCTTTGCGACTCCATGGACTGTAACCTACCAGGCTCCTCGGTCCATGGGGTTTCCCAGGCACAAGTACTGGAGTGGGTTGCCATTTCCTTCTCCATAATGTCTATGAAGTACTGTTTTTTCATCTGCAAGATGGAGACTACACGGTACCTACCTTATACAATTGGTTGTTGGAAAGATCAAATGCAAAGATCAAGCGAGCCATCTAGCATTGATACTTAGCAATGTAAGTTCACAGTCACGTCTTGGAGGTCAGGTGTGACTATCATCTCATGAAGGCAAAATGTGTATGGGCAGAGTAATCCCCCAAAATTCTTTAAACTGCCCATCAAGTCTGAAAATATCGCGATACTCACAGGCTGCACTGAAGGCTCACTGGCCCCCTCGATGCAACACATTTCTGTGTTCTTGGCTAAATATCAGAGGTGGCCAGCCTGTGCCTAGGGGCTGGGTTTGCAGAAAGTTAACTTTAAAAAATTTTTTTCATTTATTTTTGGCTGTGCTGGGTCCTCCTTGCGCCAAGGCTACTCTCTAGTTGCAGGGTGAAGGTTTCTTACTGCAGCGGCTTCTCTTGTTGGGGAGCATGGGCTTGTCGGGCCTCAGAGGTTTTGGCTCCGATGCTAGAGCACAGGCTCAGTGGTTGTGGCACCCGGGCTTAGTTGCTCCGTGGCATGTGGCATCTTCCCAGACCAGGGGTTGAACCCCTCTATCCTGCATTGGCAGGTGGACCTTTTATCACTGAGCCACCAGGGATGCCCCCCAAAAGTACACTGTTGAACACTCCCAGCCAGACTGAAGGGATGGGGTCTCCTGTCCCTACCTTCCCTCACAACAGGGCTCTTGCTCACCCAGAGGACTGGCAAATAGAAGTTCCCGTGATGCTTTCCATTTGGGTTGAGAGAATCTACTTGAAGTGGAGAACACTCACTGTGCCAAGGCCTCATTTCAGTCTTTGTGCTGTCTGAGTTCTCTTAATGTCAGGGGCCAGAATAAAACCTGAACTTGGGACCAAGGCAGGCTGTTTTCCTTCTTGAGCTGAGTAGGGGGTCTCTTTTCGATAGGGATCTGGGCAAGGGTAAAAGGTCTCACTGCCCTCAGGTCCCCTCAGTTCATGCCTTCTGAGAAACAAGAGCTTCTGTAGTGGTACCACTCCCATGCCCATCAGAAGAGATGGTGAGGAGTCAGGCCCTGGCCACATGGCTTGGGGGGCGGGGGCACCAAGATAAGGATGTTTATCCGACGTAACCAGCTCTCAGGTGCCCGGTCAGAGAGCCAAGCCAGCCCATCCCCTACAGACAGCACTTAACACCGGGTCTTCACACACTCTTTATTTGTTGCTTTTACTGCTCCCCCAATTTCCCACAGCCTCTGATGGCAACATAGGGATCAGCCTCTTAGACAAAGGCCCCCAGCAGACAGGAAGACACAGGGTCCCTGCTTTCCAAGGTCCAAAAAAGAGCTGGGGGGTGGAGTCTTGGGAAAGGAGGAGTCCGAAGTTCAAGATGGTTAGGACTGGGGGAGGTGGGGCAGTCTAGGGACAGAAGGGCTCAGAAATCCAAGGTGGCGGCTGGGGCAAGAGGAGGCCTTGGGGAAAGGCCAGATGCTGCTTCAAGGAAATGTCATCTGGGAAGAGAATTGTAGGTTGAAAACTGTCATTTCTATTCCCAACCTGGGTATCCCCCTCCCCCCACAACCTCACCCAGGAGGGTATCTCAGGCAGGGGCTTTGTCTCCTCATGCGCCCTGGCAGCGCAGCGACCCTGGCCCAGACGTCGGGGACCACCACCTGAGCTTGTCCCTGCAGCCTCGTGGTGGCAGAAACAGCATCTTGCTCTGGCTCACTGGGCGGCCCCATTTCCAGTCTCCTCACAGCAGCACCCCTCCTTCACCACTGAGCCAACCCCCACACTCAGCCCCCTCTGCCCAGATCCTCAGGGCAGCCGCTGTGTCCCTGGTGGGACCTGACTGAAGAGATGTCGCTGAAAGGCATCTCAGGTCTAAAGCTGGACTCCTAATCTTCCCCCACAGCCCCAGTCTGTCCCACCTTCACCAACAACCCCACCTCGGCCCACAGTTTGGGCCACAAAGCTGGCGTCAGCCTGGCCTCCTTCCCTCCCCTACTCCGATGTCCATGTTTGCCATCATAACATCCTTCCACTCACCCGCTTCTGTCCCAGTCTCCTCTCACAGCCTCTGCCCTGACCTGGCCCATCTCGGGTCCTGCCCCACTGCGGCTTCTCTCGGCATCTCCAGTCTATTCTCCACACAGCTGAGTGACCTCTTAAATACATCGGATCCTGTCATTCTCCCTCAGAAGACTGTCCAATGGCTTCCCAATGCCCTGAGAATAAAACCCTAAGCCCTACCCGGGGTTGGTGGGCCCCGGGTGATCTGCCCCCTGCTCGACCCTGACCCCACCGCCTCTGCACATTCGGTCAGGGTCACACTGGCCAGCTTTCCGACCCTTTTCAGTAACATCAACCACTTCCCGCCTCTGTGCCTCTGTCCTTGTAGTTCCTTCTGCCTGGATCCCGCTCCCCACAGGTCCTCCCACAGTCGGTTTCCTTCTTAAAGTCGAGCTTCGCACAGTGAACAACTGACGACCCCGAGGTCCCTCACAAGCGCATCCCGTTGCTAACTCACTCCACTCGCCCGATTCAACATGCTTTTCCTCATTTACGCGTGTGCGTGCGCATGCGCACGTCGACTGTCTCCTGGCACTGGGACCTAAAATCCCGCGAGATCAGGGACCTTGACTGTCTTGGTTCCTACTCACGCCCAGTGCCTTCAACAGTGCCTGGCACGTAGTAGGTATTCAGTCAGTAATTGTTGAACGCAGAACAAAGAAGGCTCTGTCTGGGGACCCTCCCCCCAGGGGAAGGAAACCAGAAGTCTCTGAGGACACAGTGTCCCAGTTGGAGGGGCCCCAAGTCCAGGGCGGCCACCCTAAGGGGACTCGACTGCTGGGGCCGAAGGTCCTGCCGAGGGTCAGAGGGACATGCTGGTGAGGTTGTCCTGGCTCAACAGCCCCTTCCGGCCCGCACCAGCCCCATGCCCACTGCCCCCAGCGCCCCCGCCGCCGCCGCAGTATTCGTGCAGCCGGTGCCGCAGTGTGACGAGCGCTGACCCCAGGCAGGCGCCGTTGGGTGCGTGGGGCCCGCCAGGCAGTTGGAGCAGCAGTGTGGCCACGCCGGCCATGCCATCCTCGGTGGGCTCAAGGGTGATAGGCCCGGCTCGCAGGCCGGCAGTGGTGGTGGGGATGGCCGGTGGGCAGCAGCCCCCTCCTACAGGTCCCCAGGGCCCGCCGGCCCCGGTCAGCAGCAAGGGTGCCAAGAAGGGCTCGGAGCGGCGGAAGGCGGGTGGCGGGAGCCCGGCAGGCTTCCAGGTGGGGGCTGGGGCAGCAGGGTCTGGCGGGAAGCAGACAGTGACCTTGGCGAAGGGGCGGCTGGCCATCTTGGTCATCTCCTGCAGGTGCCGGCGCTGTTCCTGCCGGTGGTCCAGGGCCTGCTTGGCCTTCCAGAGCAGCACACAGAGCGAGAGGAAGAGGAAGAAGCAGGAGAAGAAGACAGAGAAGAAGACAAACAGGTCAATGTGGGCCTGGTCCTGCCGGAAGAACAGCAAGCCCTGCGAGTCAGCTGAGCCGTTGGCACTGGGCCCACTTGGGTCTCCCACACCCAGCAGGAGCAGGTAGAAGCGGCTGGACTTGAGGGTGTGGTGCTCGTGCGGGTAGGTGATGACCAGCCGGTCCCTCACGCCACGGACCACCAGCACCGCCGACGGCTCTGTCACTGTCACGTAGGTGATCAGGCCCCGTGGCCAGACCTCCCGCACTCGCGGCTCTGCTGGGGTAGCCGGCCCACCTCCAGCCCCAGGTCCCCCGAGATCCCCAGGTCCCCGGGGCCCGCCGTCAGCAGGGGGTGGTGGGGGTGGGGGAGGTGGTGGCGGCTGGATATGCACGGTGTGGACACCAGTGTCGGGAGCCACGCGGACCACGAAGGTGTCATAGGAGGTGGAGACGTAGAGGTCCACGGCGCCAAAGGTCACGTCCAGCGTCAGGCGGATGTCCACGTTGGTGAACTTAGGCTGCACTCCAAAGAGAACGGTGCGTCCGGGACCCAGAGCCCGGCGCTTGGGCTCGTGGAAACAGTTGGTTTGGGACGTGGGGTCCAGGCAGTACTCCTGTTCCACGGAGATGAGGCGGTAGCACTGCTGGCCCCCTAGCGGGCTCCCGTGGAATGACTCTCGGCACTTGGCACACTGCGGGCAGGGCAGGGTAGAACAACTCAGTGTCCAGCCCTCCAAGGAGACAGACTGTATTTTGTACCTACTGGTAAGTAACCTCTGCCACTGTAGCAGGTCCTCTATTTTGTATCTACTCATTAGCCCATGTCCCAGCAGCTTCCCTGTGACCCCGGCCCTGAAGGTCCCTGACACAGTGTGGACACTAAGAGCACCCTACACTCCAGCACTGTGGTTCCTGGTGTCACCCCAGCAACCACAGCACCCTGATGGCGAGGCCTCTGGAACTCTGAGACACAGCGATGCAGAGCTCTGTTGAATCCTGGCTTGACCACCTCCCTAGCCATGTATCCTTGGACTAGTGACCTACCCTTGCTGAACTGGAGACTCTTCCTCTGTACCCGGGGAGTAAACACTGCTGAAATCATAGCCTCCACAGGAGTAGGCCCGCCTGGCCTGCTGGCCTTGCTGTTTCTGACTGTAGCAGGTAGGTCCTCCCTCGGGGCCTTTGTACTGGTTGAGCCTCTGCCTGGATCGCTCCCCTGCTCCCCCAAGTCTGAATGTCCAGTGTCCTCACGTCCATTGGCTCTTTACTCAAGTGTCACCTTGAGTGACACTTACTTACCTTCTTGCTCAGGCCCTTCTTGGCCACTGTATCTACCATTTCTACTCCCCACACCCCCGAGCCCTCCTCGCTGCTTCATTTTCCTCCTTACTGCTCATCACTAACACCCTGCGTGTCTTGAGTTATTTTTCTGTTTATTTCTGGACTTCTCCATGAGTTCCCCAGAAATTGAAAGCATTAAGTCACTCAGTCATGCTTGACTCTTTATGACCTCAAGCCCACCAGGTTCCTCTGACCATGGAATTCTCCAGGCAAGAATACTGGAGTAGGTTGTCATTTCCTTCTCCAGGGGACCTTCCTGACCCAGAGATCAAACCCAGGTCTCCTGCATTGCAGGCAGATTCTCTACCGTCTGAGCCACCAGGGAAGGATGAGACATTTTGCCTGTTTTGTTTCCTACTGTGTCCCAGCGCTCTGCATAGTGCCTGGCATAACTAGGCGCTCAGTTAATACGTGTGGACTGAATGAGTGGATGGATAACAGCTCACTTGATTCCTGTAGTCCAGTAGAAATCACTCAGTCTCTGAGGTTGACCAGAGCCAGTCCAAGCTCCAAACCCAAGCAGCTGTTTGACCCAGGACAGGTCTCTGAGCCTCTCCCTCTTCTGCCCACAGCTCACTGAGGCCCCAGCACAGCCTTCCTGAGCCTTCCATGTGTGCGCTGTCTCCGCTCTATCTGTGGCATAGCTCCAGCTCAGTGGCAAGCACTCCCTATGTAGTAGCTACCACTGCTATCACGGGGTGCTTCCCAGGTGGCTCAGTGGTAAAGAATCTACCTACCAATTCAGGAGATGCAGATTTGATCCCTAGGTCAGGAAGATCCCCTGGAGAAGGAAATGGCAACCCACTCCAGTATCCTTGCCTGGAGAATCCCACGGACAGAGGAGCCTGGTGAGCTACAGTCCATGGGGTGGCAAAGAGTCAGATATGACTAAGCAACTAAACAGCAACAACTGCTATCATTAGAAGTGAAAGAAACTGCTTAATCAGAGCCCCTAAACAGAGCTGCTGGAGGAGAAGGTCTGAACTCATCTCCAAAGCTGTCTGTTCAGACAAAGACCAACAGGCCTTTTGATTAAACATCAAGAAAGCAAAACTAGTCCTGGGTGACACCTATCCCGGGTCAGACAGCTGGTTGGGTTTGCAGCTTCGACTGACCCTGGTCAGTCCCAGGTGTGAGCACCTGGATCTGGCCAGTCCTGAAGGCAGACTCCAGAACTCGGTTTTGAAAGTTTTGTTTTTTGCTCAAGCTACCATGATACGAGTTTTCCAGCATTTGCCATCTTTAAGTTGTGACTACCTGTAATGGAGTCTGTCTCCTTACCACCCTGAAAGCCCCCAGGAGGCTCATTTCTGGGTTCCCAGTATCACGCTGAGGGCCTGACACTGACTAGGGATCAGTTTATCAAGCTGACCTCGATCCCCAGGACCACAGATACCAGAACCATGTTGTCAGTCCTGCCTGAGCCAGGCTGCCTCATCCCAACTTGGACCTCTTCTGGGCTTGGGGCCCTTGACCCATAACTTGCATCTCCAGCCATACCTGGTATTTGTAGCAGTCTCGGCGGTCACTGGGGGAGCTGCCCTGGCACGTGCCTGTCTCTGTGTTGTTCTGACATGGGCAGCCTGTCCCATCCTGCTCATTACACGTGTCCGCGTGGCCATTACACTGGCATCTGAAGACAGGGAAGAAAATGAGGGTTATAGAGCTCCCATGACCTACAGGGGCCAGGCTGGATGCTGTAAACACAAGCTCCAATCCGTGAGGCCAGAAGAGGAAGCTGAGGCTCACAGAGGTCAAGCCGTTTACCCCAAGGCCACAGAGCTGTTCAGTGGCCGAGTCAGGATTAGAACCCAGGTTGGATGGACTCCAGGGTCACAAGGAAGGGGATGGAATGGGAAGACTGGCGTGAGGCCTCTTCCTCAGGGTCCTCTCTATTTTTTATTTTTAAATTCAAATTTTTTTTTTTAATTTTTGGCTGCACTGGGTCTTCGTTGTGGCATGTGGGCTCTCAAGTTTCAGTGCACAGGCTTAGTTACTCTCCAGCATGGGGGATCTTAATTCTTGGACCAGGGATAGAACCCACGTCCCCTGCATCGGAAGGTGGATTCTTAACCACTGGCCCACCAGAGACATTCCAGGGCCGTCTCTCTGCCCAACAGTCTCCACCAGGGCTGCTCAGCAGCCTGCATTTCAGCACCAGCCTCTGAGGTGGAAGGCCTCCCACCTGAGTCTATCTATTGCCCCCAGCCCTAGCCTCAGGGGACCCCATCCTTGCCTGAGGGCTGAGGACTGGGGAGAGGACTCTGGCTCTCAGAGCTGCTCCTATTGGGCAAGGCGGAGGTCCCAGGCCCACCTCCACTTACTTGGTGCATTTCCCGTCGAGGAGGAAGTAGCCGTGGAGGCAGCTCTCACACTTATCCCCGTAGCTGTTATTCTGGCAGTTCACACACACAGCCTCATCTTCGCTGGGACCCTCTGTCGCCCAGTGTTCAATCTGGCCAAGGGCCGACAGGACGATCACAAACCAACACGGACCAGACCCCTCCTCCTTCAGACCCAGGAGCTCAGGACCCCAGCCTCTTTCACCTCATCTGGATCCAGCGAGTACTTCTCCGGCTCCCTCCTGGCTATCTCAAGCTCCTTCCTGGAGACGCAGACGTGGCTGTTGCCGCGACAAAAGGCGTGGCAGGGCCGGCAGGTCCCTCCCCCTACGGCTGAGCCCACGAACAGTGGGAGGCACTGCTCACAGTGGCTGCCCTGGAAACCAGGGACAGAGTGGTCAGAGGGAGTTAAGGGTCCTGGTGGTTGTGAGAGTCGGGGGAGGTTCTGAGAGCACCCAGCTTCCCTGTGGCTCAGAGAGTAAAGAACCTGCCTGCAATGCAGGAGACTCGGGTTTAATTCCTGGCCTGGAGAAGAAAGTGGCTACCCACTCCAGTATTCCATGGACAGAGGAGCCTGGCAGGCAACAGTCCACAGGGTTGCAGAGTCAGACACAACTGAGCAACTAACACTTTTCACTTTCTGAGAGCACCATGGGAAGGCAGCAGTGGCTCCGGCATTTGGCTTGGACCACCCCAGCCCCTCTACCGTTTAGCCCTCCACATTCACTTGCACACCTCCAGTGACAGGGTCTCAGTCCGCTTCAGTCCAGGGTGTTGAGCTCGGAAAGCCATTCCCTACCTGATCCTAAATGCTGTTCCACTTGTTCACCCTCCCTGGCCCAGCACTAACTCTGTCACACTATTTCCAGGCACTCCACTGTGACACAGCCCCAGAAGGTGTCCCCACTGTCCTCTCATCCCCCCTGAGATGGGGCTATGCCATCTCCTCCCTGCGTCTAGCTCACTGGGGCTTGGGACAAGGCTCAAGATGCCTGAGCGCAGGCGGAAGGCCAGCAGGGCCCGGGGGCAGGCCTGGAAATCCTGGACGGCCACCTTGGTGTGATTGTGGCAGAGCAGGCAGTGGTCGCGGGCCCCCACGCCGGCGCAGTCGCTGTGGCGGTTGCAGCGACACTCCGTGGAACAGTTGCGGCCGACGAAGCCGAAGTGGCAGCGGCAGTGGTCGGGCTCCACACACGAGCCGTTCACGCAACCCTGGGCGCACACTGGGCGGCACAGCCCCGTCACGCTGCGGGGAGGGGGTGGGGGTCAGGGCAGGGAAGCAGCCGCCCCCTCCGCAGGGCAGACCTGGCTGGCGTCAGGGTCCTCACAGCTTCTCAGAGCCCACCCCGACCACCCACCCTCTTCTCCACTAGTCCACCCCGCCCCAGGTCTGTCCCATCACTGCCCTGCTCCTGGGTCCAGCCCAGAACCTCCTGTGGGAGCGATGAGCTCCCACTCCAGGGCACCCTCTCAAACCAGCGTACCAACCTGCCCTCCCTGGACCAAGTGCCTACCTCACGCCCTCCTCCACACCTTGGACTGTGGTTCCTTGCATCCTGCTTGGGTCCATGCCCCATCCTTAACTGCTCCTCACAGGCTCTCCCACTCCACGGTCGGTCTGGCCTGCTCCCCTCAACCCCACCAGAGCCCTGGTCCAGCCGGAACCTCACTTGTCCATGGTGTAGCCTGCCTTGCAGCTGCACTCGTAACCGTGGGGCCGGTCGTGGCAGTTCTGGGTCTCGTTGCAGTCATGGTGCCCGTTGGCACATTCGTCCTCCGGGGGGCAGGAAAGAAAGGCCCAGGAGGCCCCAGGTCGCCCACACGTCAGCCCTGACATGAAGATACCAGGCTTCACTGGGGGGCAAGGGCCTCTGTACCTCCCACCCAGCCACCCTGGCCCTTGCTCCCACTTTCCCTGAACACCACCTGTGAGGGCCCACACGTTCATTCTCTGCACCAACCCCCATGTCGGAACCCAGATGGGCCGGCCCCCCTCACCCCATCCCCAGAGCCATCTGTCTCACCGTCACGGGGGCCACTGAGTCCACCCTCCAGGCAGCGGCCGCCCCCATCCTGGCCCCCCCAGGTACACCAGCCACAGTGGGGGCGCCGCAGGCACAGGGCACACTGGGTTGCCTGAGCACAGCCCAGGGAGCAGCTCTCGGGTCCGCGGAGCAGCCGCCCACAGCCTCCGGCCATACACCGCAGGGGCAGATAGGAGGGGCTCAGACACTGCGGGGAGCAGAAACGGCAGAGGAAGAGCATCAGACACGCACGTCCTGGGGAGCTCCCTGGGCCGCACCCTCTTCTCAGAGACCTCACCCCTGCTGGCCACAACCAGGTGGGCCAAAATGGACATCACCTGGGGCCACTGCATCCTCCCTTCTCAGCCTTTGGAACTGGAAGTTCAGACCGGAAGTCAGGCTAGGGACAGCCTTAAAACTAGACTGTGGACCAGGGCTGGCCAGGCCGTTTGGATGAACAAGTGACAGCAGAGGAAGAGAGTGAGGAGGGGCGAGGAAAGAGCAGAGGCAGAAGGCAGCAAAGACGAGACCCACACACTAAAGACGAGGAGAGAGGCAGCCTTCCGGGCTCCGTCTCCAGTGCCTGGCTGCACTTCCCACCCGCCTTATCAGAGGCACCACTGTGTTGGTGCAGTGAGCCCTCTCTACCACCTGGCTTGGGATACAGCCGTTTCTTACGATCAAAGAAAGGCAATGGTCCCAGGTGGACACAGAAACTAGATTCAGGAGGGGGGATGCCAGCCACAGTCTCTTAGAACGTGGAAGAGGCCTCCCTGGCAGTCCAGTGGTCAGGACCTTGAACTTCCTTTGCAGGGGTTGCAGGTTCAATCTCTGGTTGGGGAACTAAGATCCCTCATGAGGCACAGAGTGGCCAAAAAAACCCCACTTTAAAAAAAAAAAAAAAAAAGAACCTGGGCCCAGCCGTTGGGGCAACAGGACCCTCCTGCCCTTGGCTGGGAGGATTTGGGGTCTGTGGTCAGGGGCTGCAGTGCAGCTCACACACCATCACTTATTGTGTCCGGGCACTCAGACAGGGTATGCAATGAGGTCAGGAACTTACCTCACTGTATGAGAGCATTTTATTTACAGCTCTGGCCTTAAGTAAAGTACAAGGGGAAAGGGGTTAGTCTAGGCTGTCTTTCTGGACGCACTCAGGAAGAAACAAAGCAATTGTGCAATCCTGAAATAGAAAACCCTGATTGCTGTGGCCGGAGCTCTGAACCCACTGTGGGCTATGCCGGTGATGAGCTGACCCTGGCTGAACAGCTGGAGCCAAATTCTCCTCCAGGTCAGGCTTCCAGATCTAAAATTAGTGCCCCCCTTGGCAGACAGCAGGGCCATCGGGAAGGGGGCCGAGAGAAGCCCAAGGCTCCAGTCGGCCAAGTGTTCTCTTCTGGGACCACTGTAGTGGCCCAATGCAATGCTGCCCAACACCATTAACTGCGTTTCCTGGAAGAGATGCAGGATCCCAGCTTGTCTGCTGACCTATGCCCACCACCTGGCAAAGTGCCCGGCACGAGGAAGGTGCTCGGTGATGAATTTGGTGAAAGGAGAAAGGGAAGGAAGGAAGAAGCCAGCCAGTCAGTGGGGAAGACAGCACCCTGTTGCCTGCCCCAGGCTCTGAGGCCAAAGTCATTCAGAACAAAGTCTAACAGTTACAACATGGCTGCCCTTGAGCCACAGCCCAACAGGTCTTATCTGCATACCTGTTACATTTGATCTGTTGCTGGAGTGGATGCGCAGTGGTATTTTTTTATGTTTTTAGTTGGTTTTTTTTTTGGCCACGAGGCATGTGGGATGTTAGTTCCCTACCAGGGATCAAACTCGCAGCCCAGCACTGGGAGGTGAAGTCTCAGCCACTGATCGCCAGGGAAGTCCCCTTGACCTATGTCTTAAAAAAAAACCCTGAGCCAACACACTTTAGTTTTTAACTGCTTCTCCTAGAAGTCAGGTGTGGCAGCGGCCCTCTGACATTCCCACGCAGCTTCAGCTCCGTGCTATCCACTCAGCCGCCCCACCACTCCCTCCCGCCTCCCAGCTCCTCAGCTGCCTGCGGGCTCTCTGGTGTTGTCTTCCAGTCCCTGGAATCCCAGTAAAGACAAATAATACCAACCTCAAAAATACTTAGGGAGACCTTGTATCACCAGAAGGAGCCCAGACTTGAGGATGAGAGAGGCCTCTGCTTGTTAGAGGAGCCACCGCAGGGGGCTCTGCCCTTGCAGCCACACTGAGCGCCCCCACAGGAAGCAACCCCCACCCCCAGCCGCTGCACTGACCCTCTCCGTGTGGCACAGACAGCTGAGAATGGAGATCTTCCCAGGGGGTGGGACGTGGGGCGGGGGTGGTATCACTGAGTTTCTACTGAAGAGCAGGCACTGCTCCAGGCTCTAAATAATTCTCCCATCTAATGTGGACAACCCTCCTATGGGATGGAGTGGTATGACACCAAATATACTTGGTCTTTGTCCCAGGTTCCTGGTACTGAGCTACTAAAATACACAGGGGTTCCTGAGTGATGGGCACGTCTTTCGTTATTCAGGAGGAACCCCTTTACACCTAAGTTTATGTTAATGGGGTGACTTAGGGGAGTTACCAGTCACCAGGGTTTAGGGCAGAGACTGAGGTCTCTAAAAACACTTGAACAATGAGATTCAGGGACTTCCCTGGTGGTCCAGTGGTTAGGACTCTGCGCTTTCACTGCCGTGGGCACAAGTTCAATCCCTGGTTGGGGAAGACCCCACAAGCCCCATGACGTGGCCAAAAAAGAAAAAAGAACAAGACAAAGAAGGAAGAAAGAGATGTGGGGAGAGAAAGTGGGAAGGAAGAGCAAGTGTGATGGTGGGAGCAGACCTAAGCAGATGGAGGACTGGGGCAGAGGCGGCGGTGGTGAGAAAGGTGAACGTGGCGGGCGGGGAGGCCCACCCGCATCCCCGGCCGGGTGTGGTACCTGCTGGAGGCTGCTGCTCCAGACGCAGTGCTGCCAGCCCCCGTCAGCACCCTTGGAGTCCAGGCAGGAGGTGCAGTTGGGCAGGAGGTGACAGGGTGTGGGGCAGGGCAGCGGGGGCGATGACTCCACTGGCATCGGGGACACGTTCAGCAGTGAGTGGCTGAAGCACGTCCAGTCGTAGGTGGGCTGCACCGAAAGGATGCGGCGGGTCTCCCCTGAGGTTGGGGGGGGCGCAGGGATTAAGAAGTGGGTCCGGGTCCTTTGCCCGCTCCCCACCTCCCCACCTCACACCAGGCCGCTGAGCCCCTGGCATCCCTGGAGCAGGAGTCCAGGCGCCCCGGACTGTCCTCTCGGGGAGCAGGCCTGGCGCTCACCCGTCCTCTTGAACTGCCGCGTCCACATGCATTTGCCCTCCCTGGTGCACTGCTCGCAGTCGGCCGCCCCGCACACAGCCTCCGAGCAGTTCCCGGCCCAGAAGACCTCGCGCTGGTTGATGCGACAGTCATTCTCTGAGGTGCAGGACCCGTTGCGCCCAATGCAGGCACCCTCGGGGCAGTTGGTACACCACTTACAGCGTGGGGCAGAGGCCTGGGGGAGAGGTACTGGCTCAGAGGGGTCGTCAGGGCCCCCAGCACCCCTCCGGTCTCAGTCCCTGCCACCTGATCCCAGGTGAAGAGCCCCGTGGTGCCTGAAACACATTCCCCACCACCCCCCCACCCCATCACTCACCTCTCCATCTCCAGGCTGCAGGGTCCGGGGATGGCGGGCCAGGCACTCGCTGCAGGTCCGCAGACGTCGACATTCCTCGGGGGAGTGGGGCATAGGGGAGCAGGGGGTGCCGCCACAGCCCAGCCTGGGGAGGCGAGAGGCCTGGCCTGTCACACTCAGCCAGGCTCCATCCTCCCCGCACCCGGCGCCCCTCCCTGGTGCCTCCTGGACACTGGTCTGCAGGCCCCGCAGGTCCATCTCAAACTGGCCTCAGCACAGGCCTCCCAGACCGGCCCCTCCTGAGCTCACTTGGTGACAGTCCCATGGCCACCTGTCATCCCAGGCCAGAGACACTGGACAACACCCCATGTCCTCCTGGCACTCCACCCATGGAGGCCTCTGTCTCCTAACTTCTTCCCTGACCAACCCCTCCTCCCCAACCCCTGCAGCCCCCTGCCCAGGTCAAGGCTCCTCCTCTCAGGCCTCCACCTGCAGCCTCCCCTCCCCATCCCCTCCTCCATGAGCCCACCCCTGCCCTCTCCTGCTCACCCCTTCGATGACTCCCCATCACCCACATGGAGGCTCACAATCCCTGACTCAAAATCCTTGAAGGCATACACGTTTCAGAATTTTCTAGGTTTTAGAAAAGCAGTGGGTGTACCCACTGTTATGTAACACCCCAAGCAGAGTCTGGGGGAGCACCCTAAAAATCAGACCCTATAATAGTCTGTAGTAAACATGGTGACACAGGTAATGGGACAAAACAAAGCCCAGTAGTAGCCTCACGTCAGCAAAGGGTAACTGCGGCCAGTACAGTTTGTGCTAAACCCAGCAAAGTACTTTCAGCCTCCTGAGATGCCTGGATTCCCAAACTACAGACAAGGAGTCTCCAGAGCTGGACATAGCCCAGGGCGGCTGGGCCCTGGAGCCCTCTCTGAGCAGACCCACCCACCTCTCCAGGCTGTCTTCCCCAACTCAGGTGTTTCTAAAAGCCACTAGACACAGCCCTACTTCCGAATCTTTGTGGTCTAAATGACCCCAAGCTGGTCATTTGGGGCCCAGTTCAGACTCAGCTGCCCCAGCCCACAAACAGGGTTCCCCACTCGGGCACTCCCCATGCCTGCCCCGCCTGTGATGAGCTGGCCCTTCTCCCAGGGGAGCTGGTGTCCCGACCAGACAGTACCTGCCTGAGGCCTCCCCAACAAGCCCAGCCCAGCACAGAGCCCCCCTTGGATGGCACCAATACCACCCACCCATGTGCTGTCAGTCTCCACGGTTACCTGTGGGCCTGGTCCCCAGACAGGCAGGCTCCATGGCACCAGGTACAGGCCCCAGTCTGGTTACAAGCTTCGGGCGAGGGCAGCAGGCGGCAGGGGTCAGGGGGCAGGGTCAGGGCCAGCAGGCGGCCCAGGGCCACTCCCCCAAAGCCTCCTGAGATAAACAGGTGACCCCCTACCGCGGCCACGGCGTGAGCCACAGACTCTTCCATTGGCGGTCCCACAGAGGCTGGGCCTGGGGAAAGACAGAAAGTTCAGAGACAGGGAACAGGTAGCTGGAGGCAGAGATTCACTCACAGGAGCCAGTCAGAGAGGGATGCTGGGCAGAGAGACGATCTAAAAAGAGCAGAGACAGACAAGAAAAGGCAGCGAGAAGATAGACAAGGCCAAACAGAACGAGACAATCAGACACACACAGCAAGACAGAAAGAGGGAGAGAGACACATCAACAGGAAAAAACAGAAAGAGTGGAGTATAAACAGAGGCAAATTTTGTGGAAGCAGACCACGGTGGTGGGTGAGCAACTTTGTGGAGGTACTGAATGGCACTCAAGTCATTTGACAGTGGCTAATTTCGTTACGTGAATTTCCCCTAAATTTTCACTTTTTAAATTTATTTTTATCGGAATATAACTGCTTTACAATGTTGTGTTAGTTTCTGCTGTACAACAAAGTGAACCGGCTATCTGTATACATATATCCCCTCCCTCTTGGACCTCCCTCCCACCTCCATCCCACCCATCTAGGTCATCACAGAGCACCTACACTTTTTTAAATCCTAAAAAAATAAACAGTCACAGAGTGGTGGAAAAGATAGATTAAAAGCAAAAGAGAACTAGAGACAGAGGAACAGAGAGAAACAAAATGAAAAGGAGACGGAGCCAGAAACACAGTCAGTCACGTACAATGGTCAAATGAAATACAAAGGCAGGATACAGCCCCTTGCCAGCCTATGAACTGAGAGGAAACACCCTCACATATGACAGTCATCTCTAGAGAATGGGATTACGGGGGATGCTTTTCCTCCTTTTTTACGAATTATCTACCACGACTTCATAATCAGAATTTAAAACATTCCTAAAAAAAGAAAAAAGGAAGGAGGGTGTTTCTGTGGGTGTTGAGATAATGTGGAGAGGACGGGAGCTTTGCCTGTTGGTCTGAAGGGGTCCACGTGACTGCCAATGAGTGGGGGTCTCAGGCCAGGCCAGAGAGCCCCCTGGTGGTCCCAGGGCCTCCCGGGAGGGCGGCGGACTCACCGATGAGGTCGGGCAGGAGCCAGGTGTTGCAGTTGACCTGGTAGAGCAGCACGTCGCTGCTGAACTCGTCGGGGTCTGAGCGCCCCCCGAGGACCACCATGGTGTCCCCTAGCAAGGCCGAGGCGTGGAAGAGTCGGGGCCGGGGCTGTTGGGGGGACACGTGGCAGGGTGGCCTGTGAGAGCCCACGTCCTCCGCTCCCTCTCATCCCACCCAAGAGCCATCTCCTTTATGTGAACCCCCAGAACCCTCATGCCCCATGTTGTTCCCCAGGAAGCCAGCCTGGATGGCTTGAGATGAACCCCTGGTTTCTTGTGTGACCTCGCCAGCTGGACTGGGGGGTCTCCTGCTGAGGCTCATACTTCCATCTCCCTTGCAGTCTAGCCCCAAGATGGGCTTGGAAACTTGTTCATGGATGGAAAATGCAGCTGTCTCTAGGCACCCAGGTTTCCTGCTCTCACGCACACTGACTCCTTTGGCCTTGGAGGCAGAAGTACAAGAGACCTCAGCTCCCTGTTTCATAGCTGGGGGAGCCAGGAAGTGGAGGGGCCTGTCGGGGCCACACCCAGAGTGTGGGAGCACCAGGTCAAAAGACAGGCCTCTGATCTCCTGGTGGATGATTCTTACTTCCAGGTCAGACAGTAGAAGGGGAGACTTGGGGAAGGCGTGGGGGGAGGGAACTGGAAAGGAGGCAGAGTAGGAATCCAGGGTTGAGCCACTCCCTGCGGCACTGGGAAAGGAGGGGCCCTCCCCCCGCTCCCCCCCACCGACTCATCTCTCTGGCCCTTTTTCCTGACCTTTGCTCCCTGAGAAGGGGCCAGCAGGCTCCAGGTGCGGTCAGGGCAGTGCAGGGAGTAGAGCTCAGGGGACGGGGCTGCCAGCTCCACGTGGAAGCGGAAACCCCCGAACACGTAGAGGGAGTCGGTGGCCTCATGATACACAGCAGAGTGACCGTAGAGACCTGGGGGTGCAGGGAGAGTGAGCACAGAGGCTGGGGTAAGGGCCAGGGGTCAAGAAGGCCCCCCAGGCTCCCCTTCTCGTGACCACGACACCACCCTACCAGGCCCTGACGCCGGAGACCTGGGAGCCTTTCTCAACACCTCCCTCTCCCTTCAGTGCTAAAGGACAGCCATTGGAGACTCTGGGAAAGGGAAAAGAGGGAGACAGGGTGACCAGAGGGACCTTGGGGACAGTGATCAAAGAATGCAGAAGGAAAGGGACAGGGACTTCCCTGGTAGTCCAGTGGTTAGGAATCCACCTTGTAATGCAGGGGATGAGAGTTTGATTCCTGGTTGGGGAACAAAGATCCCACAGGCCATGGAACTACAGAGCCCTCATGTTACAACTCCTGAGCCTGTGCGCCACAATTAGGCAGTCTGTGCACCACATCGAAAGATCCCATGTGCTACAACTAAGATCCGGTGTAGCCAAAGAAAGAAAGGAAGAGGAGAGGGAGAGAAAGGAAAATACCTGAGGGGCAGTGTTCTAGAGCCTGGGAGAGGGAAAGTGCCCCACTGCTACTAGGCAGGAGGTGGGGCAGCTTCTCATGAAGTCTGGGAGGGGTAAGGAGAGAAACTGAACTTCTCAAAAGACAGCATCCTGAGAAGGTGGGTGAGTGACGGGGTACACAGAGAGACAACAGGTGTAGGAGGCAGTGACCACAGAGTACAGGAGTGGGTAGAGAGGACAGTCGAGTCAAAAGCGCTGTGCCCAGCCCCAACGCCGTGCCCTGTCCCCAGGCCCACCTGTGGGGGGTGTCCCGCTCTGAGCCCCGGACACCCAGGTGCCAGTCGCCAGCTGGTACTCAAGCAGCTGCTGGTTGAAGCCATTTTCCGGGGAGTAACCACCCACCAGGAGCAGAGATAGGCCTCGGCGGGCAGTAAGCGTGTGACCAGCAACGGCTGGCAGCTCCACAGTCTGAGGGGCCTGGGGGATGAAGGGTGGAGGTCACCAGGGAGAGGGGCAGAGATCAGGGGTCATTTTGTGCGTAGAAGCAAGGCTCAGAGCTCCCCATTCTCCCCTTGAACCGCTAAGGGGGTACAGGTCAGACCCCAGGCCTTCCCACCAGTCATGGTCCCGGCAGACAAGCAGACCTATCACTATTTCTGCCTGCTTGGTGTCACTTCTTCAGGTGGGAATAGCCCAGGGTTCCTCTGGGAAGCCCTTGCTCCCCGGCTCTTACTCTGGCTGCACAGGGCTGAGTATACCAGCTCGACAAGGGGACTGTGTCCCAGCCTGGCCACCCAGAGGGTCACATCCCCTTGGCTGGGGACTGGCTCAGGAATTAAGTGTGACCCAGGATGGCCAAGGAAATTCAACTTCTGGGACTTGTGCTGGGGCCCCAGGAGGAAGCGTCCTCCTCCGGGGGCAAGGATGGCTAGAGCTGCTCTTGCCATCCCTGCTGGAGCCTGGCTGTGGGGACCTGGGGATTGAGATGCTTACCTTTTCCTGCCGCCACTGCAGGGTGGTGAGGTTGAGGACCCAGAAGTCCCGGGCGATGCCCCCAGCTGTGAGCCCCCCCAGCAGGTACATGGCCCCACGGCCAGCAGGCACGTAGGCAGCAGCGTGGAAAGAGCGAGGGGAGGGGCCTGGGCCCCCATCCTCGGCTCCTGCCAACATCTGTGTCCACCGCCGTTCACTCACTGAGTACCTGGGGCCAAGATGCAAAAAAGCAGCCTCACTATGTGGCAGTCAGCCCATAATCCCCTGGGGTGACATCCCCCCACTGTACCCCAGCATCCCCTGGGATCACCCCCCACTTGGTAGGTACCCCAACACCCCTAAGGTGACCCTTCTATGACAATCACTGTGCCATCCTCTGGGGTACCACCACCCCAGTAAGCACCCCAGCCCATGAGGTAAGCCTCCTGTGCAAGCATCCCAGCATCCTTTGAGGTACCCTGCACCTGTGGAGACTTTTCTGCACCCCCCACAGGGGACTCTTATGGGACAGGCGTCTCAGCCTCCCCTGAGGAGACCTTTTGTCATTCAGGCGTCCCACCTTCCCAGGGCCGTCCTCACCTATACAGGTTTCCCAGCAGCCCCTGGGGCAGGCCCAGGCCCCCAAACATCCACAAGGTGGCATCAGGTCCCTCCACCATCGTGTGCCCCAGGCGGTGCAGGAAGCGGCTGGCAGTGTCCTGGGGGTGGGGCGCGGACAGGAGGGCTCAGGGGAGGTCATTACCAAGTGGCAGGCTGGGTACAGGGTCTCTGGGGGTAGTCTGGGGAGTGGAGCGGGGAGAATGATCCAGGAGGCGCGCTGCCCGGCACCTCCCTGGGGAGTGGTGTCCATAACTCACAGCTGAGAGGCGGCTGTCCATGAGGGTCTCCCAGACCAGCTGCCCACCATCCAGCTTCGTGGCACAGTCAGGACCCCCAAAGCCCTCAGCACAGACGCACACGCCCAGGCTCTGGGGGACAGCAGAAGCAGCTGGGGGGGGTTGCCCTGATTACCACCCCCACCCTCCATCCCACCTGGCTTGCTCTCTTCTACCCGTACCTGATTACACGTCCCCGCCCCGTTGTGGGCATTACAGTTCT
This sequence comes from Bos indicus, assembly GCF_029378745.1. NCBI lineage: Eukaryota > Metazoa > Chordata > Mammalia > Artiodactyla > Bovidae > Bos > Bos indicus. The sequence goes on from NC_091777.1 coordinate 51,479,126, forward strand.
CAGGACACACAGCCATGCGGCAGTGCGGGCCAGCCCAGCCCTGGGGACACCGGCAGAGTCCAGCACCTGGGACCCCATCCTGGGGCACACACTCCTGGGGGACAGGGCAGCTCCCGGGGCCCCCTGACCCACAGCGGGCAGAGCCCACGGAGGCATTGAAGCCCCAGGATGAGGAGCCATTGGCCTCCCAGTGCAGTACCAGCAGCCCTGTTGGAGGAGAGAGTCCAGAGGTTCATCACAAGACCACAACAAAGTGATATCCAAAGAGACAGGGGTTGGGCGTCCCTGGTGGTCCAGTGGTTGAGACTCCGCGCTCCCCATGCAGGGGGGGATGGGTTCGATCCCTGATCAGGGAACTAGATCCCACACGCCACAACTAACTGCATGCTGCCAATTAAGAGCTCACATGTTGCAACTAAGCTCGTGCTACAACTAAGACCCAGTGCAGCCAAATAAATAAATATTTTTTAAAAATACAGAGTCGGTAGGCCTGCGGGCTCTCTGATCGCATCACCTCTCACCCTCCCAGCTCTTTGCACTCCAGCACCACTGACCAGCTTCCTATTCTCAGAATAGGAAGTTATTGTTTGTCGTTGTTTAGTCGCCAAGTCGTGTCCGACTCTTTGCGACTCCCTGGACTGTAGCCTGCAGGGTTCCTCTGTCCACTGGATTTCCCAGGCAAGAATAAGGGAGTGGGTTGCCATTTCCTTCTCCAGGGGAATCTTTCTGACCCAGGGATCGAACCCGCGTCTCCTGGGCTGGCAGGTCTCAGAGCCTGGGCAGGCATCTGCTATGCCTCCCTCAGTAGTCATCCTTGCCCACACCGCCCCCTTCAGGCCTCAAGTAAAATTTCACTTCTGCAAAGAATCCTTCCTCACCTCCCCAGACAGGCCAGGTCCCCAGTCCTTTCCATTTCCTCTCGTTCCTTCTCAAAAAAGTGTCACTATTCTGACTATAATTTGTTCACTGCTGTTTGTCACGTCCCCTTCTGCTGTGAGTCCATGAAGGCAGTGCCTGTGTCCCTGATTCCCTTCGACACGCCCAGCATGGAGCCCAGGCAGGCCCAGCTTGACAGCTGGGTGCTCAGTAAATGTTTGCTGGGTGAAATGACACAGAGGACCCCTCAGCTCTAGAAGCTCGCTGTGCAGGGTCTGGGCTTGCATGCCATCGCCAGCAGAACAGCTCCAACTCTGCCCTCTCACAACCTTGCAGCCACTTGGTTTTACAACATGAAGAGAAGCACTTCAAACGTGGGCCCTTTCACTGCAGAGCAGCATCTCTGGCCCCCACCCATGGGATACCCCTAACCATGGGATACCAGTAGTACCTCCAATCGTGACAATCAGAACATCACCAGACACAGCCAAATACCCCAAGGGGCAAAGTCACTCCTGGTTGAGAACCACTAGGCTGAGGAGAGAGATGCTCAGGGGCCACACCAGCTACATTCTGTGTCCCCCATTTGGACCTTCTTTCCAGAAACATAACCCAGGCAGTACAATCTTCAGCTGAAGAAACTGAGACCCAGAGGTGGCAAGGATCGCATCACCCAGCAAATCAGTTGCTGGGACAGTCAGGCTGGGTCTTGAGCCCACCTCAGGCAGCAAAGTACAGGGACAAAGGACAGTCCCGGACAGCGGTCCCATTCCCCCAGTGCCCATACCAGACAGGGCCTGCACAGTGAGGGGCCGGTCCCGCCGCTGGCCGCAAAACGCAGCGATGAGGCTACGGTCCGACTGGACGACACCAGTGTCTAGGAAGCGTGGGAATCCATCAAAGGCCAGGACATAGCTCAGCTAGAGGGGTGAAGAGTCAAGGATCAGGGGATGATGAGGAAGAGACAAAGCTATGCTTGGGGTCTGGGAGGAGAGGAGCTCAAAAAGAGAGAGCAATCTGAGATGGGGGCAAAAGCTGCTTGAACCACCTAATCTGACTGTCACGCTGTGGCATGGAGGCCACCATTCCCACGCCTGTGTTGACAGCAGACATGGTTAATCAATCAGGCACTTGTGCATGGAGTCTCTCAATACACAGATCCTGGCAGCCACTACCAATCGATCAGAGTTGGCCCTCAAGGTACAAACGTTTACTATGCCTGGACTGGGGAATGGGAAACTGGGGTCCAGGAAACAGGAGGCAGCCTGGGAAGTGGGAGGGTCTGTGGGCTGAGGAACAGAGGGGTAGGGGCCTGAGGAATAGAGTTGGGAGGGACATGGGGGCCAGGGTCTGTCTGAAGGTTCCCCCTGGGTGGGGGAAAGTGGGCCTGTCATGAGCGCCCTTGGTGCTCACCGTGCACGGGGTGCTGCTGTCGGGGGAGAAGGTGAGGGTAAGCGGGGGACAGAGGGTCCCGGGGGCACAGGGCTGCAGCACCTCAGTGGCCGAGACAACCCACACACAGTAGGACAGGCCAGGCCCCGCTCTTGCTGCCCCGCCACCTGCAGGCAGGAGCCCCCCAAACCGGCGTGAGCCCAGTGCCACTGAGGACACGTTGGTGAGGAGGGCACGACCCCCACACTCCCGGAAGCAGGAGCCACCTGCCCTGGGGGGAGAGAGGAAAGGCAGCGTCAGATCAGTCCTGTCCTAGCCCGCCACGTCCCTGCCTCGCACCCCGGCCTGGCTGGCCCCTGGCTCACCGAGGGTCCCCGTAGTAGCCAGGGGAGCAGAGCTGGCAGTGGGCACCCTCGGTGTGATCCTGGCAGAAGCAGAGCCCGCTGAGGTTGTCACAGTGGCCTCGGCGAGGGTCCCCATGCCCGTTGCACTGGCAGGGCCGGCAGCCGCCGGAGCCTGTGGCGTTCCCGAAGCTTCCAGGCCGGCACCGCTCACAGTGCTCCCCCCATGTCCAGTCTGTGGAGGTCCCCGCGGGCAGGAGGCAGGGTCAGGGGCCAAGGCAGGAAGGAGCCCAACCCTGTCTGACCCCACCTGGCTCAAAGCAGGGCAACTGGGACCCAGACTGAGGAGGAAGTGCAGATACCAGGAGGGAGGGCGGGTGCTGAACAGGCAGTGGGACCGAGGGACCTGGAGCTGGGGGTGGGGACTCAGGAGCCCCAGGGAGGTGCCCGAGGCCAGCGGGCTGGCTGCTCACCCTGGCACTCATCGCAGAAGCCGGGCCCCCGCTTGTGGCAGTGGCTGTGGAAGTTGCAGCCACAGTCCCGCGAACAGCGGGGGGCGGGGGGGCCGGGGGCCGGCGTGGGAAGGGGCAGGTCTGATGTCCAGCCCAGGTCACACACGCAGGTGAAGTCTGGGGGGCCGCTGCACACACCGTGGCCACAGTCCTCCAGGCACCTGAGGGGGCGTGGTGGGGGTGGGGGAAGGATGGGCAGGCCTGGAGCCCCCAAGGCATCCACCCCTCTCCCGGCTCCACCCCAGTATCTCCATGGCAACACCATCAGAAGCTACTGCCTGTTCCAGGATCCTGGACTCCGTGGGTGGCCCTGTCTCCAAGGTAACCCCATCACATGTAGTAACTCCTGTCTCTATAGAAACCAAATATCACCACTGGTGGTCTGTTCTCTGTGAAAACCCCTTTCAACTTGGTCCTCCTCCATCTCTATGGCAACTGCGGCCTCCAGTCCAAGGGTGACCCGTCTCCACAGTAACTGTGTAACACTGAGGACCCTGTCGCTCTAATGAGGGCCTGTTCTGCCAGGTAAAAACCCAAGGCTCACTGGGGAGGCTTGCTCCGGGGAAGGCAGCCTAACACCAGGATCAGTTCCTCCCAGCGTCTCCACCCGGACCCGCCCTGGGCCGATGTCTCCATGGAAACCCAGGCCCCACTCACGTGCGGTTGCAGTAAGTGACGCCATCGCCCTGGTAGCCCCTCTGGCAGTGACACTCGTAGCTGAGGGGTGTGTTCAGGCAGGTCGCCCGCAGGTGGCACCGCGCCAGGCCCAGGCGGCACTCGTCTACATCCGGACAGCGGGCATACGCCCAGCGGGCGGGGAGGGCCACAGACAGCCCCAGGCCCTCCCCGACCCACAGGGAGCAGTTCCCCCCACTCAGAGGCCCTGAGAAGTCCCCCTGGAGGCAACTGCGGGGAGTGGGGTTGAAGAAGGCGATTGGGGTGGAGTAGCAAGGTAAGGAGAGAGACAGAGAGACAGGGACAGGGAGAGAGGAGATAAACCAGAGAGACACAAAGATGAATATGGAGACAGACAGGAGAAATGGAAGAGAGGCAGAGAAAACCCCAGGGAAGCCAGGCAAAAACGATTTTAAAGGACGGGGGCGGGGCGGGCGGATTTAGACAAAGGGAGACAGAGGAGAAACACAAAGATCAGAAGAAAGAAAACAGAAGGGAAGATGAGAGAAAACAAGTCACAGAAACAGGGAAAGAGTTGGGAGGGAGAAGAAAGAGAGAGAGAAGGGGGAGAAGAACAGAGAAAAAGGCCAAGGGGCAGAGAAACAAAGAGGCCGTGAGAATCAGGGTGGGCAGCGAGCCCCCGCGGCCCCGCCCCCGGCCCCGCCCCCTCACCGGCCCAGCGTGGGGTTGTCCTCGTTTCCACACCAGCCACACTCATGGCTCTGCAGACACTCGTGACAGCTCGGGAAGCGGTCACAGCTCCGGCACCGAGGCTCCGAGTGCACGCTGTGGGGAGGCGGGTGTGAGGCCGCCCGAGCTACCCCCGCCCCGCCCCACCTCCACCCTCCCCTTCCGCGCCCCTGCCGCCCGCCCGCACCTGTCGTCCCAGCCTCGGCAGCCCCCGTGCGGGTACCGGGCCAGGTAGGCGGCGAACAGGAAGCAGGTGCGGGTGGACTGGCACCAGGCGCACTGGCTCGAGTTGGCCAGGCAGTCGTCACAGGTCAGGCGCCTGGGGGCAGGCAGGGCACAGGGGCACGGGGGCACGGGGGGCACCGGGTCAGGGCGCAGCCCGGCCCCCCACACACCCTCACACGCCCTCTCCCTGAGCCCAGCGGAGCTCACTGGCTGCAGAGTGGGGGGCACTCTTCCGGACTCTTCAGGGCACCCCGACCCCGGCCGCGCCGGCTGCACGCCGCGTCCCCCTTGCGGCTGGTGCTCTGATGCCACTCACAGAAGGGGTCCTGGGAGGACAGAAGAGGAAGAGCCCAGCTGAAGCTTCCCCTGGGCCTCCTGGCGCCAGGCTCCCAGCACCGGCTCACAGATCCCTGGTCCAAGCCCGCCTCCCTCCTGCAGCCAGGGAGATCCACGGGTTCCACCTGACCCGCACGGCTCGCTTTTGGGGCAGTAGCGCCACTTTGTGTGGTCCAGGTGGGGCTGACCCAATCCCCAGGATCCAGAGATGGGCGAGGGGTCACCCTCCCTCCCCCCGGCCTCACTGGTCCAGGAGCTGGCACCAGCCCCAACAGAAGCACAGGAAAGGCTCTTTGGCAATCTCTGTTGAGCTGAGGGATGGCGGTGCGGTGGGGACAGGAAGGTGTTCTCCTTCCCCTTGGGACTCGAGTGCCCAGGGTGGGGGTGGGGGGTGAAAGTCTGGAGCCCTTGAGGCTCCCTTGACCCTCCCAAGGAATGTGGAACGGAAGGAAGTGAAGGGCTGACTACGTGACTTGAACTTCTGAAGCCAGCAGGCCTTAAGACCTGTTCTCAGGCTCTGCTGTCCAGCGGATAACGCCCCTCTGGTGCAGAGATGTCCAGCTCAGTTCTCCAGTCCCTGCCACGTGCAGAGTCATGCCTATGTCAAGCCCGCTCTCCAGCCCCTCTCCCACCTGACTCTCACCTGCTAACAACAAGCGCCCCAGCTGTCTGCCCTCACCACTACCCAGGGTCCCTCAGCCAGTCCTGGGGACCCACCCCCCAGGGCTGAGTCGCCTGCTCTGGCCAACTCCGCTCCGAGACCTCCCCGCTGCAGCCTGGTGCGCACCTGGGTGCAGGCGTGGCAGTCGCGATGCTCCTCGCAGAGCGGGCAGAGGGCAGGCACCAGCACGAGCAGGGACCCGCCGGCCCCAGCGTCCCCACAGTGGGCGCCGCTCTGGCGCAGGTGGCAGGTGGCGCTGGCCAGGCACCAGCCGCAGCCCTGGTCTGCCAGGCAGCCCAGGCAGGAGGAGTAGGAGGCGCAGGCCGACGAGCGGTAGGGTTCCAGGAAGAAGAAGGAGATCTCCTGGGGGTGAGGGTGTCAGAGGAGGGTGAGGGCTCCATGCTCCAGGTCAAGGTTTGGGACAGGGATCAGTGTTTGGAGCCAAAGACTTAAGGGTTTGGAGACAAGGCTGAGAATTTGGACATGCAAAAAAGTCAGGATCTAGGCCACTGGGAGACTAAAGGGATCGGGGTTTGAGAGAATCTAGAGATCAGAGGTCAAAGTAGGGAGGGCAGAAGTCAGGGTCAGCGAGGTCAGGGTGGGAGGCCTCGGAGATGTGGCGAGGGGTCAGACTCTGGAGGTCAGATACTGGGGTCTGGGAGGTTCAAGGTAAGGCCCAGAGTTCAGGAGTCAACAAGTAAGAGGTGAGGGTCAAGGGAGTTAATTCATGGCCCTGGGTTCAGCAAGTCCAGGGCGTCTGGGTACTTACGCTGCCACCTGGCACGCCAGTCCGGTCCCACAGCAGGGTGAGCTCACTGTGCCCGGGGCCTGCTGAGCCATTGAGCTGGCCCCGGATCTCTACTGCATACTTGTGGCCCCGGCCGGGCAGTGGGAAGAGGCGAGCTGACCCTGGGCGCTGCAGCCGCCTCGTCTCCTTCTCCTGCTGTGCCACCCAGCGCCCCACCTCCTCCTGGGGGACAGATGAGGCCCCTGAATGTGCCACCCACACTCTGGCTCCTGAAATCCCCAAGAGCCCCAAACCCACCAAGCACCTACCCCCTCCAGGGAAGAAGAGGGCCTGAGTTCCTTAGACCCTAAGAACCTCCCAGCACCCCCAAACCTCCCAGCGACCCACCTTCTACTCAGGGGAGTCTGACCTGGTAACTGAGAGCTTCCACTTTTTTCAAAATTCCCCTCCAATTCTGTTCAAATGAAGACCCCCCAGGCCCTCCCTCCACTAAGGATATATCCCAGGCCTCCAGATTCTCCCCAGTGCGACTCCCTGCCACACACCCATGCCCCCTGTATTTACCACAAATAGCCTGCTGAGTGTCCCAGGCATTCTTACCATGTTTTCTGTGTCCGGGCCCCGGGCCATCCGGGCCAGCACATGCAGGCGCTGGGCCCGGGCCCACACGGCCACATCCTCAGCCCCAGACCCCCCAGGGCCTCCCGGCAGCAGCGGGTGGATGAAGCCACGGTAGACCAGGGACACGTCGGTCTCTGAGCTCGGCGTCAGGGTGATGGTCGTGCTGCGGACGATCAAGACCTGTGCCGGCCAAGCAGGGGAGGTGAGCTTGAGGACTTCTCTGCCCGGCCCCGTGCGTCTCAGGCCTCTCCAGCCACAGCCGAACCGAAGAGACCAAGCAACCTAATCTCCTCTTCTGTTTTACTAAATGGGAGTCTGAGGCCAGGATTAGGGGTGCAGGGGTGACAGACAGCTCACCCATCGTCACTCTAGGAAGGGAGCTGGGCTCCAAATCGGAGAGCAGACAGCAGGGTTCCAGGCCCTGCTCATCTCCACCTCTCATTAAACTCCAGGGCCCTGGACCTCTCAGCAGCTTCTTCCTCAACATCCTATCTTTCCACTTAAGCCCTTAAGAGTCCAGCTCCCTTAACTAGGGGGTTTGGAAAACTTCCAGGTTACAGGTTAGTGAACACACTCATGTTCTAGGAAGATGTCTCACCCCAACTCCGTGGGGACAGAAGATGAGATCCCTTCAGGACCTCACCCTATGTATCCTGTTCTTTGTTGTAAAATGAACCAGTATGTAAGTTATAAGTTAAAAAGATTAAAAAAAGGAGTCCAGATCCAACATTGAGAGCAACGGACGTATTACATGATTTACTGCTAGTATGTGTTTTTATAATTGTGAAAGGGGGAACAACCCAAGTATTCATCATGGGTACGTGCATGCTAAGTTGCTTCAGTTGTGCCTGACTCTTTGCAACCCTATGAACCATAGCCCAACAGGCTCCTCTGTCCATGGGATTCTCTAGGCAAGAATACTGGAGTGGGTTGCCATGCCCTCCTCCAGGGGATCTTCCCAATCCAGGGATCAAACCAGTATCTCTTATGTCTCCTGCACTGGCAGGCAGATTCTTTATCACTAGGCCACCTGGGAAAGCCCACGGGAGACTGTTTAAATAAACTAGAACACTACGGCATTCGAATGTAAATGGAATATTATGAAGCTGTTAAAAAGAGAGAGAGAGAATGTTTCCCAAGTTCTGCTATGGGAAGCTTGCCAGGATACACCAAGAAAAAAAAGGAAAGCAGCAGTACAGTGTAGGCGGCATGTTACTTTTTCCGCAAGAAACAAAAATAATTAAATATCAATTTACTCATATTTGAATGGGTAAACTGTGGAAGGATAGATTAGAAATTCAAATGTGCCACAACTACTGAGCCCCGTGCACCTCGAGTCTGTGCTCTGCAACAAGAGAAGCCACTGCAATGAGACCCCCGTGCAATGCAACAGACTGTCCCCCTCACTGCAGCTGCAGAGAGCCCACCCACAGCAACGAAGACCCAGCACAACAAACAAATGATTTTTTAGGAAAGGAATGAAGCTCTGACACGTGCCACTACACGGATGAGCCTCGAAAACGTTTGCTGAGTGGATGAAGCCACACACAAAAGGCCATGTATTATACGATTCCATCGTACGACCTATTCAGGGTTAACAAATCCAGATACAGTGGATTTGGTCAGTGGCTGCCAGAGGCCAAAGGGAGAGAGGAGCGGAGAGTGGTACCTTAATGGATCTGGGGCTTCCCCTTGGGGTGATAAAAATATTTTCAAACTAGAGAGTGGTGACAGTTGCACCATATCGTGAATGTGCTAAATATCACTAAGGGTAAATTTTATGTTATGTGTTATCTCACCACAGTTTTTCAGGAAAAAAAAAAAAATTAAGTCAATAGGGAAAATCAGATCCTTGAATGTGAAGACTTAAGGGGTAAACACAAGAGTGATAAAGGTCCACGTGAGGGCTTCCCTGGTGGCTCAGTGGTAAAGAATCCACCTTGCCAATGCAGGAAACACAAGTTCAATCCCTGGTCCGGGAAGATCCCACGTGCCATGGAGCAAATAAGCCCCTGTGCCACAACTACTGAGCTTGTGCTCGAGACCCTGAGAGCTACAACTGCTGAGCCTGCGTGCTGCAACTACCGAAGCCCACACGCCCAGGAGCCCGTCCTCCCCACAAGAGAAGCCACCCCACAGTGACAAGCCTGTGCACCGAATCTAGAGAGCAGCCTCTGCCCTCTGCAACTAGAGAAAAGCCTACACAGCCATGAAGACCCAGCACAGCCAAAGCCAAAGATAAATAAACAAATTTTAAAAGTTTTTTTTTTTAAAAAGATCCATTTTAAAAAAATGAGAAATCTTAAGACCAGGCCCTTCGACACTCTATGCTGGGCTCCTCACCCTGGCTTCCCCACCTTGTCAGGCTGGGAGGCGTTGGGTGGCTGCTGGAAGGTGAGCAGGTGCAGGCCAGGCAGGAAGCTCTGGGTGACACAGGCCTCCAGGGAGGTCACAAAGACAGGAGTGGGCCCCCACCAGCCCACGGTGCCGGAGATCTGCTCCCCGCGGCAGCGGGCCTGCTCTGTGGGGACAGGAGGGTCGGGAGAGGGAAGTCGGTGTGCGGTGGCTGAGGTGCCCCCCACCACCACCTCCCCCCCGCCCCCCCCCCCCCCCCCCCCCCCCGCCGCTAACGCTGCTACTGGACACTTACCAGGCCGAGGGAGGCAGCTCTCATTGTGCACGCACCAGCCCAGGGCACCGGGCCCCTGGGGGGGAGCCGCACTGCTGCTGAACGCCAGGCAGGCCTGGCAGTCACCCAGGAGACGGCTCAGGCCCAGGCAGCTGGCAGCCGGACACTACAGAGAAGGGACACATGGCAGTCACCACCCACGGGAGCTTAAGGGACCTGGGATTCAGGAGTCTTGGGGCAGAAAGGTCAGGAAACTGAAGAAAGGGACTGAGAGCCGACTTGGAACCAGAAAGATCAAGAGGACGGGGTGGGGGATCTAGGGACAGATCAGAAGTACAAAAGGATGGGGAAGAGGGTGAAGGGTCAGGAATTCCCATCTCAAGAGTGAAAATGAGTCTCCCAAGTGCAGCAAACTCCGTCTCAACTTGGTTTAGGCAGAAGACGACACTGAGGACCAGGTCTTGTGCTAGGGGACAGAGGACGAGGACAGTCACTCACAGCCCCTGAGGGAGTCCCAGGAGGCGGGGCGGCTTGGCAGGCCCCCTGACACCAACTGCATTCGGGGTCTCGGGAGCAGACGCTGTGGTCCGTGTACATGGAGCAATAGTCCAAGTGGTACTGCAGAGAGGTGGGCAGGGAGGAGAGGGTGCTCAGACCTGGCGCCTTCTCCCACACCCCCACTCACCCTGATGGTTCCAGGGGACCCCAACTGCTCAGATCATTGAGGACCCCCGTCCACTTCTCTGCAGCCCCAGGGACCACTGCTCCTCTGCCCTCAGCCCCAGGGATCACCATTTCTCTTCCCCTGGACCTGGGGTCTGACCTCCCTCCTGTCACAGCCCTCCGGATCTCTTCCCTTTCTCCCAGGGACCCTCCGCCCACAACTTCCCTTAACCATGGGAACCAGGCCACCTCCTCCTCAGCCACCCTCTCCCGGTCACCCCAGTGCTCACGTCTGGAGCAGGCGCCTGGAACACAAAGGGGGGCACTTTGTAGGCCATCAAGTCCCCACGAGGCCGGCCACTGTACCCCCCGGCCACCAACAGGACACTGCCACCAAGCACAGCCGCCACGTGTGAGTACCGGCCACTAGGAGGCGCTGCTCGGCCTAGGAGAATACAGACCCCTCAAGGACATGAGACCACCCCCCAACTCCCCCTCTCACCTTCATGGTTACCCACCTAGAGGACCACCCCTGACCCCCCCCATGCTTCGACCCCACTTGTCCAATGCAACACTCCCAGCCTGCCTGGCCCTGCTCTGGCCCAAGTTCTCTCACGTCCTGTAGCTCCCACACCACTGCCCGAGTCATCTTTCAGACAGAGCATGCTCTCTGGGATCAGGACTTGGGTTCAAATCCTGGGTCTACCACTTCCTGGCTTTCAAATCACAGATCAACTGCTGACTAGTTGTGTGACCTTGGGCAAGAGACTAGATTTTTCTGAGTCCTGCTTTCCTCCTCTGTAAACGGAACCTTGCCCTCGGGGAGCTGAGGTGGGCTACATGGCTCGCATCTGTCCGACACCCGCCTCCCTCCAGGGACAGCCTCTGCATTTCCTCTGGGAAACCAACCCTCCCACTCACACTCCCCAAGGCTCAAGTCGAGCTGGCCTGGACTCTGGCAGCAGTGGGGCTTGAGCCCAGGCTGATCAGAGTCAGTGACTAGTTCAGGCAGGGAACGTAATTCCTACTATTCTTGGGGAAAAGACACTGTCTTTTTCCCAGGCATTTTTTAAAAATTTATTTTATTTTTAATTAAAGGATAATTGCTTTACAATATTGTGTTGGTTTCTGCCATAAATCAATATGAATTAGCCATTGATATACATCTGTCCCCTCTCTCCAGGCATTTTAAGGGGGGCGAATATAATCACAGAGCTGCTGGTGACCATCTACAAAAGCAAACCTGCCAGAGACAGAAGGAAACCGGGAGACTGAGAACTGGAGAGAGACATGGCTGAGGCCATCACACGCCCACCTGGATCCAGGCCAGCCTGCAGCCAGTTTTCACTCAAGGGAGTCAAGACATTCTTCTTTTTGCTTAAGCAGTGGGCTTTCTGTCGCATACAACCAAGAGTCCTGACTGATGGGTAAGAGGTCAGGGATTGGTGACTCCTTCACTCTCTTACCTATTTGCTCTGTAAGTTCAGGGGACCTGGCCCAGGGGTCAAAATCTACAAAGAAGAGGCCTCCAGAAGCCTCACACTCTGGGCTATCTAGTGAGGGAGCCTAAAGCGGGGCTGGGATGGGAGGCCTCCAATGCTAGGCCAAGGCTTTATTTCTGACGGTCAAACAGTTCCTTAGGGACCCCTCCTCCTGCCCACCCCTTAAATGTTACTGTCCCTTCTCTTACGCTTGCCCTTTGTCCCCACCCTTCTATTCAATAGGGTGGGGAGAACAGATGGGCCTCTGGGAAGTCCAGAGCCCGCTGAAAGGATATACCTGGCTTGTGCACACAAGTGTCTTTCCGAGGAGAGGGCCTGTGACTTTCTTCCCATTTGCAAAGCTGCCCCTGATCTCCTGAGCTTGCAAGGCTTCTCCATGCGCCCTCAAGTGAGCCCTCTGGCCCTGCACTCTTAGGACAGTGTGTTGGGCCCTTCCTGGACGGTGCTCACTTGTTCTTCACTTTATCAATTTATTCTCACCACGTCCCAGAGGTTTAAGTGTTATTACAGTTTACAGAGGGGGAAGCTGAGGTACAGAGAGATTAAATGATGGCTTTTATACAAAAGGTTGTTGAGGAATGACCATTCCGCTTCAGCGTTTTCCCACTGTCTGATCTTGAGAAAGGCGCTTCTTTGGAGGCAGTTCCCTGGGATGGCTGAAAACTGGCAAAACCTCAATTGCAGCCCAGATCTGATGCTACTGAATACGTCTCCCATTTCCACAGCAACAACGCCCTGGTCCTGCCCCCAGTGCCGCCATGCCTCCTGAGGCCAGCTCCAAACAGGACCGGGTGGTTTCTGCCCAAAGTCCCACATCACTGTGGGGGCATGAGTGACCTTCAGGAGCCCCTGACAGAAACAGATGGGCCACTCACCCTCTGGAGTTCCTGGAGGGGCAAGCTCAGCCCCTGACACCCACTGATGGCAGCCCAGGTGGTAGAAGAAGATGCCGTCTTCATAGCACTTTTCCTCCTGGTAGTGGGTGTGCACGTTGCCCCCTGGGGAAGGAGGAGAGGGGCACAGCTGGCCAGCCTAGGGGAGGTGAGGGCGTCCATGCAGGGGGTCTCAGCTCAGACGCAGGCCCTTGGCAGGCGGGCGGGGACGGGGAGCCTCCTCACCATAGACCAGCATGTAGTTGCCCAGGACGCTGGCCGTGTGGAAGGCTCGCTCCCGTGGGCCGTGAAGTCCCTCCCGGCCCTTCAGGGTGGTCCACACGCGCCGATCCACATGGAAGAGCTCGGTGGAGTTCACCCGCACAGAGAATCTGTCAGGGGCGGGTAGGAGAGGGGCTCAGGGCAGGAAGGGCCTCTCCCTCCTCTGGGCTCTTAGGAGTCATGATCCCCCAGGGTTGAGACTGGCTTTACTGGATATTTATCCTCTTGGAACTAGCAGCAACTCACAGGCAGGACCCAAGTCCGACAGATTTCTGGGTTCCCTGCATAATCTAGCCAGGGCTGGACACCAAGCAGAGGTGAGGTGGATGGATGGGCGAGTGGGCGTGCATGGGGAAGCATGTGACCAAGAGGTTGGATGACAAGAGTAGAGAATGGTGAGTGGGTGAGCAAATGAATGAGTGAAGGAGAAAGGAAGGGGTGGCTGAATGACTGCAGGAGTCTATCAGTGGGCGAAGACTGCTAGAGCCTAAAGGCCTGGGGTGTTGGCCCAGGCCCGGCTCTGCAAGGTGGGGGTGGAGGGCAGGTCACTCACCGGGCAGTGGAGGGCCGGTGTCCACCGTGAACCAGCAGGGCACGGGAGGGGGCATGGAACACCATGGAATGGCCGGTGGCGGCAGGGGGCCGCCCACCTGCTGGCATCACCTGCTCCCAATAGCCCCCACTGGTGCCGTCGAGGCGGAAACGGAAGAGGCCGGAGGAGAAGAGGTCGTGCTGGGTGCGGCCACCAGACACATAGAGCCACGTGTTGTCCACCAGGGCTGCTGCGTGACCTGCCAGGCCGGGCGGCCCCGAGGGACTGGAGGCAGGTGGTGCCAGAAGCTCCCAGCGGCCGCCACCCATCGGGCTAAAGGCCCAGATGTCGCTGGTGAGGGTGCCATCAGCCAGCTCACCGCCCATCAGCACCAGGGAGCCGGCCCAAGCCACAGCCACGTGGGAGTGACGGGCAGCCTGCGACGAAGAGACCAGGATGCAGAGATGGAGAGGGAAACAGGTGGTGCCACCCAGAAGGACAAGGACAGCCAGACAGACAGAAATGCCGAGACACAGCAGGACGGAGAGACAAGACAGAAGATGCGATAGAGGCAGAGAGAGAGACGGACACGTGCCAAGAGAGAAAAGAAGAGAGATCCCGAGAGACAGACACGTGTGAACACAAAGAGAGGTGTGGCAGAGAAACACAGGAAGAGAAGGAGCAGTCAGGGAGGAGTGACAGAGACCAAGAGAGAGTCAGAGATACAACCCAGAGAGCGAGACACAGAGACCAAAAGAGCAGACGACTCAGAGTCAGAGACAAAAAACAGAAAGATGAACCGAGAGAGAGACAGGAGACACGCAGAGAGGTAAGATGCAGAAAGGAAGATAAAGGAAGAAGAGAGAAAAGCACAAGTGGGAGGGGCCGGTGACCCTGCATAAAGCTGCAGGGGCTGGGGGTGTGCAGGGTAACAGGGTCACTCTGGAGTGCCATCGACTCAGTGGGTGTAAGTTCGAGCCAATTTGGGGAGATAATGAAGGACGGGGAAGCCTGGCATGCTGCAGTCCCTGGGGTCGCAAAGAGTCAGACACGACTGTGCAACTGAACAACAGCAACTGGGATGCCCTGGCTGGCTCCGGCAGAGGGGACAGGCGCCCCTGGCGGGGCAGAGGTGGGGTCCGTACCGGGGCAGGGCTCAGGTCCCAGCGCTCCCAGGTGTTGGCAGAGAAGTTGTACAGGACAAGGTCCCCCAGCGCGCGGTTGAGGTCCTGGCCTATGGAGAGGAGGACAGTGTCAGGCCCTGGCCACAGGCTGCCAGGCCTCCAGACCCCAGGCTCAGATCACATGCCATCTGCTCACCTCCAAAAACAGCCAGCAGCCCCAGTGGGGACAGGAAGGCCCCGGCTGCCCCGATACGGGCAGAGAAGGCGGGGTCCCCGGCACTCACGTTGTGCCACCAGCCAGCCCCCTGGTTCTCCCACAGGTGCAGGTCACAGGCGCGTCCCAGGAAACCAGGCTCACAGCGGCACGGTCCCAGGGGCTGGGGGCAAGGGGACACACAGGCAGGGACAGACAGACAGGCAGGGAACAGAGACAAGAGCCAGAGTGAGACAGGCGGAGCAGAAAGTGAAAAGGAAAGAGATGAACACGAAAGGGGAAGATGGAAAAACCGAGAGGCAAGGCGAGAGACAGGAGCAAGACAGGGCAGCAGACAGAGGGAGAGACGGACACAGAGACACAGCCGGAGGGAGGCAGAGGAGTGGAGAGAAGTCAGACCAGCAGAGAAAAGAAAAGGAAAAAGACCCAGAAAGAAAAACGAGGACAGACAGACAGACGGGTTGGAGAAAAAGAAGACGGCGGTGAGGTCAGGGTCGGCCTGGGCTGGAAGAACTCAAGTCCGGGGAGGTCAAGGCAGAGAGGGCTCAAGGCTGATCCAGTCCCAGAGCTGGACATGCACGGCTTAGGCCCCAGGTCAGTGGTCAAAGGTCAGAAATCATGGGATTTCCCTGGCAGCCTAGTGGTTAAGATTTCACCTTCCAATGCAGAGGTGCCTTGCAGCCAAAAAACCAAAACATGAAACAAGCAATATTGTAACAAATTCAATAAAGACTTGGGGTGGGGGGTGTCAGAAGTCACAGCTGGGGGCCCAAGCCAGACAGAGTGGAGGGGTGGGAAGGTGGAGTCGGGCCTGGCGAGAGGAAGGAAGCTGGGTTCACAGGTGACAGGTGGGTTACAGGTGAGGCTGGGAGTGGGTTCAAGCTGAGGAGGGGCCCCCTGGTGGAGTGGGATGGAGTCACAGGTGGGGAGTGGGGTGTGGACGGAGAGGGGAATTCTGTAGGACGGAGCAGGGTCCTGGGGTGGGGTGGGGGGGGTGGCGGTCAGCGTCATGGGAGAGGGCAGGCTGGCAGGGGCTATCTCAGGCAGGGGCAGGGTCAGAGCCAGGAGGTGAGGGTGGGAGGTGTGACCACAGGCCAGGGTCCAGGGGGACACGGGGGGACAGGCTCACCGAGGTGCAGGTGCCATGGCTGCCGCAGTAGGCTGAGCACTCCTGCAGGCTGCAGTCGGGGCCCCCCCAGCCCGGCTCGCAGACACACACCCCTGGGGGCTGGCACTGCCCATGGCTGCGGCAGCCACCCGGGCACAGGGAGAAGCGGAAGGAGGCGTTGAAGCCCAGCAGGTTGTAGTTGGCATCGCTGAAGAGGTGCAGCAGCATCTGCAGACACGGGGTACGGGGCTCTGGGGTGGCACGGAGCGGGGTCTGCTCCTGCGCCCCCTACCCTGGGGCACCCCATCTCCTGTCTTTGTCTCTCTCCACCTTTCTTTGTCCCCGTATCCTTCCGATGGATGTCGAGTGCCCCGGCCTCGTGTTTCCCTCTGTGTGTCTACCCCCATGTCCTACGCACTCACTTGGCTCCTCCAGCCATGGCCGCGCAGCCCAGCCCCACCAACCTTGCCCGAGGAAGCCTCGATGGGCGGAGGCCGTGTGCTCCCACTCAGACTGGCCAGCAGGGGCCCGCGGGGGGAGTCACCGTCATACACGAACAGGTAGTCATAAGTGCATTCTGTGTCCAGGAAAAGGAAGTCCAGTAGGATCCGGTGCTGGGAGCTCGGGGCTGCGCGGTGAGAACAGGGAGGCTGGGCTCAGACGTGGACGTCCCCTTCCCACCTCCACGCAGCCCACCCACAAACACCAAGCCCTGCTCCTCACAATGCTAGGGCCCCGAGATGAGTCAGGCCTGGGCTTTGCCTTCAAGGGGCTCCCAGGCTCCCAGCCCAGGGAGGATGGGGCTGCAACAGCAAGAGGGACAGAAGCTCAAAGAAGAAAGGACAGTATCAGCCCTGGGAAGGGCTCCTAAGATCAGGCCGAACACCCGCTATCATTCAGAAATTCGGAAAATTGGAATGCAGAGAGGAACCCCATCCCAGTGGTCACAAAGAACTGCTCCCATTTATTCTTGAGCCTTGAACACGCCTAAGCCTGAAGGTCAGGGTCCATGCCCGAGCAGAGAGGCAAACTCCCAGATGGAAAAGGGCCTTTGTGGGTGTCTTGTGTTCCAAGCTCTAAGAGAAGAGGCCTATTTCTGCCCCCTGGGCAAGGACCGAAACTTGGTGCACCACAGCTCCTCTCTCCCTGACCCAGAGTCTCTTCTCTCTGTGTATTGTACTAGCCAAGGGCACAGCCTCTGAAGCCAGACTGTCTGGGCTCAAATCTTAGCTCTGCCACTTACTAGCCACTAGTTAAGTTGTGTGACGTCAGGCAAGTCACCAGACCTCTCTAGATCTGTTTCTTCATCTGTAAAATGGGGATGTGATCACTGTGGTCGATTCAAACTTCTTGCTCACTCCTCCCATTGAGAGATGAGGGCTGGACTTCGCCAGTGGTACAGTGGATAAGAATCCACCTGCCAATGCAGGGGACACAAGTTCAATCCCTGGTCTGGGAAGATTCCACGTGCTGCGGAGCAACTGAGACTGTGCTCTGGAGCCCGTGCTACACGACAAGTCACTGCAATGAGAAGCCCACACGTCATAACTAGAGAAGCCCCCACTTGCCGAAACTAGAGAAAGCCCATGCATAGCAACGAACACCCAGTGCAACCAATAAATAAGTAAATGATTCCTGACCCCTTGTATCTGGGAAGAGACTAGCTTGGCCAATACACAACAGCAGACCTGAGGCTCTGGGACTTTCAAGGCTAGATCAGAGGCAGCTGCCACTTTTACCTGGGCCTTGCAGAATACTCCTTCTCAGAACCCAGCTGTCATGCTATGAAAAGCCAGCATCACGTGGAGGAGCCATGTGTGGGTATCCCAGCTGTCATTCCCAGCTGAGCTGCCAGCTGCCATCAACTGCCTGCCCGTGAGGGAGCAGCCTGAGTGGCCAGCCCAGGGGACTGTTCAGATGACTGTGGCCACACAGGAGGCCGTAACGGATAAGGCGCCTTAAGTGCTGATGTATGATAGGGCCTCACACTTCATAATGCCACTACTCCTGGCAAAGTCACCATTCTTGCTATCTGGTTCCAGAAGGTTCTCTCACTCCATATCTCTCACTGGGGCTCAGGGTGGTCTTGTGGGCTGGGGCAACTAGGAGACCTGGGCTCCAGCCCTGCTCGGACCTGCTGGAGGACCAGCCCCCTTTCCCATGCTCCTCACTACACCCATCCTTGCACTGGAGGCGCCCATCCACTCTCCACCAGCTCCTGGGGCTCTCGGGGCCTCAACTGCCTTGATGTAATTTGGGGATGATTCTCACCCACCAATGCTGGTGTGACGATCCCAGATGGTGACTTCAACATGCCAGCGATGGCCTCCTTCCTCACCTCCTGTCTTCCCCTGACACGACTCCCTGAAGGATCCCCCTGGCTCCACCTCTGGTCCTCACCCTCCCCTGCTCAGAAGCCCTTGGTGATTCCCCACCATCTCCAGGAAAAAGTTTAGCTCCCTAACTGGGGGTTTGGAGTCTCAACCTGCCCCACATCTCCCCATGGCTTACAGTTTGATCAGGAGCTGGGCCTTTGCACAAGCTCCTCTTTGTCTTGAGCACGTTCTCCCTTCCTGCCAGCACACTTCCTCCGCTTCTCCAGGAAGCCTTCCCCGATGCCCCCCGGCTGGGTGAGGGGTCCCTCCAGGTTCTAACTTTCCAATACAACCTCCATTTCTCTGGACCAGGACCATCTGTGTCCACATCTGCCTCCCCTGCAACCGAGGAGGCCCACAGGACAGGGCCTGGGCCTGCTCATCTTGGGGGTCCCTCCCCGATTCTGCCCACCAGGGCCTGGTGCTGAGCAAGGGCTCAGGAAATACTGGATGAAGGAAGGAAGAAACACACCAGACAGAATACTGAAGCTGACACCTCCCCTGTTGGCTCTGGCCAGAGCCCCCAGGAACATCACAGAGACCTAGAACTGTGGTCTGGAGAATGCAGAAGAACCATTCAGCCAGGCCGGGCAACCAGACCTCCCAGAATCTTACCAGCCTCAACCACACTATAAAAGCTCTGTCCCTAGAATCACAACAAATACATCTTTGTCAAGTGTCTGCCGGGGGCTGCCGGCTCACCATCTGCCTTCCTGAAGTCCCTCCCTGAGTCCAAGTCCTTCTGTTTCCATCCAACAGGGGCCTAATCCCTAGACTATGCTGGACAGAGATCTGAGCCCAAATGCCCCTGCTTTTCAAA
Source organism: Bos indicus (assembly GCF_029378745.1). Taxonomy (NCBI): domain Eukaryota; kingdom Metazoa; phylum Chordata; class Mammalia; order Artiodactyla; family Bovidae; genus Bos; species Bos indicus. Next base: position 51,498,324 of record NC_091777.1, read on the forward strand.
GGCTTAATGCCTCTTATTCATAAGGATGTTATGAATCCTTACGAGGAGTGGGCCCAACAATGTGTGAACATGGTAAAAAAAAAAAAAAAAAGTAAGTGTATCATTTATTTCCTTTTTAATAGACGGGGGAACATGTTGGTTCTTAGAGGTGATAGACACTGGGAAGCATAGGGCCTCAAGGAGGGATCCAGAAGTCTCCCAGACTCCTCCTGACCCCAACATCCAGCCAACTGCTCCCCAGGTCTCAGGGGTGAAATGTCACACGTCTCTCAGCATTCTCCATGCCTCTCCACCCACTTAGTTCCTACCCCAATTCAGAACTCATCCTTTCCCACAAGACAAGAACACCAAGTCTCCAGTTTGCCCCTCACCCAGCCTGACAGTGACACCTCACTCCTGCTCAAAATCCCCCTCTGGCCCCCCATCAATTCCCAGAGAAAAGTCAAGCTGCTCATTGTGACATTTAGGGCCTTTCCGCCCGTTTCTGGCCCCCTTTGCTCTTCCCAGCCAACAGTTTGGCCAGATCAGATGAGCTGAGACATGGCTCTGAGACCCACCAGTCCTCTCTTTTATTTTGCTGGCGGCACATGGGATCTTAGTTCTCCAACTAGGGATCGAACCCATGTGCCCTGCAGTAAAGACTTAACCGCTGGACCATGAGCAAAGCCCCACCAGCCCTTCTTTTGTCTTCATGGGGCTGTTTGCTTTTTTCACCTGGTATACTCCTAACCCTGAATATTCATTGGAAGGACTGATGCTGAAGTGGAAGCTCCAATACTTTGGCCACCAAGTCCGAAGAGCTGACTCACTGAAAAAGGCCCTGATGCTGGGAAAGCTTCAGGGCAGGAGGAGACAGGGGTGACAGAGGATGAGATGGTTGGATGGCACCCACGGACTCAATGGACATGAGTCTGAGCAAACACCAGGAGACAGTGATGGACAGGGAAGCCTGGCCTGCTTCAGTCCATGGGGTTGCGGAGAGTCAGACCAGACTTAGCGATTGAACAACACTCCAGTGCATGTTTCAGAACCCTGCTCAGTGGCTGCCCCTCTGTGACTCCCAGCAGAGTCTTTTCACTCCTCTAAGCCCGTCTACCCAACCAGGCACCTCCTTCCGTCTCAGCCCTGAGCACACTGGAGGATGAATGTCTGTGTCTAGCCTTACCATCCCCAACTAGGCTGGAGCTCTTCAAGGCCAGAGAATAATTTACATCCCCAGTGCATACACAAACTTCCCACTCTCTTCTCAACCCCTAGATGAGGATGGCCCCCACACTGGGGACAGACACACTCAACCCCAAGAAACGCGCTTCACCCATAGCCCACACAACAGCCATAGAGACCTTCTAAACCATAAACTGAGTCATGACTTTCCCTGTTCAAAAACCTTCCATGGATGCCTCGTGTCCCCAAATAAAGACCAAGCTCCAAAGCCTGCAAAAGGAGGTCTGGCATGACCCCAGCCCTGTCACACCTCTGGTCTTTGCCCAGGATCTCCTCTGGGGGACTCCCACCTCTCCCTGGAGGCCAGCTCCTCATTTGCTGCCAAGGGAGGCCTTCCTGGACTTCTCTAGCCACTGCCTTAGATTGCTGCTTCACCTCCTTATTGTCCTCAGGGCACAGCTCAAAATCACCACATCCTAAACCTTCCGGTTCCTCCCAACCCTCCAGCCTCTGGCTCACTGTCTCCTTGGATTCTGTCCTAACACACAGATATCTTAAATAATCTGCCTGCAATGCAGGAGACCTGGGTTCAATCCCTGGGTTGGGAAGATTCCCCTGGAGAAGGGAACAGCTACCCACTGCAGTAGTCCTGCCTGGAGAATTCCACGGACAGAGGAGCCTGGCAGGCTACAGCCCATGGGGTCGCAAAGAGTAGGACATGACTGAGCAACACACACACAAAAGCATCATACACTCGTATTTCCGGGCCTTTGCGTGGGCTATTCTCCTTACCTGGAATGCCGTTTTGCTCTCTCCTACATTCACCTCTGGTCTCAGGCATAGCCCAGGCTAAATCAGATGCCATCTCTGAGGTTATCACTCCCTAGGGGTGGGTTTGTTTCCCCCACTAGACTGGGAGCCCAGAAGAGTAAAGATGGGGCCTTTGCACAGGCTATTTCCTCTTCCTGGAATGCTTTTCTCCTCCTCCTGGCTGATTCCCATAGGTCTTTAGTCCTCAGCTCAGACATCTCCTCCTCCAGGAAGCCTTCTCTGCTCTCACTCACCCCACAGGATCAGCCACCTCCTCTGGGCACCCCCAGGTCCGTGGGGTTCCCCATCAGAGCCCCGACCACTCCGGGTTGAACTATTAACATGTTTGTCTCCGCCACTAGATTCCAAGCCCCAAGTCATCACGGATTGCTGAGGCTTGTGGGTCTCTCTGCTGAATCCCAGTGGCAAAGACAATGCCTGGTACATGAATGACTGAAAAAATGCTTTTGTTGAAGTACTTTAAAAAGAACAACACTAATAATCCTAAGACCATTTATTGGATATTTATTATGTACCAGGCACAGTAAGTACCTGCTCTCATTTAATTGCAATAGCCCCAGGAGGTGAGTACTATTACTATCACCACGTGCAGGGAGGGAAAGCCAAATCTTAGAGAAAGGAAGCCACCTGCCTAAATTCACAAAGCTAGGAAGAAGCGGAACGCAAATTTGAAGCCAGGTGGCTGGGCTCAAAGCCTGAGTTTCCAACAACTTCTTTTTAAATGAAGATTAAAAAAATTTTTTTTTAATTTATTTTTACTTTTTTGGTCACATCCAGCGGCATGCAGGATCCTAGTCACCACTAGAGATGGAACTCAGGTCCCCTGCCCTGCAGTTGAAGCACTGAGTCTTCATTGCTGGACTGCCAGAGTAGTCCCTAAGTATCTAAGGATTACTCTGAACAGCCCACACTGATGCTGTGGCTTGTAATTGTCCATCTGAGGCTGGTTGCAACTCCCCGACCAGACTTCAAGGCCTTCCAAGGCAGGGCCCAGGTTGGCTGCATTTTAGAGCAAAGGGCCTGGACCCGTTCGTGGTCAGTGGATGAATGAGGGCACAAATGAATGAATTAGCGCACCAGCGGGTGTGTGACCCACGCGGCCCCACTCACCCTCGATGAGCCATTCGCAATTGCCATTGACGCTGTAGTTGCCCGCACCATCTGTCACGAAGCCTGGAGCCTCCCGCAGCACTTGCCGCTGCCCCTTGCAGTCCCCTGCCTGGGCTCCAGGAGACAGTGGCCCCAGCACGGCCAATGATACAGCCAGCGCCACAGCCAGAGCCCGACCCAGGGCCATCGCCGCCTCCTCCCGTACTGAGGGGTCGTAAAGCCCCGGAGAGGGCCTTCCACCCCGTTTGAAGCCCTGCAAATGCGACCTCTATGGATGGGACATGGCCTTGTAGACCAGCGGGGTCCAGGAGCCGCTGAGACAGCCGTTGTCGCCGGGCTCTGGAGATGGAGGGGTGGGCCCTACAGACCCATGGAAAACCCTGTAACGGGGGTCGTTATGGTCGGGGCAGACCCTTAGGGGCCATGGGAGTCTCTTGTAGACATGGGCCCCCATAGGCTAGCTGACCCCATAAACGATGTCCAGCAGTTACAGTCGCGGGCCGCTGCAGGCCGAAACGGACCTTATAGACCACTCGGGTCCCCAGTGGGCGAAGAGGTGTACAGTTCGGCGGGGGCCTACATCAAGGATGCGGGCACGTCCTGGACCGGAGGGTCCTCCGGGAGAGAACCCTCCAGCCAGGGGCGGGGCGCGAGCGGCTGCCCCGGGGCAGAGTCAGTCTTCAGGGGCTCAGGCCTGGACCCCATAGACGAACTCGCTTGCTCACCCACCCGCGACTCCCGTCCGAGCCGGATGAGCCAGATCAGAGAGACGAGGGGACACTCGGGCGAGAGCGGCCACGGGAAGAACGCGGGGAGGACGAGAGGGAGGGGGCCTAGCAGCCGCTGTGGGATAAAAAATAAAGAGGAGGCGAGAAGTTGCAGAGACGCAGGTCAGAGCGGCCCTGGGAGGACTGCAGAGCACCCAACCCCACCCCTCCACAAAGGGAGACTTCCGGAAACTTCCCCGCCCATTTGTTCCTAGACGCAGGCGCAGCAGTGACCGCCTCGGCCGGTGAAGTGAGAATTACACATGCGCGGTGCTCAAATCTTAATCCGAACTCCTGGTGCAGGTGGCTGAACAAAGCATCGGCCACTGGAGGGCGCTTCTACCTATAACTGGGGCAGAGATGGTAAAAATAAAGCTGTACAGTAAGAGGACTCTGCTAGATGATGATTCATACCTTCAGGGCTCTCCGATTATGGGTCAACAAAAGGTCAGGTTATGCAGGTCCCTCACAAGATGCCATTTCACAGTTGGGCACACTGAGGTCCCGAGCCTGGAACGGTTCGTGTTCAGCCCAGTCTCTGAGCACTATCAAGATGTAAAAGAGTCCATCTTAAAGATAAAAACTCAACGAATCTTTATTTTGGCAAGAAGGGGGAAAAGTCTTTCTGCCAAGGACCTGAGGGAGGGCCTCCGGGATGGAGATAGGGTGGGCAGAGTACGGGTCCGAGGTCACAGAGATCCAGGGGAAGGTTTCAGAGTCGAGAGTAGCTTCACAATATCTGTCCTGGGAGCAGTGGCTCGGGGTCGCGGATTCCTGGAGAGCCTCAGGCAGGGTCCCGGCGATCGTCACTGGTGTTCCGGGTCCGGCGGGGTCAGAGGTCTCGGAGGGGGCCAGGGGGCCGGAGGTCACGGAACAGCGGGAGCCCAGAATCCGGTGCCGCTCGGGGCAGGGGCTGAGGGAGGGGACGGGGAGAGCGGCTCCCGCGGGACCGTTTGGCACAAAAGTCAAAGGGGGACTGGGAGGGAGCGGGACACTACGCACCCCTACCTGGGCACGAGGGGTGGGGAGGTTTGGCAAGGCCGGGAATGGCAGAGCCCTGGGGCCGGGTTAGAGAGGGGATCTGGAGCCCGGCCGGGGCCCGGCGCGCGGCCCATGGGGCAGGGGTGCTCAGACCGGGGGTGCGGTGCCCCCGGCCGTGTGCATGCTGAAGTACTCGGTGAAGCCGGTGTGCGGCGCCGCTGTCTGGGGCACGAGCGGCTGGTAGGGCGGCGTCGGGCCATCCCAGCTTGGGTCGGCCGCCTTGGGGAACCGAGAGGAAGGGGGCGGGGAGGCCGCGCCCGGCTCGGCCATGGTCACCACGCGGCCCCTCGGGGCCACCGCCGCCGCCACCGCTGTCTCCTCCACCTGCTTCCCGGCCTGGGAGGGGGGTCAGGATCAGATGCCGTCCTGGACCCACGGAGGGGCAGATGCAGCCCCGAAGGCCCATCCCCCTCCCCGCGATGATCCCCCCTCCCGAGGTGTGGGCTCAGGGGTCAGTCAGGGGCGCCTGGGCAGTGGGGCCAGGTACTCAAGCGGGGGCGTCGGGGTGCGCCGGGCGAACTCCGGCGGTGGCCGGGGAGGTGGGGGAGAACCGCGGAAGGCCAGCGGCGGCGGGGGCACCGCGCGGGGTGTCTGAGGGGGCGTACGCAACAGCGCCAGGACCCAGTCTGGCAAGGTGGGCGCGGGCGCCGGGGGTCGGTCGCGGCGCGGCGTGGGGGCGCGGGGGTTGCGAAAGGCAGGGGGTGGGCTCAGGCGCCTGGGCGTGGAGGGCGGTGGAGGGGCCGGGAGCGGGGTCAGGTACTCCAGGGGCGGCGCCAGCAGCTCCTCGGGCGCCGGGGGCGCGGGGCTTACGCAGGAGGCGGGCGGGGGTATGGAGAAGAGCTCCGTGAAGTTGGGCACCGAGTCGCTGATGAACGTCACGTTCCCATAGACGTGCTGCGGGAAGGCCTTGTCTGCGGACTGGCTGCCTCCGGGGCCTGGGGCTCCGGCCGAGGCGATCTGCGACGTGCGCACGTGGTATGGGAAGTTCTTGTTGGCCGCCGAAGGGCGTGTCATGATCTGGGGTGAAAGGCAGGCGCAGGTTGGAGAAGGGCTGTCCAGGCCTCAGGCTGCCTTCATAAACAGGAGCCCTAAGGATTCTCCTGTTCACTCGATACCCCCGCTTCTCTGAAACCCTTGAACTGGATGTGGCACCTCCTCTGGGCTCTCACAAAGTCCTGAGCTCTAACTTTCAGTCCGTCACTACTCTGCAGGCGCTTTCTCAGTCAAAGCCCTGAGCTCCCAGTTATCACTGAATGGTTAAGCTGCAGCATCCTATGATATCTAGTAGGATGTGGGTGTACTAAGTCGCTTCAGTCGTGTCCAACTCTCTTCAACTCCATGGACTGTAGCCTGCCAGGCTCCTCTGTCCATGGGATTCTCCAGGCAAGACTACTGGAGTGGGTTGCTGTGCCCTCCTCCAGGGGATCTTCCCCACTCAGAGACTGAACCTGGATCTCTTAGGTCTCCTGCATTGGCAGGCAAGTTCTTTACCACTAGCACCGCCTGGGAAGCCCATTTAGTACAATAGTTACTAGCTATCTGTGGCTATTTAAATTTAAAATAACCAAAATTAAACTAAAACTTTAATTTCTCAGTCACACTGGCCACATTTAAGTGTTCAGTAGCCACATGGGGTTAGTAGCTATTGTATGGGACAGCACAGATGGTAAAATATTTTCATAAACAGAAAATTCAATTGGAGAGCAACTGACAGACTCTAGAAAGTTAGCTCCTTGATGGCAGGTACTTGATGGTTCTTTTCCCTGCTGAATCCCCAACATCTTCTAGAACAGTGCCTGACACATATAAGCTCTCAATAAATAATGGTTGAATGTAGACATGTCTCTGGATTAGCTGGGAGGCCACAAGGGCAGGGACTGGGGTGACCCTAGCACTGCACATAGGAGCCCAGCTCAGTCCCTCCAAGGTTGTTGCTGAATAAGTGAACAAGGAGCTGAAACCAGAGCGATGGAATGCCTGCTGGTGGTGGAGCTGTTCTGAGCCAATATGAGTGTTTTTAGGAAGGAACCTGGGCGAAGGTGAAGTATAGTAGAAAGGTTACTGTGTTCTGAGCCTGCACCCCACCTCCTGGCCCCACAGTTCACTGAGTATAGGACCTGCGGCATGCTGCTTACACTCCCAGAGCCTCACTGCACAAAAGGAGTTGCAGTGCCTACGTGGAGATGAAAAGAGGGTGGAAATGAAAACCGCTGGTGCAGACTCTGGTACATGGTGTGTGCGTGTGTGCTAAATTGTGTCTGACTCTGTGCGACTCTATGAACTGCAGCCTGCCAGTCTCTATCCATGGGATTCTCCAGGCAAGAGTACTAGAGTGGGTTGCCATGCCCACCCCCAGGGGATCTTCCCAACCCAGGGATCAAACCTGCATCTCTTAGATCTCCTGCATTGGCAGGCAGGTTCTTTACTGCTAGCACCACCTGGGAAGCCCTGGCACATGGTGGGTTCTTAGCATTTCGCCTCTCTCTGTCCCTCTGTGACTTCCTGCAGAGCCTCAGGAGGAATCATCCCAGGAAAGTGAGTCTGTACCTAAGTCGGGTTCCAGGGTAGAACATGGGGAACCTGGCCCCCTCTCTCAGTGGCTGAGTATATTCCCAACAAAGAATACATGGTGGACCCATCAAGTCAGGAGCTGGGACCCTCAGCAATGCCTATTTTCCTGTCTGGTTCCCACTTATGCCAGATCTTAGAACCCCACCACCCCCACCAATGGCCACGGAGCCTGGCAGGTCACTTCCCCTCTCTGGGCGTTAGCTTCCCCTCTCTGTTTGCCCTGGGGCTGCTCTGCCAAGTAAACAAGACAGCAGAAATAAAGGCATATGGGTGTTCCCAGCATGAAACAGGGTGGTTTGAGAAAGGTGCCCACTGAATGGTTGATGGATGGATGGAAGAATGAATGAACAGAAGGACTGGACTGTCTCCCAGAAAGCCAGATAGGATGTAAACCAGAGCAAAGAAGAGAGTTGGTGTTAGTAACCCCTGCTGCCATTCAGATCTAGGCCCCCTGGAGCCCCAGCCTGACCCACCCCAGTGGCTTCGTCCTGTGATGGAGTGGCAGAGATGGGAGAATGTGAAGGGTAGCGGGAGAGTAGAGACCAAGGGGCTTAGGGAAGGCTGTGGAGATACAGAAGGGGAAAGTGAGAGTCCGGGGACCCAGGGTCAGGATGGAAATGGGGATGGGGGCAAAGAAAGAGAGTAGGGCTGGGGGAAGAGCCCAGGACACAAAAGTAGGAGAGAGGAATAGAAGAGGGTGGACTCTGGGGGATACAGTGGAACAGCCTGCAAAGACCCAGCAGGCTCTCAATAAGCATGTGTTGAATGCCTAAAGGATGAATTGAAGGAAATGGATCAAGCACTCAGAACAGAAATTCAGGCAGCTCAGGGGTGGATGGCCTCATGCATCCTCCACCCACTGGTTTCCCACTGCCTCCCACCCTGGATGCCCAGCCTCACCAGGAACACGCCGTGGGCATATAGATGGATCCCCAACTGGATTCCATTGACAATCTTCTCCCGGGCCCACTTGGGGATCCCGAAGTTGGCGATCAGGGCCATGACCGGAACTGCAAAGAACCTGAAGGGGAGGCAGTGGGTCTGTAGAGACACCATCCCTGCCTTCCACCCCACCCCATGGCCCCAAATCCCCTGCTATGCACACACACACACACACACACACACACACACGCCCCAAGTGGGTCCCAAATTGGAGGGAAGCCAGTGTGACCTTCAGAGCCAGAGGTTAAAAGGAGACAGGAATCCCACTGGCCTGGGAAATGTGGTGAGGGGGGTGGGCAAGCAGTAGGTTGAATTTAACTCAGTTCTAACCCCACCCCAAATTCTGGCACCTGATAGGAAATCAAAGATGTTTGATGACTGAATTAACATATGATAATAATAATTAAGGAATTGCTGCATGCCAGACCTGTTACTAAGCATTTCATGAATACACACTCATGTAACTCTCACAGTGACTCTATGAGGCAGGTACAATTTCCATCCCTATTAAACAGGTGTGGAAACTGAGGCAGAGAGAATTTAATTGATGTGTGTAATGTCACACAATTTACAAGCTTTAGAAAGTGAAGTAAAAGTGTTAGTCACTCAGTCATGTCCAACTCTTTGCAACCCCATGGACTGTAGCCTGCCAGGCAAGAATACTGGAGTGGAAAAAAATAATAATAATAATATTGGAATGGGTTTCCATTCCCTTCTCCAGGGGAATCTTCCCAAACCAGGGATCAAACCCAGATCTCCTGCTGCATTGCAGGCAGATTCTTTACCATCTGAGCCACCAGGGAACCCCCACAAGCTTTAGAACTGGGATCTAAATCCAGGTAATCTGGCTTAGAATCCACCTACTTGGGACTTCCCTGGTGGTCCGGTGGCTAAGACTCCACACTCCCAATCCTGAGTTTGACCCCCAGTCAGGAAACTAGGTCCCACGTGCTGCAATTAAGAGTTCACATGCTGCAACTAATGATCCCACATGCCTCAACTAAGACCCAGCGCAACCAAATATATAAGTAAATAAATATTTAAAATGCATATATGAGAAAGTAAATCATTTAAAAGAATCCACCTACTTTACTGCTGTGTGTGTGTGCTAAGTTGTTTCAGTCGTGTCCGACTCTGCGACCTTCTGGACTGTGTAGCCCACCAGGCTCTTTTGTCCATGGGATTCTCCAGGCAAGAATACTGGAGTGGGTTGCCATTTCCTCCTCCAGGGGAATCTTCCCCACCCAGGGATCAAACCCATGTCTCTTACATCTCCTGCATTGGCAGGCGAGCTCTTTACCACTTGCACCACCTGGGAAGCCCATAACTTTGCTGCTGCTGCTGCTGCTAAGTCACTTCAGTCGTGTCCGACTCTGTGCGACCCCATAGACAGCAGCCCACCAGGCTCCGCCATCCCTGGGATTCTCCAGGCAAGAACACTGGAGTGGGTTGCCATTTCCTTCTCCAATGCATGAAAGTGAAAGTGAAAGTGAAGCCGCTCAGTCGTGTCCGACTCTTAGTGACCCCATGGACTGCAGCCTACCAGGCTCCTCCAACCATGGGATTTTCCAGGCAAGAGTACTGGAGTGGGGTGCCATTGCCTTCTCTGAACTTTACTGCTACGCTATGTTAATGAAAAGAATCACAACTACTTTTTGTTGGACATTTACTATGTGCCACACTCAAAGCCCTTATCTGTTGCCCTATACAACTCTCAAGACACCCATTTGCAGGAGATACTCTGGACAATCCCTCTTTCTGGGTAGGCAACCTGAGGCTTTTATAGTTTTTTTCACTTTGGGAAAGGAATCGTTTCCAGGTTACACAGTGAGTAAGTGGCAGACTCTGGTGACAGCTGCCTAACTTAAAGTCCATCTGCCTCCCAGAAGAGGGTCTGAGTTGAAGACAGCCATTTCTGGGGAGCCGGGGAAGGCATGGACAGGTTGGGGGCCCAGCACATCTCACCAGAGGGTGTAGGCAGCAAAGAAGGGCACGTAAAAGGGCTGCTTCTCCGGGAAGTGGCGCAAGGAGACGAGCACAGCATAGGAGAACCACACGTAGGCCGCCACCTGCAGCCCAATGAGCCCGTAGCCCGCTGGCGACTCATAGGTGTACAGGACCTGGCCCGGGTCAAAGAACTGGACCCAAGGGAGAGGGTCAGTCACAGCCCTGGCCTTTGGCCCTCCTCACAGGGACCCCAGACCCCACCCTCAAATACCCTCAAAGGGCTCAGAGGTACTTGATCAAGACAGAAGCAGTAGGAGAATGAGAGATGGAGATGAAAGGATAGACACAGAGAGAGAGTAAAAAGATAGAAACTATCCCTGCTACCATGGCCCAGCACAGAGCTGAACACCACCAAGTGTAAGTTTTTCTGTTTGCACCGAGTTGATAAAGCAGGTCTTATTTTCACCCCATTTTACAGAAGGGGGAAACTGAGGCTAAGCAGGAAGCCTTTCGGCCAAAGTCAAGGTGATATATAAAGCCTTAGAGAAGTCCCCTGGGGTAGGTAAAACCCTCCTCATTTTACAAAAGAAGAAGCAGATTTGGGGGTGGGGTGGGCATCAGTCAAGGTCAACCAGCTGGGAAATGGGAGAGCCAGAGTGGACTCCAGGTCTGTGTGACTCCTGAACTTAGTCACGACACTGAGCATGAAATGTGACAGACAGCGAGAGACAGAAGGAGGAGAGCCACGTAGAGAGACGGGAATGCACTTAGGGAGACAGATGGAAAGGCGGAAAACCACCGAGTGGGAGAGCCAGGAAGAACACTAGCAGACAGGTGGAAGAGGCCACTAAAAGCTTTGCGGGTAGGGAGGACGGAGCAAAGCCTGAGCTTTTAGGGGGACTCACCTCGGCCTCGTAGATGAGCAGCGCCACGTGTGTGAGGGTGTACAGGGTCATGTAGACAGACAACTTCACCGAGCCTGAGTGGCTGATGCGGCCCCTGGCGACAGGCCGTGAGGGGAGACAGCAGGGGTGGGGGCCGTCAGAGAGGAGGGGGTGGCCACCCCCTCCCCCAACCCAATCTCTGCCCTGCCCCCCTGCCCAGCCACCCTATCCCTGCTGTGCTCCCTCCCGCCCCAGCATGGGCACCGTGTCACCGTGAATCCCTTCCCCAGAAGGATCAGCATCAGCAGGAAGATGAGGAAGCTGGAGGAGAAGAGCAGCTTGGCTGGTAGAAGGAGGAGAGGGCAGCTCAGACGCGGGCTCCGCCGGGGGAGGAGCCCCACACCCTCCCGGGCCCACTTCTTTCTCACCCAGGATCTTCAGACTCTCGTTGCCAATGCCATCCGTGGCATACTGGCCCCAGTAGATGCAGAAAAATAGGAGGCTCAGGACTGAGGGGAGGACAGGCAGTGAGAGGAAAGGACAGACACCGGCTTTAGAGCATCACTCTTCCCTAGCACTGTGATCCAGATGACCAGAGCCCTTCGTTCATCCCTATCAGGATTTAGACTCTACTCCTGCCGACTTCCTGGGATGCTCTGAAGTCCAGACCCCCAGCCCCTCCTCCCTCAGACCCAGGAGTCCAGATCCCCAGCCCCCCTCCCTCAGACCTAAGAATCCAGGCCCCCAGCCCTTCCTTTCTTAGGCCTAAGTATCTGAGCCGTAAGCTCCTCCTCTCATAGAACTCAAAAGTTAAGATACTCTAAACCTCACCCTCCATTCCTGCTGCAGCCATGAACATTTTATAAGTCGTGTGAAGCAACTGACGACCTTTCAGCAAATCTAGGAGGAGGATAAGGGAAGGCTGTACACAGACAGATTGGCTGCCCTCCAACCTTGTCCCCCCTCCCCCATCTTCCCTCTCCCCTCTCGCTCCGCCCCTGCCATGGGCTGGACTCACATCCAAAGTAACAGGAGAGGAGGAAGATGAGGATGAAGATGAGGAGGAAAGTCACATCGGTCTCCAGGATCCCTGCCAATTTGGCAGAAGGAAACCCTGCAGTCAGGAGGGGTCTTCCCTCAACAGGCTCCCAGTTCTAGGTTCCCACTGAGATGCTGGGTCCCCAGGTGCTCACCAAATTCATCAGCAGAGAAATGCCGCGTCCAGAAGGACTTGCCGTTGGTGAGGACCATCTCATACTCCAGCTGCAGCCCATCTCCCTGTGGGGAGTGTGGTGGCCTAAGGAAGGGGGGCAGGGGTAGCCCTGGGCAGGGAAGGGGTTGGCAAGAAGGCAAGGAGGAGAAGGCCCCGGTCACTTACACCACACTTGCTGAGCGCGATGTACCACCACCTTTCACGCACGGAGCGGAAGCTGCGGCCACTGGAGCAGCTCAGGTAGCGAGTTCCCTCCTCTGACACCACCTGGGGAGGAGCGCAAAGGCTGAAGCCTGCCTGGACCTGGGCTTTCAGCACCTGCCCATTCCCCCAGGCCAGGCCCATACCTGACAGCCTGACCAGGCATACTGGGTAGTGAGGTTGATGACCTGGTTGTTCTCTGGCCTGATCACTGACTCCTTAGCCAGGCAGTCCTAGGCAAGGACAGGGATGTGGTCACTCCTTGGCGAGCTTCAACCTTGTCCCCCCACCACCTTCCTCACAGACTTCACCTTGTCCCCTGCCTTGTACACGGCTGGCCACTGGGATGGGTCATCGAAATAGAGGAGGATGTTCTGACAGCACTTGGCCTGCAGACCCAGAGATGTGGGGAGTTGGAGAGCTGGGGTAGCCCTTGCCTTGGGAGGCCAAGGGGGTGTCCAGCCTCAGCATGGTGAGTGATTGGGGAAGGCTCACCTCAGGGTATCGGAAACGGAAGTCTAGTCGGCCATAATCCGAGAGGAAGCAAAATCTCGTCAGGAACACCCAGTCCTGGAAAAGGGGCCCACTCAGACTTTCTTCTGAGCCCCTTGAGAACTCTCCTTGACTCCATAGTCCCCCCCTCAACTTTTCCTCCCTACCCTGGAGTTCCTGGTTTCCTAAGAAACATAAAGGGGACCAGGTCACCTCCAAAATTCTTCTGTTATCCTTTCACCTTGGTTCCAGGATTCCTGCTTCGGATGTCCCCCAAGTTTCTTCCCCTCCTTTCAAACACTTCTCCCATTTCTCAGGTGCCAGAGAAAGCCTGGAGGGCCAGATCCCCATCCTGGACATCTTTTGTCACAGACACACACACACACACTGGACATCTTTTGTCACAGACACACACACACACACTGGACATCTTTTGTCACAGACACACACACACACAGGACATCTTTTGTCACACACACACACACACACACACACACACACACACACACACACACACACACACACACACACACACACACACACACACACACACACACACACACACACACACACACACACACACGTCCCAGAACCCATCAGATGCTGGGGAGTATTCCAAATAGCCCCCTCTGGGTCCTGAGCAGGAGAGTGAACTCAGGCTCTCTTGCAGTGAAAAGTGCTGTCCCTTCAGCACCACCTCGGCGTCCCCCACCCCCACCCCAAACTCTGACTCTCCCAACCCCGCCCCGCTCCTCGCCCAACTCTGACCTCAATGTCCCTCCTACAATCCCCGAGGCTCCTCTCTACCCTCGGGGCCCCCTCAGCCTCAACCCAGACCCAGTCCCTCATCGCCCCTGGCCCCAAGCCCCCAGGCTCTCAGGGACCTTCCGGGAGAGGCGGCAGGGGGCGGGGCGGCACCTTCCCCCTTCTCTCCCTCTGGTCCCTCGGGGGCCCGGCGGGTGGCAGGGGAGGGCCGGGCGCGCTCACCTCCTTGGAGCTGAGGTTGCCCCGCACGTACTTAGCCCGGGCGCGGGGGGGCAGCGGCAGCATTAGGAGCAGCAGCGGCGGCAGCAGGCGGCGCAGAGCGGGCGCGCGCGGGGGCTCCATTCCACCCGCTCCGGCCCCGGCCCCGGCCCGGGTTCCGCTCCGGCTCCCACTCCGGCCCGGCGACGGTGGCGAGAGCGCGCGGGCCGGCTGGCGCGCGGCCCCGATTAAAGGGGCCGCTGGGCACCGCGCTCCCTGCCTTCTCCTCCGGGATGACCCAGCCTGGCCCCTATCTAACCGCCGTGGGAAGGTCCGCCCCTTTCCCATCCGCACCACACCTCTCCAGCCCCAGTACTCCCCTTGGGTAGTCTCCTTGATACCTCAGGCTCCTGGTGTCCTAAAATGAACTCCAATGCACTCCCCCAAGTCGAGCATCCTCCTCCAGGCTGCCATCTCAGGATGACCCACAACCCCCAGGCCCCAGCTCTGTTCTGACCTCCCCTCAGTTTAGCTCCCAAATAGCTCTTTGATTACCCATCCCCGCCCCCATGACAGCCAACACCAGCTGTGGCCACTCCACATCCCATGCACCCTGTGAAGTTCCTACAGAAACACAGAGGCAGAGTGGGTAAACCACCAGTTCTGGGTCACACAACTCCGAGGTGGTAAAGAGCCCTCAGCCACAACCGCTACAGCCTGACCCTGTCCTGTCACTGCTTACCAGGGTGTGAAAATCAGTTGCCATGAGGCAGAGGGGGTGGTGTTACAAGAAACCCACAAGCAGACTCTGAAATCAATTGCTTGGGTTCAAATCCCAGCATTGCCATAAGCTTCCTAAAAGACCTCAACTGAGTCACACCTGTGTGATCTCCCAGCCAGTCCCCTACACCCTGGCACTGACTTTACGGTTTCCCTGTGGGCAATGGGGAGCCCTGGAAAAGCTTTACAGAGTACAGTCCAAGCCCCTCCGCTTCATTTTCCCAATCAGATTCCAACACATGTTTAGCTTCATCCCTCCCCCTCCACTGAAGAAAATTTGCTGCTCCTCAAAATACCATTTTAAAAAAATTTCCAAGTCAAGAGGCCAAGCAGGGAACATAAGCGGGTGAAATGCAGAGTGTTGACCCCACAAAAAAGGAGCCTCTGCAACTTAGCTTCAGCCAGTTTTTGACAGGAAGGAGAGTAAGTCTGATATGCCAGTTTCTCTGCTTTCATTCTGGGTTTTTTTTTTTTTTTTTTTTTGAGAGAGAAGCCAGAAAAAAATTTTTTTAAAAAGCTGATTTGTAACAGTAGATAATTGATTCAAAAATGTTAAATATATTGTAGACCAAAGAAAAAAGTCTGCCACTATACCCAGGCTTCATCTGTCATTCCTGCCCTGATCCTGCCCACACACTGTTCTTCTGCCCACCAGACCAGAAGCCTCTCATACGCAGAGCCCAGATGTGACTCATGCTAAGTCCCAGCATGGTCTAGGGATACAGGCAGAATGGGCCTTACACGTGCTGGTCCATAGAGGAGCATTTCTAGATTGCCTGGAATGTTCTGTTTCTCCTCTACTAGCAAATTTTTACCGAACTTGAAAAATACAAGGGTCTTTTGTCAACTCCTCGTCAGCAGAGTAGAGTCATCACTCCCTCCTTGGACTCCCCAGCCCC
This sequence comes from Bos indicus, assembly GCF_029378745.1. Classification (NCBI taxonomy): domain Eukaryota; kingdom Metazoa; phylum Chordata; class Mammalia; order Artiodactyla; family Bovidae; genus Bos; species Bos indicus. Next base: position 51,514,129 of record NC_091777.1, read on the forward strand.
TGGACTTCTCTTTCAGATGCCACAAGGGCTGAAACTGTGTTCACCACTGTACTGGGAGTCCCCTGGAGGCACAGCCTCAGTCTCATTCACTCTGGAGCCCCAGCATCACCAGAGTCAAGCACAAAGTTGGCCTTAATGGGTGGATCTGTTAAGACTGACTGGAGGTCTCTGGGCCGAGGACGGTGACAAATGACAGTACCTTTCCTTCCACTTTGGACCCAGAACTCAAAGCTAGGGAAAGCTGCTGTCCTGAGCCAGCCACTCACTAAAAATCAAGAGGACTGTGAAGAAGACACTTTATTGAGGTGATCAGAGTTGGAGATTCCTGCCCCCAACCCAGCCTCAGCCTGCTCAGTACAGTCTCATGGGTGGAAAGGACCAGGCCTCTGGGCTGCTCTGAGCCACCATCCAGGAGAGGCTGGGCAGCGGTGCTGGGGGGCTGGGGCTCCAGTCCAAGGCAGAGCTTCGGGGCAACAAGGGTGATGGTGGCTGGGGCAGGAGTTGTGGTGGGCCAATCCCCCAAGGCCGGGGAGGAGGCGGTGTGGCTACCAGCCAGATGCTTTTCAGTAGATCAAAGGCTGTTGGGGGGCCCCAGGCTGCCCCAGATGGCGAAGGCAACGAGGATAATGGGGGTGGCCAGGGACCTTTCGGTGGTGCCAGGCTCACTTGGTGCACAGTAGGAGTGCTGGAGGTGGGAGGCACAGCAAAGGTGAGCTCCTTTGTTCCCTGCCGCCTCCTCTGCCTCCCCTCCCCTGGGGCCTGCTCAGGACTGTTGATCCAGGAAGGTGTCATTCTTTGCCTCTTAAGGGCCCCAGGATCAGTCCCTGGCACAGAGGAAAGAAGCATGAGGGACAGCTGAACAAGAGCAGACAAAGAAAAAGGGAGTTTAGGAGGCAGGAGGTAAGCTCACCTGGCAAGTGTGGCTGGCAGCCCCGGAGCACCAGGGTAAGGTCAGGCACACAGCCATGGCAGGCCTGTAAAGTGCCCACAATAGCATCCCTGGCCTCTTGAACTAGGTTTCTCCTAGGGAAGGCTCGTGGCAGAATCAGCTGACATTGCAGCTCCCCCAGCAGCTGCTCCAAGTCAGGGAGCTGTGGGGGACTGGGGGGGCCTGGGCCCGAGCCTCCAGGCACCTGGTTTTCCTTGCCCCTTGACTGTAGGGATGGTTGTTGGCCCCTGCCTGGGCTTGGGGAGGACTTGGTGGTGAGTGCAGGGGTGCCCAACTCCAGAGACTCACTGCTAAGCAGCCGGGCCACGTCCAGAGATTTCACCTCATGGTTGAAGAGACCCCGGTGGTCCCGGCTCAGGCGGCCCTGGGTTATGACCACAAGCTTAGCAGCAGTAGGGGCAACAGAATTCCGCAATACCATATGTGGATCCCGACTGGCCACGGGAGGGTGCTGATAGGTCAGCGGCTGCCGACTGCCCGCCAGCGCCTCGTTACGCTCCCGCCTGGTCTTCCGACGGCGGACACGACCAGGCTTCTCAGGCTGCTGGAAAGGCTTGGGGGCTGGCTCCCCGGGATCCATGGTGCCCTGGAAGATAAGGACAGGATAGTCATATGAGAAGAGATGATTTAGGGTGAAGTGGGAGTACTATTTAGAGACTTAAAATGAGAGAAATGGATTGGTAGAGAGCAATCAAAAAAGGTTTGGTCAGGGAAAGATGAGGGAAAAGGCAGAGTCATAGGGGCAGGATGGGGTCAAGGGAGTCATGCTGAATGGGAAGATCTGTCAGAAGATAAAGGGTTAGATGGAACGAGAATGTGAGGAAATCATGGATGAGGGATGGGAAAAATGAGGGATGGGAAAGGGATCATGATACTGGAGGGATCTGGTGAACCAGATAGGGACTTTGGACAGAGGAGAAATCCAGGGGGAGAGGAAGTACTGGAGAATGCAGAAAGTGGAGAGACGGTAGCAAGAGAAAGGCAGGAAAGAGAATAGAAGTTGGAGACACAGAGTAAGCCGGCAGGACAGAAAGGGCAGCAGAGGAGTTAACAGGGACTGGGGCCTGGTCATGGAAGGGGCGTAGACCTCAAGGCTGGGTGAGGCACGTGAGGTAGGGATGGGGGTACAGTTGATGAGGGTAGAGCGGAGGAAGGGCACCTCACCTTCTCCTATCCCCAACGAACCCCGCCCCGCCCTGCCCACTCCACGTGGCTGTGGGGGACAATGGCTTCTTTTCCGCCGTGACCCCAGCTCTCTCGATGCGCCTGACGCTCTTCCGGGTCTCACACAAGGCCTCCTGCACGCACGCACGCACGCATGCGCGAGCCCCTCCCACGCCCTTTGGCATCCAGTTCCGGAGAGTCACAGGCCCAGAGGCACGTGCCAGCTGCCCGCGGTGCCGGTTATAGTCCCGCCCCTCCCAGCCTCACTTTCAGAAATCTCTTTCATTTGTCCTAAGCACCTTCTATCCACCTTCAATCTACCAATTGGCCTAGGTCCACTAGGCCCGCCCCCTTCCTCAGTGCTGATTGGTTTAGACATCTATTGGCGGATTTTCTCTGTAGAGCGGCAAGGTGCGGCGAAGCCAAAGGGGAGAAGGGCCGTTGCAGCCTCTATTTACAGCCAGTCCCCACGCAGTCAACAGGATTTATCCCTAGGGAATCAATACAGTGTCGTCATTTGGAGCTAGGCTTCAGAGCCACACTACCTAGGTTCCTATGCCCAGACTGGCACATTTGAGCTCTGTGACCTTGGCAAAGTATGCAACTGCTCAGAGCTTCAGTTTCCTAATCTGTAAAATGGAGTTGATAATCTTCTCCTTCTTATAACTGCTGTAAGTATGTTATAAGCGTCCAGCATCCAATTTGAAACAGCACTTGTTGACTGGATGCCTCTAAACTTTCCCACTACACTTGTCCCCCTCAGTTCCCCCCCACCCCCACCCCGCTGCTTGCGGGATCTGTTCACTGACCAGGGACAGAATCCCAGCCCGGGTTGTGAAAGCCTGGAGTCCTAACCACTAGTGCACCAGTGAACTCCCCCCTCAGACTCTCAAATCGAGCTATACCAGGGTTTTCCCCATACCCTAATAAGCTATATTGTGCATTACCTGGTAATATTGCTTGTCCAACCTTCATAATCTTACAAAGCCAAACGCCTTAGGTACTACTCATAAGAAATCCTTCACCCTCAGAGTCCATCTCTTTCTCCTCCCACAAAGGTCCCCTGTACCTTTCTTAATCACAACCTTGATTCTTCCTTCAGTTGTGTGTCTGGAGTCTGCCTCCTCCAACATGGCTAGATGAAGGTCAGAATCAGACCTATTCCTTTAATACTCATTCAGCAAATACTTGTGAACAGCCACAGATAGTACTTGGTACTCTGAGTCAGGCTCTGTTCCAGGCAAGTGGATTGAGGCAAAACAAACATAATAAAATAAAATGCAATGCATCTCTGTATCTCAGCATCAACGTTCCTAGAAGGAATGAATAACTATGAAGGTCTCATTTGGGAGTGGAGCTACAGGAACATGATCAGGATTTTTAGGGGGTGGAACCCCGCCACCTGGTCCCCCAGAACAAGGAGATCTGGGAAGACTTGAGGTCTGAGATTAATTTGGGGCAGGAGGTGGGAGTCAGCGACCTTAGATGACCTTGGCTATGGATGTAGGTTTCAGAGCCCCGACACACCCAACTGAAGTCGGTCAGCCATAGGTTTAGGGAGGGGAGCGGAGGCCACAGATCTGTAAGGTGAGCTGCGCGGGAGGGGCGCCAAGCTAGACTTGGCCCTTGCAGCATCTCTAATTTCCCTTATCTTTCTGCATCTTCTACTACCCTCTCTGCAGGGTCAGTGATGTCTCTATTGCTAAAACATATAGTTTAGCTATTATGTCACAAAAACTGGTGGTTTTGAGCAGGGGAGGGCCATGAGCACAGAGGCTCACTAAAGTCCCAGCACTGCCTTACAGCTGAGCCGCTAATTTTCACATTTTGCCATCCTCCTTTTCTCTCCCCTACGTCTGAAGAAAATGGGCGCGTCCCTTCCTGGCCAGGTGCTTACGAGCCACCCCCTCAAGGGATCCAAGGAATGGACTCGTCCACTCCCCCACCACCACGTGAATGAGTGACACACATAACACCCCAACCCTGGCCCCTCCCCACACTTCTCGCCCTACAGCAAATGGTTTCTTCCCCCAGGACTGGCGCTAGATTTCCCCCGCCTACTCTCGGCCTTCAGGTATTTCGCTCCTCTCCGTGACGCCGGTAGGGTGGTGCCCCCCCCCCCCCGCCCCCACGGTATGCTGGATGGTCTCGCCGGCCCCCACGCCCCCCGGTGCCTGGGTGCGCCAGCCGCCGCCGTGGCCCGAGAGAGCGGCCGGAGCAGGAAGCGCCGGACGAGCCCACTGCGCGGTCGCCGTGGGGGAAGCGAAGGTTCCCAATTCCACCTCCCCGCCTAAGTGAAGGTTTCCGCCCCGGGAGAGGGGGCGGTGCCCGGGAATCCGTCGCGCCTTCCGCGGGAGTGCGGGCTTCGGCACCGTCCATTGTTGCCTGAGGGGTAGGGGTGGGCGTGGCGGCGCCACCTCCTCCCGGAACACTCTCCCGCCGACCGCGCTCGTTCGTCCTGCAGGAGCGGAGGCGAGTGGCAAGATGAGTGGAGACGAGAACCCAGCCAGCAAGCCCACGCCAGTGCAGGACGTGCAGGGTGACGGGCGCTGGATGTCCCTGGTGAGCGACCCCGCCCGCGATACTCCGGAGTCCGGGGCTGGGGGCGGGGAGGGCGGGGAGACTCTTGGGAGAGCTGCTGGTTCGCGCCGCTCTCGCTAGGAGATTGGGAAACTGAGGGCAGTTGGGGTGGTGCTGGCTAAGGAAGCGGGGTGGGGCGGGCACCGCAGCGTGCATGCCATTGACTCCCCTCCTTTACATCCCCAAAGCACCATCGGTTCGTAGCCGACAGCAAAGATAAGGAACCCGAAGTCGTCTTCATCGGTGACTCCTTGGTCCAGCTGATGCACCAGTGCGAGGTGAGGCCCGTCCCTCTCCTGCCCCACCCAGGCCTGTGCCTTCACCGACTCTCCTGGACCAGAGCCCGAGCCAGGCGGTGTGTGGGGTACTCAAAATACGTAGCACCGGACACCCAGAATTTCTGTATAATGTGCCACGTTCTACTGAGAAGGAAGTGTGTTGTATCCTGGCTTTTTGTCACATTGGGTTTGTGTATAGTGAGACTTAAAATGAGGCTTCTTGCAAGAAGATTGCCTACCATGAGGTTCTTTGTTTGCTTAAATTAGCGCACAGCCCTAATGGATTTCCAGAAAGCTATAGTTGTTTCCACAAAATGAAGGTCAGTAGGTCTCTACTAAGGGAGCTCAATTATTCTACCTATTCACTAAGAGATGTTAAACCATGACTTTCCTCAAAGTGAAGCTCAACTGGAATGCTGTTGGTTTGATGCCTGGCTCAAGCAGAATGAGTTTTCGTAGAAGGAGTCTTGCTTCTATGGGGATTCATGAAAGTGAGACTGTGATGGGTTTGCGTAAAGTGATGTTTGACCATATTGGGGTTTACTTAGGGTGAGATTTAACGAGACTGCTTTCATAAAACAAAGCTCTAACATGACGACATTTGGTTAAGTTTTGTATAGAGAGCGGTGGTCCGTGCTGATGATGCCCCTGTGCCCACACACTTCTTGCCCACAGATCTGGCGGGAGCTCTTTTCCCCTCTGCACGCACTTAACTTTGGCATTGGCGGTGACAGCACACAGCATGTGCTGTGGCGTCTGGAGAATGGAGAGCTGGAACACATCCGGCCCAAGGTGAGCACGGCTTGGGTGGGCAGCCAGAGCCCCCTCAGCCTGCCCCCCACACCACTGCTCCATCCTCTCTTTCCACAGATTGTGGTGGTCTGGGTTGGTACCAACAACCACGGGCACACTGCAGAGCAGGTGACTGGGGGCATCAAGGCCATAGTGCAGCTGGTGAACGAGCGGCAGCCCCAGGCACGGGTCGTGGTGCTGGTGAGAGAGGGGAGGGCAGGGGGAGGAAGAAGGGCTGTGGTCTGGGACCCCTTCGGGTGTAGCCACAGCTGCAGGGCTCTGGGCAGTTCAGCTCAGAGCAGTGGCTTTCAGGCAAAATCTCATGTTGAAGCTTTCTGTGCCCATCAGAAGTGCTGTGGCGAAGGACGTATTCGGGGGCAAATAGCCCCTTTTGTCCAAGGGACTGCTGGACACTCTGAAGGTCACTCAGTTGTGTCTGACTCTTTGCGACCCCATGGACTATACAGGGACTATACATTCACAAGGCCAGAATACTGGAGTGGGTAGCCTTTCCCTTCTCCAGGGGATCTTCCCGACCCAGGAATTGAACCAGGGTCTCCTGCATTACAGGAGGATTCTTTACCAACTGAGCTATCAGGCTGTTGAAAAACACAAAACACTTAAATAGCCAAGAGTGGTCAGACATTCCTAAGGTGAACCTAGCTTCCATTGCTTCTAAAAGGTTCCAAGTCTAGAATGAGGTGTCAGGACCATAGTTTGGAACCTGTGTTTCCAAAACCCCCATTTTCCCATCCCTAGTGTATTCTGGAGCTTAGGACTTCCTGATGGGGGACAGAGAAATCTGGCACAGAGGAACAGGACACCCAGATGCTGGTAGGATGCCTCCTCACAACCCCTTGTGCCTTCCTCAGGGCCTGCTTCCTCGGGGCCAGCACCCCAACCCACTTCGAGAGAAAAACCGACGGGTGAATGAGCTGGTACGGGCAGCACTGGCCGGCCACCCTCGGGCCCACTTCCTGGACGCAGACCCTGGCTTTGTGCACTCAGATGGTACCATCAGCCACCATGACATGTACGATTACCTGCACCTGAGCCGTCTGGGGTACACACCTGTTTGCCGGGCCCTGCACTCCTTGCTTCTGCGTCTGCTAACCCAAGACCAGGGACAGGGTGGTGCCCCCCTGCCGGAACCCAGCCCCTAAGCATCTGTCTTCCTACAACATTAAATTTTCATTTTTCAGTCTCCCATGTTCTGCTTTATGGCCAAGCCCATGTGGGTATCTAACTCCGACGTCTATCACCCTGCAGCTCTGCCCAAGGGAGGCCTCACCGATCCATCAAGGTATTCTGGTCCGTGTAGTCAGGCAGATTTCTGCCATCACAGTAGTGCTCCAAACAGGCACTGCCCATCAATAACCCACTAGGTGAAACTGGTTTGCTAACATGACCCTGTAGCATCAAGGTCAAGCGAGAATTCTGGGTGACCCAGCAGTCAAAGCCCACCCACTGCTGCACTCCAACCTGAGCTTACCTGTGACTTCCTGTGAAAGCTTTCTGACCTTCCCACCCCCGGCAGTCAGGCCTCCACAGTGTATGGGTCTTGTCTCCCCAGAGAAGCACTTTCCAAGGCTGTATGATAGAGCTGGAAACCAGGAGAGGATTCCTCTGCCTTGGCTGCAGTGCTGGCTCAGGCCACACAGGGGCAGCAGGGTTCACTGGGGACAGGGAGGTACTCTGATCCCACCAGCCTTCCCACCCAGTGCCCGCCCTGGTTCAGACCTTGAGAGTTCACCTGGAACATCAAGGGTGAACTGCCCTTCTCACAGCACCCAGTCAAAGGCCTTCCCCAACCATGCCTGGCCGAATGGCTGAGTAGGCATGACTCTGCCCACCAGGTCCCTCTGATGTAGGGGATGGTACTGGAATGGCACCCCGCTCCTCACAGTGGTTGGGGGCAAAGCCTGTAACCCCATGGCCACCTGGGGGCCAGACTGGTATGACCCACATCCCTTCTCCCTTGAGAACTAGCAGCCACACAGGTGTGTTAAACAGCTTTAATCTCGGTCATTGCGTCTTCTCAGCACAGTAAGAAATATTGCACATGATCAACATGTTTTGTTCTGGGGATGGGGACAAGGGTGGGGGAATCACCTTCTTAGAAAGTACAACCCAAGTTGGGAGGGCAGAGGGGGTGGGGAGAGAACCCTCCCCGTGCCTGTGGCAAAGTGCAGGAGCCCCCACCCCCAAGCTAACCTGAGTCCAGCCCCTCTGGGGAAAAAAGGGGTACATGAACTCCCCCCTACTTCACAGGCACCTCCCTGTGGCCCGAGGCCCACACTACCCTCCAGCTGGCAGCCCTCACACGAGCCATTTTGCATAAAGTACAAGTGAAAAGGTCTGAAGGTAACACACTCCAGGTTATATACAGGGGCTCGATGGAGGGAGACTGTGCCCCACTTCCCCTCAGTCGCCCCCGTCACAGGGAGGGAGCTGTCGGGGGAGGGGGTAGACAAGGGAGCAGGCCTCATTTCGCCCCCAACTGGAAAGGACGAAATGGCTTTACTGGGGAGGAGGCAACCATCCTGCCCCCCCATTCCTGCCACCTAACATACTGTCCATGTCCTGAGGGGGGTACTGTGGGTCTGGGGTCTTCTCAGGAGCCCCTCACCTGCCTGTGGCAGCTGTGGAGGAACCAGAGGCGGGTGGTGAGGGTTGGGGGGGCCCCTCCCAACCAGGCTGTCCAGGCCCCGGCTCTGGGGGTGGAGGCAGTGGCGGGGCAGCCGGGGCTGTGCCAGAGTCCGAGCCAGGTGAGGTGGGGTCGGGGCCCCCTGCGGGGCTGGGAGTGGGGACAGGGGCAGCAGCAGTGCCAGTGGGGGGCGGTCCAGGGAGGGGGGCCTCGGCTCCCGGGGGCTGTTCTGAGGGAGTGGCCGCCTGCATGATCTTCTGGCGCACCTCACGGATCTTCAGCTGCAGACAGACTTTGGAGGGGAAGATGTCCGCATAGCGGGCCTGGAAGGCTGCCGTGGCCTGGGCTGTGGGCAGCAGGGGCAGGCAGGGAGAGGGAGAAGGGCAGGGTGAGATGAGTAGGTAGGCCCCCTCCAAGTCCCTCGCCCTGAGACTCCCAGCTGTGCTCACCTGATGGGAAGAAGCCGTGGTCCTGGAAGAGCTGCATGACCAGGGCCCGGCGCTGGTCCAGGGTGCGCCGCAGCGACGAATAGGGCACTTTCTCGTACTCCAGCTCCCCAAGCACGTCCTCCGCTTCTGTGCCTGTGAGCAGTACAAGGAGCCCGGTCAAGCCTCCCGCCACCGTGCAAGCAGATCCACTCAGCCCTCACTGAATCCTGTTTCACACTGGAGTTCAGAGAGGGAACCTGCCCAAGGTCAGGTGGGAATTTAGGGGCCTGTGAAACTCCAGAACCGGGCTTCCCTGGTAACTCAGCAGTAAAGAATCCACTTGCCAACGCAGGGGACGTGGGTTCGAACTCTGATCTGGGGAGATCCCACATGTCCTGCGTGGAGCAACTAAGCCCTCAAGACACAACTACGGAAGCCGTTGCATCCTGAGTCTGTCCTCTGCCGCAAGCAAAGCTGCCACCGCAGTGAGAAGCCTGAGCACCTCAACTAGAGAGCAGACCCCGCCCGCCGCAACTAGACAAAAGCTGTGCAGCAATGGAGACCCAGCACAGACAACAGAGCAGAGCACCTCCAGAACCCACCCTTGGCCTGCTGTCCTTGCTCTCAGCGACTCCTGCTCACTCTCCCACCTTTAACCCTGTTCCTGAGACCCCACCCCTATTGGAGGCCCTGGGTCAGCCACAGCTCTGCCTGCCACCACGCCGGCACCTGTGCGGTCAAAGGTGAAGATGTCGCCCTCGCACTTGGCACTCTTGGGGGTGTTAGGCTCCGAGCTACAGCTGGAGCGCCGCCTCATCTTGCGCTTGGGCGAGGTGGGGTCCTCGGGGGCCGAGTCCAGGTCTGTTCAGACAGAAGCAGGCTCAGTGGCCGTGCTGAGGCCCCTGGGGGGCCTCATCTGTCCCCCACCTTCCCCGGGTACCTGGCGCTTGCCTACCAGTGGAATTCTTCCTCTTCTTGCGGTAGGAGCCCAGGATGGCCCGGGGTGAGGTGGCCAAAGACTGCAAGGTGGGCGAGGGCAGCACCTCCTCAGGCCGGAACTCAGGCAGCTCGGCAAAGCGCTCTTCGAAGTCCACCTCTGACAGGACCCTGCTGGAGAGCAGGCAGGGTCACCTCCTCTGCCCCCGCCTGCAGCTGCCCCCTCTCCCAGCAACCCGCACACTCCACCGGGTCCCCCAGCCCATGCTCACTTGTCCACAGAGTCAAAGGTCTTCTTCAGGGGCGGGGGCCGCACCTTCACCTTCTTGCCAGCACCAGCCGCCTCCTTGCGCTCGGGGGCGTCGCCGGCCGCCCTCCCACTGCTGCCCTCGCTGCTGCCGCTGCTGCTGCCAGGAGCTGGGGCTGGAGCCAGGGCCGGGCTGGGAGGGGTGGGAGGCTCCCCCCGGCTCTCCAAGCCCAGCCCGGGGACACGCCAGTCTGAAGACGAGCTGGGGAATTTGGTGGCCTGGAGGGTGGGGTGGGGAAGGAGATGGAGAACACTGGGGTCAGACTCACCAGGGCAAGACCCAGAAACAGAGAGGGATCACAGAGATGGATGCTGACCGCCGAGATACAGAACTGTGGGCAGGACCCAGTCATGCAGACATACTAGCCCAAGGCCAGAGGAGAACCCACAAGGGCATGGTTCAGATGGGTAGAGGGAAGAGCAGTGGGACAGAAGGGCAGACAGGAGACAGAGGAGCAGAGCCAAGCAGTGGTGGCCACCCCCAGGCTGCTGGGCACTCACCATGGTCTCAGGGCCCTTGGTGCTGGCCTGCTCCTCGGCAGGCGGGGGCAGCGGGGGACTGCTCCGGGCTGTGGGAGTCCAGGTCTCATGGGGCAGTGGAGGGGCTGGTGTTGCTGGCCGCCCCTCAAGCTCTGACTCGGACGCTGGGGGCTCACGGGCTGGGCCAGGCTCCAAGGGCTGCCGGGGTGCAGGGCCTGGCCGCCCAGGAGCACCAGCCTCGAAGGAGCCCACAGGAATGCTGGCGATGGCCGCCTTTACTTTCTGGGGGGCCTTAGGGGTGGGCCGCTGGGCCTTGGGGGCCACTAAACTGTAGGTCATGGAGCCTGCGGGTGTAGAGAATATTTGCTAAGCCAGGCTTGACAGGAACCCATCCCCTGGGTCCACCCAGTCAGCCCGTCTTCACCTAGCCTGACACCCACCTGTGGCACTAGGGAAAGGGCTGGCAGGGGCCGGGGTGGCAGCAGTGGGTGCCGGTGGGCCCTTGGGCAGGATGGGGGCAGCAGGTGGGGTGGTGCTGGTGGCCACAGTGTAGACCAGGCCTGGGGGAGCCTGGGATGGCTGGGCCAGGGGTGCTGAAGAGGTGGGTATGGGGCTGCCAGGGTAAAATGCTGTGATGACGGGACCACTGGCGGCTGCGCAGGTGGGAGGTAGCTGGGGGCTGGGCACAGGCGACACGCCCACCTGGCCAGGAGCCAGCAGTGGGGCTTGGCCTGTGGAGAGAGAGACGGCAGAGGCAGGGGACCAAGTTAGGGCCTGGGCTGCCTCGGTCCCACCCGTGGTCCCCAGATGCCAGCCAGGCCCACTCCTCACCTGAAAGCAGGGGCTGCACGAAGGCGGGGCCACTGGGCCCCAGTGAGGTGAAGCCAAGGGTGACCGAGCTCGTGGGTCCGTACGAGGTGACTGTTCCAGGCTGACTGGATGCAGGACTGGTGCCCAGGGGCAGTGCGTGCCCACCTGCTGACTGCACATAGGTGATTCTGCCATAGGGAGAGGCAAGGGGAAGGTGTGAGGAGAGCCGGCCCCCCAGAAACCCTCCCCTGCGCTGACTCCCAGATGAGGGCTCAACTGCTGTACCTGGTGGAGGAGGGCAGCAGGACTTTCTGAGGCTGCGAGGCGGGGCCGGGGAGTGGGGCCGGGCTGAGGGGCGGCACCAGGCCGCTGGGTGTGCTCACAGGCACTGGAGTCAGCTGGATGATCTGTGGGCAAGGGAACCACAGGCAGAGCTGAGCTGGGGCCCCAGAGTGAGGCAGGGGAGGCCTGAGACCTTGGAGGCTGGATCTCAGCAGAGACATGGAAGGGAGACATCGGGCTGGGGCTAGGGAGGATGAAATCAAGGGAAAGACAGCAAGAGGCTGGAGACACAGAGAAGGGACAAGGGACAAACGATGAGAGCAGAATCAAGATGCTCAGAGACATCAAGCCAGACAGTGAGACAGAGGCCCAGACACCAAAGGGGACAAAAGGGAGAGCGCGAACAACAGGCAGACACAAAAACCACGGGACGCAGAGACCAACGCCCAGAAGGGAGGAGCAAGGGACAGGAGCAAGAGGCCGCCACCGAGGTGCCCTTACCTTGCTGGGTGGCTGAGCACCGTTCTGCACAGGTACTGAGAAGGGCGGGCTCACCAGGGGCAGTGGCTGGCCAGCCCCGCCTCCCCGCACTGACATGCTGGGGGTGGCCAAGGGCACGAGTACCTTCCCGGGCAGCAGCTGGGCTGAGCCACCTGGGGGCGGGGCCTGCACGGGAGACACTGACTGGGCTGCAAGTTAAGAGACAGGAGAGCAGGTGGTCACACAGGAGCGGAGGCAGCTGGGGCCCGCTCCTCGTGCTGCCCGGCCCGGGCCTCACCTTTGGGGGGCGGGGCGGAGGGTACGGACTGCAGGATGGGGATGCCAGGAGTGGGTGCGGTGGCAGCCAGGACTTTGCCGTTGGTGGAGGTGCCCGGCGGGAGGGTGAAACGGATGCTGGTGGTGGGGGCAGGGCCGCCGGGCGCCGCTGCCTTGGTCCCAGGGGCCGGTGCCACTTGCAGTTGCTGGGGCAGCGTGGGCAGAATGTACTGCACCTGGGTGATGCCCCCAGCCTTGCCCAGGGGACCCGGCTGCAGGATGCCCAGGGGCATTGGCCCATTGGGGCCACTCCCAGCACTGGCCCCCGAGCCTGCAGCCGCCCCACTGCCAGGGCCCCCCTGGGCAATGAACTGGACAGCAGGTGGCGCTGGGGCCCCGTAGCCTGGGGTGCCCACCAGCAAGTTGGTGACAGTGGCCGGCGCCTTCCCCACAGTGCCCAGGAGGGGCCCAGCCACCAGGTGTGGGGCCGTGGAGGTGGCAGCTCCTGACTTCTTGTCCGAGTACACTAAGCTGACGCCCAGCGGGGAGCCCCCCAGTGCTCGGGACCCAGTGGCCGCCTCAGTCCTGGCACCAGCTGTGTCACCAGGAGACGCTTCGGCCCGGCTCGGAGCGGGGAAAGGCTTGGAGGCGATGGGCACAGGAGTGCTGCTGACGGGCCGCACCACGTTGGTGACCATGGTGGCAGCCGGGCGGGACAGGGGGGTTGCTGGGGCCCCGTAGGCCAGCGAGGGTGCTGGGGCTGAGGGCACGCGAGCTCCGCTGCCCTCCCGTTCCTCCTTGTTTGAGGGCAGGACCAGTGTCTGCAGGACGCCTCCTCCCCCACTGGGAGGCGCCGCGATGACTGAGGGGCCTGGTGGCTCCAGGCCGCCCACGCTTTCAGGTCTCTTGCGACGGAAGGTGGCAGGATCCGTGGGGAGAAACCGGGTGGCCTTAGAAGGTGTTGCTGGGCCCCCAGTTCCAGGGGGTGGGGGACGGAGGGGGCCTGTGGTGCTGCCCTGACCTGACTCCTGGGCCTTGAAGGTCCCTGAGCCCAGTGGGAAGGAGGTGGTGGCTGAGGAGGAGGAGGCAGCGGGTGAGGATGCGGAGGAGGTGGGCCCATAGCCTTTGCCGAAGCCTGCAGGTGGATCTGGGGGCCCTGGAGGCTCAGGGTCCAGCGACGGACGGCAGTGAGTAAAGGAGGAACGGATCACAGGCGAGAACACCTTCCGGCCAAAGCCCTGTGTGGAAGGAAAAAGGAGACACAAGCACGTCAGGGGAGCCTGGATACCCACACCCTGCCCATCCCCATTTCCACGTCCTGCTGGCAGCCAGGCCAGTTGAAGGCCTCCACTCATCCAGGCTGAGACGCCCATGGGGCAAATAGCTCGCCCTCTCTGGGCCTTAATCTTCCCCACTTCTTGACACACAGAAAAGGAACATTCTCCCACCCAGGACATGTGGACCAGACAACAGCAAGTCCCAAGCCCTCACCTTGCTGCCCTCCGGGTCCTCCCCAGAGCTGTCTCCACTCTCGCTGTCAGTCACCCGCTCCTTGCACTTGAGGTCAATGTCAGTGGTGCCGAAGCCGTCATCAGCTGAGGGAACAGACGCGACAGTGTTGGCAAAAGGCTGGGCGCGGCGCTGCCCAGAATAGAGGGTCTGAAGTCTGGCTCTGGCCTCAGCTCTGCCCTGTGTTGGCTAAGTGTTGTCCGGGAATGCTGTTCCTCAGCCCAGGTGTGCCCAGCCTGCCACCAGACCCTGAGAGCAGGGAACGGCACCTGATCCTATGCCCCAGTGGCCCGGCCACGCTGCTGTCCTCAGGCTTCCTGTCCGGCCTGCAGCTTCTTCTTTTTTTTTAACATTTATTCATTTGGCTGCACTGGGTCTCAGTCACGACACTTGGGATCTAGTTCCCTGACCAGGGATCAAACCTGGACCCCCTGCATTGGGAGGGTGGAGTCTTAGCCACTGGACCACCAGGGAAGTCCCTGACCTGGGGCTTCTCGAGGGCAGGGCTGGACTACCTCGGTAGGGCCTGAACTGAACAGGCCCAGGATCACAAACAAACGGGGAAGTGAAGAAAAAGGGGCCTAAGGACCTGAGCCAAATCTCCACCTACTTTCCCAACCTGAGCCTGCTGCTCCCCGGCTAGGACTCTGGGTCCTGAGACAGCTTACCAATGACATCGTCATCCCCCTCCTCCTCACAGATGACCATGCGTTCCTCATCACTGGTCATGTCCTCACTGGCTGCACGCTGGGAACGGGAGGCCCGGGTGGGGAGCAGTGGGGGCCGTCCACTGGCTGCCAGGGTGCCTCCCTCCCCGGGCGCCGCAAAGGGGCCTGGAGTCCCGTACTGGGTGGAGGGCTTTGGGCCAGCGTAGGACGCAGGGCCAGACACCATCTGCAGGGCAAGTGCAGGGAGAGTTCAGCCAGGGCAGTCACCTCCCTCCCTGCCCGTTGCCCCTACTCCTGCGGCCTGCCCTCCAGACCTGAGTCAGTTCCTGCAACGCCTGGCTGTCTACCTCCCCACCATCCAGGCTGTGGACCCCGCTGTGGGAGAAGGCGCGGGGCCGGGCTGAGCCAGGTCCCCCGACAGCGTGCAGACGCTCTGCCCCACAGGAGCTGCTCCCCGGAGCCTTGGTGTCCGAGCTCAAGAGTGTCTGGGCCGTGACAGACAGGAGCTCTGAAGACACTGCAGAGAGGGAAAAAGACAGGGTTACAGTCAGGAAGCCTGCTACCAGCACCTAGGCTGGCCAAAACGTCCACAGACACTTCTAGACACTGGGTGGAAGCAGGTGGGACTTCTTGGGCCACCAGGCAGAAGAGAGGCACCACCCACCAGCCCAGCATTTCCCACTACTTCCTGTCCTCTGGGGTTTCGAGGAATGAGCCCACTGCTCCCCGGGAGGCAGCCCTTCTGAGGGGAGAAAAGCCTGGAGACAGGTACGTGCAGCACCGCTTAACAGACAGCCACTGGACTGTCTTGAGCCTCTGTTCCCTGGTCTCAGAGCAAAAGGAACATCCCTCGCAGGGCTGTGGCCCAGAACCCAAGGGATCTCCAGAAAAGCGCCTCAGGGCAGTGCACTCTATAGACACCCTCCGTCAGTAGCAGTAGCCAATAAGAGCCTTTTCTGACTGCGGCCCTGAGAGCCAACAAGCTGGGGTTTAAATTCAGACTCGGCCACTTCCTAGTTTTTTGTGACTTCAAGTAAGTGATTCTGCCTCTCTGAGCCTCAGTTTCCTCATCTGGAAAACGGGCTTTGGTTTTGAATGCTAGACATTATGCTCTAAGAAGTGCCTGTCATGTAGTAAATGCTCAGTAAATGGCACTTGATGATGAGATTTCTGTTCGGATGTGTGACCTCCCTGGACCTCCCTGACTCCTTCACCACAGCTCAGTGTCAGGGCCTTTGCGGTGAGGGGCTCAAAAGCAATGAAGCCGAAAGGAGCTTCTGGGGAAGTGGGCTGAGCAAGCAAAGGGAAGACTGGTGGCCCACAGGAGGGAAGAGGCCAGAGGGGCTCACTGACCTCCGGGGGCAGCGGCAGTGCCTGTCTCTGACATGCTCCGCTCCCTCGGCTCCTTGTGCCCTCCTGCCAGCCCCAGGCTCGTGGGCTTAGCCTCTGAGCTGGACTTCTTCCGGTCCTTGTTGCACCACTTCCAATCTGGGTGGGCCTTAAAGTGGGCCTCTTTCACCTAGCAGGAAAGGGCAAGGAGACCCTTCACTCATCTGCCCGACAGGAAGAAGCTGAGGAGCCGAGAGGTGGCGGCGTTACCTGGAAGGCCAGGTCATGGTACTTCTGCTTCTCCTTGGGCCCCAGGGCGTACCACCACTCGCCCAGGATCTTACTGACAGTCCGGTTGTCCTGGTTGGGGTGGCGCTGGTGGACCAGGGCCCGGTGCCGCTTGCTGAAGATCATGAAGGCATTCATGGGCCGCCGGATATGGTCCTTCTCCCGCTGCAGAAGACACCGGCCCGCAAGGGATTATTAGAACCCAGAGGATGGCCTGGGTGGCCTTGGGGTGAGCTGGGGACGGACGGGTGGAGATGAGACACCTTGTTGGGGCTGCGTCCGTCCTTCTCTGAAGAGGAGTCCCGTTCCTTGGGCAGGGCGCTGAGGGACTGGGTCCGGCGTTTCCCGGGCGGCAGGGGCAACTGGATCTCAGGAGACATGATGGAGAGGAAGCTGTGGGGAATGAAATGTGATGGAGACAGAGCAGCGGGGACAGGGAGAGCTGAGTCTCCGGCCACGCCCCCTCCTCCCTGGTCCCAGGCCTCAGGGTACTCACGCATCATCGTGGTCACTCTCTGTCTCGCTGTCCAGCCGCGGCTCTCCTGGCGGTCCAGGGGCCTCATCCTCCGTGGTGGGAGGGGGGCCCTTCCCAGGTTCCACCACCCCCAAAGTGTGGGGGGGTCCAGGCCCTGGGCTCTCAGGGCATGTGGCTCCAGGGGGCCGCCCCGGGTCAGCATTCCCTGTCCCGCCCGGTGGCTGCTCGTGAGCAACGGCCGCCGACTCAGCAGGTTCTGGGGGCAGAGCGGCGGGCCAGTCAGAGGGCTCCGGGGCCATCCCGACCCCATCCCCAGGCCTCCCCACGGCCCCTCGCCCCTCACCTTTGCTCTGGTTGGAGGCCACGGGGTGGCTGGCAGGTTGCTGGGCTTCACTTGGCTGTACAGAGGGGTCAGGCTGGCTGGGGGCCAGGAAGGGGACTAAGGAGTGCCAGGGGAACACGGCCACAGAGCGAGGTTCCACATTTGTCCACACTGTGGGAAGGAGTCAGCTGAGTGGTGCAGCAGGAGAGCCGGGCCTTGACACCCCCCTCAACCCAAAGCAAGCTCTCTTCCACCCTGGACAAGGCGCCGCCCCCTCTTCTTTACACCCTCTTCCCTCATCCCAGAGCACCCTGGGCTCGGGCGTGCGACATCACTCAGGAAGAGCTCCTCGCTGACAGATTTCTAGATTTATAAGAACAAAAACAGAAGCAGGGAAAGAGCCCTCACACCCCACGCCCTCCCCCACCTCCACCAGCCTTGCCACCAGGGACCAGGCCAGAGGCACAACTGGCTCCTGTCACAAACCAGGCCATGTCTGCTTGCCATCTCACTCTCTGAAGACCTTAGCGAGGCTGGAGACCCTCCCCCAGTCGCGCCCATTCCCGTCACCACGCCTCATCTGACAGAGCCCCTCACCTTGGCCCCACATTCCCTTTCTCTTTTCTTGAAGCAGATGGCCCAACCTCCTCTCCCACTCCTCTCCTTCCCTCCTCTCCCCACTACCCACAGGGCATGGGATCTCAGGCCTTTCTCCTTGCCTCCCTCCCCCTACCACAGACCCCAGGGACCCAGACCTGCCCTTCCCAGGCTGGGCACTGGTGGCTCCAGAATCCTTCTCTTTTCTCCTCAGAGAGAAGTCTACTAATTGTGAAGAGGCCTCCCCTCACTTGAAACTCCTGCGCTTCCCTCCAGTATAGTGGCCAGCCCTCTTGCCCAGAAAGATGGGAGGGTGTGGTAAGCTCCTCAGAAGAAAAGGCAGGGACAATAGAGCAGACAAGAGAATTGTTAAGAGACCCTGCCCAGGCAAGGCAACAGCGCCAGGTGTTTCCTTGAGAATATGCACAGGAAGGTACCTCCCGCACCAGGGGCCAACCTTCTGTTCCAGGAGCTGGGTGATAAGAGAGCCAGCCTGAGGCTGTGGCCCACCCCTGGCTAGACTCCTGGGGCTGGCCCAGGCTGGGAGTGGGTCTCCTTCTCACTGCCAGCTCCCTGGGGGAAGTGGAACCCACAGAAAAGGCCCCTGCTAGGGGAAGACCATGAAGACAGGAGGAAAACGCCCTAGCCCCGGTCCCCCTCACTCCAGGCTCCCCCTGATCTAGATCAATTTGACCTCAGCTGACCCCCCCCCCCAACCAATGCCTTTGGAAGGCTAGCCTCGTGGAGCCCCTATGGGAGACACTGGCCTCAAGACCTGCTTCTGTGAGATGCTGCCAAAACAAGAAGTAGACATCAAGGCAACAGGAGACGGACAAAGAAGCCAACACTGGAGATGACTCTAGATACTATGAAAATCCCATCCCTACCACTGGGGCACTGGAGCCCCACAAGCCTGCTGGGCCTTCAAACCCACAAGAGCCTTCAGAGACCTGGACAGGTCCCACTCTTCACAAAGATCTTGCCTCCTGATCTTCTGCTGGATGAGAAAGAAGAGGCCCAGCAGACAATGGGAGGACAGTCCTTTGGTCCTGTCCCTCCTGAACTCCTCTCCAGCGCACTACCCTCCAGGTTCCTAGGTCTCGCCCTCTCTCTGAAGAGCACACCACAAACACATCACTCTTGAGCAGACAGTGCCTCACTCACAAACCCAAGACCTGTCCTTAGCCCACTTCTCAATCACAGCCCCCAGCGCCTCCCCACTGTTTCACACCTGGAACCAGGTCTCACGCTGCTACGATTCTAACCCATGCTCTGGACCAAGGTACTCTGCACCCTTCACCTCCTATGACAACATACCTGTTCCACCCCGCACCTAAACCCCACAGCTGTCCCCAGCTACGCCCCACTCTGCACTCTTATCACTCTGCTACACTCCCACCTGCCGTCACTAACCACTTGGCCCAGCCGAGCTCTGTAACTTTCCCCTCTACTCTGCCGCCACCGTTCTCTTACTGTAACCCCATCACCATTACTCTGCACTCAACACCCCGACATCTTGACCCCTGCAGTCCCAGGGCCCAGGCGCTACTGACCGAACATGCCGAGGCCACGGGAGGCCGCGCCGGACGCGGGCACCAGGGGCCTGTGGGCTGAGTACATGGTCCGGCGCGGGGGGGCCCGGCCGGGGCTCGCGCCTCCTCAGCGGCCGTCGCCGTTCCGCCCGCCGCCGGCTCCTCGGCCGCCGCCACTCGGGCCCGGGGGGAGCTGGAGGCCGTTGCCACATGCCCCCCCCCACGCCGCCCCCCTCCGGCCGCCCCACGCGGGGGGTCTCTGCCGGGCGCGCCTGCGCACAACGCCGCCTGCCTCCCGCCGCCCGGGGGGCGGGGGGAGGTCAGAGCGCGCCGGCCCCGCCCCGCCCCCCAGCGCGCGCGGGGGCCGTCACGGGGCGCGCGGCACGGGGGCCATCGGCGCCGCCCCCTCCTTCTCCCTCCTCCCGCGCGGAGCCGGGCGGGCGGGGCAGGTGGGGCGGGGCGCGGCGCGCGTGCGCGGGGGCGGCCCCCTCCCTTCCCCGTTCGCTGGCTCGCTCCCTCCCTCCCTCGCAGCTCCGGCGGGTAACGGCTCTGGCCCCGCGCGCCCCGGCTGCCGGCACCGCGCCCCGCCTTTCCGGGCCTGGGGCCCGCGGCTCAGCGCGGGGTCGGCCTCCGGCCCCGGACGGGCAGACGGACGAGCGTGCGTGCGTCCGTGCGCTCCGAGCGAGCCCCGCGCCGAACCACCGCCGCCTCCCCGCCCCGCCACTACTACGCGCTCCCCTCCCCCCGCCGCACCTCCCCCCGCCCCTTCCCCGCTTCCCCCGCGGCCTTCCGCGCAAGCCCGGCCCACCGCGCGCGAATCCATTGGCTGCCGCCGCCGCGCGCGGGTCAGGCCCCGCCGCGCCCGCCCCCATTGGCCGCCCCGGGGGAACGTCAGTCATATGCAAATAAGGGCAGGGCGGGGCGGGCTCCGGTTGGACCCAAGCCGGCCCGGGGCGGGACCGCGGGAGGAGGGCGGCAGGGAGGGCGCACTGCAGTAAAGGCACCGAGCCAGGGGGGCGGTTCGGGGCGCCGTGCTGCAGAGGCCCGGGGCTGTGGGTGGTACTTGTGTGTGTCCAGTCCGCGCGAGGAACACGCTCACGCGCGGCTCGGCCCACCTCCCTCACGCACACCTGGGGCGCGCACGGCCCCGCAAGGCAGACGAACTGCGTGTAGGGTTGGGCCAGCCACCCCTGAGCCCTCACCAACTCTCACAACAGCAGTCACAAACTCACACACACACACTCCTAGACAGACTTTCCTACCACACCCTTTACCTTATACACAGCCCAGGGTCACATGTACCCTCCCTCTTACACTCTCACACGAAGTCACACACCTAAAACACTTCCTCACATAATGTACTACCTCCCATACTAACCGTCCATCATGCCCCACCCACAGTCACACTCGTTCTCACCCATCCTCTTCACATCACCCATTTCATACATGCCCTGTCATACATGCTTCATCAAAGCATATCCTCACACATCCCTGTGAATCATACAAACACACGACATATTAAACAGGCAGAATTTTCTCCTACACCTCATCACAATCACTGTTTGTCCACTGCACATACCCTATGTCCCTCTAACACAACCAACACTCGTGGCCTTCCTGGCACTCCCAATCCCAACACAGGTAACTCTCACAAGTGCCATCATACTGACCCCACACACTATATAAACTTACCCCAGTGAGCACTACTTCAGTACCCTGGCTCATCAGGTATACAAAGTGCCATGGCTGTTCACCATCATTGAGCAACCCTACCTGACACTTAGCGGCCACCTGGGGCCCTCCACCTCACAGTGTAAGGCAGGAGGCCACCACTCTAGGTTGTGAGTCACTCTTTTCAGAAGAAGGAAGAGGGGAAACTAACACTGGGGCTGCTCCGTTTGGGGAGCTTGTATGTATGACCCTGTGCGTTGAATCCTCACAATCACTAGGAAAGTACACTTTATTATGCCCATTGTTCAGATGAGAAAGTGAGGCTCAGAGAAACAATAAATGGTGCAGATCATGCAGTTGGGACATAACAGCCCAGCACTCCAACTCAAGTGCTCTGTCCGCTACTGAAAATTCAACCTCAGGGTGGACACAGGCAGAGACTTCCAATCCAAAGGTCTGGGAATATGTTCAAAGATTCGGAGAGACTGATGAACTATAGAAAAGTCAGAGGGTACACAAAGAGTCACAGACAAGGTCTGGGGCCTACCAGGCAGAGAGGCAGTGGCCTTGGATCACGCAAGGGGGCCCTGAGGTCACATCCTGTGAAGGCAGAGGCCTGGGGTCACAACTGGGCAGATCAAGACTGCACAGGCTCAGATGGACCGAGACTGAGCTCCTACACAGGTAGGGTCAGTGACAGGCACAAACTCTTCCCAGCCTTCTGCACCTACAGAGATGAAGGCATGGAGAGGGGCAAAAACCAGGTAACCTGAGCCCAGAGGGAAAGGGGAGGTCTGTAGCCCTCTGACCTCCAGTGACTGCAGGGCCAGACTCTTGGCTGTGAGCCTGGAGAGACCAACAGAGGGACTATTAGGTGACCACCCCTCCTCCCTATGCAGCCCCAGACTCAGACCCTCCATTACCTCACTGCCCCAGGGACTGCAATGTGAAGCAGAAATCAAGGCTGAAATCAATGTGGCCTGCTCTATCTCCCCATGGCTGCCCCCTCCTCTCCCCACCGGTGAGTCACCTCCTGGCAAGTTAACCCCTTCCCCACTGCAATGCAGCTCAGGGACTGAGCTCAGAGGAACCCTGCCCCCAGTACCCCCACTCTGCTGCATGAGAAAAGGAGCTAAGCCTGGCACAGGAGGGAAAGAGGGCCCCAGACATCTGGGAGGGTTGCACATCTGGTAGAAGGCAGTGCCCACAGAGGAGGGATGGGAAGAGGCCCCTTACAGGGTAGGGGACAGCCAAGTGGGGGCCCAGCCTACCAGGGAGGGGCCGGAATCTGGGCGGGAAGGGCCCCCCTGCCCTGGGCACTGGGCCAGCCCTATACTTAGTTTCCATTGTTTGGAATGGAGGAACCCTGGGTGGGGGTGATTAGTAGAGAAGAGGGAGCAGTTCCGTGTCTTCAGCCATCCCCAACTCTAATTGGGGCCTCCCTGGTTGGAAAATGCTGAGGAGGTTCCCCAAACCAGGGCCTCAGCCCCATCTGAGAGGGAGTGCTTCACCACCCTTCACTCAGAGCAGGTAATGGGCAGAACCACAGTGCAGCTCACCCCTGCACTACCCTGTAACCAACTCCACAAAAGGTTTGGCCCCAAACAATCCCCAGGGCACCACCCCACCCCAGCCTGGGGACCAGGAGCCCAGACAGAGACAGCAACTGCCACCCAGGGTGGCACAGGCTGAGGCCTGCCCAGAGCCCTGGGGCGCACAGCCAGGGATGCTGACAGACTGAGGGACAGGCAGACATGCCCTGAACTCACGGGCCCCCGTTTATTGAGCCCGAGAGGCACCGCGCCCTGCCGCCTGCGGCTCCCCACCCTGCTCTCCAGGCCCGGGTCCCCGCCTCGGCTCACCACCCCGGTGTCCCCAGCTCCCCTCACCCGCTCTCCACATACACACCCACCCACCCACCCCGGGCGGAGTTGGCGACGGCCAGGGTTGCCTGGGGAACGAGCCCAGGATTGGGCTGGTGCTGCTCGGGAGGGATGGGGGCCTAAAAATAGCGCCGGGGTGAGTCAGTGTGAGTGGGGCTGGGGTAGGCAGGGGGACCAGAAGGGAAAGAGAGGCAAGCGAGAGGTGTGGGGGAGGCTCCCCAGGGATTGGGAGATGGGCGGGATAGGATGGAGAGAGGGATGTGGGTTTGGGGGTAGAAAAAGGAGTCAAGGGGGAGTGTACAAGCGCCGGGGCTGAAAGGGCTGGTCCGCGCGGGCTGAGGGAGGCGCCACTGCCTGGGCGGAGGAGGGGGCGCCGCCCTGCGTTCTCCTCCCCAACCCCGCGCTCACGAGATTTTCCACTCGCCGCCTGGCCCCTAGCCAGCCCTTGGCGGGCCCCACAAAGCCGCTTTGTGCTGGGAGGGCGGGCGGGCGCCTGGCCGGCCTGACACCCACGCGGGCCGCGGCGAGGCGCGGGCCAGCTGGCACCCGAACTGTCTGCTGGGGGGGAGGTCCCCCACCCAGCCCGAGAACGCGGCCGCGCAAGGGTTAATGGCGCAGGGGCGGGGAAACAGATCTCGACCAATCGGCGTCGGCGGGAGCGACAGCGGCCAATGGGAAGACCCGAGGCCAGACGCCCCGGGCCTACCCCCTAGGGCGCGGGAATGGGCGCGGCCCTCACTGGGCGCAGGTCTGGATCCACAAAGCCCCCGATGCACCCTCCTTCCCTGGCTGCTTCGCGTAAAACAGGCTCAGAAGGGGGTAGGATCTTGCAGTCAGGAGGTGGCACGATCAAGATTTGAGCCCCGGTCTGCCTGGCTTCACGATTAGCTTTTCCACCGAAATGTGGAGACGGGGGTTCCCTGGCCAAGGCCCCCAAGCGGAGCGGGAACAGGGTACGGGGTGCGGGCGGAGGCGGCGGCGCGGCAGGCGAGGGTCCAGCCGCCTGCGGTGCAGCCGCTGCCGCCGGTGGTAATGGGAGCCAGACGCCGTCGTCGCCGCTAATGCGCCTCCCTCCCTGCCACTAATGGAGCCATTAATGCCCGGGCGCCGGGGGCTGCGGGCCACACACCACCGCGACGTTGCGCATGCGCGGGCCAGCAACCCCAGCCACCCGCCGCCACAAGGAGGCAGCCTGACCCCTTGCAGTGCCTGGCGCTCGGGGCTCTTCCAAGACATCTCCAAGACTCACTCCTGCTACCTCAAAAGAGCCTCTTCTCTCCTCTCTCCTGTAATTCACCCTCTTCTTCCCAGGCGAGGTCTCCTTCCTATCCAGGGGTCCTGGACAGCCTGATCCAACCCTTTCCCTCTGCTCTGAACCGTTTCTAGGCTCTTCACGGGGCTGACACTCAAGTGTGGCTCGGCTGTACCTGTCTTCCTTGGCACCCTTCTGCCAAGCCTAGGCCCCGTGTCAGCTCCAGCCTCAACTGGCCACTTCAAGGCCATGCACTTTCACCCCTCCTGGCCTTTGCTCCTGTGGTTGCCTATGCCTGGATGGACCTTCTCTTCTACTTCCCTGAAATCCACTCATTCTTCCTGTTTTAGCTCCAATGTCACCTCCAGTGAGAAGCCTACCTGAACCTCCCTCATCACCTCATTCATTAAGCCAGAGTTGCCTCTCTCCTCTGTCCTCCCCTGGCTCTGGGCCTCCCTCTGCTCATCCTTGCCTGTGCCTGCATCCACATATGCCTTTCTAACCCACTTTACCCCAGGGCTGCTCAGCCTGGGCCAGGGAGAGAGGTGAGGAGGGACTTCTGGTGGGAGAGAGGGGGGTTATTGTTTGAGACAAAACAGAAATTCTGGTTGGGCAGAGTCTGGATCTGCAGAGTCAGGAGGATTCCCCACTCCCACCCCGCCGCCCCCCTGGCTCTTCTTGGGGCCTCATTTTCCCAACGCACCCAAGCACAGTGGATGGATACTGCTTGGTCTCTGAGATTCTGCCTGTTGGGAAGGACTACTCGTGGGACTCAGTTAAATGGAGCTGGCACCAAAGTGTCTTCTGAAAGGTGATGGGGGTGGGGGTGGTAGGGGTGATCCGGATCATGCCCTCAAGCAGGTGGGTGGGCAGAGGAACTGCTTTCCTGCTGCTCCCCCACAGCCGGATCTCCTAGCTTGGCCCCCAAAGCCCCCGCCTTCCTGCCTGTCTTGGAAACAGGTGCTTGGGTGTTGATGGGTCTGTAGGATAGTTCCCGACAACTCTAAGCAGCTTTCAGGACAGGAGTGGACATTTAATTTGTCAAGGACCAAGAAGGGGCCTTCAGGCCTAGACATTATTCCAACATTCCCCAAAGAGGGAGCAAGAGACCTGGTGCTTAGCAACTCTCCAATGACTTAGAGGAACAGAGTTCCTGATGTGCACAGAGTGGAAGTGGGGACTAGGATAGGGAAAGCAGGTCTGTCTAAAGAATGGGAGGAGGAGGACCAGAGATAGAATCCCACAATTGGGGCGGGGGGTGGGGGGCAAAAGAGAAAGAGGGTGAAATG
This sequence comes from Bos indicus, assembly GCF_029378745.1. Classification (NCBI taxonomy): domain Eukaryota; kingdom Metazoa; phylum Chordata; class Mammalia; order Artiodactyla; family Bovidae; genus Bos; species Bos indicus. The sequence goes on from NC_091777.1 coordinate 51,539,353, forward strand.
AAAGCTCCAACAAGAACTGGTATCCAAGGAGGTACAAACCAGGAAAGCTGTAGAGAGACTCAGGGAAAGCCAGACAGAAGTCCACAGAGGAGGACTCTGAAATGGAGACCTGGGCAGAGACAGACATAGGCACCCAAGGAAGAGACAGATACACAGTGGCTCAAACAGGCAGATGGGAAGACAGGCCCAGGAGAAGGGGCACTGCCTGTCAATACGGGGAACCCAGGCAGAAGCCAGGAGCTGGAAGGCAGGCCATGCCAAGTACAAGGCTGAGACATCTGGCCTCCTAGGCCAGGGCTGTAGGCCCTGGGGCGGCTTCCTCTCTGGGGGAGCAGGCGGGAAGAGTCAGAGGGAGGTGGCGATGGCAGCTGGCTGGCCCGGCCATGCACAGAATGCGGAGAATGCCGGCCCGCCTGCTCCAGCAAGTCCCCCAGCGGAAGCAAATGCCTGGCGGGGGGCAGAAGCAGGCAGGCTGCCCTGGGCCACCCCCTCACACCTGCTGTCCTGACGGAGGGTCAGGCCCTGGCATGGGCAGGCCAAAGGGTGATAGCTTCACTGTGCCCCTGGGCACGGTCTGCCCTGTCTGGGCCTCAAGACAGAGAAGGCCCCAAGGTGCCTACCTCCCAAGGCTTTAGGGAGGCCTCTGAGAGAACAAAAGGGCCCACTGGCTGGGAACCTGAGGGCAGCCTGGATACCTCAGCATGGGTGTAGTCAGGAAGGCGCGGCTCAGAACCGCCAGGACAGGCACTGGACAAGTTCTGACGATCAGGTGGCTTCCAGCAAGGGGCCTCCCCTCCCTGAACCTCAGTCCCCCTCCTGCTACCGACGACAGGGCTGGAAACTGGTAATCCCTATTTTGTAGTGTCAGGAAGTTTCAATCAGACAGCCCCATCCGTGAGGCTGGGCAGTGGTATATGCTCAATAAAGCGAGCTACTGTTACTGTTATCATTATCATTACTGAGAGTAACGGGCTCTGGCGCCAAACAGTCAGGGTTCAAATCCTGGCTCTCTCTGTTCCTAGCTGGGTGACCACAGGCAAGTCACTCTGCCTCTGGGACTGCAGTTTCCTCCTCTGTCCAGTGGAACTAATGGTCCTGCTGAGCTGGGGTGTGATCACGACTCAGTGAGTAAAAGTGCACTGAGCACTTACTGAGCAGTGTGCCAGGCACATGCATGAGTGGTACTCAATAAACCATTATTACTCTTACTTCTGGTAGCAAGGGTCCTGTGATCTAGATCGAGAGATCTGATTCAAGACACAGTCCTGCCCCTCCCTGGCTGGGTGACCTCCATCAGGTGACCACCACCTTCTGTCAGGGCCTCACTTTTCCTCATCCGGAAAATGGTAGCAGGAACCCTGCCAGACCACCCTGGTAGGCCTCAGGTCACCCTCCCCACGCAGCTGCAGTGAGGGTCATGACCCTGAGGTGCTATATGTGAAGGCAGTGTCGGGGCTGCAGGAATGTGGGCGGTGGGGGGCTGAAGGGGATGGTTATAGAGTCCTTCTGCTTCAGTGTCTTCATCTGCCCAAGGACAGAAATCCCTGCTGTGCCCACTTTGTGGAATTTTGCTCATATCAGCTACAAAATAACAAATGTAACAAATGTTAGGGGCGAGCAAAAAACACCTCAGTAAATGAGCATGAGGGGAAAGCGCTATCCCTGTGTCCTCTGCCCTGGGTCTGGGCTGGAGCTGAGTGAGGGCAGGGCCTGGGCTCCTTCCTACACTAGTCTTTGCTCCAGCCCAAGACACAGCGGCTCCTACCAAGATCCACACGTCCACCTCCTTCTTCCCTGGGCTCAGGGGCTGGAACTCACCCTATATGGTACAACCCTCCAGAGTTTCCTAGTGCCTTCAAGTCTTTGAAGGACCTTCTATGATCTGACTTTGATGTGCTGCTCACCTATGCAGCCACACATCCCAACACTCACCCACGGTCTAGAACCCTTGACTTTGCAGATTCAACTTCCTTTAAACTTTGGCTCTCGCCTCAAGGCCTTTACACAAACTCTTCCCTCTACCTGACGGTCCTCCTACCAGCCTTGCCAGGCTCCCTTCTGCACACCCTTCAGGCCTCACTTTAGAGGGCTTTCCTGGTGGCTCAGACGGTTAAGAATCCACCTGCAATGCAGGAGATCTGGGGGTTCGATCCCTGGGTTGGGAAGATACCCTGGAGAAGAGAATGGCTACCCACTCCAGTATCCTGGCCTGGAGAATCCCATGGATAGAGAGGAGCTGGCGGGCTATAGTCCACGGGGTCGCAAAGAGTCGGATATAACTAAGCAATTGAGCATGCACTCATGGCCCCTTCTCCAAGAAGTCCTCCCTGACCACCCCAGCCCTGACCACGCTGGACAGCCACTATCTGGGGACAGGTCTGTCTACTCCAGGAACCATGAGCCCTGTGAGGATGGGGCTGTGTCCTTAGCATCAACCAGCACAGGGCCAGGCACAGAGGGGGCCCTCAGTCGACAGTAAATGAATAGGTAAATAAGAAAAGGATGCTCGGGAAGGGGTGAGTGACGTGTTTGTCGCCCTCCATGAAAGTTCCTCTGACAAGGCCCAGGCCAGATGGCTCTCCAGCCCCATCTCAGAAATGCCTCACCCCCTACCCCTGGCCTCAGCCCTCTAGCCACACCGGCTGTCCTCAGCTGTGCTCCTTCTGACCTCAGAGCCCTCCCATCAGCCTCCCAGGAGGTTCTTCTGTCCCAGGGTTGCAGGTTCCAACTTCTCCTCCAACCCCTGGCCTACACGCCCTGTCCTGAGGGCAGCCAGACTAGGTTCACCTTGGGAGGCATGCCCGCCACACCCCCGGCTCCCCGCCAGGGCACTGACCACACCTGTACTATTTACCAGGTACAGCAGCGAAGATGAGGTCTCCAGGCCTGGGCCTGCCACCACCTGGCAGAAGGACCCACTGGAGCCTCAGTCTTCCCATCTGTAACCAAGGACTGTGGCCAAGTGGTCATGAGCCAGCCAGCCTGGGTTTGAAGGCTGGCTCCGGGATTTACTAGCCACGTGACCCTGGGCAAGTAACTAACCTGACCTCAGTTTCCTCTTTTTTTTTTTTTGGCTGCACCATTCAGCAGCTTACAGGATCTTAGCTCCCTGATCGGAGATCAAACCAGGGTCCCCTGCAGTGGAAGCGTGGATTCCCAGCTACTGGATCGTCGAGAAACTCCCAGTTTCCTCCATAGGAGCCTACTCACAGCAATATAGGAGCCTACTCACAGCAAGGTTCAGTATGCTGTGAGTGCTACGTTAAGGGGTGGGTGTGAGGTTAGGAGAGATAACCCACTCACAGTGCTTATCACGGTGATGCCCCTGTCATTTCTCAGGCCATGAGAGTTGTCATCATGATTACCATCTCTGTTACCCCATCAGCTCTATTGGGGGCTGGGGGGGCGGGTGCTGGCTTTGAGCCTGCACTCTCAGGAAAGTTCTGCTGACTGGTAGACCCCAACCAGGAGGCCTCTGGAAACACTGCACTGAGCCTTCAAAGTCCACATGCTCAGCCTGACACAGGAATTCCCATGGGAACTTCTGTGCAGATGGGAGGGCAGCCTCCCCTTGAATGCCCCCTGGGGTGGGGAGTTCACCTTTCTCGAGAGCCACTTTGCCAGTCACCTAGTACAAAATGAGCCCTCACCCAGCCCCTCCAGCAAAACCTCTTACCTGTCCCAGGCCGGCCCATGATGACTTCCTTTTTGGGGGCAGGATGGCTGGTATAGCTGCTGGGCACCAGGACAGGCAACAGAGCAGCAGGTGAGGGGTGGAAGGCCACCGGCTGGAAGGGTGAGGAAGCCAGGCCAAAGGTGGGCATTGGCTGGGCCACGGCAGTCGGCGCAGCTGGAGGCACAGTGATGGGTACGGGGGCCGGCAGAGGTGGGGGCAGACCAGGCTTCCCACTGGCCACCCCTGGGGGCACTGGGGTCTCTCGGCAGCCCCGCCCGGGTCCCCCGGCCCGGGCCTCACTGCCAGTGCCCACCTCCCCGGGGAACTTGGAGGGCAGCGGCACGTCCGGGTTACGGACGATGACAGGTGAGTCCCGCTGCACGGCAGGCACCCGGCGCACGGAGGGCCCAGGGTCCGAGGTCAGGCCAGCAGGTGGGGGCAACAGCAGCAACGGTGAGGGCTGGCGGGAGCGGGAGAAGGGCACGGCGGGCGACACGGCTCGGAAGCCAGCTGGCGCGGAGGGTGCAGGTGTGTGGGACACCGAGTCCACGCCAGCATCTAAGCTGTCATTCTTGGGGAAGTCTGGGGCGGCTCCTCCACCCGCTGCGCCGGGAGCCCCCAACGCCCCTGGGTGGGGCAGCAGCTCTGTCTTCCGTCGCCCAGGGCTGATGGGCACAGTAAAGGTCAGGTTGGTCTGGAAGGTGGGGAGGATGCCAGAGGAATGGCGCTCTCGGGGGGCAGGTGGCGGCGGGTGGGGGCCCAGGTCTGGTGGCGTCAGCACGCCCGCCTTAGGGGTGCTGGCGCTCAAGTGGCGGCTGCGGACAGCGGTACGCTGGATGACGGGCGAGGCGTTGATGGGGCTGAAGTTGGCAGGGCGGAAGCCGAAGAGTGGCGAGGGCGAGGGCGACGGGGCTGGCGAGAAGGGTGACTGCGTAGACACGGGGGAGAAGGAGGGTGTGCCCGAGCGAGAACTGCCCAGGGACACCAGCATCACCGCTGCTTCGCACTCGTCAAACTCAAAACGAGACAGGTCGGCGGGGGCCACCAGGCGTGGACGGGAGTCTCCGCGGGCTGCCACGCTGCTGGCCTCACTGTCCCGCGACGTCTCATCCCCCCAGTCGAACTCGGTGCTGCCCTCACGGGCCGCCACGCCCGCCGGCCGCCCGGCCCCACCCGGGCCACTGTCTGCCAGGCCCTCCATCTCCTTGGTTCGCATGGACAGGTGACGGGAGCAGTAGCCCCGCCGCTGTGACTCCTTCATGCAGCCATCTCTCGAGCACAGCCGTCTCCACTGCTTGCCGTTGAACTTCTTTCGGATTCCATTGGGCGTGCAGACCACGTCGCCCTTCTTGTACTTCTGCTGGGCTGCTGTCAGGGGTGTGCGGGCCCGGGCGGCCGGCGCAGCCCCTTTCTCCAGTGAGGCCACGCTGCTGCTCCGGCTGCCACCCTGGCTCCCCTCCTGGCACGGGGAGGGCTGCTCACCCGGGCGGCCTGGGCCTGCGAAGGCAGGGGACTTGGGTGGTGGTGACAGGAGCTGGGGCGGCAGTGGGAGCAGAGCCGGGGTGCCCAGGGCGGGCGGGTGCTTCTCCTCACCCTCCTCACAAGCCCCAAGGTTGCCACCGAAGCTGATCTTGGAGACCTCAGCATCCTCAGGCTGCTTGGGGTCCAGGGCAGCAGGGCAGGGGGGCAGGGTGGCCCCGGACTCGGCCTGCTCCTCCTCAGGGCCTGCCGGGGGCTTCCTTGGCAGGGCTTCGGGCTCCCAGGGGGGCCGCAGCAAGCGGAGGCTGGAGCGGGCCACCCATACCGCATCTTCGGGCTCCCGGTGTGGTGGCTGAGGTGGCTGCGGCAGGGCGGCTGGGCCCAGCTGGGAGCTGGGGCCAGGGCCGAAGCGGACCTTGTAGGCGGCGGGCTTGGTGGCCACCTCCACCACCACACCCTCCCGGTAGGCCGCCATGCCGGGCTCCACGCAGGTACAGACTGCTGTGCCCACCGCCAGCGCCCCCGGTGGGGGCGTGGCATCCAGAACCACATCCACACCCCCGCCAGGCACCCCCTCATAGAAAGTCAGGGCCCGGTCCCCGTGGAACTGCACACCCAGGTCCTGGCTTCGGCGCACCTGGCGCACCACAGCCGGCAGGAAGAGGCCATCCCCGCGCCGAGCCAGGACTCGCTGGGACCGCAGCTGCCGCAGGTCGTAGCCCCCGCTGGTGCTGCCAGGGGTCCAGGGGCCCAGACCACAGGCTTCAGCCGGCTCATCCTCCAGGTCGGCTGAGTGCTCGCTGGCTGTGTCGGTGGAGGAGGAGCGCGTGGAGGTGGGTGGCCGTGGAGGCACCCCCAGGGCGCCGGCTTCCTCGGGGGTCCGTGCCTGCTCTTCAGGGGCACCCACCGCCGCACTGCTGCCACTGCCGGCGCCGTGCTCCTCCACATACTTCTTCTTGGGCGCTCGTGACTTGAACGTGGCTGTCTTTCGGCTGAGTGATGGCTCCCAGCGGCCCGCCTCCCCCTCCACCTTGGGTTCTTCAGCTGGGCCTGGGGCCGGGTCATCAGCTTGCAGCTCCGGGGGCAGCCCCTCGGCCCGCGGGCCCTGCTCAGCTTCCTCCTCCTCACCCTCCTCAGCCTCTTCTGGCCCCGGCTGTTGCTGCTGCGCCTCGTCGTCTTCCTCCTCTGGCTTGTCCCCCTCCCCAGCCCCTCGCCGCCTCAGGGCCTTGGCCCTGGTGGCTGGTGGGGACTTGCCACTGCTGCCAGAACCTGGAAGGCTGGTGCACGCCTTTTTCATGGGCTTCATCTTTTGTCCACCTGCCGGGTGAGAGGACAGACAGGGATCATTGGGAGCAACCTCAGGAACACCCCCCAGACCCAGTGTCCCCCAAGACTTCCCACTTGCTGGGGCTACTGCCTCAACTCCATGATCCCCAAGGTCTCCCGCCTGGCTGTGTTCCTGTGGGCCCTGGCCGGCACCCAGACACAGACTGGCACCCATATGCCCTGAGCTATACGCTCTGGTTCCTTGGGAACCCTCACATACTCTGCTTTCTCTGCAGAGGACAGTAGGTGCAGGCACACACTCTGACTGCCTCAAGGGAACCACGACTAAAAGTAACAGTTCACACCTATGGAGCACTCACTCTGTGCCAAGCCCTGGGCTAAACTTGCCTTTATTAACCCATTGCATCCTCACCACAGCCCTAAGAGGCGGATGCTACCATCAGCCGCATTTACACAGGAGGAAATTGGGGCACAGAGAGATCAAGCCACTTGTCCACATCCATCCGGCTGGGAAATGGCAGAGCTGAGATCTGGACCCAGGTAATCTGGCCCCAGAGTCTGTGCTCCTAACCATTTCAGTGTGCTGCCTGTCACATGATCCAGAGGGCACGCTTCCTTGCACTGTCACTGCCCAGAGAACACACGCACTCACACACACAAATGTACAAGCACACAGTCACAGAAAAGGAGGTGACTGGGCTGCGATGTGAGCCTCTCTCTACCACCCCCACCCCAGCCCCGGGCAGCCTGGAATGGCCGGGCATTGTGGGAAGGAGTGGGCAGCTGCAAGGCCCAAGGGACAGCTGCCCACTCTGTTCTGCACCCCAGGCCTGGCAGGTACAGCCATCTCCCCAGATCCTGGCGGAGAACAGGCAGGGGCACGTCTGGGGCAAGAGCTCATACCCAGTGCTACCACAGGGCTGTACATAAGCGCGCGCGCACACGCACACACACAGAGCACACACACACAGAGACACAGACATCACACAGTGGGACACAGGGCTACACCCCAGGGTTTCACGGTCCCTCTGGATGGGAGCCTGCCCCTCCCCCCACAGCACCCAACGTGATACCCGAAAGCCCAGCCACCCCCCTTCTGGCCTGCTTGCATCCCCGCCCTGCCCGGGCTGGCTCTGGCAGGGTGGCTGAGCCGACTAGGCCCCCCTGGTCCCCAAATATGCCCTCGGACTCCAGGTGGGGGTAAGTGGGAGAAGGTCAAAGACGGCAGGACAAGCCCAGCAAGCCAACCTCACCCACTTCCTGAACAGTCATTACTGCCCGCCCCCTTTCAGGCTGCCCTGAGAGAAGAGAAGGGAAAAAACTTTACTCTGAAGTGACTAAAAGAACCTGAGAGGCCAAAAGGGGGGCCCCCGGGAGGGTTGGGGGACCCAGGACCATAAGCCAAAGAAGATCCGAGGCACCCCTGACTCAGCCTTCAGGCTCCTACGGGACCCCGACCTCATGCTCTCCCACTTGGGGCCTGCTGCTGCTTAGGAGCCTGCAGTCCCAGGCTGCCCCTTCTCTGAGCCAATCCTGGGGTCCTCTCGGGCAGAGGCTGGGGGCCCTGGGGCTTCTCATAATGAGGCAGGCACCCAAGTATCCAGGAGTTGGACAGCCACCACCACCTTCTCCCACTGACCCGCTGGGCCACCATCCTGGGCACTGAGACCGGGCCCAACACAAACCTTTGCATACCCCACCCAGGGCTTACAACCACACTGCCTGGTCCAAGTTCTTCACACCAGAAACCAAGCCTCTTTTTTTCCCCTGGGGCCTACTCTCTTCCTGTCCACCCTCTCAGGATAACTCCCACCCAAGGCCCTCTTGGGCCCTCACCTCCCTCAGAATCTAAGCAATAACTCCTGAAGCCCAGGCTGGCCCAGGCTTCTCAGGGTCTCATGTCCTCTGCTCCCATCAGGCCTCCTGACACCAGCGTCTCTGCCACTCTCTTTCCCATCCTGTCACCATCTCTATCTCCACCTCTCTCTTCGCAGGCCCTAGGCCCCCTCCTCTGTCACTCCCTCCTTGTCACCCTCATCTATCTCTGTCACCCCCTCCTCCCAGTCACTCTCATGTCAGCCATCTCTGGACCTGTCACCTTCTCCCCCCATCACCTCTCCTTGTCACCCCCCTCCAACTCTGTCCCCTCTCTCTCCCTGTCACCCTGATCTAGTCCTGTCACCCCTCCATTCCTGTTACCAATTCTCTGCCCACCACCCCCTCCTTGTCACCCTTTTTCTGTCACTCCTTCTCCCCACCACTTCCTCTACTCCGTCCCACCTTCCCACCATCCCACTCACCTCTTTTCCCCTGTACCCCTTCCCCGTCCCTGCCACCTGTCCCCTCTCGGCCCCCAGCACCCCAAATCCCCCCTGCCTGTGTCAGCCCTGGCCCCGCCCCTCACCTCGGGCTCAGCGGGGTTTCGGGGCGGGGGGCCGTGGCCCCGGCTCGGTCCGGTCCGGTCCCTCCCCGCCCCCCCTCCGGCTCTCCCTCTCGATTCTCCCTTTTTTTTTTACTCCAACACACAAAATGGTGAATGGACCTGCAACAGCTGGAGCAGTCAGCCAATCAGCGGCCACAACCCCGCTGACCGGCGCCGTCCTAGGCCAATAGATACTCAGAGCCTGGTCGGCTCCGCCTCTCAATGACGAGCGACGCTTGCCACAGCCAATCGTGCCCACCCGGCAGCGCGAGGGGGAGGGGCCAAAGTCCAAGATCGGCCTCCCTCTGGGACCGACACCAACCTGAGCCTACGATCGCCCGATCAGCCTAGGGTCCTGCCCTACGACAAGTGATGGACATCAACGCTGACCAACCGTAGTCTGTCTTAGTTCAGAATGACGAATACAGTACCCAGTCGTCTTGCACTCTAGGCCGGAACCCAGCCTTTATGAAGGACAGTAGCCAATGAAATGCAGGAAGGCGGGGCTAAGGGACCGGCTCTCCAATGAGCAGGCTTAGAAGGCGTGGCCTGAGCGTTTGTTGACCGGCTGATCGCAATTCCTGCTGGGAATGGTAGTCTTCTTACGTCTCTGGCCCATAGTCGACAGTACATGGCAGACTACAACTCCCATGTGACAGAGTGCCTGGAGCTCTGAAGAACCCGTGCGAGGAGAAAAAGTCGAAAGGGCAATTCCTCGTGAGTCTCACTGGACGCCAGGAGCATCTTAGACCCAGGGCCCCGACTCACCCGGACTCCCGGCTCTGGCGTCGCTGCTGGCTCCTCTCAGTGGCGGCGGTAGCGGCACAAGGGGGAGGTGCGAGGAGCAGCCAACCGCCACCCTCGAGCCCCGTAGCCAATCAGCAGCAGTCGGGGCGGTGCAATGACCTCACCGGGTTCTACTCTCTTACCCCTCCCCCACGTGGTTGTTGCTGCTGGTAGCTGGGAGTAGGGAAGTTTGCGGGGGGGAGGGAAGGAGAATAAGTGATGTCACCTTTCCCCCGTTTGATTGGCCGCCGGGTGGCCGCGACTACAACCAATCAACAGTCTCAGAAAGTCTGGCGCGGCCCCGCGGAAAGCCCTGTTGCCATCGGGAGGGTAGAGAACTATCACTTGTGTGGTGGCGCGCGCTGCGGAGTAGTCTCCGCGCGTGGCCTGGGGCTTGGTGACCCTGGGGACAGGCCACCTTCCCCAAGACTTTGACATTTAGGGCGGCTCAGTTTTCTGATAGCCCCCCTGGGCGTAGGGTGAGAGGAAGGCTTGAGATGGGGAAATACAGCACTTCATGGAGCATCACACTGCATTCCGTGAAGAGCTTACACTTTGTAGGTGTTCACACCTGGTGGGGGGCGGATCACACTGGGGTTGGGAGGAGAGGGATATGCCCTGTTGGTAGTAGATTCCTGCTGCCCAGATGCGGGGTTCACACCAGGTGTGAAGAAAATGCACCCAGACTATTGCAGGGCCGTATGCCTGTAACATTCACACTACAAGTGAGAGAGTGTATTGTGACGTGGTCAGTCCACTTTGAGCTATAAGGAAATATCAGTTGTCCAATGGGATTCACTGAATATGAAGGAGATTGACATTATCCATGACATTCACATTATCAACTGTCCACAGATTTGCCTTGAGAGTGGCGCAAATTTCACTGTCTGCAAGAAGTTCACACTGGGAAAGAAGCTTACACTATTTCTTATGCTATTACATTACAGGGTTTCCCATGTGGCTCAGTGGTAAAGAATCCGCCTGCCAATGCAGGAGATGTGAGTTCAGTCCCTGGGTCAGGAAGATGCCCTGGAGAAGGGAATGGCAACCCACTCCGGTATTCTTGGAACATCCCATGAACAGAGGAGCCTGGCGGGCTACAGTCCATGGAGCTGCAAAGGGTCGGAGGCAGCTTAGCAACTGAGCACACTATATTATGTTATGACTTATACTACCTTATACCGTCATATTATTACTGCTATTTTAGTATCATTCCAAAAGAGAGTTTGCACTTCCATATTGAGTGGGCCCATACTGAGTAGTCCCATATTGAGTCCCTGAGTTGAGGAAAGTTTTACAGAGCTGTTTATACTGTACCCATAGGGTAGACATTAGTTCAGTTCAGTCGCTCAGTCATGTCCAACTCTTTGCAACGCCATGAACCGCAGCATGCCAGGCTTCCCTGTCCATCACCAACTCCCGGAGTCCACCCAAACCCATGTCCATTGAATTGGTGATGGCATTCAACCATCTCATCCTCTGTTGTCCCCTTCTCCTCCTGCCCTCAAATCTTTCCCAGCATCAGGGTCTTTTCAAATGAGTCAACTCTTCACATCAGGTGGCCAAAGTATTGGAGTTTCAGCTTCAACATTAGTCCTTCCAATGAACAGCCAGGACTGGTCTCCTTTAGGATGGACTGGTTGGATCTCCTTGCAGTCCAAGGGACTCTCAAGAGTCTTCTCCAACACCACAGTTCAAAAGCATCAATTCTTCGGCACTCAACTTTCTTTATAGTCCAACTCTCACATCCATACATGACCACTGGAAAAGCGATAGCCTTGAGTAGATGGACCTTTGTTGACAAAGTAATGTCTCTGCTTTTTAATATGCTGTCTAGGTTGGTCATAACTCTCCTTCCAAGGAGTAAGCATCTTTTAATTTCATGGCTGCAATCACCATCTGCAGTGATTTTGGAGCCCAGAAAAATAAAGTCAGCCACTGTTTCCACTGTTTCCCCATCTATTTGCCATGAAATGATGGGACCGGATGCCATGATGTTAGTTTTCTGAATGTTGAGCTTTAAGCCAACTTTTTCACTCTCCTCTTTCACTTTCATTAAGAGGCTCTTTAGTTCTTCTTCACTTTCTGCCATAAGGGTGGTGTCATCTGCATCTCTGAGTATGGGTGGGTCTGAACAAACTTACATTCATCAGAGAGTTCCCACAGCCCATTTAGGTAGACCCTTGGAAAATTGTTCATGCTGTCCCACAGGGGTTCACAGCAGCCACAGAAAGTTCCCCATGCTTAGTGATGTTCACTGTCTTTGTTAACTTTGTCACAGATATGAAAGAGATTAAGTATACTGTCCATGGGGAGGTGCGTATTGGGCCGAAGTTCACATAGCCCATGGGAGCTTACGTGGTGTTGAGGACGGGAGGATTTCCATTGACTGGGATGGCGTTTCATGCTCCACAATCAGTCTGCATCAGGCATGAGGGAGAATTAGACTCAATGAGATCTGCAGTCTCCACAAAGAAATTCACCCTGCCTAGGGAGCACAATGCTACAGTGACAGGGGTTCTCTCCTGCCCAGGCTTCCCAGCTGGCTCGGTGGTGAAGAACCAACCCACTTGCAGGAGACAAACATTCCATCCCTGGGTCAGGAAGATCCCCTGGAAAGAAGGAAGGAAATGACAATCCACTCCAGTATTCTTGCTGGGAAAATTCCATGGACGGAGGAGCTTAGTGGGCTACAGCCCATGGGGTCACAAAGAGTTGGACAGGACTCAACGACTGCGTAACAACATCAACTGGCTGTTCAAGATTGTCTCTGAATGTGGTATGTGTTTAATGTCCACAGAGGAACCTCCACTGCTTATTCTGGTTACACCATGCATAGAGGAGACCCGTCTGTGACAGTTCACACAGTCCAAGGCCTATTTCACATGTCCCTGGAAGAATTACATAAAATGTAGTTAACTTAGTTACACAGTTCATCAAAATTCCACTGTCCTGTGGAGTTGGGGGAAGTGGTGCTATAGGAAGTGGGATATCAGGCTTAGCCAGGTTGCTCAGGGTGGAACCGAGCTGGGCTTCTTCTCAGCTGTATGGGCAAGTCATGAATCCCTTGTGCCTCAGTGTCTACATCTGTTATGGGATAATTTTTTCCCAATCCTATGGCATAAGGTTGCTGCTGCTGCTGCTGCTGCTGCTGCTAAGTCGCTTCAGTCATGTCTGACTCTGTGCAACCCCATAGACGGCAGCCCACCAGGCTCCCCCGTCCCTGGGATTCTCCAGGCAAGAACACTGGAGTGGGTTGCCATTTCCTTCTCCAATGCAGGAAAGTGAAAAGTGAAAGTGAAGTCGCTCAGTCGTGTCCAACTCTTCGAAACCCCATGGACTGCAGCCTACCAGGCTCCTCCATCCATGGGATTTTCCAGGCAAGGGCACTGGAGTGGGGTGCCATTGCCTTCTCCGATAAGGTTGCTACGGAAATGTAAAGAATTAAGATGTGCAAAGCTGAAATTAAAACCTGATATAGCCAAATAAATAAATATTTTTTTAAAAAAAGGATGTGCAAAGTATTTTTTTGTCTCCTCATGTCTTTTGAGGGTAAATCCTCAGAAATGTCAAGTATTGGACTTCCCTGGTGGTGCAGTGGGTAAGGATCCACCTGCCAATGCAGGGGATGTAGAATCAATCCCTGGTCCAGGAAGATTTCATATGTTGGGAGATTCTGCAGGCTGTGGAGTGCCACAGCTATTGAGCCATGTGCTGCATCTCCTGAAGCCCGCGGGCTTAGGACCTGTGCTCCACCGCCACAGGAGAAGCCACCGCAGTGAGAAGCTTGTACTTCACATGGAAGAGTAGCTCCGGCTCACAGCAACCGGAGAAAGCCTGTGCCCAGCAATGAAGACCCAGCCCAACCAAATAAAATTAATTTTAAACATATTAACTCCTGTGGTGATTATTCTTATTCAGAAGGAACTTATCACCACCTGAAGAGTTTATGTTCTCACAGCCTCACTGGTGACCTTGTCCATAGTTTGTGCGTGTTGTGGTGCTGTGGTAGTGCTTTCTGAAAGAATTCCAGGGTGCAGCGTATCTGTGGGGCATTTATCAGTCCATCAGGAGGCATTACGGTCTAGTGCTTGAGGTCCCTTTGTAACGATTTTTAGCTGTGTAGCCTTGGGCCTGGAACCTCTCTCAAGTCTCACTCTCCTAATCTGAAAAATGGGAATCATTCAAGTATCTATCTCATTAAGTTGAGCTGAGGATGAAACAAGATGGTGAGTCTAGGGCCTTGCGTATAATAAGTGCTCAGTAAATGGGAGCAGTGATTTTTATGTGCTCTGTGCTACACTGGACTCTGGGAATCCCTGCTTTTCAGGAATTCACTGGGGACTTACCTGATGGTTCTGTGCCTAAGACTCCATGCTTCCAATGCAGGGGGCCCACGGTTCAATCCCTGATCTGGATACTAGATCCCACATGTGCATCCTGTCCCTAAACATTTCATGTGCTACAACTAAAAAAAGATCCCACGTGCTGCAGCTAAGACTGGTGCAGCCAAATAAATTTTTAAAAAGAATTCATCATTTCTTGGCCTTTATTTGAGGCCTATTCTCGGTGATGGGTTACACCACACCTTAGGGAGTCATACTGTTAACACAAGTCATAACACCTTGTGTTGAAGCAGAGTTGGGTAAATTTCATTGGAGAGTTAAGGCTTTCAGGCTTGGGAGGATATGTGAAGTTGTATGAAAATTACACGGGCTTCCAAGGGGGTGCAGGTATAAAGAATCCACCTGCCAATGCAGGAGATGCAAGAGCATGCATTCGATCCCTACGTTGGGAAGATCCCCTGGAAGAGGAAATGGCAACTCCAATATCCTTGCCTGGAGAACCCCATGGACAGAGAAACCTGGCGGCTGTAGTCCATCGGGGTCACAAAGAATCAGAAACGACTGAGCAACTGAGCTCATTTCATGCGCACACACATGAAAATTACAGAAGCCCAGAGGGATTTTAAAATGTTAATAGTCTTTCAACTTTATTGAATTTTTTAAAAGAACTATTATCAGTTAGATTTAAGTCCAGACACAAGCAATAGAAATCCAAACAACAGTGGCTTAAACAAAACAGAGAGGTGTTTTTCTCTGTCCTCTAAAGAGATTGAATCACCTGAGGCTGTCTTTTCAGTCACACTTAGTTCTTCTACCTCAGTGGCTGCTGCAGCTCTTGCCGTCGGCTCCAAGTTCCAAGCAGGGATACGGGATGTAGGGGGTTGACACTGAGTCTTTTAACAGCTTTTGTGGAAGCCCCAGTCTATCCATATGTCTTGTATCTTATTTGTCAGATGTATTCGGCCACCTCTATTTGAGCCCAGAGGGTTTGAATGGAATAGGCAGTTTCCACCTGTCTGTGGGAGAGGGTTACATTATCCATGACTTGGTGAGACTGACAGTGACAGGACTTCCCTGGTGGTTCAGTGGCTAAGATTTTGGTGCTCCCAGTGCAGGGGACCATATTCAGTCCCTGGCCGGGGAACTAGATCCTGTATGCTGCAACTAAAGATCTCACATACCTCAACGAAGATCAAAGATTCCACAGGCTACAACTAAGACCCCGCAGAGCCAGATACATAAATATGTTCTAAAAACCTGACAGTGATATTGGTGTTTACTGCACCTGTTGGTTGCGTGTTAGTCACTCAGTCACGTCTGACTCTTTGCCACCCCATGGGCTCCCCACCGGGCTCCTCTGTCCTTGGGATTTTCCAGGCAAGAATACTGGAACGGGCAGCCATTCCCTTCTCCAGGGGATCTTCCCAACCCAGGGATGGAACCAGCGTCTCCTGCACTGCAGGCACATTCTTTACCAGCTGAGCCACCAGGGTTGAGGCTACACTGTCCACAGAGTGGTCCGCCTAATCCGTGGCAGTGTCCACATGGGGACACGTGGTAGGTTACCCTGCCTGAGGCCATACTATGGGGCCACGCTGTTCACATGAAGACTCCCGCTGCTGCTTGAGGTGACCCTGTTTACATGCTTACCTGCACCAAACATGTGAGGTTTACCCTGGGGTGGGAACTGACCCTACCGCTAGAGGCATTCACACCATGTTAAGCAGGTGATGCTGCCTCTGTGGCAGCACACACTGAAAAGGGAACAAGTCATTTGTACGGAGAACATCATCCATATTTATTTGTTATTTATTTGTTTTCTCACCATCTGTATGGGGCTCATACTGTTTATGAGGGTTATACTACCTCCGTGGGGTTTATACCATTTACGTGGGTTGCCCTGCTATATGGGTCCACCCGGTTTACAAAGTTTGAATGGAGCTGTTCAACTGGAGCTCGGATCACTTTATGAAGGTGAGCATATCTGGACAAGGCTAAAAAGGGCCATGCTGTTTAAACTGGAGTTCATACTGTTTTTGAGCATTACAATGTTTACTGGGGCTTTACACTGTCCATGCAACCATACTGTATATGGGCTTTACATCCGTCACAGACACTCTGTATGGGTTCTGACTGTCACCTTATCCCAGCTGTTTTCAGACTCAGTTCACTTCAGCAAGTACATATTACCAGCCTACTCTATGACTACAGCCTACGCTATCTATGGCTACAGCCTACTCTTTAACGGTGACCACAGCCATGAAATTAACAGACGCTTACTCCTCGGAAGGAAAGCTATGACAAGCCAAGACAGTGTATTAAAAAGCAGAGACATCACTTTGCCGACAAAGGTCTGTACAGTTAAAGCTATGATTTTTCCAATAGTCATGTATACATGTGAGAGTTGGATCATAAAGAAGGCTGAGCGCCGAAGATTTGATGCTTTTGAATTGTGGTGTTGGAGGAGACTCTTGAGAGTCCCTTGGACTGCAAGGAGATCCAACCACTCCATTCTAAAGGAAATCAATTCTGAATATTCATTGGAAGGACTGATGCTGAAGCTGGAGAGCTAACGCTTTGGCCAGGTGATGCGAAGAGCTGACTGATTGGAAAAGACCCTGATGCTGGGGAAAACTGAAGGCAGGAGGAGAAGGGAACGACAGAGGATGAGATGGATAGACAGCATCACCAACTCAATGGACATGAATTTAAGCAAACTCCAGGACACAGTAGATGACAGAGGAGCCTGACCTGCTATAGTCTATGAGGTCAAAAAGAGGTGGACATGACTTGGCGACTGAACAACAGCTCTATGACAGACCCTGGTCTAGGCACTGGCTTAAGACTTCATGCTTCCCATGCAGGGGGGTGGGCGTTGATCCCTGGTGGGAGAAATAAGATCTCACATGCTGGATGGCACAGCAAAAAAATAAAAGGAACCCATGGGGTCTAGGAAGGGGCTTCCAATATAATAGTGGTCAGGGACTTCCCTGGCAGTCTAGTGGTTGAGAATCCATGCTTCCACTGCAGGGGGAGTGGGTTCAATCCCTTGTGGGAGAACTGAGATCTTGCATGCCACACAGTGTGGCCAAAGTATATAGACATACATATAGGTATATATCTGGGTTTCCCAGGTGGCGCTAGTGGTAAAGAATCTGTCCACTAGTGCAGAAGATGCCAGAGGCGCAGATTCAATCCCTGGGTCAGGAAGATCCTCTGGAGTAGGAAGTGGCAACACACTTCAGTTTCCAGGCAACTTTTGCCTGGAAAAATCCCATGGACAGAGGAACTTCGTGGGCCACAATCCATGGGGTCACAGAATCGGACACAACTGAGTGCACACACACAGATAGTTATATATCTATATCTACATAGTGGTCAGGCATAGTACTGGGAAGATGGTGTTTGTTTTTTAATATTTTGTTTTATTTTAAAATTTTTGGCCATGCTGCGTGACTTGCAGGATCTTAGTTCCCTGACTCACCCTCAGCAGTGAAAGCTCAGAGTCCTAAACACTGGACCACCAGGGAACTTTTGAGAAGGTGGTTTTGGCGCAGAAACCTAAAGGGAATGAGGGACAGAGCTATGCAGACTTCTGGTGGAAAAGCCTTCAAGGCAGATAGAATAGCATGGGCAAAAGCCCTGAGGGAGGAATACGCCTGGCAAATTCAAGAAATAGCAAAGAGGCTGGAATGCACTTGGAGGAAAAATGAAGTGGGGAAGGTGGGAAGTGAGGTCAGGAGGGAAAAAGGGCATTGCAGGCAAGGAGTTGAAGCCTCCCAGGGAGTGGAGGGGCTGATGGAGGGTTTGGGGGCAGAGAAGGGATGTCATTTGGTTGACTGGAGCACTTCTACCTGCCAGTGGAGCACAGACTATGGGGACAAGGCAGCAAGGAGGCCAGTGAGGAGTCATCAGACCAGGGTGGTGGTGGGGGATGTGTGTGTGGGGAGGGTGACTGAGTCTGAAAAAGCTGAAGGAAGACCTGATGGGAGGAGTTCCCTTCAAACTGGATGTCAGAGAAGAGAAAGGAGTCAAGGATGACTCCGAGGTATTCTACCTGTGCAACCAGGAAAATGGTGCTGCAATTTCCAGAGATGGGGAAGATTGGGGGTGAGGTCACTTTGGGGGAGCTCTAAGAGACCTTTTTTACTTGGAAAACTTGAGAAATCTAAATGGAGATACCGGTGAGGTGGTTCAATGTGTGAGATTGGAGTTTGGGGTAGAGTCCTGAGATGGAGACAGAAATTTGGGTGTAATCAGCATAGTATATGGTGTATAAAACCATGGGCCTGGTGGAGATTGTCAAAGGAATGTGTGTAGATGGAGAAGAGAAGAGGACCTAGGACTGAGTCCTTGAATCCTTCAGCATTTCAAATCAGAGAGACCAGCAAGGGTGATAATCTAATGGAGTTACATTT
Organism: Bos indicus; assembly: GCF_029378745.1. NCBI lineage: Eukaryota > Metazoa > Chordata > Mammalia > Artiodactyla > Bovidae > Bos > Bos indicus. Next base: position 51,557,767 of record NC_091777.1, read on the forward strand.
TCTGTTTGGCAATGGTTACACAGTTTAGGTGGCTTCAGTCTCTAAATCAGGGGTCTCCTACCTCTGGGATCTAACGCCTGATGATCTAGGAGCTGATGTAATAATCACAGAAAAAAGTGCCCAATAAATGTAATGCACTTTAATCATTCAGAAACCACCCCCCTCTCCCCCATCCGTGGAAAAAATTGTCTTCCATGAAACCCATCCCTGATGCCAAAAGGGTTGGGGACTGCTGCTCTGAACAGTGTGGGTGGGTCCCGCTATTTCTCAGGGAACGGCAGTGCTCGTAGAGCAGTAGTGGTTCGTCACTGTTCATAGGGGCGATGGGCAGGCGATGATTATGATTTTTATCGTCCACACAGTCTCCTTTCTAGGCGTGACTCTGTGAAGAGTTGTGACTTCTGTAGGGGTAGGTTTTGTAGGTTCTGTCCATGCCTTTGCCTGACAACGATAGGATAACTGTTTTATCTGTGTCAGGACAGTAAACTGGAACAAGAACTACTAGGGCCATGGGAGTGGGGGGGGTCTCCTCACTGTCCAGACAGAGGTGTTTTCTCCACGGAGTGTTACACTGTTCATCCCAAGCACCTCTGAGGTCTGGGAGAGGCTGGGCTTTTTACTAGCCTCAGGGGCATTTGTAAAGGCTTTCTGGGGAGAGTTGGGGGGGGTTGGATCCTTGCCCACTGGAGTTCACATGGTCTTGGTTGCATAGTATGTCTTCAAGGATTGACCAGCGGTGAGAGTTCTCATCACAAGTTCACAACCTCTGGGTGTTTCACACAGTAATTGTGGGGTTCACCGTTCCTGGGGTGGTTTCCAGTGTTCACAAGGCAACTGAACTGTCCAACACAGTCCACACTTCCATGATGCAGTCATGTTAAAATATCTGTGGACATGTCATTTTCACCAGCGGTTCCCATTCTCTGTGGATGGTTGAAAGTCTCCCCTGAGGCACGCCCACCAATCCATGACTGTTTCACAGAAACTGTGGGATTGAATTATCCAGCTGAGTCAGGGTAGAATTCTGCCATTAACAGGCGATTTCACTGTCCATACTTGTGTGTTTGCTGCCTACAGTTGGAATCTCTAGGCTTATATTGTCCACAGGTTATGCCGCTCACTTCTGCTAATAATCACCAGTATTTATTGCCTACTTATCTCAAATCTCTGATTTCTCATAACAACCTAATCATTAATATCCCCATTTTACAGATGATGAAGCTGAGGCTTAAAAAGATCAATTCACTTGCTCTATACAATCTCACTCACATACAGGAAATAGCAGTTTGGGTTGCCACCCTGGTCTCCATCTTCTGATGGGAGTAGAGAGGTCTTTGAGGCTGTAGTATGGATCTATTATCTTTTAAACTTGGCATCATCTTTTTCTGAGGGGTGGGGCAGTAAAAGACATAATAAACTATACTGGTTAAGGGTGGTGGTTTTGAATTGGATAGATTGGATTTGAATCCCGGCTCTGACAGTTTCTGAGCCTTGCTTTATTAATCTGTAAATGGGGCTAACAATAGGAATTCCCTTCTTTGGGGTTTTGTGAGGCTTCAGTAAGAAGCTGTCCCGACAACGCTTGGCCCAGCGCCGGGCACATAGTGAGCGCTAGCAGTTCGGGAGCTGTTATGATAACAGTGATGATGGTTATTATTGCTGGACCACACTGCTCCCAGAGGGTTACAATATCCGTGGGGGAGCTGCACTGTCCGTAGGCAAGGTTACATAATTCCTCAAGGGGGAGCTGCTTCCTGGGAGGCCCTGGTCTCCCCGAGGAAGAGGCCCGAGAATTCTTCTGAGGACTGCTTAGGGACTGCCCTAAGGCCTCTAGGAACACACCAAAGGAGGGTGGGCTTGAAGCCCTAAGCACCCAGAGCCTAACCCTTCAGGCCTTTCCTCTCTGTGGCCCGTTCACTTCTCCCTATCTTCTTGGTTTCATTCTCTCTGAGCATCTCCTCCCCACCCCCTTTCCTCTCGGTACCTCAGAGTCTTTTCTGAGATTGTTTCCAGGATCAGCCTGTGAATATAACTGCTATTTGCCCTCTACTGTTGGCCATCTGATCATTGCTGATTTCCTGTTTCCCAAAGCCTCAGGCTCTGTCCATTCCTCCCAGCTGCAGAAAGAGACTTAACACATCCCTACGCACTGGCCTTCATCCTTAAGCCCTGTCTTCCTCTCTCCTGGCGACCCCCTAGTGTCCCTCGGGAGCACATTTGTTCAGACTTTGGTCACCCCCTCGCATCCTGGCTCCACCCCCGGAACCCCCCTGCCCTGGAGGTGGAAGTGGGGGTACCTCCGGCGCCAGCCGTGTTCCCAAGACAGCTGCAGTCTGCGGATGGGGGGGCGGCTCTTGCGTGCTTTCTCTCTGGTCACTTCCTCCCCAGATGGGACTGGGGCTATCTGGAAGGCCAAGACCCTATCCCTGGAGGAGCGGAGGAGGCAGCCGCCTCCCCATTTCCGACGCAGGGAAATGCTTCCCACCCATTCCACCCCACCCCTGGACAGCTGCCCCTAGTCAGGCTCAGGGTTGGGGGGCGGGGGGCGGCGCATGGTAAGGCCAGCCTGGGAAATGTTGTGGTCTGGATCATCCTCCGACCCGACCCCCACCCCGCGCCCCCCGCTCCTGCAGAGAAAGTTCTGCCTCTTCCGAAAAGGTCCATACTCCTCACAGAAGTTTCTGACACTCATCATAAGGTATCCCTCAAACCCTCTTACAGGCTTCCAAAGAAAATGTGGACCCCGCAGTGGGCAGGAGAGGAGGAGGAGGGGCGGCAAGTCGCGGATCCTGAGGACTTAAAGTTATCTTCAGACTTGAAGCCTCAGAGAAAGGTCATGACCCCCAGGACCCCATCCTATCCCAGCCCCTCCTTCTCTCCTCCCCCGTTGCGCGGCCCCTTTAAGCCTAGTGCCGGCCGGTCCTCAGTGGCAGCGCGCCGGCGAGTGTGTGTGTGTGTGTGTGTGTGTGCGTGTGCGCGCGCGCGCCCGCGCGCGTGTGTGTATGTATGTGTGCCTGTGTGTGTCTGTGTGAGTGCGCGGGGAGGGGGCGGGCACAGTGTCTCCATGGCGACGCGGCGGTGACGTCGCCGGCCGGGGGGCGTGGGCGTCCCGGCCCCGGAGTGCGATATTAACCCGGGAGGCGGCGGCGGGGAGGGGAGAGGCTCTGAGAGGCGAGGCCGGGTGAATCGGCGAGGGCGGCCCGACGTGCTCGGGACGGGACGGGGCAGCGCGGGCGCCGGGAGCTGCGGCCCGGAGTCGGGGCGCCTCGCCCCGGGCCCCCCAGCATGAAGACCCCGGCGGACACAGGTGGGGGCGGGGGCAGCACGTGTGGGGGAGACTTGTTGCCCCGGGAAACCAGGCGGAGAAACTTTGGGGGGGCTGAAGGGTTCTGGGGGAGCCCGAGTGTTCCCCAGTTGCGGGGGACCCCCCAAGCACTCGAGACCTGTTGCTTCTTGTGGTGCGAGCGGGGGTGTGCACCGAGCCCCCAATTCCTGGTTCTGGGCGCAGTGGTTGGGTGCTGCGAGTCTTGGTTCTTTCCTTGCCTGGACCCCAAAACCTGGGCTCTCCCTGACACCCGGGATCACGGGGGTGGCTGGGTTCCTCCCAGCCGCTCTGTCACGTTGCACTCTGGGGGCCGGGACGTGTGCGGGGTGTGTGTGGGGGGGGCGCTGTCCACAGGGCCCGCTATTCCCGGTTCCGCGCTGCACGGTCCGGCCCGTGACCTTCACCGCGATGCGTGCCCCGCACCGGCTTAGAGGGGGATACGGGATGGCCTCTAGGAGGAGGGCGTGAGTGGGGAGCCCGGGAGTCGGGGTCCGGGCTGCGCCGCCCCTCCCCCGCCCGTCTCCGCCGGCTCCTCGCTCCCCCGCCCGCGCCGAGTCGCAAAGTTCCAAAGCGCAGCCCGAACGTTCGAAAAAGGAACTTTTTGTTTCCGACCTTAGAACGCGCGGCTTTAAGGTCGCTCCGGAGAGACCTGGGAACTCTCCTCCCTCGCCGCCGGGGACCTGGGGTTGAGGAGGGTGGGGAAGGTGGGGGGGACGCGGAGGCTCCCCCCCTTGTTCCCCCTCCCTCATCCAGCTCTTCTCTTTCAACCGGCCGTCTCTTCCCTCCGCCCCCCTCTTCCCCGCCAACTTGCTCCTCCTTAAGGGACCAAGGTTCCCCTCCCCCCCCTCGGTCGGCGGGCGGGGGGCAGCAGGATTAACCCCCCCTCCCACTCGGACTTTCCCCCTTCCCCTCCCCCGCCGCCCCCGGGCTCTCACAGGCTGGACTTTGCGCCCGGGCGCGCTGGGGGAGGGGTCCCAGCCGCCCCCTGCCCGTCTACCCCGTCGGAATCCGGCCCGGGGCGGGGACGGGGGAGGGGGAAGGGGGCCGGGCGCCGCTGTTCAAACTTGTTTCCTTCCCCCGGCGGCGGCCGCGGCTACGGCTCCTGTGTGCGGGTGTGTGCCCCGACCGGCCCACCCACCCCGCCCCCCCTCGCTGGGCGGGTGGGGGCGGCTCTTAAAGGGCTCCGAGCCGGGCTCCGTCGCCTGGGGATTGGGGGCCGAGGAGGGGGCTGGGTGTGGGCAGGGGCTCGGAGTGCTGTAGGGTCAGTCACGTGCGTCCCACATACTCTCTGGCTCCTAAAGGCTCCAGGGCCGCTGGGCCTCGGGGGCAGCCGGAGACTCCCCTCGCCGGAGGAGGGGGCCGAGGGACCCAGACAACCCCGCCTCGTCTTCGCTCCCTGCTATGGGCCTTCTCCTGGTGGGACCGGCTGGGCCGCTCCCCCATCCCAGTCTTGGGGCCGCGCCGTGTGTGGGTTCTCTGGCTGGGGGAAGGGGCGGGAGCCTTTTCTGGCCTCCCGATGGGTCCATGGGTCCATCTGCCTCCTGGCTGGCCGCTGCGCGCCCCTCCATCCGATCCTCTATCCCGGCCCCACTCTCCTCTGCCGCGGCTGTTTCCCACTTCCTGTTTTCTTCCCGGCCCTGGCGCCACCGAGGGCTGCCTGGAGTGGGGGAGGTGGTGGGGCCCCCCAGGAGGCCGGTGTGTTCTTCCTCTACCACTGCCCCTCCCTTCCGACCCCCATAGTCCTTTTGAAATAAGTTTGGGCAGTTAAGGTGAATTTGAGGGGTGCCCGAGAATTCTGCACCCCCCCCCTCCGCCCCAGGTTTCCATAGTCTGTCTGGGAGATTCCCTACCCCGCCTGTGTGGGATCCAGGTGTGTCTTCTGGGACCCCGCCATCCCAGCCCTTCCTGTCTGCTGCCTCTTCTCCACCCTGTCTGGCAATGTCCTCAGTTCTTCTCTCTGTCAGCTGCTCTGTCTCTGCCTCACTGTTCCCCCCCGCCCGGTGCTCCAGAGGTCCAGCATCCCCAGGCTTTCTTGGTGTAGGCCGGGTGGTTCCCTGTTTTAAGCACGTGGACTCATACACAACACACACTCACACATGCTCCCCTTGCCCGTGCCTGGCTCCTGGCTCCAAAGCCTGGGGAACAGAGCCCCATTGAGACACCCTGACGTCACCCCCCATCTTCCTTCTCCCCCCAAAGCTGGGAACAGGCCCTCATGTATGCTGTGTCCGATGAGGAAAGCTGGCTTTGGGGTTGGCCTGGGAATGGGGAGGGTCCCTGCCATGAGTGGGAGCCAGGGTCCTGGCCCCGGAGCAAGGTTGTTCAGGGAGGGGGCTTAACTAAGGGGGCCTGGGTCAGCCCCCGAAATGCAGCTTGAGGCCTTTCCAGAGCCCCCCACCTCCATTCTGAGTTCCCTTTGTGTTGCATGTAGTCTCTCTCACTCCTTCTCTTCTGCAAAGTTTATTTTTAGCCTCCTGCTCCCCCGCTCCCAGGACTGTCGCTGCACACACGTTGCCTGGTTACCGGGACAAGGAGGCTGGGGCGGGTGGGCTGGGAAGGGTGGCTTTAATTTTGGGGGGAGGGTGAAAATCAGTACACCCTCCCAACCCTATACTGATGTCTCAGGGGCTTCGGCCCCCACCCCGAGTCCAAGAGCCAAATTGGGGCTTGTTGGTGGGGGCGGGGTCTTGAAGCTTGGTGCCATGAAGGGAGACAGGAGTTTTTTGGAGAAGGTTGGCGGGTACATGAAGCGGGCGGTCTCTTGCATTCCCAAGAGCCTCTGGGCCCTGAACAAGACTGTTGGACCTGGTTTTCTAGCAGGGTGAGGATCAAAGGGTGAACACCTGGATTCCCAAGAGAGGGATGGGGCTGTGGATGTTGGGGTCCGTGGAAGGTGTTGTCAGGGGCTGTCACTTGTGAATGGAGCAGGAACTGCTGGTACAGGACCCTGGGTCTGTGACCAGCTGAGGTCATATGGTCATATCCCTGGAGCCCTGAGGGACTGACTGAAGCTGGGATTTCTGAATGGGGCAGGGACCAGGTGGGGAATGCTGGCCATCCCAGTCTGCCCAAGGCCAGGGGTCAGGGATTAGAGTCAGCTCTGATTTAGAGGGAGTGGTCCCTTTGGGACCAGGAGCTGCTGATCTCCGGCATCCCCATGGGGAAGGCTCCCTGTTGGATTCCAGACTTGGGGCTTTCAGGGAGGTTCCATGTTGCCTCAGGTTGGGTTGGTAACCTGCTTCAGCTTGAGCCAGGGCCATGGGAAGAAGGCTGACCCTTGCAGCCTGACTGGGACTTGGGACCCGCCCATCCTTAACTGTCCACCTTGGCCTTCTCCCTCTAGTGGCACCAGGGCTCCTGTCCTGCCTCCCCCCCTTCTCTTCCTCCCTTTTCCCTCCTCCCACCCCTCCATTACCGGCTGCCTTGTGCTGAATTATTGATGGTCCCTGATTACCCGGGGGTTTGGGAAATGACAACAACCGCAGCCCCCCCAACTCCCCTCCTCAGGCTGCCCACCCCCTCTAGGGACCAACCAGCCCACCACCAACCTCTACCCAAGGTTAATGCTGGGGGCGGGTAGGTAGGTGGGCAGGGAAGAAGCTGAAGATGAGAAGGCAGAAGGGGGAACGGGTTGCAGCGAGCGATGCCTGTTCAGTGTTGAGGCCCTCCAGCCAGGTTGGGTCCATGTGCCCGGGTCTGGGTAGGGCAGTGTAGCACAGAGGGTCCCTGGCTTGATGGGGGGGCGCTCTCTCAGACAGTCTGGGTTTCACTCTCCAGGGAAGACAGAAGCCTCTGTGTGTGCAAGCGCTGACCTCATCGTCAACCAGCCACCCCACCCCTCCTGGTCCTTTTAAGAAAAAAAAAAAAAAAAACCTTCTCTTGGGGGCCTAGGGTGGGAGTAAGGGCTCCGGTAGGTCTTGGGAGGGAGACAGTGTATGTTCCTAGGAGGGGAACAGAGGAGGTTGGGGGGTAGGGGCGTGGTAATGACTAACCCTGAATGGGAGTGAGGGTGGGCTGGGGGTGGCTAGCCCCAACCCGTCTGGCCACGTGTGCCCCTTCCTGCCCCTCCCCCACTGGCAGCCCTGCCCGCCGGCCTGGCTTGGTGCCTGGCCCCCTGGCACTGGCCCCGGGACCCGCCGCCGACGGTTTCCTGTTTCTCCCGGTGTCGCTGGAGCAGGCTCCGGCTTCCCCTCCCCCCAGCTCCTGTCTAGCCCCCCTCACACACACAGACACACTGTCTCCCTCTAACAGGTCTTGGCTTGGCAGAGGGGAGACGGGTTTCCCCATGGTAAGGGCGGGGCCAGGAGGTGGACCCTGGGATGGGCCCCAGGGCCCTGGACTTGGCGCCCTGACCCAGGGCAGCTCCCCTGTGTCCCGTCTCCAGGCTTTGCCTTCCCGGATTGGGCCTACAAGCCGGAGTCGTCCCCCGGCTCCAGGCAGATCCAGCTGTGGCACTTTATCCTGGAGCTGCTGCGGAAAGAGGAATACCAGGGTGTCATCGCCTGGCAGGGGGACTACGGGGAGTTCGTCATCAAGGACCCTGACGAGGTGGCTCGGCTCTGGGGAGTCCGCAAGTGCAAGCCCCAGATGAACTATGACAAGCTGAGCCGGGCTCTGCGGTGAGGAGGGCCGAGGCCCCGGGGCAGACTTGGACAGCCCCCCACACACACCGGTTGGGAGCCCCCTGGCCCGTGGGGGTAGACATTGGGTTTGACTTCTGGCTGTGCCACATGATGGCTGTGTGACCTCAGGCCAAGTTCTCACCCCTCTGAGCCCACGTGTCACACTGAGGCGAGAACGTGGTCATGGATGTGGCCTGTAGTCTGGCCCCAGAACTAAGGGGAGAACTGGTCCCCCACCCTCTGGACCTTGATTCCTCTCGTGTGGCCCACGTTTCTCAGTCACCCTTTGCGAGCAGCATTAATATGGGTCAAGGTTTGGGTTCTAGATTCGGGTCCCCTGTGACTGACCCTCCGGTGAAAGGTGTTTGTGCACCCCCAGCTATTACTACAACAAACGCATTCTGCACAAGACCAAGGGGAAACGGTTCACCTACAAGTTCAACTTCAACAAACTGGTGCTGGTTAATTACCCTTTCATCGACGTGGGCTTGGCTGGTGAGTACCAGGGCTGGTGGGTACGGCCTCAGAGGGAGAGCAGGGTCTACCTGAATGTCCAGGCGAGGCGGAGTGGCGGGGGGTGGGGGGCGGTGGGGGGGGGCCTTGACATCACGTCTTCCCTCTCCCGTCAGGGGGTGCGGTGCCCCAGAGCGCCCCGCCAGTGCCGACAGGTGGCAGCCACTTCCGCTTTCCTCCCTCGACACCCTCCGAGGTGCTGTCTCCCACTGAGGACCCCCGCTCACCGCCGGCCTGCTCTTCTTCATCGTCATCCCTCTTCTCGGCCGTGGTGGCCCGGCGCCTGGGCCGGGGCTCGGTCAGTGACTGTAGCGATGGCACGTCAGAGCTCGAAGAGCCCCTGGGAGAGGACCCCCGGGCCCGACCGCCTGGCCCCCCGGAGCTGGGTGCCTTCCGTGGGCCCCCGCTGGCCCGCCTGCCCCATGACCCTGGTGTCTTCCGTGTTTACCCCCGGCCCCGGGGTGGCCCTGAGCCCCTTAGCCCTTTCCCTGTGTCTCCTCTAGCTGGGCCTGGCTCCCTGCTGCCCCCGCAGCTCTCCCCGGCTCTGCCCATGACCCCGACCCACCTGGCCTACACCCCGTCCCCCACGCTGAGCCCCATGTACCCCGGTGGTGGCGGGGGCCCCAGCGGCTCGGGGGGAGGCTCCCACTTCTCCTTCAGCCCCGAGGACATGAAACGGTACCTGCAGGCCCACACCCAAAGCGTCTACAACTACCACCTCAGCCCCCGCGCCTTCCTGCACTACCCCGGGCTGGTGGTGCCACAGCCCCAGCGCCCCGACAAGTGCCCGCTGCCGCCCATGGCCCCCGAGACCCCACCGGTCCCCTCCTCGGCCTCGTCCTCCTCTTCCTCCTCTCCATTCAAGTTTAAGCTCCAGCCGCCCCCCCTGGGACGCCGGCAGCGGGCTGCTGGGGAGAAGGCCCTGGCGGGCGCTGACAAGGGCAGTGGCCTGGCCCTCAGTGGTGCAGGCGGGCTGGCCGAGGGTGCCGGGGCACTGGCCCCGCCACCGCCACCGCCGCCACCACAGATCAAGGTGGAACCGATCTCCGAAGGCGAGTCGGAGGAGGTGGAGGTGACTGACATCAGCGACGAGGACGAAGAAGACGGGGAGGTGTTCAAGACGCCTCGTGTGCCTCCTGCACCCCCAAAGCCTGACCCGGGCGAGGCGCCCGGGGTCGCCCAGTGCATGCCTCTCAAGCTGCGCTTTAAACGCCGCTGGAGTGAAGACTGTCGCCTCGAAGGGGGTGGGGGCCCTGCTGGGGGCCTTGAGGATGAGGGTGAGGACAAGAAGGTGCGTGGGGAGGGGCCTGGGGAGGCTGGGGGGCCCCTCACCCCAAGGCGGGTGAGTTCTGACCTCCAGCACGCTACAGCCCAGCTCTCTCTGGAGCATCGAGATTCCTGAGGGCTGTGGGCAGGGGACCCCCATTCCCCCCACCCCCCATGCCTCTTTTGCTGCCTTAACCCCCCCCCAATTCCCTGGAGGCGAGGGCAGCTTTTTAGTCTCGCTTCGCCTCCTCCTCTTTCCCGTTCCCCATGTTTTGTATAAAACTTTTAATTTTTTTTTTTTTAATGGTGAGGGTGGGTGGGTGCCCAGGGGTGGGGCCATCCCCTGTCCCTGTGGGTTTCTAAGCTCCAGGCAAAGTGGTGGGGGTGGGAGGGAGGGGGGAGTTAAGGGGGCCACCTCCATTCTGGGGAATTTATATTTGAACTGAGGCTCCAGCCTCAAAGCCCAGGAACTTTTTTTATTACAATCGTTTAGGAAGTAAAGCCTGTCTCCCTCCCTGTTCTCTGCCTCCTGTACCGCTTTCTCTGTCCGTCCCCGGCTGTCCTCAGCCCCAACTCTGCCTTCCCCGCCCCTCCAGGGGCCGTGAGTGCCTGGGTTTCTCATAGCCCCACAGGGTTGCAGCAGAGGGAGGGACATTTTATGATGAACCAAAAATTCCGTGTTGAGGGGGGTGTTGGGGGCGGAGGAGGGTGAGGGGTGCCGCCCATAGGCCACAAATCTCTACAAGTGCCTGCTATCCCTCTCCTGGTCCCCACCCCAGTGCCAGTCCAACCCCTTCACCCCCCAGCTGCTCCTAGGACTTGCCCCATAGGCAGGCGGGTGGGGAAGGGGGTGCCCTGAAACCAAACTGGAAGCCCCCTCTGCCTCCCAGCTGGGGCCCCTGGGGTGGGGGTCTGTGGTCAAGCCTTATTCTGTATTGGGGATGGAGGGTGGGTGGGGAGGGAAGTCGGGGGCTGCTGGAGAATGTATTCAAAACAATAAAAACTTTGGACCTTTGGATGCAGTGATTGAGTGTTGCATGCAGCCACCTCAGGGCCACATCCTTGGCTCTGAGTGGATCCATGGCCAGAGGGCCTAACCCCATCTGAATGGGTCAAGTCCAGTCCTGGAAAATGAACTCCTGGCCTCGGGGGGGCACTAAACCTCTGGGCCTGGTGGTGAAGGTCTTGGGCATTCTCTGGCCCTCTGACTGCCCTCTCTCGTGGGGATCCACTCTTCCTGGGAGCACTTTTCGGCTCTTCAGTGCCAGGCCATGGCCCTTGTTCTGTCTGCAATGCCTCTCTTTGTGAATTACTGTTCAACCCTCCAGGCTCTGGTGAAGGCCTGGCGCTCCTTCTGCACTACCTTTGGTGTCCTCACACGTCAGCTCTTAGAGGTGCTTATGAGTTAATCTGGGAGTCCTTTGGTGACAGGCTTGCAGTGTCTTGCAATGTAGATCTTTCAAGGCACTTTAGTGATCCTCCCATCAACCCATGGGAGCACTCCACTAGTAAATTAAGAAGAGACTGGCTTAATCGCAGTTGCAGTTCACCTACTGTGTGCCAGGTACTTAGGAGCTGGAGTTCTTTATCTCCAAGGTGGGAGCTGGCAGCTCACTTAAATGACTTGCCTAAGGCCTTAAGCCCAGCTGGGACTTTAATGAAGTCTGTCTCTGAAATACATGTTCTTTCAACAAATCAATTCTCCTAAAGTCAGGATGGTTGGATCTAGACCAGGATCTCAAGTTCCTAAGATCTGATAGGAGAGGTCATAAAGCCAGAAGCCCAAGTTGGAGAGCTTGAATCAGAGATGAATCAGGAGGAGGTATCCAAGCTGGAGGTGCTTTTAGACAGCACAACCCATCCAGTGCAGGTGAGGTGCCTGAGGCCCAGAGAGGGAAAATTTTCCAAAGGCCACACAGCTGCTAAGAAAATTGAGGGCTCTGGGCCTGCATGGCTTCACCATGAAACCCCACCCTGTGCAACTCGGGGGGAAGGAACTGGAAACTCCTACCCACTCATTTCATCTTCATTTCAAGCCAGCCCCGGGTGGGTGGTCCCTCATGATGCCCGTTGGCAGTGAAGAAAGGATCCAGGGCTGGGGTACTGTGAGGCTCCTGTGGAGGCCTGCAGGCAACTGCTCCCTCTCCTGGGTGATGTAAGTCACTCCCTTGGGGTGGGGGCCACTGGGCTATTTCTGGAAGTAGGGATGAGGCATGTCTCCTGGCAACATAGATGCAGCTAAGTTGGTGGTGGTGTGATGGAGAGAGGGGGATGTCATTACTGAGGTAGGAGGGAGGACCCTGACTAGTAGTCTCAGCACCTGATTCTAGTACCTTCAAAGCACCTCTAAACCGGATCTAACATGGAGTCAAAGGCGCTCAGCTCCAGAACCCCTCTCCAGATCAGACCACAGCCCAGCCAGATTTCTTGCCCCAAATTCTGGCTAAGTGGGACGTCACAGGTGGCCTCTGGTCTTGAAAACTCCAGCAGCTCCTCTCATCTTTAAAGTGGCCCATCTAAATCTATTCAGTTTTTGCAAGGTCATACCCTTGCTCCCTTCCACATCCTCCAAGATCTCTGATACCAAGTAAAAGCTCAAGACACTTCCATCAATTAATTCATATAGTCAGAGACTCTCTCCTTACCTATAATCCCCAGCACTCCCTCAGTCCCCGGAAATTCCTTTCTTAGGCTTCTCAACCATCGCTCACTTCTTCAGGTCCCTCAAAGATACCATCAGTTTCTCACAGTCTCCCACAGACCTTTTACAGACACCTCAAGTCCTTTCTGACTCCACTCCTCTCCAGGAAGACCATTTTACCTCTGAGCACCTCTGAGCACCTCTAGACACCCAGAGGTCCCTCGTAGCCACTTACAAACCGCTCTAGCACCCCTCAACAAACGTTCTCATCTCGTACAGACATTCGGATAAGATTCCTTCAGACTGACTCCCTCAGGCTCCCAAGGACCCCAATATCCTCTGGCGGTTGCACACGTGCGGCCCAAGCCGCACGTCCCACGGGTTCTGGCCGTTAAGTAACCGCCGCTATTCTGCCCTGTTCTCCTGCCCTTGTAAGCCTTCTTGGTCCAGGTTAGGATTCCCCAGGATTTGGGGCTTGAGTCAGATTTTTGCTTTTGGACTCCGAGCCGCCGTCAGAGGGCAGCAGGAACTGTTTGACTGAGGAACTACTACAACTCCCAGAAGCACCCGCTCTGGACTGTGCAGTGATGTAGCCGCATTCATTGCGAAGAGAGCGTTAGTGTGACTGTGCTTTGCCTTCTGGATAATGTAGTACGAAAGGCTTCAGAGTTACTATCCGTCCTGCCCCAGGAGTTTGTGTCCGCTGGGAATTGCACTCAACTACAGCGTGGACGAGACTTTTTTCAAAGTGATCCCAGGATCTGATTAAAGTGAAGCCTAGAACTCCATTTCCCGTCATTCCACGAGACAGGAGAGGAGGGTGACTTCATTTCAGTTACAAATACTTCCGGAACACATAGACACATTCACATGAACTCTTATTTCCCAGCACACACTCACACGAGCTCTGTACACACACACATACACACACACACACACTCAAACGAACTCCGTTTCCCAGCGCGCTTTGGACTACCGTCCTTCCGGGTATTAATCGCTAAGTGGGGGCAACATAATGCGAGCACAAAACGCGAGGCTACGCCTAGCAGCTGGCTTCCTTCTTTTGGGCCTTCCAGGATCCTGTAATTTAGGAAGCCTGAGGATTCAAAGAGCTTAATGGGATCTTCAAAATAAATTGTGTTTTCCTTTCTTTCAACCTTCAGTTCAGCCTCCAGGTGCAACGTACATTGTTAGGAAAAGCTAGACAGTATCCGAAGACTGTATTGTCTTGAAAATCCACCGGAAACTTTGTTTCCTAAATCGTTGGCGGAGAGGGTTTTCCTTCCGGATTTGTGGAAACTTGGGAGTGTTTGCACTCCATTTTCCAGTAGTCCCTAATCGACTTCGGCTCTTTCTTGGGACCTGGCGTCAGGAGAGGAGGCGTTGAAACTTTTTGCAGTCTATCTTAGGCGACTGTCTTTCCCTTTTCGCTCACGCTCTTTCCGGCAAACCTCAGCTGTTTTCTCACAAAGGGTCGGGATCCGGTCTGGACTATTCCCCAGCATGCTTCAGGATTACGGTAGACCCCGCCCCCTCAGTCAAAGGTAAGGCCGCCTTGAACTCCATTTCCCAGAAGACACAAGGCTCGCTGTAGCAACTACCCTGAAGCCTCGGTGTTGACTACATTTCCCAGCAGGGATTGCGGCCTAGCGAACGAGGGTGGAGGAATGCCCTGCCTCTCCATTTCCTAGCCTGTCTCCGGAACTGCAAAATCCACTTGGGGCTTAGGAATCACATGGGACTCCATTTCCCGGCGTGCTTTGGAAGTAGCTTTATACCTGCAATGCGGTGAGGGCGTGGCGACGACTACATTTCCCGGCTTGCCTCACAGCCCGATAGCGGCGGGTCCACCGGCTCCGACTCCATTTCCCAGAGTGCACTTGGCGCCAGTCGGCATACAACCAATAAATTAAGTGAGCGACTGGACTTCGTTTCCCGGAGTGCATCGGGCCTATACAGCTCACAGATAGAGTTGCCTGAGACTACATTTCTGAGGCACACCTAGGGACGCGCGATTGCCGCAATGGAGTGAGTGTGCGACTCTGACTCTGCTTCAGAAAGTGCTTCAGAGTCCGTTTTGGGCAGTTGTCCAACTTATTGCCCGGGACTCTTTCCCGAGGTGCAGCGCGACTCATCATCGCCGCAGCCCTGAGGTCTTTGTGGACTCCATTTCCCGGCGTGCCACGCGGCTCTCTGTGAGGGCTTTGAGCGGCGACGGCGTCGCGTAGGGCCGGCGGACTGCATCTCCCAGCGTGCCCCGCGGCGGGCGCTGGGCCGGAGCCGGAGCCCGAGCGGCGCGGCCTGGAAGAGGCCGGAGCCCGGGGGAGGCGGCGGCGGCGGCAGCGGCGGGGGCAGCCCGGGCAGCCCGAGCCCCGCGGCCTGGGCCTGCGCTCGGCGCCATGAGCGGTGGCGCGCCTTCGGGGGGCGGCCCTGGGGGCTCGGGCCGGGCGCGGACCAGCTCGTTCGCGGAGCCAGGCGGCGGAGGAGGCGGCGGCGGCGGCGGCCCGGGGGGTTCGGCCTCTGGCCCAGGCGGCAGCGGCGGCGGGAAGACGTCAGTCGGAGCCATGGGCGGGGGCGTGGGGGCCTCAAGCTCCGGGGGTGGCCCCGGCGGCAGCGGCGGAGGAGGCAGCGGCGGCCCCGGCGCGGGCACCAGCTTCCCGCCGCCCGGAGTGAAGCTGGGCCGTGAGTACTAGCGGCGCCCGTGGCGGGTGGAGATCGGATCCCTGAAGCCACTCAGACGTCGATCAGGTTCTTCTTTATGCTCAGGGAGGACCTCGAGGTCACTGTGCCTTCCCAAACTGGGATCTGAGATCTACGCCCTCCCGGAGAGAGGGATTCGGGGGGGTTACCATCACTTGGAGTTTAGAATTCGAATTAGTAATCCTCCAAAAGACAGGGTCACAGGTTCCTGTTCTTCCAGTCCCGAAGTCTTGGGTCCGTGAGCCTTAAAAACAGGAATCTGATGTTGCCATCCATTCGAGAACGGATCAGGGGTCATTGTCGCTTGCAAATGGGGCTCAAGGGTTATTGTTTCTCAAGAGAGCACGAATAAGATCATCACCACCCAGAGAAGGGATCTGAATTGCTCCCCTTTAGAGCATGGGGATTTGGAGTGAGTATCACTTAGAAGCAGGGATTTGGGCTTGCTGTGGCCCCAGAGAACAGAACAGGGCCAGGGCTTTCCAAATCTGATACCCAGTCATCTTCCCTTTTAAAACACTATCTGTCCATAATGTGTAGAATTGTACACCCAATGGTGGAAATTAATGATTGCTGCTTCTCTTGAGGACAGATTGGAAGTCAGCATACCTTTCAGACCAAGTTCATAGTCACTAATATTCAAGCAAAGATGTCTGTCTTGAAGGGTTTCCTTTCACAGAAAACGGAATGGGGGCAGGGGCGGTTACCAGTCCCTCCCCTAGAATAAGGATGTGAAGTTATACCCCTTTCATTATTCTGATGTATGATGTCATTGACAGTGGATAAATAGCTATATAGGATCCTCTCCCTCCCTCTCCCCTCTGAATGGATCTGATTCATCACTGACTTATTTTCTTTGGGGAACCTTTCACCAGTTACCCCAAGAAGAGGGATCCCTGTCCTCCAAGAATGCCAACTTTTGCTGCCATTCGCAGAATGCTTTGGGAATTTCCTTTAAAGGACTGAGGCCAGGATAAACCCTTGATGATAGAGATCAGGTTCACCATTCTCACTATTAAGTGTTCGTCCATTAGGGACCAGTTACGTACAGGATGGGGTCTGGGGCTCCGAACCTCACGGGTGAGGTCAGGCCAGTGCCTTTTTCTAGCCCCAGAGTATTTGGGTAAGAGCTAATTGTCTCAAAAGTGAGAGTTAGGGCGCTGGCACTCCCTACAGGAGGAGTCATTCTTTTCTGTCACCAGAAACCAGTGGTGAACTTAGGGAGGACTTAGAGATCACTGTCCCCCAAGCTGTGGGAAAGGTTAGGGCTTTACTGACATAGAAGTACCTCAGGATTCCTGCTCTCAAGTGGAAGAGGTTAGGTCAGGCTCTCCCTAGTGAGTAGGGAGCAGAAGGCAGTTAGCTCTCGTCATGGATGGATTCAACATCTAGGAGTGGTGGTGCCTCCTCACATCAGGAGGGACCGATAATTTGCTGCTCACCAGAAGTGGAAATTAGAGGTTACCAACCCTGGTACAGCAAGAGGTTTTATGTGTCAGTATTCTCCCCTATGGAGGAGTCAGGATTTGGGGTTCCCTGAAGGGAAGAGGGGAAAAGGCAGCATCTGGGAGCCACCTTTGAAGATGGGGGAGGGACAAAGACCGTCCCCCGCCCTATGAGCTTCCTGTAGAGACTCCCTGCCCTCTCACAGCCCCAGGATGGGGTGGTGGCCCGAGGGGAAAGGTCAGTAGATTGTGTGTTCCCTTTGCTCCCCAGGTGACAGTGGGAAGGTGACCACAGTGGTAGCCACTCTAGGCCAAGGCCCGGAGCGCTCCCAGGAGGTGGCTTACACAGACATCAAAGTGATTGGAAGTGGCTCATTTGGGGTCGTGTACCAGGCACGGCTGGCAGACACCAGGGAATTGGTGGCCATCAAGAAGGTTCTCCAGGACAAGAGGTTCAAGGTAGCTTGCGGGGAACGGGGATCAGGAGGTTTGACTGCACATGACTGGTGGGGGAACTCCAGCAAGAGTGCTGGACTTGGGTTTGTACAGGGGGTCTGAGCATGGGCCAGAGGAGAAGAGAGTGAGCTGTGTGGGGATGTGCATTCCAGGAGAACCCAGAGCTAACTTTTATTGGGCTCTTGTTCTTCGTAAGTGCTTTTGTAGGCGAGTTTAACTTAACGCAAAGATTCTCTGAGGGTAGGTACTGTTGTTACTCCCATTCTAAGTAAGCAGAAGCTGGAAACTGACACTCAGATAAGAGAATTGCACAAGGTCAAGTCTAGAATCTGATTCCCAAGCACTTCACCTTAACCACTGAGTTACTCTGCTACCCAGAAGAGAAAGGAAGCTGGTGGGGCTGATGATTCTGTCTGCGAAGGTCAGGCTTTGCCCCCAGGGTCTGGCACTTGCTGGGAGAAATCCTGCCCGTGCTATAGATGCTTGGGTGTGGGGCCCGGTCACCCCTGAGGAAGGGGTCCTTTACCTCATTCATATATAGTGCCCTGTGAGCTGGTAGAGGCCCTTTGGATCCTGTATAGTCGGGAGGTAGGAGAAATTGAGCCTGGGCTGAAGAAACCAGGTCAGAGTTTAGGTCTCGGGCAGTGAGGACTTCAGGGGCAGGTCTTCCTCCAGGGTGCTGGTCAGAATTTGATTATAGGTGAGTCCCGAAAGTGAGAGGAATCTGAGGATAGGGGCCTCTGAGGCCCCAGGGGGGAACAGAGGAGAGGGAAGAGTGCTAAGATAGGTCTTCTGGGAAGAGGTTGAGGCTGGATCTCTACTGGGAAGGTGAGGATGAGAAGCCTGGAGTCCAGGACTCAGGATCCAAGTGCCCAGATGCCTCCCGTGAAAGCAGTGGAGCGGCCTGAGGGACTAGGGGCATCTGGATGACCTCTCCCTGTCTAGTGTTGCTCGTGCCAGGCAGGGAGGTGGGCCTCATGTGGCCACATCATGTGATTTTCAAGAGAAGCTGAAGAACTTAGATTTATATGTGAAGTCATTTGCTTTGTAAACCTGAGCAAAAAATCAAACATTGTTAAGAAGTAGGCTGCAGGAAGCACATGTAAGTGGTCTGAGTTTAGTTGTGAGGGGAGCTAGGGGTGAGGAATTAGGGGCTGCTTCATATGGGGCCTTGGAGCTAACCAGCGGAGTGGCTGCTTGGCCCTGCTGGCAGGAATTGGAGTAGAGCTGTGGCGAGGGGTGCTCGGGAGGGGAGGCAGGGAGAGTGGCTTGTCTTCTGAGGCTCTCTTCCCTTGCCCCCCAAGAACCGAGAGCTGCAGATTATGCGTAAGCTGGACCACTGCAATATCGTGAGGCTGAGATACTTTTTCTACTCCAGTGGGGAGAAGGTGAGACCTGGGTATGGGGATTCCTCCTCTGCGTGGGCTCCACCCGTCTGCTGCCTTTCTCATGGCTGCGCGTCCCTTCCCCCGTTATTCCCCACACACCTTCCTCCCCCTCTTCCTTGCTCATTTCTCATGACGCCTCACACCTCTCCTTTGCTCTCTGCAGAAAGACGAGCTTTACCTAAACCTGGTGCTGGAATATGTGCCCGAGACAGTGTACCGGGTGGCCCGCCATTTTACCAAGGCCAAGTTGAGCATCCCTATCATCTATGTCAAGGTAGGCAGGCTGGCGGGCTGCGGGGGTCCTGGCCCACCAAGTCAGGTGCTCCAGACAGACTCTCCCATCATTTCCAAGTTTACATTGGTCTCTAGAGGCCTCACGTACCTTGCCCTTGTCCCTACATCCCCAGAGATGGAGCTCCCCAAAGGCAGCGCAGCCCAAGCTGAGGCCTGATGCAATCCGGGAGGCAGGCTGACCAGGGCTGGGGAGGCTGCACATTACCGGCTCGTGTCCACACCAGGAGCCCACCCACCAAGTGGTGTTGGTGCGGTCAGCTCAGAATCGAGGTGGGGACTTAGAATGCAGAGGCACAGTGAGGTCAGAGTCCTGGCCCTTGGAGCCCTGGCAGAGGGGGATGGGAAGGAGGCAGGGTTGGAGGAAACTTAGTGTCCATGGAACCAGGGACTCAGGCATCTTCATTCATGGCCTGCGGAGGCTCATTCCCCTGGTGCTGTGCCCTGTGTGTTACTGTCCCTAAGGACGTATTTGAGTGAGTGACTGAGTGAGTGGGCGGGCTTCGCGATGCTGTGGAGAACGGGACCCGAGCAGCCAGCTGCATGGCAGGAGGAGGGTGGGCTCACGTTTGCGGAGGTTGCATGGGCCGTTTTTCCTCCCGCTGGCTTTAAGCATCCCAGGCCTAGGGTGGTGCTGTGGGACCGCACCTTCTGGGGGGGGCGGGTGGTGGTGGTCTGGTTTGTGGACTGTGTCCCGGACCCAGCACTGAGCAGCTGTAGAGGTCCCACTGACTGAGATGCAGACTGCTCCTGAAGAGCTCTCAGTTTAGCAGGGTAGACAGGCATCATCACAGAGAACTCTAAAACTGCCAACAATGGCCGACCCGGAAGCAGCACAGGGATTCTGCAAACAGGAGGCCCCTGGCCCTGCCTGCTTTGGGAGTGAGAAGGATTAAGGAAGGCTTCTGGGAGAAGACTGGGCACAGGACAAGAAGGTGGCATCTCTGGCCACAGGCACTGGGAACAGAGGAGGTGCTGCCCAGGAGGCAGGCCTGAGCAGTTACACATGCCAGGCTATGGACAAAGCCCTGGGGCTGCAGCAGCGATGGAAACACAGAGATCCCTGCTCTTGGCACTTAACATCCTAGTCAGTAGGAAAGAGAATAGCAGAAAAATCCAGGTGGAGAGGGGCTGGCGTGAGGGTGGTTTTGACTGCTGTGTGAAGGAGGCTGAGCCCTTCCTACAGCCAGTGGTTTTCTTGGTGAGGCTCCCCAGCCTGCTTTAAAACAAGGCCTTCCTGATGTATCTGTCTTGTCCATCAGGCTTCTGCCAAAGTGTGTGTTTGAAGCAGTGGTTTCCAAAGTGTGGACCGGCACCAGCACTAGGGGGCTGGTTGCAGAGCCTCATCCTGATCTACCAAATCAGAACCTCTGGGAGTGGGCCCTGCAGTCCTTGTTTTACCATGGCCTCCACGTGATTCTGGTGCTCACCAAAGCTTGAGAACCAAGGGGCAGCGGAAGTGTTTTCAAGACAGGGAGAGTGGGCCTGGAAGGGCTCTGCAGGCCGAGATGGTGGAGCAGGGGTGTGCTCTGCGGGGAGAACTGGGCTGGAGTTCTGCTGTCCCCTGCCCACCCCAGGTGTACATGTACCAGCTCTTCCGGAGCTTGGCCTACATCCACTCCCAGGGTGTGTGTCACCGCGACATCAAGCCCCAGAACCTGCTGGTGGACCCCGACACTGCTGTCCTCAAGCTCTGCGATTTTGGCAGGTGGGCCTCACCTGGGGTGGGCTGGGTGGCTGAAGGGGCGAGGAGGGATCCCGACCCTTGGCCCATGTTGACTCCTGCCCATATCTTCCCACAGTGCAAAACAGTTGGTCCGCGGGGAGCCCAATGTCTCCTACATCTGTTCTCGCTACTACCGGGCCCCAGAGCTGATCTTCGGAGCCACCGATTACACCTCATCCATCGGTCAGACTTGGGTGGGGTAGCAGTTGTGGCAGTTTTTGAGGTCCTTCTGTGTGTCTGCCAGGCTCGGTGATAAAGCGTAACACCTGTTCCTTTAGCTGGTCCTCACAAATTCAGGAAGGTGATGCTGTCATAGGTGTATTTTACAGTCTAAAGCTTAGAGTGGTGAGGTCACCTGCCCACAGTCAGGTGGGACTAGGCAGGGCTGGGCTTTGAAAGCAGACCTGACTCCAGAGTCCATAGAGCCCTGGAACCTCCCAGGAAGTCCTTTCTCCTCAGTCAGCAGGAGGGGCTGACAGTGACCTTGGGGGAATCCGGAGGTGAAAGGCTTTGCCACCATGAGGGTGTGACCTGTTCACAGGGCCTCGATGTCCTTCCCTATTGCTGGGGGTGAGAGTGCCAACTTCCAGGCATGAGGAGAGGGTGTGAAAGTGTTCGGAAGAGCAAGTTCATCAGCTTTGCGAGGAAACATCATGGTCCCTAGGTGTGAACTTGTGCTGTGGGGGTCAAGGTACAGGACTGGAAGGGGTGACTAACCAGGCCACGGCTATTTCCGAGAGCGAGAGAGAGGCCAGAAGTGAGTAAGGCAGCTCATTTAATGCTTTCCCTCCGGGCCTCCCTGAGGCCCGGAGAACATAGGTGTCTGTTCTGGGCCTGTTGATGTGTCCTCTGAGGCTGCAGAGAAAAGGCTTACTGGGATCAGAGTGGAGAGAAGCGATGGAAACCTCTAGATTGCAGAGTACAGCACAGTCAGGCAGACTTGGAGGTTCAGAGTCAGGCTCTTGTGTTCCTATGCTGTGTGACCTTGTGCAAGGCCCTTTCTCTCTGAGCCAAGAAAATGGGTCTCTTGGCATTTCTCAGGGTGATCATGAAGGACAGAAATGCTTGCCTGGAGATGGGCATGGTAGCTCTGACCCTCCCCCCGTTCCTCTTCAGATGTGTGGTCGGCTGGCTGCGTACTGGCTGAGCTCCTCTTGGGCCAGCCCATCTTCCCTGGGGACAGTGGGGTGGACCAGCTGGTGGAGATCATCAAGGTGAGGGCAGGGCCAGGGCGGGCAGGGACTGGGCTCAGGGCCAAGGACCTTGGCTCAGACCCCTTCCTTTCCCTACAGGTGCTGGGAACACCGAGCCGGGAACAGATTCGCGAGATGAACCCCAACTACACGGAGTTCAAGTTCCCCCAGATTAAAGCTCATCCCTGGACAAAGGTGGGGGAGGGCTCAGGGTTCAGGCAGCGTGGCTGAGGTCCCCACCGGAGGCCAACTGGTCTGGGGACCTGGCTATAGTCACGGCTCAGTAGTGGGTCAGTTAACTTTGATCACATGGCAAAGTTTAAAGCTGAGGACCCCCAGTAAATCCCAGAGGCTTGCTTTCTGATGGGGAAACGGGCTCACAGCACAGCAGGGCCCAAACAGTCATGGGACCCGAGCGGGTTGCTCATCTGATACAAACTCACCTCCCCTCAAGAGGCTGCGCATCATTTTCCTCATCTGAAAGCGGGGTCGTGGGGGCGAGCAGGAGCACACCAGTACCCAGGGCCTCAGCCGTCTCTTCTGCACCCCCAGGTGTTCAAATCGCGAACGCCGCCCGAGGCCATCGCGCTCTGCTCCAGCCTGCTGGAGTACACCCCCTCCTCGAGGCTCTCGCCGCTGGAAGCCTGCGCCCATAGCTTCTTCGATGAACTGCGATGTCCTGGAACCCAGCTCCCCAACAACCGCCCGCTCCCCCCGCTCTTCAATTTCAGTCCTGGCGGTGAGAGCCCAGCCTGGGATCTGGGGTGCTGGAGGGGCAGCCAGAGACGGCAAAGAGCTTGGTGTGGAAGACCGGAGTAGAGAGCTGAGTGTGGGCTGCAAGACAGTCCTGGGGCTCAGAAAATACACCCCTGATGCAGGGAGACCCCAACCGACCTCATCTGCACTCTGCGATTTCCCGTGTTAGGCTCCTTCCAGTTTTATTTAAAGTGTTGAGTGGCTACACCTGTCTTTATCTGGTGCCCCTTTCTAACCGGGACTGGGTCGCCAGGTGCCCTGTCCCCTGACTAGACATGTCCATTCCTGTCTCTAGAACTCACCATCCAACCATCTCTCAATGCCATCCTCATCCCTCCTCACTTGAGGTCCCCAGCGGGCACTGCCTCCCTCACCCCGTCCTCACAAGGTAAGTTGGGGGCCATCTCCTGTGCAATAAAGCTGCATTTCTCAGTGTATGGGGGGGAGGGTTTGTTCTCACAGCCCCTGAGTTTACTGCAGATATGCAGAAATTGTTGACAGAAAGCCATGTTTCCCATGTGAATGGGCACCTTTGTAAGGCATTATTGCCTGTATTTTGTGTTCAGATGCAAACTGGAAAATGAAAGACATACATCTGGTCTGCACAAACAAATAGTTAAATTTGTTCCTCCCATTTAAAAATGAGAGCTATTTTATGTGCAAATCCAGATTTCCTGTTTCTCTTGGGGAAGAAAATCAGACTGGGCAGCAGTGGGCCTGCCTCTGCTCAGGGTGGTCCTGCCAGCTGGAGCTGAGGTCCAGCTGCCCCCTGTGCTAAGGGGCTTCGCTCCCTTGTGAGTCACTTAGTGACCAACCTGGCCCTTTGGCGTCTGAGTTTGAAACCCTCGACCTCAAGTGACAGCTTTCGGTTTCTAATGTAGCATCTCACACCAGCTTCCTGCCTTGGGGTGGCGGGGTGGCGGTGGGGGGCCAACAGGCCCAAGTTAACCATTTGCTCTTCCCCGCCCCTCAGCTTTAAGTGAGGCTCAGACCAGCTCGGACTGGCAGTCGACCGATAACACAGCCACCCTCACCAACTCTTCCTGAGGGCGCCACCAACTACCCTTCCATCTTGGAGCCCTGTGTGGGGCTGGGAAGGGGGGCCATAGCCCACCAAGTTCCTGCCCTGACTGGGCCCCTAGACTAGAGGGCAGAGGTAAACGAGTCCCCACCCCACCCCCTAGTCCCTCCCTCACCAGCCTCACCCCTGTGGTAGGCTTTTTAAGAGGATTTTAATTGGTTGTGGGGAGGGAAGAGAAGGAAGGACAGGGGATGGGGGGCATGAGGACCTTCCACCCCCTCAGCCCCCCACCCTCCCCCCAGGTCTCCACCTCCTCCAACCCCCTCACCTACTGTGTCCCTTGTAAATAGAACCAGACCAGCCCCTCTCCTCCTCTTCCCTCCCCTCGCCCCCGGGTGTAAATAGATTGTTATAATTTTTTTCTTAAAGAAAATGTCGATTCACACCGTCCAACCTGGCCCCTTCCCCTCCTACAGCTGTGTCCCTGCTCCTGTCCTCTGCCCCTAAGGCCTCCTCCCTCCTCTCCCCACCCTGGAGGGCAGGGGCAGTGGGGGAGCTCCTGATGTCTTAGTTTTCACAGTAAGGTTTGCCTGTGTACAGACCTCCATTCAATAAATTATTGGCATGAAAACCTGCTTCCTGTCTAGACACCTGTTTTCACAGAGGTGAGGGGGGGCTTGCGGGGGGGCGGGGCGCTGGGACAGAGTGGGCTGCGTCTCAGGCAGGGGAGCAGGTGCAGTGAACCCAGGCTGGCCCAGGCCTCCTGTGCCTCAGCTCTGTGCACGTGGTGAGCCGCGTCTGGCTTATCCACCACAGCACACATCATCTGCTTCTACTTAGGGAGGGAAGCACCGTCATTCCCAGGTGACTGGTGAAAGAGCTGGCCATCAGATAAGTCAGGGCCACAGAATGTAAGTGGCAGAGTCAAAGTTTGAATGAAGGGCTCCCTATATCATAGCCTGAGCTACCTGCCGCTTAAGGGGGACACAGGGTGATGAGGGGGGTCACTTGGGCCAAAACAACCTTGATATAGACTCTTGGTGGCCATGGATGGGGGCAGAGGAGCCGTTTCCAAACCCTAGCAGAGAGCCCCAAGCCTTCATTGCTGTCTTAAACAGGACCCTACTGTGCCCACCTCTAGGGATGGTGGGAAGTGACACCTTTGGGAAGGTTGTTGCAGAGGGCCTGATTTTTCTCCTTGCTTTGTAAACATGCTGGGGCCAGATGGTGGGGCTGTGGCAGAGTGAAATGGCATCTCCTCCACATGGTGCCAATGGTAGCGAAGGCAAGAAGCCCTAGAGAGGAGCAACTGAACTATCCAGTACTGGACTCCATTTGTGAAATGGGAGAGTTCCGAACACACCCCTGAGGGTGTTCAGGGACTGTTCCTATGGTATCTGCGCTCTGCTATCTCGTGAGGTGAGCACCAGGGGCATCTGTATACTGACGGCCCAGAGCAAACCCTGCCCCTCCCTGCTCAGCACCATCAGCTGTCACCTTGTTCACAGGATGAACACCGAGAGCAGGTGGACTGGATGAGGGAAGGAAGGGTCTGGACAAGGGGCTGAACTTGGGTTCCTGGGGGCCCCTGCCTGCTGCTCACACCAGTGGGCCATGAGGTTCCCAAGGGTGTCCCTACACCCTCTGCCCACCTCCCTGGCCTCTGTCCAGGTCTGGCCCCATCCTCTCCTTCCCGGCCCATCTTCAGCTTCCTCCTTGCCCCATCCTGATGGATGCCAAAGAGCCCTAACCCCAGAGAGAACCCTCACCCCATCCCACCCCCTGCACTTCCCTAACTTCTAAGGCTGGTTTTCAAGGCCTTCCCAGGTCTAGACTTCCCCCAACCCCCACCTCATCACCCCTCCTTCGCCCGGCCTCCCTCCCGGACACCTCAGCCACAGCCTGTCCTGCCGCACCTGTCCAAGCACCTCGGTCTAGAGGCCCGAGAGGAGCCTGCCCCAAGTGATCTGCTTTCTTCTGGACAGCAGAGCACTATCAGCCCCACATAACCTCAGAAAACGTTGGGGATTCCTTCCTGCTCCCAAGACCTTTTTATCTTTTGCGGCCCCTTAAGTCCAGTCACTTTCCCTGCAGTTACACTGACTCCTCTGAGCCGCCGCCCCCTGTACTGGTTTCAGGTCACAGGCACTCAACAGCACTGGTTACAGATGTGGGCTGAAAGCACCACCTGGATTCAAATCCCGGCTGACGCCTCTGCCCAGCTCTGAGACCTTGGATGAGTCTGTCCCTATTTCCTTGGGATAACATTGGGATGGCCTCACAGGCCTGCTGGGATCACATACACACACAGTGCTAACTGCAGCGCCTGCCCATAGCTGGGCAGCGGAATGCCTGCTGTCACTGTCGTCAGTAACTGGACAACCTCCGAGTGCACCGAGAACTCAACGCCTCACGGTGGTGTCTGCCTGTAGTATTTCCTTCTTCTTCTACAAGCAGATGTTTGCCTTTTCAAGGACTACCTCCTCTAGAAGTCTCTGACCCCCGATCTACCATGGAGGTTTGTTTCCTGCTCCGGGCTCCTACTGTCCCTACACCTCCCCACTGCCGCCCTGGGGACCCTGGGGCTGAAGTGTGCCTGCCCCGCCTCAGGCACCGCAGACGCCTGACTCGTCTTTGGGCCCCAGCACACAGAGGGTGGACCTTACGACACCCAGGCTCAATAAATCAACAAGACACTCAGGGAACAAGGCCATCTGTACTTGGGTGTGTTCCTCCAACCCCTGTGTATGGCTCTTGGGGCACAGCCCCTGTCTTGACTCATGTCTGGGTCTCCAGTATCACCCATCTGCAGCTGAATACCCATCTTTCAGCTGGAAGTGAGATGAAAGAAGCTCAGAGAAGTCAAGTACCTTCTTCCACCAGGCAGAGCCAAATGCAGGGATCCCAGAGTCCAGGGAAGGCAAGGGTAGGGGCGGGCGGTGGAGAACAAGCAGAGGACCTGAAGAGGAACGTGACAGTGCCCAGCAGAGACCTGGCAGATGGTCGGGGCTCAGGAAAGGTTACCTGACATTCCTAGGCACCAGGGTGACACGGAGCAAAGAGTCTTGGAGAACCCCACTTTGCAACGCAGTAGGGTGGCTTAGGACACATTGTATGGTGTCTCAGAGCTTCAGTGTCCCCTCAGGCAGAGAAAGGTGACACCTGGTGGGGCCGTTCTGAAGAGTCAGTAGGGAAGAGGCCAGGATGGATGCTGGCACCCAGTGGGCACCAAAGTGGCTTTTCAGGGGGTGATCCCCTTCTCCCCAGAGGTGCCCATACTTGTTTTGCAACCACATTTTTTTATTGTTGATCTTTAACTGTGTCACATGAAGGCTGTGTCCAACTGCAACAGCCCACTTGCTTCAGAGGCCCCCAGGGCTGCCTGGCACAGCTGCAGCGTGTCTGCAAGGGCCAGTGGCTGGGACGTCTCAATGATGGCAATGGTCTCCCCGAGCTCGGTGCACATGATCGTCTGCTGAGGCTCGGGGGGTGGGGGCGGGGCAGGAGGGGGCGACCGGGGAGGCTGCAGTGTCAGGGTCCGTGCTTGGGCGTGGACCCGCTGATGCAGTCGCAGGCCCGCCATGGCACGGAACCAGCGGCCACAGGTCCCGCAGTAGTAGGGGCTCTTGTTGTAGAGTCCAGTGATGGGAAGGCGAGGCGCGCGGGCAAATGCCACTGGCCGCAGGTGCAGTCTCCGGTGCTGCTGTAGGTTAGAGCTCTGTGTGAAGCGCTTACCACAGTCCAGGCACTGGTAGGGACGCACGCCTGTATGGGTCAGCTGGTGGCGGCTGAGGTTGGCCAGAGAAGCGAAAGTCTTGCCACAGGCATGGCACTGGAAGGGCCTCTCGCCCGTGTGTGTCCGGAGATGGTTGCGCACGTGGACCAGCTTCTTGAAGCCCTTGCCACAGACGCCGCAACGGTGCCGCCGCTCAGGGGGCCCGTGGACGGCGCGCCGGTGCCGGGAGAGCCGGGAGGCCGAGGCAAAGGATTTGGGGCACTGAGGGCAAGGCAGCTGGGCAGGTGGGGTGGGAGGGGCTGGGGGGGGAGGTGTGGGCTCGGCTGGAGCCAGGGAGGCCACCGCAGATGCTACCGTGGGTGGTGCTGCTGAGGGGGGTGCCCCACTCTTGCCTGCGTGCGTGCGCCGGTGGTAGAGAAACTTGGTCATGTTGCTGAATGTTTTGCCACAGCGGCAGCGATGCAGTGGGTTGGCAGTATGGGCCCGCCGATGGGCCACCAAAGTGAGCTCCGTGCCAAAGCCACGGCCGCAGTCCACACAGAGGTAGCGGGCTTCACCGCGGTGCAGCCGCAGGTGCTGCTCCAGGGAGGCTGCTTTCTTGAAGACCTTGGAGCAGGTCGTACACTCATGGGTGCCACCCACGTGCGCCCGCCCATGAGCCAGAAGCCGGTTTGCAGAGCTGAAGCTTCGCTGGCACTGGCTGCAGTAGAAGGGGTGAGCCGCTGAGGCTGGGCCGTGGGATGCCCGCCGGTGTCGCCGGCGTGTCCCTGCTGAGGTACAGTGTGGGGGACCATCCCCACTGCCCTGGGCCTGGCCAGCTGCAGACTTGTCACCTCCCTTTGCATCGTCACCAACCTCGGCTGCTGCCTCTTCCTCTTCCTCTGTCTCTTCATTGTCGTCTTCATCATCTTCCTCCTCCTCCTCTAGCCCATTGTGCTCTTCTTTCTCTAGGGAGTCAAAGTGGGTGCCTTGATGCTCCAAGAACTCCTCGGGGGTGGTACAGAGGGTAGAACACTCGGGGCACTCGTAGGGCTCCATCTTGACTTCGAGTGGAGCAGGGGGTGGAGGTGGTGGTGTGACGGGAGGCAGAGGCGGTGGCACCGGAGGTTTAGCTGCTGCAGTGGAAAGGTGCTGGGCCTTGCGGTGAGCCACCCACAGCTCAGGTGAGGGAAACAGCTCCTGGCAGTCTCCACACTGGTACTGGATCTGGCTTGCAGACTCCCGCAGGTGGGCATCTTGGTGAGCAAGGAGCTCCCTGGGGGAGAGGATGAGCTGGCTGCACTCACCGCACTGGAAAGGCCCTTCCTCAGTGCCTGGCACCAGCTCCGGCTCCAGGCCAGTGTCCTGGGTGGTCAGTGCCTCCTCCTCTGTGACAGTGGGCACGTGCTGCTCCTGGTGTGAGAGGACTTCTTCCAGCGTGTTGTAGAGGTTGCCACATTCAGAGCACATGAACTGGAAGAAGAGGGAGGAGGCAACGGCCTCCCCAGGTGTCATCTCAGTCAGCTCCGTTGACAGCTCCATCTTCTCCCCTAATATCGGTGCTGACATCTCCATTACCCTTGGTGACATTTGTGTCGGCATCTCAGCTACCTCAGCCACTTCAGCCACCACCTCTGCCATTGCGCGGAAGGTGGTGCCTGGAGAAAGGAGGGGGGCCTAATGAGACACCAGGAACTCAGGGGAGGGGGGATGTCTCAGGAGTTCCCTTGCCCACGTCATCACTCACCAGTCTCTACCAATCAGCAAGTCTGGATCCAATGTTTATACCTCAGTCTTCAGTGAGCCCATGACTCTGTAGTTGAACTGCACCCCATGGCGCCCAGGCATCTGCAAGAGGGAGACAGCCCTCCTCAGTCTGGCCTCTGAGGCCACCCTCCTTACCCAGAGGGCTGGTCACACCCTTTCCAAGAACATAATGTATCTTTAGGGGCCTGCTGGCTTTTGCCTGTGCATGTCCTCTCTTTGCAGCATCTTTCCTCCATCTATGTGTACACAAAGGGATGCAGCAAAGTTTAAGAGCACAGGCTCTGGAACCACACTGCCCTAGGCTTGAATCTGAGCTCCACCACTTACTTTGTCTCTCTGAGACTGTCTTCTCACCTGTGAAATGGGCTAAAAGTACTAATGACCACAAAGTCCCTGGTACTTGATCAAGGTTAGATAGAATCATTACTTGTAATTCTCCAGAAATGTTTTCCTGTTCTAAGTCTTTGATGCTGCTATTCTTTCTGGCAAGAAAGTTTTCTCTTCTTGTCTAACAAACTCCCACCCAGCATTTCCTTTTGTGAAGTCTTTTTAAATAACATATCTATATCCACAGGGTGGTGGCCACTCCCTCTTCCTTGGGGTTCTTTTTTTTTTTTTTGGCTGCATCTCTCAGCATGTGGGATCTGCCCTAACCAGGGGTTGAACCTGTGCCCCCTACACTTATAACTACTGCAACACCAGGGAAGTCCCTCCTTGGGGTTCTTATAGTATTCTGTGCCACCTCCATTATAGCAAATATCATGAACTTGAGATAAACTCATCAGACTGAGAAGGCTGGCAAGGCAGATGTGATGCATTGTAGGGGCTGCTGTCATCAACAAAACCACTGATCAAGTGCAGGGATTTTAACTTTTGAACTTCCCTCTATGTGCCCCCTATCTCCCTCTATTGGTGTAGGCTCAACCCAACCCAGGCCCCTTCACACAATGGGGGTACAGAGTCCTTCAGACTGCCCCCACGCACGCCTCAGTAGTAATTTTCCAAATATAATCCCCACCATCTCCATTTCTTCTTCAACTCATCTGTTAGTGCCAGAGTTCAGCTTTCAGGTGTGCACACAAAAGTTTCTGCACCTTTTAGCATGTGGGATCTGCCCCCGACCAGGGGTCGAACCTGCCCCCTCCACTAGAAGCATGGAGTTATAACCTGTATTGCCAGGGAAGTCCCTCCTTGGGGTTTTTATGGTATCCTGTGCCACCTCCATTATCATAAATATCATAAACTTGGGACAGAGTTAAAAATGTTAAGCTCCCAGAGGTCTCATCACAATAGGCACTGAGTATATTTGCTGAATGAATAATGCTCCTTTCAGGAAGTGAGGCTCTGAGAATTTAAGGGTCTCTGTGCACATTCCACTTTTCCCACCAGACCAGCCCTCCTATTAAACTGTGAATTCCCACAATAACAAGGCCCATCACTGGGCCCTGCTATCAGCTGGTGTCCAATATATCCTCCTTGCGTAAATGATTCATTAAAAGCCCAAGAGCTAACTTTTTGACTCCTTCCCTAATTTTGAGTTGCCCGGGGCCCTGGCACACAAAAGCCATTCAACGGATCTTCCCGGAAACCAGGGGCCTGAGAGTTCAACTTTTCATTGTTTACAGCTCTGGTGCCAAAAGAGAATTCCCCTTTAGCGAGGCCCAGCGCCTGGTGCAAGGCTTTTACACAGGAGGCACCCAGTAAATGTGTAAAAAGACCCGAAGTGTGGACTTTCCTAGTCAACATTTCCCATTTCCCAATCTTGGATTGTGAACTACTGAGGAGAAAGATGGGTTTATTTAGGGAATCAACAAAAGTCCTTCAAAAAAGAGCCCCCC
This sequence comes from Bos indicus, assembly GCF_029378745.1. NCBI lineage: Eukaryota > Metazoa > Chordata > Mammalia > Artiodactyla > Bovidae > Bos > Bos indicus. The sequence goes on from NC_091777.1 coordinate 51,588,430, forward strand.
AGGGGTCTGGAAGTTCAACTTTTCTGAGACACAACCCTTTTCTCTGACCAAACTTATCAACGCCGCAGCCTGAGAGAGCCCTGCAAACAGCGGGGGGCCTGCACGCCACAGGCGCTCAGTCAACACTACAGGGCACCGAGGAAGGAGCGCTCTTTCCACTCCGCGCCGCTCCCGCCCTAGCGCAGGCCCCAAAGCTCCTCGACCCTCGGTGTCCCCTTCGTTCTCCCTCCGCCCTCTCCGTATGCCCAGCGTTCTCTTCCCCGGCCCGCCCCGGGGCGCCCTCACCCGTCTCTCTCACCTCCTGCAGCCCCCGCCGCTCTTGACACAGACCCTCAGTTCCAGGCGTGCGGGACCCCTCACTATTCACACCTCCCATTGGGCGGCTCCCTTACCCCTGACAGCCAATCAGAGCCGAAAGCGGAGGGCACGCGCCCTTGCGCCTGCGCGTGGACGCTCAGGCGGGGCTCGGCGAGTTTCTCCACGCACGCAACTGTGCCCTGTGGGCGGGGCTCCGGGCTCGGAGAAGCGCCTGCGCAGTTCTCCCGGGTAGCTCTACCGCCAAGTCTGAAAGTTGAGTGAAAAGAAATGGCATCACGGGAAAGCAAGGGACCCTGGAGTGGACTGGGTGGCAAGAGACCTTAACAGAAGTGTAATTTTATAGCTGAAGAGACCGAACATGTCTGAGAGCACAACTTTGGAGTCAAACACACTTGGGGTATTTCCCCTCTGTGGACCTCACTTTTACTCCTGAATAAAATGGGCTTGAATCAAATCTACCTCAAAGGCTGTTGAGGGGGTTGGATGAAATCAATCAGGTAGAAATACTCAACACAGGGCCTGATATAATGCGGATGCTCACTATAACCCATCTAACCTGGACATAGTCCTTCCCTGTTTGTAAAATTGCTTTCCCTTCCCTCCCACTCTTCGGTGAATTTAATGATATTCACTTATTGGACGCCTACTGTGTGTCTGGCCCAGGACTGGGTTTCAAGAGGTGACAATTGCCATAAGAGAGGGGATTCCCTGGTGACTCAGAGGGTAAAGAGTCTGCCTGCAATGCGGGAGACCTGAGTTAGATCCCTGGGGTGGGAAGATCCCCTGGAGAAGAAAATGGAACCCCCCCCCCCCAAAAAAAAAAAACAACAAAGAAAATGGCAACCCACTCCAGTGTTCTTGCCTGGAAAATCCCATTGATGGAGAAGCCTGGCGGGTTACAGTCCGTAGGGTGGCAAAGAACCATAAAAGAGAAGGGAAGGAACTCTTCCGAGGTTACTGCTATAGCCAGTGCGAGGCAGGACCCAGGAGTCCCAAGGGGATGGGAACCGGTCCCAGAACCTGTCCCAAGACACTTGAGGGCCCTCACCTTGAGTCACCCAAGTGGGGAAGGGGCAGGATGGCCAAAACGTCCAGGGCTCTGCCGCAGGATTGGTGGGGGTGGGGGGTGGTAGTACTTAGACGTGCAGCCTTGACACCAACTCTCTTGATATAGACCTGCTTTTGTCAGAGTGAAATTGGTAGGTGCAGATTAGAGGCGTATTGAGAGTTCCCTGTGACCTTGGAGGTCAGAGATTTTAAAGGGTTTGGGGGGCAGGGCGTTAGAGTTCCTGGAGGGGATTCTGACTGTAACGGGGGAGTCATGACGGACACCATCCTGAAGTGCACAATCAAGATGTAGGGGCCTATTGCAATCAAGAAGGAGGTACTGGCTCCTTAAATGAGACGGAGAGTCCTAGCCTTGAGTGAGGAAGGAATTTATAGGGTGGGATGAGGTGGGATTCCAGTCGGGATCACGAGATGGCACAGATGGGGTATAGGTTGCCAGTAGAAGTAAGGGGCAGTCTAATGGAGGGAAGTCCAAGTCCTGATCATAAGGAGTCTTGGCACTACCCAGAGCCAGGACGATCGTGATTATGATCCTTTGCCACGGGCAGGTGAAAACAGTGGTAACGTGGGCTTCTAGGTCGTGATTAGGAGGGGGTTGTAGTCCATGACATGAGTAGTTTCAGCAGGTCGGGATGTGGGGCAACAAGGACACTGTAGCTCGAGTCGACCCTGCAAAAGGGTACCACCAACTCCAGCCCAGTTGCGGCGCCACTTTCGCTCTGCGCAGGCGCAGCACAGGCCTGCCAGACACTACGGTTGGGGGCGGACCCAGGGGAGGGGCCTGGAAGCTCTGCGCTTGCGCTTAAGGGGCGTGGCGGTCGCACCTGCGCGAGTTGGGCGAAGGAGGAGGGGCGAGGTGACGCAGGCGTAATAATAGAGAAGGTGCCAGAAAGATCCAAAACAAGTGGCTGCGGCCGTCGCCTGGGAGTCGTGAGACGCCGGAATTCGGTAAGGCTATAGAGAGGCCTACAAGCGACTAGTGGCGGGTAGACGGGACCACCTGGGTGCTGGGGAGAGGGAGGTACCGCCCTTCCAGGGCAAGAGGGTCGGATTCGGACAGCGCCACCTGTGTGGGGCGAAGGGCGGCTTTGGTCGGTCTCATTGTAGGGGACAGAGGGTCACTTTCGGGCGGTACCACTTAGGTTGACCTGTATGGCCGATCGGACAGTACCTCTGGACGGAGCCAAGGAGCATGTCCGGACAGTATTGCTCACAAAGGGCGATTGGCGGGGTGCCCCGCGTCGGGCCCCCAGGCTTGTTCGGACCGAGTCACTTGCTGTGTTGGGAGGCTTGTTCGGAACATACCACCTAGGGAGGGGCCCTCGGGTCTGGCCAGTCCGAGTGGTAGGAGGATGAGCGGGGTCTGGCGTCTGGACCTGTTACTAGGGGACCTCGGGCGATACCATTCTCTTGTGGCAGAGAGGGGAGGCTCCAAGGGCTGGGACTGAGGGTGGCCCTGCCGGGCTGGACGCGGCTGGGGACACGCACAGGCAGGGGTTGAGGTCTAGGTCCCCGCGTCGCTGACCACTACCTCCTGCTCGCTGTGTGGGTTCTAGGCCCTGGTTCTGAGCTTGTTCTGCCCCGCTCCCCCGGGTATGGCGCTGACCGGGTCGACCCCGGCCCCGAGCTGGGAGGAGGATGAGTGTCTGGACTACTACGGGATGCTATCGCTTCACCGTATGTTCGAGGTGGTGGGCGGGCAGCTGACCGAGTGCGAGCTGGAGCTGCTAGCCTTCCTGCTGGACGAGGTCCCGGGTGCCCCCGGCGGCCTGGCCCGCGCCCGCAGTGGCCTGGAGCTGCTGCTGGAGCTGGAGCGCCGCGGGCAGTGCGACGAGAGCAACCTGAGGCTGCTGGGGCAACTCCTGCGCCTACTGTCCCGCCACGACTTGCTGCCGCACCTGGCGCGCAAGCGGCGTCGGCCAGGTATGGTGGAATGGGAGGGCGACCGACTTCCGCTGGGGAGAGGGCCTTGCTTTCGCTGGGCCTCCCCAGTGCCTGATATGAAGACAGCCATATCAGACAGTATGTGTCTCATCGCACTTTCCTCCTCCCAGGGTATCAATGAGAAACACGAGAGGGAGGAGGCATGGCTTTGGGAGGGGTGAGCTTGTGAAATTTGGCCACGTCAGTAGTGATGTTTGTGGCCACTGTTTACGGAGGGCTTACTTCATGCCGGGCATAGCAGTAAGTCCTTCTTCATGTGTACTATCACCTTATGACTCCCCACCCCCACCCCAGTAATCCTAAGTGGAAGTCCCGTCAGTGTCCCCACTGTACAGGGAAAGCACAGTAGGTTCAGAGAAGTTAAGCAGCTTGCCCACATATAACAGTTGAATCCTGTGTGTCTCTGGGAAATAGGGAACAGGAGGTACAGCTTGATGAGACTGACAAAATGTTTGTTCCCTGAGGTTTTCATTTAGTGGGGGTATCATACTATAGAGGGCTTCCCTAGTGGCTCTGTGATAAAGTATCCGCCTGCCAATGCAGGAGACACGGGTTCAATCCCTGGGTCAGGAATATCCTCTGAAGAAGGAAATGGCAACCCACTCCAGTATTCTTGCCTGGGGAATCCCATGGACAGAGAAGCCTGGAGGGCCACAGTCCATGGGGTTGCACAAGAGTTGGAGGTGAGCAGCGACTAAACGATATCAGACTATGAGACAGATGAATGACTTATTATTACTGTTATTTTAGTCTATGAAGATAATTTTATTTGAATGATTTACTTTTAGATGTGGTTATGGAAAGACTGAAGCAGAAGAGTGGAGCACAGAGAGTAGGAACTGTGGAGTGTTTCAGAGTGAAACGCCACCCCCTTAAGTTTTTATAACCAGTTAAGTCCTTTCCGAGAAGGTGACGTTTGAACTGAGGCTGCTGTACTGCCCGAGTGTCTAGATCTCAAGAGGAAAACATTCTAGGAATAGGGAAAGACAGACTGTCTAGTCCTGAGGTGGGACTGAGTTTGGCACTATCTGAGGCCAATGTGGCAGGAGCAGAGATGGAAATAAGGGCAGAGAGTAGTTGAGAAGCCGTGTCACACAGGAGCTTGCAGATAACACAGCTGGAATTCAGATCCTGCTAGTTTGTCTCCAGAGTTAATGCCCTTAACCCTTGTAAGGGAAGGACTCCTAGAGCAGTCCCGAGCAGGTGAGGAGCCCCTTGTGTGCTGAGGCTGTGAACTGTTGAGCCCTTGGCTGGGTTACTGGAGGTGCTGTGGCTAGTTTGGGGAGGGCGTTTGTGAACTTCCCTGTCTAGGGTAAGCCCATGGGGTTTGGATAACCAGGAGAAGGATAACCTTAAGGCAGAACTGACAGCATTTTGGGAAAAATGTGTCTGGAGGTCAGGCTCTGGAAGAGAAGATTTGGGGAGCTTGCAGGGGCCTGCCTACTCCTTAGGGCCTCAGGGAGACCCAGGGGTGGTTGGGAGCGCGTAGGCAGCGTTGCCTGAATCCTGACCATAACTCAGCTTACAGAATAGCTCTGACAGTTGGTGCTGCTGTAGACATGGATTGGGTGGCCCCAGGAGGTGATGAGTCTGCTATCCTGGGAGGCACGGAGCAGTTACTGGGCTGGAGGTGTTTGAGGAGGAGTGGCTGTCTGGGCTTTGACCTCTGGGGAACTCAGGCACCCTGTGGGGCAGGCTTTCATCTTTGGGGGGAGGGGTGAGAATTGGAGGCTGGGCCTGGGAGAGGCTGGAGGTTTCAAATACTTTTTTCCATCCCCTGCCCCATCCCCAGTGTCTCCAGAGCGCTACAGCTATGGCTTGTCCAGTTCTTCTTCACGGAGGATGGAGGGCAGCTGCCGTCGCCGTCGCCAGTCAAGCAGTTCTTCAAATGCTGAGCAGGGTCAGTGGGAGACAGGTGCGTGTCCCTCACTGGCCCTTCTGAACCCTCATGAACCTACCTTATCCTGACCCATCAAGAAAGGAGCCTGAGGGGTGATTTTGCCTGTTTCTCTTTTAAATGTATATATTTATTTTATTTTTGGCTGTGCTTGGTCTTCATTGCTGCACTCGGGCCTTCTCTAGTTGTGGCAAGTGCAGACTGCTCTAATTGGGGTGTGCAGGCTTCTCACTGCAGTGGTTTCTTGTTGCAGAGCGTGGACTCTAGGGTGCACGGGCTTCAGTAGTTGCGCAGATGGTCTCTGTAGTTGCAGCTTGTGGGCTCTAGAGCACAGTCTCAATAGTTGTGGTGCATGGGCTCAGTTGCCTCAAGGCCCATGGGATCGTCCCAGATCAGGGGTCGAAGCAGTGTCCCCTGCATTGTCAGGCGGATTGCTTGCCACCGGACCAACAGGGAAGTCCCAATTCTGTCTCATTTTCCTTTGTGTTTGTGTGTGGGTTTGTGTATTTATTGCTGCAAAGACCTGGGTCCAAAAGTAACCTGTGCAGTTGTCTCTTGTGGTTTTTTGTCGTTTAAGTGGCATCACCTTGTAGGTGTTATCCTTCACATGGCTGTATTTATTGGATGTGTTCCTGAGATTTATTCACATTGGGTTTCTAACTGGTTTTGTTACATTGCCATGGCAGTGAATTTATCTATTCTCCTCCCCTCTCCCAAGTTTTTAATCATTCAAATGTAATTTCAAATACACAGAGAAGTTGAAAGATTAGTACAGTGAACTTGTTCATATCTTTCACCTTGATTCAGTAATTTTAACGTTTTGCCAGTTTTGTTTTGTGTGTGTGTGTGTATGTAACTCTGTGGTTTTTTATTGAACTCTTTGAAAGTAAATTATAGGCATCAGGACACTTTACCCCTAAATTAGCAGGCATCTCCTGAGAATCAGGAGATTGTCTGATACCACTTCAAGACCATTATCATACCTGAGAAAGGGCATGAGCACTAATCCTCTGGTATCCTAATGAGCCTGTCTCAGATCTTCTCCATACTGTCTGGACTTTCAGGATCCACTGACAGATGTGTTGTTGTGCACTCAGTTGTTAGTCACCTTAATCTCTACTATAGAACCCCCACCCCCTGCCACCGGGTAGCTTTTTCTTTATTTCCTCATGACATTGACCAGGCCACTTGTTTTTTAGTGTCCTGATTGTTTCTGGATGTGTCTGATAATTTCTTGAGAGTATCTTTTAACTTATACCTCTGTCCTCTGTATTTTGGGAATGGTGTTTAGAGAGTTGGTTAGATTCAGGTTATGTGGATTTGGCCAGGATGTTCCTTGGTTGATGCCGTCAGCTTCACGTTGGAGCACATGAGGAGACCTGGTTTTCCTTTTGTGAGCGAGCAAGTTTGTTTACCTGGTTATCTGGTATATTTGCCCTTAGTACAGAGGTATTTTTCTCTTCGTGGTTAGTAGATAATCTGTGGGATGACATTTTTACCCGTCCTGTTCCCCAGCAGCATCCCCAGTGGGTTTAGCAGCCGTTGGAAATCTTTGCCTGAACCAGTTGTTGTACTGGTGTTCTCACGGTGATGATTTTCTGATTCTCTCCTGTGTCTGTTATCTGGCATTTTCTCAAAAGGAGTTTTAACTTTACTCTTTGCTTCCATCCATCCCTCCCTCTCTTTTCCAAGTGAGGAGTGTCACCATGGACTCATATATACTTGTGTGTTTAAAGTGTTAGAATCAGTTATTCTTCCTGATGTTCAAATTGGCTAGCTCCTGTGTCTTTTTGGTGTGTCTGCTTCGTTCTTTGAGTGCTTCTTGGTTTGTAGGTAGGACTGCAGGATGTCCTGGGTTCCCTTGTATTTTCCTTCCCCAGCCCTGGAATCAGCTGTTTCCAGAAGCCTGGTTTCTCTTAGAGGCAGTGGTATTTAGAGACCAAGATTCAGGGGCTGAGTAGGTGCATTGTTTCTAGGCTCTTACAGTGAACCAAACTAGAAACTGTGCCTTTAAATACAAATTCATGTTAGTATTTTCAGTTCAAAATTAACATTACAAGGACCTTTTTTTTTAGTTTGTTTTCCTGACTGCACTGAGCTGGCTTGTGGGGATTTTAGTTCCCTGACTAGGAATTGAACCTGCATCATTGGCAGTGAAATCACAGAGTCCTAACCACTGGACTGCCAGGGAAGTCCTTACAAGGACATTTTTATCTTAGTCTGAAAGTCTTGGTAACATTAAGACATGGACTTATTTGCTTCATTTTACAACAATAATAAAACAATTTCAAACTTAAGAAGTGCTAACCATGTCTATTGAATGAAACATAAGATTTTTTTGTGTGATTTTTGTTTTCAGAGTATATCCTACTAAGAGTTTATGGTCACAATATTCTTCCTAGTTACTTAAAATCCTTTTCTCCTGTTGTGTGTTACTTATTCTATATATGTGTAGATTCATTTGTTTCTGTTTAATTTTATGCTCTATTTTGCCTCCTTATTTTTTTGAGTATGTCATAAAACAGTTACATGATTCCAAAGTCAAATCTAAAATATGCAGAAAATATGTTCTTAGAAGTATCGTTTCTTTTGTTGTCTCTTTTTCCTCCCAGTAGATAATCAATTTCATTTCCCCTATAGACTTATAGTGTTTCATCTTGCAGAAATAGCAAAAAATGTATACATCTTGTTTCCTCTCCTTTTTTATATAGAATGTAGCAAACTGTAGCTACTTGCTTTCTTTCACTCAGCAATCTATTTGGAAACTCCCCTGTGCACTTTTTGTCAGACATTTACATTGTTTTCAGGTTTGCATGGTTAGAAACTATAAACAGAGCTCCAGGCTCCCGCAGCTGTTGTCCTGCCTGTTTCCTGGTGTGAGTAGTCAGGGTTTCTCTAGGGTCACACCTGAGGGTGGAACTGCCAGGTGGGGTGTGCTCACCTGTCCTACATGATGCTTACTTGTCTGTACTCTCCATCTTCTGGCCCAGGAAGCAGAGGGGCTCACCCAGGGTCCCCCAGCCCAGAGTCCAGACTTGAGCGCTTCCTTGGGCTCCCATCTTGATGCTCCACCTGTCATCTGGTCCTCAGCCTACCTCATCTTTCTCTCCTCAGGTTCTCCCCCAACTAAGCGACAGCGGCGGAGTCGGGGCCGTCCCAGTGGTGGTGCCAGACGGCGGCGGAGGGGGGCTACCACCACTCCCCAGCAGCAGCAGGAGCCAGCCCGGCCCACCTCAGAAGGCAAAGTGACCTGTGGTAGGTGTTGGTGTGTGCCTCGGGGAGTGCATGTACAGTGTAGAGCTGGAGGCGGGTGAAGCAGCCCCCCGTCTGACACCCAGGGGGTGGGCAGCGGCTCGGGCACCTGTTCAGCACAGCAGAATTCTTGCCCTTTCTGTAGCCATCTTGGTGGTCTACCTCCCACCCGTAGTTGAAGGATTATGTTGTGTGTAGCCTTCTCCAGGAGGCCTTTCCTGACAATCCCTTACCTTCATTTTCATTTTTTATTGGAAGAGCCAAGCAGAGCCTGAGAGGTTGGGCTTGGCAGGCCTCAGGGCAGATGGGAGTTAGATTTTATACTAGAAGTCAAGTCTTTCCAAGGGAGTTTTTCTTTTAGCGTGGCAGTAAGGTGAACTCTGATTCCATCTAGAAAATCAGTGAATGAGTTAGAATTTGCACAGTGTTTAGAACACTGCTGGACAGGCACATGCTCTGCCAGGTACCTGGGAAATACAGGCAACAAAGGGGAAGCAGGGACCTGAGTGGAGTGGCTTCAAGTCTAACACGGATGGGGCTGAGGTCTGGCCTGGGGTAGTGGCATTGGAGAGGCGAGAAGGAGGTGAACCTATGGAAATAAACCATAGAGCTGACTGGACCTGCAGACTTGTTGGGTTGGGTGGGGTAGGGGACTCCGCTGTGCAGACTCATGAAGACCTTCCCATGAGAAGTTCTCACTGGTTGTGAGGAGAGGACTCACTCTCTCACACTCCCACATGCTGCTCTGGTACCCCTTCTGAGTGGGACAAGGCTCGGTCACAGGGTATCAGCTAGTGAGAGGCTCAGGCTGGACTGGGTGGGGATGGGATCACAAGTGGGAAGATTGAGGGGGAGTGGCAGCACTCTGCATTCCCCAGGAGACCTCAGCCTCCAGTGGGGGCGGGAGGCCTTCCTCCTCACCTGCAGAGCCTCCACCCCTCAGGAGCGCATGCTCTGCCTCCTCTCGGTGCCCAGTTCGGCCCCCCAGGCCCTGGGCACCAAAGCCACCCCGTAGCCGAGGCTGCAGATACCTGCCCTGGGTGCTGTCAGGAGGAGCAGACCAGCAGAACCAGCCGTGACCCCAGAGGGCCCCCACGTGAGGGGGTGGCTGCTTGGTTGTGACTCTTCCCTAGTCAGGTGGTAATTAGGGCCACCCCGTGGCTGGGGGCCCGGAGAGCCTCTGCCTCCCTGGGGAGCAGGCCAAGCTGAGGCCAGGGAGCGGTCTTGCTGCTGGAGGCTTCAGCGTCTTGACTGAGGGTGGGGAGGTGGTTAACCTGGGTGTGACCGGTTCCTGATGTAGGGGATGAGTGAGCAGGTCTGACTGCTGACTCACCAGGCAGGGTGGGGCCGGCGTGAGGCTCTCCCCTGTAGGGCCCAGGTTTTCTCCCCTGAAAATGGAGATGGCTTAGTCTTGGGGTTGGAAGGAGGCCCTCCAGACCTGAGGAAGGGGGGCCCCCCTCCTCACCTGTGCCACCCGTGGGGTTGGAGCCCCCAGTCAACGGCACTCCGCTGAGGGATAGAACCAAAGTGAACTCCTGAGGGCCCCAGAGTGTGAGGAATGGGCCCTGGGGGATCCTGGACTCAGCCACGGGACCTCTGAGTTTCCTCATCCCTCGTCCACTGTGCTCTGTGCTGAGCGTGCTACTCCGGACCTTGAGTCCTCAAGATGGCCCCTGAGGTAGAGATACCGTCCACCATCGTGTGGAGCGGACAGGCTGGGCAAAAGCCTGGGTTTGTTCATTTGGTTGTCACACGCGTTTATAGAGCACTGACTATGTGCTCACATCCCATAGACGGGACGGGAGGCCCTGCCCTCACGGGGCTTGTATTCTGGTGGGAGGAGAAAGCTAAGAGAAGGAAGAGAGAGACTGACGATGTCAGCTGTGGAGAGAAACCAGCAGGGACAGGGCATAGAGAATGATGGGAAATGCAGTTCTAGATGGATTTTCAGGGTAGGGTGGTCTAGGAATGCCTCTCAGAAGACAGGGAGAGAGGCAGTGGGTGTGGATGGCCGAGGAAGGGTGTTTCAGGTTGAAGAGACAGCGGGAGCTGAGACCTGAGCAGGGACATGTCAGTGGTGGAGCGGAAGATGGCGAGCCTGGAGCAGGGGGAGTGCGGGGGCGGTAAGGAGGCCAGGGCAGGAGAGTGACCAGGGGCCTGTCCTGCAGAGCCAGTGAGCCTCAGGCCAGGCCTTTGCGTCTTTTAAATGATGGGAAGCAATTGGAGGGCTTGAATGACAGGCTGAGCTTTGCTTCCACTTCCCCCCGCCCTCAGTCTCTTTGCCCATCCCCTCATCTGTTTCTGGATAAGAAACAGAAGCAGACAGACTAGCATTAAGAACCTCAACCCCGGGCTCCCCAGCACCCAGCCTCTGCCACTGTCAGGCCATGGTTTCATTAGCCACGTTGTTTTGGAGTCAGTTCCAGGTGTCCTGTAGTTTCAGGGGTAGGTTTTTCACTGTGTATCTCGAGAAGATATGAATTGAGTTCCCTGGTGGTCCAGTGGTTAGGACTCAGACTTGGCGCTTTCCCTGCAGTGGCCCAGGTTCAATCCCTGGTCAGGAAACTAAGATCCTGCAACCTGCACAGCTCAGCATCTGCCCGCTGCCTTCCCCCCGGCCAAAAAAAAACTCACAAAGGAAAACCCAGTAACTTCTTACTCTTAAATGTCTTCTCAGTGCCTAAATGTTTAATTATTCTAAATATTGGTGCTCTTGAGTCTCTCCTAATCTATCGGATCCACCCTGCCCATGCACCAGCACCACCCCCCACCCCCACCCCCTGTCTTGTTCCTCCCCCACCCGCCTTGCATTGTATTTGTTGAAGGTAGTTGTGTGGTTGTGTTTCCCAAAGATTGGATTTTGCCAACTACATTCTGCGATAGGATTGACTGACCATGTTCCTCTGTTGTCTGTTTTTCCTAAAAATTGATAGTTGGGCCTGGAGAGGCCTGATCAGATTCTGGTTTGATTTTTTTTTTTTTTTTTAATTTTGGCTGTGCTGTGCGGCTTGCAGGATCTTAGTTCCCTGACCAGGGATCAAACCCCCCGCCCTCAGTAGTGAACACGTGGAGTCCTAACCACTGGACCGCCAGGGAAGTCTCTTTTTTTTTCCCAAGTTCACTTCAGTGGCCTGTGTCCCCACAGTTCCTCCCTGTCCATTAGTTCAGGAAAGTTGAAGGACTTCTGCCTATGCCTTGGGGAAGAACCTGGAGCCGGGGTAGGGCGGGCTGTTGTCCAGAGGAGGTGCTGGCGTTGGGGGACAGAGTCTGTCCCGGCTGCTCTCCACTGGGTACCCATCCCGTTGGTCCCCAGCTTTTCCTGTTACTAACTCCCGGAGGGGGGACCTGAGTGAGAGTCGTCTCTGGGCTCCAGCCATATGCAGCACACGGTCTGGCACGCACGGTGGCTTACCTGCTCTCCCGGGGCCTGTGTCCCTCAAATGTTCCCCGATTCCCCACTGGAAAGCCCCTCCCATTCCCTTCTGGGGCCCATTTTGCCCCTGAAGAGAGACTGATGCAGTGTGGGGTAGGGGAGCCAAGGGGGTGCTGGTGCCCAGTTGAGTGCAGGAGGCAGGAGCAGCTCTCTTCTCTAAGAAAACCTGGCCCCGCCCTCCACCCTGGGGGCAGGCAGCGTTTCCTACCTGTGGAGAGGGACCGCAGGCAAAAGCTCCATGTTCCTGGCCCGAGGAAACTATTCAGCTACCTCTGGCCTTCCCCCAGTGCTCCCTGGCTCTGTTCCTGACCCCCCTGCTTCTTGGTGTCCTGAGGCCACTTCCTTCCTGCTGCTTGCAGAGGGCTCATTACCTGCCAGGCACTGACCTCAGTCTGCCCTTTACCTGCATCCAGCCTTGTCATCCTCACAGTGGCCCCATGAGAACAGGTGCTGGGGTGAGGTGGTTTTATGGAGGAGGCCACCAAGGTGCGGAGATGTGCGGTAAGCTCGGAAGACCCCAGACTTCCCGCCTCCCCAGCCTACCAGGGCGCAGTCAGCCCGGCCCCTCCAGGTGTCCCCTTGTACCCTTTTCCAGCGTGATCCGCCCGTTCTGTCCCCCGGCCTATGAATGCCCCAAGTTCATGCTCTGCCTCTGGGCTTTCACAAACACTGATCTCTCTTGTGGGAAAGCCGCTGTTCTCTTTTCACTGCTTGTTTGCCTCGACCTCCTTGTCCTCCTTCACGTTGCATTTCCAATGTCATTTCCTGGAGAGGTTGTCTCTGATCATTCTGATCTAAATTACAACTCGCACTCTATACTTTTCTCTCCTGACCCTTGGAATGTCTTTTAATTATAGACTTCTGTGTATGGTTGTGTGAGAGGCAGCACACGGTTTAGGGATAGTTGAGAGCTTGGGCTCTGGAGGCAAGCATCTAGGTTGGAATTCCAGCTCTGCCATTTCCTGCCTGTGTGGCCTGGGGCAGGTGACTCACCCTCTCTGCCTGAGTTTCCTCGTCTACAAAAGGGGACAGCAGCACAGCCTCATAAGGTTGCAGGCATCATCAAAAGGGTCAGCAGGTGTGAATGAGTACTTGGTGCAGTAAGTACTGAGTGTCACGTGTGTGCGGTGGGCTTCCCAGGTGGCACAGTGGTAAAGAATCCGCCAGGCAGTGCAGGAGATGCAAGAGATGCGGGTTTGATCCCTGGGTTGGGAAGATCCCTTGGAGTAGAAATGGCAATCTGCTGCAGTATTCTTGCCTGGAAAATTTCATGGACCGAGGAGGCTGGCGGGCTACAGTCCATGGGGTCGTGAAGAGTCAGACATGACTGACCAAAGCACAGCACGCAGGGTGTGACCGCACAGAGTGCTCCTTGGTTGCGGCTCACAGGTCTTACAGTCCCACTTGTGTCTCCCCAGCGCTCCTGGCACTTAGTAAATGTCTGTTAAACGGAAGAATGAATGGGATGTGCGGGTCCCCCCTGGTCCAGTCCTCCTTCCACCCCAACCGTGCCCGTTGGGCTCTGTGTGAACAGATAGGCTTTCCCACATGTCTAGTAGCCAGCTGTGCTGAGGAGAAATGCCAGCTGGGGGGCGGTTCACCTGGGCGGCTGCAGGCCCCAGGCTGCCGGTGAGCCAGGCCTTGGTGGGTGACGGGCATTCTGGGCAGAGGAGATGGCCAGCTCATTCTGTGAGTAAGGCTTGTGCTGGGAGCACTTCCCTTGTGACTGGAGGGCAGGGTATGGAGGATGGAGCTGGGATTGCAGGAGGAGACAAGGGAGGACATTGGCTTGGGCCCAGGTGAGCAGGCACAGGGCTTAGGCAGGGGCCATGGGGGTAGAGGGGAGTGTCGAAATCACAGTTCCTGTTTTTGGGGTGCCTTCTGTGCCTAGGCTCTGGGTCGAATGCTTCATGCGTTGCCTAATTTGATCCTCATGACCCCGTCGTGCAGCAGGGACCTCTTGTTTGTTTATGTTTTTCAGATGGGGAAACAGGCTCAGAGAGGTGAGGTCACATGCCCAAGGCCCCACAGCTAGAGAGTCGCAGAGCCGGGACTCGCCTCAAGGTCTGTCATTCTCCGCCACCTGGCTCTGTGCCTCTGCTGCTGAGCACCCCCGTGTGGCCTTGGACAGGTGCTGCTCCCCCCACCCCACCCCGCCCCCTGGTCCCCTGCTTCCCAGCTCATGCCTGTTGAGGGCCTGGTCAGATACTCAGAGGCGTCAAGGATGTGGGCCCAGAGATCTTGTCTGATGCTAGGATGGAGGGAGCCAGGCCTGAGTGTCGTGGGAAGTCTTGGGGGTCCAGGCTGGAAAGGTTTTCCTAGGCCTCGAGCAGAGAGGGTGAGTTTCCCCTCGAGGCAGAAAGAGGAAGCGTTTGGGGTTTGGGGTGGGAGGAGGAAGTGGGTGGTGCTGAGAAGTTGCCTGGGGAAGCGGGGACCTGCCTGCTGCTTTCTGCTCTGCGGCTGACACAGTCTTTGAAAGGTGAAAGGAGTCAGGGGCCTGACACTCCCCTCCCAGAGCTTCAGCAGCCTCATCTGTCAAAGAGGGTGAACGTGCCCCTGCATCCGTGCTGCTGGTGCCTGCCGTTCTGTAGCACCCACTGATGGATGGTCGTCTGAACAACCCTCTCCAGGAGGGACTGTCCTCTGGTTTAGGCAAGACCCTGGGCTCAAGAGAGGTGGTGACTCATTCCAGGTCACATAGCTAGTGCCTGAAGGCTCTTGGGGCGGGATCAGCTCCACTGACCTGAAGCTGCTGTCTGGGCCTGGGAGGGTCCCTGCCCTCTGACCCTCGCACTGTCACGCGCTGCCATTCCCTGCCCGTGGGACCTTGGGCAGGTCACTTCTCCTTGCTTTCATTTGTTGTTCAGTTGCTAAGTCATGTCTGACTCTTTGCGACCCCATGAACTGCAGCAGGCCAGGCTTCCCTATTCTCACCATTTCCTGGAGTTTACTCAAACTCATGTCCGTGAAGTAAGTGATGCTATCCAACCATCTCATCCTCTGTTGTCCCCTTTTCCTCATCTGGCTTCATTTCCTTATCTGTAAATTGGGGGGATACTAGGGCCTGCCTCACAGGGTCCTTTGAAGATTAAATGAGTTCATATGACTCTGCTGCTTGTCATTTCCAGCTTACACCTGATCATCAGGGCAGCCTGTGTTGTGAGTGGGTATCAGTAGTCAGCAGTCAGATTCACAGGTGGGAGTTCAGTCATTCCACTGAACTGAGGGGAAGTGATACGCCTGAGGTCACATTTATAGGGATGGCCTTGGAAGTCCCACGTCCCACCCCCTGCCCAGAGCTGCCACCTCATTTGGGTGGATGTGGGCAGGGTTATAAGTGACAGACACACCTCAGACTGGCTTAAGCAGAAAGGAAATTGATCAGAGCTGAAAATCCAGGTGCTCCATGTACACATGATGAACTCAGGAGTCTTTTCCTGTCTGTCCCTGGCCTTGTATAGGTTTCCTTCTCCCCGCCCCTGGCAGAATAGCCCCCAGCAGGCCTGGGCTCAGAGCCCACCTTCTGGGCAGCCTTTGTGGAACTGAGAGTGCCTGCTTCTGTAGAGCCAGCCCAGTTTGGCCTTGAGTCTCCTGGGCCTGGTGACTGCCTGGTGGGTGGGGGGCTGGGGATATGGTTGGCCCCACATGAATCTCACTGTTTGGGGGCAGAAGAGGGGGACGGCTGGTTACCTAAAAGCCAGTCCATTCATTCATGCGTTGGTTCTGTCACAAATGTGTATTGAGTACCTACTACGTGCCACGGGGCTACCTATACAAGCGAACAAGAAACAAAATTCCCTTCAGGGAGCTCACATTGGGGGCAGATAGGTGATTAGCTTGACAGTGAATGAAAGCTCGGGGTGGGTTAGAAGATGCTAAGTGCCGGGGGAGGAAATGGAGCAGAAATGGAATGGGGTCTGGGAAGTGCAGAGGCCTGGGGGCGGTGGTAGATTGGATGGTCAGAGTAGGATCACTGGGAAGGCGGCGTTTGAACCTGAAGGAAATAAGAGAGTAAGTCCTGCAGACAGTGGGGAGAGACCATCCCTAGCTGGAGGACGGGAGGGCCAGAGCCAGGTGGAATCTGCGGGGTGTTGGGGGGAGGAGCACGGAGGTGGCGAGGCTGGAGTGGGGCACGTGAGGGGAAGCGCAGGGCCACCAGGTCAGGAGGTAGCAGGTCAGACCACAAGAACAAAGCTGAGTGAGGGTGTCACCCACACTTGGGTGTGGTTACCAGGAGGAGGAAGGATGTGGGGCCAGGGCAGTGCTACTCACGCTGAGGCGCAGTGGGGAGGGGAGGGCGGGTGGCGGCCCCTCCCTGACCAGTCCCTCCTCCTCCACAGACATCCGGCTCAGGGTGCGAGCAGAGTACTGTGAGCACGGGCCAGCCTTGGAGCAGGGCGTGGCCTCGCGGCGGCCCCAGGCACTGGCACGGCAGTTGGACGTGTTTGGGCAGGCCACCGCGGTGCTACGCTCCCGGGACCTGGGCTCCGTGGTGTGCGACATCAAGTTCTCCGAGCTCTCCTACCTGGACGCCTTCTGGGGTGACTACCTGAGCGGTGCCCTGCTGCAGGCCCTGCGGGGCGTGTTCCTGACTGAGGCGCTGCGCGAGGCAGTGGGCCGGGAGGCCGTCCGCCTGCTGGTCAGCGTGGACGAGGCCGACTACGAGGCTGGCCGGCGCCGCCTGCTGCTGATGGAGGAGGAGGGGGGCCGGCGCTCGCCCGAGGCCTCCTGATCCTGGATGCGGCAGGACTGACCCCACCTCCTCGCCTCTGGGCCGCCTCCTCCCTGGAGGACGTCGACCATCTCTGCCCCTAGAGGACTGTCACTCCAGCGGCGCGCCGAGGACTGCGACAGACACCAGGCCCCTCGCCAGACCCTCCCACAGGATGTGGGCTCTGAGGCCTAAACCACTTCCAGCCGAGTTTCCTTCCCAGCCTCCCCTACCCCCCACTCCACCCTGAGGTGTGTTCCTTCAGCTTCAGGAGGCCAGGGGCTCAGGCATGCAGATCTGAAAGGAAGGGAGGCATAGCCCCTCTCACCAAAGGCCCCTTGCACATTTTCTCCCAACCCTGGGCTGTGTGTGTGCACCCACACTACCCTCTCTGAAACCACCCCTGGGCGCCTGCCCTGGCCTGCTCCACTTACTTCTTTGGCCTTCGGGCTTCTCTCTCAGGATCTCTGATTATACAGTCCCTTAGCCCTGAGCTTCAGTCACACCAGTGGGCACTGGAGCTGGGGTACACCTGGGGCCTGCTCACGTTGCCCACACATCTCTACAGCCAGCTGGGGCTCCACCCACGAACCTGGCCTCCACTTTCTCCTGCTTCCTGAAGCTGGACACAGACTTGCACACAGATCTATGCCCAGGGTGTCACGTGTGTGTCGCAGCCACATCAGACCAAATGTGTTATTTCCTAGGAGGCCAGGGCAAGGATCCAGCTTCCTTCTCAGAAAAGGGGGAGGCAAAGGCTTGGGGCTATTGGCCAAGGCCTTGTACCAATGGCACCAATAAAACTGCCCTGGCTGGGGCACAGGTGGGCAGCAGGGCTGTATTCTTTCTTCATGGGCTGGAGGAAGGAGCTGGTGAGAGCCAGGGCCAGGCATCAGTCCCAGAGTTCCTGGCCTGGTGTCGGGCTGGAGGGTGGGCAGGATGCTGGACCATCATGTGCTGGCTGCTGCCCCAGGCTTGCCCTCCTCTGCTTGGCTTCAGTTTCATCTATCGAAGGAGGAGATACTGCCTTGGAATCACAAAGGCTCTCCCAGGCTTACTCACACATGCTTTGCTCCTGTGTATTCTGGGGAGTGCTGGCATTTTTAACCCTCAGTGAGGTGGGCCAGCTTCTTATCTCCCAAGGCCAACAGAGTTCCAAGGGTTTGGAAACCAAAGGGCTCAGCAGCCAGTTCTCTGCCTAGAAAGCATCTCCAAGTGGCTCTCCACCCCTCACACCTTCTAGGCAGTTATCTTAAAACCTGGATCTCTGTTCCTCCTCCTGAGGGCAAGCATTTCTTCCTGGTATCCTGTGGCTACAGCTGAAGTTGTAGCTTCTTACTCTTTACCCACTCCTTGTTTAAGACTGTAGGAACTCAAGTTTCTTACACAATATCCAGGGTTTTACTTCCTGAGGGAGAAGGGGCCCAGGGCTGGGGATGGGGTGGGCAAGGGTTCCCAACTGCTGGCTTTTCTTGGGGGAAAGCATGTGCTTCCCATACCTGAGAGTCCCTTGGACTGTGGGGAGATCAAGTCCTAAAGGAAATCGGTCCTGAATATTTATTGGAAGGACTGATGCTGAAACTCCAATACTTTGGCCACCTGATGCAAAGAACTGACTCATTAGAAAAGACCCTAATGCTGGGAAAGGTTCAAGGCAGGAGGAGAAGGGGATGGCAGAGGATGAGATGGTTGGATGGCATCACCAACTGGATGGACAGGAGTCTGAGCAAGCTCTGGGAGTTAGTGAAGGACAGGGAAGCCTGGCGTGCTGCAGTCCATGGGTGGGAAAGAGTTGGACACGACTGAAGAGACTGAACTGAACTGAAAACCTGCACATGGGAACCTGTCCTGGACTCCTTACCTGTGTTGATAGACAGGGATACAGTGGCAAGTCCAGGAGTTGAATCCTGCCCGGGAGTCAAGACCTGGTCCATCCCAGACTGTCTCCATTTATCTTCTCTGGGCTCCTAAATAAGATTTATTTAATACTTTGCCACTCTGTGTAAGGTAGGGATTTTACCATTTTTGACAGGAAATGGGTTCAGAGAGTGAAAGTGACTTGCCTGAGGAGTAGAGAAGTACTGAGATGGAAAACAGCTCTCCTCGCCGTTGCAGGCAGGTTGGGGAGGCAAGCTGGGGCTTCCACGAGCTTTCTCCTTCCCTCAGCTAGAGGGCTCGGCTGGGGTGGGAATAGGCTTTGTTTTCACGACCTTTCAAGATTTGGAACCCCTGCGGTAGTCGGGTGGGAGCTGCTCTTTGTCCTCGCCTCCCCCGCATTTCACTTCTCCCTCAGGCTCCCACCCTGAATTTAGGAATGGTGGGCCCCGCCCATTTACTGTACAAGATTCAGGCCCTGGCCCTGCCCCAACCTCCACACCTAGGCCCCCTTCAGTTCCCTGTTAAAGCTCAGCCCCGCCCCATTCCTTAGGCCTTCCCTACAGGCCCCGCCCCATTATTTAGGCCCCGCCCGCTCCACTTTTTTCATGGGGGCCGTTGGGAGGGAAGTGTGTATTTTGTGGCACGTGCACACCGGAAGTAAGTGATCCTGACCTCGAGGCCAAGCGAGCCTGAGGCCTCCGGAGCCTGCACAGGCGCAGTGCATGCCGGGAATCCATGGTGGCGGGAACCTCGAGGCAGTGTCTCGCGCTTCCAGAATGTCCCGGAGCGTTGGCCTGGGCTTGCTGGAACCCGCGTCTGGTGTTTCCCAGAGTCCTGAGGCTGAGAAGTGGATAAAACTCAGGTTCTGAGAACAACCGGAGAGTTCAGAGAGCTTCGGAACTCTAGAAGGATTCTTTGGAGCAGGACGTAGACAGGCTGCAGCCAAGAGAAATAGGGGCCTGTGGGAGTTCAGAGGAAGGCGGACCATGATTTCACAGAGGAGATGAACCGGGAGCTGGCTCTTGAAGGACGAGTAGGAGTTCAGTAGACTGACAGAGAAGGGCCATTTCAGGCAGAGCGCGTTCCTCGAGGAGGCCTTGGGAACGTTCCTGAATGGGATGTGACAAGACAGAGTCAAAGGTAAGTTGCAATGCAGTCAGCCCCGCCCTCTTTCGGTCAGCAGTCATCTGCTACCACAGTAACGGCCGACACCCAGGGGCCCCCGACAGTGACCCCAACGGTGTGAGGTGGTTGGGGAGGCAGGCTTGGTGTGCCTGGAGCTGGGCCTCACATGTTCCCCTACTCCTAAGGGGGCCCCGGCCTGGGGCTGGCTGACCCCTGCTGGGGACACTGAGAGTACTCTAGCCTCAGGGTGCTGGTTCTGGACCGCTCCTTTTCTGGTGGGGGAGCCAGACAGGACACCGTGGGTCACAGCCCAGAGTGGCCAATGACTGAGATGACCCCCAGGAAGGCTTCATGGATTAGAAAGCTCCCTTTTCATTTGATGAAAAGTTACCAGGACTTCCCTAGTGGTCCAGTAGCTAAGATTTCAGGTTCCCAATGCAGGGGGCCCAAATTCCATCCCTGGTCAGGGAACTAGATCCCATATACCACAACTAAAGATCCCACATGCTACAACTAAAATCCAGTGCAATCAAATAAATAAAATATTTTTTAAAAAATTACTGCCACCAGCACCAAGATACTTTTTAATTGTGAAATATAACATTCATAAAAGTGCATAAAAATAAATGTACAGTTAAAAAGCTGTTGTAAAACACCTGCCCCATGAGAAGACATCCATTAGTAGCACCCTAGTAGTCCCCACCCCCTTTCTGTCATGTGCTCCCTCCTGATCACATCCCTCCTGGTTCCCTAGCTAGAAATACTATCCTGGCTCTTAGAGTAATAATTCCCTGCTTTTAAGTTTTTAGCTTTGTGTCACTCAATGAAATAGTTAATTTTCTCTTTTTTAACTTGATATAAATAGAATTGAACAATATGTGTCCTGTTGCCTTTGGTTTCTTTTGTTCAGTGTTGTGCTTGTGAGATTCTTCCACGTTTTGTTTATTTGTAGTTGACCCATCTTTATTGCTGCGTAGTATTCATTGTGAGCTTCGCAGGTGGCTCAGTGGTAAAGAATCTGCCTACCAATTCAGGGTTTGATCCCTGGGTCAGGAAGATCCCCTGGAGGAGGAAATGGCAACCCACTCCAGTATTCTTGCCTGGGAAATCCCGTGGACAGAGGAGCTGGGCGGACTATAGTTCATGGGGTCAAAAAGAGTTGGACCCAACTTAGTGACTAAATAGCTGCAGCAGTATTCACTGGATGATTATCCCACAGGTAGTTCATGCATTGCACTGGGGGTGAACATTGGGTTTTTAGCAGTTGGAGCTGTAATAAATAATGCTGCTGTGAACATCTGTACACTTTTTTTTGATGGACAAATGCTTACATTTCTGTTGGGATGTACTTAGAAGAATTGGAGAATTCCTGGGTATGCACAAGGGTTTTGGTTGACACTGCCTGATTAGTTTCCTATGACTGCTGTAACAAATTGTCACAAGCCTAGTGGACTAACTCAACGTAACTGTGTTCTCTCACTGTTAGGCAAGAGGTCTAACAGTCAAGGTGTTGGCAGGCCCGTATTCCCTCTGGAGTGTCTAGGTGAGAATTTGTTCCATGCTTCCTCCAGCTTCTGGTGGTTTCCAGCTGCTGGTGGTTTCCAGCATCCCTAGGTTTGTGGCTGCGTTACTGCAATTTCTGCCTCTGTAGTTACACTGCCTCCTGTTCTGTCAGTGTTAATCTCCCTTTGCCTCTCTTTTATAAGGATACATGTGATTGCATTTAGGGCTCATGAGAATAATCCAGAATACCAGAATAGTCTTATTTCAAAATCTTTAATCACATCAACAAAGTCCTTTTTGCCACGTAAAATAACATTCACAGGCTCCAGGGATTAAGCCATGGACATTTTTTTTCTTTTTAAAATTTATTTTTATTTTGTGGCCCTGCTGAGAGACATGCAGGATCTTAGTTCCCTGACCAGGGTTTGAACCTGTTTCGCCTGCAGTGAAAGGGCAGAGTCCTGGGACTTTCCTGGTGGCCCAGTAGTTAAGAACCCACCTGCCAACACAGGGGACATGGGTTCAATCTTTGGTCTGGGAAAATTCTACATGTCTCACGGCAACTAAGCCTGTGTGCCATAACTGCTTATCCCACACTCTTTGCCCAAGAACCGTGACTGCTGAAGCCCGGAAGCCTAGAGCCTGTGTTCCACAACAAGAGAAGCCACCGCACCGGAACTAGAGAGCAGCCCCCACTCGCCGCAACCAGAGAAAGCCCATGCACAGCAACGAAGACCCAACACAGCCAAAAAAAAAAGGGGGGCAGATTCCTAACCACTAAACCACAAAGGAATTCCCTTGAGGGATGTTTTTTGGCCTGCTACACTAAAAAACTTCTTTTCTAATGTGTTTATAGCAATTTACTATCCCACCAGCACAGAGTTAAAATTCTCTTTGCTTCACATCCTTGCCAATACCTGGTGCTATCAGATAGTTTTTAAGTTTTTAAATTTTTAATTGGAGAATAATTGCTTTAAAATATTGTATCTGGAGAAGGAAATGGCACCCCACTCCAGTACTCTTGCCTGGAAAATCCCATGGACGGAGGAACCTGGTAGGCTACAGTCCATGGGGTTGAGAAGAGTCGGACACGACTGAGTGACTTCACTTTCACTTTTCACTTTCATGCATTGGAGAGGGAAATGGCAACCCACTCCAGTGCTCTTGCCTGGAGAATCCCAGGGACAGGGGAGCCTGGTGGGCTGCCGTCTGTGAGGTCACGCAGAGTCGGACACGATTGAAGCGACTTAGCTGCAGCAGCAGCAGCAGCACTGTGTTGTATATACAGTATATCAACATGAATCAGTCGTAGGTATACATATGTCCCTTCCCTCTTGAACCTCCCTCCCACCCATCAGACACTTTTAATTTTGCTAATCTGATAGACATGTGGCAGTATATCATTGTGGTTATCTTTCTTCTCCCTGATAATTAATTTCTGCTTATTCTTGAATGAGGAATAGTAGATATTTGGGTGCATAGAATGGGCTATTATAGACAGGTGGAATAGCGTGTATGAAGGTCTCAGTAGTCATTTGCTTAAATTGAGTAAGAGGTTGCTTTTTTTTTAAGCATTAAGTTATTAAAAGCAAAAAAGTATGCAGAGAGATAAATGGAACAAAATCAAAGATAAATAAGATGGTCCAGAATGAGGCTCTGGCTGGGCTGGTCAGAGAGAGGAACCAGGAAGGGGTCTGGCCAGCTGGCAGAAAACAGAGGGATCAAGGGAGTGGAGCTCTCTCTAAGAATTGATGCTATAGGTGTGATGACAGCAGAGGCCTGCCAGACTTGGAAGGCAGGTGCTGGGATCAGAGCCCAGGGTACAGGATTTTGAACATGGAAGACAATACTGTGGTTCAAACCAGGGATTTTTGAATTTATTTTTTAATTGAAGTGTAGTTGATTTACAGTTTCGTGTTAATTTCTGCTATATGCAAATGATTGTTATACATACATATACATTCTTTTTTTTATATTCTTTTCCATTATAGTGTAACATAGGATATTGAATAGAGTTCGCTGTGCTATACAGTAGGACCTTGTTGCTTATCTATTCTATACATAATAGTTTTCGTCTGCTAATCTCAAACTCCCAGTCCTCCCCATATGTCTTTGAGTCTTTTTCTGTAAAACCAGGGGCTTTTAATTTGGGATCCAGAGAGTCCTGTGTTACTATCGTGGCTCTGTCCCTTTATTAAATGTCACCCATGACTTTTCTCCTTCCCTCATCCCCCAAGTCATTCAACAGTCATTTACCAACATGTACTTCTCTTGTAGGGCAATGCCAAAGAATGTTCACACTACCGTACAATTGTGCTCATTTCACATGCTAGTAAGGTTATACTCAAAATCCTTCAAGCTAGGCTTCAACAGTGCATGAACTGAGAACTTCCAGATGTGTGAGCTGGCTTAGAAAAGGCAGAGGAAACATATCAAATTGTCAGCATTCGTTGGATCAAAGGGAAAGCAAGGGAATTCCAGAAAAACATCTACTTCTGCCTCATTGACTCTGCTAAAGCCTTTGTGTGGATCATAACAAACTGTGAAAAATTCTTAAAGAGATGGGAATACCAAACCACATTACCTGCCTCATGGGAAACTTGTATGCAGGTCAAGAAGCAACGGTTAGAACCTTATATGGAAAAACTGGTTCAAAACTGGGAAAGGAGTAAGACAAGGCTGTATATCGTTACCCTGCTTATTTAACTTCTATGCAGAGTACATCATGCGAAATGCCAGGCTGGATGAATCACAGGCTGGAATCAAGACTGCCAGGAAAAATATCAACAACTTCAGATATGCAGATGATATGACTCTAATGGCAGAAAGCGAAGAGGAACTAAAGAGTCTCTTGATGAAGGTGAAAGAGGACAGTGAAAAAACTGGCTTAAAACGAAGTCTTCAAAAAACTAAGATCATGGTATCGGGTCCCAAAACTTCATGGCAAATAGAAAGGGGAAAAGTGGAAACAGGGACAGGTTTTATTTTCTTGGGCTCCAAAATCACTGTGAATGGTGACTGCAGTCATGAAATTAAAAGATGCTTACCCATTGGAAGGAAAGCTGTGACAAACCTAGACAGCATATTAAAAATCAGACATCACTTTGCCAACAAAGGTACATATATTCAAAACTATGGTTTTTCCAGTAGTCATGTATGGATGTGAAAGTTGGATCATAAAGAAGGCTGAATGCAGAAGAATCGATGCCTTCGAACTGTGGTGTTGGAGAAGACTCTTGATAGTCCCTTGGACTACAAGGAGATCAAACTAGTCAATCCTAAAGGAAATCAACCATGAATATTCATTGGAAAGACTGAACGTTGAAGCTGAAGCGCCGATGCTACCTTATGTGAAGAGCCAATTCACTGTAAAAGACCTTGATGCTAGGAAAGGTTGAGCGCAAAAGGAGAAGGAGGTGGCAGAGGATAAGATGGTTAGATAGCATCATTTACTCGATGTACATGAATGTGAGCAAGCTCTTGGAGATAGTGAAGGACAGGAAAGCCTAGCATGCTGCAGTTCATGGGGTCGCAAAGAGTTGGACACGACTGAGCAAATGAACAACAGCAACTTCTGTTGTAGCTACTACAGGATGGGTTAGATCCTGTCCCATTCTTGACATGCTCTGGCTTTGTGGGGGATGTGATCACTGTGGGCATTTCCTTGTCTTTTTAATGATTTAAAAAATATTTATTTATTTATTTGGTTGCATCAAGTCTTAGTTGGGTCTTGCAAGGTCTTTTGTGGAGGGGCACAGACTGTGATTGTGGCAGGCAGACGCCCATGGTCTCCAAGCCCGGGTTATGGAGCACAGGGACTCAGTGGTTGGATTGTGCAGGCTTAGTTGCCCCATGACATGTGGGGTCTTAGTTCCCTGACCAGGGATCGAGCCCATGTCCCCTGCATTGCAAGAGGAATTCTTAACCACTGAGCCACCAGGGAAGTCCTGAGGGCATCTGAAAGGGACATTCAAGGGGCCATGGGAACTCAGATGAGGCAGACACTGACTCTAATCTGGCTTCACAGAACCCAGGCTTCCTTGAGCCTTATGTCCTCGGGTTCTACCACCCTCTGTTCCACCTCCTCATTGACATCTGTGGACTCCTCGGTTCCTTCTCCTTCCTGAAAACTCTAGCACATCGTCACAGACCTCCTTGCCACGCCAGCTCCTGCCATTCTGCTGGGATCCTTAACCTCTGTGTGATGACCCATCCTTCTAATTATCTGGTCTCTTGGTCTTTCCCACCTCATCCTCAGTGACCTTCTTCCCACGCCAGCCACCACTGCCATGACCACACCTTGGCCTTAGTCATTACCCGGAAGTGCAGGGCACATAGTGAGCGTTTACCATGCACTTACACCACATGCCAGGCCCTGTGCCAAATGGTTTACATGTTTACTCCTCACAAAAACCTGTAGTGTTGGTATTTTAAAGATGAGGATACACACTCAGAAAGGTGAAGTCACTTCCCTGGGTGACACATTTAGTAAAGGGCTGAGCCAAGATTGTATTAATAACACAGAACTCTCTGGGTCCCAAATTAAAAATCCCTGGGTCTTAACCACAACCCTGTTCTGTCTTCCATGTTCAAAATCCAGTACTCTGGGCTCTGATCCCAACACCTGCCTTCCAGGTCTGGCAGGCCTCCACTGCCATCACACCTGTAGCACCAACTCATAGAGAGAGCTCCACTGCCTTGATCCCTCTGTTTCCTGCCAGTTGGCCAGATACCTCCTGGCTCCTCTCCCTTCTCTGCTCAGCCAGGATCTCACGTTGGACCATCTGATCTCTCTGGCTAGCTCTCTAGCTGTCAGGGTCCCAGCGGGAAACAGAGGGCTCCTACAGCTGGGATTTTGAAGATAATTTAACGAAGGGACTTTTGCAGAGAGTGTGGGTCAGGTTGAGAGAACCAGCAAGGGAGGTGAAGGCAGTAGGATGTTGGGGCCCCTCCGTGGTCTGCAGGGGTGAGGAAGGGAAAGGGTGTTACTGGAGCATGGTGAGACCATGGAGCATACCTGAGCGGTGTGGAGGGTACGGTACTGATCCAGAGCTGGGAGCAGGAGATGAAAAATCCAGAACAATGCTTCCCCACCCCCTCACCCCACTCTCTAATGTCCTGCTGGTGCTGTCCCTGAAGGACCCAGTTAGAAGTCAGGGGGCAAGGGAGCCCGGATAATGCTGTCCATATGGGCTGAGAAGGGCGGAGGTGGGCCTGGAGGGGGCAAGGGGAAATGGCCAGCACGCTCTTGACTCCTGTGCGCCCTAGCCTCTGCCTCATCATCAGCACGCCCCTACCCTTGCTTAGAGATTGGCTCAGAGGAGAATGCTGGCACGTCCAGTGGTTAAGAACCTGCCTTCTGATGCAGAGGACACTGGTTCAATCCCTTGTCTGAGAAGATTCCACATGCTGTGCAGCAGTAAGCCCATGCGCCACCACCACTGAGCCCACGCTCTGGAGCTCATGCACCGCAGCTGGAGAGTAGCGCCTGCTCTGTATAACTAGAGAAAGCTCAGGCGCAGCAACAAAGACTCTGTGCAGCCAAAAAAACACAAATGGTGAGAAATGATACATACAGGTGCCACTCCGACTTCTTGGTCAGCCCTCTCTCTCTGTCACCACTCTCCCATGAGCATCCCCCAGCGCTCCCCTTTCAGTCTCAACACATAAAAGTAAGGCTAATCAGTCATGCATTTCCTTCAGCTTCCTATATACACCCACAGGAATTCACACCCAGATTTACTTCACTGCTCCATGCTCTGTGCGAGTGCAGCCTCTCCACCCATGCATCACCTGTCATCATAACTCCCAGAATATCACTCCATCGTTCTTCCCTTCTCAGCTTCAACAGTCCTTCCTTCCCTCTCCTCCTTCTTAGCTATAAATATGTGCAAATTTTTACCATTAAAAAAAAAAACGAACTGAAAACCTCTCCCTCCCTTTACTTTGTGCTCCCTCTAGTGCCTGTCCTTTGTGTTTCTCTTCATCCCACCCAGAATTATTCTTCTTTTTAAAAATATTTATTTGGCTGCACTGTGTCTTAGTTGCAGTATGAGGGAATCTTAGTTTCAGCATGTGAACTCTTAGTTGCGGCAGGTGGGATCTAGTTCCCTGATCAGGGATTGAACCTGGGCCCCCTGCAATGGGCGCCTTAACCACTGGACCACCAGGGAAGTCCCCCGCTAAATTTCTTAAAAGAACAAATGTGAGTTAGCGTTCTTTGGCTACAAACAATAGAGACTGACTTGCTAATTTAAGCAAACAAGGAATTTATTAGAAGGAAATGAAGGTGACACACACAGTGGAGGAAAGATGGAAAAAACAGGCTTTGGAAAAGGCTGGAACCAGGGCAGGGGCAGGAATCAAGAAAGGAGGAAAGAATAGCTGTATGATTCAGCTCCAGCCAGGTTCAGGCATCCTGTCACGTCAGCTCACAATTCAAATTCCAGGGAGAGCTTCTGATTGGTGCAGTTTGAGTCATGTGGCCCTCCCTTTGGCCTGTGGAGGGGCTGGGCACCCTGACGGACACAGCCTCATGAAATCCTATCCCGTAGGCCATGGGTGGTTGCTCAGAGAAAAATCAGGGAGCTGTTGTAGCCGATGGGGAAATGAACGCTGGGCGGGCAGAATTAACAGACGTCCACTGCTCGCCGGCCCCAGCTTTCACCTCCCATTTGAGTCTCCACTCACGGAAACCATTTGCACCAAGCGTGTTAATGACCTTCTCTTGCCAAACCCAAGGACATTTTTCAGTTTTTGTCTGCAGTTTTTAATTCCATTGACCAGTGCCTCTCTTTTGAAAATTTTTCCTCCCTTGGCTTCAGCATAAGAAATCAACCCAAAACTTAGCTTCTCAAAATAACAAACATTTGAGGACTTCCCTGGTGGTCCAGTGGTTAAGAATCTGCCTTGCAATGCAGGGGATGTGGGTGTGATCCTTGGTTGGGGATCCACATGTCGAGTGGTAGCTACTGAGCCCACATGCTCTAGAGCCGGTGCTCTGTAACAAGATAAGCCTGTGCACCACAACTGGAGAAGCCCGGGGCACTGCAAGGAAGGCCCAGCACAGCCCCACCCCCCAAAAAAAACCCTAACATTGATTATCTCATAGTTTGAGCAGGTCAGAAATCCATGAACAACCTAGCTGAGGGGTTGTTGTCTCTTCTGAAGGCTTGGGTTGTGTGAGTGTGGATGGATAGCGTGGCCTAGGAGAGAAGGGGAAAAATAAAGACATGCACACATGCCAGGAAGCTGTGCACGTTAAGTCGCTTCAGTCATGTCCAACTCTTTGCAGCCCCTTGGACTGTAGCTTGCCAGGCTCTTCTGTCCATGGGGTTCTCCAGGCAAGAGTACTGAAGTGGGTTGCCATGCTCTTCTCCAGGGGATCTTCCTGACCCAGAGATCAAACCTGCATTTCTTACGTCTTCTGCATTGGCAGGTGGGTTCTTTATCATTAGCTCCACGTGGGAAGCCCACAAGGCAGCTGTGGTCCTCTTTTCTTTTTTTTTGGCTTGCAGGCTTTTAGTTCCCCAACCAGGGAATGAACCCCGGGCCCTCAGCAGTGAGAACAGGGAGTTCCTCACCAGGGATTTCCCAGTGTGATCTTTTTTAATAGCCTAATCTTGGAAGTGACACGCCATCACTTTTGCCATATTCTATTTATTAGAAGTGAATCACGGGACTTCTCTGGTGGTCCAGTGGTTAAGACTCTGCACTCCCAATGCAAGGGGCCCAGGTCTAATTCCTGGTCAGGGAACTAGGTCCCACATAACACAAGTAAGAGTTCATATGCTGCAACTAAAGATCCTGCATCCCGCAACAAAGATCGAAGACCCTGCGTGCCACAACTAAGACCCAGAACAGCCATATAAACAAGAAAAATAAATATTAAAGGAAAAGAAGTGGGTCATTAGGTCCAGCTCACACTCACAGGGAAGGGATCCCAGAAGTGCACGAACACCAGGAGGTGGGGGTCATGGGGCCTCTTAGGGGCTGCCTACCGTAGTTTCCCTGGTGCCTCAGATGGTAGAGAATCCACCTGTAGTGTGCGAGATGCAGGTTCGATCCCTGGGTCGGGAAGATCTCTGGAGAAGGGAATGGCTACCCACTCAGTATTCTTGCCTGGAGCATTCCATCCACAGAGAAGTCAGGCAGGCTACAGTCCAGGGGTGGGGGATGCAAAGAGACGGACACAACTTTCACTTTTCAGCATAGCTTCCATGATGTAGTGATTCTCCTTCCTTCCCAACAGCTTTTCTAGTCCAGGTAGGGGTTCCTCTTACTCTGCCCACCTTTGAAATATGGCTCTTCCCCTGGGCTCCTTCCTTGGTCCATAGCTCTCAGTCTACATATTCTTCCTGAGAGGCATCATCCATCCTCGTGAATTCAGCTATCACCTGTCTGCTGCTGATGCCCAAATCTTCAGTGCCGACCTGTCTCTGTGATACTGCACATAAATATATCCTAATGTTGGCTGCAAAGCCAACACAGACTCATATCCCATGAGCACCTCAGACATAAGAAGTTCCATAAAGAACTTCATTGGATAAGTTCTGTGCCACCTTTCATTTTCTCCCCAGTCAGCAGATGGGACCTCCACACACTCAGGCATCCAGCTGAAGAGTGAGGCCCTGACACCATCTCCCCCTCACCCTCATATCAAACACGAAGCCTGGCTGATTTGGTTCACCTCAAGGTTTTTCCAGCCCACGCCCTCTTCTGTGTCCTTGGTACCATTGTCGTAATACCAGCTTTTAGCACCTCTAGCCTGGGCTATTGCAACAACTTCCAGATTTTTCAGGCTTCTTCCTCCTTATGCTTGCCCCCTCTCAAAAACGCAAAGCTGCCTTGAAACAAACTCCATGGCCTCCGAGATCAAAAGATGCGTAATGCCCGGGCCTCCTCCAGCCTTTCCAGAAGCATCTTTCCTTCACAGCTTGTGCTTTAGTGATAGCCCTGACTGCCCGCACCCAGCCTGCTCTGCTTCAAGTGTCTTTTTGTTGTTGTTGTTGTTCATACCGTCTCTCTGAGTTTCATGCCACCTCCAACTCAGGAGAATGAGTTCCCCTTGAAAACTGAGGAGAATTTGAGCTCTTTAAAAAAATATATTTATTTATTTGTCTGAGCTGGGTTTTAGTTGCAATGTGTGAACTCTTACTTGCATTACATGGGATCTGGTTCCCTGACCAGGGATCAAACCTGGGTCCCCTGCTTTGGAATCACGGAGTCTTAGCCACTGGACCACCAGGGAATTCCGAAGAATTTGAGTTCTTGAGGGCAGGAATTATATTCTCTCCTGCTTTGCATCCCTAGCAGCTTCCATGGAAGTCACACATATAGGTCACTCAGTTTGTGTATTGAGTGGAAGAATGTATAAACTGGAGATGGACAGTAGCATAGGATATGGGAGCTGGCTCTTCAGGTCTAATAGGTTAGCCAGTGGGCAGAAGAGTGGGAAGGACATCCTTTTTTTAAAAAAAATTGTTTATTTGACTGCCCCAGGTCATTTTTGTGTGTGTGTGTGTGTGTAATAAAGTTTTATTAAAGTATAAAGGAGATAGAGAAAGCTTCTGACATAGGCATCAGAAGGGGGCCCAGGTCATTTTTAATAGATTTTTAAAAATTACTTAGCTAATAAGTTGGTTTTGGCTGTGCTGGGTCTTCGTTGCTGCCTACAGTTTTTCTCTGGTTGCGGTGAGCGGGGGCTGCTCTCTGCTGCTCTCGGGTTGTGGTGCTCGGGCCTCTCACTGCAGGGGCTTCTGTTGAGGAGCACGGGCTCTAGAGCGCAGGCTCAGCAGTTGTGGTGCATGGGCTCAGTACTTGCGGCACTTGGGCTTAGTTGCTCCGAAGCATGTGGGAACTTAGTTCCACCGGGGATTGAACCTGTGTCCCTTGCACTGCAAGGTGGATTCTTAACTACTGGACTACCAGGGAATTTCTGGGAAGGGTATTCTAATTATAGGGAACTGCATGTACCAAGGCCAAGAGGTGAGAGGAGGCAGATTCAAGGAAGTGATGGTGGTCTGGTGTGGTTGATAGGATACGTGGTAGGAACTGGAGGCGACCAAAGCCAGATATTGCAAAGGTTGTGGAAAGCTGGCTAAGGGGTCTGGCTTTTGTTCTGTTTGCAACGGGGAGCCCTGGAAGAGTCTGACTCAGGGAGCCGTTTCATCAGAGCCACGTTGTAGAAAGATCACCCCAGGGGTCAGACTGGACACTGGGAGACCAGGTGGGAAGCGGTGCACCGGCCTGAGCAGGAGGTGTGGAGGCCTGAGCCAGGACACTAGGGGCAGGGGAGAGCAGAGGAGATGGACTTGAGAAATATCAGGTTGAAGTCTATGAAACTGCTCATTTGTAAGGAAAAGCTGATGAATGATTGGTAATTTTCGTATGGTTCATCAGGTTTTTTTTCTTTTTAAATTTATTTTTAATTGGAGGATAATTGCTTTACAATGTTGTGTTGGTTTCTTCTGTACAACAAGGTAAATCAGCCATAAGTATACATATGTCCCCTCCCTCTTGAGCCTCTCTCAACACCCATCTTTTTTTTTTAAGTTATTTTTTCAGTTGGTTTTTACATTGTATTTATTTTATATTGGAGTCTAGTTGATTAACAATGTTGTGTTAGTTTCAGGTGTACAGGGAAGTGATTCAGTTATACATATCCGTGTATCCTTTTTCAAATTCTTTCCCCATTTAGGTTATTGGAGACCATTAAGCAGTGTTCCCTGTGCTATACAGTAGGTCCCTGTTGGTTATCTGTTTTAAATATGGCTGTGTGTACATGTCAGTCCCAAACTCCCAATCTATCCCTCCCCTGCCCCCTCAGTTTATCTTAATATTAAGGAGGTAAGTGAACTGAATTGGATTTTGAGCCCAATTTGGATGTAAGCATGAGGAGGAGGCTGTCAGGCTTGAGGGACATTTTTCTTGAGTTGGTTGCCAGATCTAATGGAGCTGCTAACATGGGAAGAGGGAATCCAGGTGTGTGTGTGTGTGTGAGCATGTGTGTGGGGGGCATGATGGGGAAGAGGCATTTCAGCTTGGACTTGTTGATTTTGAGGTGCCTTTGGGACCCCCCATGAGGTGGCTGGATATCTGGCCTGAAGCTTAGGAGAGAGCAATAAGCTGGGGACAAATTTGGGGTTACCAGCAGAGAGAAGACAGTTTCTGGGAGAAGAGCCCAGACAGCAGGAAAACCAAAGGAGTGAACTTTCTTAGATGTGAAGAGGAGGATTTTTAAAAGATAGTTGTGTGCTGCAGAGAAGGAAAGTCCCGAAGGATTAAAAAGCGCCTGTTGGATTTAGCAAGGAGGAGGCCATTTGGAGCGGGGACACTAATGGGCGTGGCCTGGCCTGGGCTCTGGAGTGGCAGACTAGGGCCTGGCCTGGGCACTGTCCCTTCATCCTCAGTAATGCATGACTGTAGCCACCAGGGGGCAGTGGCCACACAGAATCCAGGTCGGAGGGATCCACTGGGACCTGCAAGCTTGCAGAGATGTGAGCTGTGGGCACAGACGGTGGGGGGTGTTGCTGGCCCACTGTGAGGGCTGTTGCCTGGTGGGGAGGGACGTTCCCACGTGAAGGGAGCAGGGAAGAAGTTCCAGAAGGGCAGGGGAAGGAACTGTTTTTTGTGGGGTGGCCATGGGCAGATTACTAATTCCCAGTTCTGTCTTGCATGCAATGGGTCTCTGGGGGTGCTAGTGGGGTTTATTCAACCTGGCACACCAGGGGTCACGGGATTTGCATTTTGGACTCTAATTTTCTCTGCCCTCATTACTTGATAGTCCTACTTTGCATTCTGTGTTTGAGACACAGTGAACTTTTCTCAGCTCACACCTGCTTTCATGTGAAAGTCCTGCTTCCGTGGAAATGTCTTACCCCCACCCCCATCCTTAAGGTCTTATCTCAGGCGTCACCTCTTTCTGGAAGCCCCCTTCACGGCCCCTTCTTCGACTTCTTGGTTCCTCCAGAGCACAGTTTTCACTATCTTCAGCCTTAATATTCTGCATAATATTTGTTTATTTATGCATTTTTGGTCAGTTTTATTGCAGTACAGTTTTTTTTTTTTTTGCCACAGTGCATGGCATGTGGAACTTCTCTGACCAGGGGTTGAACCCATGTCCCCTGCAATGGAAGCACAGAATTTTAACCACTGGACTGCCTGGGAAGTCTTATTGCAGTATAAATGCAATAAAGTGTTAGTCGCTCAGGTGTGTCCAACTCTTTGCAGCCCCATCGACTGGACTAGAGCCTATCAGATTCCTCTGTCCATGGAATTCTCCAGGCAAGAATACTGGGGTGGGCTGCCATTCCCTTTTCCAGGGAATCTTCCCTACCCAGGGATCAAACCCTGGTCTCCTGCATTTCAGGCAGATTCTTTACCGTCTGAGCCACCAGGGAAGCCCCAAGAATATGGGAGTGGGTGGCAATAACTTTTACCAATTTCAAGTTTACAGGGTGATGGGTCTTCACACACATAGGGCAGAGCCATGTAACTACCACCACAGTCAGGGTGCCAAACCTTCTCATGACCCCCAAAGTCCCCTCCTGTCCCTCTGCTACAGTCTCTCCTCCCAGTCCAAGCCCCTTTCCACCACGGAGCTGCTTTCCTGTCACTACAGTTTCGCTCTGTATAGAATTTTGTGTAAATGGAATCCTACCGCACGTAGTCTTCCATGACAAGCCTTGTTCACGTTGCTTTTCGGGTTCATCTGTGCTGCTGTGTGTCTCAGTAGCCACGTATTTCATTGTCTGTTTTTTATTGTCTGCCCCAGACCCGGGTCTCTATGAGCGTCATGTTGGTGCCTTCATGCTGCCCTCCAGCTGCTCCTCCACTTGCCTTGGCCATTTCAAGCCAGCAGGCTCTCTCTCCTTGCCGCTTTCTAAGCTTCTTCCCCCTGCCCGGTTCCTGGTTCCCCACACCTGCCTGCTGGTTGGGACGCCTCTGTACCACTGAGCCGGGGCCTCCTTGCGTCCGCCAGCCCCTCCTCCCATCATCTCCGGGACCTGCCTGCTGCAGGTGCCTCCCCACCTCAGGCTGGCTCTGGATACCTTTCTCTGTGCCCCAGGAGCCCTTCTCTCTGAGCTCCTCTGAGCTGCCCCATCCTGGAACACTGTGTTATTTAATTTCTCTTTCCTCCTGTCTTCTGCTGCCTGCCATCCCCTTTGTGCCCCAGTCAAACATTTTCCCATGGGAGGACCTTGGGGGAATCTCTAAATTTTGTACAGGCCAGAAAAACCTCCGTCTCTCTGGTTTCCTTCCCTCTCCTCCTTCCCTCCACCTCACATTTCCTTTCTCCTCTCGCCAGTCTGTGTCCCTCTTCTTGATGCCCTCAGCCTGCTCACTTTTCTCTGGTCTCCGTTCGCCCCACTCACCTCCTTTCTGCTCTGGCCTCCCCTCCATTCTCAGGCATCATCACCTGCTGTCCTTGTGTTCCCCTTTCCTCGTCCACTGTCTCCCGTTTCCTTCTGTCCTCAGGGCCTCCTTCCTTCCTTCCCTAGGGCCCATTCCACTTCCACTTCTCTTTTCCCTCCCTTCTTTTTTTGGCTATGTTGTGCAGCATAGGGGATCTTAGTTCCCCAGCCAGGAATTGAACCCATGCCCCTGCAGTGGAAGCATGGAGTCCTAACCACTAGACCGCTAGGGAAGCCCCCCACTGTCTGCTTCTTCTTGTACAACTTCCCTCCTCCTTCTCCCAGCTTTCTTCCCTTCTCCTGTGCTCCCATTTTCCATAAATTACCCCCTTTATCCTCAGGGGTATAAGGGAGATCCAAGACTTGTGACCCAGACACAAAGATACACACACACACGCACACACACACAGGTGGCCGCATATGCATGAATAGATAGGTTGCATTAGTGAGCATGTGCCATACATTCAGATATGCAGACACAATGACAAGTGCCAACAGCTTACAACGTAGTGCGTTTAGTATACACCAGGTACTGTTATGTTTACACGTTTTTGTATATGAATGAGCAGGCCAAGGAGGGGTGAGAGCTAAGCATCCAAGTTGACGTACACAGGAAGGGCCACGTGCATGCACACCTGTACCCGGACATGGCCCTCACTCAGACCCACATGCACACACTCCTCAGGGGAATCCGGAACTTCTGGAACTGGGGCTCTTTCAGAAGCAGAGAGAGCACACACACACATTTTCCCAGCGTCATGTGCCATGTCCTGCATACATCTTTGCATGTGCCTCATGGCTGCCTCAACCCACCCGGAGTTATGACTCAGGACAGGGGGAGCCCTTGACAGCATTTAGGACCACCTGCACTCAAGGCTCTCCTCCTGGCTGAGGCGTGTCAGCTTCTGCTTAGGGTGGATATTCTGGATAATTAGGGGTTATGACTCAACTCACCATTCAGCACCCTGTCCAGTGAGCACCTAAAGGGTCTCCCACGTAACAAATCAATGTTTTTTTGGATCCTTAACCCTGGTCCTTGTGTCTTTAGTGTATATTCATCAGTTGTTTGTCTAGGGGATCTTCCCAACCCAGGGATAGAACCCAGATCTCCTGCCTTGCAGGCAGATTCTTCACCATCTGAGCCACCAGGGAAGCCCGTATCCATCACACACATAATTATCGCAGACTTGGTCATTCTTGGGAGGGATGAGCCCCCAGCACGTGCATCCTTTTAGGATGCTGGGGGCAAGGCAGAGCACAGCCCATCCTTGTCCTTGGCCCCACCCTGGCCCGGAACCTCCCTTCTAGCAGTCACGCTCTGTCTGTTACGCACACACCCGGGTCAGTTGGGTACGTTCATTGCAGTGTCCGTGTTCCTTCTTGCTCCTTCCAGGGTGGGCAGTTCCTGTGTTGTCACTGTCGTTGTTGTTGAGTTGCTCAGTTGTGTCCGACTCTTTTGCAACTCCATGGACTGTAGCCCTCCAGGTTCCTCCTCTGTCCATGGGATTTCCCAGGCAAGAATACTGGAGAAGGTTGCCGTTTCCTCCTCCAGGGGATCTTCCCAACCTAGGGCTGGAACCCGCATCTCCTGCATTGATCGGCAGGTGGATTCTTTAACACTGAGCCACCTGGGAAGCCCATGTAGCCATTACACACACCCTTTTTGGGTGTTTCCTTCTTACCAGTGGGACCCACGTACCTTGGTGTGCAAATAGAGTGGGGTTTCTTATAGTACCTTGTGATATACTTATGCTCTGGGGCTCCAGGCCCTGCTTGTGGGCGTCTGCCATGTTCACACTAGGGAGGCCTGCTTTACAGGCCGGGGCCATCAGTGCTCCTGCGTTCATCTGTGCTGTGCATAGCTGCGGGCTCGGACCAGCTGCTTGGTAGGTGGTTCCTTGTCCTTGTGTTCATGCCTTGTAGGTCTTGTGTGCCTAGTCTGTGTGCGGGTGCGGCCCGCAGTTTCCTGTATCTGTGTCCTGAACAGGTAGTGTGGGGCCTAGGGGCCTGTGCTGTGTAGTGAGTATTAAGTTTCTTGTGCAGGGGCTGCGAGAGTCCCTGTACCTACTTGGTATGCACAGGGGTGG
This sequence comes from Bos indicus, assembly GCF_029378745.1. NCBI lineage: Eukaryota > Metazoa > Chordata > Mammalia > Artiodactyla > Bovidae > Bos > Bos indicus. The sequence continues at coordinate 51,625,061 of NC_091777.1, forward strand.
CTGGGTGGGTGTTTCTTGCATTTATTTGTGTTGTACACACAGAGTGGGTCCCAGGAGACTGCTGCACACGGGGCAGGGGATTGGGGGGCAATAGGTAGTTCCGTGCCTGTTAAGCGCGCTGCGCAGTCCCGTGTACTTACTTTGTACGCCCGCGGGGTAGGTGTTTCCTGTATTTAATTCTCTTACTCACTTGCAGTGTAGGTCCCGGGAGCCCTCTTGGTACACGTGGGCAGTTGGTGATTCTCATGTTTTTCTCACGCACCCAACGCGAGGGTCCTGTGTGCCCATTCGGTCCGCGCGGGGCAGCCGGACGGGTAACAAAGCGTCGGGCGGCAGCTGAGCCCAGACCGCGCGGCGCGCGCCCGCGCCCACCTCCCCCAAACGCCTCCCGGCCTGGGTGCCGCTCGCAGCCCCGTCCTCCTCTGCGCGCCGCAGCGCCCCCACCGGCCGGGGCCGGCAGACACGCGTCCTCCTCAGACCCTGCGCAGGCTGGCGCAGGGCCCAGGGTGCCCTCCTCCTCAACCTCCCCAGCCTTACTGTGTCCCGCACAGCGGAGGTGTTCCGTGACCAGGCCCTGCCCTCCTTGCTCCCCTCCCCTCCCTGCAGCTCTCCCCCCACCTGCTCTCTCCCCTTGCTGCTCCCCTAGCCCCTCTTTTCACGCTCCTGGCCTCTGTTCTCACCCCAGCCTGCACCTTCCCGCTTTCCCTCGGCTCTGTCTCTTTGTCCCCACCCCCCACCTTTTCCAGTTCCCATTCTCTATTTCGGACTCTCCATTTATCTCTTGGTGTCCCTGTCGTGGATCTCCCTATGGATCTCTGTCCACCAGGGAGCTTGTTCCAGTATCTGTTCCCATCCACCATCTCTCTCTGTCTCTTTAGATGTCTCCTTTTCCATCTCTCGCAGTCTCTGTGTATGTCTCTGTCTGCATCTCTGTGTTTCTCTGCATCACCACTTTGACTCTCTCAATCTGTCTTTGCTTTCCGTCTCTCACTGCCTGTATTTCTTCTTGTTCCTTTTTCTGTCTTGGTCTCTGTGTCTCCTTTTGCACGTTTCTGTCTTTCTGTCTCTTAGGTTCCCTCTCAGAATCCTTGTTTTGTTTCTCTGTGTTTCTGTCTGCATCTCACTAGTCCCCTGCCCCTGTCTCTCTGCCCGCCTCTCTCTGTCTCTCTCCCCGTCTCTGTTTCTTTTGGTCTCTGTCAGTGTCTTTCTGGTATTGCCTCTCTCTGGCTCTTTCTTCATGTCTCTGACTCTGGATGTCTCTCTTATCTCTGTGTCCATCTCTCCATGCCTGTCTCTTTCTGTGTGTCTTCCTATCTCTGTATCTCTCCAACTCTGTCTTGCCTCTTCCTCTTTCTCTGAGTGTGGCTCTTCTATCTCTGATTCTTGCATGTCTCTCTCTCTTATCTGTGTCTCTGTCTCTGTATGACTATTCATATCTGCTGTCTGTGCGTCTGCTTCTTTGTGGCTGTTTTTCTGGCTCTTCATCTCGCTTTGTCTCTGCCTGGATCTCTTCTTATCTCTGTCTCTGAGTGTCTCTGTCCTTAGTGCCTCTCTCTGCTTTCATGTTCCCATCTGCTCTCCCCACTTCTGTCTCCACCCCTCCCCCCATGCCTGTGTCTCCATGTTTCTCGTGTCTCTGGCATCTCTCTGCCTCTGTTCGTCTCTCCCTGCCTCCATATCCCCTGTACTCCCATCCTCTCCCTTTCCTTCCTGTGTATCTCTCTGCCTCTGTTCGTCTCTCCCTGCCTCCATATCCCCTGTACTCCCATCCTCTCCCTTTCCTTCCTGTGTACTGTGTCTCTGGTGTCTCTTTGAGTCTCTGGCTCTTAGGGCCTCTCCCTGCCTTTTGAGTCCCGCTCTGCTTCCCACCCCTCTCTGTCTCTGTGTATATGTTTCTGTGTGTCTCTGTATATCTCTGTGTCTCTCTGACTCTATGACTGTCTCTGGGCATCTCTTTGTCTCTATGAGTCTTTCCCTGTCTCTATGAGCACAGTCCTCTGTGCTCCCTGCCTTATTCCCTCTCCCTACCCTCCCCCCTTCTCTGTCTCTGGATGTCTCTGTGTCTCAGGGTGTCTCTGTGGATCTCTGAGCCTCAGGGTGTCTTCCTGCTCTTGCATCCACCTCTCTTTCCCTGCCCCCCATTTCCCCTCTGTCTCTTTCTGTGTCTCTGTGTCTCTCTGTGTGTCTCTGTAGATCTCTGTGGGCTTCTTGTCTCTGTGTCCCCCTCGACTCCCCACCCCACTCTCCTCTCTCTGTTACTGCATCTCTGTTTCAGCCTGTCTCTGCGTGTCTCTGTCTCTGCGTGTCTCTGTGTCTCTGAGTCTCGGGCCTCTCCCTGCCTCCGTGTCCCCTGCGCTCCCCGCCCTCTCCCTCTCCCTCTCTCCCCCCTCGCTCTCTCGCTCGCGCTCTCTCTCTGAGCATCCTTGGGCCCGGGGTTGCCATGGGGACAAGGTGGGAGCCGGGGATGGCGCGCGCCTGGGCTCGCGCCGGCAGCTCAGGCGAGGAGCAGCGGCCAGAGCAGCGCCAGCAGCAGGCAGCGAGCGGGCGCGGGAGCGGGAGCGGGAGCGGGGGTAGCGTTGGCGGCGGCGGCTCCTCCTCGGCCATCCCCTCGGAGCCGTGCAGCTGACGCGCATGGCGAAGACAGCGGCGCCTACCGATGGGAGCAGCGGTAAGGCAAGGCGGCGCGGCGCAGCCGGGCGGGCGGGCGGCGGGCAGCCTCCTCCTCTCCCCAGCTCGCCTGCGCGCCGCCCGCCCGCCCTCCCTTCCTCCCTCTCCCCTCGCAGCCCCTGCCTGCCCGCCCGCGCCGCGCTCGCCCTTCCATTTAAAAATCTTTAAAACTTTGCATATTAATATCTGCGCTTTGCATAATCTGACCCGCGCTTTATTGATTGCAAGAAGCTTAATGCAGCCGGCTCGGCCTATTGCAGAGAGCTCTCCGGGCGGGAGCCGGGCGGGCGCCGCTCGCTCCGCACCGCGCTCCGGCTGCCCGCCGCCGCTGCGGCCCCGGCCCTCTCGCCTCCCTCCCGGCGCCCGGCGTCGGGGCTTTGCCCCCTGGCTGGGTATCTTTATTATTTGGGGGCGAGGTGTGTGTGTGTGGTGGGGGTCGGCTTACTGTCTGTGGCAGCGAGGGAACCGAAGGAGAGATGTGCGTGGTGGGGGGGTGGGGAGGGATGGGAAGAAATGGGGACGAAGAGGTGAAGAGGGAGAGAAAAAAGGGGAGAAGGGGCAAGAAGGAAGGGAAAAGGAGAGGCGTGGAAGAGGCGGCCGTAGAGAGAGGAGAGAGCAGTCGGCTGAGGACGGAGCTGAAAGGACGGAGGAGCCGAGCGGAGACAGAGAAGAGAAAGGAGGGAGGCAGAGGAGCGCAGACTAGAGAAAGAGCGACCTGCCCGGAGCCGGTGGAGGGGACCGGGCGGTGAGCGCTTTCATCGCTGCCGTCCCCAGGCCAAAAAATAAAGAAAAAGAGGAGAAAAAATAACACCAATAAAAAGACGAAAATAAAACACACCGCGGCTGGGGCCATCATATACAAAAAGGAGAGAGCGCAGAGAGGAGAGACAAGGCGGCATGGGTGCCCGGCAGGCTTCGGCGCTTTGGAGAGGCTCCCCGGGCTGGGCGGGATCCCCATTTTGGACCCTGCATCTGGGGAAGGGGCGACTGTGGAGAAAATGAGACGAGAGGGGTCATGGATGGTGGCGGTGCCGCCTGTTGTTTTTTCCCTTTGCTAGGGGTGTGGGGGCCGCCGTAGTGTGATGGTGGTGAGGATGTCGGTTGGTGATGCTGTCGGAAGCTCGGAAGCAAGCAGGGCGCGTGGGGAAGGGGGGGCGAGGTAAGAGGGCACGGGGAAGCAGGAAGGGTTGGGGTGGGAATGAGGGCGAGAGAAAGAAACGGGGTGCCTCGGATTGCGGGAAGGGTGGGAGCTGAGATGGGGAGCAGCTGGGATGGGATTCTGAGAGGTGGGCGGTGAAGCTCCAGGGCCCGGGAGCGACGCCGGGGAGCCGGGTGCGCCCCTCAGCTCTCTGGGCAAAGTCTGTAACTTGGGGAGCCCCTTGGCTGTCTCCTCCTGCTCCTCAGCTCCCTGCTCTTTTCTTCCTCTTGTGTCCTTCCTCGGGCTTCTTTTTCTCCATCTCCTTTGCTGGTTTCTCTTTCTCCTGTTTTCCAGTTTCTCTGTCTCTTCCTTCTCTCCATAAAAACTACCCCCCACCCCCTCAGGTTTTCTTTTTTTTTTTTTTCAGGTTCTCTTTTTTTTTTTTCAGCTTCCTTTTTTCCACCCCTCCTTTTCTTTTTCTGTCTTTCCCATTTCCCCCTTTCTCCTTTTCTCTCATTCCCCCTCCCTGCCACTCATTTCCCCTGTTGCCCTGTCCCTTCTGCCCCCTCCCTCAGTTTCATTTATTCTTCACTTTTGTATCATTTGTCCTGAACAGCATGCCAGGGAGAGGGTTTCCGTGCAGAGACAGGACTCCCCCAAGTTCCCAGCAGAGCATAACCCCTATTCCACATCCCTGTTTGTTCCTGCCCTCCTTTTTCCCAGCTGGGGGCCTGGATCTGCCCTGGGGAGGGGGGCTATAGCGCCACCCTCCTGTTTTCCCTGGCCTCATGGAGAAGTCCCGGAGGGTGCTCACTGGGGCCACGGGAGGGGGAGGGGAGGACTGTAAGTGAGGGCTCAGGGCTCTGGACTCAGCCCCACTGAGAGAGAAGGGTGTGGACGAAGGAGAGAACGACACGAATCGCTAGTGGGAAGTGGAAAGGGGAGGCAGTCGGGGTGGGGGTCCATCTGAGAGGGTCCTCAGAGCTCCTGCACCCCAGGTAAAAGATCGGAAGAGAAAGCCTCTGGCCTGCCAACCACTCCCCGCTTTCTCCCTCCATCCTGGGGCCTGTGGAGTTGGGGAGTAGGTCTTGGATTTCAAAAAAAAAACCCAATGAGATGCTTAACTCAGTAGGTTTTAGTCTCTTACCATTCTGCCAGGCGAATTTGCCCCCTCCCTCAGGGCAGAAAGGGAGAGCGTGGCGTCAGTGGGTGGTGGTGGGGCTGGTGTGTACAGTCAGACCATGGTGGCTGTGTGCGTGTGTACATGGCCTGCGTGCATTGCAAGAGGAGTGCTGGACAGACTGACTGTGTGCAGAGCTTGGGAGCCTTGGCAGAGTGAAGAACCAAAGGGATAGAATCGTGACACGTGTGTCCAGCGGGGGGCCGGGTACAGGGGCTTCCCATTGTGGACGAGGCGTGTGCAGGAAGGAGTCGGCGCGAGTATTTATCCTGTGAGGTCCTTCCCTTGTCTCGATGTTCATGGAGCCCTGGCTGCGTGTGTACTCGGGAGGCACTCTCTGGCTCTGTGCGAGGCGGCCGTCGGCGTGTGTGCAGGTCTGTGTGCCAAGTCCAGCATCAGCGATGGGTGCGTCCATCTGGACGTGCAGCGTGGTTGGCATAGAGACTCTGCATGCAGGTACTAGGTCTGACTGTGGTGTGTGCCCCGAGAGTACACGTGAAATAAAGTCCCATATGTGAAAGTATCATGTCGACACAGAACTGTTTGTACTGTTGTGGTGGTTATTCTCCTTAGGTGTCTCTGGGTCTCTGTGGCCTGGGTCAGAGGGAGGCTGGGTTTGTGAAGCCGAGCCCGGGTGCAGCGATGAGAAATGTGCTCAGAGGTCGCGGGCGTAGGGGTGAGCTTAACAGCATGCTTGCACAGCAACCTTGAAGCTGGGTTCAAGAAAACAAAACAAGAAAAGATCCCCCCTCCCTGAAGTCTGCCAGCCCACAGAAACCTTCCCTGGCTCCTCCGTGGTAACAAAGCATCGTCCCATGTCAGGGGGTGGCAGGTTGGCCAGGAGGGAAGCGAATCAAGGCCGCGGGCAGCGTCTCCAGTTGCTGGTAATGTGATTCCGCGTCTACTTCCTGATTCCTGGGTGTTGGTGGACAGAGGCCCACCCATGTCCATTGGGAAGGTCCAGATCCCCAGTCCTGTAGGCTGCTGGCCCACCCTCTGGCTGGCTGCCATCCTTGGGGGTCTTAGTCGCCCTCACTTCTGTCAGTCTTTGCAGGGAAAATGGAGGGTGTCTGTTTCAGGGATCACGATATGAAAAGAACGCAGCCACAGTGTGTGTGTGTGTGAATGTGTGTGTGTGCGTGTGCGCCCACACCCATGCTGAGTGTGTGAGGGAGGTTAGCTTGTACCTCCTTAACAGCATGCTAGCCAGATTTTTTTTTCCAGCGGATCCATCAGTGCTCACCCTAGGACACCTGCATTCTGGTTCACACACTCTTGCTCCTTGCATGCAGGGGCCACAGACCAGAGGCCCTTCCCCCACCAATGAGACAGCTACACCAAGGGCCCCAAGCTCAGCACCCCTTGGGTAGAGGCTGTCACTGCCCTGGTGGTATTCCTAGTGTGTAGGAACATGACCCTGGAGGGGGAGACAGATGGGCATGGCAGAGGCTACTTGGACTTCTATGCAGACCGGGAAGCAGTTTCCCCATCTAGCACATTCTCGTTAATTTCCAGTATTTTTTTCAGGATCGAAATGGTTGAGAATCCTGGGTGTGGAGAATTGTTGGGAGGAGAGAGTAGGTGTGGGGGTCTCCTCAGACTGGGGTCTGTTCTTCTAAATATATAGCACTCATTGTTATTCCCATAGGCCCAGCACCTCCTGATCTAATTATAATAATAATAATATTGGCGATGATGACTCCCCTTCCATCCGCCTAGCTCTTAGGGCAGCCCTGATGGTGCCCCTTTCACTGATGAGGGTTTGAGGTCCATACGGTTCTCTCAGCCTATGAGTAACCAAGCAGCGCCAGGACTGAGGTCTTTGGCTCCTGGTCCCGAGCCTGGCCTGTCTCTGGAGGTTTGTCTGTCCATGTCCCCGTAGCTGTTCCAGCACCATTTGTTTTCTCTGGCTTCCCCCTTCCCCCTTCCTCCCTGCCCCCTGAGATGTCTGTCCGCAAGCCCGTCTCCCAGGGCCTGTCAGGTGGATGGATGCCTTATAGGGCTCAGCACGGGCTTGGAGGACCTGGGCTTCGCATTGTGTCCTGAAGAGAAAGCCAGCAAATGAGAGAGGTCGAGAGCCCACTCTGGCTGACAATTTGGCGCTGGGCCTCTTCAAAGGCAGGATTACTGATGAGCTTCCATCCCCTCCGCAACCTGTGCTGGTGAGCCCTGTGCTGCGTGGCCAACCGGGAAGCCGGCGGTGGGCTTGGGAGGCAGGACCCCCTTCCCTCACTCCCCACAGCCCCACCTTCTTTAGCTCCTCAGGACAGGCAGTTTCCCCACGTCCCAGGCCCCTGAATGCAATAGGCATTTATTGAGTGGTGTGTCACCCCCCGAATGAGGTACAGTTAGTTTCCTGAGGAAGTCAGGTGATGGTAGCATGATCACTCCTTACCTGAAAACGATTATCACGGGCTCTGAAGTGAAACCAGGCTTACAGAAGATTCCGGGGGGGTGCCGGGAGCACAAAGGGAGCTTCTGGGTCCTGGGGAATCTGGAGGAGGGAGGTTCGGGTTTAAACGGGGAAGTGGGTCTTAAAGGGTCCTCAGGCGCTGAGGAAGGGGGCAGGAAGACAGGCGAGGGAGCAGGAAGAAGCGGCCTAGCTGGGGGTGCGGCCCTCAGAGCAGAGACGCACTTGGTGCCCCGGGCCCGTCCGTGGAGGTTCTGAGAAGTTTGGACTTGGTCTCTCTGCGGCCCTAGGGAGCTGGCACACCCATGTGCGTCTCGTGACAGTGTGCCTTGGACAACATGGACTAGTGTGTGAGTGTGAGTGAGCGCCCATGCACACACACACAGAGCCCTTCACCCTGGCGTCCATTTGGACACACTCTCCTTCAAAGAAACCGGAAGGCGGGACTTTAGTCGTCATCCCCAGGAACCTATACTGTTGAGGGCCGTGGCCCGCAAACGTGAGTGTCAGTGCAGGCCGGGGACCCTCCCCCACTGGGGTGCAGACTCATGTGGCATTCACAGACTTAATCCGCCGCAGTGAGGCCAGGGAGGCAGCATCTGTCACTTTCACAAACACAGGCAACAGAGTCTGGGAGAGACACACTCCACTTGCTCACAACCGTCTGAAAAGCAGATGCCTGTACCGCGCCGACCCCCACGGCCGAGACAGAAACAGCCCTCATGGCCCCCCCGCCCCAAGGCCAGACCTGTACACCTAGTGCCCCCTGCATTCAAGCACACACACATGCGCACACGCACGCACACACGTGTGAAGCATGTCCCAACATCCTAATTCCGCACAGGCACTATCACACTCAGATGCTCCTTGACTTTAAGCACAGCTGCTGACACTCTAACCCCTTATTCACACGTGTGCATGTGCACACACACACACACACACACTCATGCACATATAGTCCTTTTGACTTAAAGCACAGCTGTAGCCACCCCACCAGCCATACACACATGCCTCCGAGCGGACTCACACACACACATGCTCAAACACACAGGCTCGAGACCCACCAGAACCACTGTGGGCAGCGGCCATTGAAGAATGACCGCCTGAGCGTTGTGCCGAGGGGAGGGGTCACTCTGAGGCCTGGGCTGGGGGCACACGACAGGGAGCCTCGGAATCCCTTGGGGAAGGGGTCAGGCAGACCCTGAAAGGGCTCCGTGGGTCTGGACGGTTCTGCCAGGTAAGGGAGACTCGACAAACACAGGCCAGAGGCGGGAGCCGAGTAATGGCCGAGGCCGCTGATGGCCGAGAGGGCTGGTCAGCAAGGAGGGAGGCTCGACAATTGATATGACTCAGGGCTGGACAAATGGTGGCGCATCTGGCTGGGGCTGGCTGGGGGGCCAGGGACCAGAGACTGGGGGGGCCCTTCTCGCCTCAGTGGGGAGAGGGCCGGAGCTGGCTGGATTGCGGCAGGGTGCGTTTCCCAGCCTGGCTTGGCCAGCATCCTGCCTGGTGTGGGTGTCTTGGGGTCTTTGTATGTGTGAATGTGCGCGTGTGCATTTGTGTGTGTGTATACGTCAGTGTGCACCTGCCTTCGTAGAACTTTGTGTCCTGGGGACTCTCGTGTGCATCTTTGTGTGTACTTGCATCTGTGTATATATAAACACGCCCACCCACAAAGTGGATGGGGCCCTTCTTATTGCGCCCCGTGCACCTTTGTGCTCACGTGTGCATATGTGTATTGAGTGTGTAAGAACGTTTCTTTTTGTGAGGTGCTATGCACTCTGGTGGGCTTGCGTTTTGTGGGTTTTTTTGGTGTTGTGTGAAGGTTGGGGCGAGGGAGAAGGGTGTCCCTGGACTCCGGCTGTCCAGCACCCGGTGGCCCGCAAGGCCGTCTTTGTGTGTCCGTCAGAGCCTGTCGGGGCGTCAGCGGGTGTGGGCTCGTGTGCCTGCCTGCTCCAGAGCCCGAATACTCGTGCGTCCACGACAGCAGCTCCCTCTGCGCATGGCTGCGGGTGGGGCGGGCCGGGCTGGACGAGGGGGACAGCCCCCTGAATCTGTGTCTCATCCCTCCGGAGCGGGTCACACGACCCCGCCGGGGCCTGGCTGGGACCCAGAGGCTCCGTGCGATGCAGACCACCCCTCCTCCTCCCCGCCGTGACCTTTGAGCACAGCATCCCCAAATACATATTTATCAGAGGGGCTGTGGGGACCAGCCCCGCCCCCACCACTCCCCTCAGGGCCCAGCCTGCCTGGCTGCGGAGAAATTAACCTTGTGACACAGGAGCTCGCGGATACCCCGGCCCCCTCCCTTCCCGCCCGGTACATATGAGCACGGGTGGGTGTGAGAGACAAGGCAGAGAAGAGAATAGGTCCTCGTCCAGGCCGGAAAGGCAGCCAGCCGCAGCCGGGGGAAGGGAGATGCACAGGTGTACACATGTCCATGTCAGTCTTCACATACACACACACACACACTCAAAACTACAGAGTATAGTTGGAGACTTTGAGATTTTGAAACACATCTACATGCAGACACATGCAGTGGTTCTAAAATAGACACTCGCACAGATTCTCAAGTCCACGATAGATTCATGCGCCCGTGGGTCTCAAGACCAGGTACAGATACCCTCAGTCAGAGATTCTCTTAGGAAATGCACAACTACTAATGCCTCCGGATTCACGCAGACATTTCTGTCCACGTCTCTGGACACGTTGGAATGGACACACCAGGTACAGAAACAAGGATAGGCACACACTCACACACAGGTGTGATAGTCCAGACAGCCACACGGGCACATGGGGACCGAGACATCACAGGGCGACAAATACTGAAACGCTGGGGTGCTCCTCGTGTGGAGAGTTGTTTCCAGCAGCAAAGGTACAAACACAGTAACTATGGCCGCACCCCAGTCCACACGCCCATGGGAGCACACAGGCCACATTCAGACATCCCGGGGGGAAGCCACATGCAGCGACCAGAAGGGACGTGGCCTGTTACTGCACACACACAGCCCCCCTGTAGACTTGTCCCCTTCCAGCAGAATGCACATAGGTAGATGCTCAGGTCTGAAAACATTCACGGGATGAATTTGTTCATCACATGGGAACTGGGCCCGACGTGAGCCAGGTCCGTCTTAGAAGTTGGAAAACTGACTTAAAAGACAGACCTGGGCTGTGTTCTTGGAGAGCTCTCGGGGCCAACAGGATGACCACTGATTGGACCTCTGTGTGTAGTTAGTTATAAACAGAGATAACGTCTTGGAAGGAGAGGAACACGGGGCTGGGGAAGGGGATGTGAGAGAACCCGGTTTAGACTGGTGGGTCAGCTGTTCCACCTCTGCGGAAGTGACATTTAAGCTGAGCATCAGACGCAACACATCGATTCTAAATGCACGCTCACAACCCTCTCCAAACTATCTGAGGCGGCACAGGCATGGATCATGCAGGACCCAGAGGCCCCAGCCCACTCCTCTGTGCCTTAGTGACCCTCTAGAAAACTCCTCTGGTGGGAAATGGGGTCCCCCTGGCTGGGGTCCAGATGTCCAGGCTGACAGAGGTGCGCAGCATGTACCAGAGCCGTGCTGCATGGGAGGGTCCAGGGGCTTCACTGAGGCAGTGACGTGGAGAATGGTGGGCAGGGTCTGGAGGAAAAGGGGAGGCGGAGAGCTGTTCAGGCATGGCACTTCCAAGGGCCTCCCCCGGCGGCCCAATGGTTAAGACTGCATCCCTGGTGGCTCAGATGATAAAGAATCTGCCTGCAGTGCAGAAGACCCGGATTCGATCCCTGGGTCGGGAGCATCCCCTGGAGAAGTGAACGGCTATCCGCTCCAGTATTCTTGCCTGGAAAATTCCATGGACTGAGGGGCCTCGTGGGCTATGGTCCATGGGGTTGCAAAGTCAGGCATGACTGAGCGACTAACACTAACACTTTCCACTGCAGGGGGCACAGGTTTGATCCCTGGTTGGGGAACTAAGATCTGACGTACTGCATGGCGCAGCCAAAAAAACAAATAAGTAAAAATAAAGAAACAGAGGCATTCTCTGTGCACAGGCATGGAGGTGTGAGCAAGTGTGAACATCACTGGACCCGCGGGTGTGTAGGGGAGAGAAACAAGGCTTGACACCACTGGGAAGGGCTAGGAGGCTAGGATTTATTCTGGGCGCACCGCACACACAGAAGGGACTTGACAGGATGTGAGCTGGGTACTAAGTCAGGGATCTCAGAGTCTGCTGCGGAGGAGGGACGGGAGGAGGACGGGGAGGCCCTGAAGGGAGTGAACTCCTGCCCTGCCAGTCCATGCTGGGAACCCCAGACAAGGCCTGGCCAGGGGAGGGGGCTGATGCGTTTGCCTTCCCCTTGCTCCAGCCCCTTCTGTCTCCCACTGGACAGAGTTGAACAAGCTACACCTTGCTCCCACAGGGAGATGTGCTGAGTGGTAGAGGTCAGGGGTTACAGTTCCTCTTAGTAACCATTGACACCCTGCTGTTTTCTGAGGCCTCCTATGGCTGGGCCTGAGCTGGGTGCCAAGGGGCGTGGATGAGCCAGTCCCTCCCATGACCCACCCATTCCAGTGTTCTTGCCTGGAGAATCCCAGGGACGGAGGAGCCTGGTAGGCCGCCGTCTATGGGGTCGCACAGAGTCGGACACAACTGAAGCGACTTAGCAGCAGCAGCAGCTCTCGTGACCCAGAGGAGTCCCCAGGTAGGGGAGGTCAACCCTTGAAGGCCTTATCTGGGACTAGGGGTTCACTGAAGGCGTCTAGAGCTTGTTCTTAGAGAATGAATGGGTCACACGTGGTTTGCAGGGAAGTGATGAAGATGGAGCTTGGTTTTTGAAGGTGAGACCAACTTTCAGAGAGGCCAAGTGACTTACCCAGGGTCACACAGCATTTTGACCACCATTATCTTCTGCTGCATAGAATCTCCCACAGTGAGGGAAAGCCTGTCATTCCCCCATCGCACTTCGAGCATCCTCTTTAGCCTGGAAGCCCTGCAGGAACAGGAACCCACCTGCTTGTTCAGTGTCCACTCCTTTCCTCCTGCCTCCAGAGGCTCAGGCCACTCTGGCCTTCCTCAAACACATCGACCTTGTTCCTACCTCAGGGCCTTTGCATCTGCTGTTTCTTTTGCCAGGAAAGCTCTTGTCTCCAACACTTCATTCAGGCTACTACTCAAAACCCACCTTCTCTGACTGGTCTTTCCTGACTTCACAGTCTAAAGTGACATCATCTTGTAACCCACCCTTTCACCTGCTTTATTGTCTTTCCTAGCTCCGAAGTATATATTCTCATCTGTTGTGTCCCTTTCTCCACTGAGAGGTCAACACTGTGAGGGCGGGGACTTTGTCTTGTTCTTGGCTGTATCCCTGCCGCTTGGAACGATGCTCAGCACACTCAGTGCTCAGAGGACGTTTGTCAGGTGAATAGGAGCTGGGCCCTTGCCATCCTATTGCCCAGCATAATGGTGGAGCTGGATGTTGGAGGTGCTGAGCAAGGGTGGAGCGATCTCACCTTCTGGGGGAGAGGGGGGGCACACCTCCCAGTGTAGGGGCATCGGCAAGCCAGGCCACCTCCTCCTGCCTGAGCCTCGATGCAGCCGGACTCCAGACTCATCATCCGGGGCCCATCCACTGCACTCCATCTTCCTGACAGTGCTCCCCTCACCCTAGCCAGTGCATCCTTGCCACCCCGCCCCGCCCCGGCATCGCACCTCTGCTTCCCCCCTACTGTTTCCCTTCCCCCACTCCCAGGCCCTGACTCCTCCCCCGACAGCCCGCCACAGGAAAAGGCAGACCCCAGACTGTGGGGTCGCACACACCCCGCTTTGACTCCCAACCGCGACCGTGGGCAAATCACATCACTCCTTTTAAATCTCAACTTTCCTCGTCGGCAAAATAAGGTTTTTGTGGGGATCAAGAGTGATCTGGTGTGTGATGATGATGCTAATAATAGCTACTATTTATCGAGGACCCTGCCAGGTGTTAGGCATTGTGCTCGGTGCTTTGAACGTTTCTTTTTTCATTTAAAAAAAAAAAAAACAGAGGGAAAAAAAATGGAGCCCGGCTTGTCCCCAGAGTGTCAGGCTTGGTGCATGCGACTGTGAAACACAAAGATGGACACAGCCCATGTGCACAGAGCTTACTATCCCTCTGTGTGTGAACACACATCCCTGAAGTACACACTGGCCTCACGCTCCTGCTCAGCCCCTTTCAGCCAAAGCCTCAAGGGACAGTTGGGAGGCCTCTGAGGCAAGCAGCTCTCACAGATGAGAGAGCAGCCGGGCCACCCCAAATTCCTCTTCACTATCTCAGTGGGAACGTCCATTGTTCACGTCCGGATTGCAAGGCTTGGCACAGGGTCTAACCTAGAACTGGCCTCAGGAAATGTTTACTGAATGAATGAATGAACAAAGGAATATCTTTTTTTGGCCACGCCAGTTAGTATGTGGGAATCTCAGTTCCCTGACGGGATCGAACTCGCGCCCCCTGCAGTGGAAGCACAGAGTGTTAGCCACTGGACCGCCAGGGAAGTCGCCAGAGGAATATACTGAGCCAGGTGTCTTCACTGCATTTGTTCACCCCAAGTCAGGGTACCAGAACAGACCTTCCTTCTTCCTGCTTCACACTGCATTCCTGCCCTCACCCTGCACAATCTACTCATACACATCACTTGTGGTGATAATCGTAATATCATTTCCACCATTCACTTGCTCCTTTCTCTGTCAGCTCTCTCCTAAGTTCATTATTAGCATGGTCTTGTTGACTTCTCTCACTGGGTCTGTGAGGCAGGGGTTATTATTATTCTCATTTTGTGTTTGAGTAAACTGAGGCTTCCCTGATAGCTCAGTTGGTAATGAATCCACCTGCAATGCAGGAGACCCCAGTTTGATTCCTGGGTCGGAAAGATCAACTGGAGAAGGGATAGGCTACCCATTCTAGTATTCTTGGGCTTCCCTTGTGGCTCAGCTGGTAAAAAATCTGCCTGTAATGTGGGAGACCTGGGTTCGATCCCTGGGTTGGGAAGATCCCCTGGAGAAGGGAAAGGCTATCCACTCCAGTATTCTTGCCTGGAGAATTCCATGGACTGTATAGTCCACAGGGTCACAGAGAGTCGGACATGACTGAGCGACTTTCACTTTCCCTTTCAAACTGAGGCTCAGACAGGTGAAGTGACTTGCGCAAGGTCACGCAGATTTTGGACCACCATGCTCTTCAGCTCTGTACAATTGCATACCCTTGCACTAGTCCCTGGTCTGCATGCACATTTAATCTTGCAGGTTTTTCTCATCTCAGAGATGAGATAGTGCAACCCAGGAGCCAGCTTGGGTCCTAGCTCTGTGACAAACAGCTGTGTGATGATTCGAAAATCTGTTCCCTCCCTCTGGACCTTGGCTTCCCCTCCAACAGTCCCCCCTGCCTGTGAGCCCTCAGTCAGATTCCTGAAGCACACGGAATTCGGCTTGGTCCTACCAAACGCTGGAGCAAGTATTTCTGCACTGGGCAGATTTCAGATTCATTCATGTTCTGAGGGGCTCTGGGCTTGGCTGGGCTTGGACACAGGGGGAGCTTATGCTGGGACATAAGCCAGCCAGCCAAGCCTGGCTGGGAGAGGGAAGGGGCTCAGAGAAACACCGCCCATTGTGTGTTTGCTGTGAACCTTGCCACAGTCCCGCCAATGCAGGATTCGTTAGCCCCACCTTTTGCAGTTGTAAGCGAATGTCAACTCATGTGAAGCATGTTCACTGTAAAAAAGTAGAAAATGCAGATACTCAAAGAGATGAAAGAAACCCCATCATGATCATCTAGTTACATGAAAAAAAAGTTTTTTGATGCCTATCTTTCTAGATAGCTTTTTCTCAAACGGGAGTATGTCTACGAGTTTACCCAAAGATGGCTCAGCCCTAAAGAATCTGCCTGCAATGCAGGAGACACAGGAGTCTCAGGTTCTATCCCTGGGTTAGGAAGATCCCCTGGAGAAGGGAGTGGCTACCCACTGCAGTATTCTTGCCTGGAGAATCCCCATGGACAGAGGAGCCTGGCCGGCTGCAGTCCATATGGGTCTCAAAGAGTCAGGTATGACAAGGCACGAGCATAGTTTCACCCAAAGAATAAATTAAGATTCAGAAACCTGGAACCAAATTCAGAATGTTGACTTCTGGGAATTCCCTGGCGGTCCAGTTGGTAGGACTCTGTGCCATCACTGCTGGGGCCCAGGAATAGGGCCCAGGTTCGAGCCCTGGTCAGGGAACTAAGATCCCGCAAGCTGTGTGGTACAGCCAAAAAAAAAAAAAAAGAATTCTGACTTCTGCTCTAAACCTTTTTCTTTAGGATAAAAAAAGTGTGTGTGTGTCTTTCATAAAAAGGAAACCATCACCTACATACCAGTTTATAATCTGTCTTTTATTCCTTTCTAACAATGGATTATGAACGTCGCTCCCTTGTCAATGAATTTATTTCAAGCATATTTTCTACAACTCTGCAGCCCTCCTTTATCAGGCTGCTACACCATCACGTATTGTCCCAGTCCCCAGTCGTCAGGTATCTAGGTTGTCTCCTGGCATTTCCTGTTATAATTATCACCAGTTTGCAGAACAGGACGTTGAGATTCAGAGAAGTCCCTCCCATGTGTGAGAAGCTAAGGTACGAACCAAGAGGACCTGGGGGTGGCTTGGGCACTGGGGACAGTTCCCAGCCTCAGTCAGGACGAGCCTGAGGGGCCCTGACCAGAGGGAGAGACTTGCGTAGAAGCCCCCACATACGGGACTTCCCTGGTGGTCCAGTTGCCAGTGGTTAGGAATCCACCTTCCAATGTGGGGGACATGGGTTCAGTCCCTGGTTGGGGAACTATGATCCCACATACCACAGAGCAGCTAAGCCTGCATGCCGCAGTGAAGACCCAGCACAGCCAAGGGTAAATAAATTAATTTTTTTTTTTAAAAAAAGAAGCCCCCGCAGAGAAGACCCATGACTTATCAGAGGGGTGGCGGGTGGGGTTGCCTGAGGAGGAGACCTCCCTCTCTTAGGCCCCCAGACTCGGCACGCTGCCCATCCAGCTTCCCCTAGCCCTCTCCCTGCTTTCCTCCCTGAGCCCACTCACCGCCTGCTCCATCCTTGCCAGCTTATCAATAGGTTAAGTGGTCAGGTCAGCGATATTGACCATTTGATTAGGACCTTGTCAGATCAATCCCTGGCTCATCTCACGGGCCTCCTCACTGGCCCACACCCCCGCCCTGCTGCTGTGCTGGGAGCAAGTGGCTGCGGAAGGCTCCCCCTGCCCCCACGTGGCACCCCAGAACCTGGAGCCCTCAGGCATGTTCAGAGAAGCTGAGAGCCAGCCCTGGCCTCCCGGCCTCATGTCCTCGTCCTGCCAGGTCAGGAGCTCCCAGTGTGTCTCCAAGTCCCCTGCCCTGCCCGCCCCACCCCTGCCTCCTGGGCCTGTGCCGAGCCTCTCCTGGTCCCCATCCAGGCGCTGGGTTCCTGTACCCCTATTTGTACGCACCCTCTTGCTTGCAGTCATTGGATCTTGCTTGCCCTGTGTCCTTCTCCCCTCAGAGACTGGTCAGACTGAGCTACCCACCCCCACTCTTGGCTGTGTGACCCCGGGCAAGTGGCTTCACCTTTCTGAGTCTCCATTTCCTCATCTGTATCGTGAGAATGGTACTCACCAAACAGTTGAGACTGCAAGATCACACCCGCAGAGCAGCTAACCACACCTGACACGTAGCTAGCACCCAGGAAATCCCGGCTGCTCTCACTCAGGGCCGCTCTGCTGGACTAATCCGAGCTGATGTGTTTGTGGGGGACAGTGGTTCCACCGCATGTTCCTCAGCGAAAACGTATGTGGGCAGTCTTCTGTGCAGCCAGTGGACACTGTCATCCTCACTTGTCTAAGCTCAGGGTCATACTGTGGCCTGGGCAGTGCTGGGGACCCCCAGAGAAGCCAGACCCCAACCTGCCTGCAGGAGAGTCATCCTGGCTTCAAGGAATGCTGAGGGGACTTCCTTTCCTTCTCCTGTGAACATCAGACAGTTCCTTCCCTTGTCTGTGTTGCAGCTATAAGGAACAGAAACTCTGGAGTCAGAGAAGTCAGGGTTCTAGTCCTGGCTCCTTAAATTCCTCTGCCAGGTCACTACAGGCCACTTGCTTTCCCTCTCTGTTCCTCAGAGTTCCCGTCTGTGAAATGGGGAGAAGGCATCTTCTACACAGCTACCATTCCTATCTTCCAGGCTCAGGGCCCTGCTGGGAATATGGCTGCAGTTGCACAGGGTTGCCTGCCTCTCCCGAGGGGAGAGGCTGTTTACTTGGGAGAGGGGTGTGTCAGGCAGGGGAATGGGGGGTGCAGGGCCCAGAGAAATGCCACGAGGAGGAGAATTGGAGGCAGACAGGCCGGGGCGGTCCTGCCTGTGGGCATCGCCGTTGAGGGTGGCAGAGGGCAGAGACCGGGTGGGGAGAGGGGCACTGCTGGAGGGAAGTCCCAACTAGGGGCGCTGCCTTGAGGGAAGACCCCAGCCCGAAGGCGCCGTCTGACTCTGGGCCCCTGAGAGACCCGGGGAATCCCCCTCCCGCCCCGCCATCACTTACACCAATATTGACGGTTAATGCCGTGTCGCCGCCGTGTTCAACACTCAGCGCGGCTAATTGTTTTGACTGGGAATCGGCAAGGCGATTAAACGCCATCGATTTTGCCCTGCGCGCTGCATCGATTTTTAAATTTCCTATTGATCCTGGCCCTAAATCTCCTTAACCAAGACCTCACGGTGGAGATGACAGCCTCTGATTAGCTCTGGGGGCGGGGGCGGGGGTGGGGAGCAG
Organism: Bos indicus; assembly: GCF_029378745.1. Taxonomy (NCBI): domain Eukaryota; kingdom Metazoa; phylum Chordata; class Mammalia; order Artiodactyla; family Bovidae; genus Bos; species Bos indicus. The sequence goes on from NC_091777.1 coordinate 51,643,263, forward strand.
ACCCTGAGTCGGGGGAGAAACCCCAGCCCCTCCCTCCCCACAGGGACGGAGGGTCCTGGTCCCCTCTGCCCCGGAAAATGGGGGCCCAGACAGAGAGGGGGGAGGAGTTGGTTAGACCCCTTGTTCCTTTGACCCCCCCTTTATTCATTCCTATTTGGGCTTTCTGGTCTCTCTGCTTGTGTCTCCCTCCACTCCTCACCTCTGAATGTCTGGGTCTCCCCAACTCTTTCTCTTCTAACCAGCCATCTATCCATCTATCTCAGTTCATCTTTTTCTCTTTCTCTTTTCTCCGTCTGATCTCCAGTCCTGCCTTCACCAATCCCTTGTGTCCTTGGCTGGTCCTGGGCCTCAGTTTCCCCATCTGTACTGGCAGACTTGCCATGAGATAGCCAAGCACCTGCCAGACATCCAGGCCCATGGCCATCCTTCCCATTCCCCTGAAGTTCCCCCTCTGGAGACACGCAGGTGTCAGGTGGATGTGAGCCTTCTGGCTCTGTGACCCTCCCCTACCCAGAGCTCTCCCTCTCTGAGCCCCAGCTTCTGAAATTGCCCACTGTCCACTCATGGGGACCCGCCTGGGAGGAAGGTCTCCCTGAAACCCTGTCTCCTTCCCCTGTCCTACAGTCCCTGCCCCTTCTCTGACTGCCCGCGACAAGAGTGGTCTTTGTACACATTCAGGCAGCTTTTTCAAGACCACGTTCCCAGAAGGCAGGAAACGTGGGTTTCAGTAGGAGGCACGTAGGCCTGACCTTGATAACCAGCTCCGCCCCTTGCCAAGCTATACAGGACACTGGGAAAGTCATCTGCTCACAGCCTCGCCTGCCCATCTGTAAAGTGGGGATGACACCAGCCGTCGCTTTGCCTTCCTGTGGGTCTGCGGAGAGGCTCAGCCAACACTCCCTGGAGAGGGTCTCCCCATTTCTCGTCGACCTCTCTATCCTCCTGTCTCTTACACAGCAAGCAGCGGGACTTTACCTGAAGACAGACTGCATTGTCTCCTGGCTGTTTGGACTGGGTCCTGCCGGCTACAGCCCCAGTCATCTTTCCCAGCCCTCTCACTGAAGCCTGGGGGATCGAAGGCTTGACATTGTCTTTCCTCCCACCCGGTCCCTCCACCTGGCTAAAGTGGGTTTGTTTGCCAGGCTTGGCTCGGAGGCCACATCCCCCCTGAGTCTTCCCTGACCTCTTCTAGGATTCCCCCTGCATCCTCTGCTTACACCGGTGTGTGGGCATTGGCTTTTTTTTTTTTTCAAATTAGGGTATAATTGCTTTGGCTTCCCTGATGGCTCAGTGGTAAAGAACTTGCCTGCCAATGCAGGAGACGCAGGAGTTGTGAGTTCCATCCCTGGGTCGGGAAGATCCCCTGGAGGAGGAAATGGCAACCGCCTCCAGTATTCTTGCCTGAGAAATCCCAGGGACAGAGGAGCCTGGTGGGCTACAGTCCAAAGGTTCGCAAGGAATTGGACACTAAAGTTGGACACTGAGCTACTAAACAACAGTTGTTGCTTTACAATTGTGTTAGTTTCTGCTGCACAGCAAAGTGAATCGGCTATATACATACATATATCCCCTCCCTCTTGGACGTCCCCCCGCATCCCACCCATCTAGGTCATCACAGAGCCCTGAGCTGAGCTCCCCGCGCTACACAGCAGCTTCCCACTAGCTGCTTTTGCATAGCAGCGTACACACGTCAGTCCGGATCTCCCGGTTCATCCCACCCTTCTCCGTGTCCCTATGTCTGCATTCATTCCCTATGTCTACGTCTCTGTTCCTACCCTGAAGATAGGTTCATCTGTACCGTTTTTCTAGATTCCACGTACATGTGTTAATATACGATATTTATTTTTCTCTTTCTGACTTCCATCTCTGGCATCAGCTGTTCATTTGGTCTCCCTAGCTCACCTTCAGGCCCCCAGTAGACAGGGCAACGACCTGGTTTGGTCCATCTCTGCATCTCCCACACTTGATCCAGAGCCCAGCTCAGACGAGCCTCAGTATCTGCTGCTTGTTGTTTGTTGTTTAGTTGCTCAGTCATGTCCGACTCTTTGCAACCCCATGGACTGTAGCCCGCCAGGCTCCTCTGTCCACGGGATTTTTTTTCCCAGGCAAGAATACCGGTGTGGGTTGCCATTTCCTTCTCTAGGGGATCTTCCCAACCAAGGGATTGTATCCGGGTCTCCTGCCTGACAGGTGGATTCTTTACCACTTAGCTACCTGGGAAGCCCATCTGCTGATTAACCACATGAATAAATGAGTGAACAAATATACCAGTCAGAAGCATCATTGTGGCTTTTATTTTCATCTCCCCACAGCACATAGGCATCTGATAATGAGTAACCCTTTCACATTCCTCATTTGTCTCTCCCTGCAGTTGTTGGGCTTTTTTATATATATATTTATTTACTATTTATTTTTGGCTGTGCTGGTCTTCGTTGCTGCTCGGGCTTTTCTTCAGTTGTAGTGAGCAAGGACTATTCTCTAGTTGGGTGCGTGGACTTCTCATTTCAGTGGCTCTCCTGTTGTAGAGCACGGGCTCTGGGGCGCAAGGGCTTCAGTAGCTGCAGACTTAATATTTGTGGCACATGGGCTTAGTTGCCCCACAGCAAGTGCGATCTTCCCGGACCAGGAAAGGAACCCATACCTCCTACACTAGGGGGTGGATTCTGTACCACGGAGCCACCAGGGAAGCTGCCCAGAGTCCTTTGAGACACATAGTTGGTCAATTAGTTACTCCCTCTCGCCATCCATCCATTCACTCAAATCATCCATCATGTCCTTCCTGAGTATCCCACGTTTGCCAGGCCCTCTGTCAAGGGCTGAAGGTGTAAGACAGAGTCCTTGCCCGTTAAGGAAGCTCCAGTCTGATGGAAAATACAGATGTTCAACAAGGGAAGGCATCAGAATGCCCATTCATGAGCTGGGGTCTCTGAGGCTCAGAACCCGGAAATGCAGGTAGCCAGTGGCTGTCAGGACCTGAGTCTACCGTCACCGACTTGTGACTCCCGATGGTGTGACAAGAGCAGGGTCCCTCTGCCTCAGGAGGGCCCCCTCCTGCTCGAGGCAGTGATGCCTCTCAAATTCCCCAGCATGCTGACTTCCTTCTCCTCTCTCTCTAGGTTCTCTACTGGACCGGGTTGGTGGCCTGAATGTATTAGCTTCGCTGCTTCTGCCCAAGAGGTAAGGGCTGCGGCTCCCCAAGCTCTGCTAATCGTGGAGTCTTGTCTCCTCTTGGAAGCCCTGGCTTTCCCATCCTTGTCCCCGGCCCATCTCCAGGGTGCTGCCCTTCCTCTTCCTGCCTCCGTGCTCCACGTGGTCAGTCTGAGTGATGTGCGTTTTCATCCTCTGTGCATCCTGTGGCTTCCTGGCCAAACCTGTGGTTCTGGACATTGGTGACGGTGGGAATTTCAGCTGATGAGAGTAGGGGCTCAGGAGGAGAGGTGGGGGTAGCTTGGTGGCTCAGATCACAGCTTGGGGTCAGGCCCTCCTGTGTTGGAATCTCTTTTCTGCTCCTTCTTAACTGCAAGTGGCTTGGGACAGTTAGAGCCTCATCTGTAAAGGGGTGTAGTAACAGAACCCATCGGACATGCTGTCCTGAGGACGGAAGCCTAGGAAGGCCATTCAGGTTCCAGTTCTGGAGCCAGGGAGCACTTGCCCTGCCGGCGGCCAGCTGTGTGAGCCTCAGTTTCCCTGTCTGTCAAAAGAGGGTGATAACAGCACCCCCTCCCCCACCCCACACACACATGAGGAAGTGAAGACAAAAGAAGTTAACTCGATGAAAGGAGGTTTCAGGAAGCAGGGACTTGAGATATGGCTGGAAGCTTCCCTGGACAAGTTGGGGTTTGTGAGGCAACTCCTTGGATACCACTGAGACCCTGAGCTGGAAGCAGGGGTTCTCCAGCCACTCAGCTTGCAGGAAGCAGAGGCTCTGGGCATCAGCTCTGGGGTTTGTTCCACCAGCTTGGTGAGGCCTCAGCAGTGTGCGTCTGGGGAGGGGTAGGGACAGGGCCTCTGAATTGGAACCCGCCCAGTGCTGCACCAACCAGAGCAGTTTAACTTACGCATCTCGGGACCCCAGGGAGGCCTCTGCTTGCTCTCATTGGCTTCTTGCTCTTGGGGGGTGGGGCGGGGTCACAGCCTGACTTTAAGAAACAGAGAAAGCTGTAGCCTAGGGTTGGTGATCTGGTGTGGTAGGACTGTACCAGACTGGAAAATGCATTGGCAGGAGTTGGAGTGCTGTTTTTCAGCCTCACTGACTGTCCCTCCGTAGAAACATGCCCCCCATTTGTCAGCTTTTTGGATTTCTCAAGAGAAGCCAGAAGTCCAGACTGTTATGTGAAATCTCTCAATTTTTAAATATTGGTAACTCTCCACAATTTCAAAAATCTCCTTGTGGTTCGAACCACATGTTTCAGGCAACCTTTGGTCCATGGATTTCCAGTTTCGCAACATTTAGTATAGACTTTCTCCCAGGAAAACGCATCCCTACATCTACTCAATTGTGCTCTAACCTCAGGATGCTCACAGACCCCCCAAAGCGCATCTATGGGCCCCATTCTAGCTGGTAAGGGATGTAGGAGTCTAAACTACTTTCTCCAAGAATCAGAAGTGTAGCTTTCCCAGGAACTGCTGTGTCTTCTGCTGCTCTTGATGTTGAAAAGAAGGTCAAGGAGCTTCCAGGCTGCAGAATTCATCTGGGGGCTAGAGGCTGGCTTTGAGGAATGCCCGGAAGTTGGGCTAAAGTAATAGAGATGTTTAAAAAGAATTATGTGTCAGAGTTGGTGGAGGTTACAGTCAGGGCTATGATTCTAGGTCTTTGTGTTCAAATAGATGTTTGTTAAATAGTCAAGGTTTCACGGACAGACACATGACAGATTAGATAACACATGCCAGAGAGCTGTTATAGTCTAATGGGGAAACTGATATTTATCTGGGGCCACCTCTATGCCAGAGCCTGTTCTGGGCACTGGCTGCCACCCTGTGAAGTGGATGTGAGTCACCTGTTGTAAAAGAAGGAAACTGAGCCAAAGACAAGAGATGCCTCTGGCCTCAGGTCACCTAAGGTTACCATGGTAACCGTGATAGAGTCTGAATGTCTACCTGAGCTTGACGCTCTCATTCTTCCATTTCACCAACACCCACCCCAGGTTTGGAATCTCCTCGAGGCGGCCAGTCTTTGTGCTTTGGGGATGAATTTGATTTGTGGGATGGGGTGCAGAGGGGGATACCTGAAGTCTTACTTGGAACCAACTCTGATCAATTTGGGGCTTCCCTGGTGGCTCAGATGGTAAAAAATCTGCCTTCAATGCCTGGGTTCAGTCCCTGGATCAGGAAGATTCCCTGGAGAAGGGAATGGCTACTCACTCCAGTATTCTTGCCTGGAGAATCCCATAGACAGAGGAGCCTGGCAGGCTACAGTCCATGTGGTCCCAGAGTCAGACACGACTGAGTGACTAATACTTTCACTTTTCACTTTTCTGATCAATTTAGCAGTGCTGATACTAGTAACGGATGATACTGTGACTGCTTGTCGGTGTTTTGACAGAAACTAGAGACAATTATACAGTAGAGATGTTTTTGCTGATGGAGTCTGTAAACTAAAGCAGACTTAAAGGCTGTTGCCAAATTACCTGAGTGGTTTGAAGATAAGTTCAACCCCCCAGAAAGATGTTTGAAGGGAGCCACACCCTTTTAAGTCTATAATTTTGTTATAAAACAATTACAGCAAATGGCGTTCCCATCCCCCATTGTTTCTTGGGAGGTGACTAGTTCCCCAAAGGTGTCCAGAGGCCTCCTCAACGCCCCAGAAGGAACTGGAGTGCCGGGTCAGCCTCTGGCGCCCACGCAGCTCCCCCTCCTTCACTCCCTCTGGCCCTTCCTCTGGCTTGCCTCCTGTCCCAGCCCAGGGCCTTGGCTCCACTCTTGGTTGGGCTCACCTTTCCACCGTTCCATCTAGGGCTCCCCGAACCCCCTGGCCTGGCCAGGCCCCCCACCTTGTTCTTCCTTCTTGCCCATTGTCCCTGCATCTGATCATATATTCTGTGTAGTGTTTCCCCCCCTTAAACTTCATGGAGGGGACAAGAGAGATGTCTCTACTTATCCAACACGTCCACACCCAGCCCTTAGCATAGTGTAAGTGTTCAGTTAAGTATTCATTGAGGGGACTTCCCTGGTGGTACAGCAGTTACATTCCATGCTTCCACTGCAGGGGGCATGAGTGCAATCCTTGGTCCGTAACTAAGATCCTACATGCCTCATGGTGTGGCCAAAAAAAAAGGTATTTTTTGAATGAATAAATGAGTGAGCACATAGACATTTAAACCCACATCTATCCATTTATTCCTTCAGCCACCATCTCCTGGGGGTTCTTGTGTGCTGAGCCTTGTGCTGTGATCAGGTGACGATGCAGAGGGGAAGCAGCCCCGTGTGGCCTCTGGGGGGCTTCCTGGCTGGTGTGCAGAGGGGTGGAGATAGGCCCAAATGCTACTAACCTGAACCTGGGGCTCAGGGAGGGGCTGGACCCCGAAAGAAGGAGGAGTCTTTGGCAGGAGGAGGTGGGAAGGCGTCTTCTGAGGGTCTTGGAAGACAAAGGGGATGTTACAGCCCAGGTTGGAGGTGGTCACTCATGGAGACCGTGATTGCTGGCTTGACTTGAGTCCCTGTGGACGTCTGAGGCAGGAGCAGGGCTGTGGCCCTGCCTTGTCTCCCTCTCTCCTGTCCTTCCATCCTTCCACAAAAAGACACGATGGCCTTCGGTGTGGACCCAGGCCCTGGGGGCCCAGAGATGACTGTGGCCCAAGCGCCAGGGCCCACCTGGAGTGCCCGTACATCCCACAGGAGCCCAGAGTGCCCTGGAAGCTGGAGCTTAGCAGTGGGTGAAAGGCTTCTGGTGCTGGTCTGGTGGGGTGATGGGACGGAACCCAGGACTGCATCAGGAGGAAGACGTTGAGCTGCTTGGTGGGCAGGTCCTCTCTGGAGGGGGCGGGTGTGGCCTGGGACACTCCGGGATCAGAAATGCCAGCCTGTGTGGCCGCGCAGGTGTTCTGAGAGCCGAGGAACCAAAAAGTGGGGCCAGGAACTTGCTCTGATCCCTCAGGCCCGGCTAGCACCCAGGGAGGGGGCTCTGGCTCCAGGAACGGGGTGTGTGCTGTTGCAGATGTGGCCTGGGGGTTGGGGCCTGGGCCGGGCTGGAGCTTCTCGGCCCTGGCTGCCTGGATGCTACTGCTTGGTCAGCCCCCGGCTGGTGTACAGGGCGCAGCTGGTCTGTGCTGGTGCAGGCAGGCTGGCCGGGCCATGGGTGATGGCACTCCTTGTCGAGTGTAGAGTTGGGTTCCCTGGGGGGCTGCTGTTTGTCACTGTGGGGTGCTGTGAAGCAGCAAGAGGTCCCTTTGGTGCCTCTGCCGTCCCTGGGTGGGTGGAGACGGCCGTCACCCACCCAGGACTGGGAGTATCTCAGGTGGGGCCTTACAGACGTGGAGGAGGTGAGAGTGGCTGGCCCTCTTAGCAGTTTCAGGGACCGATGAGTGCCTGGCATCCCTGACAGTCCCAGGGCAAACAGAAGCTGGAGTGCCTGCCATCCAGCAAGCGTGGAGCCTCTGGGGCTGAGGGCACACACCTGACCCTGATTGCACACCGAGGGAACCAGTGAGGGCGCGGTGGCAGCAGACGGGCCACAGCATCTGAGCCCAGATGCTGCCGTGAGCGCCTGCCCCCACCGGGGCACCGTCCTGCTCCCGCTGCTCCATGGCCTCTGCTTGTCTCCGAGTTCCCTTCTCTCCTCTTCCTTGCCCTGGGGCTCCACCTCCATCTTCCTCTTCTTTTTTCCTTGTCTTGGTCACCTTCAATGTCTGGTCTCTCCATCCCACCCTGGTGGTCTCCTTTTCCTTTGAGCCTGGATTGGCTTCCAGTCTTGAGTGCAGGGTGCGTGTGGGTCCCTGTATAGCTTTCTGTCTGCAGCGAGAACCACGGCGGGGATGTGGACCTGCTGCAGGTGGGGAGAGGGGCCAAGAAGAGAGAAGGAGAAAAGGTACATGAAGGAGAAGCAAGACAGGAGGGGCACCCCCAACTCCAGGACAGCTTCTGAGGCCCCTGAAGGGCCAGCAGCCCTCCTCCTCCTCCCCTTGGGGCACGTGTGGACAGGAGGGCAGGCAGGGGGGTCTTCTGAGAAAGGGGGGTCCAGGCATATGCCAGAGAAGAGTGGGAGAGAGAGACTCGGGGAGACTCAGAGTATACCCCACGACAGAGAAAGGCCTGGAGAGAAGGGGCAGTGAAGAGCAGGTAAAGAGCCACGGAAACAGCAGGAAAGTCAGCTGGACAGAAAGAAAGCTGAGCGTGCGCTGCTGAGGCTGCCAGGCTCGAGGGGAGGGGGCAGCAAGAAAGATGGGGCCTCGGGCCGCGGGAGAAGGTAGCAGAGCCGTGGGGCAGGAGGGACACGCTTCATGCCCACCCCCTGCTAGCCTGCTGAGCCCCAGGTGAAAGGTACCCACCTGAGGACCCTGTGTGCGTGAGGGCATAGTGGCCAGGAGCGGGCAGGCGGGATGTGCCGCCGCTACCAGCTCTGTGGTGCTGAGCCCAGTCCGCCCCATGCCCTCCCTGTCCATTCTGCCTGTCCCCTCCCCAGCTCCTCCATCCCTGGGGTTTTGGTTCTGTTGTGTTCTGGCCCACATGGAGCCCAGAGGGCCGTGACCACGGAGAGTGCTGGGGCACCGAGAACTTCTGACCTGGGGGAGGGGGAGAGGCGTGTGTGTGTGTGTGTGTGTGTGTGAGAGAGAGACAGAGAGAGAGAGAGAGAGAGAGAGAGAGAGAGAGACAGAGAGCTGGAGTCACTCTGGGCTTGGCCGCCCTGGGCTCAGCTCCAGCTGTCTGTCGGTTGGTCTGTCTCTCCTGCGCGTCACCTGCCCCCACCTCTAGCTGCGTGTGTCTCTGGAGCCCCTCTCACCAGCCGTCTCTCACTCGCTGTCTCCCCTGCCTGTCCCTCTCTGTCTTCTCTCTCTGTCCCGGCCTCGTCTCGGGCTCTCACTGGCGTTCCGGTCACCTCTGGTTGGCTCCCGTTCCCCCTGTCTCTGTCTCCCTGCTCTCTGGCTCTCTGCGTCCTCCTTGTGCCTCCGTCCCTGGCTCTTCAGTTCTGCTGTGCTCTGGCCCTCTTGTCTCTCTCCTGTCTCCCCACTCTCTGTTTCGGTGTGTCCCTCCATTGGGCCCTCCCGTCTGCCCTTCTCCTGCTCTTTCTCCCTGCCTTTGCCTCCCGTGTCTGCGTCTGTCTCTCCTGGTCCCTTTCATGTCCTGTCTCTCCCCGTCTGTCTCTCATGCGCTGTGGGTCTCTCTCGTCCCTCATCTCTGCGGGCCTCTGGCCGTCCATCCCTGCCTCTGTGTGTCTCTCACTCCCCCTCCCTTCCCCCTTTTTTTTCTGTCTCTAACACCCACACTCACATCTACCTCAGGAGTAATTGCTTTTGTCTGGGTTGGACTGGACTTGTGGTGGGGGGAGGGTGGGGGGAGCGGTGGTGCTGGGGGGGTTGGGAGGGACGGAGGTCGCTTGGTGGAGTTGAGGTGGCCTCCGCCAGAGCAGGGGGTGCTGAGGGGCAGAGGTCCAGTCACCCAAGGGGGCTGGGGGAGGGGGCCCTGGGCCCATGCTGGCAGGGGTCTGGGGCTTCTGACAGGGAGGGGAAGAAGGCAGACAGGTCCTCACGTTCAGATTTGGAGACAATGTAGTGGCAAAACAGGCTAGCCAGCGTCACAGTGGCAGTCTCGGCCTCGAGCCCTCCCCCGTTCAGATACCCACACTTCCCCCACCCCGAAACGCCATCGTGTGCCTCGAGTCACCGTGATACACATGAAGACACACCCAGAGCCTCCAGCCCACTCGTGGAAACACACGCGGCCATTGGCACGCAGGGACACGCCAAGTCACGTAGACACACAGGAAGCACACTGGGTCTCTGACACTCACCTTTAAGCCGCCAACACGCCAGAGACAAACACATCTACAGCCACCCCCGACACAGGCACAGAATCCACACACACACGGACACATGGGGACTCAGGTTCTGGTTCCCAGACGCTCACAGAACCATCCACGCCCAGACATACTCAGCAGGGGCTGGAGCACACACAACTCCCACGGGTTTCCTAGAACCCAGGAACACGAAGGCATCACGTTACTGGGCCCCAGGGGTCACTGAGATGCCCCTGGGCACACACCCACACTTCCGGTGGGGACAGGCAGATCCGCATACACACACTTACATATTCGGGGACACCCAGGTGGAGGGGACTCTGGCGGAAGCACACGCGCACAGAGCCACCGCGTCCCCTGGGACACACCCACCGCCTCGTGGTCGCACGGGGTGACTCAGTGGCTGAGACACGCGGGGACACACAGTCCTGGAGCCCCAGCACCGAGCCATAGGACTCACAGACTCGCCTCTCCAGGCGTGCCGGGGATGCACGCACGCCCTACACACATGGCCGCTCGGCCGCTGCAGCCTCCCCTGGAATCCCCTGTCAGATGCCTCACAAGCCCTCCCCCGCACCCCACGGTGCAGGCCAGGCCTTGGGGCGAAGCCAAGGTGGAGCTGCCCACAGAGGCCCCAGGAGGGAGCAGCCAGGACTCTGTGGGTGGGCACCAGGCTGCCCGGGGGCAGCCCCACTGTTCTTGGCATCCACTCACCCAAGCTTACCCCAGCACCCCCCACCCCATGGGCTCCGGACAGTGCCTCCCCAGCCTCCGGTGCCCGCTGCCCACCTCCCAGAGGTCCATCCCTCTTGTACTTTCAGAGGGTTCCATCTCTCTGAACCACTCCCAATTGAGCAGGGACCTGCTTTATCCCAGGAGCTCTGTCCCTCCATCTCTTCCAGCCCCCTGACCTGCCAGTGGGACCCCCATCCCCACCTGCTGCCCTGCCCACCCCCATACTCACCCCCTCTCCTGGCTGTCCAGGCTCTCCCCCTCCCGCTGTAGGGGGCTGGCACCGGGTGGGGGGCCTGGCCCCTCAGAGGCGTGGGTAAGGGGTCCATGGGGGTGGGGGGTCTGGGCGCGGCTCTGGGAAAGGGAAGCAAGGCAAGCGGGGGAGAGAGAGAGAGGCAGAGGCAGGCAGGCAGCCAGCCGGCTTTATATCCCTGCCGTATTGATCTACCATGTCACAGACCCGGTCGATAGCCAGCCGAGAAGGAGAGGGAGAGAAGGGAGGGGAGGTTTGGGGGAGGGCAGTGGGACCCCTATAGTCCTCGGCCCATCTTGGCCCTTCCTGGCAGGCTGCAGGGGGTCTGTTCCAGCTGCCCCCTCCCCAAAAGGGGCCGGTTGTGTCCTCCCCGTCTCCCTCTTGAGTGCGGCCCTCTTTCCCTGAAAGCCGCCTTGGTAGAAGACTTTCAGCACAGGAGATGGGCACATTTCTTTCTGTCTCTGGCGGCTCTCAGTCTCTCTCATGGGCACAGGGAATGGGGGTTTGGGAATGGGGAGCTCTGTGTTGTTCACTGTCTCAGCTCCCCTTGGCCCTGGGTCGGGCTGGGCAGATGGGAGGCCCAGTGACAGTGTGGGCTTAGGACAAGGATGGGCGGGACTACAGATCTTCCTTCTTTGCTGTGTGACCTTGGGCACGCCAGAGAACCTCTCTGAACACCCTCTTCTGAAGCCATGTTTAGCACAGGAGGGTGCTAAAACCCTCCCACCTTTAGTACAGGGGGCTCCATCCTCATTGGTTTTCTGCCCTTTTTGACTTGAAGGTCCACCTCGAAGCTGTACTAGGCCAGCGCTAGAGACAGACGGTGTTTAGAATGTCTTTCTCCTGGTCCCCCCACCCCAGCGGCCTGAGAGGAGAAAACAGCCTCTTGCTCACCTCAGCCTCCTCTTCCCTCTGAAGAAACTGCTTCCACCTGCCCCCCACCCCATCTAGGTTTCCCCTGACAGGGCGGGAAGGGAGGGGTGTCTCCCTAGACAGGAAGCGGAGAAGAGTGGGGGCTCCATCTAACGGGACAGCGCTGAGAACCCTGGGCTGTGCCTCCCTTCCGGATCCAGCCCTGCCTCTGTCTCCTTTCCCGGCCTCAGTTTCCCCCCCAGCCCCAAGCTGGCTCTGGGATCCACAGGGGTTGGTGCTGCGGGGAGGCAGGGCCACCCGGAGAGTGAGACCAAGGCCGGAGGGGCGCCTGCCGCCCCGCCCTCCGCCAGGAGGGCCTGGGTCCCAGGTGCGGCCCCCTAGCCTCCAGCTCCCCGGGGCTCTGGCTCTTTGTCTGTCCAGACCCTCCTCCCCTCCCAGCCCAGCCTCCCGGAGAGGTTGAGGAATCACCTTAGCCTTGACCCGAGGGGGAGGGCAGCGGAGGGGCAGGCAGGCCCCACCCCGCCTCCTGCCCACGGCCATCCCCACAGCCTCCTTCCTGCTTCCCCGAGTTCCAGGCTGCCGCCCCCCCAAGCGACAGGCCGCTGCTCCCTTTGTTAGGGAGGGGGAGGGGAGAGAGCTGAGCTGAGGGGACGTGGCTTGACCCTCGACCTCTCCCCTTCCCTCCTCCCATCAGGGTCCCCAGGGGCTCAGAGCCCCCTTGACGGACAGTTCTGACCATCAGCCAAATGGCTCTGGGAGTGAGCAGGGAGCCAGGTAGGGGGGAGGGGAGGAAGGCCTGGCTTGGGCCCTGAGCCCCCCAGAGGGGGGTGTCATGTCATGGGTTGGGGGGAGGCCCTTAGGACGAGGGGCAGGGGACGACGGGCACCCATATCTTGAGGGGAGCCTGATTTGACTAAGGGCTGTGGAAGCAAAGCGAGGCTCAGCCCAGAGACAGCAGCTCTGGACACCCTATGGGTAGGGGCCTGGCCGGGCAGATGCCCCCACCCCACCCCCACCTGGCCTGGGGCTTTGGGAGTGCAGCGAGGTTTTTTTTAAAAAAAAAATTAAAAGAAAAAAAAATAACAGGAGCAAGAGAAGCTGGGGGGAAAAATATATAAGAAAAAATATAATAAGAACTAAGCGGTGGCTGCAGGAGAGAGAAAGGGCAGGAGGCGGGGAGGGGGGCGCAGGGGGGAGGGCGGCTCGGGCCCTGGTCGCTGCGGAGGCCCGGCCGCCGGCCTCCGCGCCGAGCCCTCCGCGTCCCCCCTGCCGGCCCCCTCCAGCCCCGATCGATCCAGTTTCTTGGCAATAAAGCATTTTTATTGTCAGCTGCCCTGAATGCCAAATGTGAGCCTGGTCCTGCTCCCCCCTCAACCCGCTTCCTCGCCACCCCTCCCCCAGCCCTCCTCCACCCCCTCTCCTGCCGGCCCCCACTGCAGAATCCGCCTAGTCCATCACCGCGACCCCCTCCTCTTCCTCCTGGTCCATGTCAGCCGCAGTTCTGTACATGCTCAATAATCCACCAAGCCCCCTCCCCAGCTTGGCTGCTGGGCACCCCTCCCTGACCCCAAACCCAAAAGGGAGTGGAAAGGTGGGCTCCGGTGGAGTGGCCTAGGGGGCACAGAACGGACAGGAGGCTGTCGGGGCGGGCAGGCGGGAGCTTGTGGCCACAGGTTGAGGGAGCCGCAGGCAGAGGGAACAGGTGGGGGGCGCAGGCCCAGCCCCTCTGGCTCCTGCCCCTGTCTCGCCGTCATGGTCCCCCAGGGTCAGCTCTGCTCCCTCCACACTGAACCCGGGCGGCCCGGTCCATCCGGCCCCTGCCGCTGTGGGCAGGGAGACAGGCTGGAGTTGGACACCCCTCGCACACACGGCCGCCTCAGCCCCTTCAGGTTCTGGGGACAACGGCACACACCCCACAGGACCACAGTGTGAGGGACAGAGGAGCAGGTGTCGGTGAAGCAGTTTGCAGAAGGCCCCGGCGGCCCCACCGCAGCCGCCCTTCCTCCTGCTCTCCGTTCTTTGTCCCTCTCTCCACTTCCCCCATCTCTGTCTCTGTCTCTGCATCTCTCTGTCTCTGACTCTCTTTTCTGCCGCCTCTCCCCCCGGGGATATAAGCACACACACCTTCTCTGTTCTCCCCATCCACTCCGGCGGCTCCTCTCCGCATCCCTCTTATTCTGCCCGGCTCCCTGCTTTTGCCTTTCTCATCCCACCCGACCCCTGCATCCCCCTCTCATTTCAGTCTCTCTTGGGCTACCTCCCCTCCCACGGCTGAGAAAATAAACAGAGGCCCAGGTCCTGGAGAGCCAGCAGAAGACGAGGGCAACTGGGCTCAGCCCTCTCTCTTTCTCTTTGCGTGGAGGCTGGCCCTGTCTACACAGGCTGGCCCTGTCTACACCTGCAGAGATGGAACTGGAGAACCCGGTTCTCCAGAGATGGGCTGCAGAGACGGCCTGTGTTCCAGCCACTTGCCTGCTCTGAACCTCGGTTTGCCTCTGAAAAACGCTGCTCAGAGGGCACTTATGGCCCCTCCCGTGGAAAACCCGTGCTGCAAAGGCCTGGAGTTCTCTGGGGAGGGCGCAGGGTGGGGGACCGAATCCTTCAACTGGGGGACATGGTCACCCCTCCACACAGGTGCCCCCAGACGGCATCTCAAGGCTGCAGGCCTGCTCTCTCCTTTCTCCTGGCAGCCGGGGATGGCGAGCTGAAGAGAACCCGGGTGCCAGGCTTTCCACTCTTGGTCTGGGCAGGGGGGTCGACTGCACCGGGGTGGCGCTTTAGGGAGCAGTGCAGGGCGTGACCTCAGCCCACCTCCCCTGTCAACTCTGGTGGTAAGGGGCTGCCTCACTTGTCCCCAGATCCGGGTCTTCCCACGGAAGGGTTCCGGAGATCTGTGTGGAGCCAGTGAGGAGGTGAGGAAGGACCTGCCCCATGTATAGACCAGAGGAGAGAGGGAGGGAGGGAGGGGAGATGGCTGGGAGGCGGAGCAGAGCGGGGGCCAGGGCTGCGGGTGGGGGGAAGGAGCAAAGGGGTTCAGACACCTGCAGGTTGAATCCAGGGGAAGGCGGGGGACTCTGGGGAGGAGGAAGACTCCAAGACAACACCCAGTCTCCTTGCCAAGCCGCCACCCTCCACTGAGCACTCGGTGCCCCGTCCTTCATCACATCCCTACGTTAGGGCATTCCCCCTCGCCCCCGACCCCGGGGTCTCGCAGCGACCCCGTTTGCCAAGGGGAGGAAGGAGCTCACTGTCAGTCCCTCTGGCACATGGCACCAGGCAGTGTGGTGTAAAGGGTGAAGTATGCGCATGTGCACCTCCTCACACGTCATGTGCTTACTTATGCCTGAAACACGTCTTACTTTTCACTGTGATGAGTTATTTGGTATTATCTTCAGATGCTAGTTTCCCGACTAGTAAAGAACCTCCCTAACAGGAGAGAGGAAGATCCCTGTGAGGGAGGCTGGGCCCCCCTGGCCTGGATCCTGAGATGGAAATGAGGCTTACAGGTGACTGCGGTGTGAAGGCCTGGAAAACCTGGAAGGAGTTGGGGGAGGTCTAGGGGGTGGAGGGTGGAGAGGGGCAGATCGAAAGGCTCTCTCCACCATTTCCTGGTTCCCGCCTCCACAGCCAGTGCAGACTTGGGAGTCCGGTTCCAGATGCCCCTCCTTTGAGAGGACCTTTCTGGTGATCTTGTCCCCACCGGCCTCTCATCATTTCCCAAATCTGCCCCCAGACTTTGCTCACGCGGTCCCCTCACGTGGAAGGCAACCAGGTAACAGCTGCTCATGGACCACGTACTGTGTGCTACACACCTGGGCTTCAGGCTCTTGCCGGATCCCCATCAGATGGTGGGGCATGACCATTATTCCCATTTTGCAGATGGGGACACCGAGGCTCAGGGAAGGGAAGTGGCTCCATCCAAGATCACCAGCCAGTGAGTGGCAGAGCCAGGACTGCCATTCAGACCCTCTGCATTGGTCCAATCCCACAAATGTTGGTTAAGAACTCACTGCAAGGACCTCCCTGCCCCAGTGGTTAGGATTTCATGCTTCCACGGCAGGGGCCATTGGTTCAATCCCTGGTCAGGGAACTAAGGTTCCATGTTCCCACATGCCCTGCAGTCCAGGCAAAAGAAGAAAAAAAAAAAAAAAAACAAACACTGTGAGGGGGTCAGGTTTTGTTGGACATGCGTGGTAAACGTAACGACCTTGATGTGAGGGGCTCAAGTCCCAGCTCTGCCATGGACTTGCTGTGACACCGTGGGAAGGTGGTTTCTCCTCTCTGAACTTGGATTTCCTCCTCTGGGTTGGAGCCACCATCTCGTAGGAGCCAGAGAACGAGGAGCTGTAAAATGCCTGGCAGATAAGGTTACTTGACAAATGGCCATGCCCTCCTCTCTTGTTCTTCTCCGATCGTGGCCCATCCTCTAGGTTCCAGCTCTTTCAAGCTTTTATATTTGAAGGGTATTTTCCCAGGTGGCTCAGTGATAAAGAATCCGCCTGCCAAGGAGGAGACGTGGGTTTGATCCCTGGTTTGGGAAGATTCCCTGGAGAAGGAAATGGCAACCTACTCCAGTATTCTTGCCTGGGAAATCCCACAGACAGAGGAGTCTGGCGGGCCATAGTCCATGGGGTCGCAAAAGAGCCGGACACGACTTAGAGACTAAATAGCAACCACATCTCATGCCCAGTCTTGTCTCTTTTTTTTCCCCGAAACACTGTCAATATTTTTTGTCTCTTGGAATCCTCACCACTACCGTCTAAGGGAGGCATTATATATATTTGTATACACACATATATATATACACACAAAAGGTATATATAACTTTTCTTTTTGGCTACACTGCACAGCATGTGGGGGGTCTTAGTTTCCTGACCAGGGACTGAGCCCTTGCGTCCTGTAGTAGAAGGACAGAGTCTTAACCGCTGAACTGCCAGGGAAGTCCTGAGAGGCATTATTGCATTGATTTGACAGAAGGAGAAACTGAGGCTCAGAAGACTCAAGTCTTCTGCCTCAGGTCCTCGTCCCCATAAAAGACTCATTTGTCTGAGCACTTGCTCTGTGCCAGGCCCTTGGAGATAAAGAAGTGAACAAAACTGGCACAGCTGACGTCCATAGAGTCGACAAACCAAGAGAGGAGGCAGATCTTTAACTGTAAATATTGGTTAAGTGCAAAATCAGAAATTGTGATAAAGTCCCCCTAAAGGAGAGACAGAATAGGGAGCCCACATGGAGAGGGCAGGACGTTTAAGCTGAGCCTTGAAAGATGAATAGGATTTAACCAGGCAGAGCGCATTCGAGGAAGAGAGACCAGCACATGCAAAGGGCCTGGGGTCGGAAAGAGCTTGGTTTGAGGAGCACAGAGGAGGTGGTGAGGCTTAGAGCAGGACAGGAGAAGGGGAGTGGTGGGGGGAGAGGGGAGAGTGGTCGGCAGAGGTCAGATCACACAGGACTCCAGGCTGAACGAAGGGGCTTGTTTTCTGGTTTAGGTTTTCGTTTTTGTTTTGGCCGCCACGCATGGCTTGCAGGATCATAGTTCTCTGACCAGGGACTGAACTCACGTCCTTGACATGAAAGCGCAGAGTCCTAACCCCTGGACCACCAGAGAATTCCTGGATTAAGGTGTTCGGGGTTTATTCCCCAAAGGAGAGAGGTTTCTGAAAAGCCTGACGCAAGGGGGCAACCCGGCCTGATTAAATTTCAGAAAGACCCTTTCTGGGTACAAGGGGGCAGATGAGACTATCAGGGTCCGGCGTGGACGCCCAGAGACCAGCAAGAAGGAGGCTGTTGACGTCACCAGGGCCAGAGATGGTGGCAGCCCAGGCAAGTGTAGCAATGGGGAGAACCTTTGAAACTGTGCCGATGGCAAGGCTCAGAGAAGTGGGGTTGCTGACCCAAGGTTACACAGCTGGTTGGGCAGAGTGAGGGTCTGACCCAGCACACACCTGAGATTTCCTCTCACCAGACAGGCGAGAGGCTGCTTTCCTCTGGGGAAGCCTCTCAGAGGCAGAGTGTATCCATTTGATGTTCTCCACACACACCTCAAAGTGCCTGGTGTCTTGGGCACTGATGGGGAGTCCAAGGTTAGAAAGAGGTCATCCATGGAAGTGAGTGAGAGGGCTTCCCTGGGGAGACTCCAGGAAGGAGATGAGCAGGGAGTGAGCAGGTCTGAAGAAGTGTGAGCCTGGAGAATGGACCAGGGCCCAGAGACATGGTTCATTGTGCAGCCCAGACTTGCTGTGGCTCAAGGTGGGTCACCAGCGTGACAACTTTTAGGAAATGGTTCATATTGGCAAGAGCCCCCCCTGGGCCAGGGATGGGAGGCATGTAGCTGTCTCAGGCGGCCAACCCAGGCCAAACCCAGTGTTTCCTGCCACACTAAAGGGAAGAGCCGGCAAGGGTCTGGGGAAGAAGGGGAATCCACCTGCCTGGATGCTGTTCCTGGTTCCATGTGGGGGACCCCAGGCACATGATTCAACCTGGCAGAGCATCAGTTCTTTCATCTGTAAAATGGGCATGGTGACAATGGTTTCTCCTTGGAGAGCATGGAGGAGATTCAATGAGAAGATGCATGGAAAGTGTTTCTAACGTAGTTCAGGGTTTCACCTTGAATCGTCTAAAACAGAACTCTTGATTCCCTGTCCCTGAGCTCTTCTAGGAGCTGTCCTCCACCTCAGTAAATGGTTGTTTTGTGTGTGTGTGTGCTCAGTCACTTCAG
The DNA here is from genome assembly GCF_029378745.1 of Bos indicus. NCBI lineage: Eukaryota > Metazoa > Chordata > Mammalia > Artiodactyla > Bovidae > Bos > Bos indicus. Next base: position 51,661,788 of record NC_091777.1, read on the forward strand.
TTATGTCCAGCTCTTTGCGACCCCAAGGACTGTAGCCTGCCAGGCTTTTCTATCCATTGGGATTCTCCAGGCAAGAATACTGGAGTGGATTGCCATGCCCTTCTGCAGGGGATCTTCCCAACCAAGGGATCAAACTTGTGTCTCTCCGTCTCCTTATTGGTAGGCGAATTCTTTACCACTAGCACCACCTGGGAAGCCAGTAAACCGGTAAATGATTATCACAAAAAAAACCCCTTCTCCCAAAAAAATAAAAAATTAAAAAAAAAAAAAAACCCTTCTCCCAAGATCCTTCGCTTCCTTTCAAGTGTCCAGAGCTCGAAGTTTGCTTCCGTGATGGCAGGGAGTATGTCTCATAGGGTCTGAGTCAACCTGATTCCATCGAGTTAAAATGTTTGTGGAGCAGGGCCCTCTGCAGATGCTGCCCAGAGACCACAGTTCTGGAAGAGGCACAGAGAGGTTGAGTGGTTTGCATGGAGTCACACAGCAAGGACTCAGCAGGCTCCACAGTCTGAGAGGGGCCAGGCCACTTCTCATTTTTGAGCCTCCTAGGATGCTGAGAATGAAAGAAAGCCAAAAAGGAGTTACAGGCTGGGCTCCAAGCAACAACAACAACGAAGTGCCACGCTAACTGATATTTACAAGGTCAGTACAGGATTTATTAGAACAAAATTCAGCGCATCCTACGGCTCATGTGGTTTGGCAGTGGCATCCAACTATAAAATCAAAAATGCACATCTCGGTTAATGAGGCCCTTCGTGAATATAATACCTCGGCCAGGTGACACCCCCGCCCCCGCCCCCAATGCCTCCCTGAACTCTGCAGCTGGGACCTGACCACTTGTTACATGACTTCAAAGTTGACACCTTTTCCATCATCCTCAGTTGCTTTTGCAGAGATACAGGAGGCCTAGGACCTCCCGGATTTTCGAGGGGAGAAGCATGCACACAGGCAGCGTGTCTGGTGGTAAGGAGAGCCAGGCTCTGGGATTGACCTGCAGGCTACGGTCCACCTCAGGGTGTGCCTCTGAAAAGCGGGGGGTAATAACAGCACCTGCTTTATTGGATCGCTGGGAAGATGCCAAGACAGGATGTACAGAGCCCGGGGTCTCCTGGAAGGCGCCTCCGGGTAGCTGCTCTTATAACTTACGATAATCGTGGGACCCTGAAGGGGTGGGATGGGTGGGGGGAGACGAGGGCACCGGGAGGTTTGAGAATGCTCAGGGGTGTGGCCAAGGCTGATTACCCCAGTGGCCTCAGCTCTTTCGAGCTTCCCTGGTGGCTTAGTCAGTAAAGAATCTGCGAATCTGCCCACAGTGCGGGAGACCCAGGTTCGATCCCTGGTCGAGAAGATCCCCTGGAGAAGGAAATGACAATCCACTTTGGTATCCTTGCCTGGTAAATCCCATGGACGGAGGAGCCTGGCAGGCTACAGTCCGTGGGATCACAAAGAGTCGGACACGACTGAGCAACTAAACCACCAACCAACTCTCTCTCTATCTTTTTAAAATATTTTTTTATTTGGCTGCACCAGGTCTTCGTTGTGGCATGCGGGATCTTTGATCTTTGTTGTAGCATGCAGAACCTTTAGTTGTGACATGCAGACTTCTTAGTTGTGGCATGTGGGATCTAGTTCCCTGACCAGGGATCGAACTTGGGTCCCCTGCATTGGGAACTGAGTCATAGTCACTGGACGACTAGGGAAGTCCCTCTGTGTCCCCAGTTCTTGGCACAGGGTCTGGCACAGTGGGCCGGCCATCCGTGACGGTGTAGGATTGAATTGTCTTGAAGAAACTTTGGCTAGGTTGAACTAGGGGGTGGGAGCGCCAGGGAGGAGGGGGGAGCTTATGGGAGGGCATGGCCTTTGGTTTCTTCTCCCCCTCCTTGTGAGGCCATGCGGGCGCTCCTGTGAGCTTCCTGTTGCGTGGTGCCCCTTAATTCCTGCAGCAAACAGATCCTCCTCGCTGGCAGGTACAAGGGACAGAGCAGTGCACACGTCAGACACGAGTCAGTGTGACTTGTCACAGTTCTAATCTGTATGGTGAGTGGTGGCTTTACGTGAACACATAATAATGTGTCCACATAATTTATTAAATATAAATTAAATAAACAAGCAAATAAAGAATAGAAGAGGGCTCTGCCCATCCCAGTGATGGGAGAAAGCCATGAACCATGGGTTGTGATTAATGCCATTTTGTGCACCTGAGGCCCTTTTATATAGGAGGGTGAAACTGAACAGAGCAGACCTGCTCCCTGTCCTCCCAGCGTGAACATTCAAGTGGGCGGAGATGGATGATGAACAAGCACGTGAACACACAGAAACTCGAATGTCAGTGACAAGTGCTGGAAGAAAACGGTAGCCAGTGAAAGATGGAGAGTGATGAGGAGGGGAAAGGCTGTGTGGGTTGGGATGATCCCAAAGACTTCTCTGTGGAGAGGATGTGTCAGTGGACTCCTGGAACAAGTGAGGGCGTGCTCCACCGCCATACCTGGGCAAAGACGGCACCAGCCGGCAGGGAGAGAGAGCAAAGGTCCTGAGGCACATGGGAGCTTCAGCCTGGAGGACGTGAGCAAATGGCGAGGGGCAACAGGTGTGTGCACGAGCGTGCTCAGTCTCTTTGGTTGTATCTGACTCCTTGCAACCCCATGGACTGTAGCCCACCAGGCTCTGTTCCATGGGATTCTCCAGGCAAGAATACTGGAGTGGTTTGCCATGCCCTCCTTCAGGGGATCTTCGAAACCCAAGAATTGAACCCACGTCTCTTAAGTCCTTTGCATTGGCAGGCAGGTTTTTTACCACTAGCGCCACCCGGGAAGGCCTGGGGAGCAATGGAAGGTGATGTGTTAGAGGCGAGCAGGAGCCGGGTCGCAGAGTGGCCAATTAGGATATCAGGCCTGGAAGCTGTCTTCATTGGCCAGCCTCCCTGAGGCTTCCCAGGCTTTGGACTTTAGTACCCTGGACAGCAGCCTTGGCCCCTTGGAGCTCTGGCAGCCTAGGGTGCACGCTACCCAATCTGGCCTTTTATTAACATCTGCTTCTGGGCAGTGAACTGGGGGTGCAGAGCAGATGATACCAAAATGAGTGGGAATTGGCCCTGCCTGCAGGAAGCACGCTTATGTGAGAGAGTTATCCATGCACAGTTGAGTCCATCTTTATCAAGTGGACGTCTGTGGGGTCACCACCAAGGTTTGTATACAGGAGGCAGCCAGAGCCCAGGATCCGCCCCCGCCCTGTCCCTCCCTCCCTGCTGAAGGTGACCACTTTCCTCACTGTGGGGGATATCAGCCCTTTGTTTCACTTTGTAGTTTGCTACCTATAGCTCATAGTCTAATGTTAATTCAAAAATGAATGCAATCTCATTATAAAAACCAAAACCATAACAGAAAAGGTTAAAACCTCATTTGAGGGACTTACCTGGTGGTCCAGTGGTTAAGACTTCACCTTCCAATGCAGGGGATGGGGGTTCCATCCCTGGTTGGGGATCTAAAATCCCACATGCCTTGTGGCCAAAAAAAAAACCCCAAAACATAAAACAGAAGCAATATTGTAACAAAATCAGTAAAAACTTTGAAAATGTTCTATATAAAAAAAAAAATCTTTAAAAAATCCCATTTGAGTCCATTCTGCTTTCCCAGGGGGCTTCCCAGGTTGCTCAGTGGTAAAGAACCCATCTTCCAACACAGGAGACACAAAAGATGTGGGTTCGGTCCCTGGGTCAGGAAGATCCCCTGGAGGAGGAAATGGCAACCCACTCCAGTATTCTTGCCTGGAGAATCCCATGGACACAAGCGCCTGGGGGCTGCGGTTCACGGGGCTGTAAAAAGTCAGACACAACTGAGCCTGCACACACACGGGGACACACTCGTGTGCTTTCCCACTGCTGGTCCACTCACCAGAGGTAGTTGTAATTAGCTGATTAGTTACCCTTTGGGCCTTTTCTCTGCATTTGTCAATACCTGCACACCCAAAGAAAATACATAGAGGTTTTGGTATGTGATTTATATCAGTAATGTTAAGTTGTGTCAATCATTCTGCACCTTGCCTTTGCATTCATTCATTGCCTTTGCATTTGAGTCTTGGAGAACTTTCCGTGTCCTATTCATAGATCAGTTCCATCATCTCTCATGATTACATACTGTTCCTGAGTATGAATATGCCACGCTTTATTTAGCCACTGTCCTATGGTAGCATTCTATGTTATTTCTGATTTTCTCTATTTCAAACTTTGGTGTGATAAACACTGAACTTTCTGAACTCCTTGTGCATGGTAATCAGTATTGTATTTAAGATTAACGATAACAAGTCCTACTATATAGCACAAGGAACCGTTAAAAACAAAAGAAAAAAGATGAATGAAGTTCCTGTCAGCCCACGTTTCATGTGTGCTCAGTCTTGTCTGACTCTGCTGTCCCACGGACTGTAACCTGCCACGCTCCTCTGTCCATGGGATTTCCCAGGTAAGAATACTGGAGTGGTTTACCATTTCCTTCTCCAGGGGATCTTCCTGACCCAGGGATCCGAACTTGGGTCTCGTGCATCTCCTGCTTTGACAGGTGAATTCTTTACCACTGATCAGCCCATGTTACTGCCCCCTTTTCAAAGATGAGAATCCTCAGAGGCTCAGAGAGGTGAAATCACCTGCCCAGGGTCATACAGCAAGTGAATGGAAAGACCAGTTTCCAGGCTCTCAAATGTTTGACTCCCAGATCAGTGCTTGCATGCTAAGTTGCTTCAGTCGTGTCCAACTCTTTGCGACCCCATGGACTGTAACCCGCCAGGCTCCTCTGTCCCTGAGATTCTCCAGGCAAGAATGCTGGAGTGGGTTGCCATTTCCTAATCTACATCTCTGTGTCTCCTGCACTGGCAGCTGGGTTCTTTACCACTAGCGCCACCTGGGAAGCGCTAGTGCTCACATCCAGCTCTACAAAGTGTCACAGTCTACGGGGCAGGTGTCATTCAACGGGGCTTATCTGCAGACCAGTGCTGGACTCCATTCTACAAAAATGAATGAAACCCCACCCTGCCCTCCAGCCCTGCCTGTGAGGGTAGCCTCATTGGGAAGTAATTTCAATGCAGTACGATTAGTGCCAAGCCCAAGATGCCTGAACTGTGGGAAGACTGAGGCCATCACTATTAAGCAGGCCTCCTGTGGAGTCAGAGACAGCTTCCAGAGAGGAGAGATTTGAGCTGAGGCTGTAGAGGCCAGTAGAATTTGCCCAGCGAACACAGGAAGTTCAGAGGATGGGTACATAGGGAACCCCAAGTTGCTGAACCCAGAGGAAGAAGGTGAGCTCTGAAGGCAATTTGCCCATGGAGATTGGCAGAGGCCCATGTCCACTTGAGCTTGGAAAGCCAGCCCTGGATTTCATTCTGTGGGCTCTGGGAGCCTGGAAGAATCCATTCATTCAACAAATAGCATCTAAGCGCGTGGTGTGTCCCTTTCAGAAGGGAATACCGCAGAAAACAAGACAAAAAAAACCACCTGCTTTCAGAGAGCTTACATTTCATAGGGGGAAACAGTAAGGCAAGGTGACAGCGCCTGAGCTGCAGACAGCACTACAAAGAGAACACTGGCCACTGGCTCGAGGGGCATGAGCCCGAGCAGACGCCGGCCGACAGTGACGGACAGGGAAGCCTGGCGTGCTGCAGTCCATGGGGTCGCAGAGTCGGACACGACTTAGCAACTGAGCAATAGCTGGAGTGGAGAGTGGCTGAGGGAGGGCTTCTGGGAGGAGGCGGCCTTTGAGCTAAGTCCTGAAGGGTCAGAGGAAAGGGAAGAGATGGGGAACAGCATTCTAGGGGACGGGTCGGCAAGGTCAGAGGCCCCAGGTGGGGACAGACTTGGCTTTCTCTGGTGTGGCAGGCACACAGTGCTCTCGTTAGGAGAAGTGAAGTCCCGCGGGTGCCTGGAGGCCATCCATGGTGAGCAGGCTGGGCTTTCCTGGAGACAGCAGCAGGGTTACTGGAGGGCTTCTGGACTACTACGAGGGCCCTTGCATTTCAGCCTTTGGACAGCTCCCTGGGCTGGGAGGAAGGAAAGCACCATCAGCCTGCAGAGTCAGTGCTGGTGCTGGTGCTGGTGAGCGGGAAGTCTGGGCTGGAGCAGAGTCTGCAGCCTAGGGGTAGGCTGGGGCTCCTGTGCCCAGGGCAGAGCCTCCTCAGGGGAGGCCCAGGGCCCGGCACCTGCCTGTTTCGATGTCCTGGTGGGTCTGTTCTGGGACAGCCTACAGCCTGGGACATGTACAAGCCCAAGTAAGGAGCCGCAAGCCCAGGACAGCAGTCTTAGCGCGGGCTTTGGGGTCAGAGAGACTCAGGGTCCACCCAGGCCAGCTGTGTGAACGTGGCTGCTAATGGAGCCATCAGTCCATCTTGCCTGTTCCTGTCCCTTTCAAGCCACAGAATGTTAACAGCTTGAAGAAGTCTTAGAATGCTCCTCCAGCCCACCTCCCACTTTTAGGTGGGGAAATGGAGGCCCGGAGATTGTGGGGGGCTGGCCCTGTGCCACCAGATGGCCAAGTTCAGAATGGGGAGCTGTTGGTCTTCTGACTTTTATCTTCTTCGGGCCATGATGCTTCCTAATTTCTTTTTGTGTGTGGTGAATTCCTGGGATTTCTGGTGGGTCTGGGAAACTGGTGGTAGGCAGGAGCTGCATGAGGAGTGTTTGTGACAATGTGAATTTATTCAGCATCTGCTGCCTTCCTGGTCCATAGACCTTGCTGACCTCCCCCCAACCCCCAATCCCCGGCACTGACGTAAGCATCTTCCCCAAATCTGCTCCCCTTCCCAGTGTCCATCAGTGATGGCCTGAGCACCCACCCATCCACCCTGCTCAGCTGCCTGCTTGCAAGTCCACCAAAGTCCTCAAGACTCTCACTCAAACTCATACTCTCATCTGCATCCTCATGGCCACATTCTCTGCTGTTGTCTAGACCACTGTCCCAGCCTCTCCTCTGGTCATCTCCAGCTTCTACCCACCAGCCTGCTCTCACACCAGTCCCCAGTGGACCTCTCTTATACAGACTCTTCCTGCTCAGAATCTTTCCACCTACAACATCAAATCCAACCTCAAGTCTATGTCTTGGGATTCATCTTTGACTAGCATTTATTGGATACTTTCTGAGTCACTTGTGGAATATCAGAAAACTCCCATCAAATCCAGTCTCCCCCTTGGACTGTGAGCTCCCTGAGGGCAGATTTCAGATCCAGTTCTCTTCTAAGTCCTCAGCACCCAGCTCACAGCTTGGCTGTAAGGGACACGCAGGAAAAGCTTGGGGGCTTCCCAGGTGGCACAGCGGTAAAGAATCTACCTGCCAATGCTTGAGACAGGGGTTCCATTCCTGGGTCAGGAAGATCCCCTGGAGAAGGAAATGGCAACCCACTCCAGTAATCTTGCCTGGAAAATTTCATGGACAGAGGAACCTGGAGGGTTATAGTCCATGGGGTCGCAAAAAGACTTGGACATGACTTAGCAATTAAATACATTAAACAAATATCACTGATTATACTGCAGGTAAATGGTCTCAGCCTGGGGTTGGTAAACTATGGCCCACAGGCAGATCTGACTTACTGTCTGTTTTTGTGCAGCTCTGAATGCAAGGCTGAGAATGAAGGAGGTGTGTAAACAGGAAACGAAGGCTTGAGCCCAGAAGTCAGGGAGAGGTGGACAGGCAGTGCCCGGGGTGAGGGGGCAGGCGGGGTTTGATCCAGAGTATCGGGGGCCTTACTGGGAGGATTGCATGACCCTGCAGCAGGACCAGCCAGACATACTTCAGTCTATGTGTCTGTCTGCCACCCCTCATTCTGCTTTCCTCTGTGTCTGGGTCCCTAAGTCAGCTTTCCCTGACCGTCCCCCCCACCGACCCGCCTCACCATGCAGAGGCGGCCCTCCTTGGGCTCTGCTGAAGGCAGAACGCTGAGATGCAAAGGAAGGTTAATATCGATGAATCTCAGACCCGAGCTCACCTTCTGGCTCGGCTGTCAACTCATAGGCAACCCGGTCTCCTTGTCTCCTGCCAGCCTGGGTCCCTCTCTGAGCTCCTACATGCTACAGCCCCAGAGATGAGGCAGCACTTAAAGGAAACCCTGCTCGGGTCCCCATGCAGAGCAGGGACATGACTGGGGGTCCCCATGCGGAGCAGGGACATGGGCGGGGGCTGAGCGAAGAGGTCGCCAGACACAGCGGGATGCAGAAAGAGGCTGGGGAGCCAAGCCACAGAGAGGGTCCCCCGGGGCAGCTGAGAAGAAGAGGCCATGGTTGGGGCCCCTGAGGGGTGAAGAATCTCGCTCTGCTGTCCCCGGTGGGCTGGCTGCTCCCCCCACCACTCCCCGCCGGGCCCCCAGGGGACCTCGCTCTAATAATGTATTTGATCGACTCGCCGGCCGCGTACAAGCGATTATTGTCTTGTCGGGAGTCAAACGTATCGATCCGGTGAGAAATATGAGCGGAGCAATGGGGCCCGCGTGTCAGTTACCAGCCCCGCTGGCCCTGGGGAGCCCCCTACGTCTCCTTTAATTACCGCTCAGCCCTGAGCCCAGCCTGGTCTCCCCTGCGCCGCCTCCCTCCCAGGATCCCTGCACCCCCAGTGGCCCCCGCTGCTCCCCAGCTCCCAGGCCCTACCTGCCTGGCTCAACTTGGCCTGAGGCCTCGTCTCCAGCTAAACGGCCACCATCTCCCGTGCCTGGGCGTCCCCGTTCCTGGCTGCCAGGCCCTGCCCACCCAGTGTGCCCCTAACTCAGCCCCTCTGTCCTCTCCTGGGCAGGTGGAAGTCTCAGGCCCATCCTTCTTCAAGATGCCTCGACTCCAGCTCAGGGACTCAATTCTGGTCTGCCAGAGGTGATAATAGTGGAGTCAGCTTGAGAGGCAAGACGGGTGGGGTGATTTCACCCACCACAGGTAGGGGGGCCACGAAAGGCTGTCCCCAGCTCCACCTCTCAACCGCAGGCCTGGGAGGGCAGCACCGGAAACAGAGGGTGCATCTCTCCCTTCTCTAAGTTACCACCCGGAGCTCCCTCCTGACAAGGATGCTGTTGACTGTGGAGCACGGGGCGGGGGGGTTTTGGTGGGGTTTTGCTCCCTCTATAAAGTCCTTATTACCCTTATTTCCAAGTCTTCCAAAACATAAATCCTAAATAAAAGAGTTTAGTGGGCAAATGCAGCTTCAAGACAAGGCTCCAGTGCCATCATCCACCAGATACCTGACCCTCCCGTATAGAAATCCTGCCATCTGAGAGAGAGAGAGGCAAAGAGGTGGGCCCCGGAGGCAGGAGGTCTGAGGTGAAGCCAGCGGATGCTGCAGGGTCTCCGAATCTGCTCAGAGGAATGGCTTTCACAATACGGAATGTTATGAGTGTAGTTGGTGGGGCCACTGTCCCCTCTGTGCAGATGTAAGGACCACCATCATTCTCATGGTGTGGGCCTGCCTGCCTGGGCGTGCCTGGGCTGCACAGGGCCTGTGTACAGGCAGAAAGGCACTCTTGAAGGCACTCACACTAACCTGCGTGAGTGTGCATGGGTGTGAACGTGGGCACACATGGCCGGGAAGTATGCCTGGGTATACTTGTACAGCCGTGCCCGTGTGCCCGCATGACAGAGCAGAGGGTTCTGGGCACACGCGAGTAGTGTTAGTTGTTGTCAGGGCCTGGGCACCAAGGAGTGTTTCCATGTGTCTGGATGTGCACACGTGTGTGTGAAGTGCTGGGGTCCCTGTGTAAAAACACTTGAGCGTGTGTATAGGAGTCCAGCCGTTGTGTGCGCGCGCGTGCTCTGGGGGTCAGCCAGCGTAGGGTAGGGGCGCAGCGAGTCCTGCAGGGCCCGGAGCGAGCAGGTGGGCTGTTTGGAGGCACCAGGCGGCCCAGCAGCCTCGGACCGCGCGCGGGGAGACGGAAGAGGGCAGCGGGCTCGGCCGCGCCTTTGTCTGCGCCGCCGCGCGCGGGGAGTCCTGCGCCTTTGTGTGACCCTCGCAGGTGTGCGCGCGGGGGCGGGCGGGGGAAGGGGAGGGGCGGAGGGCGGGGCGCCTCCTCCGCAGCCGGCCCCGCCCTCTGGCCCATTGGCTGAGCGCTGCCGCCCTCTGGCGGCCACGGAGGGAAGCGTTGGGCCGCGAGCGCCGCAGCGCGAAGGGCTAGCCCGTGGCCCTAGGACCCGGTACTTCCCTCCACCCCAGCCACCTCCGGCGCCGGCTTTGCCCTCTGGCGGACCTCCTGCCGCTCCAGGGCAAGGCCCGGCCCTACCACTGCCCATGGGTACCTCTTCTCCCAGTGGTGGCCGCGGACGCCTCACCTGTGGGAAGAGGCGCGGCTGGGTTCCCCGTTGGCCACAGTCTGCGGAAGCCTCCTCCTGCCCTGCTTCTTGGCTTCAACGCTTCTTGCCTCTGAGCCCTTAGACAGGCCACCTCACTTCTCTGGTCCTCAGTCTTTGTCTGTAAAATGGGGGCAGATAGCACCTTCAGAGATGATGCCTGTCAGGTGTGACAGGCAGGGCCTAGCCTTGGGAAAGGCCCGCCCCAAACTCCTAGTCAGTGTTTTAGTGTCGTGTTCTGGGTCCACCTTCTCTCCCAGACCCACAAGCCCTGCTCCAGATGTGCCGGCCGGGTGGAGGCGGCGGAGGGGCAGGGCGCACCTCCTGGGGGTACAGCTGCAGAGTCAGCTCTTCCAGCCTCCCTGAGCGCTACCTCCCCCCACCCCCACTTCCCCAACACACACACACACACACAACATGATTTGGGGTCCGCTGCCGGCTGGGGTGGGCCTTCGGGCACGGGTATTTTCCCTTCCGAAGGGGGCGGACCCTGTGGTTTCCTCCCTGGGTGACTTCCGGCAGCGAGAGCTTGGCCCCCAGAGAGGGCGGGGAGATGACACAGTTGTTCCCCCAGCCCTGCGGGGCGGGCAGCATGGTTCACTCCAGCATGGGGGCTCCAGGTAAGGGGCCGGGGCGCACAGACAGCACCCTGGGGTTCGTTCTGGCTCGGCCTGCCCTTCCTCTCTGGCTGCTCCTCTGCTCTCTGACTCTGTGCCTCAGCAGCTGCCCCTCTCCCCATCCTGCGTCCCCACCCCCAGCTCCTCTTTCCCCTCCCCTTTCGCATCAGCCCTGGGGGGCTTCAGCCCTCTTCTCTTCCCCTGCCGCTCCTTGTCCTGAGGGGTCCGGGGGAGGAGGATGGAGCCAGGTGTTAGTCTCCTGCTCTCATACACAGGACCGGCGGGTGGGCGACGTGCGTGATCCTGGGAGAGGACTGCCTGGGGGCTGGACCTCTGTGTACGTGCGTGTGAACAGTGGTTCTGCGTTTTCTATATATGACTGTCAGGTGTGCGTGTGCGAGGGGCTGTGTGTGCGGCACTGTGGGATAGCCTTGGCAAGGCTCTCTTGATTCACTTCCTCACTTCGTTCACCTCCGATGTCCCCTTCTTGGGTGGCCTCCCCTGCTTTCCCCATCTAAACGGGCAGCCAGTCCCGTCACTCTGGGGCCCCTCACCCTGTTCTGTCTTTTCTTCATGGTACTCATCACCCCGGAAAATTTATGATACGTTTGTGTGTTTATGAACCACCTCGCTCACCAAGTGTCAGCGGACTGAGCGAACATTGTCCGCCAAGGGCTGTACAAAGTGACTTGTACATGTTGACTCACTTGGCATAACGTGTCCATCTCTGCATAATGATGCTCTAGGCGGTGCGGATGGAAGAGTTAAGTGAGGTAATACAGTAATAGTGGGGCCTGGACCATGGCCAGTGTCCATACTTCAAGGGTGTTTTGTTTGTGGCCCTATAGTTCTGACCGTGGGGATGTGTCCCATTTGTGGGTGTCTGTGGGACTGAATCTTGGTTTGGCCTGCGTCTGTGTGCATCAGCTTTTGCGGGTGTCCTGTGATCCATCATCAACACGTATTTACGGAGCAGTTCTGTGCTGGATGTTGGAAATACTACTGAAGAAGGCAGTTCTGGGTCTGTCTTCCTGGAGTGCCTGGTTCAGGAACAGAGACAAACCTGTCACCAGATAAGGGAGGAAGCACAGGCAGACGGGTGAGAGCTGGGATGCAGGAGGCACAGGGCACTGGGCAAGCCCAGAAGACTTGCCCAATTCGGCTAATGGGGCATCAGAAAGGACTTCCTGGAGGAGGGCATGTCTGGTCTGAGATGAAGGATGAGTGGGTATGAGTAGGCAAGGGAGGCAAGGGGGGGCTGAGGTAGAAGGAAGGTTACTTGCAGGATGCTGTGTGATGTGATGATTTACTGAAGTGACTGTATGTGCAACTATGGATGTGTGTGTGTGTGCGCACATGTTCACATGTGTGCACAGCGCAGACACAGCGACCCAGGGTATCCGCACAGGATAATGTGTGCATACTGTCTCTTCCCTGTCTGGGGCAGTGGTGGCTTTATCAGGTGCTGGGTTAGCCCCTTTATTTGGCATTTCTCAGAGAATCGCCCAGCCTGCAAGGCCTGCCTGGGCGCCCCAGCCTGGATGTGAATTAACACATGTGTGGTCTTGAGCAGGTCATGCCTCCTGCTCGGTCTCGGGCTCCACATCTCTGGACTGGATTCTGGGTTGCACCCTGGCCATCTCCCAGGAGGAGGGGACTCTGGGAGTGTGAGTAGGTGCACGTGTGTTTGTGTGTCGAGTGACCTGTGTGTGTGTACACATCTCTGTATGTCTGTCTAGTGACTGTGTGTATGTATACATTTGAGTCTGCCTTTATGTCTGAGTGACTCTGGGTGTATGTGTGTGTGCATATCTTGTGTGAGTACATCTTTGTCTGTATGAGTGACCCGGATGTGTGTGCATATGCACATCTGTATCTATCTGTGCACAGCTTGTGTATGTACATCTTGGTGTGTCTATCTCAATGACCTGGGTGTGAGTGTGTACCTGTCTCTGTCACGCTGTGTGTGTGTACATCTGGTGTGTGTCTATCTGAGTGACCTGGGTGTGTATGTGTGTATGCACATCTGTGTCTATCTGTGCCTCTGTCTGTGAATGACTCTGGGATGTGCGTGTGTGTGTGTGTGTGTAGCTGTCTGTATGTGTGAGTGACTCTGGGTGTGTGTATGTGTGTGTGTACTTCTCTGTGTGTCTGAATGACTCTGGGTGTGTGAGTGTGTAGCTGTCTGTGTGTCTGAATGAGTCTGAGTGAGTGTGCACAGCTTGTGTATGTACATCTTGGTGTGTCTATCTCAATGACCTGGGTGTGAGTGTGTACCTGTCTCTGTCACGCTATGTGTGTGTGTACATCTGGTGTGTGTCTATCTGAGTGACCTGGGTGTGTATGTGTGTATGCACGTCTGTGTCTATCTGTGCCTCTGTCTGTGAGTGACTCTGGGATGTGCGTGTGTACGTGTCTGGGGGTGACTCGGTGTGCAAGTGTGTGTACAGGCAGGTGTGCCCACACGCGTCTGGGCGTGCGTTTTGCATATCTGCTGGTGTCGTTGTGTCTGGGCTTGCGTCTTCATCTGCACACATTCCCGTCTGGGATCCGCGCACCTGTCCCCTGTGCGTTTGCATGGGGCTCGGTCCGTGTCGGGGCCCCGCCTGGCTGAGGCTGTGGTGTGTACGCTCCGTGGCAGCTCCTGTCAGCACAGCTGCGGGGCCACCGCTCTTGTTGTGTCTGCATCCTCCTCCCTAACACCCAGGAGTGTTCGCTCCCTGGAGGCCGCCCCAGGGACAGCTGTGGGGTGTGGGTGTGAAACGCTGCTCCCGGGGAGGCCGGGCTGGGCCAGTGGGCGCGCAGAGGTTCCCGGCAGCGCCCACCCGGCCCACAGGGGCTCCCAGGCCCCAGCCTTGCTTGTGGGCTTTGGAGGCCGGGGACCCAAGGGACAGGCCAAGCGGGGCTGGGAGGGGTGAGGGGCAGCCCTTGGGCCCTCTATATTTAGCCCCGTTTTCGGTAAGTGCTAACGAGAAGCTGGCCCAAGTCTGCTAAAACCGGCTGGGGGAACTGCAGAGGAGAAGTGAAAGTCCGGGGAGGGAGGGGGGGCGGAGGGGACCCAGGGCCCCAGGCCTGGGGCAGTCGGGCAGAGCCCAGGGGCGGGGCAGCCCTGGGCGGGTCTGACCCGCGGCGGTGAGACCCAGGGGCCCCGCTGGGTCCTACAGGGCTTTTTCCTGCCCATTCCTCTGAAAAGTCGCATGCTGCCTGTGATGGGAGGAGGGAGGGGTGACCCTAAGCAGCCACCCAGACTTTCTGTGCAGATGAATGAGGCTTTGAGGGGGCACTTCTGAAGGTGGGGGGGGGGGACGTTAGAGCCAATTAGAGTCACCTGGAAGGAGGCTTGAAAAAATTAGGACACTTAGGTTTCACCTTGTGCCATAACACTATGCCAGAGTGTTATGGGGTGGCATTGGGCATGAGTCTTTGTCTAGAGTTGAGAGAGAGAGGGAACGAGAGAGCCTGCAGGATGGGGTCTCAGCGAGCCTCTTGCCAGGGTCACCATACCCTGAGTCCCCATGAAGACATCACTGAAGCTTTGGGTTCATGGTGGAAATGGAGTCCCCCCTAGTTCATCCCTGGTGGGGATGGTTTGATGAGACCCTCCTCTTGGGTTGGGCTCGATGAAGGAAGAGGAGAGGGGAGGGCAGAGGCCTGGGAATGGGCCGCTCTGGCCATTCTGCTGTCGCCCAGCCGATGCTGCAGGGGTGTGTGGGCTGTGTGGGAGCTGGAGGCGGGGGCAGGATTGGGGAAACAGTGGTAGAGAGTTCCCCTCAGACCACGTTTGCCTCTACAGCCACCGTTCCTCCAGAGGGGAGGTGACCTTAAAGGGTTAAGGTCAGGTGGGAGCCCCTGGGGGCCTGGGGCTGAGGGTCGAAGGTCAGGTAACCACAGAGAGAGGATCCTTTCCTGCATTCGTTCATTCCAAAGACAGAGTCCCAGACTGTGCAGTGGTGACTCCAGTCTGGGCCCTAAGGAGCCCACGGTCTAGAGTAGGGGTCACTGCCCAGGCAGTCAGGGTGTGTTGGGGCAAAGGGAGCCCAGACGAGAGAGGCACTGACCACCTGGGCAGTCCAGGAAGACCTCACAGAGGAGGTGATGTGGAGCTGGAGCCTTAAAGAGGAGCAGGAGTTTGCTAGTCAAGAAGGAAGGGGTCATCCCAGGCAGGAGGGGAGCAGAGGCAAAGGCCTGGAGGGGAGGGAGCAGGGCGGCCCTGCTCATCCCACCCACGCAGCCTGTTGAGGACCCCAGATGAGTCAGCCCTGCCCCGAGGGCTTCCTAGCCTGATGGGGGAGACATTCTGGGGCCCAGATGGCTGCAGCCCTTAGGACAGTGATGGGTAGGTGGTGCCAGGGTGGAGGGAAGAGGGCAGAGACCCCCCACCTGAAGTCATCACGGTGGTGACTTCAAGGAGGACGGAGCCTGTGCTGGGTCCTGAAGGATAAGTAGGAGGTTGCCAGGCAGACAGAGTGGGAAACAGCGTTCCAGGCCGAGGGACCAGCCCATGCCAAGGCTCTTTACATGACAGAGAGAGAGCAGGACAGAGGCAGGAACAAGTAAGAGACAGAGGGAGCCGCAGAGAGGCACAGATGTTTATAACCTGGGCTCCCAAGCTGGGTGACGCCGGGGACCCAGCAGTGAGTCAGCCCAGGCCTGTCCTCTGATCAGTGGGGAAGGACAAGGCACAGGTGACCACAGCCCTGCAGGCTCGGGGCTGGATTGGTGAGGAGAGGCTGCCTTAGTTGGCTAGGGCTGCCACAGCAAAGTACCCCCAGACAGGATGGCTTACACGATAGAAATTATTTTTCTTAAAATTCTGGAGGCTGGAAGTCCAAGGTCAAGCTGTCAGCGGGGTTAGTTTCTTCCGAGGCCTCCCCGCTTGGCTTGGGGTGGCCGTCGGCTCCCTGGGTCCTCACCTGGTCTTCCCTCTGTGCCTGTCCGTGTCCCAGTCTTCTCGTCTTTTTAGGGACACCAGTCGACCTGGATCAGGGCCTAGCCTGAGGCCCTGATCTGTACGTGGGGCCTGATCTCATTTTGGCTTCATTACCTCTGTAAAGATCCTGTTTCCAAAGACGGTCACAGTCTGAGTTACTGGGGGTTAGGAATCCAAGAGAGGAATGTCGAGGGTTACAGCTCAGCACACAGCAGAGGCCGAGGATGAGCACGGGCCCTCTGGGGTGGAGGTGGGGCCCGAGGCCGCCCCGGTCCGTGAGCAGGAGGGGCATTCACTGGCGAGGTGGGGAGGAAAGAACCTGTACAGCCTGGAACCCTGCCCCCTGCCCCTCGTCAAGCAGAGGGCGATGCCAGCATGACTGAAGAGAAAGGTGCATGAGTGCTAAGAGATGGGCAGCGGAGGGTGACGAGGGTCACACCCTGATGGCCAAGATGGGAGCCTGGGCTTTTCTTAGGAGACGAGGAACCGTGGAAGGGGTCCCGGCTGGGGAAGGGGCTCCTGGTGGCAGCATGGTCACTGGCTGGAAGGAGGGGCTGCGGAGGTGGCCGGGGCATGGCTTTCCAGAATGCTGGCAGGGATGTAGGGTCACTCTCGGGTTTGTGGTTGCCTGAAGCAGAGCCAAGGGCTAAGAGATTTATGTGCTTGGCTTTAAAATGTCATTTATTCTTTATCTGGCTGTGCTGGGGCTTCGTCCCTGCACAGGTTTTCCCTAGTTTCGGTGAGCAGGGGCCGCTCTCCAGTTGCCATGCGCGGCTTCCCGTTGCCGTGGCCTCCCTTGTGGTGGAGTGCGGGCCCTAGGGGCCTCGGGCCTCGGTAGTTAGGGCTCCCAGGATCTAGAGCACAGGCTCAGTAGTTGTGGCACACGGGCTCAGCTGCCCCGCGGCATGTGGAATCTTCCCGGACCAGGGACTGAACTTGTGTCTCCTGCAGGTGACAGGAGGATTATTGGCAGGTGGATTCTTTACCACTGAGCCACCAAGGAAGCCGAGTCTGGGAATTTTAGAGCCAGGATCAGGCAGGACTCCCGCTTCTTGATGCCCCAGGGTCAGGAGGCGGGGGTACTCCTTCCTCGGCTCCCTTTGTGACCTCCTGGGTCTCGGGGTCCTTAACCACTCAATGCTCCTTCCCCAGTGGCTGGCAACAGGGCCTGAACTCCAGGAGCATCTGGGCACCTGCTCCCCACCCCCACCTCATAAGCTTATGCCTTAGTAGGACTATGTGCTGGCTTATTCTTAGCTTGTTTTATTTCTTTTTTGTGTATGAAAACATACATATAGTAAAATGCTCAGGTTTTAACTGTACAGTTTGATGAATTTTACATATGTACAGAACCCCCCCCCCACCACCACCGCCAAACCACCAAACAGATCACCTCTCAGGACATTTCTAACCCTCTGAAGGCTTCTTCACACCCTTTCCAGGTCAGCACCCCTCAAAAGGTGTCCACTAATCTGACCTTAATCACCTGAGGTCGTCCTGCCTGTTTCTGAGTTTCCCTTAATTGGGGTCCTGCTGTCTGTCCACTTCTGTTGTCTCACGTCTTTCCCTTGGCAGCAGGTTTGCGAGATTCAGTGTGTGTGATGCAGGAGCTGATTCTTTTCTGGGCTGTGGAGCATTTCGCTGTCCAGACATACCAGTGTGTTAACTCATCCCCGGTTAACGGGCCCCGGAGCCGTTTCCAGTGGCGGGGGAGGGGGGCGGTTAGAAAAGGGCTGCTTCCCGGAACACATGTGCCCGGGGCGGTGGTGGGCTGGACGCTGCGTCCTCTGGGGTGGATGCCAGGAGAGGATGTGCTGGGAAGCGGCGCCTCTAACTTTCCTGGACTGTGCTTGGATGGGTTTACAGCCCCGTCAGCAGTGTGCGCCCTGGCTTTTTCCCCTTTTTCCCCTCTGTTGGCGCCCGGCCTTCGTTGCTGCGCGGGCTGCTCCCTAGTTGCGGTGCACAGGCTTCTCTGCTTGCGGAGCGCGGGCTCGAGAGCCCAGGCGTCAGTAGTTGTGGTGCCTGGGCTTAGTTGCTCCGAGGCATGTGGGATCTTCCTGGATCAGGGATCAAACCCGTGTCCCCTGCACTGGCAGGCGGATTCTTTACCACTGAGCCACAAGGGAAGCCCTGAGCTGGTTTTTTAATCAGGAGTTTCAAATCAGAGTGGCATTCCTTGTCAAGTGACCCTCAGTTGCAAAATATCTGGACTTCTTTTTCAGTTGCAGAGGCTCTTTCAGGTCTCTTTTCTAGCTGGCCTGCTTTAACTGTCTTGGACACGGAGCATGTTAGCGTTGGATGGCTCCTTTGATAGAACCGGGTCTTGGTGGGGATTTGGAGTGAGTTGTGAAATGTTAGGATCAGAGTCAGGGTCGGGAGTAAGGTCTGAGGCCGAGCTGGGAGTCAAGGTCAGATGAAGGACTCGGGCCGTCTGGACAAGGGCTGGGGATCAGCGCGGGTAAGAAAATTGCAAATGCGTCGGTCAGAAACCCAGACTAGGAGTCTAGGACCAGGAAGGGCTGGGTTTGAATGGCTCTCAGGGTGATCCTGGGTTGGAGTCACTGTGGAAATGAGGTGGAGGGGATTAGAACAGGTTCATCAGACCGTAGCGATACTGATTAGAAGCAGGAGCCCCGGAGTCACGAGGACCCCAGTCCAACCTGGGTGCCTCTGCTGTCTCATGGGGCTCTTGGGGAGGTGCCATCTGCCTGGAACCTCAGTTTTCTCCCCTGTAAAATGGGGGTAATATTGGCACCAGCTGCCAACGTGAGCTCTGAGTCATATCTCGCACTGTGCTGGTAGCACTCACCTTCCCGTGACCAGAATCGGAGCGTTGTGAGCATGGGGTTGTTTCCCTTGCTCCGGGTCCCCTGTTTGCCACCTCCTTCCATTTCCTGGGCCTGCGGGACTGTAGGGTGGGATGGGGTTGGTAGGGTGGGGGCTCCAGGTTGGATTAAGGGCTGCAGTCCCAGGTAAGGCTGTAGTCTAGCGTTAGGTCTGAGGACAAGGTCAGGGCAGAAGCGGATGGGGTTGGAGTTGGAGTCACAGAGATGAGAACGGGGCCGCCCAGCCTGAAAGGGAGGCGGAGGGGGGAGTGGACGGGAAAGTGGTGGGCCGGGGAGGGGGCCTGGGGCGCTGAATCACACCCAGAGATCTGAGGACTCGCTCCTGGGGGATGCTGCCGTCCCTCACACCTCCCAGGCCCTACTCAGAGTGGAAAACACGCCTCACCGAAACCTGATGGGGCAGGACGGGCGCCTGGGCGGCCGCTGTGAGGAGGCCCAAGGCTGACTCGCTCCTTCAGAGCATCACCAGCCTCCCCCAACCCTGGGCGGCCAGAGCCGCGCCAGGACCAAGGGCCAACCTCACCTCCCGCCCTGCCCCAGGTCTCTCGGGGGGTTGAAGGTGACCCTCCCTGTGCCACCTTCCGAGGGACCAAGAGGCTTCTCTCCTGTCCTACCGGTGGAGGGCAGGGGCCTGGAGCAGAGGGCATGTCTCCAGGAAAGAGACACTTGCAAGGTGGCAGGGGGCGTGGGGGTATGGGGGAAAGGCTGGGTGGTGCTGGGGGAGCGGCCCCAGAGCCCTACTGGCTTCCGCACCCTCACCTCACTGGCATCCCTCCTTTGTCCTCAGAAATAAGAATGTCTAAGCCCCTGGAGGCCGAGAAGCAAGGTCTGGACTCCCCATCAGAGCACCCAGGTAAGTGGGGAACGGGGCAGGGAGGGCAGAGGTCACCACGGGCATAGGGCAGGGGTGCTCGGGGGTTTTAGGGTCAGGGGCTAGTGACAGCTCACCCCTCGTCCCTCTCTTTGCAGACACTGAAAGAAATGGACCAGACACTAACCATCAGGTCAGGAGGCAGGGGATGGGTATTGGGGAGAGGGGCAGAAGAGAGCAGAGCAGAGCTCTGTGGGACAGGGCCAGGGCATCAGAAGTTGCTTCATCTCACTGTTCCCATCGCCCACCCCCACTTGCTCTTTGCAGAACCCCCAGAATAAGACCTCCCCGTTCTCGGTGTCCCCGACTGGCCCCAGCACCAAGGTAAGCCCCGGTCAGAGCAGCCAGGGTGACCGCTCAGGTATGACATTTGATGGAGGGTCCCGGATGCCTGCTGTGGGCCCAGGGCCTGGCACCTTGGTGACAGGACTCCTCCCGCCCCTTCTCACCCTCAGGCTCCCGCCCCAGGCCTGTGACTCACCAGGGCTCCTTCCCCTTCCCTGGGGGGGTGGGGGTGGCCAGGGAAATCCCCCCCAGAGCCCCAGTGCGATGAACAACAGGAAGCTGAGGGCCCCGCCCCCATCCCAACTTCCCTGACTGAACAGGGGCCCGCCCCACCCCCACCCCCCCAAAGCACACACTCGGGGCCAGGCCAGGAGTGGGAGCAGGTGGGGGCGGGCAGGTCCAGTGAGGATGCTGCAGGAGAGGACAGCGGGCAGGCCGGAAGGGGCCAGATGGAGCACATCCAGACGGGCCCTGCTGCAGGGCACAGCTGGGCTTCAGCGGGTATCTGGTGCCCGGGTCTCCACCCTCCAGTCTGGTGGGGGTGGCTGGCCAATCCAGAGGCCTGAAGATGGCGCAGGGGCAGAGGGGGCCCGGGCAGGACTCCTGACCCTGACCCGTGGTGGCCCGAGGCCGGGGTAGGGGGCCAGGAGGTGCTCTGAGACCATGGGAAAGTCACCCTCCCACTCTGGGCTCCTCAGTCTTTTCCAGCCTGGGAGTGGGGGCGGGCAGATTAGATGACCGCTTGACAGGTGTCCCGTTCAGAGTGCGTGGACATGACCCCGAGGAGAAGGCCCCTGACTCTGACCAGCTTCACTCTGATCTCAAGCTGGGCTCTGGCCTCTGCCCTCAGAGCCAAGAGCATCCATTGCCCCCCTCCCCGCCCCCAGCCCCACCCCCGCCCCCAAATCTTTGCCGCCCGTCCTGCCCCCCAGCAGCCCTGCTTCTCCCCTAGGACACCAGTGGGGCCCAGGGGAGCAAAGGTCCCGCTCCCTTCCCCACCAGGCCTCTGTCCACGTCTGGTCTGCGCTCCCTGCCCTTGCTGTCCCATCCCACCGCCTCTCTTCTGGGTCAGTCTTTCCCTCAGGGCAGTCCTTCATGGGCTTCCATCAGGATGTCAGACAGATGCACACACCACCCTGTATAATTATTTACATCACAATTTTGTTAAATTGGTTCAATTTAAAAAAATTTTATTATGGAAAATGTGAAACAGATACAAAAGTAGAAGGAAGACCATAGCGAAAACAAACCTCCAGGTACCTGTCACTCAGCTTCAACAATAATCAATTCATGAACTGGCTTGCTTTCTCAACAGCTAAAATAAAACTTTTTTTTTAATGGAAATTTTATGAATGGAAAACCAGAATCACTTGCCATGGAAATAAAGACAATGATTATTAAAATTACCCAGAGACTCTTGCCTGTTGCAGGGTCTAAGCCTGAGACCAGTTCTCTATTTTTTAGAAGGGAAGGGGAGCCAGGGTTGGAAGGTATTAGAGACATCCTTGCACCTAATGAAGACTTTTCTTAAAAGACCCAGAGAGAAGGAAAGAGCCCCGAGAAGCCTCAGACTCTCACCATGACACACAGTGTTAGTTTTTTAAAAACCTTTCATTAAAATATGACACACACTTAGATCCTTGGCATACAACTCTGGATTTTCACAAATTGAACACCTGTGTTGTCAGCATCAGATCGAAAAACAGAACACGACCAGACTTCCAGAAGGCCCATGATTTCCCCAGGAGGGCGGCCATGGCCCTGACCTCTAGTCCCACTGTTTCACACTGCATCCCCACACCCTCAGACTTTCTGACCCTTGGGTCCCACCCCCTGGGGCGTGCCACTCACTCTCTGTTATTTGCCCTTTCCCGGGCCTCTGTCTGTGAGTCTCAGTCTGTGTTGCAAACGCCATGCTCGCTCCTGCCAAGTTGCTGTGTTGCCTTGCTCAAGTCGTTTTCCCTCTATGGACCTCCTTTTGCAAGATGTTGGGATAGTGGGCTGAAGGATGATGCTTAACATTCCCCTCTGGGCCCGAGAGTGGGACCCATCAAGCCGCACACCCCCACCCCATGTGTCTTTTACCAACAGACCTCTCAGGCCAGCCCACCATTGTCTGGCTTTTTGTTCAGGAGGGGGAGAAGGCAGGGACCTAGGGACCACTGTAAGCTGGTCTGTCGTACGTGGTGGATGCAGATGCACCTGTATACTCCACGGAGAGATGAGGAGGGGCTCAGCAGACTTGGGTGGAAGATGACAAAAGACCTGAGCCACATCTGGCCTGCGGACACCTTATGCTGACCTTGCTGCGTTTCTGCCTTAGATTTTTACTGGCAGGGAGCAGAGTGGGGGCTGGTCAGGCCCCCTTCAGGCAGGCGGGCACGCTTTTTCCAGCCCACTCCGTCCACACCTGCCCAAATCACCCATTTGCGCCATCAGCCTGTTTCCTTCGGCTTTGACTTCATGACCCATATTCTAAGGCGGTGATTTTTCTTTAATACCTTAAGACCCTTTGTTCCAACAAAATGTTGTTCCACTGGACAGACAAGAGATGTACTTTGGGCTGAAGCAGATGAGGGATGTGGTACCCAGAATCCTCGGGTCCCCCAGGCATCATTTCCCATTTGGCACATGGGGAGCTGACCCCCAAGAGGGTAAAAGCACTCTCCGAAGGCGACCCTCTTGTGTTGGGAGTTTGGGTGCAGAGGGTGTGTTAACCTTTCTGACCGATGTGGAAACTGAGGCTAAACTGAGCGGCTAGCCGGCCCTGCAGACCTTGCCTTCGCCCCCCAGTCTGCTCCTTCGCGTGCGAGCGCGGGGCTGGCGTAGCCACACACGTGCCCTCTCTTTGGTTCGCAGGTGGGCATTCTCTCTGGCCTCCACTTAACATTCTGGGGTCCCGGACCCTGCCTCTCTCCCCCCCAGATCAAGGCTGAAGACCCCAGCGGCGACTCAGCCCCAGCAGCACCCCCGCCCCCGCAGCCGGCTCAGCCACACCTGCCCCAGGCCCAACTCATGTTGACTGGCAGCCAGCTAGCCGGGGTAAGTACCGGGGCACAGGGACGGGGACGGTGCGGGGGCGGGGGGGAACACGCCAGCCGCCTTCCGTCTGTTACAGGACCCACGGTGGCCTGGGGTACCCCTCCAGTCCCACGGCCACTCTGTCCGCGCCTGCCTCTTCTGCCCGGTAACCCGCTTGGCTCGAGGCGCTAACTAACCCATCTCTGCCTTCTCCGCTCCTCCCACGCTCCTCCTGCGGCCCCGCTCCGGCCCCGCCCCCACCCCCCGCAGCTCACGGCGCTGATGCCGGCTCAGCAGCAGCTCCTCCTGCAGCAAGCGCAGGCCCAGCTCCTGGCCGCCGCCGTGCAGCAGTCCAGCGCCGTCGCCGCCGCCGCCGCCTCCACCTCCTCTTCTTCTTCCTCCTCCTCCTCCTCCGCCTCCTCCTCGACCTCGCAGGCCCCAGCCTCCTCCTCCTCCGGGGGAGGCGACCTGCCACCACCACAGTCTGCCAGCCAGCCCCCGGGGACCCCACAGCTTACCCTGTCCCAGCCCATCCAGCTCACAGCACAGGTAAGGGCGGCCCCCGGGGGAGCACACTCCCCCAGCCGAGGACCCGAGACAGTGCAGGAGGCTGGCTGGTCCCGGGGTACCATTTACCATTCTGACCACCAGCCACCGGCCGGGCAGTCCCCTGGCAACCCTAGGAAGCCTTGGGACACGCCGCCACCCATCACTGGGGGGCTAGAGCGAGGCTCGGAGGGAGCACACCCTCCAGGTGAAGGGAGCACCTGACTCCCCAATTTCTGTGCACCTGGCTGCGGGGGCCCAGCCACCTGGGAGGCTGACATGTCATCCTCAGTTTAGAGCAGAGGAAACCGGGGGTCACCTCAGTGGGCAGGACCTGTGTGTGGGCCCCGAATGAAAGAGTGAGAATTAGAATCAGTGTCCCCACATCATGTCCCCTGGCTCATCCAGTGAGACCCTCTTTCAGAAAGAGGCCCATGACCTATGGGTCAGGAAATGCCACGTTCTCTGTCTCCCCATTCTACAGACTTCCGGTCTACTTGGAATCATGCATATGAGGGGCCATATTAGCTTCTAGGCCTGCCACAACAAAGTATCACAAATGGGGTGGCTTAAAACAACCAAAATGCATCATGTTAGACCAGAAGTCCAAAATCAAGGTGTCAGCAGAGCTGGGCTCTCTGTGAAGGCTCTCGGGGGAATCCCTCTTTGCTTCTTCCAGCTTCTGGTAGTGTGGGAAATCACTGGCTTTCTCATAGATGGATGAATCCAATCTCTGCCCCTCTCATCTCATGGCCATCTTCTCTGTGCATATCGGTCTCTGTCTCCACATTTCCCCTCCTTGTAAAAGGACAGCAGTCATTGAATTAGGGCCCACCCTAATGACCTCGTTTTAACTTGATCATATCTGCAAAGACCTCGTTTCCAGACCAGGTCATAGTTACAGGCACCAGGGGTTAGAATTCCCACCATATCTTTTTAGGGAACACAATCCAACCATGGCAGTGGCCAATTCAACTATTGGCAGTGGCCCACAGACTTCCCATAAGGATCCCTGACAGGAGCTGAGCAGAAGCTGGGCAGGCCTCCTCTTCTGACAGGCTGCTCTCTCCGGCGCACCCCTTCCTTCCACACCTGCCCATGTCACCCATCTGTGCTGTTCACCTGGTTTCCATATAGCATTTGAGTCTGTGACCGGTGTTGCAGGACAGCGAAGGGCCTAGGAAGCCTTAGGACAAGGGACCCTGTTGAACTCCACACAGCCCTGAGTTTCTCACAGAGACTGTTCCTAGGACCCTTCTCTTTCCCCGCCCCTTCCCTAGGAATCCCCTGGCGGCCTGTGCTGTCTGCACCAAGGAGCTGTCCAGCGCCTGCGAGGCTGTTCCCTTGGCAGCCATTAGCCTCTGATGGACCGGCTCCACTGCTGGCCAGCACTCTCATTTGGGGCTTAACACTGAGCGCATCTCTGCCTTCTTAGCGCTTCCTGCCACGAGGTCTGGTTCCTCAGCAACACAGAGCAATCTGGCCTCGTTGCTCTATAGTGACTTTCCCAAACAGAGCCTCCCGATGCCTGGCTCGCCACTGTTGCCCCATGTAGTCTGTTGGACACGGCCTTGGTACCAGGCACTATGCTAACGTGACCACCTGAATCCAGAGACCCTCATCATGCCTGAGGCTCCAGGGGAGTGAAGTGACTTCGCCTGCCTCAGGTCATACCGTGAGCTCAAGGGGCATTGCCAGCCCAGGAGGAGTCCAGAGCTGTAACCACATGATCTGGGGCTTCTGCCCCTCTCTGGCACCCCTCCCTCCCTGGCCACCAGAGACCCCTGCGATTTGCCTCGCAGCACACACCTCTCTTCACTAGTCAGTGCTGAGGCTCAGGGCTCCTCACTAGGCTCCTCCAATCTCTGTCCTCTTTTCTACCTGGAGGTCAGCCCCCTGTTTTTATCTGGTCAGCTCCTCCTCTTCCTTTAAGTCCCAGCCCAGGAGTCTGTGCCTCCAGGAAGTCTTCCATGACTTCTCTTTCTCTCGCTGGTTTGATTTTCTGCTTTCTGATCACCAGAGGCTGTGTGAAAATAGGCCCTCGAAAATCTCTGTTGAAGGAACACAGACTACAGGGAGGGTGGAGGGACAGGGCAGCCCAGTGCAGACCCAACCAGGCCATCAGCCCCAGGAGCAGCAGACGCTCCTGTTCAGCCAGCGCCTCCAGGCTCCCCACAGACCCCGGGAACAGCAGGCTGACCCTCTGCCGCCCACTGTCCTGCCCGCACCCTGACTCTCCAGGCCGCCTCCTGCCCAGCCCTCTCCTCTCGCTCTGCCTGCCCCAGCTTCCCCCAGCTCTGATCTTCATCTGTCCCCTGCGAGTGCCAAGCTAGGCTGAGGTGGTTTCCTGGGAGTTCCGTCACCCCATGATCTCACTTCCCCAGCAGATAAATGTTTATCCCGGGCAGCCCAGGACCAGGGAAACAAGCTGCCTGTGCTCAGGCCACGGTGGGCACCACGTCCTCCAGTGCTCACTGCTCTGCTGCAGTCACTGCCGGCCTGGCCCTGGCTTGACTCTCTTCCCAGCCTGTGTCTTGTATATGCCGGGTCTATTTAACTTCTCGCGCCTGCTCAGCTCCGTCCCTCCCTCACTTCACAGATATGTCCCTCTGTTGAGCCCTGGCAAGAAGCAGGCATGACTCACACAGAGCCTTGTCCCTGGAGGGGCTCCCAGTCTCATAGGGAAACAGACACACCAATAAGCCACCAAGAAATGTTTGAGAAGTTCTAAGAAAGTTAGAGGGCTTCCCAGGTGGCACTAGTGGTAAAGAACCCGCCTGCCAGTGCAGGAGACCTAAGAGACGCGGGTTCAATCCCTGGGTCGTCAAGACCCCATAGAGGAGGGCATGGCAACCCACTTCAGTATTCTTGCCTGGAGAATCCCATGGACAGAGGAGCCTTGTGGGCTACGGTCCATAGGGTCGCACAGAGTGGGACACAACTGAAGTGACTTAGCACACATGCAGGCAAGAAAGTCAAAAGCATTCATAGTCCTATCACTTTGAAATTGTACATAAAGTACAAAGAGAAAGTCCAACTTCTGTCCCTGTAATGCCAGCTTCCAAAGAGTAACGTCGGTCAGCTTGGCAGGAACCTTCCTTGCATTTTCCTATCTTGAACAGATGAAGAGGTGATTATAATACCATTTTATCACTGACTCTTTTTTTTGCTGCACCGCATGTGTTGTGGAATCTCAGTTCCCTGACCAGGCATTGAACCCGAGTGCTTGGCGGTGAAAGCAGAGTCCTAACCACAGGGCCACCACAGAACTCCCTCTAATTTTTACACTCTGTGCGGCCAGCACTGGGCACGGTGCCTTCTACCAAGGTGGCTTCACAGATATTTACTGAATCAATGAGAGATGTTTTGCTGCAGCTTTTCAATCAAGGGTAGGGAAGACATCTCTCCAGGGGAGTCATTCAGAATGTCTGGGGTAGGAGAGGCATTGATTGAACATTTATATTCACTGCTCAAACATCATTTTGTCTCTGGAGAGCCCGGGGAGTTGGGGGGATGTCCCCATTCCATCTTACAGCCTCAGCAAATAGAGCTCGAGAAGATCTTTAGGCAGGCAGGACCTAGTGAAGAAAGGTGACTGGGAGAAACCTGCTGGGAGTGGTGGCGACAGAGGAAAAGGAGAGCGGCGTGTCTGAGGCAGTCAGGGCAGGCTTCCCGGAGAGAGTGACATCCACACCGAGGAGGGACAGGCGGGAGTTTGCCAGGTGGATGAGTGGAGAAGGCGTTCCAGGCATGGGAATGGCAAATGCAAAGAGAGAGAGCAGGGCAGGCTTAGGGAGGCAGTGGGTGGGCACGAAGAAAGGATGAGGTGGGAGGAGGTGTCAGTGCGGCCACAGCCCCTGCTCTAGGCAGTTAAAGAGTAAGAGGGAGTATTTGGCTCAGGCCACTGAAAAGGCCCAGCCTAGAACATCAGACCTGGCCCCAGGGATCTGTCTTCCTTTTCATTCTGGGACGGGCACAGTGGATACCAGCACTTGTAGCCTTGCAGCCACCGTGCCCAGCGGCATAAAACACACCCACTGCCAAGAGTCATTGTCTCCTGACCCCTGGGAAGGTGGGCTCCTGGAGAAGGGAATGGCAACCCACTCCAGTATTGTTGCCTGGAGAATCTCATGGACAGAGAAGCCTGGCGGGCTACAGGATCACAAAGAGTCCAACACAACTTGGTGACTAACAGCAGCACGGGATATTATATGCAACTGGCATGTAGGTGTTTTTCCTCCCTGTTGACTGGTGCTCTGTCCACGGTGTTCTGCCCCAGTTGCTGCTCCACGTGGCAGGGTCAGCCTCTGGGGGATGGGGGTATACATAGAAGATCTTGTGCTAGAGACAGCCACCTCTGTCCACCTGCAACCCCAACCTTTAGAGCTTCCCCCAGTGGAGGGGACTGGAAGAATCATAGTCATTTATTCATTCAACTAACACTTACTGAGCACCTCGTGTGTGCCAGGCTCTCATTCGTGGCCCCGAGGGGACAGCTGGGAACAAGGCAGAGGGGGCTGCCCTTGAGGGCGTTATTATGTACTAGTGGAGAGACAGACAGTAAACGAGTCAACAAACCAGCCAAACAAGACGGTTTTAGCATAAGTGTGATGAAGAGAATGAAACAGGGTGCTGCCCTAGAGGGAGAAAGCCACTTTTTTTTTTAAGGCAGCGCTGCACAACATGCTGGGTTGGGGATCGAACCCTTATTTATTTTAACACCAAAAGCATTTTGTATCGGGGTACGGCCGGTTAACAATGTTGTGATGGTTTCAGGTGGACAGCGAAGGGACTCAGCCGCACATACACATGCATCCATTCTTCCCCACACTGCGGGAGGAAGTCACTTTCAATGGGTAGTCAGGAAAAGTTTCACTGACAAGGTGGCCTTTGTTCTCTCACCAGTCAAGGCCTGACTGAGTCAGGCATGAAGGCAGTGGGAGAGCTTGGGAAAGGGCAACAGCAGGTTCAAGGGTCCTGAGGCAGAAACCACCCTGACTTGTTCAGGGCACAGAGGACGGTGCAGTGTGTGAAACAGAGTGAGTGGGGGGCAGGTGGGAGGTGAGGAGCCGTGGCAGAGGCCGGAAGGACTGGCTTTTGCAGCGTCTCGTAGGCCAGATCAAGGAGTTGGGAAGCTGTGCTGGGTATGATGGGAGGCAGTGGGGGGTGCTAACCAGGTTAGGAGTGTGCCCCAACTGACCCTTTACAAAGCTCCTTCCAGCTGCTGTGGGTAGAATGGACTAGAAGCAAGGAGCCGAGTGGGAAGCCCTCGTAGGCATCCCTGAAGGCGATGAGGGTGGAGGTGGGGTCCAGCATGCTATTTTGTATGGATCCTGTAGGTCAAGGGTGACTCCTGGGACTCTGGCTTCAGCGACTGGGTGGTGGCGAGGTGGTTTCCTGAGCTGGGGAAGGCAGGGGAGGAACAGGGTGTTTTGGAGGGCGGGGCTGAGGAACCAGGAGTTTCACTTTGGACATGGTAGGGTTCAGAGAGTCTGTTAATCACCCAAAAGTAGAGACAGCAAATAGGCAGATGGATATTGGAGGCTGAAGCTCGGTGGAAGGTCTGGGCAGGAGCTGAAAGTTGTCAGTTTGCAGGAAGAGGATGGACCCATGGGGCTCCTGCCCTCGAGAGCTCATGGGGTGACATGAGGCGGGTGATGGGAGGGTGCAGTGCCAGCGAATGCTTGTGTTGGGGCAGTATGTTCTGGTTTTCGAGATGCTTTGAGAATAATAATATTACTCAGGCCTCAAAACAACCCAGTGAAGAGTTAGACATTATTACTCTTGTTTTATAGATGAAAGAGCAATCCAGGTGGTGCTAGTGGTAAAGAACCGACCTGCCAGTGCAGGAGATGTAAGAGACACGAGTTCGATCCCTGAGTCAGAAAGATTCCCTGGAGAAGGAAATGGCAACCCACTCCAGTATTCTTACCTGAAGAATCCCGTGGACAGAGGAGCCTGGTGGGCTACAGTCCATAGGGTCTCAAAGAGTCAGATACGACTGAAGTGACTTAGCATGTATGTACACACAGGTGAAAACCTGAGGCTCCAAGAGAAATGACTCAGTAAAAATGACTGCTGTTTAAGGAGAACCCCTTGAGTGAATCAGGGGTCAGGTTAAATGTTCTACAGGCATTGTCTCATTTAATTCTTTAACAGCCCCATGAGATAAGAATTACTGAGGTGTCATTTGAAGAAATTGAGGCTTAAAGAGGGTAAAGAACTGCCCGTGGTCTCAGGTGTGTAAAGGACAGTCAGGTGTCTGGCTGGCTCCAGAGCCCAGGTATTCCAGGACACCATGTATTGTTACCCTAGTCAGTACAGCCCAGAGATAGAGCTGGCTTACCCCCAAGTCACTCAGAAATTCGCTGGTGGTGCAGTGGTTAAGGGGCTTCCCTGGTTGCTCAGTGGTAAAAGAATCTTCCTGCCAATGTAGGAGATACAGGTTCGATCCCTGGGTTGGGAAGATCCCCTGGAGAAGGAAATGGCAACCCACTCTAGTATTCTTGCCAGGAAAATTCCATGGACAGAGGAACCTTGGGGTCTCAGAGTTGGACATGACTGAGCTGCTGTGCATGGACACACGCCAGTGATTAGGACTATGTGCTCTCACTGCCAAGGGCCCCGAGTTTGAACCCTGGCTGGAGAACTAACATCCCACAAGCTGTGAAATGTGCCCCCACCCTAAAAAAGGGGGAAGCAGGCACAACATCCAAGACTCGAATCGCCACGGTTCTCAGATGAAAGGGCCCTTGCACGCCCAGGTGACCTTCCCACCCGTTGTGGGAACTCCCTCCATACTGTTCTGAGCAGGTGGGGGTGCATTGTCACCCAGGTGGCCCCAGGATGGATGCTTCCTGCCCCCCAAGTGGTCCCTTCCACTGCTGGGCTTTCGCACAGTCACTGCAGTGTACTCCACACGGTTCCCAGCCCCCGTCCCTTCCTGTCCTCTGCACTCTGGACCTCACTTCAGGCTCTTCATGCCCTGGCAGCACAGTGTCCAGAACAGGTCGTAATTTGCCCTATCAGGGAGGGCAAGCCAGTGTAGACGTGCGCACTGACACCTTCCCCTTGGGGTGGCTGTCGGTGTGTGTGGAGGCCAGTCTTGGGGGGCAGGGAAGTCGGCCTGTGCGGTGGAGTGAGGCGCTGCACCTGCTGGGCTCGGCCTGGTGCCTCTAGTTCCTTCTCAAGGCTGCCTCCTCCCCACCAGGTGGAACCGGCCCAGTGGGCGATTACATTGCAGTTCACCCATAGGTCATATAACCGCCCTGTCTCAGTCTTCTTGCCCCCAGTCTGCTGCCAAGATCCTACCAGTGGCAAAACCTAGCTGGTTGGCACCCAGACACCATCAGTCCTAAGATTTATCCTATGCATTCTCTGAAAATTCATGTATCACCTGTACTGCCCTGCTCTGGGGCAGGGGAGTGATCAGATAACAGCGATGAGCAAGAATGTGGCCCTTTCCTTCTCAGCTTTGATAGGCTGTACTAGCCCTCTGGTTTTTCTCGAAGGTTAGGGACAGAGCAGATGATCCACTAATATCCCAGCGAGGGTCCAGCAGACATGCCTCCGCTTACTCTAACTTTTCCACGGCCTGTTTCGGTTCTAACACGTCCTTAAGTGGCTTCAGATGGCGAGCTGGTTCAGATGGCGCTAGGTTGTGGAGAAATGGCGCCCCCTACTGGCTAACCCTTGGTCTTGCGGCAGCTCACTGCTCTTCCCAGAATCTCCTCTCTCGTTCTTTTTTCCCATATATTGATGTATGTATGTATGTATTTCTTTGGCTGTGCCAGGTCTTAATTGCAGCGGGCAGGATCTTTAGTTGCCTCATGTGAACTCCCTGGTCAGGGAACGAAGATCCCAAAAGCTGTGTGACAGCTAAAATAAATAAATCCGATGGAAAGTTGTGGAGGCTTTATTTTTTTGTTTGTTTTGGCTGCCACGCAGCTTGCAAGTTCTTCGGTCCTGACCAGGGATCGAACCCAGGCCCCAGCAGTGAAAGCGCAGAAATCTGACCACCAGATTGCCAGGGAATTCCCTCTATTAATATTTAAGAACAAGAACTTGGGTTCCACAGACCATCCCAACAGGGGTCTGTGGATGGAATTCAAGGGTGAGAGTCCATGAACTTGGATTGGGAAAAAATTTATGTCTCTGTTTTCACTATCCTCTCACTGAAAATGCTTCCGGTGTGCATAAAGGCAGCGGAGCACAGTAGTATTGGGAGGGCTTGGACTTTGTCACCTATAGAATGCACAGATATTTCTATATTCTATTACAGTTGTTGCAGATCTTTTAAAATATAATTTTCAATCCTTGTTTTGAAATTACAGTAATCATTCAACTTGTTGCTTGCTCCTATTTAATGGGTTAACAAAGAAGCCCATTGGTTAATGTTTATCACAGTCAAAAATATATTTGATGATTGTATTTTAATATAAGTGATTTGCTTTGAAGTTCTATATATTTTACGTTGCACATTTTTTTTATTCTGAGAAGGGGGGTAGGTTTTGGCAGATGTTGAAGCGTTCAAAGCACAAAAGTGTGTAGAAAAAAATTTGGTAGGGGACTTCGCTGGCAGTCTAGTGGTTAGGACTCTGTGCTTCCATTGCAGGGGTCATCAGTTCCATCCCTGGTCGGGGAATTAAGAACCTGCAAGCTGTGACACTCGGCCAAAAAAAAGATACGACAAAATTTTTGGTAGGACTTACGGATAGACTGGATGGATAAAGGAGGGAGAAATCAGAGCTGATCCCCCAGTTTGTGGTCTGAGTAACGGTGGGTGGGGGACTGGTTAAGGTTCTCATACAAGTCCTCACTGTGAGACCCACGCAAATTACGATGCATTTCCCCATCTTTTCCCTCTCCCTGCTGATTCAGAAAGAAATCTGCAGACCTCTTTTTCAGCCTTCTGGAGATAAAGGGGGATTTCTCCTGAGAGTCACACTCCCAGAGAGATAGGAGTTAGCAAATATTTTTATTCTTATTCTTATTTATTTATTTTAATCAATAAGCTGAGAGTTATACGAAATCAGAACAGTACTACTAACAAGATTATTTCTGGCCTTACTTTGTGGATTCAATTCCGTGGGCACTTAACGGGGGCTTTCCAGGCTCTCCTAAGGGTGAGGTGTTGCTTAGTTGCTCAGTCATGTCCAACTCTTTGGGAGCCCATGGACTGTAGTCCGCCAGGTTCCTCTGTCCCAGGGATTTCCCAGGCAAGAATACTGGAGTAGGTTGCCATTTCCTTCTCCAGCAGATCTTCCTGAACCAGG
The DNA here is from genome assembly GCF_029378745.1 of Bos indicus. NCBI lineage: Eukaryota > Metazoa > Chordata > Mammalia > Artiodactyla > Bovidae > Bos > Bos indicus. The sequence goes on from NC_091777.1 coordinate 51,694,470, forward strand.
GATTGAATCCAGGTCTCCTACATTCCAGGCGGATTCTTTACTGCTGAGCCACTGGGCCTTTTAAGGAAAAGAGGACAGGGAGTTCTCTGGTGTCCCAGTGTCTAGGATTCCAGGCTTTCACTTCCTTGAGCCTGGGTTTGTTCCCTGGTTGGGGAACTGAGATCCCATGAGCCACATAGCGTGTCCAAAACAATAATAAATAAATATAAAATGAAAACTACTGAAAAGTACACGGATCGTAAGTATACAGCTCAGTGAGACTCACAAACCGAGTACACCCATTTAACAGGCACCCAGATCAAGAAACTGAATATGGCCAGGCTTCTAGAAGCCCTTAAGGATCGCTTTTGGTCTGTGAAAGTGTTAGTGGCTCAGTTGTGTTCAACTCTTTGCGATCCCATGGACTGTAGCCTGTCAGGCTCCCCTGTCCATCAGATTCTCCAGGCAAGAATACTGGAGTTGGGTGCCATTCCCTTCTCCAGGGGATCTTCCTGACCCAGGGATCGAACCTGGGTCTCCTGCACTGCAGGCAGATTCTATATGCTCTGAGCCACGCATGCAAATAGAACTTAAAAATCCAGGTATAGCCAAGGTTGGTTCCTCCTGAGGGCTGGAGAAAAGGATCTGTTCCAGGCCTCTCTGCTTGGCTTGCAGATGACCGCCTTCTCCCTGCATCTCTTCATGTCATCTTCCCTCTATCCATGTTTGTCTCTGTCTGCAAATTTCCCCAGATTATATGGATACTGTCATATTGGATCAGTACCCACCCTAATGACCTCACATTAACGTGATCATCTGCAAAGACTCTATTTCCAAATAACATCACCCTCTGGGGTTCTGGGGAGGTTAGGATTCCAACCTATCTTTTTTTCAGGGGGTAAGGGGGGAATGACACAATTCAACTCATAACAATGCCAAAGGGTTTTCCTAAGTGATTATGCCAATTTAATCAGCCACTTGTTCAGTCGCTAGGTTGTGTCCAGCTCTTTGCAACTCCATGGACTACATGCAGCACGCCAGGCTTCCCTGTCCTTCTCTATCTCCTGGAGCTTGCTCAAACTCCTGTCTACTGAGTTGGTGATGCCATCCAACCAATCCAACTATCTCATCCTCTGTTGACCCCCCTTCTCCTCGTGCCTTCACACTTTCCCAGCATCAGGGTCTTTTCTAATGAGTCAGCTCTTCACATCAGGTGGCCAAAGCTTCAGCTTCAGCACCAGTCCTTCCAATGAATATTCAGGGTTGATTTCCTTTAGAATTGATTGGTTTGATCTCCTTAGAGTCCAAGGGACTCTCAAGAGTCTGGTCACTAAGGGCTGGAGTATTTTAAAGCTAATTCCAGACATGATATCATATGCTCTGGGAGTGTTTTAAAAGGAAGGAAGACTCGGTCTGATTTACATTTTTAAGCAATTCTATCTGTTCTGTGGGAATATAAGACAAGGCAAATATCCTATCAAGAAAGAAAAGGTAAATAGTGAGCTCTCCTGTGATGACACATGTAGGATGCTCAGGCATCCCGGGTGCCCTCAGCTCAGGGATGTGTCCAGCGACCCGCGCTCTGTCCTTGATGAATGGTGCCAGCCTGCCCTGTGGAGCACCACTTGGGGTTTGGGGGATGCTGAGGGAGGAACCGGGCCAGGACTCAGGCTGTCTTTCTGTCCGCCCTCCTCCCTGCCAGGACATCCAGCAGCTCCTCCAGCTCCAGCAGCTGGTGCTTGTGCCAGGCCACCACCTCCAGCCACCTGCTCAGTTCCTGCTGCCGCAGGCCCAGCAGAGTCAGCCAGGTAAGACCCCCTACCCTGGATGGCCTCCCCCGATGCCTCCACATGACTCCCGCTGCCCCCCTCACCCCGTGTGGTCCCTCTTGTGTCCTCAGGCCTGCTACCGACGCCAAATCTATTCCAGCTACCTCAGCAAACCCAGGGAGCTCTTCTGACCTCCCAGCCCCGGGCAGGGCTGCCCACACAGGTAAGCGGTCTACTGAGTACTTCAGGGTGTGGGTGAAAGGTGTGAAGTTGGAGGAGTGAGGGTCTGCTTCCCATTTGGCCCACTCGCAGCCATAGGGGCCAAGATGGGGGTCGGGAGCCGCAGGGCCCAGCACTGTTCTGCCACTGATTTGCTGTGGGACCCTAGGCGAGCTGCTGTCTCTGCCTGAGTTGGTTTGCTCCTCCACAGAATGAGGGAAGTCAGCCAGACCAGTGGCTCTTAACCCTTGCAGGCACATGGGTTCCTTGGAGAATCTGATGGAATATTTGAGTCTGACCTCCCACTGCCCCCAAAAGGCACAAGTGCACAAAACAAAATTTCAGGGGTCCACAAGCCTTTAGATCACAAATGCTTCAGATCTCCTCCAGCACTCCAAATAGGGTAGGTGGGGGATTCCCTGAGGAAGGCGTCTGTTGGTTCATGTCCCCTTTCCAGACGAGAGACTGCAAACGGTGGCCCACACTCACTGAAAAATTGAGTTAGTTGTCAACAAGATTCCCAGATTCCCAGCTTCTTTTGACAAAGCAGAAGCTATGGGAAGGCTGGATCTGCATTCAGAGGGTATGAGCACAGGCCCCTTCCCGCATGGTGTGAGCTCTCCAGGCTGTCTTGTCCCCATGGCCTTTCTTTTTGCTGCCTGCGTTCTAAACTTTGATCATGCGTGCGTGCTTAGTTGCTCCCGCCATGTCTGACTCTGTGCGACGCTATGAACTATAGCCTGCCAGGCTCCTCCATCCATGGGTTCTCCAGGCAAGAATGCTGGAGTAGACTGCCATGCCCTCCTCCAGGGGATCTTCCCCACCCAGGGATAGAACTCTCTGTGTCTCCTGTGTCTTCTGCATCACAGGCAGATTCTTTGATGCTGAGCCACCCGGGAAGCCCCCAGCTTTGATAATACTTTCATAATTACAATTTCAAAGTTTCTTCCTACCTATTTTTCATAACAGCCCTTTCAAAAAATATATAAACTATTTCAGAAAATCTGAAAAGTTTAAATGCTAATACAGGGCTTGGCTACAATACTAGAATGCAAAATGCTCAGAAAATCAAGTTGGTTTTGTAATGTGGGGACCGGAAGTCATTTGGCTGCAAAACCTGTCTTAACCTGAATTGAGGCAGTGTGTGACTTCTTTATCCCTCTTGTGTGATGTTCACCCTTAACTGACAGCTGTTGATATGCCTGAATATAGGATAATGCCTTGACCCTAATTAGAGGAGAGTTTACATTATCTGTGATATATGCCCCATGCAGGCTTTCTAAAACCTGAAAAATTTCTGAATTCTAAAACACATCTGGCCCTGAGGTTTTTGGATAATGCATCAAGGGCTTGTGTATCCAACATCCCTGCACCCATCACCTGTTTAGATGTTTCATTTTTAGGGAAATGAAGCATTCCAGAGAGAACTGCTGCTTCCCTGTAAATTTCCCTAGTATCCCTCCCTATTTTGTTTTTTTTTAATTTTACTTTATTTTCAGCCTAGTCATTTTTAACCTGATTCTCCCAACAACCCCGTGAGGTAGGTAGAGTAGCCATGATTGTTCCCATTCCTCGGAGGGAGAAACTGAGGCCCAGGGAGATTAAGAAATTTCCCTGAATCCCCAGCAACTGGATAGCAGAGCCAGTCCTTGATTTCCTGCCTGAAAGGAGGCTAAAACCGTGAACCCCCGTGGAAAGAGCCTTTGGTGGAAGGAGATGGCTGCTCCTTATGGGAGTCTGCAGGCCAGGAGGGAATGTGCAGAGAATTTTGGGCAGTGAGAGCGCCCTTGTGGGGCAGCAGAGGTCAGCTTGATTGGCCATGAGTGGGGAGGAGCCACCTGGGGGCGGGTGGAGGGGAGTCTGCAGGGAGAGTCTGGATGGCAGGGAGGGAGGGAGGGGGACCGAGCAGCCAAGGTTGAGCTCCATCCTGGTCCTCGGGCCTGCATCCCACCCACCTGCCCACCCCACCAGGCCGTGACCCGCCCCACGCTGCCCGATCCGCACCTCTCACACCCGCAGCCCCCCAAATGCTTGGAGCCACCATCCCATCCCGAGGAGCCCAGTGATCTGGAGGAGCTGGAGCAGTTCGCTCGCACCTTCAAGCAACGCCGCATCAAGCTGGGTTTCACACAGGTCTGAGGCCGCCCGCCAGGACAGGCGGTGGGCGTGGGGTGACAGGGCGGCGGGACCCTCTGGTGGCGGGAGGGGTGGGGCCTCGTTATCTGGTGGGCGGGGTAGAGGGTGTGGCCAGATGGTGGGCAGGGTGAGGGGCGGGGAGCATAGGCGTCTAGTAGGCGGGGTGAAGGGGGTAGAATCATCTAATGGGCGGGGTTGGGGCGGGGTTAGATGCTGGGCGGGGCTGAGCCTTCTGCCCAGCCCTGACCACGGTCCCTTCTCCGCCCCACCGGCCCAGGGTGACGTGGGCCTAGCCATGGGCAAGCTCTATGGCAACGACTTCAGCCAGACGACCATTTCCCGCTTCGAGGCCCTCAACCTGAGCTTCAAGAACATGTGCAAACTCAAGCCCCTCCTGGAGAAGTGGCTCAATGACGCAGGTGGGACTTGGGCTGGGGTTCCCGCACGGGCGGCGGGCCGGGGGAGGCGCCCTCTCACGCCCCCATCTCCTCCCGGACACAGAGACTATGTCTGTGGACTCAAGTCTGCCCAGCCCCAACCAGCTGAGCAGCCCCAGCCTGGGTTTCGATGGGCTCCCCGGCCGGAGACGCAAGAAGAGGACCAGCATCGAGACAAACGTCCGCTTCGCCTTAGAGAAGAGTTTTCTAGCGGTGAGGTCCCACCCCGGGGCGGCCCCGAGGGCTGGCGGGAGGGTGCGCCCGGGGCTGACGAGCCCTCTGTCCGCAGAACCAGAAGCCTACCTCAGAGGAGATCCTGCTGATCGCAGAGCAGCTGCACATGGAGAAGGAAGTAATCCGCGTCTGGTTCTGCAACCGGCGCCAGAAGGAGAAACGCATCAACCCCTGCAGCGCGGCCCCCATGCTGCCCAGCCCGGGCAAGCCGGCCAGCTACAGCCCTCACCTGGTACCAAGAGCCCCGCGCGGGGAGGAGGGGTCTCCAAGCTCAGGCACACCCTCACCCCTTGGCTGGCACCTCGTGTGAAGCACAACCTACCTGGTTGTCCACAGTGTTCCTAGAATGGGTGGAGGCAGGGAGAGCCACCCTTGGGGACAGGCTGTCACATGGGTGGAGCAGAATCACACAGCACACACTGTTCTGACGGAGATCCAGGCACCACCGGCGCACACTGGCGTGGCCACACACAGAACTGCCCCAAGGTGCAGCCACACGGGGATGACCCAAGGGGAGCTGCTGGAAGACAGCACCTTCTCTCCTCTCTCCCCAGGTCACACCACAAGGGGGCGCCGGGACCCTGCCGTTGTCCCAAGCTTCCAGCAGTCTGAGCACAACAGGTCAGAGCGGGCAGTGGGCAGTGACAGGGTGCTGGGAGAACGCAGGCCAGGCTCGAGCCTGAGGTCCTCAAGGCCACGGTGTCTCAGGACATTTATGGGCCTCGAGACTGAGCCTGGAGGTGGGGGATGGGGAAGAGGACAGACTCACCCCTACCTGCCAGAGCAGCTCAGGCTTCATCTGCTCCATAATTTCATATGAGAAAAGCAGGAGGCTGATAAAGGTGATGTGTCTGGATTCTGTTTCTGGCATTTATAAACTGTGAACTCCAGAAGTAACTTTACCTCTCTGAGTCTCAGTTGTAAAATGATTGTGAATGTATCATATATACCGAAGCTACATCCATGAATATAGACATACAAAAGTGTGTATGCACATATGCACATACACACTTTTGTACCCAAAGCCCTCCTTTGTTCCTTCCTGGGGCGCGTGCGTACTAAGTTGCTTCAGTCGTGTCCAACTCTGTGTGACCTCATGGACTGTAGCCCGCCAGGTTCCTCTGTCCATGGGATTTCCCAGGCAAGAATACTGGAGTGGGTTGCCCTGCCCTCCTCCAAGGGATCTTCCCGACCCAGAGAACGAACCGGCGTCTCTTAGGTCTCCTGCATTGGCAGGTGGGTTCCTCACCGCTAGCGCCACCTGGGAAGCCCCCTTCCTGGGGGTAGGGCATGTTTAACACCATATATAAAAATAATATAAAAACAAACACCAAATTGCCCCCCCTCAGGTTAAGAAATAGTAAGTGGAAGTTTGTAAAGTAGTAAGGGTGTGCCTGGTTCTAGGTCTAAACTCTTTATAATGAGTGTTGACTTCACACCCATTTTATTAGACTCTGTTATCTTCCCCATTTTCCAGATGAGGGAACTGAAGGCCAGAGAGGTGAAGGTACTCACCCAAGGGCACAGCTGCGATGTTACAAAGCTGGGAATTGTTGTCCCGGGTGTCTGACCTGAGTCTGCGCTCTGCGCTCTCAGCCTCAGCTGCAACCCCCTTCCTGGCCCCTAGAGGGAGCCATAGGGGTCTGTCCTCTGGGCACCCCTGGTTCTTTGTACAAAGGGGCCCAGAGGTGAGATTCAGGGCTGGATAAGCAGGGTGTGAGCGCACTCTGGGCTCAGGGCAGAGGCCCAGTGGGTGGCTGCCGCTTGTGATGGGATTACTGTCATTGCGGCAGAGGCTGTGGGACAAAAGGGCAGGAGGCCTAAATGTGTTCTGACTGAGGAGAGGTTGAGGGACTGGGCAGGCATCGACCTCGGTGGAGGACGAGTGAAAGCTGAAGTCTCCATCTCTTTGTCTCTCTCTGGCAGTTACTACCTTATCCTCAGCTGTGGGGACACTCCACCCCAGCCGGACAGCTGGAGGGGGTGGGGCCGGGGGCGGGGCCGCGCCCCCCCTCAATTCCATCCCCTCTGTCACCCCCCCACCCCCGGCCACCACCAACAGCACAAATCCCAGCCCTCAAGGCAGCCACTCGGCCATCGGTTTGTCGGGCCTGAGCCCCAGCACGGGGTAAGTGGGCAGCAGCAGGTAGGAGGCTGTGGGGGAGAAGCAGGGTCGCTGCTGCTTCCAGGGTGGGGAGCTGCGCCCCTGGTCCTGCGGGAGGGTCTCTGCCCCGCTAACGCCTCTGCTTTGCCTCTTGCAGAAGCACAATGGTGGGGTTGAGCTCCGGGCTGAGTCCAGCCCTCATGAGCAACAACCCTTTGGCCACTATCCAAGGTGCGTGCTGCCTTAGGTCACTCCCACTGTCACCAGCCCCGTCCCCCGGGGCCTGGAGCCCCCCTTTGCTGCTCCAGCCATGCCATCCTGCCCTCGCTCACTGCATCGCTCATCTCTTCATACCCATCTCACCTCTGGGGAAGGTGTGAGGGGTGCTGACGGGGTCCGTGGGTCAGATGGGAGGACAGAGGGCACCGCGGGCCGTATGCTGGAAGGCACGCCCAGCTCAGCCTCTCTCTCTCCCTCCCAGCCCTGGCCTCTGGTGGAACCCTGCCCCTTACCAGCCTTGACAGCAGCGGGAACCTGGTGCTGGGGGCGGCTGGCGCAGCCCCAGGGAGCCCGGGCCTGGTGACCTCACCACTCTTCTTGAACCACGCTGGGCTGCCCCTGCTCAGCGCCCCGCCTGGCGTGGGCCTGGTCTCAGCAGCCGCTGCAGCCGTGGCGGCCTCCATCTCCAGCAAGTCTCCTGGCCTCTCCTCGTCCTCCTCCTCGTCCTCCTCCTCGTCCTCCTCTACCTGCAGTGAGACGGCAGCACAGACCCCTGGAGGCCCAGGGGGACCCGAGGTAGGGTCCAAGCCCGAGTGAGGGCCCGCCATGCCTCCCCTCCGACTCCTGAGACCCCCCGCCCCCGGCTCCACCCCCGCCTGGGAAGCAGGTGAGGAGGCCGGCGGTGGGGGCACCAAGGGTCCTCGGAGCAGGAGTGACAAGGGAGGAAAGACCAAAAAATAAAAAAATAAAAAACAAAAGACCAACCAACAAACCAAAAAGAAAAAAAAAAAGAAAAGAAATCAACCAACAGAAAAAAGAAAACCAAAAATAATCACAAAGAAACCAGCTGCCCCAAAGGAACCAGAGGTGAAAAACAAACATTCAAACAAAAAACAAACAAAAAATTCCTCACCAAACCGAACAAACCAAATACCAGTCTGGAGCCAGACCTCAACGTGCTCACCCTCACTGCTATGACACCAAATAAGCACCCAGCCAGGGGCAGAGCGGCCTCAGTAGGGCGGACCTTACGCGACCCCTGGCTGTAGGGCCAGGGCTCCCCCCTGGGGGGGGCGGTGGCCAGAAAAGGAAGAAGAGAATGTGCCAGCCTCCCAGCCTGTACCCCCGGCCCTGGGCCAGCCAAGAGAGGGCACGGCCTGCGGTGGGGAGTGGGGGGGTGGGCTCAGAACCACCCACCAAATACTCTTTTCCAGAAGGTGAAAGAGAAAGGGCGTGAACAAACTTACACCAAATATTCAGTAGCTTCATCCAAAGGATGTACAGAATTTTTAGCGTTGTGCTCGACAGAATGTGTCCCTGTCATGTGTCCCCCCCTCCCCGGGACTCCCACTTTAACCTCCTCCCTCCCCCACCCAGGGGAGAGTTCCAGGCAAGGCCTGGGATGACTTTTCAGCCCTTTTACCTCCCCCGCCCTTTCCCTTTGAAGGGTGGGCTGGGCCATTTTGCCAAGCTCTAGCTCTCACATGTTCCCCCTACCCCACCCCACCCTGCCCACCCGTCACCCTCCTCAGTTCTGGAACCTCCCACTATCCCTGGTCCAAGGGAAGGAGGAAGTTTCAGGCAAGAGAGGAGAAGGTGAGGGCGTAGAAGTTGTCTTTTTTTCCATCCTCGTCTGTCAGTTTCCCTTAAAGAAAAAAAAAAATTCATATTCCAGTGCCTATCCGTGGGATCCTTCACGTTCTTTGACATTTTTGACCAGAAACCAAAAAGAGAACTCACCTCGCTCTTCCCCGCCCTGTGCCCCTCTGATCCTGGCAGATGCCTCTCCCTCCCCTCTCCACCCCACACGCACACACTCACGAACACACCCCAGTGGTGGGGTTCCTCCAGATGGTGTCCCCATCAGGGTCGGTGTGGCAGGGACAGTGCCATGGCCCGTGGTCCCCATCCGAGTGGGCGCTGTGGTGACCACCACTCCCATGAGACCTCCCTCGAGTCTTGGCTGGACCCCATGTTTGCCCAGCCCCGGACGCATCTCTACAGAAGAGGAGAGACGCTGCTGGGAGCCACGTTGCCCTCCTGCTACTGGGGAGGCCAACAAAGTTTTGAACCAAAAAAAAAAAACAAACCAAACAATAAATTAAAACTAGGAAAAAAGAAAGAATTTATAGATATATATATATTTAAGGGAAAGAAGACGAGGACTCTTCAACGAATAAGAAGGAGCCGCGAGGTGGAGCCAGGCCCCTGCACCACTGGTCCAGGCCTTTGGTCCCCGAGGCGGATGGAAGGATGGATGCTTCTTTCTCTTCACAAATACCTCATGGACGTCGTCTTCGGGAAAGCTGGAGGGGCGGCTGGGGCCGGGCCTGTCCCTCAGCCAGGGCGGATGGAAGCGGGTGGGCAGGGCTGAGAGAGGGTGTCAGGGACCGGGGTGAAGAGCCCCAAGCTCCCCGCCCCCCCCCCCAATCAACTGAAGAAGCTTTAAAAAAACAAAACAGGAAAAAAGAAATGAGAAAGCAAAAAAGAATGGACGAAGGAAAACTAACAAACTTTCGGGTGGTTTGATTCCTCCTCTTGAGTTCTTCTGTTCTCTTCGGTCTGTCGTCTCCCCCCTCTCCTCCTTTCTCTTGGCTGTCCCTCCCTCTTCCTCTCCTCCTGTCTCACCTCTCTCCATCTCCTTGTTTCTCTGTGTCACTCCTCAAACCAAAGTGTTGCTGTGAAGGACGCGAGCCATTGAAATCAGAGTGGCCCCCGCCCCTGGCTGGGCAGGCGCAGAGGGAGGGGAGAGCCCCAGGAGACTGGCGGGGCTGCCGGACACTCCCAGGAGAGGCAGACGGAGCCTCGGATGCCACCCTGGGCCCCGAGGCCTCAGCATTCTCACTTTCTTTGTTGTCTCCCTTCTCCCACCTGGGAAATGAAACTTTCAGGCTGGGCCACGGAGGCAGCAGAGACTCGGCTGTTTCAGGGGTCTCGGGGTGCCTTGTCTGGGAAGTGGTGGAGCGGTTGCCCCTCCCACCCTGGCACCGATGGGGCCTGGCATGCCTTCGACCCATCCTCGCCAGAATGTAAGCATCTCCGCTGAACCGACTCCCCGCCCTTACCCTACTTCTGATTTTGTCCGTTTTTATTTCCTGAAGAGAAAGGACTGGCTAGCGGGCCTGGGCCCTAGCCCAAGGGTTGAGACGGGGCCAAGGGCTCCTGAACGGATAGGAAGGACGTTTGAGCAGAGCCAAGTGAAAGGAATTGCAACCAAAAACCCCTCCGAGAAGACAGGCAGCATGGAAGGCATGGTGGAGATGACTCAATAAACTATGATTCTAGACCAAAAAATAGAAAAAAAAAAAAAAAAAAGAAAAAGGAAAAAAAAAGGGGAAAAAAAAAAAAAGGAAAGAAAATCCAGGACTCACCACCACCCACTTCATCCTGCTTCCTCCCCATCAAGTCCTGCCTCCCAGACTGCTCCTTCACCCCAGTAGGAAGCAGGCAGAGAGGAGAGGAGGAAGCAGGGGGCAGGGATGGGCCGATGCCCTGACACTGGTGGAGGGACCCCCATGCAGCCAGGGTGGTGGGGACCCTCCCCATCCAACCCCCATTATCTGGGAAAAAAAAAAACAAGAGAAAAAGAAAATTCCTGGGAGGGGGAAAAAATAACCAAATCCCAAGCTTTAACTACAGCTGTGAAACCAAATATTGGGAAGGGGGTGGGAGGGAGGGAGGGGCAAGTGTGCCCCAGGTCTCCCCCCTGGGCCCCCGCCCCCCGAGGACTCGAGATAAGGCACCAAATACCTCATAGAACTTTAATGTTAAAAAATGGAAACCAAATATCGTTGGCTGGGGGCCAGCCAGGGCAAGGGGCTGGGGGGGCTGAGGGAGCCAGGGTTAGGAAGGTGATGGGGGAATTCATGCCCCCCACCTCCCTCTGCCCCTTCCACTCCAGCCACCCCCGTCTCGACTCCGGGAAACAAAACTATCTCATCGTTTTTATTTTGTGGTCTGTACAGAGCCTGTGTCCGTGTGTCTGTGTGTGAGTGAGAGAGTTGGGGGGCTGGGGAACTTTATGTGGGGTTGGGGAAGGAGAGCCCAGGCCAGGTTCTGGGCTAGGGGAGATGTCTGAGATGGGGGGCCAGGGGCCTGGGCTAGGAAGAAGGATGAGTGGACTGGAGAAAGTGGGAGCCCTCTGAATTTCTCCTCCCCAACCTGACCTCCTTACTCAAGGGAGGGACAGAGACTGGGTCTACCTAACGGTGGGCCTTTTAATTGTGCCAAAAAAAAAAGAAAAAAAAAACTTGCCAGTAACTAAAACACCTCTCTCTGGCCTCTTCTGGGAGGGCGGGGGCTGGAAGTGGGAGGAAAGACTGGGGGAGGGGAGGCAGGGTCAGTGGCGCTGAAGAACCAAGGCTCTGTATGACCTGGGGCTACGACCAGGAGGAGGGTTAAGGCTCTGAGTTTCCTGCAGGTCTCCTCCCTGGGAAGGCCAAGAGAGGCTCTCCAAGCCCTGCACCCTGGGAAGATGGGGTAAGGGACTAGCCATGTGGTGAGGGCACCTCTTGACCTGGCTAGATCTCACCCCACCCCCACCCCCCACCCAAACCCCAGGGTGCCTCTCTCCCTTTAGCCCAGGGTAGGGAGAACTGAGTGAGAGAGAGTGAAACAGACTGAGCAAGACTGAGACACGCGGGCCCCCACTGGCCTCTGAGTGGGAAAGGCAAGTGCGAGAGACAAAGGCCTCCAAGAGAAAAAAGAAACAAACCAAAGATTTAACCATTAAAAAAAAAAAAACCCACAGACAACTCCGCTACCTTTTTATACGTTGGAAAAAAAAGTGAAAAAAATTAAAAAATAAAAATAAAAAAAAAATACACAAAAACTCCAAGCCGCAGTTCCTTCATGCGGTTTGAACTTTGACCTCAGCAGTCTCCAAAGCAAGATGACGATGAGAAAGGGGAACAAAACAAAGAAAAAATAATGTATATTTTTAAGTATTTGTCCTTGAGATGTTAGCTCCTTGTTAAACAAACACAAAAAGGAGAGAAAAATCCAGAGAGAAGCGTTGCTGGGACGGAGACAACTATTTACTATGTCTGTGACCCCTCCCCTCTGCCTCCCCTTCCTCTCCTTTCCTCTGTCCCCGCTGTCCCTCCCCCGACCTGTCCCCCCAAGCCCAGGGGCTCAGTATTTATTTATTTATATGATTGCAGGGTGACTGGGGGCCTCTCTCAGCAACTTGTGGAGAGGCCCTTTGGATCATGGTAGGGTGGGGAGCGGGCGAGGAGCCTGGAGAAAAGCAGGAGCCTGCTCTGTGGTCAGTCCCTGTCTGCCGGCTCCCTTCTGGCTTCTCGCGTCACTGCTGCCACCCTCACCTCCCAAATCCAAGGCTGTTTCACGAGGGCAAGGTGACCACCCACCTTGTGAAGATGAAACTGGTTCAGCCCTTTCTGGGGTGGGTGTCTCTCCCCTTTGAAAGACCAGGTTCGAATGGAGAGGGGAAGAGTGGCTAGTAGTGGGCAAGGGAGACCGAGGAGTCTCACCCAGACAGACACGGAGCAGGCCCTGGAGGAGGTCTGCCTCTCCTCTGTCCTCACCAAGTTAGCCCCCCTTTCAGTTCTGTTGGTCCCATGCAGCCCCTCCCCTTCCACCCTGGACCCCCCTCCCTGTCTCTTCTCGTGGTAGCGGGTTAGCGTTTCAGTGTTCTTAACTCCAATCTGCTTGTTCATTGTACAATGTGCTTCTTTTAAGGCCCCATTTTTGTAACTTGAGTGTGTCATTCATCTGAACAACATCAAAAAATAAAAAATGAAAAACTGTACAGAGAGAAACACTGCCTGCTCTCCTTGGTCTCCTATCTTGGGAAAGGTGGTGGGGAAGTCAGGGTGTGGGGTGGGCGTGTGTGTGCCTGGGAGGGGAAGGCTTTACTTCTGTTGAATGTTCAGAAGTAAGGCCTGAGCAACTTTTTTTTCACCAATTAAAAAAACAAGTCTAGAATCTTAGAATGAATTCAAATTCCTGAATTTAAATCTCATTTCTTGGAGAAGGAAATGGCAACCCACTCCAGTATTCTTGCCTGGAAAATCCCATGGATGGAGGAGCCTGGTAGGCTACAGTCCATGGGGTCGCAAAGAATCGGACACGACTGAGTGAATTCACTCATTCAATTATCTTTCAATAAACTAAGCTTTTAAAAAAAAAAAATCTCATTTCTGGGGACCTCCCTTGCAATCCAGTGGTTAAGACTCCGTGTTTCGACTGCAGGATGCTTGGGTTCGATCCCTCATTGGGGAACTAAGATCCCATATGCCCGTGTGACACAAAAAGAAATAAATCTCTTATGCCATTTTATAGATATGTGACCTTCAGTGTGTGAGCTTCAATGTCGGCGTCTATTACACAGGGACAATATGTAGCCTGTGGTGGTGGTAAGGATTCAAGATGATCTCCAGCAGACAGACGTCAATAAATGAGTACTATGAGCAAATCAGGAAGCCAGAGAGCAGTTCCCTACTTCCATCCACAGAGGACTTAAGAGACCATTTAAAAAGAGTTGACTTTGAAGTTGTCTGGTGATACAAGATACACATCTGACTTCTTTTTCAGAATGACATCAGTGCGCTCAAATTTCCGTGCTTGTCATTCAGCAGGAACGACTTGTTTCACACACCAGACCATGGGCTGATCCCTAAGATCTCACCGCTGAAAATCATCAGTGGGTCATCTCACTGTCGTCAGGTCTTCCTGTCATCACTCTACCCTCTGATGTATGCCTGACACAGAGGTGCTGGGATTCTGCAAAATTCAATAGCGAGGGATAGGGGAACAGGAGAAAGGAAAAGAGTAGGAGAGGGTTTGATCATTTTGAAAGAGAGAAGGTATTAACACTTTGGGAATTCCCTGATGGTCCAGTGGTTAGGACTCTGTGCTCTGTGCTCCCACTGCAGGGAGGCACAGGTCCCATCCCTGGTAAGGGAACTAGAATCCCACAGATAACATGGTGCAGCCAAAAAATTAAGAATTACCAGCACTGCATTGTTTTGGCAAGACAGAAAAGTGCTTCTCCAACTCTCAAGCCAAGTCAGTAGGGATGGGAGAGTGGCATGTTGGGCTGGAAAACAGGTCTTTTGTTCCAGTCCTCTGCCTGTAGGGGGATGTAGTCAGAGCCATATAGACCCGAACGGACTCAGTCTCCCAGGCCAGTCTGTGACAGTCAGAGATGGCACATGCAAGAGCACTCCAGAGCTGAACTTGGTGGCATCCACTTGCAGCCCCGTAAATGTGCTCAACTGTTCCAAGCAGCGCCCTGCACAGCCACACTTGGCCTCACACACCCTGAAGAACGTGTTGTCACTGGAGGACCACCATTCCGTTCCCTTGAGTGCTCCGCTGAAGCAGCTTCTCTATCTGAAAAATCGCTTAGCAACGCAAGGTTCTTTGTGGGGTCAAGTCACCACCACCAAAATTGCTGTGTTCAAAATGCAGATTCCTCGGTCTCAAGGCAAGCTGCTGGATCCAAATCTCTGGGGAAATTCCCAAACATAAAGTTCAAGAGCCTTTGCCTGTCCAACTCAAACTCCAGCATCCAACAAGGGTTTGATTAGTGCATCTTCTTTAGGACCATGGTCCAACTGAAGACTCTGGAAGTTTCAGTGGGGTGAACAATGATTCTTGTTCATAAACACGTTTGTGCACATAAACTTTTCTCAAGGGAGTCTTGGAAAGTTCTCACTAGGAGGCTCTAGAAAGGAACCACAATAGAGGTGACCCCTGCCCCCGGCACTGTCATAGAGCTTGCTTCTCTGCTGAAAGCATCTTTATTGTGGAGTCAACCAGAACCCCCAGGGTTTTTCCCTCCATTCCTGTCCCTTGATTCAGCCTGATTTTTATCTGGTTTTGCAAAGAGAAATCCTCTAACTGTTCTATTTATTTGACATGACTTTCTCGATGTTACAGCTCTTCTTGAAAGCAAGCGGTTTGAGAATGAATCTTTACTTGTGGATTAAGGGGCTCTGGAATGCTCAGCTAAGATGGTTCTAGCCCTTTCTGTAGGGTATGAGGTTACTAAAAGATGGAACCCACGATCAACACGCTCTGGTCAAAAACCACGGCTTAACAGATAAGTGCTGTTCTTCATTAGGAGCTTTCAAGATATCAAAGGGTTGAGAGCTTTACCTTTTTAAACAATGAAGCCTAAGCCTAAGCCCCAGTGCCCACAGAGGGCTACAGGATTGCTAAAGGGAGTCAATCAAGAGCAATGGAGAGGCTGAGGGGGCAACTCTTAGGCCTCCCTTTCCACTGGTCTCAATGCAAAGAGCTCCCTTTACCTCTCATTCCCTAGGGTTCCAGTAAGAATCCTAACAAAAAGACTGGGGTAACCCTGCAGCGGGGTGTGGGGGGGGGAGCAGGGGGCTGTTAGAGACAAAGACTAGCATAGAAGCCAGGCACTTCCAGTCACACAGTCACCATCTCTTCTCCACCGCCCTCCCCCTCAAGGATGTAGAAGACAGCAGAATGTAGAGGGAAGCACACACGGGATTAAGTCAAATGAAACTACGCTGAAATTCAAGCTCTGCCCTGTGCGGGTTGAATGACCTTGGGTAAGTCTCCTCACTACTTTTGACTTCAGATTCCTGTCCTACAAAATGTTCTTGTCACAGGACCAGGGTGAAGATTCCAAAAAATGTAGGCAAACACTTGAGACAAATTAGGCATTCAAATATCAGCCAGCCACCCCAACCACCTCTCCCGCCACAACAAGCAACTGTTGGCTAACTCCAGGTGGGTGTCAGAGCACCTTCCTACCCCCAGAAACTGTTCATCTTCTGCAGCCCCACAGCTGGATCTTGTCCCAGAAGCCACCTCCTCCACTGCCCCGGAGATCATACCTTTCCGAGATGTGCATTTGCCCTCAGGGGTCCATGATGAGAGCACCAGATGGCCTTGGAGGAGACCGCTCACATCAGGCCAGAGCAGGGGCAACACGGTAGTAAGAACAACCTGAAGACTTTCCTAAAGGTTCCTGCCCCCAAGCAGAAACAGCTTCAAGTTTTTCCATGGGGCTTTGGGGACCTCTAGTGGTCAGAGAACCACACTGCCCCGACCTATGACCAGAGAGAAGTCACTGCTCAGAGAGCCCACGGACTCCAAGTCCTCCTCTTAGGTTCTGGGTTCCCGTTTACTGAGCTCCACCGCTTGCCAGGCTCTGCTCTAGGCACTGGGGATGCAGCCATGACAAGTCAGACCCAAGAACCTGGGGGCTCACAGTTAGTTAACAAGTTCCACCATCCCACACAGTCAGGCCAGACAAAAGCACGTCCATGTCCAACTCAGTCTTTATTGACTGTTTTACCTTGGGGCCACCAGTGCTAACAGGTGTGGGGGGGCCCACCTTTATTCATGTCAAGGACCCTACAGCACCCCCCTCAGAAGACAATAAATCCAGTTACAGAACTTACATGGCAGTTGGGAGGAGTGGAAAGGGGCACAGTATGTACAGAGACCTAAGGGGGCGGTGGAGGTTCTTCAGCAACCGGGCCTGGTAGTGCTGAAGAGGGAAATGAGCCGCAGTCAGCCACTGATCTGGACCCCCTCGGCCTCAGCCAGAGGGTAGATCTCAATGGCCTCCACCAGGGGCAGAGCCTCCACTGCAGTCTCCATCACAGCCAGGCCCACAGCGGCTTCGGCCTCTGCCAGCTGCTGCCGCACAGCTGCCTGGTGCTGCTGCTGGTGGGTCTTGCGGTGCTTCCACAGGTTGGAGAAGGAGCGGTAGCTCTTGCCACAGTCGGGGCACGAGTAGGGCCGTTCGCCCGTGTGGATGCGGCGATGTTCTGCCAGGCGCATGGAGATGGCAAAGGCCTTACCACACACTTCACAGGCAAACGGCCGCTCACCAGTGTGCAGGCGGCGGTGGTCCTTCAGGTGGGTACTCTGACGAAAGGCCTTGCCACAGTCAGGGCACGGGTACGGCCGCTCGCCGGTGTGGATGCGCCGGTGCACCTGCAGCGACGTCTCCGTGCTGAACAGCTTCTTACACTCGCTGCACTCCAGGCCGCGACGTCGGGCGGGGGCCGCAGGGGCAGCGGGGGCCGCGCTCCCGAGGGTTGTCGGGGAGGTGATGGGTGTGCGCGCAGCCCGCGGGGCCCGAGGGGCCGGGGGCTCCTTAGCCAGGACCTCCCCTGGCCCAGCCGCCGCGTGAGCGGCCTCGTGCGCCTGCAGCCGAGCGGCTGAGCCCACTTTCTTGCCACACGTGCCGCACTCGAAGCGCCTCGGGGCCTGGGCGGCTGCAGCTGCACAACGGTGCTCCCGCAGCCGCAGCGAGGAGGGGAAGGCAGCGCCACAGGACGAGCAGCGGTGGGGCTGGCGCCCGGCGTGGGCCACCAGCTGGTGCACCTCCAGCAGCCGGCGCAGCAGGAAGGAGCGGGGGCACTCTCGACACTTGTAGGGGTACTCGCCCGTGTGGTGGTAGCGGTGCATGAGCAGGCGGTAGGGCCGGTGAAAGCGTACCCCGCACTCCTGGCAGCGGTACGGGAAGTGCTGGGCATGCACCAGACGGTGCTGCCTCAGCGTGGAGCTCTGGGTGAAGGCCTTGCCGCAGTCCCCGCAGCGGTAGGGCCGCTCTCCTGTGTGTGTGAGGCGGTGGCGGGCCAGGTTGGCGGGCGAGTTGAAGGGCTTGGAGCAGTCCGGGCAGGGGAAGGGCCGCTCGCCCGTGTGTGTGCGCAGGTGGTTACGCACGTGAGACTTCTTCTTGAACATCTTGCCACAGATGCTGCACTTATGGCGCCGTTCCAGCCGGTGCACAAAACGCTGGTGCCGGGTCAGCTGCAGCGCCTTGCCAAACTCGCGACTGCAGAGGAGGCAGCGGTAGGTGCCTGGGGCGGCAGGCTCGGCAGAGCTCTCCTCGGCCACGGGGGGCTCCGGGGCCTCTGGCTCTCCAGTCTCTGCTGGGGCTGGCTCAGGAAAGCCAAGGACGGGCTCCTCCGGGGGGACTGGTGTTGTGGGCAGAGGGACACCCCCAACCCCGTGGGTACGCCGGTGATAAAGGAATTTGGTGAGGTTGACAAAGGTCTTTCCACACGGACACGAATGCAGAGGATTGGGGGTGTGGGCTCGCCGGTGGGCCAGGAGGAGGGCCTCCGTGCCAAAGGCCAGGCCACAGTCCACGCACAGGAAATGAGACTCACTGCTGTGGTCTCCAAGGTGCTGGTCCAGACTGGAAGGGCTGGGGAAGACACGACTGCACAGGGGGCACTTGAAGACACCCTCCCGGTGACTCCGCAGGTGCTGCTGTAGCTGGTGAGGTGAGAGAAAGAGCTGGTCACAGGCTGAGCAAAAGAGCTCCTGGGTGGCTGCCCCGCCTGGCTCTCCGCTGTTGTTCCTCCGTGCCCTGCGCCCCCGGCGATCGCGCCCGAGGGCTTCCCCGTTGCGCAGCTCGTAACTGTGGTCAGAGGAGGGCACGGGCTCAGGCTGAGACACAGGCACCTCCACCGGCGCTGGGGTCAGAGTCTCCTGCTGCAAGACGGGCTCCTCAGACTCTGGGGCGGGAGCAGGGAAGTGGGTGGCCTGATGCTCCAGGAAGTCAGCTGGCAGCTGGAAGAGCTGAGAGCACTCCGAACACTTGTAGAGGAGCAGCTCCACCTCGGTCACCACCTCAGTGGTGGTGGCAGCGGCAGACGGGACAGCTGCCCCTTCCCCGCCCTCTTCTGCTTTGCGGTACGAGTGCTCCACAGCCACGCGGGTCTGGCCCACGGGGGACCCCACGACAACTGGGGACCCCAGGACAACTGGAGTCGGAGGCTTGGTGGGAGTGGCCCGGAGGTGCGTCTGCCGGTGGTTCAGCCAGAGCTCCTGGCTGGCAAAGAGAGCCTTGCAATCCACACACTCATAGTGGATGGTACTGGAGCTCAGGGCAGGCGCCTTGGGTGGTGGCTCAGCTGGCACTGCCTCCTGGGGTGCCATCATCTTCAGGTGCAGCTCCTGGTGCTCCAGGAGCTGGCTGGGTGACATGAGCAGCTGCCCACACTCCAAGCACTGGTACTGGCTCTCCTGGACGAGGGTCTGATAGAGGCCGGTGCCAGAAGCTGCCTCTGCTGCCACAGTGACTCCGGGGTCAGCCACACCCACCAGCTCAAAGTGCTGCTGGGGCACATGGGAGTTCTGATGCATGAGCACCTCCTCCAGGGATCCATAGAGCTGGTTGCACTCAGAGCAGACATAGCGGTGCTCAATGTACAGGACCGTTTCCTCTGACTCTTCAGTCATGACGGTGGCAACACCCTGGGCTGGGAGATGTGGGGACAAATCATATCTAAGTCACTGATTCTTCAGTCCTTCCCAGGGACAGTTCTTTCCCTTTATCATTGCTCTACCAAAACCCTAGATCAATTTCCCCCTCTAACTTTTTGCTTCCATATTTCTACCCGCACCCCACTCCCTTCCTCTCCTGAACACACAAGAACACCAAGCACAAAACCTTTCCCCCAGTCCCTTCCCAGTCAATCTACCCAAATCTCATCTCTGAATCTTAAATTCCCACCACCAGATCCTTGCAACCTGTTGACTCTCTCATCCTCCTGCCCCACAGCTGGCCCAAGACGCCAACCTACCACACAGGAACCTCTTCAGTCAATACTTCCTCTACTGACTCCTTACCAACACACTACCCATCCCTACCCCAGATGCCCAGGAGAGTCCTCACAGGCTTGGACCACCCATTTCTCACAGCTCGCTCCTCCTCTGCTTCCACCCCCAGGGTCTCTCTCTCTCTTCACACCCCAACCACTCAAACTGTCCCAGTGCCCGACCGCTTTCAGCACCTTTTCATGGTTCAACCTCCCTCCTCTGCACATAGCCCATCACCCACTAACCTTCTCCCTTTGGTGCCAAGGTTCCTCACATCAATAAACTTTTCTCACATTGGCCTAACCCATCTCCACACCCAGACCTTGCCCACCTTAACCACTTTCCCACGATTCCCAGGTCCCTCTGTTCAAATTACTTAACTCCCTCTACACACTAAGGCCCTTTCCCACAATCCTAATAGCCTACCCAGAACTTCTAGACTCATCGTCACAAAAGACAGCCAGAACTTTCTTCACACTTAGACCCCTCCCACCACCCTAACGCATGTCTCCAGAGCACCCAGACACTCTTCCCATTAATCCTCTACCTCTTCTGTGCACTGAGACCTCATCCACAATTCTAAGTCCCTCTGGGGTACCCAGCCCCCTCTTCGTACTGACTTAAGCCCCACTTTTTCATAGACAACCACCCTGGACAATTGAGGGATTCCCAGAACCTCTCTCCACATATTCTTCTTCGCAAAAAAGACCATTCCCATCCTAACTTATTCTTGGGATACCCAGATCCTTCTTTAAAAAAGACCCACCCTCACCCTAATCCATTCCAGGGACAGACCTCCGCACCAGCACCCCCGCCCCGCCCCCCCCCCCACATTACTAATCTAACCTTTTCTTCCTTGCAGAAAGACCCAACCCCACCCTAACCCACTCCAGGGATGCTCAGATCCCCTCTTGATACCCAAATTCCTCTTTTCTGCAAAGAGATCCCACACATACTCTATCCAATCCAAGAATATCCAGACTACCCCTCATAATGGCTTAGATTCCTTTCCCACATACTCCTCCCACTGTCCAAACCTCATTAAGAATACCTAAACCCTGCATCAGCACCCTAACCCTGACAGCCAGCCAGATCCTCCTTCCTAACAACCCAAGCCCGTCTCATCAGCCTATTATCCCTGGGGCTACCCAGACCCCCTGTTCCACCCTAGACACACAGATCGCTCTCATCACCCTAAAATCCTCAAGGGACCCCCAATTCCTACTCTTCACCTTGACCTAATTCCTGGTACTTTCCAAAAAGACTACTTTTCAAGTTATTCGATAAACACGAAGACCACAGTTTCATATAACATAAAACTTCTTTACACAGAGACCCATTCTCAGGTCTCTCAACCCATTCCAAGAGTGCCCAACGCTCCCCGCTCGCTCTCCCTCCCCACATACTTTGGTTTAACTCTTCACATTAATGTAACTCATCCTCATCCTTCACACTGGGACCTCCACCTCGCCCTAAGATACCAGGCATATCCATTTCCTGGTATCTTTTCACACTGAAGACCTAACTCATGAGCTTAACTCTCCAGGCATAACTAGATTTTCGCTTTACGTCAACTTAACCACCTCCGTTCTCACGGCCGGAACCCCTCCCCGGGTACCCAGCTGTCCTCTAACCGTCCAGCCTTCGTCCTGGGTTGTCCCACAGCCAAGCCCCTAGCCGCGTACTCCCTGGAGCCTTAGAGACCCTCCCGGGGACACTCGAACGCCTCCCTTGCCACCCAAGTACCCGATAGCGCCCAGCCCGAGCCCCGTCCCTCCTCAATCAGCCCTTCCCACGACTCTCGCCCCCTTCCGACCCACCGCCCCGGCCCGGTCTCCCGCGCACCCCGCGGGCCGTTGGTACCGCTCCGCCCCACCTCCCGGCGCGCGCCCCCCCCTCCGGTCCTCAGTGCGCAGGCGAGGTGGCGAGAGAAGGCCGCACGGGCAGGGTGGGGAGCCCGGCCGGCCCTTCACACGCCAGCTCGCACGTACCCGCCTCCGCCGTCTCGCACGCCCCGGGGCCAGACCCGGACCCGGGCCGCAGCTCCCCTTGCGCGGCAACCCTAGCGCTGTGCCCTCTCTAGCTCCCGCCGTCACCTCTCGCCTGCTCCGCAGCCTCGCTCTCGCCCCCGATCGCCCGCAGCAACGCCCCTCCCACCTTCCTCCTTGGCCGCCGCGCGGATGGCCGAGTGCGCCCAATCATCGTCCGTCTGGCCTCTGCCGTTGGGCCAATCGACGCTCACGTCTCCGAGCCCTGGACCAATAGTATCGGGCGTTGGGCTCCCTCCGCAGCACCCAACCAATCCTCCAGCGATGTTTTCTCACTGGCCCGCCTCCGACTGATAGGGCCCGCCTCCTTACGCCCTCTGAAGGATGTTCCTCCTCCACCTCCTCCTCGACCCCTCTTGACGGCTCGAGAAGGGAGGACGGCGCGATGACGTCAGGCGGCGGAGCGACGTTTCTGGCGCCATCTTGGGGCCGCTGGGCGGGAGGTGGGTCGTTCTCCAAGGGGAAAGTAGGGGAAATTGAGGCACAAACACCAGGAGGGCGGCGGAGGTGGGGGTGCTGAAGCTTAGGAATCCCTGAAGAGCGAAGGGAGAGAGCGAAGCTCTGGTCAGCGCGAAGGGAAGGAGAAAAAGGGGAAATCAGGGCTCTAGACTTTGTTAGAGAAGAATAAAGGCAGAAAGAAAGAAGGGAAGAAAAACCGAGGGACCCTTGAGGGAAGGGGGAGGAAGAAATGTTGGAGGAAAAGCACGGATAGGGAATCTGAGCGAGCAAGGAAGATCTGAAGGGTAAGGGAGGAAATGGAAGTTGGAAGGAGAGACAGTAAAATCCAGGAGGGGCATTTGTTTGGTTTCCTATCGTGAATATTTAATAAGCGGCTGCAATATGCCAAGTCAAGGTTAATCTTTGTAGGGATAGAGAAGGAACAGGAAAAGTCTGTGCCCTCCTGGATTTTAATTTCTGAGAATATAAAAGTATCAGGTTCAGGGCTTCCCTGGTGGCTCAACCAGTGGTTAAGAATCGCCTACCAGTGCAGGAGGCACCCGTTGCATTCCTGATCTGAGAATGTCCCACATGCATCGGGTCAGGTGGGCCAGAGGACAACTGCAGAGCCTGTGTTCTGCCCCAAGGGAAGCTACCACAAAGAGACGCCTATGTACTGCAAATAGAGAGTAGCCCCTGCTCCCTACAACGAGAGAAAGCCCACATATAGTAAAGCCAAGTGCAGCCAAAAATAAATACTGTAAGAAAATAAAAGATCAGGGTACACAAGTAGCTGTAGACAGCCAGTGACAGTAGTTGTAAAGAAAATAAAGCAGGGGGACAGAGGACATGGACTGATCTTGGGTGGCAGGGGGGCCTCTCTCTGAGGTCACTGAGGGATGACAGGAAGGAGCCAGGAAGGAAACTGCTGTCTGGGTGGGGAAGGTACCCAGATGGATCCTCATTTTTCCCCAAACTCCTTTCAACTCAGGCTCTGGTCCAGGAGAATTTCAAAGTAAACCAAGTCCAGGACAGTGATGTTCCTGCCTTCATTATCAAGGCTTTCAGAGCCAGGAGAGAGGAGATGGCAATGGGACTCTCCTGGGCCCCCTTCTCTCCCTGCCATGATACCCCTAGGCTTCCTCTAGCCCAGGCCAGAGGTCTGAATTCCTACCTTTTGGGAAATCTGGCCCCTACTCCACCTCCCATACTGAAGAGGCACTAAGGTCTCAGGCCAGGCCAGCTAGCTCTGGCATTCCATTTGAAGAAACAAGATGTGTAGGGGGTTGCTGCTGCTGCTGCTGCTGCTAAGTCACTTCAGTCGTGTCCGACTCTGTGTGACCCCAGAGACGGCAGCCCACCAGGCTTCCCCGTCCCTGGGATTCTCCAGGCAAGAACACTGGAGTGGGTTGCCATTTCCTTCTCCAATGCATGAAAGTGAAAAGTGAAAGTCAAGTCGCTCAGTCGTGTCCGACTCTCAGCAGACTCTCAGGTGCCATTGCCTTCTCCGTGTGTAGAGGGTAGATGACCTGAAAGACAACCAGGGTGAGAACCTGAAGGTGGTGACCCTGTAGTGTCTGGACTGTATTCCACTTTCTTCTAGGGTGCTCTTTTTCCAGGCTGATGGCCCAGAAGCTCAGGAAGGCTGGAATCCCCATATGTTTGAGGAGCTCTGGACTACTCACATCCCCTTATGGATGGCCCTCAGGGCCTTGGAAGCAAGTTGCCCCCCACCCAGCACTGCAGTTGCCAGAGCTGCTCTACTCCCCAAGGACAGGAGGGGACCTGCAAGAGATTCTATTGTTCTAATTGCTTCCCCTCCCTCCATTGCTAAATGTCCACCAACAGATGAATGGATAAAGAAGATGGGGTATATATACATAATGGAATACTACTCAGCCATAAAAAAATGAAATAATGTCAATTTGCAGCAATATGTATGGAATTAGAGTTTATCATAGTAAGTCAACTAAGAGGAACACAAATTCCATATGATGTAACTTATACATAGAATCTAAAACATGACACAACAGAAGATATCCATGAAGCAAACAGGCTCACAGATACGGAGAACAGACCTGTGGTTGCCAAGAATGTGGGGTGGGAGAGTGAAATATTGGGAGCCTGGAATTAGCAGATAAAAACCATTATATATAGGATGGATAAGCAACAAGGACCTACTGTATAGCACAGGGAATTCCATTCAATATCCTGTGATAAACCATAATGGAAAAGAATATGAGGGGACTTCTCTGGTGGTCCAGTAGTTAAGAATCTGCCTTCCAATGCAGGACATGCAGGTTCAATCCCTGGTCAGGGAATTAAGATCCCACACACCTTGGGGCATCTAAGCCCATGCACCACAACTATAGAGTCCATACGCTGCAAACGAAAGATCCTGCATGCTGCAACTAAAACCCAACATAGCCAGATATATAATAATAAATACTAAGAATGTTAAAGCATATATATGTATATCTGAATCACTTTGCTGTACAGCAAAAATTAACAACATTGTAAATCAACTATAATAAAAATTTTTAAAAATTTCAAAAAAGTTGTGTAAGAGTTATTTTTATTAGGATCTCAAGTGCTTCCTTTTTAAAACAATTTATTTTGGCTGTGCAGCATGCAGGACCTTAGTTTCCAACCTAGGGATAGAACTCATACCCCATGCATTGGAAGCGTTGAGTCTTAACCACTAGACCACCAGGGAAGTCCCTATGTCTCATCATTAGGAAGAGACACAACCAGGATACTAACACAGGAGTGCACTCCAAGATCTACACTCTTAGGTCCCACTCAGGTGGGACATCCAGAGCCTCATACCAAATGGATGCATGCACTGCATGCGTGCTAAGTCACTTCAGTTGTGTCTGACTCTGCCACCCTATGGAGACGGCTCTCAATGGCCTAGTTTGAGCGCGTCCCCATCTCTGAACTGATCCCTGTGGCCAGGACGATGTGGTTCTTTGATCCTGAGTCAGGAACCAATCAGTTCTGGGAACCATGTGGTTCCCTGAGGGAAAGTTCAAGTTCTGCCATGGGGATGGGCACTGGGCAGGTAAAAACAAGACTCTGCCCGCCTCCCAGCCTGGAGATACATGCATGTATAAGGAGAAAGAAAAGGGAAGAAAGAGAGCCAGTAAATGCAACAGAGGAACAGTATTTGGGGTGTAGAACATAGAGGGAACTTTCGCTGTGGATTCAGGGTAGAAGGGATGTTGGATGAACCCTAGATGGTTATTGTTTAGTCATTAAGTCATATCGGACTCTTTTGTGATCCTATGGACTGTAGTCCACCAGGCTCCTCTGTCCATGTGATTTCCCAGGCAAGATACTGGAGTGGGTTGCCATGCACCTCCTCCAGGGGATCTTCCCGAACCAGGAATCGAACCAATGTCTCTTACATCTCCTGAATTGGCAGGAGAGTTCTTTACCACTAGCACCATCTGGGAAGTCCGGATGAATGCATTATTGCTTTCAGGGTGAAAGCACCAGGGGCAGGAACCAGATAACCTGGAAGCTAGACTCAGCCTTTGGGGTTCCATGCTCTTGGGCAGATTCTCACTCTTCAGCGGCTTCCTTTCCCCACTTGAAAACGGAAGGGTCCAGCTTGACTTATCTTTTTGCTTATACCTTCAGCTTGGAATTCCCAGTTTATCTGGATTGACTAGGTCGCTTCACTTCAGATGATGCAGGAGTAAGCTGAGGCCTGCATCAGTTTTTATGGAGGTGGTGGCACGGGACTAGGGCATCTGGGACAGGATCAGCTTAGAGAGAATATCATTCTATGCTGGGGTCCCTGCATAAGCAATGGCCTGGAGGCCACTGTAAATCTGGGCTTTCAGACCTAGCTGGAGCTGAGAGTGGGTGTTGGGGGTTCCTTAAATCACGTGAGGAGGGGTATGCAAAGTCAGAGGTCCTTCAGGGTCAAATATATGTGGCAGATGTATGTTGGGGCCACCCCACATGCCAGCTGCAGAGGGACTTCTGTGCCAGGCCGATGTGAGAGTTGCCACGTGCCGACTGTGTGCCTTCTCGCGAGGCATGCAGTCACGTGTGCTGGGGGCTGCACGTGAGTGAGTGCATTAGTGTCTCCTCCCCATCACGAGCATTGGGGGTGGTGGTGAGTCACGGACTCAGCCTTCAGCACCAACTGTCATGTTCCTTCCCCCCAAATTTCACCCCCCACCCAGCCGTGCACCACCCACCCCCACTCCTGCTTCTCTCTGCCATCCCCCTGCCCTGCTCAGCTCTCTCCCAGAGGGAGGGGGTCTCCCACTTCTGTGGGCTCTGCCCTCCAGCTCCCTGACCTTTCCCACTGCCTCTATGCTCGGGTGGGTGACTCTCCTCCCCACCCACTCAGGTCCCCAGGATTTCTCTGCTTCATGGAGAATTCCCCTACTCACCACCCATCCCTGCCTCTCCTTGGGGGCTATTCCTGTTTCTAGGGGCTACTCCCTCTTTCCCACAGGCCCGCTGTGCCTGCCTCAGTGGGTCTTTTGGGTCCTCATTCTGCCTTTCTGGATTTTCTGGCCCCTGTGGGCCTCCCTCCAGGTCCATGACCCGCTCCCCCTTTCCCTGGCCCTCCTCCCAGTCTCCGTGATGTGCGCCCTTGTTCCAGTTTCTGTGGGCCTCTTCTCCCGTCACCCCAGACCACTCCCCATGTCTTCTGTGCCCGAGGGCCTCAGTCCACCAGCTTCCCTCTGTCCACCTCTTCACGAGGGGCTCTCTGGGTCCACCAGCTGTCCTTGCCTCCGAGGTCCTTAATTTGTCTCTGTGGTCTGCTCCCTTGTCTCGATGGCCCTTTCTTTGCGCTGGGCTTCTTCCTGTCCTTGTCCTTGTGGGCTTTGTGGACCCTGGTCCACCTCTGTGGCTCTTGATGGCTGTCTTGCCGTTTCTCTGCATTTTTCTTCATCTCCGTAGCCCTCTCCCCCAGCTGCATGGCCTTCTCCCCAGGTCTCCCTGCCTCTCAGTCTCTGTCTCCTGTGGGCGCCTGTGCCCAAGGGCTGCCCGGGCAGGGCGGTGGCATGGTGTGGTGGAGGAGGTGGCCCGAGGGGTGGGCCCTCTGTCCAATGCAGCGCCTTGCCCTCATCAGCATTCTCCTCGCGGGGGCCCCCCAGCCGGACCAACGGGCTCCCCCTCCCCCGACTCCCCTCCCTCCGATCTCTCCCTCTCTCTCCGTCTTCCTCTCTCTCTATCTCCGCCTGCCTCCCTCCCTTCCTCCTGCCCGCTCTCCTCCCTGTCTCCCTCCCTGTCTCCCTCCTCTCTCCCCCCGCCCCCCTGCGCTCCAGGACCCAGCGCGGGCGGCAGGCGGGCAGGCAGGCGGCGGCCTCGGAGGGGAGAAGAAGTGGCGGCGGCGGCGGCGGCGGCGGGGAGGGAGGCCCAGCTGGGAGCCCGGAGCCGGCGGCTGCTCCTCGCAAGGGACCAGGAGTCCGTGGCCAGGCCCTCCCGCTGAGGCCCTGCGCTGGGCGCCCCGGGACACCCCACCCTCCTCCGCCTTCCTCTTCCACCTGCTCCTCTCCATCCTCCCCTCCCTCCTCTTCTCCATCTCTCCACCTCTCCGGCCCGGCTCGTCGGCGGCGGCTCTTCTCGGGGTCTCCCAGCACCCCCTCCACCCCGGCCCCGCCACTCGTCCGCCTCTCCCCGCCCCCAGCATGCCTTCCCGGCGCGGGTTGAGGGCTTGAGGACTCCAGGCCCCAGCCTCCTCATCCAGGGCCGGCCCGGGCTCCAGGGGGGAGGGGGGAAGGGGTGGCCCCCTCCCCCCCCCAGCCAGCCCTCCCCTCCCCCACCTCTCCTGATGGCCGGCTTCCCTGTCGCCACCCAGGCCTCGCCCCCCGTGGCCCCCCCAGGCCGGCCCGGCTAGGGGAGGGGGCGGGGGCCCTTGCCTGGGCCGGCTTCCCCCTCCCCCGGCTCTGCCTGTGCCCCCTCCCTTGCGTTTTCACCTTCCTGCCTCCTTCCCCTCTCCTCTCTCCCCTTCCCTCCTCCATTTTCTCCTTTCCCCTTCCTCCCCTCCCTGCCCGCCCTCTTCTCTTCCACCTGTCCTTCCTCCTTGCCCCCCCGGGGAGCCCCCTGTTTGGGATTAGTTGGGGGCCACCGCAAGAGGCGGGGGAGGGGGCCCTGTGGACTGCCCTCTCCCCCCGCCCCAGCCACGCCGCCCAGCGCCGGAGCATCTCCCCCTTGTCGATCCGATCCTCGGGCCTCGAGGGAGCCCAGCCCTCCGTCCCACCAGGATCCGTGAGTGTCTGCAGGGTGCGGGTTGGGCCTGGGCCTGGAAGGCTGGGCTCACTGCCGGCGGCTGGTGGGGGGCCCACATCCCCTTGATCCCCCCGACCGGCAGACACCCTCCCCCACCAAGGGCCTGCCCTGCACCCTCCATCTCCCCACCTCCTTTCCCCTAGCCTCTCCTCACCCCTTCTTCTCATTGCCCAGCTCAGCCGTGCCCCTCAGCCCCCCAGCTTCTGGGCTCCTGAGGGGCTGATCTGGCTCTGACTCGCGGCCTCACTCCGCCTCCGGGACTCCTGGCTGGTCTCCGCCCCTGCTAGCTCCAGCCTCGGTCCGCGGTGGCCGGCTGTGCTCTCTCACTCTGCTCCCGTCTCTCTCTCCTTTCCCCTGAACCTCATCCTCTCCACCTACCGTGGGCCCCATCCCAGCCGGTCTCTGTCTCCTGGAAGTGTCTTTTCTCCGTTTTTGAATCTCCCATTTCATGTGTCTGTTGGACCTCTCTCTGACTCTGTCCAACTTCTTTCTCTTTGCGGTGAGCCCAGCCTTTTCTTGGTGTGTCTCTATGGACCTCCCGGTCTCCCTCCCCTCCCTCCCGTCTCTCAAAACTCTCCTGTCTCCTCTCTGTCTGGGAGGATCCTCTGCCTGGTCTCACCCTCTCCCCACTGCCCTCTGTCCACTGTTCACTTTGCCGGGGCCTCTGCTCACCTGTCTGCCTCTGTCTCCACCTCTGGGCTTGGAGGCCGTCTTCCTTCTCTTACTTTCTGCTTTCTTCCCCCAGATCCACTCCTCATCCTGTCTCCTCCATCCCTCACTCCTTAGCCACTGCCCTGCTTTGCGGTCCACTTTGTCTCTTCCGTGATGATCTCCCGGGCCCCCTATTCTCTCTTCCCCTTCTGAGTCCTCCCCTTGCCTTGGGGCTTGCAGTCTCTAGGGTTGACCTGCTTCCAGGATGCTCCTCTGTGCAGATGGATGGATGTGTCGGTGCTTGTCCCCTGCCTGTGCCCCTCCAGGTCACTCACTCTTCTTCCCTCCCTCCGTTTCCCTCCTTGACTCTCCTTTCTCCTCTCTCCATGTTGGGGAGTCTGTCTCTCAATCTTGTGTCTGTCTCTCCCGCTTGGTCTTTCCTCTTCTCTAGAGAAGCTGTGTGGCTCATAGACCTTTTCTCTCCATCTCTCTCTTTCCGACTAGCCCTCCTTGTCAGAGTTTGGTGATCTCTCTCCTCCCCTCTGTTCCTGTACCTGTTCATCTTTTTTCTCTATCCCTCACCCCATTTGCCCTCTCTCCTTTGCTATATTTCTCACTTGCCCACTTGTCTGTCTTCCTCTCCTGGCAGGGCCCATTCCGCTCACTCAGCTGCTGTGTTTCCATCTTTATCTGGCTCTGCTTAAGTCTCTGGGCCTGATTCCCTGCCCTCCTCTCTCTCTGCGCTCTCCCTCTTGTCTCTGTCCCCTTTGGTGTCTCACTTCTAGGTGATGTCTGTGTGTCCTTCTCCCTCATTGAGCCCCACTCACTTCCCTTTGGTTTGTCTGTCTTTCTGTCTGTACCTCTTTGTCCATCTGCTGCCCCAGCCAAGTCCCTTGACTGTCTCTTTCAGCTCCCACCGGTGTCTGCCACCTGCGGGTCCCTGCCCTTCTGGCCCCTGTCTCTTTCTTGGTCTTTATGTTTCTAGTCTCCTCCCTGATTTGTCCCCAGAAGCCCCTGGAGCTCAGGATGACCCCTCACTCGCACCACTCTCCTAGCCCCGCCCTGCACACCCCTGTCCCTGTGAGTTCTTCTGGGTTCGCCCTGCCTCTTTCGGTTCTGCACCCTTGACAGGCCTTCACCTTCGATGCAGATTACAGTCCAGAGGCCCCAGGTGGTCCAGCAGGCCCTCCTACCCTCAGCCTGTCTTTCCCAGAGGTCCTGAGAGAGAGGGACCTGTTCAAGGTCACCTGGGAGGTGGCGGCAGAGCAGGGACCCAGGGAGTCTCTGGCGGCCTTGGCCTAGGTTTTTCTGGCTACAAGGGATGATGTGAAGTGTTGCCGTGTGCTTCTGCCTCCTCCATCGGTGGGTCTCATTCTGCCATCTCCCCAGCCTAAAACCCAAGTGTCCCTTCCCATGGGGCCCGGCCCTTGACCAGGGGAGCCATGCAATTGGCCAGACTCATCCCTGCCCAGTGGTCCCCCTACAGAAGGCAAGGGCACTGGAGCAATTGTGGGAAGCAGAGACTCACTGGCTCCCACTAGTCTTCAGCTCCCTAGAGCAGGGGGATGCCATAGTTTGGCACGCGATTCAGCAGATAGTGCCCACCGCCCCCCCTGCTTTATTCACTCCTTCCATCCAGCTTACTGGTGGCATCTCGAGTAGATTTGTGTCTTCTCTCCATTCTGTGTCCCTCCTGTGTCTTTTTTGTGTGTGTCACACTGCTTGGCATGTGGAATCTTAGTTCCCCTACCAGGGAGTGAACCTGCTCCCCTTACACTGGGAGCCTGGAGTCCTAACCACTGGACCACCAGGGAAGTCCCCTCCCGTGTCTTGATTTCCCTCTCTTCTACCTGCCCACTCTCTTCCTCTCCCTGCCCTGCCCGTTCTCACTCTGTCTCCATGTCTCCCTGTTTTCTGTCTTCTCCTTCTTTCTCTTTCCTAGTCCTGTCCTCTTCTTCCTACAACTCTTCTTCTCTGTTTCTCCCCATTACGAGAGAAATGTTTCTCTCCATTGTTTCTCCCAATTCTCTTGTCTTCGCATCATCTCTCTGTTCCCTTATATCTTGGCCTATTTTCCCTTTTTCCTTTCTTGAGTTTCTTCATATCTCTGCCACCCCCAGCCTCTCTTCTTTCTCTCTGTCTGTTTTTGTCTTTCTCCCTCATTACTCTTTTTTTTTCCCCTTTTTTCTTTTTTAGCCCCTTAGGTGCCTTGGATCTTCCCATCTGTCTCCATCTGTGTGTCTCCATGTGTCTTTCTCTTCCCAAGTTTCTTAACTCCCGGATACTTTCCCCTCCAGACCCCGGATGTCCAGGCTCCTCTCCCCGTGGGATTGTGGGAACCAGGGACGTCAGGAAGGTGGCAAGTGAGGCCTGGGATGGGGTTGCCTAGCAACCACTGCATCCTCTCCAGCCGGTTTCTGTTGCCTAGTAACGGCTGCCTGCCCAGAGACAGGGGCGGAACTGGGTGGGGGGTGGCACTTCCTGGTTTCCTATTGGGGTGGAGATAGTCCCTGGAATCTGCTCTTACCTGAGATCCTCTTCATATCTCCCTCCCATTTGGGTAGCTGTGAACATCCTCCATCAGTGCTTCTCCCCCTTGGTGCTGGGGTGCCGTGAGCCTCGGCCCCCACCACTGCTAGTCTCCTGAGTCTTGGCGCCCCCAGCGATGGCTTCAGTACTGTCAGCTCTAATGAGGGCAGGGCCCTTCGGAGCTCAGCAACTGCGTCCCAGGCTCTGTGGTCACCACCCCATCCGGCAGTCCACAGAGGGGCTCAGAAGCCCCCGTTTTGGCAATCTCCCCTTGGGCGGGGGGGTCTCCCTGCAGGTGGCGAGTGGGGGCCGCGGCAGCTGCGTCCCCATGAGGAGGGGAGGAAGATGCCGGCTGAGCTGCTGCTGCTGCTGATTGTCGCCTTCGCCAGCCCCAGCCGCCAGGTGCTCTCATCACTGCGCATGGGTGAGGCCCTGAAGCCCCCCTCCATCCTGCCTCCCCACAGACCCTCCCACTGGGCACTGGGGCTCTTCTCTGATCATGCCGGTCCCTCAGGAACCCAGGGATCCGGGCCGCAGTCTGGCAGCCCCTGCCCAGCTTCTTCCTCCCCCTGAGCCTAGGAGTCAGCATCCCAGGTCTCTCCAGGCTCAGATGCAGGAGTCTGGACCCCTTCACCCCACCTCCAGCCCTACCTCAGAGCCAAGGAGTCCAGGAGCCCAGCCCCTCCTCCCTCAGGACCCAAGAGTATGGTCCCCAACTCTTGTGTTGCCTCAGCTGCCATCCTGGACGACCAGACCGTGTGTGGCCGCGGCGAACGTCTGGCCCTGGCCCTGGCCCGGGAGCAGATCAACGGGATCATCGAGGTCCCAGCCAAGGCCCGCGTGGAAGTGGACATCTTTGAGCTGCAGCGGGACAGCCAGTACGAGACCACGGACACCAGTGAGCAGGGCCACGGGGGGGCGGGGGTGAGGCAGGCCGGGCTGCTGCCTCCATCCCTCCCTCAGCCTGCCCTATTCTGGGTGCTGCCCTGGAGGACCCGAGGGCCTCATTTGAAAGACAAGCTTCATGACTGGCTGGGGATGCTTAGCCCCCAGAGCTAAGTAACGAGGGGCCCAGGCAGTGGGGCTGGAGGCCTCAGGGGCAGGGACAGCAAAGGTGTTCCGGAGAAGACTAACCTGAAGCTGAGCTCTGAAACATGAGCAGGATCTAGAAAGAGAGGCATTGCTCAAGATCCAGCCTGTGAAACACAACCAGCCCTCTAGTAGGGGTTCATGAGTCTATTGAGTTCTCACAGAGTGAGTGAATGTCCCTTGAACAGACGTGCTGGGACACAGACTAGTGGACCTTCAAACGAGTTTTAGATTTCTTCCCTGCAGACCTTATCAGAACCTTTATTTTGTTGACGTTTGTTTCAGATCTTTGAAGGGCCAAATGGGCTCCAGTGACTCCTGGACTTTTTTGGCTGGAGTAGCACAGAACACAAATTGAGAGACTGGGTTGGAGGGTGTGGAGGCAGATGGTGTTCCAGGCATGTGCCTGTAGTCTGGAGCTGGGGCAGAGGGGAGGACTGAGTGTTTGGAGGCAAGGAACATGATGTGGGGTTGCACTCAGCCTGACCACCTGGGCTCAGTACCTGTTTGCAGGGATCGTGAGAGACTAGAGTATAGCTGGGTGATGGGAGGTGAGGCTGGGCAGGTTGACAGGTCAGCTCGAGGAGGCTGAAAGATGCCATCTTCACCTGCAGGCAGCGGGGAGTCATTGATGGGTTTGGAGCAGGGAGCTGGTGAAAGTAGAACTTGGAGGCTAGACTTGGGTGGCTGATGAGGAGGCTGGTGACTGCCTGAGTTGACAGCCCTGAGATAGGACAGGGGAGGAGGAGTTGAAGAGAGGGAGAAAGATGTGAGAAAATCTGAGGACAAAAAAGAGACAGGACTTGGTGACTTGACCATTAGGAGAAAGATCAAAGCTGAGGATCATTTCCAGGGATGTGGTGTGTGTGAATGATCACCCCGGCCCCCTCACCAACACGGAAGGCGTACAGGGAGTACATTTGGAGGAAAATGAGATGTTTAGTTACGATGCTCTTTGTTGGGTGGCAGAAACCCAACTCAGGCTGACTTAAGAAAAACAACTTATCAGGCCATGTCACTAAAGGCCCTGATGCTGGGAAAGATTTTAGGCAAAAGGAGAATGGGGCAGCAGAGGATGAGATGGTCGGATAGCATCACCAACTCAATGGGCATGAATCTGAGCAAACCTCCGGGAGATAGTGGAGGACAAGGGAGCCTGGCGTGGTGCAGTCCATGGGGTTGCAAAGAGTCAGACATGACTTGGTGACTGAACAACAGCAAAATAACCTAAAGATTAATTTGGGGCTTGCTTGGATCCAGGTACTCGAATGATATCCCTGGATTGTTTCTGGCATGGCTTAATACAGATACTCAAGTGGTGTTCCAGGGAGCTCTGTGTCTTCATCTCTGGGCCCTACTTTCCTCTCAGTTGGTTTTGTTTTCAGGAGTGCCCCCCCCCAGCTGGTGTCAGGATGGCCACAACAGGTCAAAACTTTACATCTCTCCAGTTTAGCAAAGCCAGGGATAATTTTAGCAGGGGACCTGGGGAAGGCTCTCAATGGCCTAGTTTGAGCCCGTCCCCATCTCTGAACCGATCCCTGTAGCCAGGACGATGTGGTTCTTTGATCCTGGGTCAGGAATCAATCAGTTCTGGGAACCATGTGGTTCCCTGAGGGAAAGTTCAAGTTCTGCCATGAGGATGGGCACTGGGCAGGTGAAAACAAGACTCTGCCCGCCTCCCAGCCTAGAGACGCACACGTGTATAAGAAGAAAGAAAAGGGGAGAAAGAGCCAGTAAATGCAACAGAGGAACGGTGTTTGGGGTGTAGAACATAGAGGGAACCCTGGCTGTTGCCACCATGTGCTGCAGCCCACCAGCGTCCTCTCCATGGGATTCTCCAGGCAAGAATACTAGAGCAGGTTACCATTTCCTCCTCCAGGGGATCTTCCTGACCCGGGGCTACAACGTGCCTCTCCTGTGTCTCCTGCATTGGCAGGTGGATTCTTTTACCACTGAGTCACCTGGGAAGCCCCGTACCCTAGGTTTTATGTGGTTAAAAAGGTTGAGAAAGACAAAGGCTGAGAAACCAGACACTGGATTTGCAGCCAGAAGGAGGTCTTTGGTGTCTCCTCTTCCCCTCTTTGTTTCTCTCTTGCTCTGACCTGGCTCTCTGTTGCCGTGTCTCCCTGTCCACCTCTGTCTCGTGGCCCCTCTGTTTTTTCCCCCTGCGATGGCCAGGTCAGGGATCGGGCCTCCGGGTGCCTGGCACGGGGAGGAGGATCAGGCAGCCCTGTGTGGAGTGTGGGGTTCTCTCCTGGGCCAGGGAAGGGTCCCCAAGGGTGGGGACAGAGAGGAGGAAGCAGGCGCCTGAATCTGCGATCTCCTCCTGCCCCTCACAGTGTGT
The DNA here is from genome assembly GCF_029378745.1 of Bos indicus. NCBI lineage: Eukaryota > Metazoa > Chordata > Mammalia > Artiodactyla > Bovidae > Bos > Bos indicus. Next base: position 51,729,497 of record NC_091777.1, read on the forward strand.
CAGATCCTGCCCAAGGGGGTTGTGTCTGTCCTGGGACCCTCCTCCAGCCCCGCGTCTGCCTCCACGGTGAGCCATATCTGTGGAGAGAAGGAGGTGAGAGGCGAGCCTGGGGGGTGGGAGGGCGGGTCCCTGGAGGCTGAGGGCCGGGGAAGGGGAGCAGGATGGGAGCACAAGCTCTTCTCTCTTTAGATCCCCCACATCAAGGTGGGTCCCGAGGAGACGCCCCGCCTTCAGTACCTCCGCTTCGCGTCCGTCAGCTTGTACCCCAGTAACGAGGACGTCAGCCTGGCCGTCTCCCGGATCCTCAAGTCCTTCAACTACCCCTCGGCCAGCCTCATCTGCGCCAAGGCCGAGTGTGAGGGAGAACGGGTTTTTTTTTATCTCATTTTCACTTATTTGATTTTGTTGGCCACACCTTGCGGCTTGAGGGATCTTAGTTCCCCGACCAGGGGTCAAACCTAGGCCCTTGGCGGTGAGAATGCGGAGCCCTAGCCACTGGACTGCCAGGGAATTCCGAGGGAGGAGGATGGGAGGCTTTGTTTTCTGTTTCCCCAAACTCCTCTTCCCAAGAGATCTAGTCTTTCACAGTCATTGGTGCCCCTGGTTGTAAGGTCTGGGGGAGTCAGACACAGTCTCTCCTTCTCCCCACATCCCTTTCCCTTTAGGAACCCAGATCTCTGGTTCTGTAGAGCTTCTCATTCCCCCACCCCCAAGGAGACCATTTAATGTGCAGATCATCACTAGGCATGGCTCAGAGCAGGGCCCTGTAGGTCCCAGCGTGTCTTCAGTGAGTAGTGCTAGGCTGGGTCCCTGACTTCCTGGAGCTCCGGGGCCACTGGGTCGCACGGTGGTCGAGCGGTTGTGATTCAGTGATGCGAGCTCTCAGGAGTTGAGCGGGCGGTGATCCTACCCTGGTCTGAGAGCCTCAGAGGCTGCCTCCCAGAGAAAGTGACCTCTGTGCTGGACCTGAAGGGTGGGGATGAGTTGAGGTGGGAGAGGAGGGAAGGCGTGGGTACTGAGTAGAAAGCAAGGCAGAGGCAAGGCCCAGAGAGGCTCAAAGATGCCCCCTGTGTGGAAGTAATGAAGCAGGACCCAGAGATGGGGCTCTGTTGCTCCGGGCCTGTGTTTTATCCTGAAGGTGATGTGCTAAATCACTCAGTCGTGTCTGACTCTTGTGACCCCGTGGACTGTAGACCGCCAGACTCCTCTGTCCATGGGATTTCCCAGGCAAAAATACTGGAGCGGGTTGCCATTTCCTCCTCCAGGAGATCTTCCCCACCCAGGGATGGAACACAGATGTGTCTCCTGTGTCTTCTGCATTGCAGGTGGATTCTTTACCCGTTGAGACATCAGGGAAGCCCAGTGATGGAGGGTGGGGAAAGGACCCGTGCTAGGCAGGGGAGTGTGTCACAAGAAGAGCTCTCTGGGCCCTTTGGCTGCAGTGTAGAGAGCAGACTTGGAGAGTGACAGGAGACGTGGCAGGGAGAGCCCCCAGAGGTGGGGAGGGATGGTCTTGGTTAGAGCTCAGGTGGTGGCTCCTCAGGTGGATCTGAGGAGCATCGTGAGGAAGGCCAGAGGGGTCATGGACGGTGACCAGGTCCTGCCCGAGGAGGAAGGGATGGTCAGTTCTGGGGTACGCAGTGGGTTTGAGGTGTCCTTGAGACAGTCAAGTGGGGACGTCTAGGGGGCTGGTGGGCCTGTGGGTGTGCAGCTGGAGAGAGAGAGGACCACGCTCAGTCACCTCCAGGAAGAAGTCCCCTTTCGTAAGGTATTTCCTGCACTTGGCGTGGTCCAGACATTCTTCTTGGTCTTAGGTATCAGGCTGTGCGTGAGCCAGGCCAGGGGTCCCTGCCCTTGTTAGAGCTAATGAGAGGAGCCAGGTGGTAAACATAGAGAAGATGTGGTCCAGTCAGCAGTGTTGAGTCCTGTGCACAGGAACTTCCCTGGCAGTCCAGTGGTTAAGACTCGACTTTCCAATACAGGGGCTGTGGGTTTGATCCCTGGTTGGGGAACTGGGATCCCATGTTGCACAACACAGCCAAAAAAAAAAAAGTATATATATGTGTATGTTTGTGTGTGTGTGTGTATGTATATATATATCTGTATCTATCTATCTATCTATCTATATATATAAAGTTCTGTGGATAAATAGAGGAAGATGACAGGAACTTGGAGAGCTGGGGCAGTGGATGGTATTTGAAATGGGCTGGTGGGCTTGGGCCTTGTTGAGGAGGTGACATTTGAGTAGAGATCTGAAGGTGGTGAGGGAGGGAGCTGAGTGGGGATCTGGAGAAGAGTGTTCCAGGCAGAAGGGACAGCAAACACCGAGGCCACTGGGGGGGGGGTGTGTGTGTGCACGTGTGTGTGTGCGTGTGTGTGAACGAGGAGGCTAGCATGGCTGAGAGTGAGTGAGAGGAGCTGAGGTCAGGGAGATGAGGCGCGTGGGCAGATGGAGTGGGGCCTTGGGGGCGGTGAGGACTTTGGCCTTCACTCTGAACAAATGAGAAGGCGTCGGAGGGTTTGGAACAGACAGGGACATGCCTGCTTACAGCAGTTCTGGCTGCTGCCCGGGGAACAGGCTCTCCTGGGGGTGCGGGGCGGGTGCAGTCGTTGTAACAGGCAGGAGATGGCAGCGGCCTGGGCCAGGGCGGTGATGGTGGCTCAGTGCCACGGGGTATGCTTTGAAACTCGAGCCTGGGTGGATTGGGCACTGATGTGAGACGGAGAGGAAGCCAGGCTGCCATCAAAGGTTTTGGCCTGAGCGCCTGGCCGGCTGGAGTTTGTGCGCTGACCCCGAGAGACTGCCGGTTTGGCGAGAAGAGAAGATTGCGGCTCCACACGTGCAAAGTGTGCGTGCCTGTGACGCAGCCCGTTGGGGGCAGAAAGGTGGCAGAAGACGGGTGTGTGGAGGTCAGGGGAGGTCCTGGCCCAGCGCCCCAAGAGAGCCAGCTGCGCTCTGGACAGCTGCCCCGCGTCCTCTCCCCAGCTACCCTGTGTTAGGGAGGAGGGAGCAGCCGCTCCCATCCGGGCACACGGAGGGGCTCTAACTCAGGGCCTCTTCCCTCCCTCAGGCCTGCTGCGATTGGAGGAGCTGGTGCGTGGCTTCCTCATCTCCAAGGAGACGCTGTCTGTGAGGATGCTGGATGACAGCCGGGACCCCACGCCCCTGCTCAAGGAGATCCGTGACGACAAAGTGTCCACCATCATCATCGACGCCAACGCATCCATCTCCCACCTCATTCTCCGTAAGGTGGGTCCCTCCCTGCCCCGTCTCTGACGCCCTGCAGGGTCAGGAGCAGAAACGTGGGGTGACAGAGCAAGTCAGCCGAGGCCCTCAGTGGTCGCGGGGCGGTCCGGAGCCCCGCTCCCCACGTGCAAGCACTAACCAGGAAGTTCTGTCTCTTCCCGCTTGCACCCCTGGTTGGATCCTGGACAGTTGCCTACCCTTTTTGAAAATACGTCCTACCTCAGTGGGTTGCCCGAGGGTTAATGAGGGAATGGTGGGGAGGCACCAGGATGGCCCCTGGCCCAGGGTGGATGTTGGCATACTGGGAGTGCCCTGTGGTCTTTACTGAGTGCTCGTCCTGGTCTGTGTTGGGGTGTTTGCGTGTCTTCTTTAATTTGGCTCTTGGGAATTAGCTGGTGGTCCAGTGGTTAAGGTTCCACACTTTCACCGTAGGGAACATGGGTTCGATCCCTGGTCGGAGAATTAGTATTCCACAAGCTGCACGGCTCAGCCAAAAAAAAAAATTATATAGGCTTCCCAGGTGGCACTAGTGGTAAAGAACCCCCCTGGCAATGCAGGAGATGTAAGAAATGCGGGTTTAATCCCTGGGTCAGGAAGATCCCCTGGAGGAGGGCATGGCAACCCAGTCTAGGATTCTTGCCTGGAGAATCCCATGAACAGAGGAGCCTGATGGGCTACAGTCCATGGGGTCACAAGGAGATGAACATGACTGAAGGGACTTAGCGTAGCACAGCGTATATATGTATTTGGCTCTCATCCCACCCTGCAGGGCAAGTATGACACCATTTTGTGAATGAAGAAGCAGGCGTTCGGGGGCAGAGGTAGACTGGCTCAAGGCCACCCAGGACGGGCCGGCCCCAGGACCTTCCCCTCCCACCTCAGGGCCCTCCAAGTTCCACCCACCAGTGACCCATGTTCATTAATCATTCATTGTTCCCTGCTCTTAATTTTCCTGATAATCTAATCTGTATTATTTATTTTTCTCCAGCTTTTAAAAAATTAAAACCATATGTCATTGCTGAGTGTAGCTTCTAGGAAAGAAGTGTGACAGCATCCATGGGGCTCTTGAGGCAGGCGTCTGAGAGAAAAGATTTTGGGTTCTCAAGGCAGGCAGGGCAGGCCTGGGCCGGGGTCCCAGCCCCTTCTATGTGAGCCGGGTGACCAGTGATCACCTTCCTCTCCGGCCCGCACGTTCCTGTCCTGGAAGGGGCTGTAACCACGCGCTAACAGCTCCTGCCACGCAGGAAATGCGGGCTGATGCCATTTCCTGTTCTAATGATCAGAGCGGGACAGAACTGGGCACTGCTGGCCTGAGATGTCTTCCAACTTTGTTCTCCTTGAGGACTGTGAGAAAGGGGGCTCACAACGTGAATCTTGAAAGTTATTTATTTTCTAAAATCTTTTCTTTTTTGGCCATGCTGCGAGGCAGGTGGGCTCCTAGATTCCCTATTGAACCTGTGCCCTCTGCAGTGGAAGCGCAGAGTCCTGACCACTGGACCTCCAGGGAATTCCCCCAAATCTTGAGATTTAAATGGGCATCTTTTCATGGCAAAGTGCTTTTAAAGATGGCAAGGCGTAGTCTTTCTGACCTGTGACCAGGCTGAGCCCTACACGATAGCAGCCCCAAACTTGGCTTTGGGGCAACCTGGGGGTTAAAGTTAAAGTTACCTATCCTGCCTCCACCCTTTTTCCCTGTCTCTCTCTCTGTGCCTGGGTGTCTCTTACTGTTTCCCACGGGGTGTCTCTCAGCTTCTTCCCATTTCTGCCTCCTCTGTTCTCCAGGCCTCAGAGCTGGGAATGACCTCAGCATTTTACAAGTACATCCTCACCACCATGGTGCGTACCCCCTGCAGCCCCCACCCGCCTCTGCCCCAGGCGGGCCCGCCCCAGCCTCACGCCCTCTTCTCGGTCCCAGGACTTCCCTATCCTGCACTTGGACGGGGTCGTGGAGGACTCCTCCAACATCCTGGGCTTCTCCATGTTCAACACCTCGCACCCCTTCTATCCTGAGTTCGTGCGCAGCCTCAACATGTCCTGGAGGGAGAACTGTGAAGCCAGCACCTACCCCGGCCCTGCGGTGAGCTCGCGCCCTCCTCCCAGCACACAGACACTCATGGGGCCCCTTCAGGCTTCGGCCGATCGTGCTCAGAACCCCCAGTAGCCCTCTTGCTTTCTGAGTTCATCCAGGAGGCCTCACAGTGCAGCCCCGGGGTTAAGTCTGGCCCATTTCTTCCTCTCCACCTGCTCCAGCCACACCTCCAGGTGCCCCAGCACATGCACACCCCAGGGCCTTTGCACTTGCTCTTCCTGCTGCTCTGCATGCACATCCCCAGGGAGCTAGCAATTCGCTCCCTCATCACCAAGTTACTGCTTAAATGCCCCCCTATTTTAAAAATGGCCAACTACCCGCTATTTGCAATGTGAGAGACCTGGGTTCCATCTCTGGGTCGGGAAGATCCCCTGGAGAAGGAAATGGCAACCCACTCCAGTATTCTTGCCTGGAGAATCCCATGGACAGAAGAGCCTGGAGGGCTACAGTCCATGGGGTCACAGAGAGTCGGACACGACTGAGTGACTAACACACACCCACTGTTTAGCCCCCTTCCCTGCTGGGTTCTTCTCCATAGCACCTGTCTTTGCTTGTCTAATCACCCCGTGGCTTGCTGTATGTTGTGCTTAGATGTATTTATAGGGATTTAGGTTGTAAGTTCCATGAGGGCAGGGGTTTCTATCTGTTTTGTTCATTATTGTATCCCCACACCTAAAACCAGCTGGCTTAGGGTAGATGTCCGAAAACGTGTGTTGAATAAATGCAGACATACAAAAGATGCATACTTAACGTGTATTTGTTCACAGACATCTAGTCAGACACCAGGGTACCGAGAAGACACACCTTTGTGCCCAGAAACTTAAACAGACACCGAGCCACGCGTTCAGATGTGTGCGTGCAGAGCCCTCACGCACATACATGGACAGACACGCATCCGTCCGCACCCTGCACCTACCAACACCACACGGCTACTCAGGCTGTCACACCCAGCTCGCTGAGACACGTTCTCCCAGGACACGCCCCGAATTCACGGACACAGCCCAGCGGCCTGTGTGTGTCGAGCCCTCACTGGGTGCCAGGCGCTGTTTTGAGTTCTTTGCATGTGTTCTCCCCCTGGAACCCCACATAAGCACTCAGAGGCAGAGTTAACTGTTACCTTTACTTTTACCAGGGAGGAAGTGGAGATTTGGGGAGGGGTGTGGACTCAGCTCTCTGCAGGAAATATTAGTAGCAGAGCCAGGCCTCTAGCTCAGAGTCGCCTGCCACCCAGCGCCGGGCTCATAACCCTCATGATGCTCTCCTGTTTCCTGCACATGGCGCCCCTCCCCCAACGGATAGACAAATATGCACGTTTGTCCAGCCCCGCCCACATAAGTGTGTCCCTGGGCACACTCAGACAGGGGCTCTAGCTGTCTCCCTTCGCCTCCTCCATGACCCCATGTCAGCCACACAGACGCATGGATTCCTGTGCCCACGAACCTCCCCGCTATGGGGGTGACAGCTGGCCGTCCAAGCAAACCCTCTTGGATGTGCTCTTCCCAAGACTCATGCCACACAGGACAAGCCGCCCTCATGACGGGAGAAACCCTTCCTCGCTCCTGACCTCATGATTTTACATTCCTGGAGAGAGCAATGTCTGAGGGCTTGGGGGTAAACACCACGGAGCTTCGGGCCTCCCTTGGCTGAACTCCGTCTTTCCCACCCGTTCCCCGTCTCTGCCCCCCACCCCACCGTCCACCCCCCAGCTGTCAGCTGCCCTGATGTTTGACGCCGTGCATGTGGTGGTGAGTGCCGTCCGGGAGCTGAACCGCAGCCAGGAGATCGGCGTGAAGCCGCTGGCCTGTACGTCGGCCAACATTTGGCCCCACGGGACCAGCCTCATGAACTACCTGCGCATGGTGAGCCGGGAGCGGGGCGGGCCGAGGGGGCGCGGCAGCCTGCCTCGGGCGCGGGGGCACTCACTGTGTCCCCCCGCGCCCCGCTCCCTGTGCCTCCGACCCCGCTCCCCGCCTCCATGCTCCCTCTGGCCCCGGCCTTCCTCCGTCTGTGCTGCTCTCTCCCCGTTTCTCTGTCCCGCCTCCTCTCCGTTCCCCTGTGGTCCTTCCTGGTCCCTCTCCCTCTCTCTCTCATTGTCGTCTCCTCCCTCTGGGCCCCTGCCACCCCTCCCTCTGCCCTCCTCCCGCCCTGCTAGGTAGAGTATGACGGGCTGACCGGGCGGGTTGAGTTCAACAGCAAAGGGCAGAGGACCAACTACACGCTGCGCATCTTGGAGAAGTCTCGGCAGGGCCACCGGGAGGTGAGCTTCCCCAGGGTGAGGCCGGGGGGCCTTGATGGGGTTGGGGGGAAGGGTAGGGCAGGGCCCGAGGGCTGAGGCATCTTCTGGTGGGGCGGTGCCCGTGCTGACAGCGCCCTCTCTGCCTCAGATTGGGGTGTGGTACTCTAACCGGACGCTGGCCATGAACGCCACCACCCTGGACATCAACCTGTCGCAGACGCTGGCCAACAAGACGCTGGTGGTTACGACCATCCTGGTGAGTGGCCCTCGTGGGGGTGGGCCGTGGATGCAGCGGCCTCTGCTGAGCGGTGCCCCTGCCTGGTCCTAGTGAGGAGGCGGGATGCATTGCCAGGGCTGGCCCAGCACCCGGAACAGGGGAGATGTCACCCGGGCACCCAACGACCCCTGATTGTGGACAAGATGTCACCTGCCTAATTGCTGCTGGAGCCTCAGCGGGCACAGACTCTGACGTTAGAGCCAGGTCCAGCCCCGGGAGCTGCCAGCCTGCCAATGCCTGGCAGAGACGGGAACCGCTGTCAGCATGAGCATTCCACTGGCACCACAGGCAGGGGCCTTGCACAGCGCCCAGCCCAGGGTGGGCCCCCGTGAATCACCATCGCGGGAAAGGTCATTTTGTCACATTTGCCCTCCAAGCCTATTGACACACACCAGCTTACTTAATACCATCTTGAAGAGGCTCAGAGAGGTGAAGCGACTGGGCCAGGTCACACAGCAAGTGTAAGGCATGGCCGAGATGGATGCCACGTCTCTGCATCTCCGAAGCTTGGGTCTTAAGCACTGTGCTCTAAAGGCCAGTCCTCCCCTTCCTGAGCCCTGGCACGATCATGGTCCTGTGGCCCCTGGGGTGCCAGTCCTACGTTTCGCCAGGTCGGAGACCAAGGAGCCGTTGTGTGTCAGCGAGGATTTATGAACCTGCTTTTACATCAGGCAGCGTGCTAGGCCCTGGCAGGCATCACTCTTTAAACCTCTCAGCTGCTCGGTGAGGTCTGTCCTGTCTTTCTCCTTTTGATGGTCAGGTAGCAGTTTACAAGCTGGGTCCTGGCTGGAGCTGAGGGACATACTTGCAACCCCTGCCCTGTCCCCTGAACCCTCTGCCTCCTGCCAGGAGGTCGGGGAGGGGAGATGCTCAGGACCTGGGGAGCAGGAAGGTGCCCCGAGCCGCTGGGCTTCGGAGCAGCCGGGTCCCTGGCCGGGTGGTATCTGTTGTCTGGGGGAACCCCCTGGTCACTGTGAGCTGGGCTGGCCGATAGCTGTGGACGCTGAGCTTGGGAGGATTACACAGGTTCCGCAGGACGGCAGAGGCCCCTAAAGCAGCGTGTCGCACGCTGAGCCATTCCCTTGGTCCCTGGGGAACTCCTGACCTAGTGTGGGCCTCGCCTCCCTCTGGAAAAGGGCCAGCGAGCCTGCTGGGGAGGGACAGATGGCCTGTAGACGGGAAACCAGACGCTTCCTAACAGCCTCACCGAGGGGCCCTGAGGGCCAGGCCAGGCTGACTGGGAGAAGGAGCACCTCCTTGCACACGTGGAGGTGGAGTGCACCCCAGAGGCTTCCTGGGGTTCTGGGTAGGGAGCAGGGGCAGACGTCAGGGCGGGGATGTCAGGAGAGCACAGCCATGACCTGGGGGGCTTCCAGCCACTTGTCTCCCCTTTTCCCCAGGGCCCCTGAGCCCGTGTTGCCCTCCTCCTAACCTTCATTTTTCTTGTGATGGAGTCATTCATTTGCTCATTCATTCTACAAATATTTACTGAAGCTGCACCAGATCTGATACAAATCCCAGAGTATCACCGGGATGAGTCACAGGTGGTCTCGTGGTCTCTCTGTCTTTCAGTGGCCCCGGGGAGGGGATCCCAGTCTGATGAAGGAGGCAGACCTGGACACAATCATTCCAAGCCAGGGTTATAAGGGGGCCCCACAGAAAGGAGGGGCTGCCTGAACTTTTAAAAGCCTGAGGAAGGAAGGCTTCACAGAGGAGGTGGCATTAGATGGGGCTTTAGAAGCTGTGTAGGAGTTGGGTGCACAGAGGAGGGGGCCTGGCCTCCCAGGCAGGAGGAACTCCCAGGAGGAGGGGCCTCAGGAAGTGTTTGCCAGGTTGAATGTGGAAGCAGCAGCCTCAGTGTGCCTCTCTGTTCATGAACTTTCTCAGACTCATGTTTCTGGGCAGGGCCTGTGCCAGGCACTTGGCAACACAGACGTGAGTCAGCCTGGGCACCGGTGGGAGGGGCACGAAGTTGTCAGGACCTGTCTTATTTCCCGCTCTGGTCCCCAGGGCTTGGGATGGTGCCTGGCACCCAGCGAACATGGAGGAGCAGTGAACACTGTGACAGGTGGGGAGGGGCCTCTGAAGAGCTTAGTCATGCTCATTCTGTACCTTGGAGGGGTTGCCCTGGTGGCTCAGCAGTCAAGAATCCGCCTGTAATGCAGGAGATGCAGGTTTGATCCCTGGGTTGGGAAGATCCCCTTGAGGAGGGCACAGCAACCCACTCCAGGATTCTTGCTTGGAGAATCCCGTGGACAGAGGAGCCTGGCAGTCTACAAAGAGTCCAGCGTGACTGAAGTGGCTGGCATGTACCTTGGAGACTGTTAAACCGGAAGGGACGGGGCCAGATCTGGATGTTTGGAAAAGCTGGGCCCTGAGGGAGACTGCAGGAGAGAGATGCTCCAGGTCAGATGGGAGGATGAGGCTTGAGCTGGGCTGGGGGTGTGGGGAGGGAGGGACCTGATGTGGGGTGCTGATGGGCTGGCCTGAGGGAAGGAGCAGGAGGAGGTCCTCGATGGCGTGGAGGCTGGGGTTATCCCCAGGGTGGGGTCCACATGTCTGGAGCTGAGAGATCAGGCTGGTGCCAAGATTGAAGGAGGTCCCACAGGGAAGCTGCGGGTGTGGGACGGGTCCCAGGGGATGATGCCATGCTGGGCCATCCCAGAGAGTTTACTCCTTTCCTGGCGTTCCTTTTCATTAAGGCATGACATCTTATCTTGCTCTTTGGTTTTCTGGGATCAGACAGACCTCACTTGCATTCCTGACTTCACCTGGACCTTAGTGTCCGACTCTCTAGGTTCCATACTTTATCTGTAAATGGGTCTAATAGTCCCACCTTGAAAGGCTGTAGGAGGATTGCATGAGATCAGAGGACCCCCTGGCAATGTCCTGCTGGCAAAACATGCTGAGCACATGGGAATCCCTTTTTTCTCTTTTTTTTGACCTGGTATCCTCAATAAGAATAGCAACTGAGACTTCCCTGGCGGTTCCGTGGTTACGACTCCAGACTTCCATTGCAGGAGGCATGGGTTCAATCCCTAGTGAGGGAACTAAGATCCCAGCACAAACAAGCCACATGGCATGGCTCCCCCACAAAAGAGTAGCAATCATCATGCCCAGCGTCTTTGAGCTGTGTGCTGAGTCCTTTGCTGGTGTTACTCAGTGTTCATGGCAGTCCTGAGGCTGGTACCATGGTGACTCCCAATTTTCAGACAAAAATAAGGCACAGGAGGGTTAGGGGACATGAGTGGCCTAACTGGAAGATGGCAGGGCCCACGTGTCTCTACCTTGAACCACAACACGTCGATTTCTGCTTCTTTCCAAGCCTTCACTTCCATTCTAGACCTGGCCCAGCTGTCTGTACACTTGGTCACCAGGTGGGTCTCTTCTCTCTGTTCTCAGCTTCCTCCTGTAAAATGAGGGAATTAAAATATTCATGACAGAGTGAAGGGTGGTAGACTAGATCAAGGTTCTTTAAACTGAGCTCCAGGAAGTCATGGATATGGAGTTGGGTCCTGGCTTCATGAAAGGGTCGAGGCAAGCAGCTTGTGAAGAATTTTCCAGAACCCATCCTACTTTAACATTTTTGGTTTTAGTTTCAAGGGATTTTTTTTTTCCCTAGCAGTGTAACATGCATGCAGAAACTTTCACGAATCATGAGTGTACTGATCACTGAATTTTCAGTAACTGAGCACACTTGTGGGACCAGCCGTCCACATGCCCCTTCAGGTGTCTTAACTCCTGCCACGGTCTCAACTTTTATCACCACAGAGTAGATTTGCCTGCTTTGAACTTCACGTAAATGGCGTCATATTCTGTATTCTGTCTTGTGCATACATTTGTGAGATTCACCAACTTTGTTGCAAATGGTTTAGTCTCATTGTGGTCCAGTCGCAAAGTCACGTCCGACTCATTGCGACCCCATCGCCTGTAGCCCGCCAGGCTCCTCTGTCCATGGGATTCTCCAGGCAAGAACACTGGAGTGGGTTGCCATTTCCTTCTCCAGGGGATCTTCCTGGACCAGGGATTGAGCAATGTCTCCTGCTTGGCAGGCAGATTCTTTACCGCTGAACCACCAGGGAAGCCTTCAGTGTTGTTACCTGTTGTGTTACATGAACGAACCTCGATTTATTTACCCACCAAATTGATGGGTGTTGGAGCTGTTTCTAGTTCTTTTGCTGTCGTGAATGGTCTTGCTGTGGATACTCTGCCACATGCCCTTTGGTGAACGGATACGCATTCCTGTCAAGTGTATAGGCAAGAGAAGAATCGCTGGGGTTTTCAGCTTCTACAGATACTAACAAAAGATCTTCCTAAGCCATGGTACCCATCTCCATCCCCACCCATGGTGTATGGAGGAGGATTCCAGTCGCTACTCACTTCTGCTGGTGCTGAGTGCAGAAAGCCGCCGACCCTATTGTGATTTTCACGTACGTTTCCTTAATGGTCAGGGAAGTTGACCACTTTTCACTTATTGCCTATCTGGAATCTCCTTTTGGGAGGTCCCTGCTCAAAGCTTTCTGTATATTCAGAAATTTGGGGTATCTGACCTTTTTATTGATTTGTAATATACTTGTGTATTCTGGATATAAGTTCTTTGTCGGAATATGCATTGCAGAGATCTTCTCCCACTTTGTGACTTTCCTTTTCACGCTCGGAGGTTTGTGTTTTCTTTTTTTCCAGCCGCACTTGTGTGGCTTTTGGAATCTTAGTTCCCTGACCAGAGATCAAACCCGGGCCCTTGGCAGTGAACGCGTGGAGTCCTAACCACTCAACCACCAGGGAGTTCCCCTCAGTGGTATCTTTTGAGGAAAAGATTTTTAATTTTCCTAAAGTCCATTTTTCCCCCTTTCTGCTTAATGCTTTTAGAATTTAACAATTCTTGGGACTTCCCTGGTGGTCCAGTGGTTAAGACCCTGCATTTCCACTGTAGGGGGCATGGGTTTGATCGGTGGTTGGGGAACTAAGATCTAACATGTGGTAAGGCATGGACAAAAAAAAAAAAAAAGAATTCTCTGCCTACCCCAAAATCATAAACATACTATTTTCCTGTATGTTTCTTTGTAATAATTTGGTCTTTTACATTTAGATCTACAGTCCACCTAGAATTGCTTTTTATGTATCATGTGAGGAGGAGTGGTCAGAATACTTTCTTCCCATATGGATGTTTTACTGAAAGGCATCATTTATCAAAATGTTCATTCTTTCTCTTTTCGCTACAGTCTTACTCTTGTCATAAATCATGCATGCTTGCATGCTAAGTTGCTTCAGTTGTGTCTGACTCTGTGTGACCCTATGGATTGTAACCCGCCAGGCTCCTCTGTCCATGAGGTTCTCCAGGCAAGAATAGGGGAGTGGGTTGCCATGCCCTCCTCCAGGGCATCTTCCCAACCCGGGGATTGAACCCACGACTCTTATGTCTCCTGTATCGGCAGGCAGGTTACCACTAGCGCCACCTAAATCAAGCATACATTTACCTGTGGATGTACAGATTCTTCATTCTACTGTCTGTCTGTCTGTCTTTGCTCTACTACCACATTGTCTTAAAACACCATGGCTTTAAGTTGTGTTAAAGCTATGGTAAACCCTTCAGTTCTCATATTCGACTTTAGGATTGCTTTGGTTCTTTTGATCTTTTGCATTTTCATATACATTTACATATCATCTTTAAGATGTTTTAAATATTTTAAAATTAAAAATGTTAAACTGGGGGCGGGACAGAAGTAATTAAATAGAATTAAATAGCATTCAATTTAATTCTCCATTAAATTGAATTCAAGGCTTGCAGGGAGGGTAAGGAGTGAAAAAAATCTGTCTCTTTCCCTCTCCAGTCCCCCATTTTTTCCCCATCCTCCCAGAAATATCTGAGCATATACAAGCACATCCCCACTCTTGCCTTCACAAAGAAGAGCATATTGTACACGTTGTTCTGTAGCTTGTTTTTTTCCTCTTAATATATCTTATAGAACTTGTTATTTCAGTAGTTGCCTGGGATTCTTTGATGACATCAATAATCTTTTTAACCTGTTCCAAATTAGGCTGTTTCAGTCTTTGTTCCCGCTACGAGAGGCGCTGCCGTGACTCCCCTCGACCTGCATTCTTGTGCGCAGGTGCATAGCCACTCGGATGAATTCTTAGAATCAGACTTAGCAACATCCCACTGTCTGCAATGCTGGGTTTTCTGCAGAAGATTCTTTTTTGAAGGAGTCTGAAAACCTTGGATTAGAGGCTCCTTCAGGCCCCCAGCTCTGATGGTCTGGGACTGCAGGTTGAACGCTAGATCACTGTTTTCCGACCTTGAGTTCTGTTCCCAGGCCTCAGCCCTTATTTTTGGCTCTGTCAGTTCCCACCCTGATCCTGAGGCTTTGAACCCAAATCTACAGCCCAGATGCCTCAGTCTTGAATTGGGAGAGCGGCCTGATGGAAGGAATGAGGGCTCTGGCAAGTACAGCAATGGGTTTCAAATCCAGCCTCTGCTCCATCTCCCCTTCCCACTGCCCTGCTTCGGCTGTGTGACCTTGGGCAAGGCACTTGACTTCCTCCTCTGTATGTCAAGAGGTCTGTACCAGAGCCTTCCAGCTCCAACACTGGCTTGTCTAGAGAATTCCTAATTTCTGATTCTCTGGCTTCGATACCTGGCCTTCCCTTCCCTCACCCCCATCTCTGTATCTGGCTACTGACAGATCTGCCCTCTGATTCTGTCCACTTGAGTTCAGTCTGGCGCAGAGCTTAAGAGCAGAGCTGTGGACTCAGCCTGACTTGTCCATCTCAACCACTTACTACTTCACTTCTAGGGACCTGTGTCCTCATCTCTCAAATAGAGGTAATAATACCGACCTCCTACGCTGACAGGATAGCTGTCATACAGCAAGCCCACAAGAAATGCTAGCTGCTGCTGCTATTATTAGCATCATCTCATCCCTACTCTCAGTTCCACAAGTTTGGATTTAGAAATGTGGCTTTGGAGAGAGAGAAAAGTACTGACTTCCCTCTGCCCCATCTCCCCTCAGCTCAGGGGCTTTGCTGGGGTCCAGGAATCCAGTCTGCAGTATCTTATAGGTACCTTCTAGTACCTATCAGGCTTCCCTGGTGGTTCAGATGGTAAAGAGTCCACCTGCAATGCAGAAGACCCAGGTTCGATCCCTGGGTAGGGAAGATTCCCTGGAAAAGGGAATGGCTACCCACTCCAGTATTCTTGCCTGGAGAATCCCATGGAGAGAGGAGCCTGGTGGGCTACAGGCCTTGGGGTCAAGAAGAGTCAGACGTGACTGAGCGACTAACACCATAGTACCTACCACTGTATAACAAACTGCCCCCAAACCTGGAGGCTTCCAACAATAATGATTATTTCTCATGATGCTATGGGGCAACTGAACAGTTTTGTTTTGTTTTTCTAATGTGGCCGCAGCATGCAGCTTGTGGGATATTAGTTCCCCGACCAGGAATTGAGCCAACACCCTCGGTGGTGAAAACACAGAATCCTAAGCACTTGACCCCCAGGGGAGTCCCTAAAACTGATGTATTGATTTACTTAATTATTTTTGACTGCATCTTGACGCTTGTGGCATTTTTGTTCCCCAACCAGGGATCGAACCCAGACCCTTGGCAGGGAGAGTGCAGAGCCCTAACCACTGGACCACCAGGGAATTCCCTGAGCAGTTCTGCTGCGCTCACTGCGGTTGTGTGCAGCTGGTGTCTAGGCTGGGCTGTTGGCCAGCATACCTCGGTCCATTCATCCTTACTCATCCTTCAGCAGGCTGGCCCAGGCTTCCTTACGCTGAGGTCCCAAGAGGTCTGCCTGAGGACCCAGGCGCTGAAAGTCACACAGCGCTACTTCCACCACACTCCGTTGGCCAAAGCAAGTCTTGAGGCCAGCTCAGACCCAAGAAGTGAGGAAATCCACTCTACCTCTTGATGGGAGGAGCTGCAAAATACTGTGCGTCTACCCCAGAGCTCAGTAATTCTGTATTGAATGAGAGGCAGCAGGATGACCTCTGTGAACCTCAGTTTTTTTTTTTTAATTAATTAATTCATTCATTTTTGGCTGTGCTGTGCCTTCATTGCTGCACACACATGGGCTTTCTCTAGCTGCAGCAAGCCGGGGCTGCTCTCTGGTTGCAGTGCACAGGCTTCTCATTGTGGCGGCTTTTCTTGTTACAGAGCATGGCTCTAGAGTGCGGGCTCAGCAGTTGCAGAGCACAGGCTTAGTTGCCCCAGGGCATGTGGGATCTTCCTGGACCAGGGATTGAACCCTACACCACTGCATTGGCAGGTGGATTCCTGACCATTACACCACCAGGGAAGTCCAAGCCCTAGTTTCCACATATGTAAAGTGAGTCTAAGAATACCACCCATGTGAGGTCGCTGTGAGGAAATAAAGTGATAAGATCCAAAGAACACACTCAGTGCAGGAGCTGGTACTCAGCAGGTGTTCAGTCCATATGGTAACCATTGTGGATATTATTGGCCCAGGTTCTTCTGGCTGCTTCCTAAGTCATAACGCCTTTTATTCCTAAGTCCAAGGTGACACTGTACAACCATTTAGACAATAACTGCACAGATAAATTTCCCTTTTGTTACCATCATCTTCCTATACCTCATCTTAGTAACACTTGGAATATTCTCTCTGCTTTTGTCGCATTTGGCACAATAAAAGTCAGTAAAGTCTGCTCAAACCCCTCAGAAATAAGCATCAGCGTAGCAAAACGGCTGTAGGCCAGAGGCTGCAAAGTGTTAGGTGTTTGTTTAGCCTGCAAAGCACTAAAAAAAAGATGGTATTAGAATTTGAGTTCTTGCTAACCTTTATAATCAGGAGATTTTACGAAACAACCTGGGTTTCCAGATTCTCTTAACATTGGACCAT
The DNA here is from genome assembly GCF_029378745.1 of Bos indicus. NCBI lineage: Eukaryota > Metazoa > Chordata > Mammalia > Artiodactyla > Bovidae > Bos > Bos indicus. The sequence continues at coordinate 51,746,209 of NC_091777.1, forward strand.
CTGGCATCTCAGGCCTGCTACTCTCATGACAGCATTGGGCTGGAGCTAAATCCTGGTGGGGCAGATCCTCTTGGATCCCTTGGTGGCTCGTGAAGTCAGTTGAGTGGGTCGCTATCGATTGTGTAGGAAAATGAGACAGAGCAGGACAGAAAATACCAGGATATTCTGCCACAGTTGTAAGAAGGACTGCTTTGTGGAACTAAGTGTAGTGACGCACATGCAGCTGCAGTCACACAGGCATATGTGTGTGACTTGGATTACAAGTAATACATCTCAAGGGGCTTCCCACGTGGTACTAGTGGCAAAGAACCTAGGGGACGCAAGAAACATGGGTTCCATCCCTGGGTCGGGACGATACCCAGAGGAGGGCATGGCAACCCACTCCAGTATTCTTGCCTGGAGAATCCCATGAACAGAGGAGCCTGGTGGGCTACAGTCCATGAGGTCGCAATGACTGAGCACCCATGCATGCCGTGCAGACTGATTCACTCGGGTTACCTGCCTTGCTCATAGCCATTTGAGCTTTTTTTTTTTTTTTTTGGCTGCGCTGCTTGGCTCGTGGAATCTTATTTTCCTGACCAGAGATTGAACCCAGGGCTATAGCAGTGAAGGTGCGGAGTCCTAACCACCAGACTGCAAGGGAAGTTCCCATTTGAACTTGAGATAAGTGAATGTTAACTTGGCTGGTGGAGATCAAACCAGCTCCCTGGGACCTGCTAGGGGCTGGCAGGTTCCCTGTGCTTTTTCCTTGGCTCTGAGTATTTATGTTTTTTAGTAGTTACTGATATTTTTTTGAGGTATAGTTGATCTACAGCGGTGTTAGTTTCAGGTCTATAATATGGTGATCACCTCTTACACACACACACATATATTCTTTTTTTCAGCTTCTTCTCCCTTACAGGTTATTACAAAATATGAGTATAGTTCCCTGGGCTGCACAGTAGGTCCTTGTTGATTATCGATTTGTGGTGCTGGAGAAGACTCTTCAGAGTCCCTTGGACTGCAAGGAAATCAAATCAGTCAATCCTAAAGGAAATCAACCCTGAATATTTATTGGACGGACTGATGCTGAAGCTGAAACTCCAATACTTGGGTCACCTGATGGGAAGGGCTGACTCACTGGAAAAGACCCTGCCTGCCCTGATGCTGGGAAAGACTGAAGGCCAAAGGAGAAGGGGGCGACAGAGGATGAGACGGTTGGATGGCATTACCGACTCAGTAACACTGAGTTTGAGCAAACTCCAGGAGACGGTGAAGGACATAGGAGCCTGGAGTACTGCAGTCCATGGGGTGGCAAAGAGTTGGACACCACTTAGCGACTAAACAACAATATGTTAATCCCAACCTCCTAATTTATCCCTCCTCTCCCAACCCTGCCCTGGCTCTGAGCATTAGTAAACAGGGGCTGTAGGTAGGCCAGGACTCCGTTACCCCTGCTCTGCGAGCAGGTTCCGGAGCTAGCTGCTGGCGTGGACTCTGGGCCCCAGACTCCCCTCGATGCTCCGTCTCTGACCCCACCCCCTCTTCTCGCCTGCTTCCCCAGGAGAACCCGTACGTCATGCGCCGGCCCAACTTCCAGGCTCTGTCCGGGAACGAGCGCTTCGAGGGCTTCTGCGTGGACATGCTGCGGGAGCTGGCCGAGCTGCTGCGCTTCCGGTACCGCCTGCGCCTGGTGGAGGACGGGCTGTACGGGGCGCCCGAGCCCAATGGCTCCTGGACGGGCATGGTGGGCGAGCTCATCAACCGGGTACGGCGGGGCTGGGGCTGCGGAAGGGGCGAGGGCCGGGTGAGGAGGGAGGGAGGGCAGCCAGTGGGGCCTCAGGGCCAGCCTGGCATGTACACTAGGCACCAGCCCATGGTGTGCTGTGCCCCTGTGGCTGGTGAGCACCACGGAGCCAGCACAGACGGGAAGAGGACAGTGCATCACTTCCGGTGTCAAAGGCCATGCACATCACTTCTTGTGTCTGGCTTCCAGATGCTTCCTTCTTGCCGCCTCGGCTTTGTCTTTGCTCAAAGCTCAGAGGGCAAAGAATCTACCCGCGATGTGGGAGTTCCCCTGGAGAAGGGAATGGCTATCCACTCCAATATTCTTGCCTGGAAAATCCCATGGACAGAGGCTACAGTCCATGGGGTTGCAAAGAGTCGGACATGATTGAGCGACTAACAAAGACTTGAGTGAATGAAGGAGACGAGGAGTCGGAACTGGAGGGACTGGACAACTGGAGGAGGTGGAGAAAGCTTCCTGTGGGAGGCGAAGCTAGGAGGGGCAGCCGGGGAGTGCACCTCAGGTGTGCTGTGCCCCGGCACTTGCCAGCAGGTGGACTTCGAGGTTGCCCACTGCTCTCGCAAGTCCACTCTTCCCGTAGATGTGTATTGAATGTCTAGTGTGTGCCTGGAGAAGGCAATGGCACCCCACTCCAGTACTCTTGCCTGGAAAATCCCATGGACGGAGGAGCCTGGTAGGCTGCAGTCCATAGGAGTCAGACACGAGAGCGACTTCCCTTTCACTTTTCACTTTCATGCACTGGAGAAGGAAATGGCAACCCAATCCAGTATTCTTGTCTGGAGAATCCCAGGGGAAGGGGCAGCCTGATGGGCTGCCCTCTATGGGGTCGCACAGACTCGGACATGACTGAAGCGACTTAGCAGCAGCAGCAGCAGTGTGTGCCTTGCACCTTGCTAGGCCTAGGGTATAGTGATGAGCCTAGGGGACCTGGACCCTGCTTCCAAGAGCTCAGGGCCCCATTGAGATGTAGAAAAACAAATGACCACAAGACAGAACCTTCCGGACTTCGAGGGGGGAAACTCAGAGGAGGGACCTAGAGGCTCCTGACCCAGCCGGGGATCCAGGGAGGGCTTCCTGGAAGAGGTGACACCCCAGCAGATTCCCAAAGAGTGTGAAATAGTCAGCTGGGTGAAGTGGGGTTTGGGAGGAGGAGAACTTATGTGAAGGAGAAGAAATGGCATTTACAAACAGCTGGGTGGGGTGTGTGTAAGAGAGAGGGGGATGTATCAGGAGAGCAGCTGGGCCCTGAGTGTGGGCAGGATGTGAGGGTAGGTGAGGAGGGGAGAGGAAAGGCAGGTGGGAGGTGGTAGGCAGGGTGCAGTGCAAAGACTATTTTGGAGTCAGGCCCACCCTGGTATGAGTGCTGTGGTGAGTCATTTCTCTCCTCCCAGCCTCAGTTTCCCCTTCCTAGGATGGGGGCTAATGATAGCTGACAGGTCTGTAACGAGGGTTACAGACACACCACACGTGTTGCTGGTCATATGTAGTGCCTGAGTTCCTCTTTGTTTCTGGTTGCCCTGCAAGGCTTGAAAGATCTTGGTTCCTCAACCAGGGATTGAACCCAGGGCCCCAGCAGTGAAGGTGTGGATTCCTAATCACTGGACCACCAGGGAACTACTGGAACCACCCTGTAGTTCCTTTTCCTTCCAGACACTAGAAGCTGCATGGGCAAATGCCCAGAAAAGACAAACAGGCCCCTGGCTTAGGGCATGCCCGGGGCAGGTGTGTGGAGCAGGGACCTTTGGCCATAAACAGTCAGGGTGGCCTTGATATTGGACTTGGCAGAGGGCATTGGAGACTGTCACTTTCCTGTCTCTCTCATCCAGAATTCACTGCATGCGAGCCCCTGAATATCACCAGGGTAAACTCAAAAAGGCCACTTCGCTTGACAAGGACGTTGATCCCTTAGGGCACTGATTTTCAAAAGTTGTTTTGACTGCAGAACCTTTTTTCCAGTTGAAAGGGCCCTCAGAACCCTGGACAAAACAGCTGCTCTGGTGGAGAAGGAGGTGGGGGTGTCCCCAGGGGTCCTGGTGACTCAGTCTTCCCCCCGACCCCGGCCAATTCCAACTGGCAGGCCTGAGGCACTGTTCTGCAGGCACCAGCTGGCTGAAAGCTTCAGCCCTGGGTGGGTTTAAGAGTCTGAAGCCAGGACCTGAGGAGCCCAGAGGCAGAAGCTGGTGCCTTAATGCCCACCTCACTGGCAGCCTTACCTGCGACCTCATCGCCATAGCCTGGTCCCCAGTCATGTAAACTCAGAACTTTGTGTTCATCGGGGCCCCCAGAAATAAGATTCCAGGAGAGTAACAACCACCTCCTCCCCAACCAAAGTCACCGTCAACTGGACGCCTATCCATTCATCAAGGAAGAAGTCCTATTTATAAATGTATGACCTTGGGCAAGAGTTTAACTCCCTGTGCCTTAGAACTTGGTGTGAAGGTGCCTGGGGTGAGGATTGGGAACTTTGCTGGTTGGTGGCTGCTAATTAGAAAAGTTTATGCGCCTGGGTCCTGGGTCTTGTCTGAATCTCTGCAGAGCATTTGTTGTGTGACATTGGGCGAGTTATTTAACCTCCCTGTAAAACTGAAGAAATAACAGATGCTGACACATAGGGTCGTTGAGAGTGTAAAATGAGTTAATTTGTGTAGGGGCTTGGAACAGGGCCCTGCAAGTAGTGGGTGCTGTGTGCCTGAACTCTCTTTCTGTCGTTGTTAATGTTATTCCTGCCAGCATGGACATCCATTCATGCATTCATCTGCCCTCCAGCCAGCTAGCATTTACTGAGTGCCTGCTGTATACCAGTAGGAAAAATCCCCTGATGCTGGCAAAGACTGAAGGCAAAAGGAAAAACGGGCGGCAGAGGATGAGATGCTTAGATAGCATCATTGACTCTATGGACGTGAACTTGAGTGGGAGATAGTGGGGGACAGGGAAGCCTGGTGGGCTGGAGTCCATGGGGTCGCAAAGAGTCGGACACGACTTAGCAACTGTATACCAGATGCTGTGGTACACCCTGGGGATTCAGTGGCCTGGGTTTGCTCTTAGGGTTAAAGACTTTGGTCCTCAGCTGGCGGCCCATGGGATGCACCCCCTGCACACAAAGGGTTGAGCTGGCTCAAATGAGGAGACAGTCGTGGGGTGGGGAGTGGCAGCGGCTGCCAGAGGGTCTGTAGGGATGGAAGGGGAGGCTGGAGAGGGCCTGGACTTGGTGACTGCCTGGGGTGAGGGACGGAGGAGAGAGGACGTGAGCGCGCCTCCTGTTTCTGATTTGGGCAACTGGGCACCAGCGATGACATTTAGGGGAAGAACACTGGAGGAGGAGCAGGCTGACTGCAAAGGATGGGCATGGTTTGGCCTCGCCGAGGCTCATCTGCCTGCTGTGGAAGGCCAGGCACACTGAGCTTCACACAGACACTCCCCACTGTTTTCCCGACGGTGGCAGCTGACGTTAGTGAACTTCACGCCACGTGCCAGAACTTTGCAAGTGTCACTTACTTCTGACAATCCTTCCTGGACCAGACGATCACTGCTCTCCTGCCAAAGTGAGATCAGGGGCTCAGCAGTGAAGGGACCAGCCCCCAGCACGCAAGGCTGCAGATGGGTGTGTCTGACCCGAGGCCTTTGCAGACACTCGGCAGGTCCTTGGGAAGCCTGGAGTGGTCAGGGTGATGCTCACGCCGTGCCAGGCCCTTGTCCGAACTTTATGAACTTAACACAACTCCTTGACTCCTCACGGCCACCCCTTTGAGGATGGCCTGGTGTTAGCTCAGATTTCTGTAATGGACAGAGTGAGGCACTCAGATACCATGTCCAGGGCACATGGCTGGTAACAGGCAGAGCCAGGGCTGGCATCCCGGCAGGCTGGCCCAGACCTGATGACTGACTTCCAGAGGGAAAACAGCCCGGGGCACCAGCAGCCCCCCAACCACCCCAGGGCCAGGTGCAGGGCTCAGACGCCAGGCTCCAATTATGGTCCATTTATTTCACCCAGTGGCCACTGCTGGAATTGGCTTTATCCCTGCTGTCACTGCCGCGCTGTGAACTCAGCCCCGCCCCTCTCACCCGCCTCCTCTGGGCCTCCCATCTCTCTCCATTCCAGTTTGTCCTCTAGATTCAGACACGACTGAGTGAGTAACACACTTTAGTTGTCACCTCCCCAGGCCTGCAGGCTAAACTCTGTGCACTTTGGTCTGGCACTTAAGAGATCAGGAAGCGAATTTCCAGGTGAAAATCAGCAGGCAGGAGGTGTGTGGGGGCGCCCTTAGAAACCTGCCTTGTGAGGTGGTGTGCAGGAAAGAACCCATCTGCCAATGCAGGAGATGCAGGAGACCCAGGTTCCATCCCTGGGTAGGGAAGATCCCTTGAAGGAAGGCATGGCAACCCACTCCAGTATTCTTGCCTGGAGAGTCGCATGGACAGAGGAGCCTGGTGGGCTACAGTCCATGGGGTCACAAAGAGTCAGACGTGACTGAAGTGACTTAGCATGAGGGAGGGGAGGAGCAGGCTTGGGCAGAGAGGGAGGAGTTGAGCTGTGAGGCAGTCGTGACCATCCTGCGGGCAGCTCTGGAGCTGGGGTGGCCATTAAAGATGTCCCCCTGAGGGAAGGGGCCAGGCTTTTATGCCCCCCACCAACAAATCATTGGAGAGGGGCTGTCCTCAGGGGACGTCAAGGGGCTTCTTCCACCTACAGAGCAAACAGCCACCAAAACCTGGGCCCGTGAGTGTCCCGTCCTGAAGAAGGGTCCAGGCGGCCACCTCCTGGACACAGCGGTGTCCACAGCTGTGAGCTGGTCAGACGCCAGATGGAGCCGGCCTCAGGTTGGAAGTGTTCCCACGTGATCTCTGACAAGCCACTTCACCTCTCTGATCTCAGTTTCCCCTCTTGAAATGGGAATGATGTTCCCTCTGTCACAGATTTGCAGGGAGTGGGCAAGGGGGGATTCAAGGCCCCAGGACAGAGCCTGGGTCACTGGGGTCTTGCAGGTATGGAATTCGGGTGTGTTTGTTTTTTGTTTTCCTTTTTGACCTCGCTACGTGGCTTGAGGATCCTAGTTCCTCAGACAGGGATGGAACGCGGGCCTCGTGAGTGAAAACACTTGATTCCCAACCACTGGACCACCGGGAATTCCTTCTTTTTTTCTCTCTCTCTTTTTGGATTGTATTTTTATTGTGTTGTGCAGCCACGGGAAGGTTTTAAGCAGGGAAGGTGCCATGATCTAATTTCTTTATTCTTTTTTTATTGAGGTGAAGTTCATATAAAAGTAACCATTTTAAAGCATACAACTCAGTGGCATTTAGTATATTCACAATATTGTATAACCATTGCCTCTCTCTAGTTTCAAGACATTTTCATGAGCCCCAGAGAAAACCCAAACCCAACAGCAGTCACTGCCATTTGCCCCTTTCCCCAGCACCTGGCAGTTACCACTCTGCTCTCTGTCTCCATGATTTACTTATTCTAGACATTTTGTATAAATGGAACCAGCCAATATGTGGCCTTTTGAGTCTGGCTTCTTTCACACAGCACAGTGTGCTTGAGGTTCATCCACATTATAGCGTGATGAGTACTGCCTTCCTTTTTAAAAAAGTATTATTATTATTCTGGAGGAGGGCATGGCAACCCACTCCAGTATTCTTGCCTGGAAAATCCCATGGACGGAGGAGCCTGGCTGGCTACAGTCCATGGGGTCACAAAGAGTCTGACACCACTGAGCTACTGAGCGCGTGTGCGCACGCGCGCACGCGCGCACACACACACACACACACACACACACACACACGTTATTACTATTATTATTATTACTAGGCTACCCCGTGCAGCATGTGGGATCTTAGTTCCCTGACCAGGGATGCAACCTGCACCCCCTGCATTGCAAGTGTGGAGTCTTAACTGCTGCACCACCAGGGAAGTCCCCTGCCTTCCTTTTTGAGGCTGAATAATATTCCATTACATGGATATAGGGCCTTGATTTAATTTCAAAAACATGTAAAAATGATTACTCTGGGCAGGGCTTCCCTGCTGTCGCTAGTGGTAAAGAACCCACCTGCTGATGCAGGAGACAAAAAAGATGCAGGCTCGATCCCTGGGTCAGGAATATCCCCTGGAGGAGGGCATGGCAACCCATTTCAGTATTCCTGCCTGGAGAATCCCCTGGACAGAGGAACCTGGCAGGCTACAGTCCACAGGGTGGCAAAGAATCGGACGTGACTGGATGACTGAGCGTGCATGCAGTGGTGGCTGAGAAATAACCGTAGTGGCCCAAGAGTAGAGACAGGATGGTCCATTTCAGAGGTTGTTGGAAGGTGTGGAAGAGGGAAGACGCTGCCTGGTGCTGGGGTGGTAGCTATGTCAGGTGTACCACCAGGTAGGGTGTGTGCCAGAGGCCAAGAGGAGTCAAGTAACTGCAGGGTTTGGCTAAACAGCTGGGCAAAACCGGTAAAGCCAGTTTCCATGGTGGGGAGGATACAGGGAGTGGGGAGGATGAGAGTTATCTCTGGGCGTGGATCATTGGAGATACCTACTTGAAATTCAAGTGGAGACAAAAGGATTTCCTTGTGCGACTGGGCATGAATTATTTAACTCATCCCCTATTGATGGATATTTGGATGGTTTCCAGTTTTTGCAGGCATAGACAATGCTACCATCAACTGGGCCTGTGGATTGGTGGGGGTGTTCCTGAGGGATAAATTCCAAGCGGTGGAAGCATTGGGTCAAAGGGTATGAATATTTTTTAAGTACATACTGCCAAATGGCCCTTCAAAAAGGTTCCACCAATTTATATTCCCACTCAAAGTGCACGAGAATGTCAAATTTCCCACACTCTTGCCAACAATGGGTATTATCAATCTTTTAAAAAAATCTTTGCCAACCCGAAAGGCTAAAAATAATCTTAGCGTTTTAACCTAAACACAGTGTCACGCGGCTGCACATTAACCCCCATGTGGATGCACTGTAATTTATTGAAACGCTTTTTAGTTGTTTCCAGGTATTTTTATCCATCTGTTTGTGCTGTTATAAACAACCACAAGCAAACATCTTCATGCAGAAAAGCTTAGCCTGCATTGTAGCTGACTAGAATTGACTCTCAGTAGAATTACCAGGTGAAAGAGGAAAACCCTTTGTATGGCTTTTGTTATATATTGTGGAACTGCTTTCTGGAAAGACTGTACCAGGTTCTTCTTTCTTTTCTTTTTTTTTTTTCCAGCTGTGCCACATGGCATAAAATGTCTTAGTTCCCTGCGTGCACGCATGGTCAGTCACTAAGTTGTGTCTGACTCTTTGCGACTCCATGGACTGTAGCCCACCAGGCTCCTTTGTCCCTAGGATTTCCCTGGCAAGAATACTGGAGTGGGTTGCCATTTCCTTCTCCAGTGGACCAGGGATGGAACCCGAATCTCCTGCATTGGCAGGCAGGTTCTTTACCACTGAGCCACTTGGAAAGCCCCTTAATACCCTGACCAGGGATCAAACCCATGACTCTTGCGGTGCAAGCTCGAAGTCTGAAACACTGGACCTCCAAGGAAATCCCTTCTTTTCTCTTTTTTCAAGCCCATTTTCTTTTAACACCAGCTTTGTCTCAGCACTGAGGAATTGATGGGTTTTTAGATTTTCAGACAACCTCCTATCATTTTCATAGATGGCAAGGCATTTTGGGTTTTCCTGCTTTTACTGGTGGACCACCATAAGGGTTCTGTGGCTGTGTGATCGATGCAGTCTGAGCCCAGGTTCCACTCAGGAGGGGCCTGATGGATCTGTGGACTCCCTCTGTGTTTCCCCAGGTCTGGGTTGTATAATTGGGACAGACGTATATGGCAGCTGGCAGAATCCCACGTTGGTTTTCTGACCCGTGGAGTCAGGATCATTGTTGTAGAAAGTGCCAGTGGAAGCCCCCAGAACGCCCCACATTTCCCAGGATGGAAATCCAAAAGCAATTCTACTGCCTTTGGAGGAACTGCAGATTAGTGCCGCCATTAATGGCTCAAAAGAAGCTGGGGTGGTGATCTCATCTTTGTTCCACTGACCTGTGTGGGGATTCCCCTAGCGGTCCAGTGGCTAAGACTGTGCTTCCAATGCAGGGGGCTTGGGTTTGATCCCTGGTCAGGGAACTAAGATCCTGCATGCCACAAGGCACAGCCAAAAAACAAATAGACAAAAAACGACTGACCTGTTTGGCTTGTGTGGAAGGCAGATGGATCTCGGAGAATGACTGTGGATTACTGTAAATGCAATCAGGTGGTGATTGCAATTGCAGTTGCTGGCCCAAATGAAGTGTCTTTACTGGAGCACGTCAGCACAGCCCTTGGCAGCTGTTGTGAGCTACTGACTGACCTGGCAAATGCTTTTGTCTCCATACCACTTTCCAAGGACCACCAGAAGCCAGGAGTACAAACCTTGAGTCTTGCTGAAGGCTGACATCAACTCTCTTGCTTCTCGCCATCACCTAGACCACTGAGATACAGTGTTGCCCTTGTCCATCACACTGGCAACATTCTGCTGATCCGATCTTAAGAGGAGGAAACAGCATTTAGTAAGGAGGTTGGCAGTAAACCCACTGCTGATATCAGTCAGTTATGGTCCAATCTGGAGACAAAACACCAGTTACTTGAACAGAATCATGTTACTCAGTTGTGTCTGACTCTTTGCAACCCTACGGACTGCAGCACGCCAGGCTCCTCTGTCCTCCACTATCTCCCGCAGTTTATTCAAAGTCATGTCCATTGAGTCGGTGATGCTATCTAACCATCTCATCCTCTCCCGCCCTCTTCTCCTTTTGCCTTCAGTCTTTCCCAGCATCAGGGTCTTCTCTAATGAGTTGTCTCTTCGCATCAGGTGGCCAAAGGTATTGGCGCTTCAGCTTCAGTCCTTCCAATAAATACTCGGAGTTTGTTTCCTTTAAGATTGACTAGTTTGATCTCCTTGCAGAATCATATCAGCTATTTTTGTATGCTTGTTTTTATTTTATTTTTGGTCGCAGTGTGCATGCAGGATCTTAGTTCCCTGACCAGGGTTGGACCTGTGCCCCCTGCAGTGGAAGCTCTGAGTGCTGAAACTGTGCACCTCTGATGAACCCATGTGTGAGGATTCAAAGCCAACCAAAACGCAGATTGGGACTTGAACCCACGGTCCTTTTTATTTTATTTTTTAATATTTATGTATTTGGCTGCGTCGGGTCTTAGCTGTGGCTTGAAGCATCTTCACTGCATCATATGGGATCTTTTGGTGCAGCACGCGGACTCTCTAGTTGCGGTGCACCGGCTCCAGAGCTGGCAGGCAGGCTCAGTGTTGCAGCACATGGGCATCGTTGCTCTGCAGCTTGTAGAATCTCAGCTCCCCGACCAGGGATCGAACCCGAGTTCTCTGCACTGCAAGGTGGATTTGTAACCACTGGACCACCAGGAAATTTCTGAATCAACTGTCTCTTAATTAGAATCACTCACCTGGTGTCCAAACTTGGGTTCTTTGAGTCTCAGCACAGAAGGAATTCAGGGAGAGGCAAAGTGATAGGCAAGAAGTAGAATTACTAATATTCCACTTGCTTGTGTGGGATGCAAGTGGGCAGGTGCAGGGGCTGTGTCCCAAAAACTACATTTTGGGCTTAACTGGTAGCTCAGAAGGGAAAGAATCTGCCTGCAATGCAGGAGACCTAGGTTCGATCCCTGGGTTGGGAAGGTTCCCTGGAAGGGGAAATGGCTACCCACTCCAGTATTTTTGGCTGGGAAATCCCATGGACAGAGGAACCTGGTGGGCTACAGTCTATGGGGTTACAAAGAGGACACAACTGAGCAACTTATACCCTTATAAGTTGACTGAACACTAACACTTATAATCAACGGAAAGTGGAGAAGGGGGGAAAGGACCACCTTCTTCCTCTTTCTTCCAGTTGATGTCAGGCTTACATCACTAGCCTCTTTAGAGTGTTTGACCCTATAAGGTCAAACTAGGACTGTCACAGAGCTTATTGAAATCAGCAGAATGGTGGTAACATGTCCTAAAATATGTTGAATCATCTCAGTTTCCATGTAACGACAGTCTCTTGCTTTGAAATGTTAACCTTTCCCTTAAATCTGTCCTTAACCCTAAGGATCATTATTTTGCTGATCTCGACCAGCACAATGCAAGCTTCATTTTTTTTTTTTTTCTTTCACTTAATGACCTGGGGCATATCGCATGCTTTTACTCATGGCTTTGTAGTTAAGCAAACCTGCTTCATCCCAGGATATTGTAATAGCTCTCTTGAGTGACCCTCACCTTAGAGTAGAGCTTCCCCGGTGGCTCAGATGGTAAAGAGGCTGCCTGCAGTGCAGGAGACCTGGGTTTGATCCCTGGGATGGGAAGATCACCTGGAGAAGGAAATGGCAACCCACTCCAGTGTTCTTGCCTGGAAAACACCATGGACAGAGGAGCCTTGTGGGCTACAGTCCATGGGATCACAAAGAGTTGGGCATGACTAAGTGATTTCACTTTCGCTTTACTTAGAATGGTCTCTTGAAGTTCCCTAGGTTTTCCTGTCTATCTACAATCCCCTACTGGGACTTCTACAGCCATCTATGTAACTATCTATTTTTATCCCTATCAGTTTTTTAAATTTTATTTTAAAATATTTCTTTATTTGGCCGCATCGGGTCCTAGTTAGAACGTGTGATATCTTCACTGAATCTTGTGGGATCCTTCCTTGTGGTGCCTGGACTTTCTCATTGTGAGGTGCGGGCTTAGTTGCCCCAAGGTATGTGGGATCTTAGTTCCTCGACAAGGGATCGAACCCACGTCCCCTGCATTGCAGGGTGGATTCTTAACCCCTGGGGCCATCAGGGAAGTCCCATCCATATCAGTCTTAACCACTGGACCACCAGGGATTTTTCCTCCTATCAGCTATTGGAATAGAGAGAATTTAATATAGCTATTTGTTGCGCTTCCCTGGTAGTCCAGTGGTTAAGAATCCGCCTGCCAAAGCAGGGGACATGGATTCGATCCCTGTTCTGGGAAGATCCTATGTGCTGCGAAGCAACCGAGCTTGTGCCACAACTACTGAGCCCCTGCTCTGGAGCCTGTGAGCCACAACTAGAGAGGTGCCCCCGCTTGCCACAACTACAGAAAGTCCTTGTGCAGCAACAAAGACCCAGCATAACCAAAAATAGACAAATCTCTTCAAAAAAGAATTGTTAGCTTGGGAAATCCCTGGCAGTCCAGCGGTTAAGACTCTGTGCTTTCTCTGCTCAGTGTCCGGGCAGATCCTGCAGGCTTCACAGTGTAGCCAAAAAAAAAAACAAGAATTGTTAACTAGATGTAAAGTTGTTAGAGGGCTTCCCTGTTGTCTCAGTGGGAAAGAATCCACCTGCCAATGCAGAGACGGGGATTCTATCCCTGGGTTGGGAAGATCCCCTGGAGAAGGGAATGGCAGCCCACTCCGGTATTTCTGCCTGGAGAATCCCACGAACAAAGGAGCCTGGCAGGCTACAGTCCATGGGGCTGCAAAAAAGTTGGGACACAATTTAGCAACAAAATGAAAATTGTGAACCTGCTAACCAAAAGAGTAAAAAGGAAACTAAGGGATCCTGAGGGTAGCAGCTGCAGGAAGCACCCACCACCCTGAGGGCTAAGGGGAAAGGAGAAGAAGTTAGAAAGACTGAAACTTAGAAACTCGAGAGAGGCCCAGTAGAGCTGAGACTCAGACCTTTGAGGCAGAGATGCTGTTGGTCTGGTTTTGCGGATGTTTGGTGGGACTTTGGATTTGAGCAGCAACTTACCCCTGGGTCTCACTGCGTGTGCTGCTTCCGTCCTTTTACCAAACAATTTGTAAGACTTTTCATTTTGAGGGAGGCCCAGAGTACAAAGACCGCAGCAGGTGCTGGCTTCATGTAATCTGACCTGACTGACGCCCGGACCTGATGACCCGGCAGATCCAGGGATGTGCAGAGTGCTGGTGGCAAATAGGGATCAGGCAGCAGGAGGTCACTCACTGCAGACCGCGAGGGCTTTGAAGCAAATCAGGCTCTTTTCTGTAGATACTATTTTTTTCAGTTTGAGAAACTGCTCATTACTGGGCCCCCATAGAGATCGAACACCTCTCCATGGATAGTGACCATGTGACCTGAGGACTCGTGTGATCTGAGTATTGTCATCTGTGCTCCAGTCAGGGTCCTACCGGGAAACAGGTCACTCCAAATATCTGAATGAAGAGAAGTATTCACTAGGAATGAAGTTGCTAACTAGGTAACTGGAAGGGTAAAAGTTGAAGTCTGAGGCCAACTTTTTCTGCAAGGGGCTGGATGTAAATAGTCCCGGCTTCCAGGTCATCCTGTCGCTACTCAACTCTTTTGTCTGGAAAGCAGTTGCAGACGATAGCTAAACGAGTGAGGCTGGCTGGGTTCCAGTAAGACTTCATTTACAAAATTGGGCAGATGCACTAGACCTGGCCGTGGTTCACATATCCTTGCTCTCAGGCACGGAGGTAGCAAGTCAGGAAGCCCCTCTGTCTCAAGTTCCGAAGGAACAGAGAGGAGCTGACGCTGTTGGAAACTGAGGAAGGGCTCTTTGAGGCTCGTTCTGCAAGCGCTTGTTGTCCTTCTTAGTCGCTAAGTCATGTCAGACTTTTTTGTGACCCCATGGACTGTAGCCTGCCAGGCTCCTCTGTCCATGGGATTTTCCAGGCAAGAATGCTGGAGTGGGTTGCCATTTCCTTACAGGGGATCTTCCCGACCCAGGGATCGAATCCCTGTCTCCTGCATTGGCAGGCGGATTCTTTACCACTGAGCTATCAGGGAAGCCCACTGCAAGTGCTAGGAGGCTGCAGACTGGATTTGTCTGCTGTCCTGGGAAGAACCGCAGCTACCTTTGGTGCAGAAAGGAAGGCTGGGGACCCGAGAGCCCACTGGAAAGTGCAGGTCACTCTCATTCCTCCAGCCCTGCAGCCTTCCTCTGGCGCCCCCTACAGGGAGCCGATGGCACAGCCCAGATGGTTTGCACAGAGCTGGTGCACAGGGCAGGCTGGGGGCAGCGGGACAGTCACAAGTGGTTGGTTTTTGGACATTTAGACAACCCCTCACCCCCCATCATTTCTACAGGTGGCTAGTCATTTGGCTTCTTCCCAATTTCATCCCAGAAATGAAACTGTCAGGGTCACCTTGGGGAAGGGAAGTCTTCTCAAAGGAATGGGTGTCTCTTTTGGAAAATGAAGAGGCGGGGAGGAGGAGGTGGAAAGGGAGGGGGAGTTTTAAGTCTCTGAGAGGAGTCTAGAAGGAACTTTCAGCCTTTAAGGATCTGTCTGTCCTCTGTTCAGAATGAAATCTGAATCTGACCACCACCACTTTGCCCGCCCCCAGCATCTCCATGGACACCTTTAGTCAGCTTTCTCCCTGCCCATCTCACCCCTATGCCCGCTTCCACTCTTGCCCCTGTGGTCTGTTCTCAAGGCAACCAGATCAGTCACCTCCTGCTCACACCCTCTGATGTGATGTCTTCCACTGTCCTTGGAGCAGAATTGGCCGCCTCACCCTGGCCTGCAGGGCCCTGAAGGGCCCTGGTCCCCACTCCACTGAATTTCCCACCCCTTACTTTCTTTTTCTTTTTTTAATATTTATTTATTTGGCTGCACCAGCTCTCAGTTGAAGCACACAGGATCTTCAGTCTCAGTTGTGGCAAGACCAGGGGTCGAACCCGGGTCCCTGCTTTGGGAACACAGAGTCTTAGCCAATGGACCACCAGGAAGTCCTCTACCCCTCCCTTTCTGCTCCAGCCACCCTGGACACTGTCTTGGGTGCAGTGGGGAAGCCACCCCTGGGTTTTAAACAGGTGATTATCACTTTGGATTGGGGGTGTTATTAGCGGAGGTGGGGTTGTGTGGCAGTGAGGAGGCTGACGGGTTATCATGGAGGACCTTTGTCAAGACAGACCTCCTGGGGTGCATGAAATAAGATTCCTGTATTTGCTGGCATTGTTCCTGACAGTTCACGTATTAGTCATAAGAGGGGCAAGTGCACAACAAAGGAGAAAACCGGAATTCCCTGGTGGTCCAGTGGTTAGGACTTGGTGCTTTCACTGCTGGGGGCACAGGTTCGATTCCTGGTCACAGAACTCAGAATCTGCAGGTTGTGGGCCAACAAAAAACAGAGGGAACCACTCCTTACTCTCAACATGCAGAAATCCCCAAGGGTGGGCTGTGAACCCAGTGTGTTCTGGGCCCTTGCCACATGTCGAAGCCTCTGGCTTCACCATCGCTGCTCCCAAGTCTCACTGGGGCCATGTCGTCTGACCCCCACCTGGCAGGAATCGTTTCACCTGCATATCTCCCTCTGCTCTTGGTTTGTCTTTCGGGTCTGTCTTTTTTCCCTGACATCGAGTGATCTTTCAGATGGGTCTCTTCTCCCCCGGTCGCGGATTTCATTTGGGCCCCACGTGATCTCTCTGTGACCCTGGTTCTGATGCAGCCTGTGGCACCCCTCTCTCCTTCGAGGCCTGAGCCCTCTCTCCCTTCCCCCAGTTCTGCCCCAGCCTCTGTTACCTCCCATGCTGCCAGTCTCAGTGCCTTGGGGAGGTGAGCATGTCCCTCCTCCCAGACCAGTGATCCAGGACCTTGACTCTTCTGTTTCAGCCCCAGGGTTTAAGGTCTGTGCTTGAATTGGGAGTCAGTGCTGGGCCCAGTTGAGGCCGTGGGGGCGGAGCCGGTGTTCATGGAAGAGGCACCCTGGGAGCCGGGTCCCAACCCAGGAGACCTCTCGCCTACATGTATTGCCCCCATTTTACAGAGAAACAAACTGAGGCTCAGAGACACGGAAGCCCCTGTCCCGGGTCACCCAGCGGGCTTGGGTCAGAGCCAGGGCTCCCTCCTCCCACACCCGGCCCGTACCAGCTCCCTGCCTCCTCTGTCATGTATGTGTGCGTGTGAGGCCACGTGTTCACGTGTGTGCACTGTGCCTCCAGGGGATGACCCCCCCACACCACATCACCTGCTCTCGTGTACTGGGCACGTGTCTGTCTGCCTGAGTCCACGTGGGTAGCCTGTGTCTGGACACTCGTGTGGATTTGGCGTGGTGCGTATATGTTGCTGGTGTAGACCTGTCCGTGTACAGTGCTCACATGTGCAGTGTGTGTGTGTGTCTCCAGGGTCTGTATATGTGTGTGTGAAGTGCCAGGTTTTTTCCCAGCCTGGGTCCTGCCCACAGCTAATGACTGACTGATGTCCACTTGAGCAAGATGGCCTCTTTGGGTCAGGCATCCCGGTGCGCCAGCCAGACCTCCCCAACACACCCTTTTCTCCCTCCCTTCACCACGTCAGACGTGGACCCCAGCCACCCACCCTTCCCTGACTCAAGACTATGTGCAGCTCCTCTCGAGGTCATTCTCTCAAAGGAGCTGGGCGTAGTCCTGGGTCTCGGGATGCCTGGGTGCACACACCTGGGTCCCTAGCACCTGTCAGGGGCAGGAGCGTGGAGGTCACACGTCTGTGTTATGATCCCCAGCTGTTGTGCCTTTATTCCTCAGTGCCTTGGCCTCTCTGAGACTCAGTCTCCCCAGCTGTAAAATGGGGCTAGTACTGGCCCCCAGGGAGCTGTTGAGAAGATTATACAAGATAAACCCTATAAAGTGGCATCTAGCTCGGAGCCTGGCACGAAGTAAGCTTGATAAATGTTACCTGTTGTTAACTGTTCATACCGAAGAGAAACCAAGGCTCCCGGAGGGTCCTGAGTGGGTCAGCGTCCGGGCATCTTGACTCCAATCTCAGGACCCCGGCGTGGTGGGAGTGGCGGGGGGTCTGTGGTAGATTTTATAAAGCAGGGCCTTAAATGATGAGCTTGACGTTGGGGGAGGGGAGCGGGAGAGATTGGATGAGGCAGGGCAGCTGGGAGGAAGGAGGACGTGAGATGACGGGTCCAATACGGGCCCAGGGTGCCAGGACCCCTGGCTCCTCCTGCCGTCCTGCTCTCTGGGTGCCTCTCTCTTGGCTTCTGATACTCCAAATCGTTCCCTCGGTACAGCTCTCTCTAACTGCGCGTCTGTCTCCCTGGCCCACCCCTCTGCCCCCGCCCCGCCTCCCCTCCAGCAGAAGGCAGACCTGGCTGTGGCTGCGTTCACCATCACAGCTGAGCGGGAGAAGGTCATCGACTTCTCCAAGCCCTTCATGACCCTGGGGATCAGCATCCTCTACCGGGTGCATATGGTATGGTTCCCCTGGAGACGTGGCCGGGGGTGGGGCGGGGGTGGCATTGAGGCCCGAGAGAGACAGAGGCTGCAGGCTGGACCTTGCCTGCCGTAGTGGGGCCTGTGGACCCCGGGGCTTTGGGAGGGCCTGGGGGGGACTCTGCTCACACTCCCTCCCCCACCAGGGCCGCAAGCCCGGCTACTTTTCCTTCCTGGACCCCTTCTCTCCGGCCGTTTGGCTCTTCATGCTTCTTGCCTATCTGGCCGTCAGTTGCGTCCTGTTCCTGGCCGCCAGGTGAGCCTGCTACCTGCTGCCTGGGAGGGAGGGGGCAGGGCGGACGCAGGAGCTGGGCTCTCTGCAGCTGACCTTCCTGTCTGTCCTGATTGTCTCGGCTCCACTTGGAGTCTTGGGTTCCCTGCACCCGCCCTCCCTTCTCCCTTTCCGGCCCGTCTCTGTGTTTCCTCCCTGTGTCTCTGGCTTCTGCTCCGTGGTCCTCTCCAGGCCTCTCCCCTTCTCGTTCTTCTGTCCTCTTCCTCTTTTGCCCCCACTGTCTGTGTGTGTGTGCCTCTCCCTGCTCGTCTGTGTCTCTCTTCCTCTCCATGTGTCTTCCCGTCTCTTCTCATCATGGTGGCTCTCTCTCTCTCCTGTTCTCTTTCTTCCCACCCGCTGTGTCTCTCCACAGGCTGAGCCCCTACGAGTGGTACAACCCGCACCCGTGCCTGCGGGCGCGCCCCCACATCCTGGAGAACCAGTACACGCTGGGCAACAGCCTCTGGTTCCCCGTGGGGGGCTTCATGCAGCAGGGCTCGGAGATCATGCCCCGGGCGCTGTCCACGCGCTGCGTCAGCGGAGTCTGGTGAGAGGCTGTCTGCCCGCCCCAACTGGGGTGGGTGGGGTGTTTTGGGGGTCCCTCCTGAGACCTGGGCCCATTCCTGTTCCCCACGCCAGCCAGGTGATGGGACACGGGGTAGGGCGAGCTAAGCCCCAGCTCTGCAGCTCACTGGCTGTACGACCCTCTCCATGCCTCAGTCTCCTCATCCGAGAAATGGGAGTAAAAATGCCCACGTCTCATGTAATCAGGACAGCATGAGTGTGGTAGTCACTGTCTGGGACATTGCCCCAGGCAATCACAGAGACTAGAATCCTTGAGCCACGATGGCCTTCACTGTCCAGAGGCCAAGGCTGAGGCCCAGTCAGACACCTGCTCCCTCAGAGCCCCACAGGGACCCAGTACCTTGAACAGAGCTTATTTTGACTCTGAGACAAGCTCCGAGAAGCTTCATACCAGAGAGCAGACACTGACAACCGGTGGTGTCTGGTTCATAGATTTACATTTTTTGGATTAGTTGTCATTTAAAAATTGGGCAAATTCACTTACAAATTCAGACTTCTTTCTTCTTAAAAGAAAAATACTTAATTAAATTAGTTTATCTGTTGGCCACGTGGCATGTAGAAGCTTAGTTCCCCAGATCCTATAGGGATCGAAGCCATGCCCCCTGCACTGGGAGCTCGGCTGTTCTTAACCACTGGACTACCAGGGAAGCCCCAGGCTTCTTTCTTTTTCTGTTTTGTTTTGGCTACGCCACGCGGCTTGCAGGAATCTGTTTCCCAGCCAGGGATTGAACCCCGGGCCTCGGCAGTGAGAGCCTGCTGCCCTAACCATGAGGCCACCAGGGAACTCCCCACATTCAGATTTCTCACTTCTGAAAGCTTTGGGAGCTCTGGTGTTGCACAGCTGGCACTCCCACCTGGTGTCGATGCCGCTCCATTGACCCCAGGCCCTCTGCCTCCCCCGGTCACTTTCTGGCCTCGCTTCCGTAAGCGCTCATGTCTGCCACCCTGTCTTTGATTTATTTAGCCCCATGATATGTGGGTGGAGAAGGCAGTGGCACCCCACTCCAGTACTCTTGCCTGGAAAATCCCATGGATGGAGGAGCCTGGTAGGCTGCAGTCCATGGGGTCACAAAGAGTTGGACACGACTGAGCAACTTCCCTTTCACTTTTCACTTTCATGCATTGGAGAAGGAGATGGCAACCCACTCCAGTGTTCTTGCCTGGAAAATCCCATGGACAGGGGAGCCTGGTGGGCTGCCATCTCTGGGGTCGCACAGAGTCGGACACGACTGAAGTGACAGCAGGGGGATGGTATGTGGGATCTTAGTTCTCCAACCAGGGATGGCACCTGTGCCCCCTGCATCAGGAGTGCAGAGTCTTAACCACTGGACCACCAGGGAAGTCCCCATCCTGTCTTTTAAATAGCAGATGGGCTTGGTTGCAGCTCATGTGACTCTTCTCAGCTCCTTTTCCTCCTTCAGTTCAGTTCAGTTCAGTCGCTCAGTCATGTCTGACTCTTTGCGACCCCATGAATCGCAGCATGCCAGGCCTCTCTGTCCATCACCAACACTCAGAGTTCACTCAGACTCACGTCCATCGAGTCGGTGATGCCATCCAGCCATCTCATCCTCTGTCGTCCCCTTTTCCTCCTGCCCCCAATCCCTCCCAGCATCAGAGTCTTTTCCAATGAGTCAACTCTTCGCATGAGGTGGCCAAAAGACTGGAGTTTCAGCTTTAGCATCATTCCTTCCAAAGAAATCCCAGGGCTGATCTCCTTCAGAATGGACTGGTTGGATCTCCTTGCAGTCCAAGGGACTCTCAAGAGCCTTCTCCAACACCACAGTTCAAAAGCATCAATTCTTCGGCGCTCAGCCTTCTTCACAGTTCAACTCTCACATCCATACATGACCACAGGAAAAACCATAGCCTTGACTAGACGGACCTTTGTTGGCAAAGTAATGTCTCTGCTTTTGAATGTGCTATCTAGGTTGGTCATGACTTTTCCTCCTTAGAACCACAGAAAGCTGAGGAGCACGCCTAGAACAAGGAACATTCTCCAAGTTTTATGGATTAGAAGGCCGAGACCTAGAGAGAGGAAGTGGTTCCCTAGAGAGCGCGTTAGGCTAGAGGCAGGGTGAGGCTGAGCCAGCTTCCCGCCCCGGTGCCACCCATCCCCCCAGTCCCTGGGTGCTGCCTGAGCCTGGCTCTGCTCCCTAGGCCCTTGGTGACCTCTCCAGGGGCACCCAGGACGTTGGGCCTGGTCCGCGTCTGTTACAGTCAGTGCGTCAATAGTCATTCAGCACAAAGTGCTTCTGAGCCCTTTCTATGTGCCACTTACTCAGGTGGAAAATTAAGAGGCAAAGGAGCTGAGAATAAATAAGTAAAGAGATAAATAAACACAAGGACATCATATTTTATGCCAGGATTGTATCCCAATGATACTGTCTGATTCAAAACTTGTTCATTCAAGACCAGCCATAACGGTGGCAGGTCTTTCTCTCAACTAAGTGGGACTATCTACCGTCTGGCAGTTGTTTGCAATTTGCTTGGCCCACTAGCTTTGAAACTTTTGAATCTCAACGATTTCTTTTAAATGTCTTGGAATTGGCATCACTTCAGGAGTTACACCCTGCCTTCAGTTTTCTGTTGCTGTTGCAACAAATTACCACAAACTTAGTGGTTTTAAAAACAATGTAAATTTATTCTCTTACAGCTTTGGAGGTCAGAAGTGCAAGATAGATATCACTGGGCTAAAGTCAAGGTGTTGGGAGGGCCAATTCTGAAGGCTCTAGGGAAGAATCCATTTCCTTGCCTTTTCCAGCTTTTAGAAGCTGCCTGCATTCCTGGGCTTGTGGCCTCTTCCTCTAGCTTCAAAGCCAGCAGCACAGCATCCTCAAATCTCTCTCTGACTCTGACCTCCTTCTTCCCCTTATAAGGACCCCTGTGATTCCATGGGCCCACCTGGATACTCCAGGTCAATCTCCCAAACTCAGGATGCTTAACTTAATTCTATCTTCAAAGACCCTTTTTAACAAAAAAATTATTTATTTGGATGCACTGGGTCTCAGTTCTGGCACTCAGAATCTTTGATCTTCATTATGACATGCCGGGTCTTCAGTTGCAGCATGCTAACTCCTAGTTACGGCATATGGAATCAAGCTTCCTGACCAAGGATCGAATCTGGGCCCCCTGCACTGGAAGTACAGAGTCTTAGCCACTGGACCACCAGGGAAGTCCCCTGTGAAGAGCCTCTTACTCTGTGAAGGAACATACAAGTTCCAGGGATGTGCATATAGACGTCTTAGGGGCAAGGATTTCTTCTGCCTACCACACATCCTAAGTGAATTTTATTAGCATTTTAAATGTAACGATGTATCAGATGCACATAAGCTGAGCTATTGAAGAAGCCAACAGGGTGCAGTGAAGAAGAATGAAGATGCTTAGGAAGGGCACCTCTGAGGGAGGTGACATCTAGGCTGAGTCCTAAAGGTGCAAGCAGAGGCAGACCTGCCAAGGAGAGGGAGGCACATTCACCCAGGCGGGAGAGGGCGACCTGTGTGAGGAGGTGGCTGCAAGGGCAGGGAGGGACGCGCCGTGACAAATCTGGCTGAGTCCCCAGGTCAGATGGGGGACCAGTGACAACCTCTCTATAGCCCATCCCTTCTGCTCCTCAGTCAGGGACCCTCTTCCCCAGCTGGGTGTTCTATGCCCCAGGGATGTGGTTGCCACAGGAACAGCAGCAGCCCCCCAGAGCCCGCCTCTTGGGCCCCTCATCTCGTGTCCACCTGGACCACAGCCTCCTGCAGCCACACCCAAGGGCGCATCATCATTTGGGACAGTTCTGCCTTGATTCTTTATTATTTTTGGCCATGCCCCATGGCCTGTGGGATCTTAGTTCCCCAAACAGGGGTTGAACTCGCACCCCCTGCACTGGAAGCCCCGAGTCTTAACCACTGGGCTGCCAGGGAGGCCCCAGTTCTGCCTTGAAAATCAGTATTTCCGAGTTCACGCTCTGACCCCAGCCCTGTCCCTCCTGGGCTCCCCCATCACTCCCTTGAAGTCGGTCCTTACACCTCCTTTGCCCTTGTCAACTTCTCAGGCCAGGTCACCCTCTCCTCACGCCCTCCAGGTAAAGAAAGCCCCCAAACCTCAGGTCTCGCTCTGTTCCCTTCCCCACGTCCACCAGGGTCACATGTGCCCCCTTTATTGATATGGCCAGCACACCCTGTTAGCCATCCTCTTTCTAGAAACTCTTTGCTCCTAGGCTGCTGTGTCTTCCTGGTTCCCTGCGACCTCTGGATCCTCTGTTCCATTTCACCATGGGCTCCTTTGGCCCTTGCTCTCTCTCACTCCACACCAGTGATTCTTCAGTGCTCACAGACTCAATGCCCTCTTTAAAAAACAAACAAAACACTATTGTTTATTTTGACCACTCCACACTGCGTGTGGGATCTCAATCCCTGACCAGGGCTTGAATGCAGGCCACAGCAGTGAAAATGCAGACTCCTAACCACTAGCCTGTGCACATGCTAAGTTACTTCAGTTGTGTCTGAGTCTCTGTGACCCCTGGACTGTAGCCCACCAGGCTCCTCTGTCCATGGGATTCTCCAGGCAAGAATACTGGAGTGGGTTGCCATGCCCTCCTCCAGGGGATCTTCCCAACCCAGGGATCGAACCCATGTCTCTTAAGTCTCCTGCATTGGCAGGTGGGTTCTTTACCACTAGCGCCACCTGGGAAGCCCCCCTTAACCACTAGACCACTAGGGAACTCCTTCAATGCCTTCTTTTTTAAAAAAATAAATTTATTTGTTTGTGGCTGTGCTGGGTCTTCGTTGCTGCATGGCCTTTCCTCTAGTGGCGAGTGGAGGCTACCCTCTAGCTGAAGTGCACAGGCTTCGCAGTGCCGTGGCCTCTCTTGTGGCGGAGCACGGGCCCTAGGGCGCTTGGGCTCCAGTAGTTGCAGTTCATAGGCTCTGGAGCACAGGATCAATAGTTCTGGTACATGGGCTCAATTACTCTGTAGCATGTGGGATCTTCCTGGATCAGGGATCAAACATGTGTCTTCTGCATTGGCAGGCAGATTCTTTACCACTTAGCCACCAAGGAACCCAATGCCCTGTTTTTATAACAAATATTTGGTAACATCTCTTTTCCACCCTAATGAAATTCAAAGGTAATACATCAACCTACACACATGATTCAGAACAAGTCAATATAATGCCCTGATTTCAATACAAAGGAGAAAAGGGGAAGTGATTGATGATAAAACAGTAGGAAAGCAATACCTAAATGCTTGGGCGGGACTGTGCTCCAAGACAGATTGCAGTGGTCAGGTGGCCGAACCTACAGGTAGTGGATACCTTTGCAATTATGAGAAGACAGACTGTTTAATAGAATGATGTCAATACCTGAGGCGTTACGCTTTGAAATCATTGGCAGATAAGTGTATCTGTACAATACAAATCACCACGAATGTGAGACTCATCAACGCAGCTGGTCCAAGTGTCCACACCGTGACTCAAATACCACAGGCAGGGCTGCTGTCAGAGACATGATTTCCCCAAACTGTGAACAGTTCTTGGCAAGGTTTCAAATAAAACAACATCCAGCTTTGTTCCTCAATCTAAACAATAGGTAAACATTTCTAAACATTTCTAGAAATGTTGGTTTCTATTCTAGCCATGCCAAAAATATTTTTGTTTTTATGTCCGTGCATGCTCAGTCATGTCCGACTCTTTGCAACCCCATGGACGGTCGCCCACCAGGCTCCTCTGTCCATAGGATTCTCCAGGTGGGAACACTGGGGTGGATTGCCATTTCCTTCTCCAGGGGATCTTCCTGACCCAGAGATCGAACCTGAGTCTCCTGTGTTGGCAAGCAGATTCTTTACCAATAGTGCCACCTGGGAAGCCCTGGTTTTTATGTACCAGGGAGTTAAGAGTCAGATAATCATGTACAGGATTTTCCATGTTTAGACTAGGCTGTCTGGTCGACACCTGTCCCCACCCACTGACATCAGGACGCCACACAATCACTGGTCACCAGAGTGCCCCGCACCTCACCAAGCACTTTCTGCAAACAACCCTGGGGCCACTCCCTGCCCGGGAACCACCACTCTATACCCCCAGCTTCCCTTCCCAAGTCCTCAACTGCAGATCCCTCCATGAGGCACCCTCAAACTCAGCTTGCCCAAAATGGAGCTCACGTCCTTACTCCAAAATTGGTCCCCAGGTTCTGTCTTGGTGAACGGCCCCATCACCCCCACCACCGCCACCGCCCGTCTGCAGTGCTGTCCCTGGGGTTTCAGGGTGCCTGGGTTGTATCAGGCACTGAATCATTTTGTCTTGAGTGAATGACAGCATTGACCCGTGGGGTAGATTTGAAGAGACTTGGCTTCCAGAGAGATTATGGTGGACCCTGGATCTTTGTGTGAGTCGAGTTTGGGTTGCTTTTGGAAAAGGCGTATTATTCATCCGTTTATCCTACACTCCACCCGCATCCCAGCACCTAGCACAGGAGTGAGCATGCGTGCTCAGCAGAGGACAGCTGCTCTTCTCATCATTATCCGCTGGAGGAGGGGGTGGTCTGGAAGGACCTCTCAGCATCTTTCCTGTCTTCAGGCCCCACAGATCTGTATCTGTACTTTGGCAGGGAGCCTAGCCCCTCTCATCTGCCTGGTGGGAGGATAGAGGGCCAGGCCAAGGCAGGTGATTGCCTTTGGGTCTAGAGCCAGGCCAGTGGGTACTTCTTTTCCCAAGTCTGTCCTGAGTCACAGGACCACGAAAGCACACACATGCATGGCACTTGGTCTGTGTCGTAACTCACTCTTAGAACAGCCCTGTGAGGAGCGACCTACAATTATTATCATTATTAATATTATTATAAATACTGTTATTTGGGCCACACTCTGAGGCTTATGGGATCTTAGTCCCTCCACCAGGGATTGAACCCACCCACTTAACACTGAAAGCATGGAGTCCTAACCACTGGCCTGTGAGGGAATTCCTGTGGGGGCCTATGATTATACTTAACCTCACGGGTGAATCCATGGTCTCACAGCTCATCAGTGATGGAGCCAGGATTTGGGGATTTTCCAGGGACCTTGATTTCTACTTTATTTCCACTGTGGTCAGTGAATATTCTCTGTAGGATTTTAATCCTTTGTCATTTGTTGAGACTTGTTTTATGACTCAGCATAGAGTCTATCCTGGTAAATGTTCTACATGCACATGCGTAGAATGTGTGTTTTGCTGTTGGTGGGTGCAATGTTTTGTAAATGGGAATTAGGACCGTAGGTTACTCTTGTCTTCATGTCTTCTATATGCTTACTGACTTTCTGTTTACTGCTTCTGTCAATTACTGAGAGAAGAGTGTTGAGATCACTACTTGTGGAGAAATTTTATGTTTCTCTTTTCAGTTCTATCAGGTTTTGCTTTATGAATTTTGAAGCTGTGTAATTAGGTGCATCCATGTTTGGGACTGTTGTGTCTTTTTGATAAATTGACCCTTTTGCTATTATGTAGCTCAGTTGGTAAAGAATCCGCCTGCAATGCAGGAGACCCTGGTTCGATTCCTGGGTCGGGAAGATCCCCTGGAGAAGGGAAAGGCTACCCACTCCAGTATTCTTGGGCTTCCCTTGTGGCTCAGCTGGTAAAGAACCCACCCAATGCAGGAGACCTGGGTTCAATTTCTGGGTTGGGAAGATCCCCTGGAGAAAGGAAAGGCTACCCACTACAGTATTCTGGCCTAGAGAATTGGCCAGAATTGACTATATAGTCCATGGGGTCTCAGAGTCGGACACGACTAAGTGACTTTCACTTTCACTTCCTCTTTATTCCTGATAAATTCCTTGTTTTGGGGTTACCTTTTTTGATATTCATATAGCCATCCCAGCTTTTTTTAAGAAGTATTTATTTGGCTGCACTGCATCTTAGTTGCAGCATGTGGGATCTAGTTCCCTAACCAGGGATCGAACCAGGGCCCCCTGTTCAATCACTGTAGCCTTAGTGATTGGAGTCTTAGCCACTGGACCAACCAGGGCCATCCCCAACATTTTTAGTGCAGTGTTCCATATTATATCTTTCCCCCGTCCTTTCATTGTCAGCTTACCTACACTGTTATATTTAAAGTGGTTTTCTTATAGACAGCACGTACTTAGGCCTAGGACCAGGGATTGGCAAACTTTTTTTGAGTATTGGGCCAAATTATAAATATTTCAGGCTTTGCTGGTCATATGGTATCTGTTGCATCTGTCTAACCCTGATTATGGTACAAAAGCAGCCTTGATTGAATGAGTGTGGTTGTGTTCCAATTAAACTTTTTTTTTTTTTTTTGGCTGCACAGCAGGGCATGTGGGATCTTAGTTCCCCAACCAGGGATCCAACGCATGCCCCGTGCCCCCTACATTGGAAGCTCAGAGTCCTAACCGCTGGATCGCCAGGGAATTCCCCCAATAAAACTTTATGAACACTGACAGTGAAATTTGAATTTTATGTGTCACATGTCATGAGCTGTTACTCTTCCTTCAGTTTGTTCTTAAGCATTTTAAAATGTGAAAGCCATTCTTAGCCTGTGGGCTGCACAGAAACATTAAGTCAGATCTTGCCTGTGGGCCATAGTTTGCCAACCCCAGGCCGAGACCATTTACCTGCAGTATAATTATTGGTATTTATTTGATGTTGTTTAATTGTTAGGTCGTGTATTTTTTCAATCCCATGGACTGTAGCCCGCCAGGCTTCTCTGTCCGTGGGATTTCCCAGGTGGGAATACTAGAGTGGGTTGCCATTTCCTTCTCTAGGAGATCTTCCTGACCCAGGGATCAAACCTGGGTCTCCATGTCTCCTGCATTGCAGGTGGATTCTTCACCACTGAGTCACCTGGAAAGCTCATAAAACCCAGCATTTACTTATAAAAATTAGTTGCATTCATTCAGAAAAAATTCAGACTTTATAAACTTGGTGTAAAATGTTATTTCTAAAACAAGAAATAACTAATAATGTGTGTATGTATGTTGTCTTACTTGGGGCTTATTGAGATTCTTGGATCTGCAAGTTTATAATTTTCACTAAATTTGAGAAATTTTGGACATTACTTTTTCCAATATTTTTTTCTGTTACCCCCTTACTCTCTTCTGTCTCTGGGACTCCCATCATGGATGTGAGACCACTTGGTGTTATTCCTCAGGCCACTAAGGCTCTGTGTTCATTGTCGGTCATTTTTTTCCCTCTTTGTGTTTCATTTTTTGTGTATGTGTTTCTTTTGAATAGATTCTTTTGCTGTCTTCAAAATCTGTTTTCTGTGCAGTGTCTAATCTGTGTAGATCCTTCCAGTAAAAATTTCCTTTTAGATGTTGTATATTTCATATAGAGATTTCTGTTCTTTTCTTCCATTTCCCTCTGCAACATGTTCATGTTTTTCTTTACATCCTCGATCATTCTGAATGTCTTTGTAATAGCTGTTTAATGTCCTTGCTGCTAATTCCATCATCTCTGCCAATTCTAGTTCGGCTTCCGTTGAGCAACTTTTTCCTAGTTGTGAGTCAGTTTCCTGCACGTTTGTTTATCTGGTATTTTTTTTTAATTGGATGACAGACATTGTGGATTTTATATTGTTTACATTGTTGCATGTATTAAAGAATCTTTGGGTTTGTTGGGTTTTTTTTTTTCCCCCCGCAAGACAGTTACTTGTGGATTCTTTTGAGTCTTTCCAGGCCTGTTTTTAAGCTCTTTTAGGGTAGGTCTAGCTGTCTATGGGGTCGCATAGAGTCGGACACGACTGAAGCGACTTAGCAGTAGCAGTAGCAGCATAACAACTAATTCTAATGTGTTATCCTTTATCTCTATTGAATGTCTTATGCATTCAAAGAAATCTCTCTACTCTGGTTAGGAGCTCAAAAGATTCCCATCCCTGTATGAGCCCTGGAAATTGTTCTCCCTTTGAACGTTCTTATCTGACCCCTTGGAGTTTTATCCAGTGCATACACAACTGACATTCAGCCAAAGATTCAAAAGAGAAGCTTTGCAGATTACTAGAACGCTGAGCATTCTGCTGCTTCCTCTTGGGCATTCTGTCTCATGAATGCCAGCCATCTCTCGGCCTTCTTGATCTCTGATCTCCATCTCTGCAGCTCAGTGAGTTTGCCAGACTCAGGGTTTTCCTTCCTGGCACGGCCGTCTATAAATTAAGTCCAGCTGGGTAATGGCAAGCAAATCTTACTTCATTGTTTCTCTTCCCTCAGGGATCCTGGTCCTGTAATGCCTGTTGTCCTTTGTCTAAGGTCATTTCCTATACCCTGTCCAGTTTTCTATTAATAGTTCACAGTAAGAGGGTATTTCCAGACCATCTCATTCTCTTGTGTTTCTGACAGTGGAAGTCTCTGGAAAGAAAGTGTTAGTTGCTCAGTTGTGTCCAACTCTTTGTGACACCATGGACTGTAGCCCGCCAGGCTCCTCTGTCCATGGGATTCTCCAGGAAAGAATACTGGAGTGGGTTGCCATGCCCTCCTCCAGGGGATCTTCCCAACCCTGGGGTCAAATCCGGGTCTTCTGCATTGCAGAAGTCTTTACTGTCTGAGCTACCAGGAAGTCTCTGGAAGTAATACTTAAACCCAGGGAAGGGACTTCCCTGGTGGTCCAGTGGCTTCAACTCCACTCCCAATGGAGGGGGACCTTTGTTCAATCCCTGCTCAGGGAACTATATCCCACATGCTCAGCTAAGACCTGGTGCAGCCAAATAAATAAATAAAAATCTTTTTAAAAATGTAAACCCAGGGATCTGGCTCCAGATTCTATGATCCCAGCCCCTCCCAGCTCTTTGTGATGCCATGTACTGTAGCCCACCAGGCTGCTCTGTCCATGGGATTCTGTGATCCCAGTCAGCAATCAGCCTTCTAGCCTTCTAGATGCTGGGGTCACTGAGGGGGCACCACCAAGGGGTGCATGGCCACAGGGGCGAAGTGGCAGGGGGGCTCCAGCCCGTGGCTCACCCCTCCCACCCCTCAGGTGGGCCTTCACCTTGATCATCATCTCCTCCTACACGGCCAACCTGGCCGCCTTCCTCACCGTGCAGCGCATGGAGGTGCCCGTGGAGTCGGCCGACGACCTGGCAGACCAGACCAACATCGAGTACGGCACCATCCACGCCGGCTCCACCATGACCTTCTTTCAGGTGGGGCCCCCGGGGCCGCCCTGGCTTGGTGTTGGGGTCACCGCCACGCACAGCAGCTTAGGGTAGGGCAGGGCATTCCTCATAAGGTCCCCACAGGGCCTGGAGGAGGAAAGCTGTCCTGTTTGGCCTGGATGGAGGTCTCCCTGAAGCAGGCTGGGCCCTGGAGAGATAATGGGGTGGAGCTTCTGCTTCTCTGGATATACCCTGGGAACACTGGGAAGACAGGGCTGGGTGTTAAGCTGCGCCAAGACCCAAGGGTGGGAGAGAGAAAAAGGGTTGGAAAACAGGTCACGCCCCCTCCTTCCCAAGCCTTCAGTCCTCGGGTTCCTCGCTGGGCTGGTGGGTGTGGGGATGGTTTGGACCTGGCCTTGAGTAGTCTGTCTGTCTGTCTTGTCTCTCTGTCCTTGGCTCTGTCTTCCTCTGGTCTCCTCACTCTCTCCGCTTGAGGGAGACCTCCTGGAGGGCAGAGGGCTCGGGGAAAGGCAGGAGTGGAAAGACCCTCACCCGTGCTCCCCTCCTCGTGCTCCCCTCCCCGTGCTCCCCTCCCCGTGCTCCCCTTGCCCAGAATTCACGATACCAGACGTACCAGCGGATGTGGAACTACATGCAGTCGAAGCAGCCCAGCGTGTTTGTCAAGAGCACAGAGGAGGGCATCGCCCGCGTCCTCAACTCCCGCTACGCCTTCCTGCTCGAGTCCACCATGAACGAGTACCACCGGCGCCTCAACTGCAACCTCACCCAGATCGGGGGCCTCCTCGACACCAAGGGCTACGGCATCGGCATGCCGCTGGGTATGGCAGCCCTGGGTCCCCGGGCGGCCGGAGCCAAGCCGCAAGTGTGAGCAGGCCACAGGGAGGGCCAGACCCTCGCTGAGTGGCAGCCCTGGGTCCCCGGGCGGCCGGAGCCAAGCCACAAGTGTGAGCAGGCCACAGGGTGGGCCAGACCCTCCCTGAGCAGGCTGGGTGTGCTCTGTGTAGCCTCCTGCCTGTGTGGCCTTGGGCAGGTGTCGCCACCTTCCTGAGCCTCTGTGCCCTCCACCAGGATAAACAGGCCTAGGAGCCATCCACTCCAGCCCTGCAGAGCAGCTGGGAGAACCCTGTGAGGCTCGCCACCTTCTCCCATTGCCCCAGGGCCCCTCCAGGGGGGAGGGTATGGTTTTGCTGACTTCACATTCTCTGCACCAAACCCACAGCCTGGCCCAGCGCAGGTGCTCAGGAAATGACAATGGATGTTGTTGGATGGGTGGAAGGGAGGGAGGAAGAATGATGGATGGATCTGCCAGGGAGACCTGGACGAGTTTTTCCAGGGCTGGTGCTGGAAACTCACCACTGATTCTGTCACCCAATTTTGGCTTTTAAACCTGCCTATATTCTGATGATTGCTGCATTACTCACCTGTGACTACATAACAAATGAGCCCAAATTTTAGCAGCTTTGCAGTAGGGTCAGTGCTGTTATCGGGGAAACTGTGGTGCCTGGTGCTCTGAGAGACAGGATCCGGAGTCACACCAACGTGGATTACAATCCCAGCTTCCTCCCTGACTCAGGCGACAATGTCATCTGCCTCCTTCAGATAACGAGGGTGGTAATACCTACCTCGGGCTTCCCTGGTGGCTCAGCGGTAAAGAATCCACCTGCCAATGCAGGAGATGTGGGTTCAGTCCCTGAGTGGGGAAGATGCCCTGGAGAAGGAAATGGCAACCCACTCCAGTATTCTTGCCGGGAAAATCCCTTGGACAGGGGAGCCTGGGGGGTTACAGTCCATGGGGTCGCAAAGGGTCAGACACAACTTAGGGACTGAACAGCAACAGTACGTGCCTCACAGGATCACTGTGAGACCTGAATACATTTCTGTAGACCAAGGGTCTAGCACATAGTAGGTGTCTGCTAAATACCCATCACCACACTTGCCCTAGTTTCTGGCACCTGGAATCATCATAGTGGGGACTCCCCTGGTGGTCCAGTGGTTAAGACTTCACCTTCCAATGCAGGGGGCGCAGGTTTGATCCCTGGTTGGGAAGCTAAGATGCCTTACAGTCCAAAAACCAAAACATAAAACAGAAGCAATATTGTAACAAATTCAATAGAGACCTTAAAAGTGGTCCACAGAAAAAAAATATTTTTTTTAAAAAGAATTACCATAATTAGTTCAGGGTAGGATGTGGATGGGACCCAAGGATAGTTTAAGGGAAGGATCTGAGGCAGGGAGGAGAGAGGTGGTTCAGGTCTGGGGCCATGCAGAGGAGAGGTGTGACTGGGCATGTGGCAGGTCTGATGCCCTACTGTGTGCCAGGACTGTGCTGGGTACTCAGAGGCCACAGCAGGGAGCTAGCTGCTGAGCCCCCACCTCAGCTGTCTACTGGGGCGAAGATGGCAGACAGACAGTTAACACATAGCCTTATAAGGTGACATCATGTGGTCACTACTGCTCTGAAGTAAATTAGCGGAAGAGATGGACAGGGAGTGGGGTGCTTGTTGTCATCTTTTTTTATCTGGCTGCACCACATAGCTTGCCATATCTTAGTTCACCAACCAGGGATTGAACCCAGGCCCCCCGTAGTGAAAGCACAGAGCCCTAACCACCAGACTGCTGGGGAAGTCCCTGGCATTTTAAACAGAGTTAGAGAAGACCTTTCTGAGGCACCATGTGAGCTGCACCTTGAGTGAAGTAAGGAAACGAACATTCCAGGCAGAAGCAAAAGTCCTGAGGGAGCCCCAGGTGGCAGGACCGGTGAATGCAGGATCTTGTTGAACCTGTGAACATCTTTTTTTTTCTAGCTGCAAACAGAAGTCATTGGAGAGTTTTAAGCACCAGAGAGGTGTGATCTATGACTGTGTTTCTGAAATTGTCTCTCTGGCTGCTGTGTTGAGAAGAGCTTCAGTGAGGAGTGAGGGAGGGGGCCACAAGGAAGGGAGTGGTGTTGTTCAGTCGCTCAGTTGTGTCTGACTCTTTGTAATCCCACGGACTGCAGCATGCCAGGCTTCACTGTCCTTCACTATCTCCCAGAGTCTACTCAAACTCATGTCCATTGAGTTGATGATGCCATCCAACCATCTCATCCTCTGTCCCCCGCTTCTCCTCCTGCCTTCAGTCTTTCTCAGCATCAGGGTCTTTTCCAATGAGTCAGCTCTTTGCATCAGGTGGCCAAAGTATTGGAGCTGCAGCTTCAGCATCAGTTTTTCCAATTCAGGGTTGATTTCCTTTAGGATTGACTGGTTTGATCTCCTTGCTGTCCTGGGAGGGGGAAATGGTGACAAATGTGACAGGTTGGGGGCTTGGCCCAGAGGTGGTTAAGGGGAGATGGTGAGCAGTAGTCAGATAGAGGGTGGACAGGGAAGATGCTGGGCACACGGCAGAGCCGGGAGGAGAGGAGCTGGGCCTTGGGGGGCAGGGCTCCAGTGTCCCGATGACCTGCCCCTGCCATGTGCCTGGTCCAGGCTCCCCGTTCCGGGATGAGATCACGCTGGCCATCCTTCAGCTTCAGGAGAACAACCGGCTGGAGATCCTGAAGCGCAAGTGGTGGGAGGGGGGCCGCTGCCCCAAGGAGGAGGACCACCGAGCCAAAGGTCAGCTGCCCCCGCGCACCCTGCCCTTCCTGGAGGCCCCTCACTGGCCCCTTCCTCCCCCGCCCACAAGGCCCGACCCCTGGCTCTCCCCTTCCACCCCCAGGCTTGGGCATGGAGAACATCGGGGGCATTTTTGTCGTGCTTATCTGTGGCCTCATCATCGCTGTCTTCGTGGCGGTCATGGAGTTCATATGGTCCACACGGAGGTCGGCAGAGTCAGAAGAGGTAAGGAGGCTAATGAAGGGTATGCGGGGAAAAGCGGGACCTCGGGGGTGGTGGGGGGTCGTGAAGACTGTGGCACTGGGAGCCATTCCTGGAAGAATGCGGGGGAAGGGGTGGGAGCCAGGGAGGGGAGAGACGATCCTCCAGGGGTCCCAGAGCTCCAGAAAGAGGTGAGAGCAGGGACTTCGCTGGTGGTCCAGTGGTTAGGACTTGGTGGTCTCAAGGCAGAGGGTCCCGGTTCAATCCCTGGTCGGGGAACTAAGATCCCACAAGCTGCAGGGCAGCGAAACTTTAAAAAAAAAGAGGAGAGGGCAGAAGGAAGACGAGAGAGAGGGTCCACGGACATGAGGAAAGGTAGAGCGGGAAGAGGGCGCCGGCAGCCGTGAGGATGTGGGGGAAGGAGTGAGAAGGGGCACCGAGAGAAGGCTGGGGAGAGAACGAGGTGGTGGATAAGGAAGAAATAGCAGGAGAGACAACGGGGCAAGGAGAATGCAGCTGTATGCGGCAGCAAGGAAGCCGGCGTGCTGGCCGCTCTCACGCCCTGTGCCGGCGCGGGCTGCCCACCCACGCTTCACCGCTGACCCGGCGGCCCGCCCCCTCGCTCCTCCTCCGCGATTCCCACCTTGCGCGCCCTCTGCCAGCCTCCAGCCCCGCCTCCCCCTCCCGCTGTGAGCCCTTGACCTTGCTTCTGCTCGCCTGAGAAAAGCAGAGGAGTCCGAGAGCCTGCCAGCCCTCACCTCCACATCCCGCCACCCGTCTGCCCTCTCCACTCGCCCCATTAGTTATTCCAAATGAGCATCCACCTCCTCGCTAACACTCCCTCCACCTATGCCCGGTACCCTCTCGCCTTCCCAAGGACATGCCTCAGCTTTCCTTCCCTCCAGCATCATCAGTTTTCCTCTCTCTATCGGATCAAGCCAGGTGTCAGACAGATACACTATCCTTTCTCCCATCTTCAAGGAATCCTCTCTCTCGACTCAGATTCCCCTCCTGGTCACCAGCCCATTCCTCCCCTTCTGTGGTAGCCTTGACAGGGTGTTTCCAGTTTCTGTCCTTCCATTCATTCTTGGACACACTCCCATCCACCTTCTGTCCCCGCCCCTCTGCTGAAGCCAGTCTCGCCATCCACAACCTTCACATCTGAAATCCGGTGCCTGAGTCTCTGGCCTCATCACTGTGAGGTAGCCCAGGGCTCCCACACAGCTGGTCACCACCTCCTCAGCCCTCTCTGGTCCTGCTCCTGTCTCATCTTCCTCCTACCTCTCTGACATTCTCGTTGGGGGGCCCTAGGGCTCGAGCCTTGGACTTCTCTTCCTCACCTCCCTCGGTGATCTCTTCCAGCCAAATGGTTTGCAAGACCGAATGCTGATGACTCCTGCATTATTCATCCGTTGCCACGTAACAAGCTATCCCCCGTTTTAGCAACTTCCAACAACAAACTGATACCAGTTCATAGTTTCCATAGGTCAGGAATCTGGAGCAGCTTAGCTGGGTGGTCCTGGCAGCTCAGTGTCTCTGCTAAGGTCACGTGCATGATTTCATGGGGAGTTGCTGTTGTCTGGGGGCTTCCCAGGTGCTGCTAGTGGTAAAGAACCTGCCTGCCAATCCAGGATATGTAAGAGATGCAGGTTCGCTTCCTGGGTCAGGAAGATCCCCTGGAGGAGGGGGCATGGCAATCCACTCCAGTATTCTTGCCTGGAGAATCCCATGAACAGAGGAGCCTGGAGGCTACAGTCCATAGGGTCGCAAAGAGTCGGACACAACTGAAGTGACTTAGCACGCACGCACAGAGGCCCCAATGGGGCTAGAGGATCTGTTTCTAGGATGGCTCCCTGTCTCACAGTGTACTTGGGGTTTTAATTTATGGGAGTGACTGGG
The DNA here is from genome assembly GCF_029378745.1 of Bos indicus. NCBI lineage: Eukaryota > Metazoa > Chordata > Mammalia > Artiodactyla > Bovidae > Bos > Bos indicus. Next base: position 51,781,797 of record NC_091777.1, read on the forward strand.
TGATGATTTGGAGACGCCAGTGCCAGGGAAAGAAGAATTTAGTACTTATATCACCTAACAGAAGCCCGTGCTCCCCCCACCACCAACGCCACTGGGGCCACAAGGAAAGCGCCACCTTTATTCAGGAAGCAGAAGAAGGGAAAGAGAAGCCTAGGGCAGAGGCTTTATTGGGAAAGGCAAGGCAAGTGGGGAAATGGCTTAGTACTCGGCCATGTGAACGCTGTTAGCAGGCTCTGGGCTAGAGGGGTGGTCTCTACTTGTCTGGTACCTGCCCTGGGTTGTTTTAGGGTTTGGTGTGTGAGTCAAATAAAGGGGGAGTATAGATTCAGAACTGGTTGGGTTTTCGTATGAAAGGCAGGTTCCCAGCTCTTTGCTGTCCCTAAGAATCGGCTAGCTCTGGGAGAGTGGTCTCTCCCTGGCTAGCAAGATGTTTAAGATGTCAAAACATCCTGAGATAGAATAAAAATACACTCATTCACATGGCAGTGGGCAGGAGGCCTCAGTTCCTCACTCAGAGACTTCTCCATAGGGCTGCTTGAGTGTCCTCAGGCTGTGGCAGCCGACTTGTCCCAGAGCGAGGGATCCAAGAGAGAGCCAAAATGTCAGCCGACCTAGCCTTATTCTGTGGATCACACAGTGGCCTTCCTACAAAGGCAAAGGGGATTACACAAAGGTGTGAACTCCCCGGGGGCAGGATCTTGGAGGCTGACTGCCATAACCCCCAGGTGTGTATCCCTTCCAGGGACCTCTCCCTGAACCCACAGTTTGTAAATTCAGCTCCCTGTATCTGCACCTCCACGCGGATGTCCACCAGGTGGTGCGTGATGTCATGTGGCCAGCACGGAGCTCCTGCCCACCCACCAGGCAACACTGTCATCGCTGGGACCAAAACGTGTAGAGTCACCCTTCACCCCTCCCTCTTCCTCACGCCCTCTACATGATCTCAGCAAAAACTGTGGGCTCTCCCTTTGAAACACACCCAGAATTCAAACTCTTCTCACCTCCTTGGCCACCACCACACTGGTCCAGTCACTGCCATCTCTTGCCTGGTGATCAGAGTGGTTTCTTAGGGGCCTCCCTGCTCTTGCCCTTGGCCTCCCTACAGTCTTCTCAGCACAGCTTCAGAGTGATCTGGTGAAAGCACAGCAGTCCTGTATCTAAAACTCTTCTGACTCAGTTGTTCAGTCACTCAGTCGTGTCTGACTCTTTGGGACCCCATGGACTGCACCACGCCAGGGTTGCCTGTCCTTCACCATCTCCTGGAGCTTGCTCAAACTCATTCCGTTGAGTCAATGATGCCATCCAACCATCTCGTCCTCTGTCATCCCCTTCTCCTACCTTCAATCTTTCCCAGCATCAGGGTCTTTTCCAGTGAGTCGGCTCATCTGACTCAGAGTAAAAGCCAAATGCTTACTGTGGACTCTGGGCCTTAAACGAGCCAGCCCCCATTGCTCCTCTGACCTTATCTCCTGCCATGCCCCCTTGCCCACCCCACCCCAACCACCCTGACCTGCTCCAGGTTCTTCCAGCACCTCCTCACCTGTATCCAGCTGAACTGTCTGCCCTCCCTCCTACCGGGTCCCATGCAGCTCATCCCCGCCCTGCCTTTGTCTACTTGCAAGTCCTCTTCTCAACGAGTCTCCCCTAAAGTCTCATCTCAACGTTCCACCTTGCTCCCCACCCACGCCCCTATCTCTCTTCCGAATTTAATTTTTCTCCAAAGCACTCATCACCGTCGAACATACTGTGTCTTTAGGTTTTGTCTCTGCATGCTGGACTATAACCTCCAGGAGGGCAGGGGCTTCCACCTGTTCTCTGCTGTGGCCCTAATGCTCCCAGACGGTGCCTGGGACACTGTAGGTGGTCTGCCTGTACGTTGTGAAAGTGTTAGTCACTCAGTTGTGCCTGACTCTTTGCGACCCCATGGGCTGCAGCTCTCCAGGTTCCTCTGTCTGTGGGATTTTCTAGGCAAGAGTACTGGAGTAAGTAGCCATTGCCTTCTCCAGGGGATCTTCCGCACCCAGGGATCAAACCTGGGTCTCCTGCTATGCAGGCAGATTCTTTACCATCTGAGCCACCAGTAGGTGGTCAGTACCGAGCACAGGAATCAGTGACAGAGGATGGAGAACAAGTAGGAGGGAAGGACTAGAAGCAGTTAGAAACTTCCGAGTGAAAAGACAAGAGGCGAGATAGGAGGAGGAGAGGAGCATGGCTCAGAGGTGAAGGGCCGATTTAAGAACAAATCCAGAGAATAAGGGAGACGGGAGAGAGAAGTGGAGGACAGACAGGAGTTGAGAGGCGAGAAGGAAGAGCACGGGGAGAGAAGGGACCTGCGAGGGAAGAGCCTAGGAAGCCAGGAGAGGATGGAAGGAAGGGAGAGGACGAGAGCGCAGGTGGGAAAGAGGAAGAGAGGTGAACACAGCGGTGGGGCGGGGAGAGCAGGAGGATGTGAAGAGCGTGGCCTGGAGGACCAGAGGCGTGGAGAGGGAGGAGGCGCGGCGGCAGGGAGGGCGCAGACCATGACCGCCGCCCCGCGCCGCCCCCAGGTGTCGGTGTGCCAGGAGATGCTGCAGGAGCTGCGGCACGCCGTGTCCTGCCGCAAGACGTCGCGTTCCCGCCGGCGCCGGCGGCCCGGCGGCCCCAGCCGGGCCCTGCTGTCGCTGCGCGCCGTCCGCGAGATGCGCCTTAGCAACGGCAAGCTCTACTCTGCTGGCGCGGATGCGGGCAGCGCGCACGGGGGCCCCCAGCGCCTCCTGGACGATCCGGGGCCGCCAGGCGGGGCTCGGCCCCCCGCCCCCACGCCCTGCACCCACGTGCGCGTCTGCCAGGAGTGCCGGCGCATCCAGGCACTGCGGGCGTCCGGGGCCGGCGCGCCCCCGCGTGGCCTGGGCGCCCCCGCCGAAGCCACCAGCCCGCCCCGGCCCCGCCCCGCCGGCCCCCGCGAGCTGGCCGAGCACGAGTGACCACGGGAGGGCGCCCGGACTGATGCAGGGGCCGGGCTCGCCCCAGGCCCCGGTCGCCCTCGCTTCCCCAGTGGGCGAGGGACGAGACTTGCGCCCGCCGCGCACCGGACGCCGCGATTTTGCCTTCGGTTCCCGGTGAAGTCCGAGGCTCGGTTCCAGAGCCTGCCTGCGCCCCCTAGTGGACTCGCCGGAGGGAGCCGCGGACGCCCGCACTCCGCCCCCGACTGCGGACAAAGACGAGCGCAGGGACCGAGAACTCCGGGGGCCGGGACTGCAGGGGTCGTTCCCGGAAGCAGAAAGCAGTCCGCGGGGAGAACCCCATCCTGGGACTTCTCAGGCTCCCCAAGACTTGACGCAGCCCTCCCCACTTCTGGAGAAGTGGGAAGCCTCTGGGCAGATGGGTGTCCCCTGGCGCCCCTCGACTCTTCTCTTTCTCTCTTTTTTTTGGGGAGAAACCTCCGAATTTCTATGAGACCCCCACAGGGAGGGGGTCAGTTGGGCCTCCATCCCTCCCCCTGCCACAGCCCAGTCCCTGTTGGAATAAAAAAAAGAACAAAACCCCAAAGCTGGGGATACGCAGGTCTCATTTCCTGGGGGTGTGAGGGCACCGAAGGCTTGGGCTTCCTTTCCCCACCCCCAGGGAGTCTGCTTAGAACCGCAGACTGGATGGTCACCCCTTCACTCTCTCGATTCTCCGCCCTGCCCGCAGACAGCAGGTCAGCGCAGGTCTGGGCAGCTGGCCCTTCTCCACTGACCTTCTCCCAGGACAGAAGGAGGCAGCTCTCCCTGAGACAGATGGAGAGATGGAGGGATCTGGAGAGGCGGAGATACCAGGAAAAGGAGACATAGAATGACAGAAACCAGATGGGGCTGGGGGAGGGGAGGGCGAGTGAACAGTTCAGTGTGGTGGTGCCCCGGCTAGCCCGGACGGTGACAGGTGTGTGCCTGGGCCAGGGTGATCTGTTGGCTTTGTAATCATGTGCATGTGTGAACCTCCCTGAGACCACCTTCAGTTGTCTGTGCCCCAGATCCTGTGTTTTCTGCTGAAAACGTAACTCCCCAGCCCCCAAGAGAGGAAGTGAGAAATCCCAGTGGAGGGGGAGGTGGCGGGGCGGGAGGCCGAAGGGCCGGTGGAGCAGGGAAAAGGGTGGGTCTGCTTTCTGTCCCCGCCCTCCCCCGCCCCGCTGGAGGTTTCTGTGGAAACTGCCGCTGAGAAAGGACGAGTGAAGGTCACACAGCCAGAGCCAAAACGAGGCCGAGTGGAAGGGGGAGATATGGAGAGGTGGAGAGAAAGAGATGGGACAGGAATGAGCAAGAGACAGAAAGGGGAGAGACAGAAATGGAGTAGCGATGGGGAGAGACCACGGAGGTGGGGGAGAGACCACGGAGGGGAGCAGAGAGGGATGGGGAAATAAGCCAAAGAGGAAACAGGGGGACAAGCCATAATGAGGTGGGAGAAGGGTGAGACAGAATGGGAGAGAGGAGGGGTAGACAGAGAAAACAGGTTAAGAGACCGGGGGTTGTTGGGGCTGAGAGAAGCAGAGACTGAAGTGGAGCAGAGATAGGTGAGAAACAAGAAGCCTTGGAAAACTAGATGTAGACGTTAGGGGGCCCCGAGTCGTGGAAATGCTAGAGATCAAGCGAGGGAAAGGAGAGAGGCTGGGCCCCGCCCCTCGGGCAGGCGGCCCAGAGCTCGGGAGCTGTCCGTTCAGCACCGGCCTGGCGCGCAGCATCGCCCTGTCTCCCCGACAGGACCTGCCAGCCTTCGCACGGCTTGGGCACGCCACATCCAGGGGACCCCGCCTGTCACACAGCACCCCGTCTCAACCTGGCCTCTTCCGTGTCTCAGACACTTGCCACATGTGTGCCCTTCAGAGGCAGGTGTGGGGGCGAGCTTGTGTCTCAGGATGTTTCTTGTTTCCACATCTCTTAGAGACTAATCAATGTCTCTGCCCTTGAGCGGGAATGTCAGTCCGTCAAGGTGATAGAATATGGCTGCAGACATTTGTGGTCTCTTCCATTCTCTGTCCCAATACCAAGCATCAGGTCTCCCATTTCTGAGTCTCCCCCACCCCCATTTCTGCTCTATCTCTTCAGTCTTTATCTCTGTCTCCTCAGTTTGCCAAACATGTCTGCCTGGCTCTCTATGTCCCGTGTCTCTCTGTCATCTTCACTAAGTAATGCAGTTGATCTGTCTCCTCCATCTGTTTCCTCATTTCTGTCTTTGCCAGTCTGTCTGTCTTTGTCGGTCTTTCTGTTTTTCCTTTCCTATTTGCATCTCTCTGGTTTTGAACTCTGTGTCCATTCCTCCCCTTAGTCTCTCCTTCCATGTCTCTTGCCGAGTTCCCTTGTCCCCATCCATCCCTGTGACCTTCGTAAATCTTCCTCCTCCCCCACCCAACTTCCGCAAAGCCTCACACTGGGAACACTGTGCACAGTCATCAATCTCCCCAAACTGAGGAGGGAGTGCATGAGGGGGGACAGGAGCCTGTCTGGGGTGCAGTCTCCCCCAGCCCAGCTGGTGAGCAGAAGGAGAGAAGGCCAAGAATCTCCTGGGATCCTGAAACCCCCCAGGCTTCTCCATCCCCCCAATCTCTCTGCCATGGTCCAAGCTCATCCCTGTAGGATAAGGTAGAGAGGAAAAAGATAAAGGTGGGACAGAGCCTCCCCCCTTCCCTCCCATCCCCCTCTTGGAAGGGGACAGAGTTCCGCAGAGGGGCCAACTACCAGGGCTAGAAGATGTGGCTCCCCCCCCCCCCCAGTCTCCATGGAGACAGGCCAGATCCGTAAGCCCAGCCTCCTTTGCTGCATACGCTGCCTCCCTGTTACTATGGCAACAAAGGACAGCAGGGAAGGATGGGGACGGGTCAGAGTACAGGATTGGGCTGAGGCTCTGGGTGCTGGAGGAAGGAAGGAACCCACCTGCCTGCCCCCTTTTGCTCTCTGGCCCAGTCTCCCTGTCCTTGTGGTTCTGTGGTTTTCAATCTCCCATTTTTTGTGTCTCACTCCAGCCTTCAGCCTTTCACACAAATCAGTGACCTGGTCCTTAACCTTCACGCCCCTTGCCTGTCCCCCACATCTCGACTTCCATAGGTGGGAGGATACCCACATTCTGAAAAAGCTACAGAGACAGGCTCTTGCCTGCTCTCTGCCCTTTCTGCCATCCCCACAGAGTCTGGGAGTGTTCCTCATAGAGCAGAGAGGTGTGGGTGGGAGGCTGTAACTCCTCAGGCTCCAGTGGGTGGCCGATGGGATGTCGTGTGTATTGTGGCAGGCCTGGGGTGTGGGTGCCAGCTGTGCATCTGTGTGTGTGTGTATCAATATATGCCGAGCTGGGATGTGCACAGCGTGGGAGTGTGGGCATTGGGGGTGTTTGAAGCTACAATGCAAGTGTATAAGACAGCATTGCAATACATGATGAGTGTAGTGTGTGAGGTGTGTAGGATGGTGTTGCGTGATCTGTGTCTGTGAATTATTGTGCCGTGCATGAGTCCGAGTGCACCCTTTGTCTGTCATTCACAATTAGCAATACTTTGGCAGTTTGGCATGGAAGGTCTTTGCGTGTGCCCAGATATATTGAGAAGGAGTGTGTGTGATGTTGTGTGACCACACAGCAGAGCCCACAAAGGTTCAAATGGTGTCTGAGGCCTGTGTCTGTGTGACGGTGCTGAGTGTGGATGTGTACTGGTTCATGGGCCCATGGGTGACATGTTTACTGGTCTCTGTGTGAGATGGTTTAAGGCCAGCTATGATGGAGCATGTGACATGTGTGTCTGTGAGGTGGTGTTTTAAGGGTGTGTGTTCCTCTGCATGGCATCTTATGCCTGTGTGATTCTGTTGTGGTGTGCTGGGGTGTGCAGTGTGCTGTGTGTTCGTGAGTCTCTGGGCTTGTTTTGATGGGGTACTGTGAGATGTGTGGGAAGTGATAAGCTGGTGTGTGACGGAATGTGACTGTGAAACTGGTGGTGTTGGTGGGTGTCCCCAGCGTCTATGCTCTCTGGGTGATGGTCGGGTGTGAGTCCCATGCTTGGTGGGATTCTCTGGCTGTGATGTGTCTCCTGTGTACCTGTGCAGTTGTGTCTCGTTGGATAACTGCAGTGCCATAGTGGGTGGGGGGAGGTCACACACTGAGGGGGCCTCAGGGCCCCGCCCCCCTCTGCAGCGTCCCTGCTCATCGCGGGGTATCTTTCTCGCCTCTTGGGTTCCCTCCATCTCCGCCTCCTGAACAGCACCCCACAGTCTCCAGGGCTCCCCCTGCCTCACTGCAGAGAAGGGTGCTCTGGCCCTCCTGCCTTATTGCAGTGGCTTACGGGGCTTACCCCCACCCGGTGTGCACCTTCCACAGCGCACCCCTCCCTCTGGTGGCACACAATGAGGGGGGATTCCGGGGCTCTCCCACCCTCAGCGCCCGCTCCTAGGAGGCGACACCCCACACTGCAGGGGCTTCCAGGTCCCTCATTGGCGGGGGGGGGGGGGGGCTCCGGGTTCTCCGCTTCCCGCAGCGCTCCCCCTTCGCCGCCGAGCCGCCACTTTGCGGAGGCTGGGGGGCGGGGAGAACAGCTGCAGTACCGGGGGCGGGGCCGCGGGCCATCCATCAGGGCGGCGGCGCCCCTGATTGGCCGGCGCCGGCCCCCCCGCGGGCGCGGGCATATGAGGAGGCGGAGGCGGCGGCGGGCGCCGCAGACTCTGTGCGGTAGGGCTGACCGCCGGACCCACGCGCGGACCGAGGCGCGGGCGCTGCAGAGGCCCCCAGCCCGAGCCCGCGCCTAAGCCCACCCTGAGGCCCCCTGCCTCGGCCCCTGCCCCGCCTGCGTGCCCCTGTCCCCCGGAGCCGCCAAGATGGGGGTAGGTGCTCGGGCCAGCCAGGCGATGCCTGTGTGCCAGTGTGTGTGTGTGTGTATGTGTGTGCGTGCCTGTGTGTGTGACATTGTGGGTCCAGTGACATTGGGTGTCTGCGGAGAGCGGGGGACGAGGACTCTGGGACCTCTGCTCTCCGGGACCCGGTGCAGGGCCCTGGGAGCCAGCTGACCCTGCCCATCCGTGTGGTTGTGTCGCTGGCTGAGTGTGTGCCCGGGGCCGCCTGGGTCGGTGGGAGTCTGTGGCGCATGTTGGCGTGTCCTTTGTGTGCGGGGTTCGCGGGGCGCGGACCGGCCTTCGGCCTCTCTGTCTGACCCGGTGTGGTTCTCTGCTCAGCCGAAGATGTGCGTGTGCGTGTGCGAGTTCCTGGTTCTGTCAGGCCTGGCAGCACCGTTCGCCTGCGATTGTGTGGCTCGGGTCGTGTCTGAATGCCTGCACCCGTGTCTGGGTGTGTCTGAACGCCGGTGTTTGTGTCTGGGGGTGTTGAAGCCCGTCTGCTTCCGTGGCCAGGCAGGGATAGGTCCAGACTATGAGATGCACACCCGATGACCTCCCTTTCTCCTTCCAGGCCCTCATGGGGTTGCTCCGCAGTGCGGAGCAGCCTGGGTCTGCAGCGCGTGTCTACCTCCTAATCTGGGGGAGCAGACCTGGGGGCTGGGGGGAGCAGGAGAGCCACGGCAGGGAGACTGAGTGCCTTGCTGAGGGCTATGTGTGCAAATGCGTGTTGTGGGGGTATTGTGCATGCCCGGCTATGCCCTTTCCTCTGTGTCCGTGTGTCCTTGTCTGTGAGTTTCTCCAGCAGATGCCGCCTCTTTCCCTGGCTGACCACCTGACCCCCCAGCTGCAGCCCTGGATCCCTCCCTGAGTGTGTGGGGCGGGGCCAGAGGGAGGGGGTGGGGGGAAGGAGGCTGGTGGGCTGGGCTGGGTGGGATGAAGAGAGAGGGGGTTGGGATGGGAGAGCGAAAATGAGGGATGGGGAGAAAGATGGCGGAGGAAGGCTGTTGGGTCCAGGAACGGAGGTGGGGGATGGGGCTGCAGGTCGGTGGATGGGGGTGGGCGAGGCTGAAGGGGAAGAAGAATTGGATGGGGAGAGGACTGGGAGAGAGAAGGTGCAGGTGGGAGTCAGTGATGGCTTCCAGGTAAGTGGAAATGGAAGGGAAGCCATGGGCAGATTGGAAGACAGGGCTGAGGCTAAATGCCTTAGATAAGAAATTGGGGGCGGGTCTTAGGAAAAGACGTGGGACAGGAGAAGTGAGCGCTTTAGACATGGGAGACAGAGACATGGGAAGACAGAGAGAAATGGGCAGACACAGAGAGAGATGCTCTGAAAGAGACAAAGAGATAGAGAAACAAAGAGAGAAAAAGAGACATCGAGACAAAGAAAGAGACAGACACGGGCAGGAGGATATGGAAAGACAGAGAGATATAGACAAGGAGAGACATGGAGAGACAAAGAGAGAAACTGAGGCTGAGATGAGGAGACCCAAGGACAGACATATCCCATCCACAGACAGCCAGAGGCAGCCTGGATGACAGGAAAAGGGGACAAAGGGCACGAGGGGAGGTCGACTGAGATGCCGGGATGAGGCCTCAGACACCTTGAAAGGGGGAGGGACGGGCGGGCCAAGGGGCAGAGCCTGCCTGAGCTCGGCTGGCGTGGAAAATGGCGAGGAACTGCAGAGGCGGCTGCAGCAGCCAGACACGCGTGTCCCCCACCCTCTGAGGTGCTCCCGCCCTGCAGTGCGCCCATCTGGGCCTCCTGCCTTGACTGGGAAAGCCTCGGCTCCCCCTCCAACAGATGGAAGCCCGCCCCCAAGGGAGTCTGGTCATGACAGGGCAACCAGCAACCAAGGCTCACCTGCCAGGGACTGGGGTACCCCAGTCCCTCCTCCCTCAGACCCAGGAGTCCAGGCCCCCAGCCCCTCCTCCCCCAGCCCCAGGATCCAGATCCTCAGCCCCTCCTCCCCCAGACCCAGGAGTCCAGACCCCCAGCCTCTCCTCTCTCAGATGGAGGAGTCTGGGACTCCACCCCTGGGTCTCACAGGGACCCAAGCATCAGCTCCCGGCCTTCCCTAAGTCTTCAGGGGTGGGCAGCTAGTTTTCTTCCCACCTCCCTCCAGGCCCCTCTCTCTCCTCTCTTGCCTGCCCCTCATTTCTCTAACTTGTGCCCACGACCTTGTATCTCCACTCTCTCCGTCTGTGGGTCTGCCCCTTGTGGAGGCTGAGACCCCTCCTGAAGCGGAGGTGGAGGAGGGTCCTCCCTGCCTGCCTGAATCTCCATGCTCAGTGTCAGACACAGCACTGCTGCAGGGCTGGCCCAGCGCCAAGCCACCCTCGTGCCCCCTGAAACCCAGGCTCCCAGGCCTTTAGGATGCAGTAGCCACCCGGGCTCAGCCTCCGGGTCTGGGGGCAGACAGCAGGCAGCTCAACCCTCTACAAGGTCACGAGGGGATTAGCACTGAGCCGTGCTGAGCCTGGGATCCCAGCTTGGCTCTGGGCCTGTAAGATCTGTCAGCGGGCCTCTATCAGCACCCAGCCTCACCCCACCCCTCCTGCCAGCCTCCGAGGACGCTGGCTTCCCCATGAGCCCAAGCCCCCAAACTAGAACTTCCATCGCTCCCCCTACACTACATCCAGTTCACGCCAGGCCTGGAGGACTTGTGCCTCTTGCTCTTCTGCACCCTGAATCCCAGCCAGCAGCTAGTCTGTCCTTCAGAGACCTAAACATGCCCACCCCCACCCAAACGTATTCATGGCTCCCGCCATCCCCCAGGAGAGAGGCTAGGCCACAGCTTGTCAGTCAAGCCCCTCGGGACCGACTGCACGTCCAGCCAGGCCACCATCCCTGGGCCCAACAGGCGACCTCCTGGGCATTTGTCCCAACTGGTCCTCTGAAAGAGACATCCATGGAGTTGGGAGAAGAGACCCAAGAAAAGAGCCAGGAAGAAAAGACAGGGAGAGACCTGGGGGAGTTATATGGGGGAGGCCTGGAGCTGGAAGCACAGAGATGCCAAGATGGATGAGAGAGAGAGAGGGAAAGATACGGGGGTAGAGAGGAAGATGGCAGAACAAGACCGTGAGACACAGACAGACAAGATGGTTGAAACAGTAGAGACAGGGAGAGACGCACCGAGCATTACAGAAAAGCAGGTACCTTGAGAGATGAAGACAGAAAGAAGTAGAGATAAGGATGGACAGAAAATACTGACACTCAGGGATAATCTAAGATCCCCACACACCAACTTGGAAAGAGATAGAAACCCAGGGAGAACACAGAGAGACTGACTCAGCCACACTCAGGGAGAGAGTTCAAGAGATGGTGACAGATATTGTATGAGATGGAAAACATAAAGAGCCAGAGATCAGAGAGACAAAAGTCTCAGAGAGACACGCGTAAAGATGCAGAGACAGAGAATGTGAGTGATGAGAGAGTGAGATTAGAGAAAGAACTGCAGAGAGATGGAGATAGCCACAGATGGAGAGGTAAAGCGGCAGAAGGAGACAGAGAGACAAAAGGGAATAAGACAGGCACAAGCAGAGACCTGGAGAGGCAGATCAAGAGAGACAGACCAACAGACATAGCAAGAGACAGACACTTGGGGGGGGTGGGGGGGCTTGGGCAAGCCCAGGGAGAGGAAGTAAGAGACAGAAAGAGACACACAGAGCAAAAAAGGACATATGGAGACTGAAGGGGAGAGACCTAGAGACAGGGAGAGAGAGACAGAGGCATAGACAGACCCAGATGGAGACTCGCTGGCGCAGAGATCCAAGGAGCCAGAGCTGGGGGGTGGGGGTGGGAAGCAATAGGAGGAGACAAGCTTCGGGAGTTCTGTGAGACACCCAGGCCGAAGGGCAGGGACAGAGCCCCCAGAGCAGGCCCTGCCCGAGACACAGCTGCACAGCCGCAGGGCCGGTGCCCCCCTGTAACCCCTTCTCGCCCGCAGTCTGGTGGTTCTGACAGCTATCGTGTCGCCACCTCGCAGGACAAGAAAGATGACAAGGGCTCGCCCAAGAAGAGCAAGGGCACCAAAGACCGCCGGGACCTGGATGACCTCAAGAAGGAAGTGGCTATGGTGAGTCCCACCCTCTGCGCCCACCCGGAGCAGACCCCTCCCCAAACGACCCCCCCTACCGCCAGGCCTCCACGCTCACCCAATGTCTCCCCAAACTCCTGTTCCTCAGACAGAGCACAAGATGTCCGTGGAAGAGGTCTGCCGGAAATATAACACTGACTGTGTACAGGTGCGGCCAGGCTGGAGGGACAGGGGTCCCGGGGGTGGGAGTGGGGGAGGCATGACCCCCACAATGCCTGAGGGTGCTCTGTAATGTTGGGGTGCCAGGTTTCTCCGAGAGGGTCCTATGTGAGTCCTGTGTCCCCCAGGGTCTGACCCACAGCAAAGCCCAGGAGATCCTGGCCCGAGATGGGCCCAACGCGCTCACACCGCCACCGACCACCCCGGAGTGGGTCAAGTTCTGCCGCCAGCTCTTTGGGGGCTTCTCGATCCTGCTGTGGATTGGGGCCATCCTCTGCTTCCTGGCCTACGGCATCCAGGCGGGCACAGAGGACGACCCTTCTGGCGACAACGTGAGTGCCCTCCACCCGCCCCGCCCCACCCAGGAGGTCCTCCGCATAGAGACATGCGTGTCTCACTTCTCCCCTTGGACTTTTCAAAGCCCCGCCTCCGACTTCTTCTCATCTAACTTTCACAATCACTCAGTGAGAAAACCAGAGATGCAAGGAGGAAAACGGGCTCAGAAAGGACAAGTATGGGATCCTGGTGATCCAGTGGTTAGGGCTTGGCGCTTCCACTGCAGGGGGCCTGGGTTCCATTCCTGGTTGAGACCTAAGATCCTGCAAGCCACATGGTACAGTCAAAATAAATAAATAAATAAATAAGACCAAGTTGCTTGTTCAAGGTCACACAGTAGGAAGTATGAGCTGGGGCTCCATCCCAAAGCTGTGTTGTAACATCACTGGCCTTGAGGGTAGACACGAGCAGGTGGTCATGGCCTAAAAGATGCTCAGTGAATGGGCTCACGTAGAGACCCAGACACACCCACGTGCTGATTTATCAGGGCCTGTTCACTCAGCACAGGGGACACACACACACACAGTCTCAACAGACACAACACTCTTAAACATAGACGTGTATTCTGACTACACGGAGATCCTTGCACGCACACACCCACGCATGTGCATGTACACACTAGTGCGGAGTCAGTGCAGGCAGTCACACTAACACGTAGATTCAAGCACGGCCACCTAGTTTAGACACAGGCACAGACACAGACATGGACCGAGAGACAGACAGACAGACACAAGCACCCAAACACACAGAGTCGCAGGCATAACCTGGTGGCGGACAGAGCGGTGTGAGAGTCAAGCACAGACAGGATTCTCAGAAATGAAAACCTGAACAGGTGAACAGACCCAGAGTCTCAGACCTAGGCAGACCAACAGAGGGAGACAGACAGAGACCCACCTAGAGAGAGTCAAACACAAACAGTCTCCTACATTTAAAGTCAGGCTTTCAGTCAGACAGGCACGTTGCTCTTAACACAGACAGACACATGGACAACAGCATACACACCGATTCTCTGACATAGGCTGAGAGACCCACAAAATAGAGAGATGGACAGACCAGAGGCTCAGGCACACTTTTGTTCAGGAAGAGAGATTCAAGGGAATTCCCTGGTGGTCCAGTGGTTAGGACTCCATGCTTTCACTGCTGAGGGCCTGGGTTTGATCCCTGGTCAGGGAACTAAGATCCCATAAGCTGTATGGCAAGCCAATAAACAAACAAAACAAACATTTTTTAAAAAAGAGAAAGAGAGTCTCAAACATGGACAGCCAGAGAGACACAGACCCTCAAATAGATACAACCTGAGGTCAGACATACAATTGCAGAAGCCCACTTACTCAAAGCTCTCTCCCCAGACTGCACACATCTCAGGGTAGGGCTGGTGGGGAGTTGCTGTGGGGCGGGCTGTGACCTTGAGTCTGCCCACAGCTGTACCTGGGCATCGTGCTGGCGGCTGTGGTCATCATTACCGGCTGCTTCTCCTACTACCAAGAAGCCAAGAGCTCCAAGATCATGGAATCCTTCAAGAACATGGTTCCCCAGGTGAGGGGTGCCCAGGAAGGGGCCAGGTGGGGTGTGGACAGCTGCCGAGGCTGTGCCCAGAGACCTCAGGCAGAGAGCATCAGGGAGGTGACGCCTCTCTATCCCACCCGCAGCAAGCCCTGGTCATCCGGGAAGGTGAGAAGATGCAGGTGAACGCTGAGGAGGTGGTGGTCGGGGACCTGGTGGAGATCAAGGGTGGAGACCGAGTTCCAGCCGACCTGCGCATCATCTCAGCCCACGGCTGCAAGGTGGGCGTGGGGCCTAGCTCTGCCCTTCCTGGAGCGGCCCAGGAGTCCATACCCCCAGCCCCTCCTCCTCAGACCCAGGAGTCCAGGCCCCCCCTCCTTCCCTAGACCTGCAAGTGCCTTTGACCTTGCCTAGAAGTTGCACCCTCTCCACCTTCAAGAGCCCAACTCTGACACCCAGACTTCTAGGTCTCTAGCTGTGACCGCCACAGACACAGGTTTCCTTAATTAATGAGATTTCTGCCTCATTAACAAAACAAAGGAACAAACAAAAATCTTGAAATCTCCTCTGAGCAAATGCCAGTTGACCCCAGGCCTGGGGTTGAGCCCTGTCCCCTGTGCCCTCACCCCAGGTGGACAACTCTTCCTTGACCGGCGAATCAGAGCCCCAGACCCGCTCCCCCGACTGCACGCACGACAACCCCCTGGAGACCCGAAACATCACCTTCTTTTCCACCAACTGCGTGGAAGGTGAGACAGTTGGGGTGGGGCGGGCACCTGGGTGGGGCCAAGCTGGTCCAGACAGACAGACGCACCTCAGGGGCTTGGGGTCTCTCTGCACCTCGCTGAGCCTCAGCCCTGTCCCCTCTGGCCACACAGGCACGGCTCGGGGCGTGGTGGTGGCCACGGGTGACCGCACCGTCATGGGCCGCATCGCCACTCTGGCTTCGGGGCTGGAGGTGGGCAAGACGCCCATCGCCATCGAGATTGAACACTTCATCCAGCTCATCACTGGTGTGGCCGTCTTCCTGGGCGTCTCCTTCTTCATCCTGTCCCTCATTCTTGGATACACCTGGCTTGAGGCTGTCATCTTCCTCATCGGCATCATCGTGGCCAATGTCCCAGAGGGCCTGCTGGCCACTGTCACCGTAAGGCCCAGACTCCTGGGTCTGAGGGAGGAGGGGGCTGGGGGCCTGATGGCAAAGATCTTTTCTTTTAAAAAGTTTTTTTTATTTGGCTTCACTGGGTCTTAGTTGCCACATGCAGAACCCTTAGGCAATGATATTATTTTATTTACTTATTTATTTTTTTTGGCTGCAGCACACAGCATGTGGGATCTTAGTGCTCTGACCAGGAGTCGAAACTGTGCCCCCTGCATTAGAAGGCAAATTCTTAACCACTGAAGTCCAATGGCAATGATCTTGATTGCAACTTGGGGGGCCGAATTGCAATCAAGACATCGAGGGCCAAATCCTCCCAGACACTGAAGAAGGAGGGTCCTGGGACTCAGTGGGCCTCGTGAACAAAACAAACCAACAGGGATTTCCTGGCTGTCCAGTGGTTAGGACTCCGTGCTCTCACTGCCGAGGGCCTGGGTTTGATCCCTGGTCGGGGAACTAAGATCCCGCAAGCTAACCACCCTATCATTTTTGAAGTTAACTTACAAAATTAAGAAGCACACCCTCATGGTAAAAATCAAAAGAATACATTAAAATAGTTAAAGAGTAAAATAACAGTCTGGACCCACTGCCTAGCCTAGCCATCACCCCCACTTCAGAAGCAGGCTCACTGTACTGTTCCCAGCAGAGGTGGGCACATTCCCACATATGTAGTAACTGTTTTCAGTGTACACAGAAGGGACCATCCTAGGAATACTGTTCTGCTCCTTGATTCTTTTAGAATCAATAGATCCTGCAAACTTTTCCGTATTAGCAAATTCAAAGCTACTCTAGGTCAAGGTCTTTTATTGACCTACACTGTACACACAAGAGTTGCACATATGAACATACAACCTGATGAGCTGGAGTCAGTTGAACA
The DNA here is from genome assembly GCF_029378745.1 of Bos indicus. Taxonomy (NCBI): domain Eukaryota; kingdom Metazoa; phylum Chordata; class Mammalia; order Artiodactyla; family Bovidae; genus Bos; species Bos indicus. The sequence goes on from NC_091777.1 coordinate 51,797,745, forward strand.
CACCCTAGGTCAGCGGCACCCAGACGGAGTTCCCTAGAAGCCCTCTCAAGACCTTGTTCAGCCCTTCTCCTGCAACCCCAGGATTACCCCTAGGATAGCCTGGTTTCAAACAGTAGTTTTTTTACTTCAAATCAGTGGACTCATTCAGCAGCAACTCTTGTTTCTGGCTCTTCTTTGCTGAACATTGTTTCTGAGCTTCACCCACGAGGTTGTAGGCACTGATCTCTTATCCTTTTTCATCTCTGTATAGTATTCCCATCTTTTATTTCTCCAATTTTCTCTTCTGCTGTTAGAGAACATTTTGGTTGTTTCAGTTGGGGACTATTATGTTGCTGCTGTGAACATTCTAGTGTATTTTGGGGGGTGCATCTGAGCCCATTTCTATGAGTCTGTGCCTTGGGTGGAGTCTCTGGGTGATTCTTTGCCCAGGATTCTCTTTGGGCTAAGCAGTCAGGTTGTTGGACAGTCGTGTTGCCGGCCCAGCCCCGCCACCTGACTCTACCTGTAACTCACCTGTCCTTGCACGTGCCCCAGGTCTGTCTGACACTGACTGCCAAGCGCATGGCTCGGAAGAACTGCCTTGTGAAGAACCTAGAGGCTGTAGAGACCCTGGGCTCCACGTCCACCATCTGCTCAGACAAGACAGGGACCCTCACCCAGAACCGCATGACAGTCGCCCACATGTGGTTTGACAACCAGATCCACGAGGCCGACACCACTGAGGACCAGTCAGGTGAGGGTAGAGCCCAGACAGGAGGGTGCTTGGCCCCCCGCCCCAGCTGCCCCTTGCCCTGATTGGTGGCTTTTTCAGGGACTTCATTCGACAAGAGCTCGCACACCTGGGTGGCCCTGTCCCACATCGCTGGACTCTGCAACCGTGCTGTCTTCAAGGGGGGTCAGGACAATGTCCCCGTGCTCAAGGTGGGTCCCCCCTCTCACTGGCCTCAGCCTGGCTCTTGCCCACCCCGTGCTTCTCTGCTCTGCCAGCCCTCTCTCCCGCCCTACAGAGGGATGTGGCCGGGGATGCCTCCGAATCTGCTCTGCTCAAGTGCATCGAATTGTCCTCTGGCTCCGTGAAGCTGATGCGTGAACGCAATAAGAAAGTGGCCGAGATCCCCTTCAACTCCACTAACAAATACCAGGTACCCTGGGGCTCTCCACTTTCTCTGTGATGCCCCCAAAAGCAGTGCTCTGCCCCACTGCCCTCCTGCTTTGGGCAAGCTATTAACTTTCCCGGAGCCTCAGTTTCCCCATCTGTAAAATGGGACTGATAGTGGAGAGAGGAACAGAGATGGGAGTGAGAGCGAGGCCTCTGTGGGAGTAGGAGGCAGAGGAGTAAAGATTTCTTGCAGCAGAGTGGGAACCAGCCAGAGATCTCATTCATTCATTCAGCAGATGTATTTTTAAGCAGCCACCATATGTCTGGGATGCTTCTGTTAGGTGCTGGGGAGACATAACAGCAGTGAGTGAAACAGTGAAGTTCCTCCTCTTGTGGAACTTATGCTCCTGTGCCAGGAGACAGATGATAACAGAGGCATGAGGACTTGAGGAAATTTGGAATATGTCAGGAAGTCACCGTGCTGAGGGAGGAAGCCCTGCAGGTATCTTGGGGCAGTGGGCATAGTATGTGCAAAGGTCCTGCGGCAGGAATGTGTTGAGGTGTCTGAACAAGGGGTTGTGGAGCCAGGAAGCATGGTGGGAGATGAGGGCTGTGTGTGCTGGGCCAGGTCCCGTCAGGCCTCATGGGCTGTGGACACAACTTAGGTGTGACTCCATGAACCAAGGAGTAGGGTAGAGATGGGACCTGACTCACATTTTTAAAAACTACTTTATTGAGGTCTAGTTCTTACACCATCGTAGATCACCCACGTAGTACATAATTCAAGAGTCTTAGTATAGTCACACATAGTATATACAACGTAGCATAGCTAGCGTCTACTCAGTCAGCTTTAGAGAATTTCCATCGTCTCAAAAAACACCCTCACACTCTCTGGCTTTGTTCCCCTACCTCCCCCGTCTCCCCAAGCCCTAAGCAACTACTAATCCACGTCCTGTCTCTATGCCCTTGCTTATTCTCTACACTTCATGTCAACAGAATCCTACAATATGTGTTTTTGAGCGTCTGAGTCCTCTCACTCAGCATCGTGTTTTCCAGGCTCCTCAGGGCTCCCCTGGTAGCTCAGACAGTAAAGAATCCGCCTGCAATGCGGGAGACCTGGTGTCGATCCCTGGGTTGGGAAGATCCCCTGGAGAAGGGAACGGCTACCCACTCCAGTATTCTGGCCTGGAGAATCCCATGGCCTGTAGAGTCCATGGGGCCACAGAGTCGGACACGGCTGAGCGACTCTCACTTCCCTTCCCTTCCGTGTTGTAGCACGCGTCAGTACTCCATTCCTTTTTATGGCTGAATGACTTCGAGTTGTATAGCGAGATCACATTTTGTTGATCCATTCATCTATCAATGGACATTTGGGTTATTTGCACCCTTTGGCTACTATGAATAATCCTGCTGTGAACATCCGCCTACAAGTTTCTGTGTGGACATCGTCTGCACACCTCTTGGGTGTATACCCGGGGATGGCCGGCTTACGTCGTAACCCTATGTTTAAGCTTTGTGGGGATAGCTAGGCTGTTTTCCAAAGTGGCTGCACCACTTTTCACTGACTCTCATATTTTAAAGTCTCCTTCTGCCTACTGTGGGGAGAAAATAAAATACAATGGGGAGGGGAGGACAGACACAGGGACTTGATGTGGGGTGCTGCTGTGACATTTCATATGAGAGATGCTGGTGGATGAATGGGAAGGCAGGGGAGGTGAGAGAAGTCAGAATCTGGGTACTTCAGAGGTGAGCTGAACAGATTTGGTGATGGGGTCTAATGTGAGATGAGAGATCGTCGGGCGAGGCAGAGAGAAATGCCGGTATCCTCAGGACCCTTGAGATTTCTGTGAGAGAGACACAGAGGAGAAGAAATATTTGTCAGACAAAGAGACAGAAATGGGCAGGGATGAGCAGAGATCTCTGTGAGAGGGTCCGAGAAACAGATGACAATCTATCAGGTAGAGAGATTCAGGCAGTGCCCTCTGGGGAGCCCGGCTGTGGTCCGTCCTGGCATCCGTGGCATCCTGGCACCTGAGGGGGTGGCGGGGAGTCCTCTTCCCCCCGGCTGGGCTCAGGGAGCCTCCAGGTCCCTGGGAGGCTCAGGCATGGCCACCCTCTGCTCTGTTTGCAGCTCTCCATTCATGAAACTGAAGACCCCAATGACAACCGGTACCTGCTAGTGATGAAGGGCGCCCCCGAGCGCATCCTGGACCGCTGCTCCACCATTCTGCTACACGGCAAGGAGCAGCCGCTGGATGAAGAGATGAAGGAGGCTTTCCAGAATGCCTACCTCGAGCTCGGCGGCCTGGGCGAGCGTGTGCTTGGTGGGCACCAGGGGTGGGGCCAAGTTGGGGCAGGGGCCGGAGGGTAAAGAGGGATGTGGTGCTGCCCAGAGCCTGGCTCAGAATAGGATCTTTCAGAATGCACCGTGATTGACTGAATGAATGACAGGGGAAGCCATCTTTCGGAAATGAGTGTGGACTGACTCTGGCCAGCTGGGGAGTTTGATTGCTGCCACGCGGGAGCTGTGGGCAGGAGGCAGGGGGGACTGAGGCTGGAGCCCCTCTTCCTTTCTCCCCACACCAGGTTTCTGCCACTACTACCTGCCCGAGGAGCAATTCCCCAAGGGCTTTGCCTTCGACTGTGACGACGTGAACTTCACCACCGACAACCTCTGCTTCGTGGGCCTCATGTCCATGATCGACCCTCCCCGAGCGGCTGTCCCCGACGCGGTGGGCAAGTGCCGCAGTGCAGGCATCAAGGTGTGGCCCGGGGGGCATCGGGGGAGGCAGGACCAGGGCTCCAGGGGCCAGCAGTGAGGCTGGACCATTTGCACACAATGCCCGCAGGTCATCATGGTCACCGGGGATCACCCCATCACGGCCAAGGCCATTGCCAAGGGCGTGGGCATCATCTCCGAGGGCAACGAGACTGTGGAGGACATCGCTGCCCGGCTCAACATTCCCGTCAGCCAGGTCAACCCCCGGTGAGCCCCGCCCAGCCCGACTCAGGTCCCTCTGGGACAGTGGGTCCCATTCCTCCAGGGTCTCCTCTGTTGACTCAGCATCTGGGCCCCATTCCTCTTCTGTCTTAATGATGGGGAGCCTGGTATTCCAGCTTCATGAGGCTGGCAAGGGGTGGGCTCACATCCCAGCTTGGCCACACGTGAGCTGTGTGACCTTGAGTGAGTCATTTAGCCTCTCTGAGCCCCGGTTTCCTCCTCTCTAAAATGGGCTGCTAGTAATTCCCATCTGGGAGGATTCTATGATGTCTCTCATTGCTGTGTCCATCAGTTTCTTCCTGCCTGTCTTTTACGTCGTTGTCTCTCTCATCTCTGTTCTGACTCCCTCAGCTTTCCCATCCTCATGTCTCTCTCTGTGTCTGTTTCCATTTCCTGCTTGTCTGCATATCTCTGTTCCTCTGAGTCCAGGGTCCCAAAGTTCTTCCTGAGGTCTGCCCTCCATCCCTCCTGCAGCCCCTCTGCCCCCATTTCCCTTCATCTCTGATCCCCCCACCCCACCCCTGCAAAGCCCTTTGTCCCTCTCTCAGAGCCTGGTCCGTCTCCCCCTGTCTGTGGGTCTGTCTGCCTGTCCTGACCACTCTCTGCTCTCCCCAGGGACGCCAAGGCCTGCGTGATCCACGGCACTGACCTCAAGGACTTCACCTCCGAACAAATCGATGAGATCCTGCAGAACCACACCGAGATCGTCTTCGCCCGCACCTCCCCCCAGCAGAAGCTCATTATTGTGGAGGGTTGTCAGAGACAGGTGGGCTGGGGCTGGGGTCCCTCGGGGGAAAGGGGCTGGGGGCCAGGACTCTGGGGTCCATGATGAGAAGACGGTTAGTGCCAGGCCTCCAGGCACTGTGCTCACCCTCTCTCCCTCCAGGGAGCCATCGTGGCTGTGACCGGGGATGGCGTGAACGACTCCCCCGCCCTGAAGAAGGCCGACATCGGGGTGGCCATGGGCATCGCCGGCTCTGACGTCTCCAAACAGGCAGCTGACATGATTCTTCTGGACGACAACTTTGCCTCCATTGTCACGGGTGTGGAGGAGGGTGAGTGAGTCGGCCCAGGTGGCCCTGGAGACTGGGGTCCCTGCGTGAAGCCCAAGAAGGGCGAGGGGAACAGGCCAGGGCTGCAGCGGGTGCACGATGGGGAGATGGCGGAATCCTACCAGGCCCCCAGTACAGCCTGAGCTTGTCCTTTTCAATTTTCTTCCCCCCACAGTGTCGGGGGCTCCCTGGGGGCAGGACTGAGCTGATACACTTCAGGGTCCCCGTGTTGCCCAGCGAGGACCCAGTCTGTTGGGCAAGGCAGAGGTGGAAGTATTTAAAAGATACTCAGAAGTACAACCTCAGGGAGGCAGAGGGTCAAGCAGAGGGGCCCTGAGGAGGCCTCTCCCCCAGCCTGCATTCGGGGGCCAAGGAAGCTTCCCCGAATGGGCAGGAGTCACTGTGCCAAGTCCCCAGGGCCATTGGGAATTTTCACAGAGAAATGCCAGCGAAGGGAGTTGCAGGCAGAGGCACGGCCATGTGGGGGCGCTGGCGGGTGAGGCTGGGCCGCCAAGAGCCCAGACCTCAGGGTCCCCTGGGCACCACTTCCTGACGGGCCTGGATGCGGCCGCAGATGGGGCTTGTTCATGTTCGATTTTATTCTGATCATCCAAGTAATTCATGATAATTACAGAAAATGCAAAAAAGCATTAAGAAGCACATTGGCATCGCCCACAACCTCACCATCCAGAAATATTCACGGTTCACACTGTGGTTGCATTTTCTCCCAGTCTCTCTCTTACATTTCAAATGACCCAGTGTGAAAAATAACTCGTGATGAGGGAGAATTCAAACAGTAGAGCTGAGCCTACAGCCTCAGGTTAAATGCCCTGAGCCCTTGTCTCCTATGGCCCAGAGGACACATGGTTAACCCTTTCTCACCGCCCTCCAAAACATGTTACACGCATGTGCAGAGCACACACTTACGGATGCTCTAGTTCACACCTCCCAGACATTTCTTGGGCTCCTACCTTGTGCATCACGCCAGGGGCTGGGGAATCAGCTATGAGCAAAGCAGACATGGTCCCTGCCCTCCAGGAACTGGGGGGCCTTCCCCAAGTTAACAAATTATAACATAACAAATGAAATTACAGGGACTTGCCTGGAAGTCCAGTAGTTAAGACTGTGCTTCCAATGCAGGAGGCACGGGTTCTATTCCTGGTCAGAGAGCTACCATCCCACATTTCATGCAGCAACAGCCAAAACAAAAATAAAACAAAAAACTAATTACTTATGGTGACAAGTGCTAAGAAGAAAACCAGCAGGGTGCTATGATAGATGATAACAGGAGTCCTACCTTAAAAAAATTTTTTTTTGGCTGCACTGCATGGAGTTGGGGATCCTAGTTCCCCAACCAGGGATTGAACTCGCACCTCCTGCATTGGAACCACAGAGTCCTAACCACTGGACCTCCAGGGAAGCCCCAGCAGGGGTCCTACCTAGATAAGGAGGGGCAAGGAAGGCCTCTCTGAAGTAAAAGAAGCAGCACAGTTTAACCTTCAGTAGGGGGAAGTCCGGACACACCCACAAGCAGAGCAAGTGGCACAGCAAACCCCGTCACATCGCCCGGCTCAGTACACACACTGGGCTATGCTGAAGTACACTTAAATCATCACCCATAAGTACTTAGGGTGAGACCCCGGTAGTTTGTGGAGAGCCACACCTTGAGGGGACAGGCAACAGCAGGTGTGAGCAACTAGGTGCCTTATTTTTTACACAAAGGGGATCATACCATCTATGCCACCCCCCGCAGAACAGGCTGCCTGTCTGTCCCTTTTTAAAAATAAGTATGGCAATTCCCTTTTTTTTTTTTTTGCTGTGCCATTTGGCTTGTGGAATCTTAGTTCTCTGACCAGGGATCAAACTTACGCCCCTGCAGTGGAAGCAGGGAGTCTTAACCAACAGGCCACCAGGGAAGTCCCTCTTTTTTGGCTATTATAATGCTATGGTGGGGCTTTCCTGATAAAGATAAAGTTGGTAAAGAATCCACCTGCAATGCAGGAGACCCTGGTTTGAGTCCTGGGTTGGGAGGATCCGCTGGAGAAGGGATAGGCTACCCACTCCAGTATTCTTGTGCTTCCCTTGTGGCTCAGCTAGTAAAGAATCCTCCTGCAATGCAGGAGACTTGGGTTCGATCTCTGGGTTGGGAAGATCTCCTGGAAAAGAGAGAGGCTACCCACTCCAGTATTCTGCCTGGAAAATTCCAGGAACTATGTAGTCCATGAGGTCACAAAGAGTCGGACACAACTGAGCGACTTTGATTTTCAATGCTATGATGAACATTCTTGTACTTGCTTTTTGGTGGACATAAACACTCATCCTATAAACCTATGATGAGGATTGCTGGGTCAATAAGGCAGGGATGCTTAACTTTAACAAAAAATTCTGGGCACTCCCTGGCAGTCTAGTGGTTAAGATTGCACTTTCACTGCTGGGGGCACAGGTTCAATCGCTGGTCGGGGCAACTAAGATCCCGCAAGCCATGCTGCATGGCCAAAAAAGGGGAAAAGAAAAAAGAAAAACTGCTACGCAGTCTTCCTAAATGGTTGTATTTTGAGAATGTTTGAACAGAGGCAACCTGATTGGATGTCTGAATGGAAAGGCGGGTGGTGAGGGGATGGATTAGGAAGGACGCCTGGACTGGGTAGGGAAGGGGCAGCGGGACTAGGGTGCCCTGGCGTGGGTGCTGAGGTCTGAGCCCACCCTGCCAACAGGCCGCCTGATCTTCGACAACCTGAAGAAATCCATTGCCTACACCCTGACCAGCAACATCCCGGAGATCACACCCTTCCTGCTGTTCATCATGGCCAACATCCCACTGCCTCTGGGCACCATCACCATCCTCTGCATCGACCTGGGCACCGACATGGTGAGCCCCAGCCACCCCCAGGCTCTGGGAGGGCAGGGTCCCCCAACACCACCCCGATTCACGTGCTTCTCCTGCCCAGGTCCCTGCCATCTCATTGGCGTACGAGGCTGCCGAGAGTGACATCATGAAGAGACAGCCCAGGAACCCACGCACTGACAAGCTGGTCAATGAGAGACTCATCAGCATGGCCTACGGACAGATCGGTGAGGACCTGGGGCCCCCGCCTGGCTTACGGCTGAATGCCCAGCGCCTGGCCCACCCTGGGCACTCGGGAACCTCGTGTTGAATGAGTGGAGTGAAAAGCAGGACATGCTGCCATAGGTCTAGTCGTGGCAGTCCAAACGTGGGCTGGAGAAGAATTTCCAGACACAGAGCATTTCAGAAAGGAGTGAGTGTATTAAGAGCAAGGAGCAGAGATAATGAAGATCCTGCAAATGTAGTGGGTGGGGGAGAGTCAATGCTTTTTATGGGTTAGCAGCCAGTTTTTTAGCCTCATGATGAAGAAAACTCCTGCTAGAAGGGTGGCATTAAGTGACCGGTTAGGGTGCTAGAGGGTGAGTACCGGGGTGGGCATTTTTACCTAATATGGGGTCAGGAAGCTGGCCAGGAAGGATCGCAGTGTGGGCGGGGTTGGCAACAGTTACAATGGGGTTCAGTCAGTTCCAGAGGTGACCTTGATTCTGGGCTCCCTTTCTGTGGCCTGGATGCCAGGTCTCATGCCTGTGACCTTGGTGTGGGACTCCACAAGTTTGGAAGGAGTGACTTAGAGATGAGGGGTGGAGGAAAGGCCTCCCCGGGGTGCGTGTGGGATACTGAGTGGCCCAGGAGGGCCACGCCACTGCTCCACCACCCACCATGCTGGGAAGGACCAGTCAGCCTGTGAGCCCTCTGAGGGCAGGGGCGAGCCCCACCCGTTCCTGCCTCCTCCTCCGTCTGCTGCTGGAGGGGAGAGTGCAGAGCTTTACAGGTGTCCCAGCAGAGGCCTGGTGGTGGTGGTCAGAGGCCTGGGAAAGTCATTCCTGCATGGTGGTCCTCAGGGACTTCCTGATGTCCATGTGGCCCGGGTCAAGTGGGAGGGACTCCAGGTTCTCCATCTCTGGGGAGCCCCCTCCCCGAGTCTGCTGCTCCAGAGAGCCCATTCCAGATGCTCACCACCAGGTGGCGCCCTCAGGTCGTCCTCTGGGAGCCCAGCCAGGAGGATGCTAAGGCAGAGCACCGAGTCTCAAGGGGCCCCAGAGGTGCCCTGGGCTGGCTGCCCGCCCCACCTCAGCCTCTCCTCATCTCCCTACTCTCCTCCCCCAGGAATGATCCAGGCTCTTGGTGGCTTCTTCTCCTACTTTGTGATCCTGGCAGAAAATGGCTTCTTGCCTGGCAACTTGGTGGGCATCCGGCTGAACTGGGATGACCGCACGGTTAACGACCTGGAGGACAGTTATGGACAGCAGTGGGTGCGTAGGGGTGGGTTCCACAGTGTGGCCGTGGGCCTCCCAGGAGGGGTCTCTGCCCACAGCATCCTGGGCCACGGTGAGCTGTCCTATCCATGCGGGTGGCTTGCTGTGATGGCCCCTCTGCCCTGGGAGTCATCAAGACCCTCCGGACACAAGGGGTCTCTTGGCACTCTTGCCCCACCCCATCGTGGTCCTGTCCACTGGCCAGGCTCTCTGCCCTGCCAGGCAGGAAGCCTTTGTGACCCCCTTCCCAGTCTGTCTTCCCTTCACAGCACAGCCAGTGTCCCCCGAGGAGGCCCCCAGGTTCTCCGGTCCACAACTAAGGTCACCAGCATGCTCTATCCTTCCTTGTCCATTTCCTGACTCTTCCTGAGGGGCTCTGAGCTACAGAGGGCAGACATGTCCTCCCAGGGGACCCCATCTGGACAGAGTCCCCGCTTTGCCCTGGGGACCTACGCAGGAGTGCACACAAGGAGCATGTGGGCAAGGAGAGGGGGCTGGGGCTGCGGCCACACTGACCACTGGCTGACACGTGCATCGTCACCCTCGCAGACCTATGAGCAGAGGAAGGTGGTGGAGTTCACGTGCCACACGGCTTTCTTCGTGAGCATAGTGGTCGTGCAGTGGGCTGACCTGATCATCTGCAAGACCCGGAGGAACTCTGTCTTCCAGCAGGGCATGAAGTGAGGGTCGTGGTCGCTGTGGCTGCTTTCCGTCCCGCCCCACGTCTGTCTGTTCTGGTTTTGCCTCTGAGTTGATTTTCTCTCCAGTGGTCACATCTGTCTTGGATTCCCTGTCTGCCTGTGTGTGTGTGTGTACGCGCGCGCGCGCGCGTGTGTGTGTGTGTGTGTGCACGCGCGTGTGTGCGTGCGTGCGCGCGCGCTGCTGGGATGTTCCTGCGTCCCTCTCCAGATCTGTCTTATCTTTTTATACCCCGGCCTGTCTGTGTGTCTCTGTCTTCATATTTCACCGTCGCCATCTGCCTGGACCCATCTGTGCCTCGCTGCCTCTTTCTGTTTCCATCCCTCTGTGTCTCCTTGTCTGTCTCTCTCCGTTTGCCCCGGGGGAGTGCCTCTGTGTCTATGGGGTGGGGATGCCGGGTGGGCTTCTCTGGGTCCAGCCCTGACTGTGCCTGCAGGAACAAGATCCTGATCTTTGGCTTGTTTGAGGAGACGGCCCTGGCGGCCTTCCTGTCCTACTGCCCAGGCATGGATGTGGCCCTTCGCATGTACCCTCTCAAGTGAGTGCCTTTCCCCCTTCCAGGTACCACCTGCTCCAGGGCCCTCCCAGGAGCCTTTGCAGTGGAACACCGTCATGGGTGGGGGGTGGGGTGGGGCTCTGTAGACCCCGGCCCAGAGCCATGTCCAGGGCACCCGTCACCTTGGGCACGAAGGATCAGGGGGCAGTGCGCTGGGCGTGGCCCCTCTTTTCCTCCGTGTTGCCCGGTGGCGCTGACTCGCTCCTCCTCTCGCTTCTCCGCAGGCCCAGCTGGTGGTTCTGTGCCTTCCCCTACAGTTTCCTCATCTTCGTCTACGACGAAATCCGCAAACTCATCCTGCGCAGGAACCCCGGGGGTGAGGGGCTAACGGGGGTAAAGGTGGGAGGCTGGGGGGAATGGGACCGGGCAGCTGGAGGGGGAGGCTGGAGAGCGCCGCCTGGTGACGATGCTAACCTCACTGTCTTCCCCCTCCTCCCGCCCCTCCCATACCCCCTCCTCCCTTCCGCGCTGTCTCTCCATCCCCTTGGCACCTCTTCCCTCTCCCCTTCTCTCCGGGCCTCCTCCTCTCTGTGTCTGTCCCCGTGTCTCTGCCCCTTTGGACTTCTTTCTGTGTCGCTGCCTCTCTGTCTCTGCTTGTGCGTCTCTCCGTGCCGGTCTCTCCCGTCTCTGTCTCTTTCCTCCTTTGTCTCTCCAGGTTGGGTGGAGAAGGAAACCTACTACTGACCTCAGCCCCACCACGTCTCGCGTCTCTTTCCTGCCCCCGCGAGCCCAGGACCGCCCACTCCAGTGCCCCTCATTTTGTATTCTGGGGGGAGGGGCCCTTTCTCCCCGTGGCCCCGCCCCCTCAAGTGATCTCCCGCCTCCCTCCCCCACGCCCCGTCCCTTGGCTGGCTTCTCTCCCCGCCCCCACCCCCGCCCCCTGCCTCTCTCCCCTCCCTCTCTTTTGTGTGTGTCTGTTCCTCTCCTCCTCACCCCTGCCTCCCAGACCCCTCCCTGGACTCTTTTTTACTCCTCGTCGCCCCCTGGCTGATGCCGTCTCTGGTTCTGGACAATTATCAAATATATCAGTGGGGAGAGAGAAGCCGTGTGTGTCGTGCTTTGCTTTGTTGAGGGGGTTCAGTGCAGGGGGGATGTGGGCGGGACAGCGTTCCCCGTGCTGGCACCCATGACTGGGTGATTCACAGAAGCCCAGAAATTTAGCCTGGCATGAACGTGGGAGTCATGGAATTTCAAAGTCATCAAATCACAGAGTTTTAGACCCAACAAGGATTAGTATAAGAACACTGTGAATTCGCCAGGTGATGGGATCCTGGGATCAGAACACGGGAGAGGGGGTCAGACTCTGGATCCTCTCATATTGGAGAAGACCCTGGGGGGCCATGATGATACAATGGTTCACTGAGCTCCCACTCTGTGCTCCGCCCTCTTCTAAACATTCTACCTGTATTAGTTCACTTAATCCTCACAAGGCACAGAGAGGGAAAGTAACCTGCTCGAGGTCACACAGCTGCGAGGGGACAAATCTGGATAACCTAGGATGTCCAAGCTGTAAGTCACCATGTTCTTCTCTTGTTGAGATAAGCTTCCATCTGTGACTTGCACAGATCTCAAACGCATAGCTCAATGGTTTAAATAATTATATCCACATAGCCACCATCCATACTGAGCTGTAGAACATTTACATCTACCCAGAAAGTCCCTTCATTGCCCCTTCCCAGTCAGCAGCCCCTCCACAGGCAACCATTGATCTGCTTTCTGTTACCACCTTTTGGTTGTGCCTGTTCTTGGACTCTGTAGAATGAAATCTTCTGGTGTGCTGCTGTCGCAGGTCCTTCTTATCCTCAACATCAGGTCTATGAGGGTCATCCATGGTGTCTCAGGTATTGGTAGCCAACACTTTTTCATCGCAGGGTTTCCCACTGTGTGACTGTTATGCTATTTGTCAACCCACTCTCCTGTTGATGGAGTTGTTGTTTCCCTTTTGGGAGCCTCTAGGAACATTCTAGTAACATCCTCTGATGACACATGTGGGCATCTCTGTTGGGCACATGCCTAGAAATGGAATTGCTGATTGGGGATAGACTGTGTTTACCTTTCATAGAAATAGCCAGGCCCTTTCCAAAGCTCTTGTGTCATTGGCATTGCCACAATGTATCACATTTCCAGTTGCTCCACATCCTTGTCAACACTTGCTATTGTCAGTCTTTTGAATTTTAGCCCTTCTGGTTGGGCAGCCTTACCACTTCCCTTGAGGCAGCCTTTCTAACAGAGATGGCAGTGAGAGGAAGGCCTGGGGCTGGTCCTTGGCCTACCTGCCTCCCAGCTCAAATGTCTGGGATGCTGAGAGTCCACATGAGTGTGAGTGTGTGCACGTGCCCACCACACAAGACAGTGCTGAGGAAGAGTGCCTTAATCTGCAGGGGACAGTCTGAGGGCAGGGGTCATGATGCCAGACACCGCCTGTGGTGCCCAGGGCAGAGCCTGGTCCTGGTAAGTGTTATGAGCCCGGACCTCCCCTAGGGAGGCCAGAGAACCTACTTTATTCACCGGATACAGGGAAAGGAATACTCCCATAGACAGGTGGGCAATCTGAGGTCTAGAGAGGGCAGGGACTTCCTTGAGGTCACACAGCAGATACATAACCCAGGTTTCCAATTGTCTATCTTCCTATCCTCCCAGCTCCATTTCTTCCAGGGATCCAAGAGGCAGGAAGGTGGCCTCAGGCTGGAGGGACCCCCTTATCTCCAGCCATCCCCCTAATTCATGGCTCGCTTGCCATAGGCCCCTTTTCCCTGGTCTCCCCTCACCCCCCTGTCTCAGGAATCTTCCTATCTCTCACAGTATCTCCGCCTTAGGGCTTCCTCCCACAATCCCTGTTTCAAGGGGCTCCTCCCTCCCATTGCCCTTATGTCAAGTCCCACCCTGCCGCACTCAGAGGGTCCCTCCCCATAATGTCCTTGCCTCTCGACCCCACCGTCCGCAGCCCATGCTTTTTGACACCTCCAGGCCTTTGCTTATTATGTCCTCTGCTCAGAGCAAGTACTCACAGGAACACAAACATGAGTTATGAGTGAAATGACTTTTATTTGTGTTGTATGAGGAAGCCCCAGAGCTCTCATAATAAAAGTCAAATCCCATTTCCCCAAAGTTGGCCCTGGAAGAAGGCAGCTGGGTCTCTGCCTCCTACCGTCTGCTCTTCAAGACTCATGTTTTGCTTGGGGGCTCTTCCAGTTACCTCCACTGCTCCCATTACTTTGAAATTAGGTGGCTGCTCCCCTATTAATGCTTTGGACTAACTGTGGACTCACAGGAAACCTCCTACCCCAATTTCCTGAAGCCCAGCTCGGCCCAAGTGGGAAACCTGAACAAGCTTCTACTAAAAGCCTGGGGCTGTCAAAGAGGAAAAGTGAAAATGTCATTTGCTCACTCGACCCCATGGACTGTAGCCTGTAAGGATCCTCTGTCCATGGAATTCTCCAGGCAAGAAAACTAGAGTGGGTAGCCATTCCCATCTCCAGGAGATCTTCCCGACCCAGGGATCAAACCTGGGTCTCCTGCATTGCAGGCAGATTCTTTACCGTCTGAGCCACCAAATATTTCATTGGGTGTTCTCCTTTAGCCGCACCCAGCCTCGGAAAATGAGGTTCTCAGTCTGTGTAAGAAGAAGTTTCGGCTTCCCGAAACTTCTATACACTTCTTGAGGCCATTCTGGTGCACCTGCTTAGAATGCCGGCTGGTTTTCTACAACTCACCCTGCGGCAGGGGAGAAGACTGAGAGAGCTAAGATTCTGGGAACCAGGGGAAAGAAAGGCCCATGTCTCAGACACCAGCCACTCTTTGGGACATCCAAGGGGCCAATGAGAAGGCTGGGACTTCCCTGGTGATATAGTGCTTAAGAATCCACCTTGCAATGCAGGGGACCTGGGTTCGATCCCTGGTCTGGGAACCAAGGTCCCACATGCCACAAACCAACTAAGCACCATGTGTTGTAACTAAGACTTGATGTAGCCAAAAATAAACAAAAAAAAATTTTTTTTAATTTTTTGAGAAGGCTGAACTCTAGAAATAATTATAACAGCCATGATAATGTAGTGGCAATGGACTACTGTTTATCAAAGTTATGGAATATCAAGACTCTTTCAAGCACTTTACATGGATCATTCAACCCAATCTCAATCCCATGAGTGTGGTACTCCCAGGATCTTCACTGTCCAGATGAAGACACTGAGGTTCAGGGAGGTGATGAGCTCAACACAGCTTGAAGTTTGACCTCTGACCCCAGAATCCCAGCTCTTAGTTATGACATCTACATCTTTAAAAAATTCTCACCCCTTCGATAAAACTGGACAAAAAAATGATAAATGAAAAAATAAAATCTCAACCTTTCCCTCCACTTCCCTTCACCCTAACCAAGGTCCCTAATCCTAACCCATTCATCCTTGGGAGCCCAAGGGTGGGGCTGGAGCTTTGCTCCCCACCTTAGACACCCCCTCCAGCAACCATGGCCCCATCACTAGCCTGTTAAAGAAGGAAGGAATAGACTCCCACGAATTCTTTACAGTCTCGCTTTTCAAAATGTGGGCCATGGACCAGAAGCATCAACATCACCTAGAAAATTGTTAGAAACGCAGATGAAGGGTCTCGCCCTAGATCTGCTGAATCAGAACATCTGAGTGTTTTATCAAGTGTTTTTTTTATACCTCCTAGAGACAGAACGACAGCTCTACACGGTCCCAATTGTAGCCTGCACGGGGGAGTACACAGCGTCTTCTTGCCTTTAGAGCTTGCCTAACGCCCTGACTCCTGACAACTCACCTTCCCCGACTCCACGCGTCCTAATCCGGAAACTACAATTCCCACAATGCCAAGAGGGGCTCTGGGTTATTTTACACGACTACAACTCCCAAAGTGCTTCGCGAGTCATGCCACCATCATGGTGCCCATTCACCCCGGCACCATCAGGACTACAACTCCCACAATGCTCGGCAGCAGAACTACAGTTCCCCAGCGGCTCCAGAACGGCTACACGTCCGCTATAGCTCTGCTGGGTGAGGCCGGGCTCGGGCGGGGCCCGCGGGGTCTGCAGAGCCCTGGGCTCCTCAGTTCTTTCCCAGACAACATAGACATGGCGGTCGAGAAGGACCAGCAGAAGGATGCCGAGGCGGAAGGACTGAGCGCCGCGTGAGCAACCGAGACCCGGGAGTCCTGGTCCCCCGACCCCTTCCCCCTGGGGGTCCTAGGAATCCTGGCCTCTAGACCTAAGAGCTTGGGCCTCTGTTGTCCTCTTCGGGGAGTCTGGGCCCTCAGCCCCTTTCTCCCCTGAGATCCAGGAGCCTGGGACCATTATCCACCCCAGAACCCCGGAGTCCGGCCCCCCTCGGTCCTCTTCTTGCTGGAGGGTCCGGACTCCATCCCGGTCGGTCGATCGCTGACGTGACCCCTCACCCATCAGGACCCTGCTGCCGAAACTGATTCCATCTGGCGCGGGCCGCGAGTGGCTGGAGCGGCGCCGTGCGACCATCCGGTCCTGGGGCTCCTTCGTGGACCAGCGGCGCTTCTCGCGGCCCCGCAACCTGGGCGAGCTGTGCCAGCGCCTCGTACGCAACGTGGAGTACTACCAGAGCAACTATGTGTTCGTGTTTCTGGGCCTCATCCTGTACTGTGTGTGAGTGCCTCTTCGGCCAGTCCGCGCCCCCGTCCCCACCCCCACCAGGCTGCGTGGCCCGCGCTGGCCTACCCCGCCCTCAGCATCCGGCCGCACCTCTCACTGCCCGGGCCCCATTCCCATGGGTTAGTTCTGCCGGAAGTTTTCACCGAAGGGCCAGGTCCCTAGTCCCCCCATCAACCTGGCCAGGATTCAGTGTGACCAAATGTGACTCCCAAGCAGATCGCTTGCCATCCGCCGATGGGAAGGTCAGGGCCTCCTTGTCTGGCCTAGCCCCAGCTCCCTGACGCATGGCTCCCTGCCCCTTCCAGGGCGACGTCTCCCATGCTGCTGGTGGCTCTGGCTGTCTTCTTTGGCGCCTGCTACATCCTCTATCTGCGCACGTTGCAGTCCAAGTTTGTGCTGTTCGGTGAGAAATCCCTTGCCCAGACTGTTCACATCCTGGTCTCTTGGAACGCAAACTTTGACATCAAACCCAAGTCCTTTTGAACCCACGTCTGCCCAAGCCTCTGTCTACACTAGATTTCCCCAAACTCGGTCCCTTAAAGTCTCAGACACACGTGATGCTCCCACCCACTCACAGCCCCCGCAAGTTGCTATCCCCCAAGTCCAGAAGATACCCCAGAACCCACCTCCTCCTGACTCCTTAAACCTATTCTTTCCCTCTCCCTCCTGCCTGACCTCCTGCCAAAAACGTCAGCTGCACGTACCCACATCGGCCACCAGGTGGCGACTTCTCACTGGCCTATATCCGTGCTCCCCCTTTCCTGCTTCCTGGGGTGGAAGTGGAAATCTTGGGATTTCTCAGAGAGGGAAGCTGAGCTCTGTGGCTCACGTGGTCCCAGACTGACACCGGAAACACCACTGAGAAGAAAGACAGGCCTGAGGACTTCCCTGGTGGTTCAGTGGTTAAGACCATGCTTCCAACGCAGGGGGCATGGGTTCCATCCCCCATCAGGGAACTAAGTCACACATTATGTAAGGTGCTGGCAGAAGATTTAAAAATAAAACAGAGGGCCCTGAGTTCCCAGCTAGGGGATGCTCAAGGGCTTTGGACTGGGGATAAGGGGGAATTGGGCTCAGATGAACAGGTAGACCTAAGACAGAATGCTTCAGAAGCCTGCCGGTCCTATACATGACAAAGGTGGGCTGGGTGGAGGGCGCATCGGGCTAGCCCAGGGTATGGAGGGAGCGCTTGGAGTATAGACACGACTTGGCTTCAGCCACTGCTGCCACCAGTACCTGCAGTTCCGACCTTCCAATCCACCACGAGAAGCCAGACATCTGTACAGCTGCCCCTTGGTGTCCATAGGGGATTGTTCCAGGAGCCCGCATGGATGGCAAAGTCCACCGATGCTCAAGTCCTTTATGAAAAATGATGTAGTACAATGATCCACGGGTTTCCATCCGTGGATGCAGAGGGCCGGCCTATTGTTACATGAAATTATCCAGTTTTTCCAGCAGCCACAAACCAAATTCTGATGGAATAATGTGCAGACTCAAAAGACACATCCCCAGGTCAGATTTGGCTCTTAGGCTGCCAGTTGAAGGTTCCAGATCTGCGCGAGTGCAGGTTGGAGCAGGAGAACTAGTCAGGAGAGGGAGGCTGGGAGCTTCCTAGCAGAAGTGGGGTTGAAGGGCAGAGGGCAGGGGGCTGAGGAAGGCACTCTGTGTTCCCACGGTCAGTGGGTGGGGCCAAGGGCTGGAGGGCCTTGGCACAAGTTTAGATTAGACCCTGAGGCTCCCAGGGCTTGTGAGTTTTGGGGGAGCATCAGGGGTTACTCTGGGAGGAGGCACAATGCCCTCTGCCCCGCAGGCCGTGAGGTGAGCCCTGCCCATCAGTATGCTCTGGCTGGGGGCATCTCCTTTCCCTTCTTCTGGCTGGCTGGCGCAGGCTCCGCTGTCTTCTGGGTCCTGGGTGAGTACAGGGTCTGGGCAGCACTGTGGGCAGTGGGGGCCAGGTGAGGCCACCAGGCCCTGAACTGCCCATTTTCCTGCAGGAGCCACTCTCGTAGTCATCGGCTCCCACGCCGCCTTCCACCAGATAGAGGCTGTGGACGGGGAGGAGCTGCAGATGGAACCCGTGTGATGTGGCTTCGTGGGCCCACCAGCCTCCCGAGCTAGCTGCCCCTGTTCACCCGGTCCCACTCAGCTCTGCAGCTCTGGCCAAAGGCCCCCTTCCCACATCAAGACCAGGGAGGGACTCCACCTTTGGAAATAAAACTGTTACAGTTGTTCAGCAAATATTCTCCCTCTTCTGTGGGTCTGTGTCAGTGATGCTGGGCTCCTGCAGAGACCAAGAAGGTGGGGGTGGGCCATGGGTGGAGGTGGGGGTGGGGAATGGACAATAAGCAAGATAAATAGCAAATATGATAGGATGGTCAGTGGCAACAAGTTCTAAGGAGGAGAAAAGAGTATGTCAGGGCCCCTGAGATCACCCCCATGTTTCAGGATTTGCTAGGAGGACTCAGGACTCAGGCACCAGCCGTATTCATCTGGCACCAGCTGCAATTTATTATCATGAAAGGTTATGAAGCAAAATGTCGCATAGTCGTGTCCGACACTTTGTGACCCCATGAACTGTAGCCCACCAGGCTCCTCTGTCCATGGAATTCTCCAGACAAGATCACTGCAGTGGGTTGCCATGCGCTTCTCCAGGGAATCTTCCCGATAAAGGGATTGAACCCAGTTCTCCCGCATTGCAGGCACTGTCACCTATGAAGCAAAATCAGCAAAGGAAAAAGGCATGTGGGGCTAAGTCCAGAAGAAACCAGACACAAGCTTCCCAGAGCCCTCTCCCAGTGGGGCCACCAGGCTGGGTGCAGTCACGCAACAGTGAAATGCTGTCTGCAGAGTTCACCACAGACTCAGTACCCAGAAAGAAAGCAGGTCTTCAGCATAAACAACGTGGTTTCCACAGTGCAGACGCAAGAGCCATTCTTTCGGGGAGCAGCAAGAACCCTGCTGAAATCCAGGTTCCCAGAGGCAGACAAGGGCCACTGCACAAGCACGCCTCTCGAAGGGTGGCCAGCGCCATGTCAACTCCTCACAGAGAAAGTTCTGGAAATGAGTGATAGGTGAAAGAAGCTTCCCTGAGGTGATGTTCGGTGAAGACTTAAATTGAGTGAGGCAGACTTCCCTGGTGGTTCCAGTGATTAAGAATCTGCCTGCCAATCCAGGGAGCACAGGTTTGATCCCTACACCAGGAAGATTCCACATTGCGGGCCAGCTAAGCCCATGCGCCACAACTACTGAGCCCACGTACCTAGAGCCCCCACCCTGAAACAAGAGAAGCCCCCCGCCCCTGCCCCTGCACAGCAAGGAAGACCCAGTACAGCCAAACAATTTTAAAAAATTGAGTGAGGGAGGGAATTCCCCGGGTGGCCCGGTGGTTAGGACTCCATGCTCTCACTGCTAGGGACCAAGGGTCAATCCCTGGTCAGGGAATTAAGATCGCATAAGCCATGTGGTATGGAAAATAAATTTTTTTTTGAACAAAGACCTACTAGCTTTCACACTTAGATATTAATTGGTAGCTAATCAGCTTTAGTTTGTGAAGCGAGTGAAAGTCGCTCAGTCGTGTCCGACTCTTTGCGACCCCATGGACTATATAGGCCATGGAATTCTCCAGGCCAGAATACTGGAGTGGGTAGCCTTTCCCTTCTCCAGGAGGTCTTCCCAACCCAGGGATCCACCCCAGGTCTCCTGCATTGCAGGTGGGTTCTTTACCAACTGAGCTATCAGAGAAGCCCCGAAATAATCATAAAGTGAGAGCAGGAGCAGCCACAGACCCCTCCCTCCCAGAGGGAGAACGTTCTGGTGAGAGGAAAGAGTAGGTGAAATGCCGGGAGACAGCAGCGGGCCTGGCGGCAGGAACAGTGAGGAGGCCTGTATGGCTGGAGCAGACGGGGAGGGCGGGTGGGTGAACTGACCCCCCTTTGGCGGGGAAGAGGCGTTGGTTCTCCTGAGTGAGGTGAGAGAGGCACCCTCGGCTCTTCGCTGTGGCGTGAAGGCCGCTGTGTGGTACAACCACCGACTAAACAGAAAGGCAGGCGGTAGGGAAAGCAGGTGGCAGGTGTGACGACAAGTGAGGTGGCAGATAGGGCCCGAAGAGCCACTTCAGAGGGGGCTCGCTGAGGAGGCGACGTTTCCGTGAGCTCGGAGGGACACAGAGCCGGCCACAGCAAGAGCCGCGGGCGAAGTGACCTAGCAGGGGCACGGTGCCCCACACGGCCAGTTGAGGCTGGCCTCCCCACCCTCCGGTCTCATCAAAACCCACTAGTTCACTGTTCTTTTCAGTAGGTGTTTATTGAGGGCTCACTGAGCGTCCAGTATTGTTCTGGAATTCTGTCACATATGGTGGCCATCAGCCACGTATGGCGGGTTTCCCCGGTGGCTCAGACGGTAAGGAGTCTGCCCACAGTGCGGGAGACCTGGGTTCCATTCCTGGGTCGGGAAGATCCCCTGGAGAAGGAAATGGCAACCACTCCAGTATCCTTGCCTGGGAAATCCCATGGACGGAGGAGCCTGGCGGACTATAGTCCATGGGGCTGCAAGAGAGTCGGACACGACTGAGCGACTTCATAGCCATATATGGCTACTAGCTACTTGAAACATGGCTGATCCGGATTGAGACGCGCTGTACGTATAAAATACACACCAGATTTCAAAGACTTAGTAGGAAAAGAGTGTAAAATATCTCATTAATAATTTTTATATTGGTTATGTGCTGGAAGGATAATCTATCAGATGTTGTTGTTTAGTCACTAAATCATGTCCAACTCTTGCGATCCCTATGGACTGTGGCCCACCAGGCTCTTCTATCTATGGGATTCTCCAGGTAAGAATACTAGAGTGAGTTGCCATTTCCTTCTCCAGGGGATCTTCCCAACCCAGGATTCGAACTGGAGTCTCCTGCACTACAGGCGGATCCTTTACCACTAAGCCACCTGGGAAGCTGATGGATATGTTGGCTATCTGTTGGATATGCTAGGGTTGGATATGTTAGGGTAAATTAGTATTTTCACTTTTTTCTTTACTTTTTAAAATGTGAGGGAATTCCCTGGTGGTCCAGTGGTTAGGACTTGGCACTCTCACTGCGGAGGCTGGGGTTTGATCCCTGGTCAAGGAACTAAGATCCCCCATACCACACAGACAGCATGGCCAAAATATATATATATATATGATTAGGTAAATAATGCAACATTACATCTGTAGCTCCTATCCTGTTTCTACTAGACATGCTGGCTTAAATGCTGAAGAAACAACAGCACCACAGTTGAGGCCCTGCCTTCTTGGGACTCATATTCATGAACCAAACAACCAACCATTAGGAAGCTCTCAGACAGCCAAGACTATGAAACAGGAGACTGGATGTGACTAGAGGGTAATTGTGGAAGGCAGGGCTCGATTAGAGTGGAGGGGCAGGGACTTGCTGGGCAATGAGGAGGAGCTTGCCCTTCAGAGGTCTGGGGAAAAGAGTATTCTGGCCAGAGGGAATTACAAGTGCAAAGGCCCTGAGGTAGGACTTGCTCCATGACGAGGCACGGCTGTGGCTGGGGAGAGGGGAGAGACAAAGGAGATGACGGTGGGGAGGATGGCAGGGGCCGGATCAGGCAGGACCTGGGAGCCAAGCGGACGTTTTGAACTATAGCTTAAGGCAATGTGAAACTATGGAAGGCTCTTGAGCAAGGGAGGGAGAAGGTCAGGTATGAATGTCAGGAATATCCCCAAGCGACTTCCCTTGGAGGTCTAGTGGTTAAGACTCTATGCTTCCTCTGCAGGGGGCACAGGTTCGATCCCTAGTTGGGAACTAAGATCCCACAAGCCACGCTGTGTGGCAAAACAAAACAAAACAAAACAAAACTATCATTTGGGGTCCTGAGGTTGAGCTAAGCTGGGGAAGATGAGGCAGGGACTGTGAAATGGAAAGGACAGACAGGAAAAGCAGATTCAGGAAGATGAAGGTGGGGACTTGGTGACTGGCCTGTGTGGGAGGGAGCAGGCAAGGGGAACCCCCAGGCTTTCGGCAAAATGGGGAGACCCGGGGGCTTGTGTGTCCGGGTTCACGGTGTTCCCGGTCACCGGGGGCGCAGTTCCAGTGGTTGCCGCTAGAGGGCGGAAAAGCGCTTCGTCCAGCCCTTCTCCCCGGAGGGCGCCAGGGACGGGCTTGTTCTGGCAGAGGAGACCTGGAGTGTCTTCGGCTGCGGGTTAGGCTCCTGGGTCTAATCAGAGGCCAAGTTCCCAACTTGAGGATGGCTGCAGGTGTTCAGTTTTTTAATCCAGATGCCAGTATTCGCAGGGGAGACTGCCATCAGGGTGGGTGATCACTCTGCCCAGTTTCCGTTGCTGGGCCTGGAGTGAATGTGGTCAGACTGCCTTGCTTAAAGGTGACTGAGGCCCGAGACTGCCTCGCTTGAAGGAGACTGAGGCCCGAGGCCCGAAGACTGGGGACTGAGCTCACTGGGGCAAGGGATTAAAGCCCAGGTCTGGGAGTGGGAGGCTGGGACTCGGGCCAGAGGCCTAATGTGGAGGT
This sequence comes from Bos indicus, assembly GCF_029378745.1. Classification (NCBI taxonomy): domain Eukaryota; kingdom Metazoa; phylum Chordata; class Mammalia; order Artiodactyla; family Bovidae; genus Bos; species Bos indicus. Next base: position 51,820,633 of record NC_091777.1, read on the forward strand.
GACTGACTCCAGGTCCCTAACTCTGATATTGAGACCAGAAGCTTCCACGGGGTTGTTCATGAGTAGGGGGTCACTTCCCCATCTATCCCTTCCTGACTTGGAGTTGAAAAGTTTGTTTTGGGGTAACAGAAACTGGGGGACTTGGTGTCTCACCAAGAACCACAAGTCTGGTTGTCTATTTTGGTGATGGAGGTTGGGGGTCCAGCTGGCTGGTCGGGGTGGCAGACTGAGGATCTGACTGTCAGTTTCATGACTGAAGAGCCCGTGGGCTCAGGTTTGGGGTGACAGGCACAGTGCACCTACTTGTCCAGTGCAGAGTGACAGAACCAGGGAGTGCTTGCCCTTCCCCTGGGGTGTCAGACTGAGCATCTGATTGTCTTGTTTGGGATGACAGCTTGGAGTCCAGTCCCTGATTTGGGGTAATAGAAATTGGGGTGCTCAGTCCCTCAGTCGTGTCTGACTCTTTGTGACCCCATGGACTGTAGCCCACCAGGCTCCTCTGTCCATGGGATTCTCCAGGCAAGAACACTGGAGTGGGTAGTGAGTTGCCCCCTCCTTCTCCAGGGGATCTTCCTGACCCAGGGATCAAACCCAGGTCTCTTGCATTACCAGGAGGATTCTTTAGCACTAGCACTACCTGAAAAGCCCCAGAAACTGAGGATCTGTTGTCAACTTTTAGGTGATTTATCTGGCTTGGGGTGACAGACCGTCCTGAGGACACTGGGAGTCCAGGGCCCTAGTTTGGGATGACAAGGTAGGGGGCCCCGTGCACTGGGGGCATCCTGATGGGGGCTGGTTGTTTCCTTGAGGTGGCAGAGACAGGCAATACTGTCTGGCTGGTGGTGACAGAGCCTGGGGGTGCCATTTAGGACACCAGGGGTTGGGGGCTCTCTGCCCAGTGTGAAGTGGACAGCAAATGAGAGATTTTTTTTTTTTAACATTTGCCCTTTTTTTTTTTGGCTCTGCTGCATGGCTTGCAGAATATCAGTTCCCCAATCAGGCATTGAACCCCCAGGCCATGGCAGTGAACACGCTGAATCCTAACCACTAGATTACCAGGGAACTCCCCAGGATTTTTTTTTTTTTTTTTTTTTTTTAGTTTGAAGAATGTCTGCTCGTCTAGTTTGAGATTAAAACACTGGATCTAGTTCTCAAATTTTTCTCTTTTTTCACACGCTGCTAGCTGCATGCAGGATCTTAGTTCCCCAACCAGGGATCCAACCTGCGCCCATTGCAGTGGAGGCATGGAGTCTTAACCACTGGACTTCCAGAGAAGTCCCTAGTTCTCAAAGTTTAAGTGACAGATAAGGGACTCTTCTATCTGGTTGGGAGTGATAGAGACCAGAGTTGTGGGAGGTGTTAGGCACTGGGGTTCTTATCAAAGTTGGGGTGATGGGGACTAGTCTAGTCTGGGGTGACAGACTGAGGGTCTTATTGTCTACTTTTTGGTGACCAAGACTGGACTCTGGAGTTTCTTTAGGGGTGTCAGAGTTGGGGTCTGGTCTTTTTGAGGGTGACAGAATGGTAGTCTAGTTTTTAGGCTGAGATGCCAAAATTCTAAGGTTTGGGATGCCAGATTGAAGATTCAGCTTCCAGTTTGGAGCTCTAGAAACTGGGGGTCTGGTGGGCCCCATTGGGGTGTCTGAGACTCGTAGTCTGATCATTCCTTTTGGGGTTCAGAGACACAAGGCTGGTTGTCTGACTCGGGATTATAGAGGCCAAAGGTCTGGTTATTTAGTTTAGGTTGATGACACTGGGCATAGGGTGTTAGTTTGGGTGAAAGACATTGGGGTGACCACCTGGATGGTATGAAGAGGCAGACACTGCAGGTCTGGTTGCCTCACTGGGGTGACAGGCCAACTGGACTCCTCCTGTCTGTCTTGAGAGGCAGAGACCTGGATGACCGTCATCATGAGATTTCAGAGGGCTGTGGGGTTTCTTTGTCTAGTGTGAAGTGCCAGAGCCTGGGGGTCCAGATGTCTGGCTTGGGAACTCAGAAGTGGGGGTTCGGGGACTTCCCTGGTGGTCCAGTGGCTAAGATGCCATGGTTCCATTGCAGGGGGCCTGGGTCCAGTTGCTGGTCAGGAAATTACATCCTTCGCAATTAAAAAAGAACAAACAAACAAAGATCCTGCATGCTAGAACTAAGACCTGACACAGCCAGATAAATTTTTAAAATATATATAAAAAAAAAGAAGAAGAAGTGGCAATTCAGGACTTCCCTGGTGGCCCAGTGGCTGAGAATCCGCCTGCCAATGCAGGGGAGGTGGGTCGGATCCCTGGTCTGGGAAGATCCCACAGGCTGTAGGGCAACTAAGCCAGTGCGCCACAGTTATTGAGCCTGTACGCTCAGGAGCCTGTGCGCTCAGGAACCTGTGCGCTCAGGAGCCTGTGCGCTCAGGAACCTGTGCTCCACAACAAGAGAAACCACTGCAGTGGGAACCCTGTGCATCGCAACTAGAGAAAGTCCCTGCTCACCAAAACTAGAGAAAGCCCGCGCGGTGCGAGCAATGAAGACCCAGGGCAGCCAAAAAAGAAAAAAAAAAAAAAAAAAGAAAGAAAGAAAGAAACAAGGATCCATGTGTCTAGACTGAGGTGTCAGAGACCAAAGGTTCTGGGATTCAGAACCAGATTTAGGGCGATGGAGACTAGGAGGTTGGTTGCCTAGTTTGGAGATTAGGGATCAGTTGTTCATTTGGGGATGAAATGATTGTGACTTAAGAGTTGCATTTAAGGTGACGTAGAATGGAAGTGTGCTTGTCTAGTTTGGCAGAAGGGAGACCAGGGTTCTGGTTGTCCAGTTTAGGACGACAGACTGGAGTTTGACTGATATGATGAAGGCTGCAGGGGCTGGGGGCCAGGTCTCTAGTTGGAGATGACATTTATGTATCCAGATGCCCAGTGTGGAGTGACAGAGCATGGAGGTACCATTGTCTTGTTTAGAGGGGACAGAGACTGAGTCCTGGGGCATATTTGGGGTGTCAGAGACTGAGGGTTAAACTGGATTCCAGGGACATTCAGTTGTCAGAATCTGGAGGTCTGCTTGCCTACTTTTGTGGGACAGAGCTTAGGGTCCTGGTTGTATATGGAGTGACCGATGGAATCTGGCTGTTAAGGGTCAAATTGGGGGTGCCAAGGAATATTTGGGGGTTTGGCTGTGGGTCTGTTATCTAGTTTGGGGGATCATAATGTTGAGTTCCAAGGTACATTGGGGGTGAGAGTCCAAGGGCATGGCTGTGTGGCTTTGGGGAGACAGAGTCCATAGTCCCAGGGTATACTGGGGGTGATAGAAAGGTTGTCTCATTTGGGGGATCAGAGACTGGGGTCCCAGGGTATATTTGAGGAGACAGAGAATGGGGTCTGGCTGTCTCGTTTGTTAGGACAGTGACTGGGATCTCAGAGTGTATTTGGGGTGGCAGAGGTTGAAGTCTGTCCAGTCTTGTGGAATAAACACTCAAGCCCCAGAGCATATTTGGGGTGACAGAGGTTGGGGTATGGGTTTAATTTCACATGACAGAGACTGAGCATCTGGGGTAACAAAGCCTGGGATGTGGTTGTCTGTGTTGTGGGACTGAGAGACTGGCATCCAGGGTATTTGGGGGGTACCTGTCTTGTTTTCTAATCTGGGATGATGACTGGCATCTTTTGCCTAGTTTGGTTGACAGTGATCAGAGTTCAGTTGTCCGTTTGGGGGCGACGGGTACTGGGATCAACTGTCTAGTTTGAGGTGATGAGACCAGGTGTCTAAGGTAGCACAGGTGCGGGGACAGCGTCTCTCCCTTCCAGGTGACAGACCGCTTGTCCCTGGATCTGGAGCCAATTCATGTGAACAACGGCGCTAGCAGTAAAGAACCCACCTGCCAACGCAGCAGACATAAGAGACGCAAGGTCGATCCCTGGGTCAGGAAGATCCCTTGGAGGAAGGTATGGCAACCCACTCCGGTATCCTTGCCTGGAGAATCCTATGGACAGAGGAGCCTGGTGGGCTGCAGTCCATAGGGTTGCAAAGAGTCAGACACGACTGAAGCAACTTAGCATGCACGTACGTTGTGAACAATGGTTCAGTTGAGGGTGAAATTGTGAAGCCAATCATTTACTTTGGAACGCTAGAACTGGGGTTCTCAAAATATATTTGGGGTGATGGATGGGGTGACTGGGAGTGGGGTGCCAGTGGAGAGTTGGGGGGAACTGAGATGGGGGGCTAGCTTGCTTCCTGTGGGTGACAGAGACCAAGTACCCTGTTGGGGTGTCAGAGACTGGGGTTCTGCTGATCGACTTTGGAGTGACAGATGAGCACTCAGTTGCCTGGCTTGGGGAGACGCAACCTGGGGATCCAATGACCCGATTCAAGATGACACATGGCATTGTGGACACAGGTTATGTTTCCTTACCAAGGGTCTGGCAATCCATTTGGAGTGGCGTGACAGTCGGTGGGGGGACCTAGTTTCTTATGACAGAGATTAAAGTTCAGGGTCTAGTTTGGAACATTAGGCCAGGAGTCCAGACTGTGTACTGGGTGTTAGGGGGAGGCCAGCTGCCTAGCTTGGGGCACAGAGACTGGGGGTGTGGTTGTGCAGTTGGTCAGACTGAGGACCATCAGTTTTAGTCCAAGAAGGCAGAAACTGCCACTTGAGTCCTCTGGTTTGGGGTGCAGAGCTGGGGACCCGGTGCCTTCCAAATGCTGAATCTGAGAATGCTGGTGCCTGAATATCCCTGGGGTGGACTGAGTCAGGGGTCTCCTGCACCCAGGGACGGGGTCCCTGAGTAAGCGTGGCCTAGGTGCGGAGTCCTGTTTGGGGGTTACCAAAGCTGAAGAGTCTGGACTGTTGAAACCAGAGAAGAAATTCTCTGGCAGACCAGGGAATTTTTTTGCTTCCACTGCCAAGGGCTCAGGTACAATCCCCAGTTGAGGAACTAAGATCCCGCAAGTCATGTGATGAGGCCAAAAAAAAAAAAAAAAAGTGGAACAGGAGAGATTGGGACCCCAGGGCCCAGGATCCATTGAGGGGTTATTGATTGGGTCTGGGGATGTCTGCAACACGAAAGTCCAGGGGCTTTCAAGGTAGGGACACGTCCGCACATGAATGTGGAGGTGATGGGCACGGCAGAGATACCCAGCATGGGGAGGATCAAGGACAAGACCCAGACGCAGGCCTTGGGGGAGGAGAGGGCCTCTGAGGCGGGGGCACTGTGGGCTGTGGAGATTTCTGGCTCAGGAATCAGGCTGGTTCAACTGCCTTCATCAAACACAACAGCGTCCTGAAGGCCAAAGTCAAGTCTGGGGGCACGTGGCTGTGGTGGTTGCAGTGCATTGTTGCAGGTGATGAAAACCGGGGACTCAGATCCCTACTTTGGGAAGATGCTGAATTTGGGGTGACTGGAGTCCCTCCTGCCAAGTTTTGCTGCTCATGAGCCCACGTTCCTGGTTTGGGTGCCTAGGTTCTAAATCTGTGCAGACTTACATGAGGACTGGAGGGGGCCGCTGAGCCTTGCGTTAGTGCTGGAGACAGCCTGGATGGTAAGACTGGAGGGGCCTCCTGGGCTGCTTCCCCTGTCAAGACTGGGTGAGCCTGGGGACTCCACTGTCCAGTTGAGACTGACTGGCTTGGAGCTTAGTGATGACCACATTTGGCAGCCCCTTTGCTCATCTGGGGGCTTCCCAGATGGCCCAGTGGTAAAGAACCCACCTGCCAATGCAGGAGACACGAGTTCGATCCCTGGGTCGGGAAGATCCCTGGGAAAAGAAAATGGCAACCCACTCCAGTATTCTTGCCTGGGAAATCCCATGGACAGAGGAGCCTGATGGGCTACAGTCCACAGGTCACAAAAGAGTCGGACACGACCTAGCGACTAAACAACAACATGTTCATTTGGGGGTCCTATTGATTACTTTAGGACTGACTGAAGTTTGGGGCTCGCTAAGCCTGGGTGTCCTGCACTCTGGTTTAGGGGTTATCTGACCCTGGGAGCCCAGATGCCAAGCTGTGGGTGACCTGCTATATGGGTTTCAGTTGCGTATTCTGAGAGGGGCTTGCTGTGACTTTACTTGACTGTGGGGCCCTGAAGTCAGGTAAATTTAGGGGTGGGTGAGACTGTGGTCTGCATTCTAACTTTATTTTATTTTTAATTGGAAGATAAGTACAATATTGTGATGGTGTCTGCCATACACCAACATGAATCAGCCATAAGTATACATATGTCCCCTCCCTCTTGAACCTCATTCCCACCTCCCTCCCCACCCCACCCCACCCCTCTACGTTGTCACATAGCACTGGTTTGGGGTTCCCAGTGTGATATAGCAAATCCCCACTAGCGATCTATCTTACAACTGCCCTGGTGGCTCAGATGGTAAAGCATCTGCCTGCAACATGGGAGACCCAGGTTCGATCCCTGGGTTGAGAAGATCCCCTAGAGAAGGAAATGGCAACCCACTCCAGTACTCTTGCCTGGAAAATCCCATGGACGGAGGGACCTGGTAGGCTACAGTCTTACCATATGTTACCTGTCTTACATGGTAATGTGTAATGTTGCCTGTCTTAGATGAGTGATGTGTGTGTGCCCTGTGTTACATGGGTAATGTGTAATGTTGCCTGTCTTAGATGAGTGATGTGTATGTGCCCTGTGTTACATGGGTAATGTGTAATGTTGCCTGTCTTACATGGGTGATGTGTGTGTTGCCTGTCTTACATGGTGATGTCTAATGTTGCCTGTCTTACATGGTGATGTGTAGTTGCCTGTCTTACCTGGGTGATGTGTGTGTTGCCTGTCTTACATGGTGATGTCTAAGGTTGCCTGTCTTACATGGGTGATGTGTATGTTGCCTGTGTTACATGCGTGATGTGTAGTTGCCTGTCTTACACGGGTGATGTGTAGTTGCCTGTCTTACATGGTGATGTGTAGTTGCCTGTCTTACATGGTGATGTGTAGTTGCCTGTCTTACATGGGTGATGTGTATGTTGCCTGTCTTACATGGTGATGTGTAGTTGCCTGTCTTACATGGGTGATGCGTAGGTTGCCTGTCTTAAATAGTGATGTGTAGTTGCCTGTCTTACATGGTAATGTGTAGTTGCCTGTCTTACATGGGTGATGTGTAGTTGACTGTCTTACATGGGTGATGTGTGTGTTGCCTGTCTTACATGGTGACGTGTAGTTGCCTGTCTTACATGGTGACGTGTAGTTGCCTGTCTTACATGGATGATGTGTAGTTGCCTGTCTTACATGGGTGATGTGTAGTTCCCTGTCTTACATGGATGATGCGTATGTTGCCTGCCTTACATGGTGATGTGTATGTTGCCTGTCTTACATGGTGATGTGTAGTTGCCTGTCTTACCTGGGTGATGTGTGTGTTGCCTGTCTTACATGGTGATGTCTAAGGTTGCCTGTCTTACCTGGGTGATGTGTGTGTTGCCTGTCTTACGTGGTGATGTCTAAGGTTGCCTGTCTTACATGGGTGATGTGTATGTTGCCTGTGTTACATGCGTGATGTGTAGTTGCCTGTCTTACACGGGTGATGTGTAGTTGCCTGTCTTACACGGGTGATGTGTAGTTGCCTGTCTTACATGGGTGATGTGTATGTTGCCTGTCTTACATGGTGATGTCTAAGGTTGCCTGTCTTACATGGGTGATGTGTATGTTGCCTGTCTTACATGGTGATGTGTAGTTGCCTGTTACATGGGTGATGCATATGTTGCCTGTCTTACATGGTGATGTGTAGTTGCCTGTCTTACCTGGGTGATGTGTGTGTTGCCTGTCTTACATGGTGATGTCTAAGGTTGCCTGTCTTACCTGGGTGATGTGTGTGTTGCCTGTCTTACGTGGTGATGTCTAAGGTTGCCTGTCTTACATGGGTGATGTGTATGTTGCCTGTGTTACATGGGTGATGTGTAGTTGCCTGTCTTACATGGTGATGTGTAGTTGCCTGTCTTACATGGGTGATGTGTATGTTGCCTGTCTTACATGGTGATGTCTAAGGTTGCCTGTCTTACATGGGTGATGTGTATGTTGCCTGTCTTACATGGTGATGTGTAGTTGCCTGTTACATGGGTGATGCATATGTTGCCTGTCTTACATGGTGATGTGTAGTTGCCTGTTACATGGGTGATGCATATGTTGCCTGTCTTACATGGTGATGTGTAGTTGCCTGTCTTACATGGGTGATGTGTAGTTGCCTGTCTTACATGGTGATGTCTAAGGTTGCCTGTCTTACATGGGTGATGTGTATGTTGCCTGTCTTACATGGTGATGTGTAGTTGCCTGTTACATGGGTGATGCATATGTTGCCTGTCTTACATGGTGATGTGTAGTTGCCTGTTACACGGGTGATGCATATGTTGCCTGTCTTACATGGTGATGTGTAGTTGCCTGTCTTACATGGGTGATGTGTAGTTGCCTGTCTTACATGGTGATGTCTAAGGTTGCCTGTCTTACATGGGTGATGTGTATGTTGCCTGTCTTACATGGTGATGTGTAGTTGCCTGTTACATGGGTGATGCATATGTTGCCTGTCTTACATGGTGATGTGTAGTTGCCTGTCTTACATGGGTGATGTGTAGTTGCCTGTCTTACATGGTGATGTCTAAGGTTGCCTGTCTTACATGGGTGATGTGTATGTTGCCTGTCTTTCATGGGTCATGTGTATGTTGCCTGTCTTTCATGGGTGATGTGTAGTTGCCTGTCTTACATGGTGATGTGTAGTTGCCTGTCTTACATGGGTGATGTGTAGTTGCCTGTCACATGGGTGATGCGTATATTGCCTGTCACATGGGTGATGCATATGTTGCCTGTCTTACATGGGTGATACGTATGTTGCCTGTCTTTCATGGGTGATGCGTATGTTGCCTGTCTTACATGGTGATGTGTATGTTGCCTGTCTTTCATGGGTGATGCGTATGTTGCCTGTCTTACATGGTGATGCATATGTTGCCTGTCTTACATGGTGATGTGTATGTTGCCTGTCTCACATGGGTCATGTGTATGTTGCCTGTCTTTCATGGGTGATGCATATGTTGCCTGTCTTACATGGTGATGCGTATGTTGCCTGTCTTACATGGTGATGCGTATGTTGCCTGTCTTACATGGTGATGTGTATGTTGCCTGTCTTTCATGGGTGATGCGTATGTTGCCTGTCTTACATGGTGATGTGTATGTTGCCTGTCTCACATGGGTCATGTGTATGTTGCCTGTCTTTCATGGGTGATGTGTAGTTGCCTCTCTTCCACGGTGATGTGTAGTTGCCTGTCTTACATGGTGATGCGTGTGTTGCCTGTCTTACATGGGTGATGCATATATTTTGATGCTACTCCCAGATCACCCTAACTTCTCTCTCCCTCACTGTGTCCACAAGTCTGTTCTCTGTGGCTGTGTCTACATCGCTGCCCTGCAAACAGATTCATCAGTCCCATCTTTTCATTCTAATTTGTAGACTAACGCTGGGGCCCTAAATGCTGAAACAGAGGTTACTTACCCTGGCATCCAGATGGGAGGTTTTGGGACCCCAGAGCCCTAGTTCGGGGATAGCTGAGGCAAACTGCTCAGATGTCTAGTTTTGCTGTGCAACTAAGCACAGTTGTGTGTCCAACTCTTTGCAACCCCATGGACTGTAGCCTGCCAGGCTCCTCTGTCCATGGAATTGTCCAGGCAAAAATATTTGAGTGGGTTTCTGTGCCCTCCTCCAGGGGATCTTCCCAACCCAGGGATCATACTGGAGTCTCTTGCATTGCAGGCAGATTCTTTACCAGCTGAGCTACCAGGGAAGCCCCAATGTCTAGTTTTGGGAGGCCGAATATGGGCTTTCCAGATGCTGAGGTTGAGATGACCAACAGAGTGTCCAAGTGCCAGTCCAGGATGACAGCTGGGGCCTAGATGTCAAGTTTGGCGGTGACCCCATTTGTTACCTGCAGTTGACTCTGTCTTCAAATGCCTCCTTGGGGGGTGTCATTCTTGTGTATCAGAAGACTAGTTTCGGAGGGCATTTGAGAAGGGGAATGCTTGACTAGCTGGGGATTACCAATTAATACATACAATTTGGGGCTCACTGAGCCTTGAGGCCTAGTAGCCAAAGTTTGAAGTGACTCTCACTGGGCTTCCTTATATCCGGTTTAGGGGTGATGGAGTTTGGAGTTGCCTATTGTGGGGGTTGGAGGACATAGCAACCCACTCCAGTATTCTTGCCTGGAGAATCCCCATGGACAGAGGAGCCTGGTGGGCTACAGTTCATGGGGTTGCAAAGAGTTGGACAGGCCTGAGCGACTGAGCACAGCCCACGGTGGTGTCTGAAGTTAAGCACCCAGGTACCTAGTTAAGGGGTGACTCACACGGAGGCTTAGACCTTGGAGGGCCTAGATGCCTGGTTTAGGAGTGGCTTAATGTGGGGGTCTTAATACCTAGTTTGGGGTGAGCCAACCTCGGAGCCCAGATGCTGAGTCTAAGTTTGCCGACTAGTGGGTTTCTAATGCTCATTTTGCTTTGCAGGTACTGAGACTAAGGGCCCAGTGGTCTGTTTTTGAGGTGTCTCAGCGTCAGGTGTTGTTTAGACTGTGGTGATGAAGAGGTTGGAGATTACTGCCTGTGGAGGTCCCACTGCTTCTTTTATTTTTAAAATTATTTTTAAATTATTTTATTTTTTGGCCATGACACTTGGCATGTGGGATCCCAGTTCCCTGACCAGGGAGGGATTGAACCCACAACCCCCGCAACGGAAACATGGAGCCCCAACCAATGGACCACCGGGGAAGTCCCCACCGTTTATTTCAATGGTGACAGTGGCTCTGAATCCATGTACACACTTGGGGGCTGGGTGAGCCTCGGGACTTAGTTAACAAATTTGGGGGTGACTGTGGATCCCCAATGTCATGATGGTGGGTAATTGGGCTGAGATCCAGAAGTTTGAGCTGGGGAATTGAGGCTAGTTAGAGGCATCTGACTGTGGAGGTTCACATTTCTAGTCTGGGGGAATCACTGAGCTTAGGGATACAGAGGCTTGACTTTGGGGAGGGCTTGAATTAGCCTCCTGTGGCCAGTAACAAACCAAGTGGCTTAAAACAGGAGAAATTTATTCTCTCCCAGTTCTGGAGGCCAGAAGCCCCAAATGAAGATGTCAGCAGGGCTGTGATCCCTGCAAAGTCTCCAGGGGAGGATACTTCCTGGTCTCTTCCTACCTCGGTCCTCACATGGCCTTCTCTGCATCTGCGGCTTGCTTCTCTTCCGTCTCTTATAAGGATATCATCATCGTCACTGGATTTAGGACCTTTCCCTAGCTAATGCAGGATGGTCTCATCTGGAGATCCATCACTTAATGATATCCTTTTTTTTTTAACTTAAATATTTTTAAAAATTTATTTATTACTTATTTAATTTTTTTCGCTGTGCTGGGTCTTCGTCGCTCCATGGGCTTTTCTCTAGTTTGCAGCGAGCAGGCGCTGCTCTCTAATTGCAGCGTGCAGGCTTCTCATTGCAGTGGCTTCTCTTGTTGCGGATCATGGGTTCTGGGGCATAGGGGTTTCAGTAGCTGCTGATCCCCAACTCTGGAGTGCAGGCTCAACAGTTGTGGTGCATGGCCTTAGTTGCCCCAAGCATATGGAATCTTCCTGGACCAGGGATCAAACCCGTGTCTCCTGCATTGGTAGGTGGATTCTTTACCATGGAGCCGCTGGGAAAGCCCCAACTTAATGATATCTTCAAAGACTCTTTATCCAATAATGTCACATTAGCAGGTTAGGACATGGGCATCTTTTGGGGGACCACCGCAACCCACCACAGGGGTGTTTGAGGAAGGCACCTTACATTCTGAGTTTGAGTCTCTCTGATTAGGAGGTTCCCAGAATTTATTTTAGGATGACTGACCTGGAGGGTCAGCTGCACATGCCTGATTTGGAGGTTCCTGCTTGATGTGCCTACTTTTAGGATAACAGCCTGTGAGATACTAATAGTGCAGGAGTAACCGAAGGTTGGGGGCCAGAGGTATAGTTTGGGGACTGTAGTTTGTAGTCGCTCAGTCGTGTCCAGCTCTTTGCAACCTCATGGAGTTCTCCAAGCCAGAATACTGGAGTGGGAAGCCGTTCCCTTCTCCAAGGGATCGTCCCAACCCAGGGATCAAACCTAGGTCTTCTGCATTGCAGGTGGATTCTTTAACAGCTGAGCCACCAGGGAAGCCCAAGAATATTGGAGTGGGTAGCCTATCCCCTTCTCCAGGGGGATCTTCCCAACCCAGGAATCGAACCAGGGTCTCCTGAACTGCAGGCAGATTCTTTACCAGCTGAGCTACCAGGGGAGCCAATTTGGGGATCACTAAGCTTCAGTGTCAGAGTCCTGTCTTTGGGGATGCCTGAGGTTGGGAGGCTAGCTGCCTAGTTTGTGGGTTAACTTATTAAGGTCCCAAGTCTTAGGGGAGGTAATGGGGGAGGGAGCTCAGATGTGCATTTTAAGGACAATTGATGATGGAGTTCCAGATGGCAAGTTGGGGAGTTAGTCAAGCTGGTTGTTGAAATGCCTTGGTTAGAGTTACCAGTGACTGGGTCCAGATGCGAGGCTGGGCTGTGGGGAGAGTGGGTGTCTGAGTCTATCGGGGCAACTAGATGACTAACGTCAAGTTGCTACAGGGTTTCTGACCTTGTCTTAGTGGAAACTGAGTCTGAGGAGCCAGCCAACTGTCTAGTTTGGGGAAATCTTAAGCGGGATGGGGCCCCGAACCCAAGTTTGGACTGATTGAGTCTGGGGCCCCAGTTGTCAAGACTGGAGTTGCTCAGTTCTGGGGTGACTGAGTCTCAGCCCCATTTCCTAGTTTGTGTTGACAATAGCAGTCATGCCCTGAGCAGGGTGACAGCAGCTGGGGGGCCCGTTTGTCTAGCTCCTGGTGACTTATCTCAAGGTCCTGATGTTTGCTTAGGGTTCAGTGAGAAAAGTCTAGTTTAGGTGTGCCAACTTTAGGGCCTCTGATGCCTAACTCTGGGGTGACTGAGTCTGAGGGAGTAAGTGTCTAGTTTAGGGGTGACATGTGGAGTTATTGACTTATTTGGGGGTGAATGATCTGAGGCCCAGCTCCCTTATCTTCTCAGTGTCTTGGGATGGAGGTTTGGAGTGAATGGGGCTGGGGTCCAGAACCCTCGTCTAGGGGTGTCTGGGGCTGGGCTGTGGGTAGAGTGGCTGTCTGAGTCTGAGTAACTTTACATGGCCTGGGGAGACTCAGTTCAAGGTATGGGTATGATCATAGGGGTCTCTAGTTTGCTTGGGGGTTTCTGAGAGATGATGGGGACTCACGTGCCTGGTTTGTGGGTTTGCAGCCTCCTCCTTTGGGGGAATTGGAGACTGGGGCCCAGAAGCGCTAAAGATCCCAGCCATCCCCAGGTCTGGGGAACCCCAGCTTCAGTGCTGCCCCCAAGACTGGGCCCCTCCTGTAGATCTTGCGGGTTGATCCATTTCTGGGGTGACTGATTTGGGGGTCCCACGCCTGGCATACGTGGGTCTGGAGGGGACAGAGGCGGCCCGGGCGGGCGGGCGTGGGGGCGCTGAGGCGCAGAGCCGGGCTGCGGCCCGGGGGCTGGCTGCGGCGGGGGTTCCCGCGGGAAGCAGAGCGCGGCGGGGCAGCCGGCGGCGGGAGGGCGAGCGCCGGAGTGACAAGAGAGGAAGAAAAATGGGCCGAGAAATCAGAGTGGACGCGCGGGGGGCGCGAGTCCGGGAGCGGGCGATGGCGGCGGCGGGCGGGGGCCGCGCCTCTGCCTCGGGGGACGCCGCCCGCGCGCCTTCCCGGGGACCCCCGCCCTGGAGGCCGGAGCCGGTGATCCGATCCCTCCCCTACTTCCAACCCCGCGCCCCTCCCGGTTCCCGGGATCCAGGTCCCCTCTCGGGTCCCCAGTGCCCCTCCCGAGCTCTCCCTCCTTCCAGGGAATTCTGTTTACTTTCTCCACCTCCTGACCCCTGGGCGCGGCACCTTCTCCCCGCGTCCTCCGCCTGCTTTCTATCCGTGTCGCCCACTTTCTAAACTCTGCCTCTGCGGCCTAACCCCCTTCCCCTCCGCCTCCGACGCCCCCTCCTCCTTTCCTAACTCTTCCCCTGCAGTCCAACTCCCTCCTTCTTCAACCCCACCCTCCCCCCATATTTTCTGCACCCCCTCTCCCCACCCATCCCTTCCAAAGGTTGGAAGCGGAAATGGGGCGCGCGGCGGGGGAGGGGCGGCGGCGGCGGCGGCGGCGGCGGCGGGGGAGGGGCGGGGCGGGGGCGGCGGCCAATGGAGCGGGAAGCAGGACAAATGAGGCCCGGCCCGCGCGGCCGACAGGCCCCTCCATCTTCCCATTAGCGCCTAATGGCCCCCCCGCCGCCGCCTGATGAAGATTTATCGGCCCCGGAACCCCCGCCCCCTCCGCCCCGGGCCTCCCCCTCGCCCGGCCCGGCCTCCCCCTCCCCCGGCCCCCGCCGCCCGGACACCTGATGAAGCCGTCAGCGGGGCGGCCTCGCAGAGACCCGACGAGACAGCCAGACAGAGATGCCGAGACGACGAAGAGAAAGTTCTGGGGACGCGGAGTCAGGGACCGTGGGAGGGAGTTGAGGGAAGGGTCTGATCGGCAGCACGTGGAGTCCCTCCAACCCCAGCCGCCCCCGCGACCGCGAATCGGTCCTTGATTCTCGGCCCAAGAGCCCGGGGAAGGAGTCGAGGCGGGGGTCCTGCCAAGGCTGAGGGTCTGGAAACCTGGACCTGGGAGAGAGGTGGACTCGGGGACCCGGGAGTCCCAGGGGCCTGGGATAGGCCGGGAGCTTGGCCTGGGGTGGGGGGTGGGGGCTGGGTTGGGAGGCCCTGATTGATTTCTGTTTACCGGCTGTCCCCGGCGGGCGGAAGAGCGAATCGCGCCCCATCCATCAACAGGCTCGCAGCCTCCCTAATAAAAACATTTTACTCCTAAATGATCTCGAACTAATTAACTCAAAGTGTTAATTAAAGTTTGCGCAGACAGCATTGTCATCAGGGAGGGCGGTGGATCCATCTTCCTGAGAGAGAGACAGCGTTTGGGGGGGCATCTAGAGAACAAGGGAGGGTCCCCCCCCAACTGATTCCTGTCCGCTGCTCCCCCACCTCTCCCCACAGCCTCCCCTGGTTTTCTCTGCATCTCTTGAGTGTTTTTCTGATGCTCCTCGTCTCGTCCATCTCTGTTGCCATGTCAGACTCTTGTCTCAGAGTTTCTGGGTCTCTCTGTCTCTTTACGATCTCTTGCCAGAAGGCTGTCTCCCCACGTTGCTCCCACCTCCCATTAATGGGGAGCCTTTACCCATGTGTCCGTGTGTGAATTGGGGTTATGTGTGCAGACACATGTGTTTTCTGGGTCATGTATGTGGGCATGTGTGTATGTCAGAGGTTACACATGTGTCAGAGTTGGTGTGTGTGAGTGTGTACTTGAGTCCAGGAGCCAGTGTGCGGACACCTGAATGTTGGGGATTATGTATGGATACGTGTCAGGGCTCATATGCACACAGGTATGCATGAGCCCAGCAGCATGTGTGCCTAGCTGTGTGTGACCCGTGCTGACAGGAGGGCTGTGGGACTCTGGCACGTGTCCCTGAGACAGTGTTTGAGGACCTCTGGGGGTTCCTAGGGACAGAGCCAGGGTCTCCTTCCTGTTTCCATCCGGCACAGGCAGGCAGGACCAGGCCTGCAGGTCCGCTGGATAAGTGAGTGACCAGGCATGAACTCAACTGTAAACTTAGGTGAACTTGTGCACAGGTGCGTGTGTGGCCCCTTCCCTCTGCCCCTGGACAGGGCCTCCTCCTTCCCAGCCGCACTCTCCCCTTCCCCCTCGTCCACAGCCAGCAGCCAGCCCGGGCAAGGGAGCTGGGGCCAGGACAGGCCACCAGGCCATGGGCATCTGTGGGGTGGCTGGCTGGGCGGCCCCGGTGTGAGCTCATACATCAGGGCTGACAGGCTCCGAAAGCCCCGGAATTAAAACCTAAATCGAATATTGATCACCCGCTCCGGCCGTGGCGCCCACTACAGCCCCCCCAGCTCCCTCGCGCTTGCTCCCTGCTCCCCTGCTCTCAGGCGTCACCGTCACCGCTGTCCTGTCTTTCTCGGTCTTTCTTGCCTCCTCTCTCCTCCGCTTCTCCCCACCCTGGCCCCACTTGTTCTGGTGAGTAGCTGAGCCCCAGATGCCCTCTCAGCCAGGGACAGAGAAAGGCACACCCAGAGACTGAGAGAGATCGAGACACACAGTCATAGAGATAGAGGGGTGCACAAAACAGACCCCAACCTGAAACAGTTAAATGCAGACCCTCACACAGACCCAGAGCAAGCAACGTGGAGACACCAACTCAGGCAGACAGACAGACAGACAAACAGGCGCACAAGCACCCACCGATGAATACGCAGGAAGTCACAGATAGTCATACCCTGAAAGTCACATAGACACAGACACACAAAAATGCTGCACACGAGGTACAGAGGGAGAGGCAGTTATACTCAGACACCCACAGGCAGACAGACAGACATGAGCAGGCCCATGGAGTTACAGCTACACACACAGATCCCATGGGCATGGGGGTAGGGACACCCAGAGACAGGCACAGTCACCCAGCAAGCCACCACAACAGAAGCAGAATGAGACAGAGGGACAGAAAGTAGGAGGTTATCCCTGCGAGGCAGACAGACTGACAAACTCAACTCCAGTGTGACAAAATACACCCGCATTCCCTGTCCCCCGTCTCCATTCATTCTGACAGAACACCACTCTCCTCGGACTCAACCCCCCCAGGTGCCAACCCCACGAATGCATCTAGAAGCCAGAAAGGCCCTTCACAAGGACAAGGCTCTCAGATCTCACCCCCTGCTCCAAACCAACTGAGCGGCCCCCTCTACGCCCCAGGGTCCTAGGCTGGGTCAAGAAGGGAGCTAGAGAGGTAGACTCCCATCAGGGCAAGAAAAATGGGCGTCTCCTCCAGAGGGGCGGGGCCGAGATCACGTTGTCCAAGCTGATCCAGGGATGGGGGTCTCAGTCTCTGTGACCACCTGTGGGATGGAGGCTAGACAGTGGGAAGAACTTCCCTGAGCCAGGAAGGCAGGGAGGGCCCCACACGGCGGGCAGGGGCGCTGCCCCGGCCCCCGCCCCCCACCCCATGGTTTCCCGACTGGGGCGGGCGGCGGTGGAGGCGGGCGGGCGGGCGGTGGCGGCTGCCTGGGAGAAGATGAATCTTTCATGAGTGATTTGCGGCCGCCTCTTCTCGTCCCGTGTTGTTTAATGTTTCAATTTGGGCGAAAGCAAAACATTCAATCAGGCGGATTAAGTGCGTAATGCGTCTCATCGCTCAATCTGTCGCCTCCGCCGGGCAGCCCGCCGGGTGGGGGGGGGGATTAGGAGGGGGTGGCGGGCAAAGACCCCGAGCAGGGTAGCCTCGACTCCACTCCAAAGCTGTGCCTCGGGTAGCTCCTTAGCCTGGACCCCCTGCCAGGGCACAGCGTCACCCAGTCCTAGGTCCACTCTCGCCTCCATGGACCACTGTCTGCTCCATCCAGGGGTGTCCACTTGGTTTTGGGGGCCCTGGCTTTTCCATACCTGCTCTGTCCACCTGTCTTTCTCTGTCCACCTCTTTCTTGTCTTTCTGGGTGTGTCTACTTGTTTCTGTCTGTCCATCTGTCTGTCTCTGAGTGTCTGCCCTTCTCTTTCCTTTTCTCTCCGTCTGCCTGTATTTCCTTTATCTCTCTCTGTCCATCTGCTCTCTCTCTCTGCCTGCTCCCTGGTTTTTTCTTCTTTACATCTCCCGCCTCCTCCCTTCTTTAGATCTGCCTCCCACCTGTCTGTCACACTGTCCTTCTGTCCACATGGCTCTTGTCTGTCTCTCGGTGCTATCTGTACCTGACTCTTTCCACCAGCCCAGCCTCCCTCTGTCCAACAGCAGTCTTCCTTTCTCTCTCACTCTGTTCCCACTGTCTATGGGCATATCCCCCTCTGTCCCCCATCTTCCCCTGTCCCTCTCTAATTCAGCCCCTGTCATTTCCTCTCTCTCTCAACCAGGATCTCAGTCCTCAATCCTGTCTGCCTGACCCTTGCTCCTTTATCTCCCTATCTCTCTTCATCTTTCTTCCTGTCTGTGTCCACCTGTTTCTCTGTCCAGATCTCTCCATCTCTGTCTCTCTGTCTCTGAGGCCATCTCGGGCAGTCCCTCTGCGTTCCCTTCCTGGGCTTCCTTGACCTCTCCGCTCCATATCCCTCCGCTGGACCAATCTCCGTGTCCACTAGGGGGCAGCAGGTACAGGCTTTTCTGGTGGGGAGGCTGACAGGACGGCTGAGCTTCCCAGCCCCAATGGGCTGCGTGTCCGCAGACCATCCCCTTCAGGAGTGTCCAGGCGAACCAGCCCCCTCCACCCTCAGACCCAGGAGCCCAGTCCCCCAGCCTCCTCCTCCCTCAGACCCAGGCGTTGGGGTCCCCAGTCACCTTCTGTCTCAGAACCCAGGGCTCCTATCTTCCAACGCCCTCTCTCCTCCCCTCCCCTCCAGGCAGCCTGTGACCTGCTCCAGGATAAACGGAGATTTCAGCTGGGGGACTGACAGGCACTAACCAGAAATGTCACCACTGCCCAGTGCTGAGGCCCATGGGGCTGCAAGGCCAGGGCCCCATGGCGTGTGTGGGCACAGAAGGAGGGACACACGCAGATGGATTCCAGGAAAGTCACGAGTAACAGGATTCCGTCATGACACACAAGGGCACACCACAGCCCTACCCCAGCCACACCCTGGGGACTCGGGATCAGAGCCCCCGGCCCCCCAGAGCAGCTCACAGACACACAACACACACACTCATACTTTGCCTCAACCAGCCCTGCAGTTCAGACTGCGACACACACACACACATTCACACTCACACACTCTCCTCCCCTCCATTCAGAGTGACTTTGGGGGACAGCACAGGGCAGGAGGCTTTCCCCAGACCCCCCATCTCGGTGTGCACCCTTGGCTCCAGGGACCCCTCAGCCTCTGCCCGCCTTGGGTGCCCTTGCCCGGCCCCTCCTTTCCTTTGGGGCAGCCTCGCTCCCCTCTCCTCCCCTCTGCCCTCACCCCGTCTCTCTCCTTTCGTTTTCCCCTCTTCTCTGTGCTCCCTCAGTCTCTCTCTCCTCAGATCCTTAAGTTTCTCCTCCTCATCTCTCACTTTCAGTGTCTCTTCCGTCTGTCAGTTTCTCCTGCCTCCTTCTCCATCTTTCTTTCTCTGAATTTGTCTTTGTCCTATTCTCTGCACCTCTGTGGCGAGCCTCTCACGCCCAGGGTTTCTCTCTTAGATGTGCTCACTTTGTCTATGCTTTGATTTCTTGGTCCCCCCCCCCCCGCCCCGCCCCTTTCTGTCTCTCTCTCTGAGTCTCTCTAGGAATGTCTCTCCCGGTCTCTGCCTCTCTCTGTAACTCCAGGCTTTGCTGTCTATATTTCTCTCTGTGTGTCTCCATGTCTCTGCGTGTCTCTGTCTCCCCTGCCCATCTCTCTGGGCTTCTCTCTCCCTCACTGTCTGTCCCTCTC
Organism: Bos indicus; assembly: GCF_029378745.1. NCBI lineage: Eukaryota > Metazoa > Chordata > Mammalia > Artiodactyla > Bovidae > Bos > Bos indicus. The sequence goes on from NC_091777.1 coordinate 51,840,111, forward strand.
TCTGTCTCTCCATCTCTGTCTCTCTGTCCATCCATCTCTCTCTCTTCCCAGCCCCTCCTTTCCTCCCCCTCTCTCCCTCTCTGTCTCACTCTTCGCCTCTCTCTTTTCTCTCTCAAGTGTTTTCAATTTTATTCTGAGTGGAATTAACTACCCCTGATGTCAAATTGCCGCCGAAATCGATAATAATATCTTTACAAAAGAGGATATTCTTCTCTCGGAGAACGGCCTCTGAAAAATGGAAAATTTAGTCGAAATTGATTCATTACTTGACACTTTATAGAACGGCTGCGTATTGATCGCACCTGTCATGTCCCATCTCCCCTAATCGAAGCTGAAGGCCGGCTCCGATGCCTGCTATTTTTCATAATTCCACCGCAGCCGACAGCTCCACAAACACCACCGCTCGCCCGGCCTCCGCCTCCCCGCTCCGGCCGCCACCGCGCGCGCCCTCGGCCTGGCCCCGGCCTCGCGGGCCGCGCCTGCCCCGCCGTCCCTCCGGCGTCCATCTGTCCCCCGATTCCCTGCATGTCCTCTGTCTGTCCTCCCCTCGCACGGGGCCACTCTCCCCTGCTGTCTGTCTATCCTTTCCGCCCCAAGCCCTAAGTCTGTGCGTTCTTTTCCTGGGACCCCCTCCCCCATCTGTCCGCCAGTCTTCTCAACACCCCGTCTTTGTCCGTCTGTCTGACTCCCGCCCCTCCCCCACCCCTGCACTTTCCCTGGCTGGCGGTCTCTCCGTGTGTCTGTCTGTCGTCCCAGTCATCCCCTGCCTGCAACCTTCCGCCACCTTCCAGGAGGTGGGGGTGGGGAGGGGTGGGGGAGGGGTGTGGATGCCGTCTGCTCCCCCTCCCCTCGCAGACGTGACTCCCCCAGCTCTGGATTCCCCAGCGCTCCCCAACACCCTGGGCCTTGCCTGGCCTAGTTGAAGCCCGGCTGCCCGGGCTCTTCTCAGCCACCTCCCCAGGAACCCAGGGCCGCCTGCCCTCCTCCCGGGACCCCTCTGCGCCGCTCCTTCTCCCGGCCCTGCGCTCTTTAACGTCCTCCCCTCCCCCCTCTCCCAGGCTCTGCCTTCATTGGGGACCCAGAGATGAATCAGACACAAGCCCTGCCCTGGGGAGCCTGGAGCCAGGCGTGGACCCCGGGGGTGAGGGTGGGGGTATCACTATGCCAGAGGAAGTGCAGAGAGCCTCGGGGGGAGTAGGGTGGACTCTGTTTGGGGGGGGTGTCAGTCAGAGCTGATGATCAGAGTCGAATATGTGGGGGTGTACGCAGCAGGGTAGTATAGCCTAGTGGTTAGGAACACAGACTGCCACCCCTCCATCCCACCCCCGACTCAGCCCATCCCCACCCCTGCCAGGCTCAGGTTCCACTTCCAACACTAACTAGCTGTGTGAAGTGAAGTTACTCAGTAGTGTCCGCCTCTTTGCAACCCCATGGACTATAGCCTACCAGGCTCCTCTGTCTATGGAATTTTCCTGGCAAGAGTATTGGAGTAGGTTGCCATTTCCTTCACCTAGGGGATCTTCCCGACCCAGGGATCGAACCCGGGTCTTCCGGATTGCAGGCAGACGCTTTACCATCTGAGCCACCAGGGAAGCCCAACTAGCTGTGTAACAGAGTGTAAGGCACTTCTGAGCCTCAGTTTCCTCATCTGTAAAATGGGGATGATGCTAATAACAGCGCCTATCTCATAGGGTTGTTGAATTAGTTGAGTTAATCTATAAGTAGAGTTTGGGCCAGTGCCTGCCCAGAGCAAACACATTAGAGTGACACTTGTCCTGGCTACTGTAATTGGGCACAGACTCTGTTCAGCCCAGCCCCACCCTCTGCCCCCATCCCCCATCCTTGCTTCCCGTGCTCCTGTGGTTCAGGGAGGTGGTCAGCTTATGCCCTTCCTGGTTTCACCCTCAGTTACCTTTAGTGGTATTCAGGCACCTGAAGACCTCTTTCAGGGGTGTTACCCTCAATCTAAATGGATACGTTAGCCCTCATAGAGGAGTCCTCACACTCCTTGGGGCATTGAAAAGAGTCTAATGGATGTTTCAGACCTAGAGGTGTTCCCTCTCCTTCAAGGGTAATAAATTCAGTCCACTGGGTGCTTTAGGCTGGCGAGGGTGTCCTGTCTCTCTTTTTTCTCTCCCTCTCTCATTTCCAGGGGGCATTAAACACCCTGAGGGTGTTCTCTCTCAGCAGGGGTGTTAACTACAGCCATCTGCTATTGCAGCCTCCCTGGGGATGTTAACTGCAGCTTAATGGTCCCCCTCCTGTGAGATGCTTCCTTCAAGTCAGGTAGGTGCTGGTGATGCTGTGAGTGAATACACACCCTGCTGAGTGTCACATCCCTCCTTGGAGATGTGGAAATGTCATACAGGAGCCCTGGTTTTTATTGAGCAGCTACTGTGTGCTCACAGAACAGGACACACCCTGATATCCGTCTTCTCCGGAATCCTCCCAACCACCCGGGCCTCACGTAGATTGCCCAAAGATGCACAGGTCAGTAATCTGGAAGACATCGTCTTTGGAGGGAGGTCCTGAGCAATCAGATAGGTGATGTCTGTCTATCTGGTCCTGGCTACTAAGGGCATCACAACTCTCCCGGGGGTCCCTCCTATGCTCTGATTGGGCACTGTAAGCCCCTCACGGGCATTACTTACATTCTAAGTTTCTGACGCCCTGAGATGCCTTCATCTCTCCTGGAGGCAGGGCTTAGAGACAGAAGAAGTGAAAACTATCTTGGCTGATCATCTTTGCTGTCTTATGGGTGCCACTCACATTTCAAGGGTGGGGGCTGTGTAAGCTGTGATACACGCCGTCTTCTCAGAAGGTGTGTAACATACCATCAGCTGAGTTCTTTCCTCCCAGAAGGTGTTCTTTCTTTTTTCCCAGGTGTTCCTTTGCTCACTTCATAGTCATCAAATGCATTCCAGTTGGTGTTCTTGATGCTTTGATGGTGTTCTAGCTTTCTCAAAGGGTGTTATATGCACCTGAAGGGTGTTGTCTCTCTCTCTCAAAGGGCTTCCCATACAGATGAGAAATCCTACCCCCAGAGGGTGTTTCAGAACCTCCTCTGCAGCACTCAGAGCCACCTGCTGTGAAGTTGCCCCAGAAGACGCTCTCTGCGGTCTGGTGAGGGTCACATACACCTCAAAGATACAAGTCCAGCTGGTGAGCAATCTTCAAGGATGCTGTGTACAGTCTGGGTTGTTCTAGACACCCAAGGAGGTTGGTTTTCCGGAAAGAGGGGGTCTCAAGTTCAGTTAATGATGGGGTAGAGACACTGGAGGCAGGGGCTTCCTGCTGTCTTCTTGAGAGTGTTGTGCTATGTACAGACAAGGGAAGGATTTCTCATTTTCTGGCCAAATGTTTAATATTTTCAGGATGATTATTTTGAAGTGGTAATGTCCAGAGCCAGGGTGTTTATTTGGAGATTGGCATGGTGCCCATGTCCCTGTTTAACTCTAGCATGTAGTTGACATCATTGTCCCTTTTTGCAGATGAAAAAACTGAGACCACGGGATGTTTAGTGACTTGTCCAAGTGAGGAGTGGTGAAGAGGGGTTGGGGTGGAGCTGGAGCCTGTCTGGAGCCTTCTTAGTCCCTTCAGCACATCGGCATTGGCACCTGAGGGTCAGTGGGGCAGGGGAGAGCCTCACAGAGTTGTCCTGGCCTCTTCTGTCTTGTCCCACCCACCTTCCCTTCTGCAGGCAGGTGACTCCAGCGACGGTCCCCTGAAGGGGTAGAGCATGGTCTTGGGGCGGGAGAGAAAAGTAGGGGAGAGAAGTGGCAAGGGGGAGAGGGGAAGGAGATGGGGTGAGAAGTGGGGAAGAGAGGGAAAAGGAGAGTGGATGGTGGAGAGTAATGTCAGGCTAGGCCAGGGCACCTGAGTGGGGGCTGAATTCTGGGGTGGGGCGGGGTGGGAAGGGGCTCCTCTCAAGGCCCAGAGGCCAGTGGCTATTTCCTTATTATTTCAATGAGAGCAGACTCCTTGTCTGTCACTGCGGGGGTGTGTGTATGTGTGTGTACATGGCCTTCGGTGACCCTGTGACCACGTGTCCATGTGAAGGGGAGTGTCAGTGCGCCTGACCTGGGTTCTGTCTGTCCACACGCCCTGGGCTCGTGTGTCAGAGGGTGTGTGTCAGGACTGGAGTGTAGCTGTATGTCACCATGGATCTGTGTGTGTCCATGTGTCCAGTTTGCAGGTCAGTGGGTGAGGGAGTGGCTGTGGGACAGGGCAGGTCTGTGTGCGCAGCTGTGTGTCCATCTGTGTGTGTGTGTCTGCTATGGCCGTGTGTCCATGTGCCCACAGGCCGGTTCCCTATGTGTCTTCGCACTGTGTTAGTGTATCGGTGTGTCCCCATGTCTGTACGTCTGCTACCCAGACTGTGTGTGTTCCAGCCGCGTTCGAGTCCAGTTCTGCGTGTCCAGCAGGGGTCCCGGCCACCGCAGTTGCTACCTCCATCTCACGCCCGTCCGTTTGTCCACCTGTCCTCCTCGGGAGGGCGGGGCAGGGAGGGGAGGGAAAAGGAGAGGAGAGGGGGGTCTCCACCTCTCTACCCACCCCCGCCCCCAGCCCCCACTCCCTCGGTCCCGGGATCGAACCTTATTTAGAGTCGCGATTCGACATCTGTTTTCAAATTTGATCAGCTCTGAACTTTATTTTCCGAGTTTGAGGAAAATTATATTCCATCGATCGCACTCCCGCCCCCTCCCCCGCACCGCCCGCCGCCGCCGCCGCCTCCATATATCTGCGCGCGGAGCCGGGCCGGGCGGCCGCGAGGGCGGGAGGCGCGCGGCGCGCGCGGAAGAGCAGCGGGAGGAGGAGCGGGAGGAGGCGCCGGAGGCCGGCCGCCCCGGCGCCCCCCGCCCCGGCCCTGCTGCCCCGCGCCTCGCTCGCGGAGCCGCTGTCCGCCCGGAGCTCCGTCCCCAGCTTCCCGCGTCTCCATCTCTCTTAGCGCGTCTCCGTGTCGGGGTCTCTCTCTGCATCTCCCTGTCTCTGCTTCGCTCCCGTCTCTCTGTCTCCGGACATCTCTCGGTGTCCCGGTCTCTCAGTGACTCTCGCTCCCTGCTCCCGCCCTCTCTGGCTCCGTCCCCTCCCCGGGGCTCGGGCATCTCCCCCCACCCCCGTCCCCCGCCCCGGTGCCCCCTCCCCAGAACGCCGCGGTGGCCATGGCTGCGGGATCCGAACTTTAAACACTTCTCCCCGGACCTGTGCGGATGCGCAAACCCCGGAAAGTGAGTGAGCGCCGCGGGAGGCACAGGGGCGGGGATGGGGGGCGGGGATTCCTGCCCGGGGCGGGGGCCTGGCCGCGGGAGGCGCTCCCGAGAGACCTTCGGAGCTGGGCTCCCCAAGCCGGGGGCGGGGAGGCGGGTGGGGTCTCCCCCCGGGCGGTGGGGGCGGGTGGGGCTGCGTCGGACTCCCGGGAGGAGGGAGGGGCCGAGGGCTGGAGGTGCGCCCTCGGGGTAAGGGTCCAAGGACAGGGGCGCGGGGAGTGTGGGGAGCGCGGCAGACCGCGCAGTGAGAGCGCACGCCGGCGGCCAGAGCTGAGGGCGGGTCTGGATTTTGGGGGCGAGAGTCTTGGGTGTAGAGAGCAAGGCTGAGGGCTTGAAATTTGGGACCTAGCGGCTCAGAGCCAAGAGACTGGATATTGGGGATGAAGAGCTGTTTGGGGTTGGGGATCAGGACTAGGGGTGTGGATATTTGGAGCTGGGGTCCGCATGGTGGGGTGGGTTTGGGGGACTGGGAGGTCTGGATTTGGAGCTAGAGTTCAGAGCTGAGAATCTGCAAATTTGGCCCTGGATATTTGGGATCTGGATATTTGGTGTGAGAGGTCCCAGGGGCTGTGGGGATATTTGAGCCAATTTTGGGGTCTGCACACTTCCCGGCTGGGAGTGCTGGCCTGGCCTTGACCTTTGGGGGTCCATGTCCTGGGGACAGGTGGCCTAGTGCCACATGCCTTTCCTGTCCCAGTCATTCCACATCTGTCCCAGGACAATGCTGGGCCACCTCTGACATCTCTTTTTCTGGCAGGGTCTCTCCTCACTGACTCTCTGTCCCTATCTCTTCCAGGGTCTCTGTGTCCATCTCTAATTCTCCCAGAATTTGTCTCTTTGTCTCTTTTTGTCTCTCTGTCTCTGTCTCTCGCAGCATCTGTCTCTACCTCTTTGGGTCCAACTCTTAGACCATCTCTCAGAATCTCTGTGCCTATCTCTGCCCTTCCCCTATCTTTCTCAGCATCTCTCTGTCTCGGTCTCTCACTATCTCTCTGTCTCTGTCTCTCCCAGTGTCTCTGTCTCTGTCTCCCCCTCGCTGGTTTCCGCTCAGATTAAGCCGGGGACCTAATTCCAGGCCCAGGATCGAATTTTCTGGCAACAAAGGGAAATAGCGAATCGATCGGTCGCTCCGGAGATTAAGAGACAAGCGGCGCGCGGATCTATCACGGCTAAACGGCCCCCCCTCCCGCTCCCCCCGCCCGGCCGGCCCGCCGAGGCCCAGACGCGCTCCGCATCGCCAAGCAGCCTCTGGAGCCCCGGCTGCCGGCAGGCCGAGCCCAGAGCTAACTGCGTGCCCTGCCTCGGGCCAGAGCCTGGGGAGGGGTCCGAGAGCTCAGCCGGCCCCTGGGGAGGGGGAGAGGGGGTAGTGAGTGAAACGGAAGCCACAAACCACCCCAAAGAGTCATGCTGCACACACCTGTGGCCCCAGGTAACATCTTTCACCCACACCTATCAACACACCTGTCACATCGGTGTCCCACATCTGGACCTCCAGGTAACATTCGACTCTTTACACCTGTGCCCTGTAGGTAATCCCTGTCCTCCGCACCTGTTCCCTTCATCTACACCCCCCTCCAGATGTCACCTGTTTCCTCTCACCTGTCCCACGCCCCAAGTAACACTTGTCCCTTGAAGAAACCTATCCCAAAGATGCCCATGATCAAGCTTACCTGCACCTCCAGGTAACATGTTCTCCGAACTTTGCCCCTTCCACCTGAATCCCGGCATGTCTCATTTCATACCACTTTATTCCCTATCTACCTGCAGCTGCACCACCCCACCTCCCCCGGAAAGCCCTAGACGCACTTGTTTCTCATACATCTGTATTTCTTCATTTCTGTCTTCTTCAGGCAGTACCTGTCCACCATGTCTTACCTCACTCTCTCTCATGCAGTCCCTTCCTTTACACATACACACTCACCACGCTCAACAGAGGAGCATCCTTCTCTGACCTCAGGTCTCACCTGCCCCCTCTCACCCCCACTCCCAGCTCTCACCCATACCTCTCCCTTATAATGCTGACCTTGTCCACCCTCACGGTGGTCCTTCCAGAAGAACCTCCCATGCCCTTGTCACTTGAGAAATGCATCTTCTTCATGGCACTCTCTCTGCCTGCACCTAACTCCCTCACATGCTCCCTTGTGTCTCCTGTCTCCCATCGTTTAACGTAAGTACACCGACTTCCAAGGCTTCCTCCATACCTGTCATTTCAGGTAACCCATCCCAGACAAGAGCGCATGCGCCAACCTCAGGTCTCTCCTAACCATCCCCCCATGGCTCTCACGTGCAGTGGCCCCCAGGTATCAGGTGTAGCCATCTTTCTTGGGTCCCTCCCCTGCCATGTCTCCTTCAAGCCCGTGCTGCTGGCCTCCGTCCTCGCTGTCTCTCTCTGGGTCTCCCAAGGTGCAGCTCCATGCTGGCATGCCTTCGGGCCAGGAATCTGTCCTGGTCCACAGGTACCTGCCTCACCTGCATACCTGTCCCTGCAGGTACTACTTATCTGCCTCTTTTCTTTCCCCACATACCTAACGTTCCATGTCCCTCACTTCTTTTGCCTCGCCTCACAAGATCATACCAATATCTCCACACACCTGCTGATTGCTCACCTGTCCATTTCAGGCATCAGCTGCTCCGGTACCACGCCCACTCATTTCTTCAAGCAAACAGGTACTGAGCCCTCCATGCACCCTCTCCTTAGTCTCTCTCTGCTTTACATCTCTTCATCCAGGTCTCTGCCAGACCGCCGGACTCCCCAGCCTGTCCCCAAGGGGATTCCTGCTCCAGCCCCACAGACGCGCACCTGACTCCCAACACTCTAGCCTTCTCCCCAACTCACCACATCCACTGTGGCCCTTGTTCCTTCATAGCTTCTTCAAACACTGTGTACTCACCCCGTCCCTCTCAGCCACCTGCTCATACAATCTGTCGCCCCTGCCCTTCTAGAGCCTAACCTTCAGATCCCTCACACCTGTCTCCAGCCCACTTCCCTCTGGAATGACCTGTCCCTTTTCCGCAGAACTTGTCACCACCTATCTATCTCCTCAGGGAATACCCTTCTCCGTGAGCATAAGCAACACCTGTAGCATTTGTTAAACACGTATAACACCTGTTCGCAGCTGTCCATGCACCTGCCCGCTGCGGCGTGCAGAAGCTCTTAAGTCAGGGGTTCTTAGACTACAGCGGGCAGAGGAGACATCTGGAGGGCTTGTGGGACCCCAGAGACCTGGATCTCACCACAGAGACTCTGGTGCAGCAAGTCTGGGGAGGAGCCTGACACTCTGCGTTTCTAATAAGCTCCAGGTCATGCCGCTGCTGCTGCTGGTCCACGGACCGCTCTCTGAGTAGCACCTGCTCATAACCTGTCCCTGGCCACTGCTTATTAAACACCCATCTCTGTGACAGTCGGTGTCTTCTGTTCTTCATATCCATTGTCTCATTTCATCTTCATGAGACCCTTAGGAGGGAGGCACTTATCTTATCCCTTATTCCCATTTTGCAGAGAAGGAAACTGAGTCCAGAGAAATGGAGTCATTTCTGGGCTCGGAAGCTGGTAGATACTGGAGATTTGCATCAATCTGAGGCCATCTGACTGCAGGCATGCAAGTGTCCCTGTCCCCCACACCTGCCCATCAGGTGACCACCTTCCCCCACAGACACATCTGTCCACCTCATCACTGTTGCATCATTTGCTTGCCCATCACCTGCTAGCTCTCCAACACCCCACATTCTACCTCCACTCCTGTCCTTGGATACCCTACCTACCTGCTGGCACACCTCTCTCTCTCTGACAGTGACTTCCCCCCACCCCGTTCAAGCTTGTCATCCGCCTCCTGGTTCCCACCTGCCCCCCTGCCAAGCGAGCGCAGTCTGCTGACACACACCTGTCTCCCCACGTACACCTGGGTCTCTGGAACTACCCGTCTCTACACCACGTACCTCTTTCCTGGCTCCTGTTTCCTATCCCCCCACCTGTCTTTTATCCCCTCTCTCTGTCTCCATCTCTGTTCCATCTGCCCATCCCCCTTTGCTTATCCCTGGATCTGTCTCTTTTCCTCCCTCCCTTTGTTCTGTTTTTCTCCATTTCTGTCTCTCTCAATGTCTCTGTATCCCTCCCTATCTCTCTATAGTGCTCTGACTCTCTGTTTGTCTGCGTCCTGCACTCTCTGTCTCATTCTCTGTCACCTCTCTCCTCTCCTGTCTCTGTTCCTTGCCCTCTCCACTGACAGTGGAAATCTTAGGGAGACTTCAAGTCATACTGATCTGCATTTGAGTCCAGATATCACCACTCACCCCTGTGGGACTTTGGCCAAGTTACTTTCCCGATTGGAGCCTCAGTTTCTGCATCTGTGAAATGGGTATCATGGCAGCTGCTACCTCCCAGGTCATAGTGTGGATGAGAGACTGAAGGAAGCCAGAGGATGCGAGCTGTTGGTGGGGAGGGGGAAAAATGGGGGCTGACCTTCCCTCCGTGGGTCCCTCTCTGCTCTTGTCTCTTTCCCAGGGCTGCAGCCCCGCCTGACTGTCAGTGGAAGCATGTGTGTGGTGGGGGGAATGGAGAGAGAGGAGGGCAGAAGTGTCCCGGCTGGCCGAAGCCTGGGCATGGGACCCGGTGTGGGGCTGGGGACAGGGATCGATCTGCCTCGGCGGCAGTGTGCGGGCCAGGATTGCATCTTGTCACAATAATTTATTGCTCTCATCCCGTCTGATCGATGGCGCTGAATTAGCACCGTGCGATGCCCCTGGAGCCCCGAGCCTCCCCCAGTCCAGCCGGACCCTGGCCCTTCTCTGGCCCTTGTGGGCTCCCCGAAGCCCAGGCACCTGGTTCCAGCCAGCCCAGCCCCATGCCTGGCTCCGGACACAGGGGTCCTGCCCTCGTGCCCCACCTCTCTGCCTCCTTGCCCTGGGTCTTGCCTCCCCACCTCCACTGCTGTCCATGGGTCTCTGCCTTTCTGTTCCTTGACTCACACCATCCCTCTGTCTCCCTGCCTTGTTCCCTGTAGCCTGAGTTCCTGTCCAACAGTATTTGCTGAGCACATACTTGGTGCCAAGCCCTGTGAGCAGGACGCACAACCTCCCTGCCCTTCGGCCAGTGCAGTCCAGAGGGGCTCCTGTGGTCTCGTGGCTTCTGGGACTAGCTGGTCACCCTTGCCTTCGGTGTCCTGTCCCTCCTCCCCCCTCCCCAGCACCCCCACCATGCCACAGTCATTGCCACTGTTTCTGACACAGAGCCTGGGGCCAGAGGATCCAGCAGTGAGGGGGCAGGGGGGCAGGTGGTGCAGGGCCTGGGGCTGTAAGGATGAGACTGGGATTCACCCGGAGGAGTTGAGGACCAGCTTGGGAAGAGAACCCCAACTCCACTGGGGTTCAGGTGGGCGCAGGGGCTGGAGTTGGGGTTGGGGTTGGAGCGGGGTGGTGGTGAGGAGGAGGAGGGGGCAGGCTTTGGAGTTGGGGTGGCAGCCAGGAACTAGATCAGGCCCCCCCGACACTGGTCCCCTCCCCCAAGACTGCAGAAGAGCCCAGGTGAGCGTTGAGGTGGCCGTGAGCCCGCACCTGGGGTCTGCCTGTGCCAGCGGGACTCTGACTTTCCTCACCGTTGCTCCGGCCTCGGGCCCTGCAGCCCCCCTCATCCACTCCTGTACCTCTGCCCTAATCCCTCAATTTTCCGCATCTCTGCCCCCTCCTCTCCTTCCTCCTTGACCCAGGGACTCTCCTCCCAGCAGCTCTCTCCCCGTGACCTCCAGCTCTAATTCACTTTGTGAAGCTTCTCTCAGACCCACTCCTCTTTCCCGGGTTTCCCTAACTCGGGTCTCCCGCCCCGGCTGTGGTCTCTGTGTCTCTCTGTCTCGCTCCTGTTGGTCTTTGTGAGACTCTCTCTGGCCTCCTGTCTTCTCTCTGCGTCTCTCCTGTCTCTGTTCCAGTCTTTTTCACCACTCTGGGCTGCTCCCCGCTGCGCTTCTCTCCCATATCTCCCTTTCCCCATCGCTCTGTCTCTCTATCTCTCTCCCTCTGCGGGTGTCTCTCAGTCTCCCCCAGCCCTGTGCTCGCTCCATCTCTCTGGGTCTTGGAGGGGAGGGCGGGGGTGGGGGAGCAGAGTCCAGGCTCTGGGTCCATCTGCGGTTGCGCCTCCCTCCCTCTCCCTTCCCCCAGCGCTGTTTGGTAGGCGGGGTGCGTGGCACTGCGGCTCCCACCTCCCAGGGGACGCTCCCTCGCCACCCCCCCTTCCTGACACCATTCGGAGCGCTGGCCGCAGCCCCAGAGACATCCGTACAGAGACTGGAGCTCAGGGAGAGAGACTGAGACCTCGAGAGACACACACCACCTCAGAGATGCCAGCTAGAGGGACAGGCAGTGTGCGGGTGGGTCTGAGGTCTCTGTTCCTGCCCTGGCTTCGTGCCTCCCAAGCACCCCACACCCACCTTCTCCAGGCTGGAAGCCGGTGCCCCGTCTGTCTGCCAAACTGTCCCTCCGTCTTGCACAGTCAGCCTGGGCAGAGGTTCCTGGGGGTGTGTGCACGCCTGTGTGTGCAAGCTGTCTGGACTGTGTGTGTCTGTGGTGTGTGTGATGCTTTGGGGGGGCTTGGCTGCCTTTTTGTGGGACCGTGGGACCTGTGTTACAGCACATGTAAACGTGGCTTGTGGAGAGGTGTGTGCTCCTGGGCACAGTGACTAAGTGTGGGTGCGTGAGGCCCTGGGGTTGAACTGAACCACGCGTGTCGTGTTTATGCCCACGTGTGTGACTGGGGTGTGATGCTCAGCTGTCTGCCCCCGAAGCCCTGGAGATGTGCCGTGTTCGGAGGGAGGCGGGGTGGAAGGACCGAGAGCGCCGCCCTGGTGGGACCCCAGGAGCCAGGCTGGTGAACGTGGGTATGAGGAACATGGCACAGGGACAGCTCTGGACACGGTCGCAAAAGTTCCCCCCGAACTGCTGCATCAGAGGCTGGCTGTGTGTGGCAGTGCCTTTGTGTGCAGGGGGTGCTGTTGTGTGTGGGCTTGTGTCTGAGTCTGGGGTCAGGCGTGGGCCGGGTGTGTGTACATGTGTGTGTGGTCATTTGGGGAGCTGGATAAGGGGAATCAGTTCATGACCGATACATGAACGAGACTGTGTGTGGCCAGCCCTGAAGGGTGTGGAAGGCTGTGTGTGTCTGTGGTTGTGTATTCATGTGAGCTGTTTGGTGGTGTACGTGTGCACCACTTGTGTAAACCGATGCTCAGCGATGTGTGGGGCTGCATCTCCGATGCCGTGTGAGTATCAGCCTGGGTATGGTATCACTGTGTGTGTTGTGAGTCTGTGTGTCACAGCTGCCTGTGTTTCCGTCCCTGTGTTTCCTGTGGGGATGAGCCAGGTCTCAAACGAGCTGGGCGGTTGTGGGGATGACAGTGTGTGGCCTTGACAGAAGTAGAGACAAGGGTGTGTGTGTGTGTGCGTATACACACACAAGAACACCCCTGCCTGTGGTCAGTTCAGACCATTTGGTGGATGTGGGCAGGGGTAGAGTGGGTGACCTTGGGAGTGGAGGCAAGGCCAGGCAGGAGAGCCCCTATCACCTTCCTGACCCCTTCCTCCCTGGGACAGCCACGGGGCTCTCCTTGGTACCTATCATGGGAGGTCCTGGGGCCTAGGTTTGTGTACCCATGGATGTGGAATAGTCTGTACAGACAGGTGTGCAGGGAGTGTGTGCTAACATAGTGTATGACAACAGGCGGCCAGCTGTGTGCACCCAGGTGGGACAGTGTGTGTATGTATGTGCGGTGTGTGTGAAGGGTGCCTAGTCATGTGTGTCCAGAGAGAGTGTGTGTGCATGCACAGGGGGTCTACTGTGTGTCTGCTGTGTGCACAGGTCTGTCCTACATGGGTGTGTGGTACATGGAGGTGTGTGTACCAGGCTGGGTGCAGATGGAGCACCAAGGCGGGTGTGTGTGGGTGTATCTCTGTGTCCGGGTGTGATGTGTGTGTCTGTCAGTGTGTGTGTGCATGCGTGTGGGGGCTGCGGGAGAAGGGTCTTGGGCCGCGTCTCTCTCCTCTTTAGACAGAGCCCTGGAGAAGATATGAAATTTAAAAAAAAAATCAATTTTCATTCCACTTGTGCAGATTGTGTTAAGGGGAGGTGGGGGGGCTGGGTGAGGGATGAAGGGGCTGGGGTGGGGGGTGCAAGGCCTGAGGCGGCTCCCGAGGCAGCCGGAGCAGCTTAGAGAAATCAAAACAACTGGTTAAACCCCAGCCCAGGGGGCTGGGGTGAAGGGGGTGGGCAATGAGGAGACAGAAGCAAAGAGAGACCAGGAGAGAGATGCTTAGGACAGAGACGAGAAACAGAGACATTAAGAGATGGAGATATTTGGAGATAGAGGCCGACAGACAGATGGGGCAACAAAGACAGAGAGAGAGAGACCCACTGGAGAGAGACAACTGCATAAGCAGGCCTGGTTCAGTGCCCACCTCACACACATCCGGGCTTGGGGGTGTCCACAAATGAGTGGATGGACAGACAGCTGGACAGATGGTGGCAGGAGCGTTGGGACCCCAGAGTGGGCTTATCTCTGAGTGCCCACGCCACCCCCACCCAGCCTCATCCCGCTGGGCTGTGGGTCTGAGTGTGGTGCTGTGCGTATGTGTGCAGCCGTGTGTGTTGCCGGCTGTTCTGGCGTCGTGCGTGCACCTCTGTCTCCTTGCATGATGGAGAGTGTGCACACACACGGTCTCTGGTGCTTGTCTGTGTGAATGTGTCCTTTCACGTCACGTGTGTGTGACTGGCTTGGCTGTGCTGCTGGGTGTGCCCGGGTGTGCGTGTGTGTCCACGCTGGCACTGTGTCCATGTGTGCTTTGCAGCTTTGTGTGGCTGTATTCGTGACCCTTGGTGTATGACGGTGCGTCTATGTCAGTGTGTACCTGTCTATGATTTATGATTGTGTGTCTTTGTTTCTGTAGGGGACTGAATCTGTGTGTGTGTATGTTGCGTATATCTGTGTGCACTTGTGTGTCTGTCTCTGTGTCGATGTCTATGGCCGTGATGGTATATGTGTGTTCCGACATGGATGTCTCTGTGTGGTGTGTAACCTGGTGGTGTGTGTGCCTGGGTTGCTGTGTGACAGGGGCTGCGTGATGGTGTTGGTTGTGGCAGTCTTGGTGTACATGAGTTGGTTAACCTGTGCGTCACACACTGTTGTGATGTGTGTTGTGTGTGCCGGTGTGGCGTGTGTCACTTTGTTGAGCTGTGTTGGTGTCATGTATTGTGTGGCACTGTGGCGTGTGTGTGTCTGGGTTGCTGTGTGGGTCTGTGTAGCTCCTTGGCAGGAAAGAGAGGGAGGCAGCCTTTGCCGGCCCAGCCCCTCTCCACACTGCTGCGCGCACACGCACACACATTCGGTGCCATGGCTGCTGGCGGTGGAGATGGGGGGGCGGGGGGGTGTGTGGAGGAAGCAAAATAAAATTAAAAATTAAAGCTTGCCCGGAGTCCCCATCCGCCCCGTGCGGACTGGTGGGGAGGGGCGGGGTTGCAGCCGCTCCTCCTCTGCAGCCACGGGGGGGCTGGGTGTTTGTCCGTCTGTCCAGCCGTCCAGCCAGGCCCCTGCCAGGCCCACTGCCCCGGCCGGCCCCTCAGGCCCTGCGCCCTCCGTCGGTCGATCAGCGATCAATGGGGCCAGGGGGGCGCCAGGGGCAGGGCAAGATCAAAGGGGTCCCTAGAGACAGATGCGGGCTACTAGGACAGAAACAGAGACGCAGAGATGGGGAGACAGAGACACTGAGACTGGGGTGGAGACCCCCAGACATAAAAACAGGGTGGTGTGGAGCCCCAGAGACGTGGGGACACAGAGAGAGAGAGACATGGGGAAGCGGAGATGGGGCACCCTGGTGCCCGGACAGTCAGGGGCAGACATGCAGGGAAGGGGGCAGAACAGGAGGGGGTGGGGGCCCAACAGGACCCGGGCAGGGGGACAGAGAGGGGAGAAGTGGCAGGCAGAGACCTCGAGATGGCAGAGACGCGTGCCTGCATGCAAGAGACGCGGGGGGGAGCGTGGGAGCAGGGCCCGGAGCGCCGATCCCACGGCTCCTCGTTATAACGTGTCCGGAGGAGGCGGCGGGGAGTTGAAAGCGTCGGGAAGAGAAATCAAAACCAACACGGAAATGAGAGGGGCCAACAGGGGGTGGGAGCGGGGTGGGGGGGTGTGAAGCAGGAGGGAGGGGGGCCCGGAGAGGCAGAGAGAGCCAGGGAGGTGGGGGAGAGAGAGGTGGATGGAGCGAGGTGGGGAGATGGGAGAGAAGAGAGACTGAGATGGGCCAGGCGGGCGGACAGGGGCAGAGAGACGGAGAGATGGGAGTTAGATGAGAGAAGGGAGGAAAAGAGACAGATGGCGCAGAGAGTTCGAGAGACAAAAGACCTGGGGAGACACAGGGGAGAGACAGAGAAGGGCCGGGGGACAGAGAGGGACAGACCCCAGAGGACATGGGGGGGCGTGGTCCTGGAGGACAGAGATACAGAGACTGAGTGATGGAGGGAGAGAGGCAGAGCGGGGGAGACTGCTGGGTGGGGAAAGATGGGGCGAGACACCTGGGTGGACAGGAGATGAGAAAACAGACCAGAGAGAGACAGCAAAGTGGACCAGAGCTGGTGGGAGGAGACAGAGAAGGGAAAAGAGAGACGATGGAGAAAGGATGGAGAGGAAGAGATAGGGAGGGAGAGAAACAGAGAAAGTTGGGGAGCTGGGGGGAGATGAGGGTATAGGAGCAGAGGAGGGGCTGCCCCCAGCAGGGGCCTGAGTGCTGGGGCGGGGGAGCCATCTGAGGGACCTCAGTAGACACGGGGGCGGGCAGGGGCAGGCTGGAGGCTGGCCTGAGGGTGGCTGTGGGTGGGTAACTGGGCAAGCCTGGGGGTGGGGGGTAGTGGGCTGCCAAGGCTCCTCTGGTGTCCAAGTGGTGGGGTTTATGGGGGGAACGCTACGGGTTTCTGGGGTGTGTGGGATCCTTGAGAGGCAGGGCGTGTGAGAGGGGTGGTGTGTTTAAGAGTCTGTAGAGGGGAAGGGTGGGTGGGTACCCCAGGGAGGGAGCATGAAGATAGCACAGCCTCTGAGAGGTGGGGTCTGGAGGGGAGGAAGGATCTGGGGCTTGGGGTGTCTGGGATGGTGGGCGTCTGAGACGAGCGGATGTCTGAGGAAGTGGGTGTCTGAGGGCGGTGGTGGTGTCGGGGTTGGTGGGGTATCTGAGGGGGAAGGGCTGGCAGAAAACAAACGGTGGAAGGGTCTGAGAGGCTGGGATGAGCAGGGGATGAGACAGTATCTGAGAATTGAGGAACCCAAGGAGAGGGGTGTCCCAGGAAGTGGGGGTCTGAGAGGGGGGACCTGTTGCAAGGCGGAGGGGGGGAGGGAAGGGGGAGAGGCAGATCCAAGGGGTGGGGGTGTCTGAAGGGGGAGGCAGATCCAAGGGGTGGGGGTGTCTGAGGGGAGAGGCAGATCCAAGGGGGAGGGGTTTATGGGGGGAGGCAGACCTAAGGGGAAGGGGCTGTCTGAGGGGGGCCGTCTGCAGAGGAGGCAGGCCCAAGCGGCGGGGGTCTGAGGGGGACAGCGGGTTTAAGGAGGGCATCTGAGGGAGCACTCCTGTGGGCGCTGGGGGCCGCTCTGTGGGGTGGGTGGGGCGGAGGGCAGGGCGGGCAGGGGCTGGGCCGGCCCCTTCCCAGCCCGTCGGAAGGCCGCCCCCCGCCTGGTGCTGGCTGGCTCTGGGCGGACAGATGAGAGTGCGGGGCGGTGCGCGAGCTGGACCAGCCAGCCCCGGGGCCAGCCGGGCGGAGTGGAGGTGGGGGCGCAGAGGTGGGGAGCGGGACAGACCGGGGACAGCCACAGAGGGAGACCGAGGGAGAGCCCGAGACGCAGAGACGGACCCCGAGAGGTCAGGCGCGAGGCGAGGGATGGAGAGACAGCGGCAGAGACGGTGCGGGGTGGTGCGGGGCGCGAGTGTGAGCCGGGAGTGTGAGTGAGTGAGTGGCGAGGAGCGCGGAGGGAGGCTGGGAGCCCGCGGTTAGTGGTAAGGCACAGAGGAAGGGGAGGCTGCCGGGAGGACTGGCCGGGAGGGAAGGACCGGGCGCAGGGCCGGGAGAGGGACTGGGAATGATGGGACCAGCGGGCAGAGAGGTGCCTGCAGGGGGAGGAGGGGGTCAGGATGCAAGGGGTGAGGGCGGCTGGGGCCTGGGTGGGTGGAGGGGGACGTCCCCTTGCAGTGCCAGCCCCCAACTGACTTGGGTCTGTCTCTCTTGCTTGCTCCATCCTGTCCTCATCCATCTGTCTGTCTGGCCTCTCTACAGGGCTGGCTCCAACATGGACTGTAGCTGCGTCTCCGACCTTCTCTTCGCCCCACCCGCCCTGCCGGCTCTCTGGACCCCTGGTAACTGGCCCAGACCTGCCCCACCGTTTCCTCAGCCCTGGGGCCTTCCCAGTCCCCTGGCCCCTCCTTTCTGCATCTCTCACTGTCTTTCCTCCTTCTGCCCGGGGTCTGGGGTCTCGGTCAGAGTCGCCTGAATCCAACCCCTTAATGAAAAACTTGACTAAAAACTTCACGGCCAGATGTCCCTGCCACCTGCCTGCTGGGACATGAGGGTCTTTTGGAGGACAGGTGAGGTGTGGAGGTCTGAGTGGGACAAGGATGCCGGGGCCTGAAGACCTGGGGTCTCGGCCGGCCGCAGTCTGCTTCCACCCAGGACCTGCGGGCAGAGGAGCAGGGAGACTTGAGACAGACGGGCGCTGATGGCGCAGGGCCGGGGACGAGAGGGGGCACTAGATCAGGCGCTGGTGGGCAAGTGGGCAGACCCAGGCAGGGGAACACGGAGGCGCGGCCCAACCAGCTGGAACAGGAAAGAGGACGGTTTGCTTGGAAGTGGACACCCAGACCAGGGATGTGGACGACAGTAAGACCTGGACATGCATCTAAGTCCAAGTCACACGCTCCACAGATGGGCAGTGAGAGAGAGAGGGAGAGGTGTGTGTGTGTGTGTGTGTGTGTGTACACCACGAGACAGAGAGGTGAGAAGACTCCGTGCTGGTTATTTAGGATCCTGGTGTGTCTCTGTGTCACCCTCCAAGAAGAACGGGTCGCACTGGGGAAGTGTGCGTCCATCTCTTTGTTGAACTGGTTCTGCCTGCTTGTCCGTGCACGTCCGAGGTCACCTGAGCGTGTCTCCAGACTGAGTGTGTTGTGTGTCTTTGGGACTCGGAGTGTCCACAATTCCGGGTTGGCGGGGGCGGGTTGTCTGCCAGCTCGCCTCAGTAGGCAAAAAGCCTTTGACTGCTCCTTCCGTGGCGTGTGGCATTCTGAACCAAACGGAGGTCTAATCTCGCTGCATTTTGGGTTGCGTGGGTGGATGGGTGGTCCCCCAGGCCTCTGTGTCAGGGGCTGTGTCTGTGTTTGGGGCGTGGGGCTGGTTCCGTGTGTCACTGAGAGTGGCTGTGCACTGGGGGCTGTGTTGTCTTGATGTGCGTGTGTGTCTGTGTGCCGATTGTGGGTCCTCCTGCCTCTCATTGTGTCGGCACGTATAGCACACCCGAGAACACGCGTGGAGGACAGGCCGGGGTGTGTGTCTGCATGTTGTCATCTTCGGGGTCATTGGGCGTGTCTGTGTGATACAGTCGCTGGGACATGTTCCGGGTGTGAAATGGGCCAGAGCTCATGTGTTGTTGATTCATTCGGCTGTCTTCTTAGATGAGAAAAACCCCAGACGGAGTTGAGAGAGAAATTCTCTTTAGGGAGGAAACTGCCTGGCCTTCCCCAGCCTCGGGCAGACCCTGGGCAGCCTGGCTGGGACCCTGCTTCTCCTTGCCTCATCCCTCAAATTCTAACAAGCCAGAGAGGGCAAGGAACTGCCTGGGACCACACCAGCAAGTGGATACCAACAGTCTCCCAGCTCAGAGACCCTGACCCTGCCACCCCAACCACCCTCCTTTCCTGCAGATTGTAGGCTAATTCTGCCTTCTGTTTTCATGCCTGGGTCTGGGGTCTCTGAGGAGGGGGACAGGGACAGAGGCTGTGGCACGGAAGTGGGACCCAGGGCCTGGAGCCTTGTGGGTGGGCGGTGAGATACAGGGGTGGGAGAGCCCCTCGGTCTCCACCTAGCATCTGTATGTCTGGACACTGGGGTGCAGGGTGCTCATTGGAGCTGTGGATGCTAAGAGTTGGTTGTGGGACTTCCCTGGAGGTCCAGTGGTTAAGAATCTGAGCTTCCACTGCAGGGGGCGTGGGTTCAGTCCCTCGTTGGGAACTAGGGATCTCAGGAGGCAACCAAAAAAAAAAAAAGAGCTGGATGTCTGTGGCAGGGGTGGGATGAGGGGGTGCTCTACTGTTAGGGTGTCACGAGGGTGTGACTGTAAGGGTGACACATGTGTCTTGGCGTAGCACTCACGGTCTCCACCACAGGGTGCTTCATGTGGGCCTTTGGGGTTCTGTGTCTTCTCATCACAGTTGCGTTGTTCGCGGGTCCCAGCGCTCAGGGGCCTGAGATGTTTGCAATTGTGTGTGCCTGGTGTGAATGCCTTGGTGGCACGTTTGTAGTGTCATGCTCCGGCGGGAGTGTGGCTCTCTGATACAGCCGGGGGGTCCCTCGAGGGTGAGCGGATGTCTGTGTGACAGGCTGTGTGCTGTGGGCATCTGCACACACACATACTCTCAGACGGACATGGCACAGAGGCAGGGCAGGGACACAGGGAAGTGACAGGTATAAATATACGGACGGGTACGGAGGCGCATGTGTACGCAGGCCCAGCCTGGATGTTCCAGGGTGAGGTCAGCCGGGGTGGCGGAGGGGTGCAGGGTGGTGAACTTCGGGGAGAGATGGACAAGGGACAGGGAGAAGAGATAGCAGGAATCAGAGGCCATTCAGAGTACACAAGAGATCAGACCTCAGGGCTGGCAGGACCAGGCTGGGGCAGTGCAGGGAGAACGCAGTGGAGGGCGTGCCCTTTCCTGCAAGCCCCTCCCAGACCCTCCCCAACATCAAGGACAGGGGAATCTGGTCCCTGCCACCCTCCAGCCCAGCTGTGCCAAGGCAGGAGTTGGGCTGCAAGTGCCAACCCAGGGCCCCCAGACAATGAGGTCTCTCCCTCTGTTTGGACAGTCTGGGGACTGGACACCAAGTGGGGTGCGGAGAGTGGGAGATGTGGAGATGCTCCCCAAAGATGCCTGAGGCTGCTCACTAGAGACCAGGGGTCAGGGGAGAGGGGGATGCCTCCTGGTCCCCCGAGCCCCCGACTCGGCGCACTGACCTGGGGCCACTTCCCTGCCTCCCATCCCCAGGCTTTGCCTTCCCGGATTGGGCCTACAAGCCGGAGTCGTCCCCCGGCTCCAGGCAGATCCAGCTGTGGCACTTTATCCTGGAGCTGCTGCAGAAAGAGGAGTACCAGGGTGTCATCGCCTGGCAAGGGGACTATGGGGAGTTCGTCATCAAGGACCCCGACGAGGTGGCTCGGCTCTGGGGCATCCGGAAGTGCAAGCCTCACATGAATTATGACAAGCTGAGCCGGGCTCTGCGGTGAGGAGGGGCTGGGGACCTTGTCCTGCTCCCCTCACTGTCCCTCTGGGGCCCTGTCCCCTGGGGGCTTTCCCTCAATTTCCTGGGGGCAGAATCGTATGGGATCCCAGCGCACAGGGCTCTGTGCCTGTAGCTACCATAAGTATCCACTTGTGAGTGAAGGACCAAAGCCCTGGACTTCAGAGCCACACAGGGCAGGATCCTAGCCCCTGCCTGGCCCTGTGACTCTGGCTTCAGTTTCCCCAAGCTGTTGTGTTCTGTGCTGGGCGCCAAGCAAGTGTTGGGGGCTCTGCCTTCACATCTGCATCAGTGTCCTCCCTCTGCTCACAGCTACTACTACAACAAGCGGATTCTCCACAAGACCAAAGGGAAGAGGTTCACCTACAAGTTCAATTTCAGCAAAGTTGTGCTCGTCAATTACCCGTTGTTGGACGTGGCGGCTGCCACCACAGGCTCCCCGCTTCTGCTGACCCCTGGTCCCTTTGGGGGAGCCCCTGGCCCAGATGCTCCTCCCCTCACCCCTGAGGTGAGTTTGGATCTTGGGGTCCCAAAGCCCTGAACCTCCTGGGGAGGGGGCAGCCTGTCTGAGCGGTACCTATTCCCTCACCTCCCTCTCTAGACCCTGCAGACCCTGTTTTCTGCTCCACGCCTGGGAGAGCCGGGGGCCCGGGCACCCCTTTTCACCCCCGAGACAGACAAACTGCGTCTAGACAGCCCTTTCCCATTCCTGGGCTCTGGTAAGGGCCTGGGAGTCCAGGGGTGCCCCCGGGGTGGGCAGGCATGCTGTACGTGTGTGAGGGAAGAAGATGGGCAAAGATAGAAGGGGGAGAAGCCAGGACGCTGGAAGGAGGCCCTGGGTGAGGCTGTGTGTGCGCATGTGTGCACATGCGTGTCTAGAAGTCAGAGGACGTGAGCGAGGTGGAACAGAGAGGAGGGCAGCTGGAGAAGGGGTCAGGCTGACAGCAGAGCTTTGGGGGGGCACTAAATGAATGGGAGGCAGGCAGGGACGTGGAAATGAGGGGAGCCACGTGAGGGTGGGAGATGCTGTGTGGGAGGACGATGGGAGAAATCAGGTGGAACACGGCAGGAAGGAATGACCCAGTCTACCTGACCCCCTGTGCCCATCACCTTCTCCCCAGGTGCCACTGGCTATTCCAAGCCCCCTGGCCTGCTGGGGCACTTCAGCCGCGCCTTCCCTGAGCACCCCTGGAACTTCAGCCCATACCTCACTGGCCCCTTCCCCAAGCTGCCCCCGCCTCTCTACCCACCACACTTCTACCCCAACCCCCTGGCCAGTTCTCTGGGCCACCTGCCCTCGGCAGGGGCAGGGGGCGGCCCCACCGCCACGCCCCTGCTGGCCGCCACTGGGGAGGGCCTAGGCCCGGAGCGCCCCGCGGGCCTGGCCGTGGCCCAGCGCCTGGCGCTACCGGGGGCCGGGGGTCCAGAGGCTGCGCTGGGCGGGAAGGAGGACAGCGACTCAGAGCTGGAGATCACCGACGTCAGTGGCTGCAGCTCTGACAGTGACGGCGACGAGGGCCTCCCCGTGCCCCCCAAGGCCAAGGCGGGCAAAGGCGGGGTCGGCAGCTGAGCCGCTGCGGGGAGATGGATTCTGCCGGGGCAGAGACCAGGGCAGCCGCCCGCGGGGCCTCTTCCATGGTCTGGTCTGCCCTTGATGTCCTGCCGGAGGCTGGGCCTGGGCGCATGGCTGCCCCAGGCTTCTTCCCCAGCCCCAGACTGGGGGGTGTCACCTCCCCTCTCCAGCGAGGGGAGGGGACACGATGACCTCCAGCCTCCTCCCCAGGCTCCAGTGTGAGCGGGGGGGTCCCCGCCTGACCCCCCTCTCCTGAAGTGCAATATGGCGCCCAGCCTCCCCCCTGCCCACCTGCCCCTGTGCTGTGACCTGAGTGTTTGTGCGGCCTTGTCTCCCCCGTGCCGGCCCCAGTGCTGACGCCCGCCCCCCACCCCTGCCCACAGGCCCCCTGGGGACAGGGAGCTCAGAGCAATAACCCCGCCCCCAGCCCCCACCCAGGAGGGCCCCCTCTCCCCCCAACCCCCATCAGCCAACCCCAGAGATTTACTACAAAAATAAACGAACAGAAAGAAGTGTGAGATGCTGGATGCCCAGCATCGTCATGGGTGACCAAGGGGGCTTGGGAGTGGGGGCCACGAGGGGTGTGTGTGTCGGGGGGGTGGCCCTGGGGAGTCAACATTAAGACACGGAATCTGATGAACGCAGAGGCGACTCGGTGGGACAGATGGAGGAAGCAATGCCAGACAGTCTTGGGGGGGAGCGGTTTCCAGACGCCATTCTGGGGCCCTTCCCCGCCCTCACACACTCAGACCTCTCCTTAGATAATATATATTAAAAAATAAACCTCCAATTCAGGATATAAAAACAGAGCAAAGGCACTTGAGGGGTGGGGGTTGGAGGGCCTGGCCACCCCCCCACCCAGGCAATACTGAGATGGCCCAGGAATGGGGGCCAGGTGGTGCCCCCCCGGAATGAAGCCCTGAGTCCCCCAAGCAGGAGGGAGAGAAGACCGAAGCCAGTGGGAGGTGACGGGGGGGCAGTGATCCCATCTGGGCACCCCCAACTCCCCCAAGGCGTGGCCTGGGGCAGCCTGGCTCCCTCTCCTCAGGCCCCTGGGGTTGGAGACGCTGGGTAGTCAGGTCCTGCAGTGGTGGGTGGCCCGCTCCTTCTTGCGAAACGCCTGGGGGCAGGGGAGAGGCAGGAGCAGAAGGGAGATGGGGGGAGAGATGGAGAGAGACGGATAGGGTGGAAGGGAGGGTGGGGAAGCAGCACAGAAGAGCCAGAGAAACAGAGATGAAGACAGGAGACGGAGTGGGGAGATGCAGAAAATCAAAGATGGAGGGAGAGAAATGGACGGGACTGTGCAGCTGTTAGCATCTGATGGGGCCACTCGGGCACTTCCTCTTTGGCCTGTGCCCGGTTCCCCTGGTCCCTCACTCACCTGCCTGGGGCAGGGGGCCTCAGGTACAGCCAGACTGGGGGACGGTGTTCTCCCCAAGCTGAGACAGCAGGAGTCTCAGGCGGCAAAATTCCTCCTCCACCTCCTGGTTTTGGGGGATCATCAGTGAGAAGGGCTCCTCCACTTAGCCCCTTCCTCCCTGCTCCCACCCCCAGGCCACACCACCTCTAGCTGTTTAATGGTCTCCTCCAGGCTGAGCAGCTCCTCCCGAATTTCCTGGGGCTGCGTTGGGCTCAAGGGGCTGCCCCCTGGGACCCCATCCCCTTCGAGGGGAGGCCCTGCCCCGCTGTCTTCCTCCGAAGGCAACAGGAGCTGTTTCAGGGTCAGCACTGGACAGGGGTGAGGGGACAGAGTCAGAGGTGCGGGGGGCGAGGGCTGGGAGATGTAGCTGGGGATGGGTGTGGGCCTATGGTGGGAAGGAGCTTCTGGTTAGTCAGACCTGAGGAAGGGGCTGGGGTATGTGAGGAGGGGTGCAGGGGTGTGAAGCTGGGGCTGAGGGGGAGGGCACCCGGGGAGAGGCTGAACTGAAGGTCAGGAAGGGACAGGGGCTGCAGGAGGCGAAGGAACTTGGGGCCACCAAGGACGGTGGTGCAGCATGGGCTGTGCATGTGGTGGACTGTGTGGGCTTGCTTCCGGCACCTGAGCATAGGCAGGTGGGAAAGCAGTGTCGGGGCAGGCGGTGGCCGCCCTGCGCGGGTGGGGCTGAGCTACCTTTCTGAAGGGCCTTGGCGGCGAGCTGGCCCTCGAGGCCTTGTCTGCAGAAGGGCAGGAGGGAGTTGAAGAGTCTCTCCATCCGGCCTGGGTCGGGGAGCGGAGAGGGGGCTCAGATCCTGCCAGGCTTCCTGTGGAGCCCCCCACCCCCATTCACTGCCGCTCTATCAAGGCTCACCATCTGCCGGGGGCATCTCTCGGCTGCCATTGCCGTTTTCGGAGCTGCTAAGCAGGGGTTCACGAGTGCTGGGGGGAGCAAGTGCCGGGTGACCCCACTGCCCTGGCCCTGGTGGGCAGCAGGGGCAGGGAGACAGGGAGCTGGAGGTGGGGAAGGCAGGGAGGTCCGGAGATAGAGACAGAGGTCGAATTTGGGAGACAGGGAGACAGAGAGGCTTGGCCAGTGGAAGACAGAGAGGCCTGGATTGGAGACAGATGGGCCGTGGTGGGGTGGGTGTACACGTGCACACACCTTCACATGCATGCACACAGACACACACGTGCACATGCACGCACATGGAGACTGGGCTGGAGCTCGGGTTCTGGGGACACACGGGGAGGCTGCCCCTTGACCTCTAGTTCCCTCTCCTGGCCCCCTCACCTGCTGGGGCCGGGCCGGTGTTTGGGTCGGGAGGTGCGGGAGGGGACCTTCAGGCATCCAGCGGTCTCGGTGATCAGGGTACACCAGCTGAGGAGACAGGCCAGACCCCTGGGCTGTCAGAGCCCCCAAACCCTGGGCCAGGACATTCCTCCCCTCCCTGTCCTCAGAGGCCCTGGGGCCCGGGCCTCCTCCTCATCCTCCTCCACCCGCTCCAGGAACCCAGACCCCGCTCACATCCTCCGCTCAGACACCGTCTGCGCCACCAGCTCGTATATCTGGGCCTCCTGGTCCCAGGTAAAAATGACATAGAAGGCTTTGTGATCTGCAGGGGGAGGGAAAAGCGAGACTCAAAGCCAGGGTCACCCCAATGTGCCCCTGGGGAAGTCCCCCATGACCTTAGGGCTCCCAGGATTCAACTCACTCACTCTGTCACCCCTCCGGAGACCTCCCTCATCTAATCAGGAAATAAGTCCCCTGTCTGCTCTACCTACAAGACTTGCAGGACCACTCCCACCATCATGGCCCCACCAGGTTTCAATTCCTGCTCCCTATAGCTCCCAAGAGGCAATCAGGGCATTTTTTCAAAATACTGCTTAAAACTGGCAGCTCTTCTGTGCAAACACCTGGGGGCAGTTTCCCATTTAACTTAATAAAATCCACAAGCCAGCCTGGCACCCCGGCCGTGTCCTGTCCAGGGTCCCCCCTCCCAGCCTCAGCCTCAGGGCTGCCAGCCACCCACCTCCATCCCTCCCCCGCCCCCACCGCCCCTGGGCGCAGAGCATGCGCGCCCAGCTCTTCGGAGGGTTCCTCCGCCATCCTGGGAACGGCCGTGCCTGGGGCCTCACCGGTGGCCACCTCGCGGGTCATGGCGGAGGTGAGCCGCAGCACTGGCCGCAGCATGGTCTTGCCATCGGGCGTGGGCGTCAGCGTCCGGCTGTGCGACTTAAGCAAGAACCGCTCGTCCTGGCGCTGAAGCAGCAGCAGCAGGTCATCCAGCAGCAGCACGTGGACCTCTGCGGGTTGGGGGGCAGGGCTCAGCACCCCCACCTGACACCCTGGCCCTGAGGCGCCCCCCCATCCCCGCCCTGCTCGCTGCCTGCCCTGGCGCTCACCCACAGCCTTGTCCTTCGTCACCCGCCACGTCAGTGGGCCCTCGTAGATCAACCTCTTCTTGGTGATGTCTAGGTTCTGGAGGCAGGAAGGAAGGGGTGATGGCCGGTGAAGACGATGGTGGGGTGGGAGAAGGTGGGGATGACCACGGGGGGTTGGTCAGGTCAGCTCATTCCCCGCTGGGAGATAAGGGGGGTGGGGTCAGAGCTGAGGGGCCCCTCTTGCTTCCTGGGTGAGCTATCAGGGAATGCTGAGCGTGGGCAGAGAGGAGGGGAGGGGAGCAGAGAGGAGGGGAGGGGAGCGGGGAGGGCACCTTGAACTCGCTCAGCATGGGGTCGTTGCTCTGCCGCAGGTGGGTCAAATCCAGACGCCTCTGATAATCTTTGAGCCGCTAGGGGCAGGGAAGGGAGGGTCACTGGCTTCCACGGACCCCTGCATACGCACACCCCACCGCCCTGGCCCAGGGCCCTGTCTGGCTCACCAGCAGGTCCTCCATGTCCCGCACGGCAAGGTTGACGTGTTGCAGAATTTCCCGGCAGCACTCGGCTGCCCGCTCCACTTTCTCCCGTTCCACCGGCTCTTCTGTGGGCAAAGGGGGAGACCGGGCCAGGGGTGAACCCCAACCCTGGAAGCTCCAGGTCCCAAGGCTAAGGCTGGAGGCCAGAAAGCCAGGGTCCGCCAGGACGGAGCGGGGCTGCTGTCTCTACCTGTGTTCTGCTCGATGCTCTGCAGAAGCAGTGGGTACTTGGTCAGACGCTGCATCTCGGTGGGGATCATGTCCTTCAGCTGCAGCCGGCGGCACCGGGGCCGGCTCTCGGCCTCCTGCAGGAACAGCAGCGCTGAGACACCAGGACGCCGGCCCCCCTCTCCGGGGACCCTGGGGCCCAGACCACCTCCCACCCCACCTCACCTGCACGAAGGTACAGAACCGGGGCTCCTTGCGCTGTTTGGCTTTGAGCTGCTCTAAGGCGAACGACTGGCGGCTACAGAAGCGGGAGGAGATTTTCTGGAACCACGAGCCCTCGGCACCATCGAACTACAGCGAGAGGCAGGCCAAGGAGGGTGTCTCAGGTGGGATGGAGGACATGGCTAGAGGCCCAGACCCCTGGGGCTTGGATGCGGGTAAGGTTGAGACCCTGGGCCTGGGTTCCAGGTCCCCAGCCAGGAGGAGGGGGCGGGGCGGGGCGGGGCGATGGAGTGGAGGGGCGGGGCAGTGGAGGGGGCGGGGCAGTGGAGGGGAGGGGAGGGGCAAGTAGGCGGTGCCTGGGCTGGGCTCTCTCACCCGGGCCAGCAGCACATCTCCGATCTCCTTGATGAGGTAGCCACTGTCCTGCCTCCGCTTCATCAGGGAATCAAGGAATAGGGCTGTAGGGAGCAGAGACGAAAGGCGGTGCTCCGTCAGGGTCCTCGAGATTGGATGCAGAGCTGGTCTGGTACTGGGGGGTGGGGGGTTGGACTGCAGGTGGATGTGTCGGATCCTTGGGGCCGGTGACCGCCCCCCGCCCCCGACTCCCTGCCCCATGCCTGTTGATGATGTGTCCCTAGGAGGTGAACTCTGGGCATCTGGGGTGTGGCCCTCCCCAGTGCTAGACCAGAGGCTGCCCGGGGTCAACAGCAAGGCAACGGAACAGAGAGCTGGCAGGTGGGACAATGGGAGGGCCACAGCCCCGCACTCACAATGCACCTCGATGAGCTCGTCCAGGCTGGGGAAGATGTTCTGGAGCTCCTCCTGGGAGTAGAAGCCCCCGTCCGCTATGGGCTGGTAGAAGACGTCGTGGAGCACGCGGAGCATGCGCACATGGGCAGCCTCCGTCACCAGGAGCTCTGCGGGGACAGTGGACAGAAGGAACAGTTGGGGTTGGCGAGCATGCAGACTCCGGGGGTGTAGGGGGGCCGTCTCAGAGGCAGGCTGGGGAGGGGATGGCACAGGATGACTCTGGGTGGAGCATTCGCCCCTGAAGTAGCCTCTGAGAAGTCCTCCACGCCACTGCCTTTCTCCTACGGCGGCTGCAGCCAAGGGGACCAGTAGTCCCGGTTTGCCCCATACCATGGGTTTCCCAGGACATGAGGTTTTCAGCGCTAACTAGGTCGTGTGGGCATGCACGCTCAGTCACGTCTGACTCTCTGTGACCCCATGGACTGTAGCCCACAAGGCTCCTCCACCCATGGGATTTCCCAGGCAAGAATATTGGAGTAGGTTGCCATTTCCTCCTCCACGGGATTTTCCCAACCCAAGAATCGAACCCGTGTCTCCAGCATCTCCTGCACTGGCAGGCAGATTATTTACCAACTGCACCACCTGGGAAGTCCCCAAACCAGGACAGTCCCAGGCAAATTGGGGACAAGTTGGTCGCCTTACTGCATGCAGCTGCGTTTCAAGTCTAACCATCCAGCAAGTTTCTCAGGCTGTTTCTGGTACAATGACTCTGACAGGTTGATGGCCTGGGATCCAGGGGCCTCCGGGGGGTGCATGCCCGAGTTCCAGGGATCCCCAAAATCCCCAGAGACTAAATGCATGATTTTGTATGTTAAGTATGCATGTATTTCTGGTGAAAGAAACTGCCATGCTGTCCAACATGGTAGCCACTAGCCATGCCAATAACTCTAAACTTTGCTTAATTAAAATGAAATATAATGCACAATTCAGCTCTCAGTTGGGCTTTAGATGCTCAACAGCTGTTATGTGGCTGGTGGTTACCATGTTGGAAAGTACAGATATTTATTGCATGTTACCATCATTCCAGAAGGTTCTATCAGATGGCACTGGGAATGTTTTGATTATTACTCTCAGAAGGATCTGTGACCCAAAGGGCATCTATCCACTGCCTTAAAACTTCTGAATGAGAATCCTTCTCAACCATTAAATAATCTGTAAGTTAACTTCCAAATGAGCTTCCCAAAACACTCTACATCTGGCAAACCTCCCTCAACACAGACACAATTTGAAATCACAAGGAAGAATTAAGACAAAAATGGTATCTCTCAGCTCAGAAGCAAGCATTGCTAATAATATATTATCTTCCTAAACTTTTCTGGGTGGGAATCTTTTTCTCCCCTGAGTGCTTAAGATCATAGTCGTAACAGCAGTCATAGCTAAATGCTCTGACCCTGGACCCATCACTGTGCTGAATGCACGAATCATCTCATCTTCATCTCTGTGGGGCTTTTAAGAGAGGAGTTATCACTGCCCACGTTTCACAAACAAGGAGACAAAGGCTTATGCCTGAAATGCAACTTTTATAGACCATTTCTGGCTGTTCATGTCAACACTGTCCCGCACTATAAAAAATTATTTAGAGAGGATTTCCCTGGTGGCCCAGTGGTTAGGATTCTGTGCTTCCACTGCAGGGAGAGAATGTGGGTTCAATCCCTGGTCAGGGAACTAAGATCCCAATGCCGTGCAGCATGGTCAAAACAAAATCATTCCTTGGAAATGTCACTTCCAGCAGCTGCCTTCCCATTCGTTCCCTGAGATGTTCCAATTTAGCTAACAAACGGCCCTCTGAGGGAACTGGGCGGCCTTCAAGCTCTGGTGTAAGCAACACCTAGATGGCCATCCTCCTGCATCTGTCTTTGCCAGAGGTGGGCTGTGTCCTCGGCCACAGTGGGCTGAAGGGTGTGGCACTCACCGCTGATGACCTCCTGCCGCTTCACCTGGCTCTTGGGCAGGCTGTGCAGAATGTCCTGGGGGACAAGCTCTCGCCAGCCAGGCGGCTCCTCTGGTTCCAGCTCCAGTCCTGAGCGGCCCGGCTCTCCCTCATCTCCAGGCTCCGGGCTGTGGGACAGAGGCCTCGTCAGGTCCCCGGCTCAGGGCATCCCAGGAAAGAGCCTTTGACTCCTTCCACACCCATCCCCTAGGGTGGCCCAAGCTGCGGACCAGCCCCCAGATCTCTGGAAAGCAGCCACTCACCCCTCTCCTGTGACCACTGGAGGCCCACAGTGACCTCAGTATCTGATATCCCCCACCCCAGCCGCCCTGACTCTCCAGGCTGCCTTGGTGGATGGAAGGGGGGGGCAGTGACGTACGTGGCTCGTCGGGTAGGGCCAAGCACGGCCGTGGCGGAGCTGGGGTCCATGTCCACGTCGCTCCGGGAGCGGCCCCCACCCCGGCCCTTAGCCCCGAGGCTACCCCGGGAAGGCCGGCGGCGGTCACTCACCCGCAGGCTCTCTGAGCGCCCCAGACGCCCTGACAGCCTGGACCCCGAGGCCAAGGACAGAGTCAGGCCCGGACAGATACAGGGAGAGACCAGGACAGGGAGAGACAGGGAGAGACCAGGACAGGGAGAGACAGGGAGAGACCAGGACAGGGAGAGACAGGGGGAGACCAGGACAGGGGGAGATGGGGAGAGACCAGGACAGGGAGAGACAGGGGGAGACCAGGACAGGGGGAGACGGGGGGAGACCAGGACAGGGGGAGACAGAGGGGAGACCAGGACAGGGGGAGACGGGGGAGACCAGGACAGGGATCAAACATGCAACAGAAGAGAGGAGAGAGTCAGAAGGACCAGTGTAACTTTGGGGTGCAGGGGCAGTGGGGGGTGGTCAGAAGGGATACTGAAACTGGCCGGGGAGGGTCAGGGACAGGGAACCCAGTAGGGAGCGAAGGACTGCCCCCTCCCTTCCCTGAGGCAGGGGGATGGGGGGCAGAGCCAGGAGGCGAGGCGGGGAGGGGGGTTTCAATACTTAGCTCTTCGGCTGGGAGGGTGGTGTCCCCACCCACCCCTCACAGGGGTGTAGGGGAAGGGGTGGCCCCTGGGGGGAGGGGAGGGGCTGGGAGAAATGGGGGAGGGGCTAGCCCTCCCCCTACCCAGGGCCCAGGCACCCACCTCTTCCACTTTCTGGGGAGAGAGGGGGACAGGGTCAGAGGTGGACCCAGAGGGAACCCAACTCACCTCCCCCACCCACCACAGGGTCCCCAAAGCAGCGGCACGAGGACTGGCAGGGGGCAGAGCCTGCCCCCCAACTGTGAGGGGGACAGGGCCCCCGGGCATGGAGCACAGAGGGCTGGGGGGAGGGAGGGAGGGGGTGCTGGAAGGCAGGAGCAAGGAGGCTGGGCTGGAGGCTTAAGAATGGGTGGGGGGGATGGATGGAAGATGGGGTGGTGGTAGGGGCAGAGGGAGAGGTGCCAGGAAGAGCTGAGAGGGGGTAAAGTGGAAGACGAGGAAGGAGGAGGAAAGGAGAGAAAGAGGGAGCAAGGGGAGAGGAGAAAAAAAAGTCAGTGAAAAAGGAAGGAGAAGAAGAAGGGAAGGAGAAAGGGAGGAAGAAGGAATGGAGGGAGAGATGAGGAAAGACAGAGAGGAGGAAGAAGGGAGGGGAGGCAAAGAGGCAGGAGCAGGGCATAGTGGAGTCGGCTCGCTGGGGACGGGCAGGCCAAGTGGCAGCACAACCCCCAACACGCGCCCCCCGCCCATAACACGCCCAGCTCCGGGCACCTTTCTGTGTCGGCAGCCTCCTCCGTGCTCTCCAGCGGCGCTGGGGCGTCCAGGCTGGCTGGGCCCTGTGGGGGCGGGTCCCCCACCTCCAGGAGGGCGTCAACACCTGTGGGGACAATGTTGAGGGGGGAAGCAAGGCTGTCTGGAAGGCCCCTGTGGTGGTGAGACCCACACCCCCCTACACGCTGGGGGCCTCCACTCCTTGAGCCATCCACTGCCTGGCCGGCACCACGTGGCTGCTCTGTATTTTAGTGGGGGACAGACGGATGGAAGCTGGTAAAGAATCTGCCCGCAGTGCGGGAGACCTGGAATCGATCCCTGGGCTGGGAAGACCCCCTGGAGAAGGGAAAGGCTATCCATTCCAGTATTCTGGCCTGGAGAATTCCCTGGACCGTATAGTCCATGGGGTCGCAAAGAGTCGGACACGACTGAGTGACTAAGCACATACACAGACAGATGGAAAGAGCTCTGAAAACATGGCGGCCAGGGCCCAGTGGGTGAAGATGTCGCAAAACTGGGGTGCTAGTCTCCCACTTGGAGAGGAGACTGGATGCCTCCACATTCATTCATTCTCCCTACACTCCACTGGGACTTGTGGGAAGAGAATGTATCCCATTTAGAGGGGAGGAGGCTGAGGTTCAGAGAGAGGAAGGCTTCTAAAATCTGACACAAGTAAATTGCAGAACCAGGATTTGAACCCAGGCCCTGGCCAAGTGGCTGTCTGGGGGGAGGTCACACAAGGAGTGGGAGACATTTCCAAGGAGCAGCCAGGTTCACCATCTAAGGGGGCTGGTCGGCCATGGACTTAGAAAGGGTTCTGGGAAATGAAACCATGGGGGTTGGTGGGAAATGTAGTCCAAGGAGGTGGGGAAATCCATCACCAGGACAGAGGTCAGAGCTTAGGAGGAAAGCCGTGGAAAGGGTAAACCAGGGGAAGGAAGTGGTTATCAGTAACACTGATGACAAGGAGCAGGGAGGGCGGAGGACCAAGGGGCTGTTTTGCTGTGGGGTCCAGGAAACTCACCTGGCTCCCGGTCAGGGCTGTCCCCAGACAGAAGGTGCGGAGAAACTCCGGGGGTGTCCTGCCCAGGGCCTCCGAGAGTCCGGTCCCGGGAAGGCGCCCCCTGACCTCCCTTACGTTCTGTAAGGCCCGGCTTCTCAGCTGGAGACG
Organism: Bos indicus; assembly: GCF_029378745.1. Taxonomy (NCBI): domain Eukaryota; kingdom Metazoa; phylum Chordata; class Mammalia; order Artiodactyla; family Bovidae; genus Bos; species Bos indicus. The sequence goes on from NC_091777.1 coordinate 51,872,889, forward strand.
TATCAAGGGAGAAAATGGAGTATGAGAGTCAAGCGACTCAAATCCACAAGGGCCGGGGGATCTAAGAGGCTGCTGTGCTCGGTCCTCCCTGTCGCCCAGGAGACCCCTCCTCCACCCTCGGACTCAGGAGTCCCAGCCCCTTGCCTCTCCTCCCCTCAGACCTTGTGGGTCCCCCCACCTCCCCTCTTAGGTCACCAGGATGGATGATGCTCTAGGTTTAGGACCATTACCATCAACTTCGACCTTCGGGTGTCGAAAATCTGGGGGTGAAACGAGAGATGGGATCGTGAGGTGGGGGCAACACAGGGAAGTCAGGGCAGGGCCAAGGCCGGGCACCTCACCCTGGGGCTCTCCCCGGTTCCAGCGGGCGGCATCCAGGAAGCTGCTCAGGCCTTTCTTGGTCTTGGTCGGTTCATCTGACCGTCGGTTCCCTATCATCTGGGGAAGGAGTCGGGGGAGGGGGAGCTGGGCATCTCTGGACCAATGTTGACAGAGGGCTCAAACCTCAGGGGCGCAGAGGCTTCCGGGGGCGGGTGGTGGGGAAGGCCCTCTCTGGGGAGGAGAAGGCCAGGTTTGGGGGAAGCACTCAGGGAAGCACCTTTTTCCGAAAGAAGTTCCTCCCGGACTTCTTGTCCCCACTCTTGGTCCGCACCCCAAGGTGCCGCATGTACATGCTGATGGCGTTGACCACGGCGGCGCTGTGGGAAGGGGACGGTGACGGGGAGGGGACGGTGAGGGCGCACGGACTGACGCGCAGGCTCCCAAGGACGCAGGGACCCCGCTGCCCCTACAGCTTCCCCTCCGCCAGCTTCCCACCCCCGCCCCACAACATTTCCTGCTGGGCATCTGAGCAAAGGGAGAGAGAGGAGGTTCTAGGGAACAGGGCCAGGCGTGCAGCTCAACGCCCAGGCCCCCAGGTAGACCCCCCCTTCCCTGGGGCCCATGACACCAAACTCCCCACTGCCCTCTTTGCTTCCATCACCTCTTCTCCTCATCGTTAGAGATGGTGTGCCTGTAAGAAGACAGAAGTCTGTGACCAATGTGCTAAGCCTGGGGCGCAGCACAACAGGTCACTGTCCCCTTCAAAGAGGGGATGGCGGGGGGCACTCTGCCGAAGCATCTGGGATAGACAACTGCTGGAGGAGAGACCCTCACTCGGGGTGGTGGGAGTTGCAAGGGCAGGACCCAAAGCACAGGCCTGAATGCAAGACCACAGACAGGACCTGGGAACTGGGAGGGACCCCAAGCTGGGAAGGGAAGATGCAAAACCAGATGGGTGAAAATTCGAAGGCTTCCCAGGTGGCACCAGTGGTAAAGAACCTGCCTGGCAATGCAGATAGATGTTAAGAGACACAGGTTTGATCCCTGGGTTAGGAAGAGCCCCTGGAGGAGGGCATGGCAACCCACTCCAGTATTTTTGCCTGGAGAATCCCATGGACCAGAGAAGCCTGACAGACTACAGTCCATGGGGTCGCAAAGAATTGGACATGACTGAAGTGTGTACACAAGGGCCCCAGAAGTCAGAAGAGGAAACCAAATGCATGGAAATGACCCCTGAAGCTGAAGAGGGAGTCCAGAAGCAGATGGGACGAGGATGGGATAGCAGAGGGTGCCCCCTGGGCTAAGGAGAGACCTGCCCCACTCACTGCATCTCCTCCAGGTGGGTCAGTTGCCGCTCAGCCAGGTGCCGCTCCCGGGCCTCGTAGCTGGCACGGTCCCGCGCCACCCAGGCCCCCAGCTGGACCAGCTCCTGCTCCCAGGGTGTCATGCCCATGAGCTTCTTGGAGCGGAAGTCCTCCAGCTGCCGGACCACGGCTACCTGCTGGCTCTGCACCACCTCCTGCACGAACTGCCGCTGGAGATCCTCAGGAAAGAGGTCAGGCCGCGTGCGGTCTGTGGGGACAACAGGGCCCGGGCTGGGGGCCAGTTCCCTGGGCCGTGAGTCCACCCCTATCCCTGCCCACCCTTGGACTCTGACAGCCATGCTTCCTTGGGCTGGGGTGGCCATGAGACAGGAAGGCATCTCTGCTGTCCAAGGACCGTGGTGAGAGCGTGGCCTCCCACCCCGGGGCGGGGGCGGGGGGGGTTCCTGGTCCCTGCTAGAGACCTCTCCCTCACCCCAAAGTCCCCTTTTGTCTTCTTACCAAGTTCAAAGGCCACGGCAGGAGGGACCATCACTCGTAGAATCTGCTCAGGAGAGAGAATGGAGTGAAGGGGAGGACGCAGCGGTAAAGGGGCTGCCGTGATGGGATGAAGGGATGGTAGCCCAGGCAGCAGGTGGGAATGATGCTCTGACAGGAGGAGCAGTAGATGGAGAGCCAGGCTGGCACGAGGTCTCCCACCAGGCGGGCCAGGCCTCCCTTCACGCTGCCTTCAGCAGGGTGGAGGTTGGGAGGAGTAGGGTGGTTGCCCAGGGGGTTGGGGATGGGGCCCCCTCGGTGTCTCTCACCGAGTGCTTATCCAGGAAGCTGTGGTAGAAGTCGATGAAGGCTTTCTTGAACTCCTTGGGGCCCAGGGAGCCCAGCATGTCCGCATGCAGGCAGCAGAGCTGGGGGACACAGAGCGTGATCCATCCTCTTCCCGCCCCACCCAAACTGCACTGCCCCTTGGAAAGCCTCGGGATGCAAACCCTCTGGGAAGTGCTCCCTGATGTCCCCCATCCCCACACCTGACTCCCTCTCAGCTGCCTGGGGCCACTGCACCATTCCCTTAATTTTCTCTCCTGTGAAATAGTTCTTTGGTCTGTCTTCTCTCTGCTGCTGCTGTTACCAACAGCTGCTGTTACACCGCCCCCAGCTATCCTAAGAGGGCTCAGTGCATCCCGACACTGTCCAAACCCTCTACCTGCATTAATCTGTTCAACCATGGGGAGGACCATCATTATCCCGTGTTGCAAATGAGAAAACAGTTAGTAACTGACAAAGTTGGGATTGGATTTCTGGCAGTGTGTCTCTGCAACTCTCCATTGCAAAGCAATACTGTTACTCAAGGGCGTGTGTGTGTGTGTGTGTGTGTGTGTGTGTGTGTGTGTATGTGTGTGTGTGTGTGTGGCAGCCAGGAGGTTCTGATTCATCGGTGTCTCCAGGCCTAGCGCACAGCGGGGCTAATCACATAAACAGAAGGACGAGTGACGCTCGCTCACTCATTCATTCGTCAAGCATTCCCTGAGGTTGCCTGTGGAGGAGCCCTCTGCTGGGTGACACTGGCAATGCTGTGGGGCCTCCAACCTGTCCTGGCTCCTGGCAGACTCTCATCAGGTAAGGGACATGGTCTCAGTCGGCTAAGAACTCGCCCCAGTAATCTATGCCTGCCCCCTCCCCACCCCCCCAAAAAATAAAAACTCCATCTGAGGCTAACAGGAAGCATCCCAGGTGACCACAACCATCTCCCGGCCGCTCCACCAGTCAATGAGGTGAGAGAACAACATGAGGACAAATCTCAAAACGCCAAAGGCCATCTGGGTCACGTTAGTCACACCCCTGGCCCTGGCGAGGCCTCAGTTTCCACATCTGGAAAGGGACACAGCAACCAGCACAATCCCTGGGCTAAGTTCCAGGAGCTCAAGTTCCAGAAACACTCAGGCTCAGCAGGGGGACTCCTCTGCCCAGAGGGCCAGTGCCTCAGGCATTAGGGGAGGCTGGGTGGGGGGAGCACTTTTCTGGCAATTTCCTGATTTCCTGTTTCTGAAACTTTGGTGTCAGTCAATACAGCCTTCTCCCTGCCACCCCCCAGGCATCCCTTTCTGCTACTTCCATCAGTCTCCTTGTTTTCTGGAGGGGGCTTCCCTGGTGGTTCCAGATGGTGAAGAATCTGCCTGTTTTGTGAGAGACCTGTGTTTGATCCCTGGGTTGGGAAGATCCCCTGGAGAAGGGAATGGCTATCCATGCCAGTATTCTTGCCTAGAGAATTACACAGATAGAGGAGCCTAGCGGGCTATAGTCTATGGGGTCGCAGAGTCAGACACGACTGAGCAACCAACACTATGACCCACGTCCAGTACAGAGCAGTGCTCTGGTCTAAGCCCAACTCCCGGCTTATGCTGGACTGTGTGGGGTCCTCATGGGACAGGACCCCAATCCACAGAGCCTTCTCCAGCCAGCACTGGGCCTTCTTCCTCCCTAAGCCACCTGCTGGGTTCTCTAGACTCTGCAGGCATCTCCCAGAGAGTACGCTCTGCATCCACAGCTCCCCGGTATTTTCTGCCTGATACAAGTTTTCTGTCGCGTCCATTATGTCCTCTGTGCCTCGTGGGCTGCTTGTAGCAGTCGCCTAGTTTCTGGACCACGGCCTGCTGTGCTGCCTAGGCCCGAAAAGGCTACTGGCTTTCTCCCAACCACCAGCCCTGAAGCACTGACTGGAGGCACCTGCAGAGCACTTAAGATTCTGGGGCTAAGGGCGCTGTCACTGACGGGTGATGCTGCCATGGGCATGGGACAGCAGCCGGGGCATGGTTTTTCTCCAGGTTGCTGGATTCTGTGTTGCTCTGCGAAACTGCACCCTGCTCTGCTCAGAAATTTACACTGGCAGCTGCAACCTTGTCTGGGCCCCATGGCTGGCTTCCTGGCTCTCAAGCTATGTGCTCTGGGTCTCTTTCCCAGACCCTCCTGACATCCTCACGGGCCTAAAGCACTGAACACTGCGGCAGGTCCCAGCCCCGCCCCGTGCCTCCCCGGCCCCGCCCCCGTGCCTCCCCGGCCCCGCCCTCACCAGGGGTCCCGGCTCAAACTGCATGGCCACGTGCTGCAGGAGGGCCATGAGGTGGGCCGGGCGCCGCTTCACCTGATCCAGGTTCTGGAACTGGTTGTTTTGTTCCTCAGGGTTCTGAGGGGCAGGGATGGGAGTGAGACAGAGGGGGGCATAGGAGGGGCTTGGGGCTTGATCCCCGCTCCTCTTCCCCAGCAATTCCCCCAAAGGATCCAAGCTGGGAGGTGGGGGTGCTGATGATGCCACTGCTGGGATGGTGGCCAGTCAGGGGCTGGGGAGGATGGATGAGACTTCATGTTCTAACGGTGGGTGGTGAGGAGAGAAATCAGGAGAGATGGAACGAGGATCTGAGCTGTCATTACGGGGAGTGGGCAGCGATAAAAACTGCGATCAGAGTAAACCGGCTGACAGCTTGTGCTGTAATATCAAAAGGAGGCACTGAGGATGGAGTGAGGGGATGAGGAAGGAGGTATTAGGAAGATGAAAGAGATATGGGGGCTTCCCTGGTGGTCCAGTGGTTAAGAATCTGCCTTGCAGTGCAAGGGATGCCAGTTTGATCCCTGGTCTGGGAGGACCCCACATGCTGCAGAGCAATTAAGCCCGGGCGCCTCAACTACTGAGCCCACGTGCAGCAACTACTGAAGCCCTCAAGCGCCTAGAGCCTGTGCTCTGCAACAGGAGAGAAGCCACCGCAGTTGAGAAGCCCATGCACCACAACAAAGAGAAGACCCCCCCATCCCCGCCCTGCGTCCCCGCTCGCCACAACTAGAGAAGGCCCGAGCTCAGCAATGAAGACCCAGCACAACCAAAAAATAAACTAAATACATCTTTAAAAAAGAGAGAGAGATGGGTAGAGACAGAAGGCCGAATGACAGCATCAGAGGATGGAGAACAGGGTGTAAGCCGGTGCGGACGCTGGGCATGGGGCTGGAGGGCTGGGGCCCCGGGGAGCCTGAGACAGAGGCTTTTCCAGCCCGCCTCCCTCTCACCGTCTTCAACTCAATCTCAAAATCCTCGTCCTCTGCCCCAATGATGCTGACGGGCGCCAGGCCGGGTCGGGGGGGCCCCGGGGCCTGTGGAAGGGGAGGGATGGCTTCAGCCCGCATTGCTCCCCGCCGCACAGCGCCCCCCACCCAACTCCCTCACCCCTCGGCCCTCTCCACTCACCGCCCCTCGGGCGACGTCTTCTGCCTCCATGGGCACTGCCGGGCTGGGGGAAGAGGAGGGGCCGCGGTTAGAGGGGAGGGAGGCGGGGAGAGCAGGGCGGTTACTCACAGATTCCTGGCCCAGGTGCGAAGGTGAGTAAACAGCCTCCTCTCCCCCCCATCCCGGCCTCCACAGCTCAATGGGGCCTCTGTGTGGCGACAAAGAGCCCTTCAGAGGCCAGCAAGGGCGGGGAGCCCGAGGACAGGGAGCCGCGTGTTGGGGGCAGCTGGAGGCCAGGAGCCTGGGTCCATGAGAGAGCTGTGGCCCAAGAGCCTGCGATTTGGAGTCCCCTGATGAAGGAAGGGCCTGGGGGCTCTTGGATCTAAGTAAGGGAGGAGGGGTTGGGGAGTTGGGTCCTAGGCGGGCAGGGCTTGCAGGCCAACAGAGTTGGAAAAGTTAGAGGGGAGCTGGGAGGGAGATAACTGGGGTGTGGGGGCTTGCCTCTGACCTGCGACAGGCCTGGGGCAGGATGTTGCCTCTGAACCCACTAGCCCCACTTCCTGTGACAGGAAATCACAATAGCAAATCCCCCAACCCCCAGCTCTCTCCACAGAAGAAAACAAAACTGCGAACCCTCCTCCTTCAGGGACCAAGAGGCCTTGAAGCCACTTCTCTCCCTCGGGGCCCTGGCATCTTTCCGGCTCCCATCCCAGAAAGTAAGGGACGGCCGTCAGATAGCTCATCCCCCCAGGTGCCTCTGTCTCCCTCACCCCACACCCACCTGTCCCGTCTGTCTGTCTGCCAGCTTGCCTCTCCCCAGCTGCCGCTCCCTGGCTGTCTCTCCCTTGAGTCTGCCTCCTGTCTTTTGCCTCTTTCCTCCCTGATTCTTCATTTTTGCTCTCCCTTCCTTCAGACCCGGCTCATTTTTTCCCACCGGCTCTGCCTCCCCTCCCCCCACATCCGCCGAGGCCCCACCCTATCTTCTCTTGCTCCCCGTCTCCCCTCCTCGCTCTTCGCAGCCTCTGTCTCCCCATGTCTGGTTCCTGCAGCCACTGTCCCCGCACCTGTCCGTGTTGCTCGCTGTCTCGCCTCTCTCTCCCATCTCTCGCTGTCTCTCCCATCTTGTCTCCCTTAGAATCTCCACTTCTCCCTGTGTCTTCCCACCGACATCGTCGGTGTTCTTAATTAGTCTGACTAATGCCACTTGAGCCCGTGTGTCAGGCAGGAAGGAGCTGTGGAAACGGGTGGGGTGTACCACGGTGGCGGGGGGGGTGGGTTCTCCCCACAGCCCAAAGCTATTTATAACCCTCGTCGCCTGGTCGCCTGTGTCCCATCCTTCTCCTCTTCCACTGGCCTCCTCCCTAGCACTCAATAAACGGCAGCCGGCCTTTTGACTCTGATCATTAAACAATAATGCCTTCTGGAGTGTCCAAGTGCCATCCTATGGGTTCACCCAAGCTGGCCTCATTTTGATTCTTTTCCATAAAGTGTGTTTGTCCAACATCCAAGCTTGGGTGACTTCAGATCTGAGCATTGTTAAATGTTCACATAAATAAAGTTGCAAACCAAGGCAGAAGAATAGTAGTAATTATTTATTATGAGAGCTGAACTTACACTGCACTTACAGTGTGCTAGGCGCTGCTCTAAGTGCTTCTCACAGAGTAACTCACTGAAGCCTCATAACCACAAGCAGCCCCATGCTATTATTACTCCCATCCGAGTCAGAAAACCTTCACCAGGCCACCAGCTGCAGCTTCTGGGCTGGAAGGCATGACCATGGACACAGAGGGTCCACGCTCATCCCACTCCGGGGTGGGTGGAAAAAGTTCGACAGAGGCAGGGGTGATTCCAAAAGGGCCAAGGCAAGGACAAAGGTTTATCTGAGCAAATGCTTAGGTGCCAGGCAGGCCTCGGAACATGCACTTGATAAGTATTACTGCCTTCATTCCTCATCACCACAATAGGAAATAATAGCTAACGCATAATGTGTACTAAGTGCCATGAAGTACAGTATTAGTGCTTGACAGGTATAAACTCAATCCTTTCAGTGACCCTGAGCAGTTGTCTTATTACTGCTATTCCCATTTTACAGAGGAGGAAACTGAGGCACAGCTTATAAGAGGCAGTGCCAGGATTCTGACCCAGGCAGGCTGGCTCCAGAGTTTATGCATTTAACTCCCAGAATGTGCTGCTTTGAGAGCATGGGGAATCCACATGCCTACCTTAGGAAACTGCAATCTCAATCAAAGCTGAGACACAGCAGTTCTCCCTATGGTGTCCGGGTACATGGACACTGTGGCCTGGGCAGGAGTTTAGACTGGACTCAGCTACTCCACAGAGGCCTGGGCTCAGAGAGGATTGGGGAGGAGGGTGGCTCCTTAAAAGATGGGTCATGAAGGAGTCCTGCAAAGTTAGAGAGTGATAGGTGGAAGCGGTCAGATGGATCTAAAGGCAAATGACAAGGCCTGCGGTGCAGCAGGAGGGTGCTGTGTTTATGGGGCTGTAGAGATGAGGGCAGGGTGACAAGGTCCTTAACGATGGGGGTCCGAGAACAAAGTGGGCATGCGCAAGGACTACATGGGCACCTGGGTATTATGCAGGGCTCGGTGTCTACAACAGGCTTTCCTGGTGGCTTAGATCACAAAGAATCTGCCGGCAATGCGGGAGACCGGGTTCAATCCCTGGGTCAGGAAGATCCCCTGGAGAAGGGAATAGCTACCCACTCCAGTATTCTTGCCTGGAGAATTCCATGGACAGAGAAGTCTGGCGGGCTGTACAGTCCACGGGGTCGAAAAGAGTCGAACACGACTGAGTGACTCACAGTTCAGGGACTCTAAGATATTGAGTGGATGACCCTGGTCTCCAAGAACCTCTGGGAGCCTTAAAGAAACTAAAACACAGAGTAGTCAAGGTTAGTCCTTGGAATGCCTAAGGCCCCGGATTCTGTTTGACACATGGTGGTCTACAAGGATCCCTGGCCACAGGATCGTAAGTCACACAGGATCGTTAAGTCCATAAGGGAAAGAAGCCAGTGTGTGGGACCTCTGGAGATTTAAAAGGGGTACAGAATTCTATGGGGAGGTTGGTGGTCCCCGAGACCCACGGTCCATAGGGCCCCAGATTCTAGCAGATGCTATTGATGTATCGAAACCCCCCTTCTGTAAGGAGCTGCACATCCACGCGGGGTCATCAGGACCCCTTAGAGGGTCTGTAGGACCTAGTGATCTACATGGAACGTGGCAGGTCTACACAAGCCCCAAATCGTATGTAGGACGTGGCGGGTGTACACGGGCCCTAAATCCTACACGGGACTTGGCAGCGTGCATGGTCAGGGTTGCTGGGGAGGACGTGCGGAGTCAGGGTCTGACGCCCGCCGGGGGCCGCGTCCCTCACCTGCTCCAGGTCGGAGGCGAAGCACCGCAGCAGCCAGAACCGAAGCCTCCGCGCGCCGGCTCGGGCTCCCCCACCCCCGACTCGGAGTCGCTCTAGCCAGCCCGGAGTAGGCCTTTGCGTCCAGCTCCACTCCTCCTGCCAGCCGTTCTAGCCCGCTCCTGCCGGGCTCCAGCCCAGAAAACTCTACTCCTCTTTGCCGGCCGCTCTAGCTCTCCGCTGAGCCACGCAGGCCAGATAGGGCCGCTCTGGCCTGTCTAGGAGGGCTGGCGTTTCCGTATATCGACTGCCCCCGTCAGTCTCCTGGACCCCGCCCCCTGCCCCCCGCCCCCCGGCTGGAGGCGGGGATAGTTCCAGCCCCCAGATCAGTGTTGGTTCAATCCGAGATCACGTAGTCGCCCCGACCCCTAGCCGACCCCCCCCAGACTGGGGTCCCCGTCCTATCTCGCCGCCCCAACGTGGGACCGTTTGAATTCCCAACGCCTATACATTAATTCTCCCTGCAGTGCCCCCGCCCCAGACACCCCCGCACACTTTCTGCTGGGGCTGCAAAACAAAATCCTGGATTTTGCAAACAAAATCCTGCAAAACAAAATCCTTTCATCTAACATGCGGAAAAAGTAAATACCTCTCTCCGGGCCTCAGTCTTCCCATCTGTACAATGGGGAACGATCTCCAGTTTTTGTCCCCTACAACCTATTTCCCAGGGTATAATTCCTGACCCAACCCAGAAAAAGACCTTTCCAAAAAATGCTTTCAAACGCGTTCTGCAACTTTCAGCTTCAAGACAGCCTATGGCCTATTGCCACTTTTCCTTTTGAGTGGCTCTAAAGTATGCAGGCTTGGAGGACGGCGCTTGGCTGAAAGCACCTGCGAGTTCAAACCCAACTCCACTCAGTCTCACGATGTGCGTGCCCTGGGACGAGTTGGTTTTACTCCCTGGGTCTCAGTTTCCCCACCCGTGCAATGGGAGTGATCATCCATCCTCCGCCGGACGGTTGGGAAGCTTTGACCCCGGGCTTGCAGCCCTCATCTCACCTCCCGGGCCCTCAGCAAGTATTACTTCTCCTCTCTTTGTCCCCTTTGACAGATGGAAAAACTGAGGCCCAGGGATGGGCGGCTGCTGGCTCAGCCGGGCCGGTAGGAGGCCCCTCCAAGGCCAGCAGCGCCCAGCCCCCTCCCTCCTCCTCCCCACTTCCCCTAGCAGCCGAGGGGAGGGAGGCCGGGCGGGGCCAGGGACGGTGTACCTGGTGTCCGCGCGGGGTGGTGACCGGCGGGGCGCCCGAGGTCGGGCTCGGCGATCCCGGGCCCGGTGTCCCGGCTCCCGCTTCCTGGCTCTGGCGGGGCAGGAAGTTGGGGCGTTTTTCCGGAGGCCCCAGCCCCGCCGCCCCTCCTTGCTTCCTGCCCGCGCCCCGCGCCCGCCCGGCACCTCCGCTTCCTTCCCCTTCTCGCCGCCGGCCCCGCCCTCCTTCCCCCGCTCCGCCCTGGACCTGCGGGCATCGGCCCCACCCGGACCCCGCCCAGCTTCTCCCGGCTTTGTCTGTCTGTCCCTCCGCAGGGCGCGGGCACCACTTTTCTCAGATCTGCCTGACATCGGCCATCACCTCCCTGGCGAGGCTGGGGGCCCTGCGTCCGTCTCCACCTGCGTGTCGCCTCCCCTGCTCTGAGTCTCTGTGTGTCTCTTGGTCTCTGTTTTTGCTTCTGTGTGTTTCTGTCCGTGTTCCTCTCTTTGCCTCTGTCGCTGACTCTCTTGCTCCGTTGAGGTCTTTCCCTCTTGCTCCCGGGCCTCTGCTTCTCCCTGCTGTCTTTTAAACTCTTTGTCATTTTCTGTCTCAGAGGCTTCTCTCCCCATCGCTGGGTCTGGATCTTTCAGCATCCCCATCAGTCATTTCCCCATCTGTTGCTTTTCCTAGAGTCTCAGGGGTCAGCCTCTCCATGTCCATTTTCAATGGACCCTTCTTGCCTTTTTGTCTTGTCCTGGCATCTGTTTCTGATGCCCTGTCTCCCCGGTGTCTTTCAGTTCACTCACTCTGTCTCTCCATCCTTATCTCTGTCTCAATTTCCCTCCCCTCTGTAGCTCAGACACACTGTACCTCTGTCCTTCTCTGTCATCCCCTCCAGGTCTTCCCACCATCCCCAATTTACTGCCACAGGCTCTCCAAATCCCACTTTTACAAGTCCACTTGCAGCAGAGAACAGGTGTGGCTATGGTCAGGATTTGGTACCAGTCCCAGCAGAGAGTACACTGTGTTTTGGCAACTCAGATGCACATAAATGAATACAACTGGTTACCTGGGACCCTGCTGTGTCCCCCTCTGCTGAGGCACAGAGCCTGGGGTAGGACCCTTCCCAAGACACTTCTTGTATTTTCAGGAGATGGCCAAGACTGGCTACCTGGTCCCAGGTGTGGGGAGTGGACAGGGGCTGGGGGAGGAGGGGGCTGATGTCCTGGATTTCTCGGTTTCAGAAAAGGAAGGGGAATGGTCCCCACGAGATCCATGACTCCTGCGAAGGTCTGCCGTTGGGAAGGATTTATTATCACTAAGTGGCCATGACAGAGCAGGCAGAGGGGAGGTGACACTAAGGAGGCTGCTACGTTCAGCTCCCCTAGAGGCAGTGAGTAAGGGCTCATCACCCGCTGGGTGGGTGGGTGGGGGAAGCCAGGGAAAGGCAATAGGGGGAGGATCAGTTAGGGTGTGTGGAGGGGATGAGGACGAGGATGACCTAGAGGGAAGAAGAGTGGACAGTCCCAGGGGGAAGTTGAGTCAGGACACTCCCAGGAAAGATTGTGAAAAGAGAGCGGCTTCGGGGGGAAGTAGGGTGAAACACGGGTTGGGTGCATGGCGGGTCAGCCCAGCAGGGTCACGGCTTCTCCAGCTGAGCATCTCCGATGTGGAGGCTGCCCACGTCCTGGTAGGTACCCTGGAGGCCCCGGGAGATGTCCTCATACATGGAGCAGTCATCAAGGTTCAGGCCCTGGGGAGGAAACAGGGTGGTGGGCCTCAGTGCCCCGAGGCCCGGTTCCCTGCCCCCAACCAGCCTCAAGGAGGAGCCCTAGGAGACCCCCCCACCCTACTCTGCAGACCTGCCCCCGCTCTGCACCTGCCCCCACCTTCCTTCCACTCACCTCATAGAGATTTTCGTCTTCGTAGTCATCCTGGATATCAGCCCCGAATTTCATGTTCTGCCATCGTTTCTGTTGAGGGATGGGGAGCTTCAGTGAGTGGGGGCGGAGGGGGGGCCGTGGATAGAGATCATGTTTTCAGACCCTCCTGGAGGCCAGGAGTTAAGGGACATGCCCAGAGTCACATATCCTGTAAGTGGCAGGCCACTCTGGGTCCAAGCCAGTATCCTTTTGATTGTACCACTGCCTATTCTTCCCCACAAATAGAGCAATAGTACTAAGTGGCTATAGTTGTCTTGTGGCCTAAAGAGAATTTGTTGTTGTTTTAGTCGCTCGGTTGTGTCCGACATTTTTTGCGATCCTGTGGCCAGTAGCCTGCCAGGCTCCTCTGTCCATGGGATTCTCCAGGCAAGAATACTGGAGTGGGTTGCCATTCCCGTCTCCAGGGGATCTTCCTGACCTAAGGATGGAACCAACGTCTCCTGCATTGCAGGTGGATTCTTTTACTGCTGAGCCAGGTATTCTTACTCAGGTATTCTTGCCTAGGAAATCCCATGGACAGAGGAGCCTGGTGAGCTACAGTCCACGGGGTGCAAAAGAACAGGACACTGCTTAGCGACTGAGCACACATGCACGCCAAAGAGACGCTGGTGGGGGTCAGACACTCCGGGATGACACCAGTTCCCATCTCCCCCAGCCTTGGCTACATCTGAAGGGTACAGCCCTCCTGGATAGAGGGGGCCAGTGAGACATCCCTGGGGCCAGAGGTGAAGAGAACCCTGAGGGGAGACTGAGCAAGGATGCCCCTCTGGTCCCAGCACAGTTTCAAATGCGTTCATTCTATTAAATTTTCAGGCCCTCGGCGCCTGGGAGGTGGGTGCTGCCATTCTGCCAAGTTCTAGGCGGGAGGGACTCTTGGGGGTCCGCTAGTCCCCGCGGGGTGGGCCTGGGGGGCAGGCTCACCCGGAAGAGCAGCAGCGTTCCAGGCACCACGGCGCAGATGAGGAGGATGATGCCCTCGGCGGTGATGATGTTGTTCTTGGTGCCCTCCCCCATGTCCAGGAAGGGCCTAGGGAGCGGGTCTGTGAGGAGGGAATACGGCTCAGAGCCCCACCTTGCCCCATGGCCACGCCCCTAGGTCACGCCCCCTCCAGCGAGGCCCAAGACCGTGGAAGCCGCTCCCGCTTTACAGGTGAGAAGACTGGCCACTGCGTGAAAGCCGGAGACCCAGGATGCCCGAGATGCAGGCGATGCAGGCACGGGCTCCAACCCGCCTTCCCGGCGGATGGACGGGATGGGCACTCACCTCGCACGCGGAGGTACGTCCCGCAGGAGCGCTGAATCTTCTTGCCGTCACTGACTTGGCACCTATACATGCCCCTGTGAGTCTTGTTCACTGGTTTGATGATCAGCTCGCCCCCGGCACCCACGTCCCCGCGATACATCACAGGGGGCCATGAGGAGTTGCTTTGGAGGACGTGCCACCACGTAACGTTGGTGTTGCTGCCATTGTGCGTGCACTGGAGGCGCACCTCCTCCCCCACGCTCACCGTCACCGAGGGTGGGCCCCACTCCACCCACAGGGCCTGGCACCCGGGGCCTGCAGAGAGGAGGCAGATGGGTCAGGGACAGCCAATGGGGACACTGACCCAGCTTGACCCCTGGTAGCTGCAGGACTCCTCCTGGCTGTGTGTGTATGTGTGTGTGGGGTGGGGTGTGGAGAAGTGTGAGTGACACACCCAGAGTGGAGGGCAGGGGGCTGGGGGGTGTCCCCACTTGCCCCTTCAGAGCCACCTCCTCCCTCTTCCCCCTCCTCTGTGCTTCCATGCCCTCTGAGCTCGCTGGCACTTGAATAGGCAGTTCCCTAGGACTAGCAGTGCCCCAGGCCAGGAAGCTCTTTCCAAAATCAGTTTGGGCATCACCTCCTCCTGAAGGCCCTCCTGGATTATTTTCTCACCCAGCCCCTGCCCAGCCCCACACTGGCACTTTATTTACTTTGTGTAATTATCACAGAACCCATAGAAATCGGTTCTGTCATCGACCCATTCTACCAGTGGGCCAGCTGCGACCCACGGCAGCAGGAGTCCCCTGGCCCTGGGCCTCTTCCTGCCAGTTTGTGAGCCTGCCCTGCCCTGTGACCCTGGGCCCACCCCAGGGTGTCAAGCTGAGGGCCAGGGGTGAGGTCAGGGACTGGGCTGAGCTAGCTGGTTAGGGCTGGGAGGGCCTCAGCTGGGTGGAAGGAGATGGGGCGGCCCAGAAACGGTGGGGGGGCGGTAGGCCCAGTTCTGTGCCCCTCCTCCTGGGCCAGTCCGCATGGCTGGCTCTGCCTCTTTTGGAAGGAGGAGGGCAGAGGTGAGGAAGAGAGAAGGAGGAGGAAGTGGGGCAAGAGACAGCAACCGGGGGAGTCACTCCAATCTCAGCTCCCAGTGGAAATTTGGGGTGACTGGCCGCCTCTCTCAACTCCTCGGTCAAACAGGGTGGTCACAGCCCTGCCAGCTGGCATTGTGTGGGAGGGCAAGGGGGAAGGTCACCTACTCCCCCAACATTGAGAAGGGGTTCCCTAAGTAGAGGTGAGGACTAGGATTCAAGGCAGAAAAGGAGAAAGCTTTTTCTCCCCACTGAAGCTGACCGCTACCGCTACCCACCACCGTTCCGTCCCTGCCCCCAGCTCTGGAGCTCAGTCAGTCAAGGGCAACCTTAGTTCCTTATTTTGATCTGGGGGGCGAGCGGGTGGGGAAGATGTCTCCTGCCCCTGCCTCCCTCCACCGGGCCAGGACGCGCGCCTTCAACTTCGCTGAGCCCCCTCCAGCTTCCCACCGGCCTGTTTGGGACAATCAAGCAGACAGATGCAGTTTCTACAGGGTCTTTTCTAGCCTGCCTCCTGCCAGCTCCTCTCCCTCCCCCTCTGCCTGGGGCCTCTCTCAGCAATCTCCCAGTTCCCACTACTGACTCCCCCAGCACCTGCCTGTTAACCACGTACCCAGGCCAGCAGCGGAGATCAGGAGGAGAAAGATGGTGGCAGGCGGGCTTTGCAGGGCTTGGGGACCCTCAGGCATCTTCTCCCAGTGGGTTGGTTAGTCTGGGTTGCAGCAGTCCTGGGGTACCAGATCCCACCTCGGCTGAGCCCCAAACCCCGCCCCACTTCCTGCCCGGCCCTGCGGAGATGGGCTTCGCTGGCCCCACTGCTGGGCTCTTTGGCTGGCGGGCTAGGGGGAAGCCCCTGGTGGAGGAGGCTTCAGGCCGTGAGTGGAGAGGAACCGCTCCTTGCACCTGTGGCCACCACAACTCCCCTGAGAGGAGGCTGCTTGGGTGGGGGGAAGAGATTGGTTCAAGGCCTGGCTCGTCACTGGAAAGGAAACCCGCCCCGCCCGAGGGAGCTAGGGTTTGGGGGGCCTGCTGCACACAGGCAGTCAAGGGTGGTGGTGGTTCCAAGCTTGGTCGTTGCCTCTCATTGGCCTTGGGCAAAACTTGTCCCCTCTCTGAGCCTCTGTGTCCTCACTTCTTTTTTTAAAATACTTATTAATTTATTTGGTTGCATTGGGTCTCAGTCGCAGCATATGAGATCTTTGCTGTGTCATGCGGGATCCTTCGCTGGGGCACACAGATTCTCTAGTTGTGGCCCTGGGCTTATTGCCTTATGGCATGTGGGATCTTAGTTCCCTGACCAGGGTTCAAACCCACGTCCCCTGCCTTGCAGGGCGGCTTCCCTGAGCCTCTGTGTCCTCCCTTCTTGGGGTTGGAAAGGAGAATTTAGAGGTTGTACATGCACAGCGCTGAACACAAGACCCCGGCACGTGGATAGGTGCTCAGTAAAGGTTGGTTATTATTAATGTTTATGAGGAATAAGGGCTTCCCTGGTGGCTCAGTGGTAAAGAATCCACCTGCCAAGGCAGGAGACAATGGTTCAATCCCATGCGCACATACATACAAGGAGATGCAGGAAGAACCCCTGGAGAAGGGAATGGCTACTCATTCCAGTATTCTTGCCTGGAGAATTCCATGGAGTCAGACACGACTGAGCAACTAACATACACACATGAGAAATAAATGAGGCAGGCTCACCAATTCTGTGACTAGGTGATGGCTTTCCTTTCTGAGCTTCGGCATTTAAAAATGTATATATGTATCATTTTATTTATGTGGCAGCGCAGGGTCTTAATTGTGACATACGAACTCTAGTAAATTGTGGCATGTGGGTTCTAGTTCCCTGATCAGGGATTGAACCCGGGCCCCCTGCATTAGGAGCATGGAGTCTTAGCCACTGGACCACCAGGGAAGTCCCTGAGGTTCAGCATTTTTAATCCAAGAGATGAGGATGAAAATATCTCCCTGGTGCTGTGACTTAAGATGATATTCCTGACATCCAAGGGCCACAATGGGCTCTTTCCTGGTGTTCTTTCATTTCAGCCACAGGTCAGTAGGGTAGGCCACTTACCGCCCCCACCCCCACCAATTTAAAGGGGGGAAACTCAGGCCATCACAGAGAGGGGCACCATCTGTCACTTGCCCAGTGTTACACTCTGGTGGCGGAGCAGGGATTCCAAGTCACTCACGTGTGCCCAGGTTCCTTTGAACATCATTTTAGGTCAAGTGGGAGGAAAATGAAGCCTGAGGGGTGGGGGAGTGGAATGATATGAAGTTGTTGAGATGTTTGTGAGCTGTTAGGGGCCCATGTCACACATGTGCACACACATATAAGACACACACACATAAGGGGACACCTAGGAAGAAATTCATGGCAGGGAGATTTTTGGCAGCCAAAACTGGGAAACAGATGAGAAATTCCTTTATAGGAGAATGAACGTATACATGGAGCTATGGTAAGGAGTACGTCAAGGCTGTATATTGTCACCCTGCTTATTTAACTTATGTGAAGAGTCCAAGCATCCCCCCAAAATTAAAAAAATCCCATCATAAGAAATGATGGGCTGGATGAAGAACACGCTGGAATCAAGATTGCCAGGAGAAATATCAATAACCTCAGATATACAGATGACACCACCCTTATGGCAGAAAGTGAAGAAGAACTAAAGAGCCTCTTGATGAAAGTAAAAGAGGAGAGTGAAAAAGTTGGCTTAAAACTCAACATTCAGAAAAGTAAGATCATGACATGCGGTCCCATCACTTCATGGCAAATAGATGGGGAAACAGTGGAAACAGTGGCTGACTTTATTTTTGGGGGCTCCAAAATCACTGCAGATGGTGACTGCAGCCAGGAAATTAAAAGACACTTACTCCCTGGAAGAAAAGTTATGACCAACCTAGACAGCATATTAAAAAGCAGAGACATTACTTTGCCAACAAAGGTGTGTCTAGTCAAGGTTGTGGTTTTTCCAGTGGTCATGTATGGATGTGAGAGTTGGACCAAAAAGAATGCTGAGTGCCGAAGAATTGACTCTTTTGAACTGTGGTGTTGGAGAAGACTCTAGAGAGTCCCTTGGACTGCAAGGAGATCCAACCAGTGCATCCTAAAGGAAATCAGTCCTGAGTGTTCATTGGAAGGATTGATGTTGAAGCTGAAACTCCAGTACTTTGGCCACCTGATGTGAAGAGCTGACTCATCTGAAAAGACCCTGATACTGGGGAAGATTGAAGGCAGGAGGAGAAGGGGACGACAGAGGATGAGATGGTTGGATAGCATCACCAACTCAGTGGACATGAGTTTAGGTAAGCTCTGGGAGTTGGTGATGGACAGGGAGGCCTGGCATGCTGCAGTCCATGGGGTTGCAGAGTCGGACACGACTGAGCGACTGAACTAAACTCACGGTGGTGGTGGTTTAGTCGCTAAGTCGTGTCTGACTCTTGCAACCCCATAGACTGTAGCCCATCAGGCTCCTCTATCCATGGGATTGTCCAGGCAAGAATACTGGAGTGGGCTGCTGGCTGTTGTTTGGTTGCTCAGTCGTACCCGACTCTTGGCGACCCCATGGACTGCAGCGTGCCAGGCTTCCCTGTCCTTCACCATCTCTTGGAGTTTGCTCAAACTCATGTCCATTGAGTCGGTGATGCCATCCAACCATCTCATCCTCTGTCATTGCTTTCCTTTCCCAGCATCAGGGTCTTTTCCAATGGGTCAGCTCTTCGCATCAGGTGGCCTAAGTATTGGTTGTCAATAAAGTAGCACACAGCAGAAGAGTCCGAGCTTCTTGTCAACAGGGCTGCGTCTCAGGACCAACAAAAAAATGAGAAGAAATGGACTGTGGCAGGATCCAGCTGACTTGTTTTCAAAAGGCAAAGCAACGTGTGCTGTTAGGGAAACGTGTGTGCAGGAAAGGGGTGAGCCCATGCAGGGGAGTGACACCCCACTCGCAAGGGGGCTTCCCTCTGGGGGAAGGGTACACAGAAGGCTTTGTCTCTCTTAGTTTTAGGTCGTTTTACTTTTTAAGCTGGGTAGTGGGTTCATGGGTCCTTGTTACACTATTATACTGTTTTGTGTATTGAAGTCTTTTGTAATTTTAAAAAAGTTCAAATGTCACCCACACAGAAGGACGTGGGCCTCAAGAGATCACACCTCCTGGGTTTGAATCTCAGCTCTGGTCATCTGAGCCTCAGTTTCTCCTCCTGTAACTTGGGCACAACCCCTCTACCTTGTGAGGCTGTAAGAATATCACAGAGCAGGGTTCCTAGGACACACTTCCTCTTCTCTGGCCCTTGGACCCTCCCCCCTTCCCTCCAGGGACCCAGGTGTTCCGTTGGGCTCCTCTCTGTATAGGGGGTTATAAGCCCCTCTGTACTAAAGTTCCTCCTTCTGACTCCCACGTAGGAAGATACCTGGGTGGTCCAGTCACTGCAACCCTGGGAATTCACCTCTTTCAGCATCACTCCTGGCCAAGCTGGTTTTCAGGACCTTGACTGCCCCCCAGTGGCCAGAGGGGTGCATCCGACGCATTGCAGGCCCTCTCAGGCAGGCTGGTTTGGGCACTTCCACGACCCACTTACCCAGCACCCCTGGTATCTGGCACTGGGCAAGCTAACCAGATGCTTGGCATTGCATTCCCAGGACAATTCTGGGAAATTTCATTCTCAATCGACCAGAGGAAACTTAGGTCCCAAACAAGGAGTGACTGGCTCAAGGCCATGCCCAGGAGTGTAACCCTTTGGGTCTCATTTTCCTCATTTCTAAGGCCTTCAGGGGCTACAGCCCAGGTAGCTGGCTGTAGCTACCAAATGCTGGCTTTGCCACCTCCTAGCTGTAGGTCATGAGGAAAATCATGCATCCTGTGACTACTTTTTCCCATCTCCAAACAATGTTGAAGCTGAAACTCCAATACTTTGGCCACTGGATGTGAAGAGCTGACTCATTTGAAAAGACCCTGATGCTGGGTAAGATTGAGGGCAGGAGGAGAAGGGGACGACAGAGGATGAGATGGTTGGATGGCATCACTGACTCAATGGACATGGGTTTGGGTGGACACCAGGAGTTGGTGATGGACAGGGAGGCCTGGTGTGATTTCATGGGGTCGCAGTTCGACACGACTGAGCGACTGAACTGAAACAGTGGGTGTGTTTGGGCACCTACTTCACAAAAGTATTAAGTGATATGGTTATACAGCACCTCTAGTACTTCAGACTCTGTCGTGACTGACTCTGCGACCCCCATGGATTATACAGTCCATGGGGTTCTCCAGGCCAGAATACTGCAGTGGGTAGCCTTTCCCTTTTCCAGGGGACCTTCCCAACCCAGGTCTCCTGCATTGCAGGCAGATTGTTTACCAGCTGAGCCACAAGGGAAGCCCCTGAGAAATCTGTATGCAGGTCAAGAAGCAAGTTAGAACTGAACATGGAACAGACTGGTTCCAAATCGGGAAAGGAGTATGTCAAGGCTGTATATTGTCACCCTGCTTATTTAACTTAATATTTAGAGTACATCATGTGAAATGCCTGGCTGGATGAAGCACAAGCTGGAATCAAGATTGCTGGGAAAAATATCAATAACCTTAGATACACAGATGACACCACCCTTATGGCAGAAATGGAAGAAGTACTAAAGAGCCTCTTGATGAAGAGCAGAGTGAAAAAGTTGGCTTAAAACTCAACACTCAGAAAAGTAAGATTATGGCATGCGGTCCCATCACTTCATGGCAAATAGATGAGGAAACAATGGAAACAGTGACAGACTTTCTTGGGCTCCAAAATCACTGCAGATGGTGACTACAGCCAGGAAATTAAAAAACGCTTGCTCCTTGGAAGAAAAGCTATGACCAACCTAGACAGCATGTTAAAAAGCAGAGACATGACTTTACCAACAAAGGTCTGTCTAGGCAAAGCTATGGTTTTTTCCAGCAGTCATGTATGAATTTGAGAGTTGGACCAAAAAGATGCTGAGTCCCCAAAAATCGACACCTTTGAACTGTGGTGTTGGAGGAGTCTCTTCCAAGTCCCTTGGACTGCAAGGAGATCCAGCGCATCCTAAAGTAAATCAGTCCTGAATATTCATTGGAAGGACTGATGCTGAAGCTAAAACTCCAATTACTTTGGCCACCTGATGCGAAGAACTGACTCATTGGAAAAGACAGATGCTGGCAAAGATTGAAGGCCGAAGGGAAGACAGAGGATGAGATGGCTGAATGGCATCACCTACATGATGGGTAAGTTTGAGTAAGCTCCAGGAGTTGGCGATGGACAGGGAAGCCTGGAGCGCTGCAGTCCGTGGGGTCACAAGGTTTCGGACACTAGAGTGACTGGAGTACTCGGGTAGAAACACACTGGTAGGCTGTAGTCTAGTGTTCACATCAGTAACTCCCAGCCCTGACAACTTTGAGCTGGGGGCAGTAGTACCAAAGGTCTGTGACTCCGTGGTCTGGTATTTTCACTTTGAACATCTCGGTACACCAGGTATGCGGCTTTGAGCCGACAGGGACTCTCCCAGAATCCCTCAGGCAGGAATAAGTAGCTTTACAAACAAGAGCAGGCTGAGGGTAAGCTGCTCAGGATCGTAGCAATTATGGGCAGTAGTGGAACTCAAACCCATGTCACTCCGAGTCCAGAAGTCAGGCATGGCACTAGGTCTGATCTCAGTGGTAACTTAGGGTGGAGGAACCTCAGGGGTTGTGGCCTAGACAGGTTAGCCTCAGCATTTTGGCTTTCCCCAGCTGGGAGGTGGGCCTGGTCCTTAGGGTGGTAAGGCTTCTCCCTCTAAGATTCAAAGCTGCTCAGTGTCTGACTCTGTGACCCCATGGACTGGAGCCTACCAGGTTCCTCTGTCCATGGAATTGTCCAGGCAGTAATACTGGAGTGGGCAGCCATTCCCTTCTGCAAGGGAAGCATTCTTTACCGTCTGAGCTACCAGGGAAGGTCCCATCAATGCCAAGAGCCAATCACCACGGAGACCCAGAGGGGGCAGGGCACGGAGCGGGCCCCAGACCACAGCCTCTGTGCAGGTGTTACATCCCTCCCCTGGGGAAGGAAGTTAGCACCCTGGCCCCAACTGGGTCCATGCTGCAGCTTCCCCTGGTTGAAGGGGGTATAGCAGGGCCCAGGCTAGGGATCCCAAGTAGATCAGGGAAAGGAAGTGCACAGAGGCAGAGGTCAAAACCTTGGGCGGAAGGCACACAAGGACCGCCCGGAGTGAGGGCGGCTGCCCCTGCCCACTTCCTTCCAGGGAAGCAGCACTTGAGCCCCAGGGCCCCTCCTGCTTTGCTCCAGCAGGGCCACTGCTTGAACTTTCAGTTTCTTTTTTTGGAGACTTGCTCTGCGGACACGCAAAGGCCCTGGGTCGCACACCAGCACCTTGCCCACTTGGGGTAGAACCCGTTTGAATCTGGAAGCCAGGCCTCAGGCTTCTGGGGCTGCTGAGTACTACAGCGATCCAGGAAGCCCCTGGCGCCTCTTTCACAAAGGAAGGGAAGCACTCCGTCCTCCTGCCCCACCCCCCAAAACAGGAGACCCAGACCGGGGTTACGAACGAGGCAATTTATTAACCCAGCATCATTTGTTCTAATGCTTCTTGTTGGCAGCTGCCACCTGTGGGAAAGATAGACAAATAGTTACGATCAGCTGTGGCCCTGTGCTGGGGCACTTCACCGAAGCTCCCCACTAACCAGGGGGCACCAGGCCTCCTGATTTGTGGTTTCCTATGTATTGATCTCACCAGAGGCTCACAGCCTCGGGCACTTCCCCCTTTTACAGAAGCAGAAACCGGGACTCACGAGAGCACTGTAGTATGATTCTGACCTCTGCCCATTAACCCAATCCACACTGCTGCTGGTGCCAGGCCCTGCACTGTCCTTACCGCCTGCCAGGCCACCTCCCGCTCCCAGACGGCTGAATATGCCACTCTTGTCTGCCACTGAGAAACTAAGGGACTCCACAGTCCAAGGCTCCCAGGGGGCCTAAGTCAACAACACACAAAGAAGAAAACCAACAACAGCTTCATGCCAGGCCCCGGGGCTCCTGCTGCTGCAGCTCAGGAATCCTCGCCACTACCTTGTGAGGTGGCTGAGAGCACTACCCCAGACAGGGAGACTGGCCCAGGGTGCCTAGTCAGTCGGCCTCCACACGGAGGCCAGGTTCTGGGCACCCTGCCTGATGCCCCTTATCAGGAGTAAGGAAGAAACCCTGCAGTCAGAATTAGAAGGCTGACCTGGGGAGACAGACTGGCCTGCGAGGGAACGTGCCCTGTGAGGGAACGTGCCCTGCAGAAGAGACCCAGCTGGCTGCACCCAGGCCCGGGGCTCCCTTCACCCAGGGCCCTGCATTCCAACCTGTCTCCCAGCCCCCATGAAGGGAAGTCTGTTAGAAACGTTCTTTCTCCTGCACCCCTGCTTCCCTGGCTGTACCCTCCAGAGGAGGAAACTGTCAAAATCCAGGCTCCAGAGGCCCCTGGGTGGTGACTGAAGTCCCCACTCACCTGTCCAGCGATTCTGTCCAGATCTCTCTGTCCCTGAGGCGTCAGTTTGCGGCCCCTGTGGGAGAGAAGGGTCACACAGGCCTAGGTGAGCGCGGACTCGCACCAGCATCCCTGGCCCAGGCCAGGCCTCTCCTGGACACAAGTCAGGCTTCCCAAGGAGGCGCCTGGCCGCAGGACCTCATGACGCCAGCCAAGTCCCACTCAGGTCCCCAGTCGGCTGCATTCTAACAAGCTGGAGGCTGCAATGGGAACCCCCCCTCATCCTGAGCTGATGGGGTGTCGTTTCTGCAAGCAATAGATCAAAAGCCCCGAAAAATCAATTGGGAAAAGTTAACGAGCAGGCTAATGAAAGCAGACAGTCGCTAAATTACCTTCCTGGAGCCTGGAGTAGTCAGCCAGAGAGGTCGGGGCGAGGCCCCTCGGCTGCTCACTCTTCTGAACCCCCTGCCTGCCCGAGGGCCAGGACACACCTGACACCTCCCTGACGGGCAGAGGAGGATGGTCCTCCATTCAGGCACCACTGGGGACCTGGCCCCAAGCCCCCTCACGTGCCCAGCTTCCCCTCGCTGGCTTACCCATCTTGGTCCTTTTCCACCATTTTCAGCCCCTCCAGGGCTTGGAGGACCCGCCGGGCCACGCTCTTGGAGCCTCTGCTGAAGTGGCTGGGCATGACGCCGTTCCTCTGGCGCCCCCCATAGATCTTGGTCATGGAGCCAACCCCAGCGCCACCCCGGAGGTACAGGTGCCGTGCCGTGGAAGCTGGGTGGGAGGGAAGGGAGGCTTGAGAACCTTTCTCAGGCACAGGCCGTGCTCAGAGTCACACATTGAATTCCACAGGGAGCAGAGTCTCACCATCTTACAGTCGGGGAAACGGAGAACAGGAGAACGCACACAAGGCTCCACTGCCCCTAGTTCAGGAGCCTGGGGGGACCGGCAGTGGAGGGACTGTCGCAGCCATGTGACCAGGCATTTCCTGCTGCCCTCGGGACTTTCTTAGCTGTGACTGCCCTGGCCAAGTGGTGAGGCGGACCTGAGGTTTCACGGACAGAGCCCAGCAAACGTCTAAGCCATGGCCATCCACAACCAGCTGTCTGGGAACTCTGCAGGGCTGGAGAGTTGTAGAAAGGACCTACTGCTTGCCCCCTGTCCCAGGCCTGCCCTGAAGAGCTCGGGTTCACCATGGCAGCGGTGCTGACATCCTAACGCCATGGACAATCCCAACCTGGAAGGTACGTCAACCTGCTCTGTGGACTGGGGTTTCTAGCCCTAGACTGGCTCGGGCAAGTCCCCTGGCCAGTCTCCTTGGAAATCTCTCCTGTTCAACTGGAACGCCAGGCCCTGTGCCACCTGCTTTTACGCTCTCTCCTGTGAGTACTAAGATGGCCTCTGGAGCCAGCCTGATAGTGTGGCTGCTCTGGAGGAACAGACAGCCCTGCAGAAGCTTCTGGTTTTCTACCTCAGGGAGCCACTGAGGTTTGAAAGAACTGGGGCCCAGATGCTGGCCACCACATGGCCCTACTTGGATGAAAGCTCAAGGGTAGAGACTCCAGATCCCCGCACGTTAAGATTCTCCCAGGTCCTGAAAATGAGTCAGAAGTTATTTTCTCAATAATGACTTGCTGCCAAGAGTCACAGGGCACTGGACCATGTCCACGACCCTCCTGTGTCAAGAGCTGGGGTGGGCTCCTCCTCCCCTCCAGCTGCCCCTCCCAGGGCAGTTCCTGCACACAGCCCATTGTCGGCCCACCTCCAGATGCGGACACAGGCTACAGGGGCCTATCACGGGCCACTTCACCAGGACCACTGAGCAGCCTCTCCCTGGTATCACTGCCTCTGGCCCTGCTCCCTTTACATCACTCTCCTTGGTTCTCTCTGTCCCCATGATTTGCACTGTGACCACCTGCCTACAGATGCCAGTGAAGTCGTTCAGTCGTGTCCGACTCTTTGCGATCCCATCGACTGTAGCCTACCAGGCTCCTCCATCCATGGAATTTTCCAGGTAAGAATACTGGAGTGGGTTGACATTTCCTTCTCCAGGGGATCTTCCCAATCCAGGGATTGAACATAGGTCTCCCGCATTGTGGGCAGATGCTTTACTGTCTGAGCTACCAGGGAAGTCATGCCATCCTCTATACCAGGGTTCTGACCCTCTTCCAGGCATCAAGCAGCCTACCCACTGCCAGGATCAAAAGACTCACCTCTTATAAGATGCCCCCTTCCCTCAACCTTTCTGCCAAGGGAGTAACCTCATGGAAAAATGGCCTTCAAGACCAGTGCAGATGCCCAGTGGCCACCTCCCCCGCCACCGACACCTGTCTGGCCATGCCCTGGTTCCATGTGGAGACCCGCTCTCCACTTGGGCTATGGAAGGCATGAGAGCCCCACAGAAGGGTTAAGATGAACACCCCCAATTTCACCAACACCCAGAAGAGGCTGCACACTAGACGTGAATTTTGCCGAAGCAGGACAGCACTCAGCCCAATCTCACCACGGAAAGGGGTGAGTGCCTCATAGCTGGAGTTTGAATCCCAACATGGCTCCACATCAGCTGTGACACAGCCCACCCATGTCTAGTGGTCAGTGGCACGGTACTCATGGGGACAACGTACTCCAGTCCCAGCAGCGAAAGGGAGAGAACAAACTCCCAACAAAGCCCAACTTAACACCACTACGACTAGCAGGTGTGGGGGACATCCCTGGTGGTCCAGCGGTTAGGATCCTGCTTTCTCACTGCCAAGGGCCTGGGTTCAACCCCTGGTCGAGGAACTAACTCCCATAAGCCAAGTGGCATGGCAATGGCCTCCTGCCCCGACCACCTGGTGTGGCAGGTACCAGGTCCCCCCCACATCACAGCAGTTTGTGCAGGTTATTTTTCTGACCCGTTACAAGGGAGAGCAGGAGTATTAACTTCACAAATTGGAATTAACAGTCAAAATATTGAGTTCTACAGAAACACTGACCCCTTTTACCTCCTCTCCTCAGCCCTTCAGACCTAGGCCGAGGCCCCAGCCCCTCCTCCTGAAGGAGAGCTGTAAGGGCACAAATCCAGGCCACCCCAATGGTGTTTATGATGGCCTCAATGAACGAGGTTTTGCC
Organism: Bos indicus; assembly: GCF_029378745.1. Lineage (NCBI taxonomy): Eukaryota > Metazoa > Chordata > Mammalia > Artiodactyla > Bovidae > Bos > Bos indicus. Next base: position 51,899,198 of record NC_091777.1, read on the forward strand.
ACAAATGGCTTTTCCTTCAGCCCCTCCAAAGGCATCCTTCTGCTCCCTTTAGGAGACCCAGATGAGGAGTCACTCCTGCCTCAAACTGTAGGAGGAACCACGCAGCACCCCCAAACCCCAGCTAGGTGTCTTGTTGGGCCCCAAAGTGGATGAGGGGGCAGGTCATACTCCACTTGGCAAACGGCAGACCAAACAAGTCTTCACAGCCTAGCAAACCAACAGCCCGTGTTAATTTCACGTTCATGGCTCCATCCTGACCCACTGAATCCTAAGGCGGGAAAAGGAAACTGCTCAGACTGGGACTGGCCTCCACCTTACAATTCAGTGGGAATTCTCTGGCAGTCCAGGGGTTAGGACTCTGTGCTCACTGCCCAGAGCCTGGGTTCAATCCACAGGCAGGGACCGAAGATTTTGCAAGCTGTATGGCACTGGGGGGGGGGGGGGGGGGGAGGGGAGGAAGAAATGGGGTGGCGGGGAGAAGGGATTCAGGTGCCCCATCCAGCAGCGGCTCACTCACTGCCAGACACACACCGTATCCTTACCTCCCTCTCAAGCAGGCCCATCTGAGCACTCGTGTCTACCCAGGTTACGATGTAGTGCCCCATTCAAAGCCCTTAATGTCTCCCCTGACCCTGCTCCTCCCCTCAGAGGTCCCTGCTCTCCTGAAACGGTTCATCTCCACACCTCATCCCTCACACACTGGCCCCAACACCACTGCCTGGAGGCGATTCATCCCTACAGATAACCGCAGCTCTTCCAGACCACCCTTAGAAGGCCCTGTCACCTACCCTGCCCCTGTAATCTACACCTGAGATCAGCCTGCCACACCCTCCCAGGGTCTTCATCTGTCAGTACCTCAGTCTCCTCCTGGGCAAACAAGTTATCTTGCATGACTCTCCTCTAAGGAGTATGAACTGAACAAACTCAGTGGGAGCACTCCAGATTTCAATAGAGGTTGGCAAACTTTTCCTGTTAAGGGCCAGACAGTAGTCTGTCATAGCTCCAACCCTGGCCTCTGCTGTGACTGTAAACGAGTAACCATGTCTGTGCCCTGACAAACCTCGGTCTAGAACTGCTATCTGTGCCACTAGGCCAGCTGGGAAAGTCCAGTCAAAAGGGGGCTCTGGAAATCCAGAGGGAGACCAGCAGGGCAGGCAGAGGGCACACACCCAGTGTGAGATGTTAGGGAAGGTACACAATGGACAGAAAGGGCCACAGCAACTGCAGAGATGACCAGCAGGCTCAACGAGGTGTGTATTACCCACGGCCTTTCCCCACCCCCCAACCTCCCGCTACCTAGAAACTCAAAGTACAGAATGTTGCCAAGGGAAGACAGCTGCCCACCACCAACTCCAAGTGATGACAAGGCCGAGTGGGTTGTGGTCTCAGGAGCAGGCACACCTCATGTCTTGCCCACTCTGACATCAACAGTGAATCAGCTACCACCAGTCCCTATACGGGAGGTTTCTGTTAGGTACAGATTATATAACACGTGCATATTCACCCACGAAATGAGAAAAACTACTCTCTCTCCAAATTTTGGGCATCACAAAAAAGCAGTCAGGACCACACAAACCTTGCTTGCCAAGATGGATGGATGGGGTGGCAGTGGCAGTCTTGTCCACGCTGTCCCACTCCCCATCTTTCTTTCTAAAAACACTGAAGTGAGTAGGTGGATAAGCTACCTACCCCACTCACCTCACAGTCATCAGGGCTCAGACTACAAACACTTCATGTTCTGAGGTACTGGGCAACTTGACCAAGGCCAGCTCTTCTCAAAGTCATGCTGGAGTTTTGTCAACTTCTAAACTCTGCTTCCCACATGGAGACAAGCTGTGGTCAGGACAGAACCCACTTTACAGAGGAGGAAGGCTTGGGAGTGGAGAGGCTGGGAGGCCATAGTGAAGGCCTGTGCAGAGGCTGCTGCCTTGGAACAATCCAGGGCTGAATCCCATCCCCCACTCCCAAGATAAGCTTCATGGGGGACACAGGAGAAACTTCAATCATTAAAAAGACAGACAAGACAGTACTAACACTGTGCAGTCAGGGGCTATACTTAAGTCAGTCCTTACTGAAGGATTAATAAAAGGCTAAGAGAAGGAGGTGGTACAGGGTGACCATAACGTTTTCTGAGCACTTGAGACTTGTCAAGATTTAGAATAACTGGGTCACATTTCCAACCCCTTTGTTATGAACATCTTGTTAAAGAGGAGATAGGCTAGTGTGATGACCTGAATGAAAACAGGAAACAAACTGAAAGCACAACGACTCTCTAGAAAACGAACTACCTCTAGGCAAAAGATGAACACTTTATTCATTGTCCCTGGGATTCCCTTGAGGCTCCGAGGAAAGCAAGGGTCCTCACGTAAAATTGCTTACAAATGAACAAATATCACAACACAAAATTACCCTACATCACACAAAGCACGCAATGACAGTCAATATTTCTCTCGGAATTTCTGGGGGAAAAGTAAGACCTCACAAAGGGGACACCCCGCCCTCCACGCCCCATCCAAAGGCCCCAGTTCCTCACCAGCTCGTGTGTAGAACCAGTTCTCATCGTAGGGAGCAAGTTCTTTATGCTTGGCCAGCTTGACGGTGTCCACCCATTCAGGGACTTTCAGCTTCCCGGACCTGGGACCAGGACAGCCAGAAAGGCACAATTCAGGAGCCTCCACAAACTCCATCCCAATTCCCTTCCGTCAGCACAACTATACATCACTAGGAGCCCAATGTGCCCCACAACAGGAAAAATACTGAAACTCAAACACAACCCAGGCCTCATGTACAAAGAGTGGACTCCACACTAACTTCCAACAAGCTCCCCCAGCCAGAAAAAGAAAGCCCGAGGGCCCAGAGGCGTCGGGCAAGACCAGAGCCCCCACCCACTCGACCCCCACCCAGTCCCCACACTCACTTTTTGAGGAAGGCTGCCAGAGCTCTGACGAACTCCTGCTGGTTGACATCTTTTACAGTAACTCCAGGCATCTGCGGGCAAGATCGAGCATGAGAACACAGGATGGATGGAGAAGACTGCCAACGGTCGGGGCCCAGCCCCACGGCGACGGAACCGCCGCACTCCCCTTACTTTCCGAAGGCCCTACTTGCAATTCCCCGCTTTAGAGGCCCCGGCGCCTGAGGGTCTTACAGAGCTTACCGATGACCACGGTCTCTTTGGGGCGCATTAACACTGCCTGACCCCGTTTGTGAAGACGCTGTATGTAGCAAACACCTGATTCTGCCCTCCACGCCACCCGCGCTTTCCCGGGTGTCCACCTGGCCCAGCCGCGGTTTCCGGACCGCGCGGGTCAGACATGTCCAGACCTGCCGCTCGCACGTGGCCGCGGCTCTAGGGGGCGGGACGGCCCCACGCGGGTGCCCCGGAGCTCCCAGGCACGTGCCTCGGGCTCGGAAACCGAGCCCCGACTCCGCGCGCCCGGGTCGTTCCGGAGCACTCTTCTTACCGTGCGGCCTCCGCGCTGCCAGCCAGGGGAAAGGGAGCAACGGGGTTTCCCGGGCGCACAAGTCGGGCGTCAGTTATCGCGAGAGTTCCTAGAGCTCGCGAGAACGGGTTTACAAAAAAGCTGGCTCCACCTCTCTCAGGGCAAAGGCGGCTTCACCTCCGCGGACATGGGCGGGTTTGGTGGGAGGGTGGAAGCTTTTTTCCTCCTCGCTCTTCTTTCTCCTGCAGCGAGATAGAGTGAGGAGCTCTAATCTCGAGCAGGAGGGAATCTAGTTTCGTTTGCATCAATCGTGGAATGGAACGAATAGCGGCGGAGGCTGTATCTCCTGGCGGAAGTTACGGGGAAACTGGCTGGGCAGGAAATAGACCGGCGCCTCCAGCGGGACGACCCCTTTTTCCGAGTGGAAGTGGCTTTTCTGGCCGAAGGTGGGGCTAGTAAGGGCGGAACTGTGACCAGGAGCTCAGAGGAAGGACACGGAAGAAAGGCGGCCAGCCCGCCCTTTCTCGACCAGCAGTACTCGCGAGAGCAGGAGACGGAAGCCCCACCCTTCTTAGGGCGGAAATTGCTTCACCGTGGCCCTGGAGAGCGGAGTGTGAATGAGGCCCTGGAGGCGGGGAGCAGAAAAGGGCAGGAACAGGGAAGCAGAGGCGGGACCTTCGAAGTTCAGCTCTGCTTCCTAAAGCCCGAGTCTCTTCGGACATGTGTGTGTGCTTAGTCACTCAGTCCTGTCAGACTCTTTGTGACCCCATGCACTGTATCCCACCAGGCTCTTCTGCCCATGGGGATTCTCCAGCCAAGAATAGGGGAGTAGGTTGCCATGCCCTCCTCCAGGGGATCTTCCCAACCCAGGGATCAAACCCAGGCCTCCTGCAATGCAGGCAGATTCTTTACCTGGGAAGCCCCTCTTCAGACAAAGTGCACACAATACTAATTCTATCGGCAGATGTTTTTTGTGTGCCTACTCTGTGCAAGAAACAGGTAAACATGTACAGTGTTACATGCATTATCTAGGTTAATCCGACTAAAGTCCAAGAACACAGAGGACACACCTGCGGTTTGATGAAGTTGCTGACTTGCTGCGAGGAGAAAATATTGAAATATGAATCCTAAATGTAAACTACAATGTGTCAGCGTAGACAGCAATTCTAACAAATGTACTACTCTGATGTGTGATGCTGATAGGAGGGGAGGCTTTGGGGAGCGAGGGGAATATGGGAGCTCTTACTTTCTGCTCAATTTTGCTGTGAACCTCAAAACTGCTTGAAAGAAAAAAACTCTTAAAAAATGGTTTGAGGGTGGGAAGTTGTTCATGTTGTGATGAAGCCATGTTACAGTACATGGACTTTTTAGGGGAAAAAAAAAATTCCTAAGGAATCAAGACAGCGTGTTTAGTCATTTATGCTGAGTGGCCAGAGAGGAGTTGCATGCAGGCTCTGTTAGAGGGGAGAACGTGGCTGGACAGGCCCAGGTGATCAGGCTTGTAAACTAGGGGCCAAGGGCCCCTGAGGAATGTAAGGAAGTCTATCTAAGGGGCTTATTAGAGATATTAAGTCAGATGAAAAGGATGAGGGTCTATGTAGGGCATGGGTTATAGAATTGTCTATGTGAATATACGCTGGCGGCTGCAGAGCCAGCTACACAATGTGACAGGGATGCAGGATGAGGTCTCGTGGATCAGGCAGTGAGGGTTTGAGTAGAGAACTGGATGGGGGTAGGTGGTATGATGGTGCTACATTGGTCAAGGAGCATAGTCTGGAGGGGACCAGGTTCACACAGGACTGAGTGAAAGAGAGTGTGGATTCCCAAAGGGCACAATGTAAAAGGAGCTCCTGAAGTGGGTGTCTCTTTGGAGAGGAGCAGGATGATGCTTCAGATCTGGAAACTCATTGATTTCTGCAGAACACGAATGAGGATGATACATGAAGGAAGCTTAGAAGAGGGATGATTTACTCAGTACCCTGTTGGACCTGGGCAACACCTTTCCTCACCTGGTAATGGGTGCTAGGAAAGGGAGTGACATACGAGACAGTGCTTACAGTCTATTAGCTTTAATCTCCAAAGGCTTGTCAGAGGCCAAGAGCCCATTGGCTCCTCACAACTGCAAGTGAAGGATGCTTCAGCCATGTAGGAGCATGAACAATCTGTAAACCGGCCTTTTTCCCCACACCTGAGTTCTGCAGAGCCTCCACCTCTCTCCCTGGGGAAGTGGTTGGGGAAGCAATGGGGGCGCCCTGACAATTTGACAGACAAACTAGATCTAGCCAGGATTGTAAAAGGTCCTGCTAAGTCTGACAAGAAGGGGAGATGGGCTGCAGAGAAATGGGTCCATGAGGAGTGGCCTGCCCCCAGCTCCTTTCTCCAGTCTTCATCACTTTCTTTTTCCCCCTCCCTTTTCTCATGTCATCCTTTAACCTCAAATTATACTTTCTCTTTTACTGTTCCCAGCTGTGTGAGCTTGGTGTACTGGGGACCTTTGGTCAGCCCTGAATAGCAGGGTCTTAGCATGTTGCAATGCTTCCCTCCCCCATGATTGTAGAGCTTGGCTCTCTGTCACTGAGAGAGCATGGCACAAGGCTTAGGCAGGTCTGTTAAGGGGCAATCATACATCTAAGTTAAAACAAGGTCAGGGAAGGAAGGTGTAAACCGACTTAGGTTATCCTTTGGTTATCCTGCACTGAGTCCTAGTCCTGAGAAGTGTTAGAGATTTGTTGCTCTGTAATCTGTTAGAATTAGAAGCAACTCATCTTCTCAAGACCCCAAACTGGAAAACAGCAAGTTGTAATTGGATGCCATCACCATCAATTATCTTGAATAAAAAGAGGTGTGTAGGTAACATTAGGAAACAGAATCAGTGCCCAGGCAGAATCATCCTCCCAGGCATGAACTTTCTGTTTGGCCCTTTTAAGAGTGGGAATGGGGATGGGGGTCTCCAAATCTTCGTATCTTTGGAATAGCTCAACAGGTCACCACGTACTTGGAACAGTTCAAGAAGAAAAACTTGACAGCAGAGGACTAAGAAACAAATGTGAGTAAGATATTACTACTTACTGCTATCTTGAATGCAAAAGCAAAGACTTTTTGAAAAACCCTTGGGATGTCTGTCTGTCTCCTGAATTTTTCACTCTCTGTATTATAAAAATTATCTATTAATTGATTTATCCACCTGCAATGCAGGAGACCCAGGTTTGATTCCTGGGTTGGGAAGTTCCCATGGAGGAGGGCATGGCAACCCACTCTAGTATTCCTGCCTGGAGAATCCCCATGGACAGAGGAGCCTAGCGGCTTACATGGGGGTCACAAAGAGTTGGACACGACTGAGCAACTAAGCACAATTGATTTGGGCCTGGCAAGGAAAAGGAACCTTTCTTCAGTATTTGCCTACAAATTTTTCCTAAAATACTTGGACAAGTCATTTTCTCTCTTTAAGCTTGTTCCTTTGTTTGTAAAATCAGAGTAATCATGCATAGCTTACAGCGTTGCTGTGAGGATATGTGGGAATTGCATACAGTGAGTACTCAATAAATGATAATTGTCACCATGCTTTTATAGGTCCTTCAAATCTTAGATACATGAACCTCCCAAGTTTAGGAAAAACCTTTTATAAAGACTAATTTGATTATTCCTGTTCTGATTGGTCTCAGTCTCCCCATTATAAAAATATTATGTTAGATTAGCATTGGGGCTTCCCTGGTGGCTCAGCAGTAAAGAATCTGCCTGCAATGCAGGAGATGTGGGTTTGATCCTGTGGTTGGGAAGATCCCCTGGAGAAAGAAATGGCAACCCACTCCAGTATTCTTGTCGGGGAAAATCCCATGGACAGAGGAGCCTGGCAAGCTAGAGTCCATGGGGTCACAAAGAGTCAGACACGACATAGCAGCTAAACAACAGATGAGCATTTAAATTGGCATTCCATTGACCAAAGCTGGCCTGAAGGTATGCTTTGTTTGACCTACATAGGATTTAAGCACAGCACAGGATTCAAAGAAAAACTGAGCCAGCATTTGAAAATTAAGAAATGTAAAACAGAAATCTAGTTTTCCAGCTTCTCTTAAAAAATCAGAAGATATGGCAGTACTGAGCCCACATTCCTGCCTGGCAACAATTCACTAGGGCTAAAAGGAAGCTGCCCCCTTAGGTGGGGCATGCATTCTCAGTTTGCCAGGGCTCCTCTGGCCTTCTTTACTCATTATATGATCTGTTTGGCCCTGTAGGTATTTCAACCTGTGCCCCTCTGAACAGCTGGAAACTGTCTATGCTTGGCACAGAGCAGTCACTTAATTATTCAATCAGTGAATCAACTACTGTGTTTCCCTACCACTCTTTCTTACCTGGCCATACAAAGAAATCCAAGTTTGTAGTTACTTGTGGTAGTTACTGAGTAAGTGACTTTCATTTTGAGGACTGAAGTGAACAAGTCCTTTCTGTCCCTCAGGATAGACTAGGTTCAGTTCAGTTCAGTCGCTCAGTCATGTCCGACTCTTTGCAACCCCATGAATCACAGCACGCCAGGCCTCCCTGTCCATCACCAACTCCCGGAGTTCACCCAAACTCATGTCCATCAAGTTGGTGATGCCATCCAACCATCTCATCCTCTGTTGTCCCCTTCTCCTCCTGCCCCCAATCCCTCCCAGCATCAGGGTCTTTTCCAATGAGTCAACTCTTAGCATTAGGTAGCCAAAGTATTGGAGTTTCAGCTTTAGCATCAGTCCTTCCAATGAACACCCAGGACTGATCTCCTTTAGGATGGACTGGTTGGATCTCCTTGCAGTCCAGGGGACTCTCAAGAGTCTTCTCCAACACCATAGTTCAAAAGCATCAATTCTTCAGCACTCAGCTTTCTTCACAGTCCAACTCTCACATCCATACATGACCACTGGAAAACCCATGGCCTTGACTAGACGGACCACTGTTGGCAAAGTAACGTCTCTGCTTTTAATATGCTATCTAGGTTAAGCTGTGGTAAAAAAACAACTCCCACATCTCAGTGGCTTAATACAATACTGGTTTATTTCTTGCTTACTCACACAAACCAAGACACAAAACGAAAATACTCTTCTGTTTTCACATGCATGGAGGCAGACATGAGTGCATAGGTATATACAGAATCACATGTCAAATGAATACCCTGGAACATGAACTCATGCAGAAATCTATTTAGATACTGGTTAGCTTAAACTGCACTTTCTTTTTGTTGGGGATTTTAAAAGGTCCCAGGACCCAAGGAAGGTAAGAGAATATCCACCTTTGGCCAAGGAGACGGCCATGCTACAAAAGGAACCAAAAGCTAACAAAGCACCTGAGAGCTTTAAAAGGGCCTGAAGCGTGTACTACATTAAATTCCATGCAGAAATCTGTGAGTAAAATACCAAATGTGCAATGCCTACAGGCTGCTGCTGCCCCCTACCCCAGGGGTCTCCACTTCTGGGCTTCTAGCTTAGGAGGGAAATGGATCCCAGTCGCCCAATATGCAGAGCCACGGAAGGGGCTGGGCTGGGCCGGAGAGAGGGCCCAACAGGCTGGAATCCTCTTCCTCCAGCAGCAGCTACAGGAAGGAAGGAAGAGGGCAAGACCAGGTCACATCCATCTCCCCTCCCAGCAAACCCTCCCTTTTTACCCCATCTAATATCCAGGCCCATCTTTGTTCACCTGGATTATAGCAAACACTTCCTCCTCACCGATTTTACCACTTCTAGTATTGCCTCATCCAACCCCTCCATCACAGCCACCATACTTATCTTTCTAAAGCTCAGAGTCTCTGAATACATCCCTGCCTAGCTCAGAAATATTCCCTTGTTCCCCTTCATGTATGGTTGCTTGTTTACCTCCATGATCAGAAGCCCTTCCAGACTCACCTGGTTCTTTCTCAGCAGTTCCTTCAGGCCAGTTTCCTCACCTGCACTGCATGCCCAACCCATCATTTTGGACAGGATAAATCTCAGCCTTCCCTTTCCCCATAGGTGTTTCTCACGCCTCAAGATTCTTGTAGCTCTCTTCGAGTTTATCACTAACTTTGTGAAAGCATCCAGGTTTTCCAAATAGGATGCCTTTAAAGGCAAGTTGCCAAATAGGAAACTGTTTAAAAACAATTATTAAGGGTCCAGGCCAGACTCTTGATACCTCCTCAGTCCCTCTCCAGACTTCAGCAGGCACTGTGGGTCCAGAGAAGCCCTGGGCTGGAGTGAGGAGACCAGGCTTTACCACTGACTTGCTGTATACTCTCAGGCCTCTCTCAGGGCCTCACTTTCCTTGACATCAGGGCACTGGACATTTGCTTTTGAGCACACACAAAAATAAATTCACTGAATAACTCTCAACTGTAATCTAAGGGGCTAGGTTGAAAAGCGTGGGGCCTGGGATCTTCAACTTGCTGACCTCCTGATCTCCTTGGTTAGTCCCTGCTTGTTCCAGCACCTCTGTTTCTCAGTCATGCCTTTCCCATCCTTTCCTTTTAGAGAACAGGTTACCTGGTGGGCCACAAGGATGGAGCAGGGAGATCCAAGCAGGATTGGCGGGGCCAGGAGTCAGGCGGGGAGCCTGAGATGAATCTTTCAGTCCCACAAGAGCCTCAGCTGCCTCCCGCTGCAGCTGCCACTCTGAGGAGGCAGAGGTCCAGGTCAGGCGAGAGGGTCCGGGGGCCTGCAAAGGAGAGATGCAGACTGGGAATCCCTACTTCTGCCCACCCACCAGAGGCTCCCTGTCCCCGGTTACTTCATTATTCCCTACTCTTCCCTTCCCCAAGCTGAACTTCCTCCCAGGATCCTGGATCCCACTTCTTTTTCAGGACCTGTGGCTGTAGCAGAAGAGGGTCTGGGGTGCCACAGGGCTGGAGTATCAGAGTTGAGCATCTGGAAATAAGGAAAAAAGATGCCAGGGTGATTAAACTCATTGACAGACATGTATACATGAAAAGAGGAACAGGATTTTGCTGTGTTCTGATCTGGGATTCTGAGTGCCTGTGGTCTTAGGTTTTGTGGCTTTGGGCAAGTCCCTCCTTCTGTTTGCCCTGCTTTGTTTTCTGTAAAATGGAAACGTTTTACAGCTTCTTACTCCCAGAGCTACTGTAAGGATTATGGGAAACAATTGGTGTCACTTTAAAAAACAATGGACAAAACACCTAGAGGGATTTGAATGATTGTTCCTGCCCTACCAGTGTCTGATTTTCTTCCCTCCCAGTTCCTTAATCCCCATGGAACTTGAGGAGCTTAGCCAACCTTTAGGAAACTTTGTCTAATGGCCTCTGGCCTCTCTCCTAGGCCTCTGAAGTTCTTACCATCATGTCCCCCGACCCCTCACGTCAGTAGGCAGTTCAACCCTATCTGTTTAAGCAGATTTAATAGCCACTATTTGTTTAAGGCCAAGGCTTGTGCTAAGTGTATTCAATATATTATTGCTAATTCTTAGTATTACCAAAAGATAGTACTGTCTTTGATTTACTAATAGGAGACAGGCTCAGAGAAGTAAAGATACTTGTACAAAGATTCATAGCTAGCCAGTTAGGAGAGCTCTGCCTCACACAATAGTCTTAGTCTTTTTCTTCATCATCTACTATGGTGTCCAGCACAGGGTTAGGCACATTACAAACACATGTCTTTTTCTCCCTACTCACGTGCGGGGCAGGGTAGAAGGCCCTTGGGATTCTCCAGAAAGAGGAGCTGTCAGTATTGGGTGAGATCCTGTGCAGGTTGGGAGAGGCCCATGAGTGGGCAGCCGGAGGGTGGTGCCAGGGTCAAAACCTAATGAGGAAAAGAGAATGCAAAGTATATAGTGTTCAGAGGTCACGGCTTCTGTCTTGCCTTTTCCTACCCTGTATCCTTTCGCTCTTCTCTTTCTGACACAGTGGTACACAGTCATTCAAATATCTGTTGAATTAACGTTGAATTCATCTTACCAGGGAAAGGATGCAGTGGGATAGCAGGTTCTTGGCACAGCAAGCGGCACACCACTGGGGTTGGCATGGAAAGGCCTGGAGGCAGCCAATGCCCAGGGGCCCAAGGGCCTGGAGGCATTGGAGTCCAGGGCAAAGGCAAGGCTTCTGGGGGACGACTGAGCAGCAGAGGGCCCCGAGAGTTCTCCTGCAATGGCAGGGAGCACGGGTTGAAGTCAAGTTTAAGGCTGGAGAAGGAATGTTCTAGGATAGAACTGGGGCCCCAAAACTTCAGAGCTTGAAGGGCTGCAAAATCCCACCCCATCATTTTGCCCATGGAATAGAAGTGATTTGCCCAAGATTACATAGCAAGTCAGGGCTGGACCTAGAACCCAGGTATTGTGGGCACAAAGGAAGGGATCTGGGCAGGGGCTAGGACAGGAGTCACTCCCTCAGGGCCCAAGGGGACCTTGTGCCACTGGGACTGGCACAGGCCTTCCTTACCTTTCCAGGAGGTGTCAGTGCCAGTGGAACAACATGATGGGGAATCTGAGGCTGGGGAGCTATGTTCTCCTTTCCAGCTGTGAGGGACCAGGGAGAGCTTTGGGAAGCTCTTTCTCCTGAGTGCCTCCCACTCTAGCCCAAAATTGAATTTTTATCTCCCTCTGTCCCATTTCTACCCCCTGATCTCATTACATCCTTCCAACACTTAATCACATTTTACATTGGGCAGGGAGAGGCCCAGAGAACAGAAACTCCTTGCCCAAGATCATATATCAATTCAGTGGCAAGAGTGGGGCTCTTCTCCCTACTTAAGCTTTTCCTGCCTAAATTCCTCTGGCCACAGCCAGTGACACTTACAGTGGACCCCCGGTTGAGTGACTCCCTTCTTGACACGGCTGGGAGCTCTGGGAGGAGCTGCCCCTCTCATGAGTCCCTGGGTTAGGTGCCTCTTTAGCTGCGCCTCCTGCTGCCTACGCAAGGCCACCTGGGCAGCCATGACCCTTCGGCGCTCCCTAAAGAGGGGGAGTTGTGAGTCAAAAGTCAAGTCAGCCACCTTTTAGATGAGGCCCATCCTCTCCCTTCTCTGGATCTCATACTCACAAGATGAGGACACATTTGTGACACTCGCATGCCTGAAAGAGGCACAAGCGCTTGTGGCCCTTGAGGTGGGCAGTGACACCGTGGTTGCGGCAACGGGCACAGGTTGGAGAGCGACTGACAGCTCTCCTGGGGATAAGTTCCATGCCCTGGGGGGCTCTGGTTTCACCCCCTGTGGCAGAGTCTGAAGGGCAGTGGTGGACAGCAGGCATTTCACTGGGGTCCATGGATCTAGGGGCAGGAGTGGAGGGTCAGGGTGGCCACGTGGGTCCTGTCCTGACTGTCCTTCTTGCCTCTGGGAGACCACACCAGAAGGGTTTTCCCAGTTTGCCCATCCTGGGACTCAGCTGTCACCCTTGATTCTCCCCTGGCTCTCTCCCTTCTTCACCCTTCCTAGGGTATCCTCCTCTCCAAGAACCTCTCTCCTCTTTCCTTTCTTATGTATCTTTCGATCCAAACATTATTGTCTGCTCATCTGTACCTTCCCAAGCACATATACCAGTTTGGGGCACACTCAGGCACTCGCATGCCCCCTGCAACAGTTCTTACACTCCCCTTTTCATCACCACTCCATTCCCATGATTTTCCTGGCATCCTCTTCCGCAATTATCATCTTTCCCTCCTGCAGTTACCCAATTCCCACACATGCTTTCATGTTCCCCTTTCAATCCTTAACCCTCATGTGTGCCGTGCAATTCAACCTCTCCCTGCAGCCCTTTTAATCAGACCCCCTTGCACCCCAGTAAATATATCATTCTCAAGAATCCCTTGTCCCACTTTCAAGAATTATATTCATTTCCTCAGCAAAGGCTTACTGAGCCCCTTCCACGTGCCAGGCCCTGATCTAGGCACAAAGACCACCCCCCCCCCCCCCCCCCGCCACGGCCCAAATTCCTCTCTTGCACCCACACTCCTTCCAAACTAAGGCAAACCCGGCCATCACGCGCCTTCACCGACTCCCAACAAGTAGTCTCGAGCCTCCCGCTCCACCGCCCCACCGCCCCATTCAGCTGTTTCTCGCGCGCACCCCATTCTGGAGCTGTCCCCCCAAACGCTGGGTCCGCTGCCCCGCCCCGCTCCAGGGTCTCAGGGAGGGGGCGGGGCTCGGGGAGCGCACCCAGGGTCCGCGGGGCGGGGGAAGGGCAAAGGGGGCGCGAGGAGCGCGAGTAGGGAGGCGAGGGGATGCCTGGGGCGGGGAGTCCAGAGCAGGAGAGGGAGGGGAAGAGACATGGAGGGGGGGGATCGTGTTCGTCTCGTCAGTCCGGAGTTACCACAGCCTGGAGTAGAGTTAAGAGTCAATCTGGAGGAGGCGAAAGGAGGCTGTGAGGCAGTGGCGTGAGGAACGGCTGCGCTCGCACCACTTTTCCCGCCCCTTCTCGAAAGGACCAATGAACTTCAAGCGGCGTCTCCGGCGCTGAGGAGACCGACCAATGCGGTTCAAGATCTTGCACTGACAGCCCGCCCCTTTACCTCCGGTCCGCTTCTCCTCGCGCGGGACTATCAATCCAGCCAATAGCGCGTCGAGTTGAGTCTCGCATTTATCCCTTCTCCTTGTGATTTGCCTTCCCAAATTGTTCTTCCCCTTTTGGGAGAGGTGGCCAATGGGGCGTCGAGTACCACTTCCAGTACAAAGCTGGCCCCGCCCCCAGGAACGGCCGCCTGGCCGGGCCTCCCGGGGACGTTGATCTGGACGCATCGGCGCATGCGCAGTCTCGTCCTCCGGCCTGAGCTGCACCGCCCCGCCTCTGGAGCATTTGGTGGCCAGGACTTGGCTTTTCACTACGTGGCGTGTGTTTTTTCGCTTCTCTCCCACTCCCCGAACTCAATCTACATTTCTCTTATGTTCCCCAACCTGTGATATCCTTGTTTCCCTCCCGGGTCCCACCTTCTAACGTTGTGGCCCTTTCCTTGTGTCTCTTATTGGCTGTGTTCATGCTGATTTCCCTAAATTTGACGTTTTCCTTCTCTGGAGTCTCTCTCTTTGCCTGTTCATCCTGCTGATTTTCGAAACCCTTTCTCCACATGCCTCATCCCCTCATAGTCTGTCCCTCTTCCCCTCCTATCCCCGTCTTTGGTTCCCGAGATACTTCTGTGATTTTTCTTTTTAACCTTTTCCACCCTCTGTGTTCATCTTCCTCCCGGATTTCACCCCATTCGCTGGCCTCCATTCTGTAATTGTAGCCTATTAGACCCATCTCACGGTTTCCCCACCCCCATCCTCTGTGTTGTCCCCTTTTCTCTATGTATCCCGCCCTGTCCCCTTTTCTGTCTTTGAGCCTCTCAGATAGTCTCCTTCCTGCCCCAGACTTTGTGCCCAACTTCTCATTTTTCTGCCACTCCCAATTGTGCTCTCTCTGCTGCTCATCCTCTGTCTCCCTGCAAGTTTCCGTTCCATTAATTTGCTCCTCTTTCTCAGTGTGGTTTCTCTTGTAGGAATGGTGTCTCCTCTGACCACTACTTCAACCCTTTTTCCTTGAGGATTTTATTCCAGTCTTTCCTGGTTGTGTCTGTGCTTGTACTCAGATTGCTGGGGCCTGTGGTTTTGCATTCCAGGCAGGTGTGTGCCCTGTCCCCTGCTCGGTCAAACTCCTTTGATCCTTTGTCTGCCTTCATTCCCCCTTTCCATGTCCCATCTTTTCTGCTGGTCTTGGCTTCTTGGTTTGCTGCAGATTTCTGGGTTACGCATCCTTTGTGTCAGGTATTCTGGTCAGAAAAGTGTGGCAGAAGTGACCTCTATCTGGACTGCTGTGCAGGGGAGCAGTACTAGACAAAATTGGAAAGGTTGTTTGGGGCCCGTCTAAGGGATGAAGGGTGGCCTGTGTGTGGGAGGCTTGAATGCCAGCTAAAGAGATTGACCTTGATCTTTTAGATAGTGGAGAGAGAGAGATGGGGGGGCAGGGGGGCAACATTTTGGAGAGCTTAGCACTTGCCTGGCACTTTATGCTAATAATCTTAATAATGAGTCTATGAGATATATTTTTAATATGTTTTATGAATGAGTTCAATAAGAGGCACAAGATCACACAGCTAGTCAGTGGAGAGGTAAAGATTCCAACCTTGGTCTGTCTTTGAGTTCAAAGTCTTAAGAACTTTGTACTACCTACAGCATTTTATTAATTTCCAGTAATCCCCAGTTCCCCACTTTTATTCCCTAACTGTCCCACAGGTGCTCATTTCAGATGGCACATGCATATCTCTTTTAGTCTGCGTGTGTTCTTGGCAAGATGTGCAGTGTTTTATATGCATGATGTTTTTAACTTATGCAAGTGACATTGTTTATTATTAAAAATAATCAGCACAGTGTTTTTATGATCCATCCATGTGCATGTGATGTGTACAGCTAACCAGCTGCTTCTAACTAGTGCATGATATTCCATGGTATACATCCCCTGTGTGTTATGTATTCACTTGGTCTCAGGGAGGGATGGCCATGTTGCCTTCAGCTCACTATCCCCACCATACTGCCACATCCTTTTATGTATTCTTTTGTAGTTGAAGGTGGAAATCCCTGTCCTGTGTACCTAGGATATTCCAGAAATAACTATTCATAAACCTAATTTTATACTGTTCATGGGGTTCTCAAGGCAACAATACTGAAGTGGTTTGCCATTCCCTTCTCCAGTGACCCCTGATAGCTCAATTGGTAAAGAATCCACCTGCAATGCAGGAGACCCTGGTTCGATTCCTGGGTCGGGAAGATCCCCTGGAGAAGGGAAAGGCTACCCACTCCAGTATTCTGGCCTAGAGAATTCCATGGACAGTCCATGGAGTCGCAAAGAGTTGGACATGACTGGGCCACTTTCAGTTTCTCCAGTGAACCACATTCTGTCAGACCTCTTCACCATGACCCATCTGTCTTGGGTGGCCTCACAAGGCATGGCTTAGTTTCATTGAGTTAGACAATGCTGTGGTTCATGTGATCAGATTGGCTAGTTTTCTGTGATCGTGGTTTCAGTGTGTCTGCCCTCTGATGCCCTCTCTCAACACCTACCATCTTACTTGGGTTTCTCTTACCTTGGACGTGGGATATCTCTTCACGGCTGCTCCAGCAAAGTGCAGCCATTGCTCCTTAACTTGGACGAGGCGTATCTCCTCACGGTCGTCCCTCCTGACCTTGTAAATGGAATAGCTCCTCTTGGCCCTCCTGTGCCCGCACAGCTGCCGCTCAAGGCAAAATGATAGGATACTGAAAGAGGAACTCCCCAGGTCAGTAGGTGCCCAATATGCTACTGGAGATCAGTGGAGAAATAACTCCAGAAAGAATGAAGGGATGGAGCCAAAGCAAAAACAACACCCAGTTGTGGATGTGACTGGTGATGGAAGCAAGGTCCAATGCTGTAAAGAGCAATATTGCATAGGAATCTGGAATATTAGGTCCATGAATCAAGGCAAATTGGAAGTGGTCAAACAGGAGATGGCAAGAATGAATGTCAACATTCTAGGAATCAGCAAACTAAGATAGACTGGAATGGGTGAATTTAACTTAGATGATCATTATATCTACTACTGTGGGCAGGAGTCCCTTAGAAGAAATGGAGTAGCCATCATGGTCAACAAAAGAGTCCAAAATGCAGTACTTGAATGCAATCTCAAAAACGACAGAATGATCTCTGTTCATTTCCAAGGCAAACCATTCAATATCATGGTAAACCAAGCCTATGCCCCAACCAGTAACACTGAAGAAGATGAAGTTGAATGGTTCTATGAAGACCTCCAAGACCTTTTAGAACTAACACCCAAAAAAGATGTCCTTTTAATTATAGGGGACAGGAATGCAAAAGTAGGAAGTCTAGAAACACCTGGAGTAACAGGCAAATTTGGCCTTGGAGTACAGAATGAAGCAGGGTGAAGGCTAATAGAGTTTTGCCAAGAGAACGCATTGGTCATAGAAAACACCCTCTTCCAACAACACAAGAGAAGACTCTACACATGGACATCACCAGATGGTCAACACCGAAATCAGATTGATTATATTCTTTGCAGCCAAAGATGGAGAAGGTCTATACAGTCAGCAAAAACAAGACAGGGAGCTGACCGTGGCTCAGATCATGAACTCCTTATTGCCAAATTCAGACTGAAATTGAAGAAAGTAGGGAAAACCACTAGACCATTCAGGTATGACCTAAATCAAATCCCTTATGATCATACAGTGGAAGTGAGAAATAGATTTAAGGGACTAGATCTGATAGAGTGTGTGATAAACTATGGACGGAGGTTCGTGGCATTGTACAGGAGACAGGGATCAAGACCATCCCCATGGAAAAGAAATGCAAAAAAGCAAAATGGCTGAGGAGCCCTTACAAATAGCTATGAAAAGAAGAGAAGCGAAAAGCAAAGGAGAAAAGGAACGATATAAGCATCTGAATGCAGAGTTCCAAAGAATAGCAAGGAGAGATAAGAAAGCCTTCCTCAGCGATCAATGCAAAGAAATAGAGGAAAACAACAGAATGGGAAAGACTAGGGATCTCTTCAAGAAAATCAGAGATACCAAGGGAACAATTTATGCAAAGATGGGCTCGATAAAGGACAGAAATAGTATGGACCTAACAGAAGCAGAAGATATTAAGAAGAGGTGGCAAGAATACACAGAAGAACTGTACAAAAAAGATCTTCACGACCCAGATAATCACGATGGTGTGATCACTGACCTAGAGCCAGACATCCTGGAATGCAAAGTCAAGTGGGCCTTAGAAAGCATCACTGTGAACAAAGCTAGTGGAGGTGATGGAATTCCAGTTGAGCTATTTAAAATCCTGAAAGATGATACTGTGAAAGTGCTGCACTCAATATGCCAGCAAATTTGGAAAACTCAGCAGTAGCCACAGGACTGGAAAAGGTCAGTTTTCATTCCAATCCCAAAGAAAGGCTATGCCAAAGAATGCTCAAACTACAGCACAATTGCACTCATCTCACACGCTAGTAAAGTAATGCTTAAAATTCTCCAAGTCAGGTTTCAGCAATACATGAACCGTGAACTTCCAGATGTTCAAGCTGGTTTTAGAAAGGGCAGAGGAATCAGAGATCAAATTGTCAACATCTGCTGGATCATTGAAAAAGCAAGAGAGTTCCAGAAAAACATCTATTTCTGCTTTATTGACTATGCCAAAGCCTTTGTGTGGATCACTATAAACTGTGGAAAATTCTTCAAGAGATGGGAATACCAGACCACCTGACCTGTCTCTTGAGAAACCTATACGCAGGTCAGGAAGCAACAGTTAGAACTGGACATGGAACAACAGACTGGTTCCAAGTAGGAAAAGGAGTACGTCAAGGCTGTATATTGTCACCCTGCATATTTAACTTCTATGCAGAGTACATCATGAGAAACGCTGGGCTGGAAGAAGCACAAGCTGGAATCAAGATTGCCGGGAGAAATATCAATAACCTCAGATATGCAGATGACACCACCCTTATGGCAGAAAGTGAAGAAGAACTCAAAAGCCTCTTGATGAAGGTGAAAGAGGAGAGTGAAAAAGTTGGCTTAAAGCTCAACATTCAGAAAATTAAAATCATGGCATCTGGTCCCATCACTTGATGGCAAATAGATGGGGAAACAGTGGAAACAGTGTCAGACTTTATTTTTCTGGTTTCCAAAATCACTGCTGATGGTGACTGCAGCCATGAAATTAAAAGACGCTTACTCCTTGGAAGGAAAGTTATGACCAACCTAGGTAGCATATTGGAGAAGGCAATGGCAACCCACTCCAGTACTCTTGCCTGGAAAATCCCATGGGCAGAGGAGCCTGGTAGGCTGCAGTCCATGGGGTCTCAAAGAGTTGGACACGACTGAGCGACTTCCCTTTCACTTTTCACTTTCATGCATTGGAGAAGGAAATGGCAACCCACTCCAGTGTTCTTGCCTGGAGAATCCCAGGGATGGTGTAGCCTGGTGGGCTGCCATCTCTGGGGTCGCACAGAGTCGGATACGACTGAAGCAACTTAGCAGCAGCAGCAGCAGCAGCAGATAGCATATTAAAAAGCAGAGACATTACTTTGCCAACAAAGGTCCATCTAGTCAAGGCTATGGTTTTTCCAGTGGTCATATATGGATGTGAGAGTTGGACTGTGAAGAAAGCTGAGCGCCGAAGAATTGATGCTTTTGAACTGTGGTGTTGGAGAAGACTCTTGAGAGTACCTTGGACTGCAAGGAGATCCAACCAGTCCATCCTAAAGGAGATCAGTCCTGGGTGTTCATTGGAAGGACTGATGTTGAAGCTGAAACTCCAGTACTTTGGCCACCTCATGCGAAGAGTTGAATCATTGGAAAGGACTCTGATGCTGGGAAGGGTTGGGGGCAGGAGGAGAAGGAGATAACAGAGGATGAGATGGCTGGATGGCATCACCGACTCGATGAACATGAGTTTGGGTAAACTCTGGGAGTTGGTGTTGGACAGGGAGGCCCGGCGTGCTGCAGTTCATAGGGTCACAAAGAGTTGGACACGACTGAGTGACTGAATTGAACTGAACTGAAAACTAATTTGGCTAAGTATTGCCAGACTTCTTACAATGAATGATACTTTGGGCTTGAGACACTGATCAGAACCCTTGGCGCCTCCATTCTTCAGGGTCCAGAAGAGGACCCTATCCCTGGCCACAACTACCCCATAAGCACCAATGCACAAGGGACTCTCCAGCCCCATAGTTCTACCAACATTCGTATTTTTCCAGCTTTCTGCTCTCTTGTCAGTCTGGTAGATGCTCGTTTGAATACACTGAATTTCTATGATTATTGTTGAGCACGAGTGTTTCTTCTTGTGCTTGTTAGCCTTTCTGGTTTGCTTTTCTGAGAATTGAGAATTGCCTCTTCAAATACTTGGCCTATTTCCCTACTGAAATTTTTCTCTTTTTCTTATCAATTTGCCTGAGATCCTTGTCCATTCTTATTGGCTTAAGACTTTGCCTACACTTTTGTGACCATTTTGGCGTTTCATATTATTTTAGAAATTTATCCACTTATGAAGTGGATATATTTAAAATTTGTAAGTGTAGACTTGTTTTTTAAATATATATTTTAAGAAATTTATTTTTGGCTGCATTGGGTCTCCGTTGCGACATGAGGTTTCTTCGTTTTGTGGCTTCTCTCTAGTTGTAGTGCTTGGGCACTAGAGTGCATGGGCTCAGTAGCTCTGCAGCATGTGGGGTCTTAGTTCCCTAGCCAGAGATCAAACCTATGTCTTCTGCATTGGAAGGCAGATTCATTGGACCACCAGGGAAGTACCAAATGTGGAGTTGTTAATGACAGTTTTATTATTCTCAGAACGTATGATGTCTTTCAGTTCTTATTTTTCATTCCGCATTTTATTTGTATCTTTTCTCTTTTTTTTTTTTTCTTGAGTAGATTTGCTGGAGGATTATCTTAGTAATAGTGTCAAAGAATGAATGTTAGTTTTTTGTAAATAGTTTTTGTAATCAATTTCATTGATTTCTGGTCATCATTTTTATTCCTTTTTGGGAAGGTTGCTTTGTTGTCCCTTGTATAACTTCTTGAGTTAATTCATAAGCATATTTTATAATTCTTATTGTTTCTTTATAAATGTACTTAAATTATAAATTTACTTCTAAATATTGATTTAGAAATCATTGTCCAATTAAAAAAACACTTTGATTGTGAAATTATTATTAGCTCACAAGAAGTTGCAAAAGTTGCAACTTCTTCTGGTTCCCCATAGGGACATTCTGTATGACTGTAGTAAATGAGCAGGAAATTAACATTGGTACAGTACTCTTGGGGCTTTTCTGGTTGCTCAGTGGTAAACAATCCCGCCGCAATGCAGGAGATGTGGGTTTGATCCCTGGGTTGGGAAGATCCCTTGGAGAAGGAAATGGCAACCTCCGGTGTTTTGCCCAAGAAATCCCATGGACTCCTCCCCCAGAGGAGCCTGGGAGGGCTACAGTCCATCAGTTTAGTTCAGTTCAGTCAGTCACTCGGTCGTGTCTGACTCTTTGCGACCCCATGGACTGCAGCACACCAGGCTTCCCTGTCCATCTATAGTCCATAGAGTTGCAAAAGAATCTGACATGACTGAGTGACTAAACAACAACACCACTTTTAACTAAATTACAGACCTTATTCAGTTTTCATCAGATTTTACACGCACGTGTGTGTGTGTGTGTGTGTGTGAGACATGTAGCATATTTGCTATTATTCAGTACTAAATACTTTCTCATTTCTTTTTTTAAGTCAGGGGTTACTTAGTAATACATCAGTTGACTGTCATGCATTTGTTGTTCTGATCTCATTGTCTCTGGATGGAGAACAGCCTACATAAATAGTTATCCTTTGAATAAGCCACGTTTCTCTGCTCGGCACCATTTCCAATGGCAGAAACTAAGCGGGAGAGTGAGAGTCAGGATTTGAGAAGCTCACGGAGTGGGTTCAGGTTAGGCTGGAGGAAAGACCATGGAGATGAAGACCTGTGTCCCAGAAAGTCTCAGGGAGCCTATGTCACAGGAACTGATAATCAACTTTCTGCTTCAGAAACAGTGATCTAGAGGCCAACAAGAACGGAATTTGAGACCTAGATTGAAATTGGTTCCAGAATCCAGGACCCAAACACAGGACCATGGGACCCCAGCATCTCAGCCCCATGCAACTGCTCTGTCTCCTGGGGGCCATTTCCTCTCTGCCTTGTATGTCCTGTGGGGCTGGATGCTTCAGGACCCTCTTGGCTGGGGAGGATGGGGGGCCTGGATTCCTGTCACTGGGGGAGGGAAAGCTGCCTATCTGGGTCCCTCAGGGGACAAGATCTGTGGAGGCTGAGCTCTTGATTTGCAGCTCAAGGGTTGAGAAGGCAATGTGAGGAGCAGTTGACCAGATAAAGATTCTCTCTTTAGGGGCTGAAGCTCTTCTGTGCTATGAAGCGACATCTTCACTCTTCAGAGCTGTAGGTCTCCATAGGTGGCAATGGTTTCTGTTGAGGAGCATGGTGTGCAAACTGAATGAGGGCTGTGAGGAGACGCTGGTGTTCATCGAGGCAGGTGGGCGGGGGTGACTTTGCTGCATTGTTTTGGCTTGGTCTTCTGACCCCTACTTCCCTTCCCAGCACCCAGGGACTCTGGACTTCAGTTCCAGATATTTATCTTTGGGAACAACATCCAGACACCAGCAGGAGAGGGGCAGGACCCAGCTGGTTGTGCTGTGGGCTGGATAAGAGGGCAGAATGGAGGTGGGAGAGAAGACAAGTTTGGGACACACGGGAGAGAGGAGCAGACGGGCTCCTCCTGTGGAGAGAGGAGTGAGGACAGGCAGATAAAACCTGGGAGATCTGAGCAGCGAATGGACAGTAGGGGAGATGCAAAGCTGGTGGTGGGGCAGAGTGAGCAGCAAGGGCAGGGTGGGGTGGGGTGGGGTGGGGGTGGGAGGTTGGACTGGGTGTGGCCAACGACACTGATCAGAGCTCTCCAATCTTCTGCTCTGCAGGGACCAGAAAGGGAATCCTGGGTTTTAAAGGCTGCAGCCCAGCCTCATCTTACCCCCCGCAAGTCTCCTACCTGGTTTCGCCACCTGGATTGTCCATCGCCTCCTATAGCCGGGTCTGCCGGACCTATCTGTGCAATAACCTCACCAACATGAATGCTATATTGCACCTCAAGGCCAGGACTCCCAAGGCTTTAAAATCTTCTTCCCACAGTTGCCCAACTTGTGTGGGCGAGCACTCTAAGAGCTGCCTCCCAAATTTTGTCTCCAGTGAGTCTTGCCCCAGAGACGCTACCAAGTGTTACAGTTCCACAGTGAAATTCCAGGCAGGTGAGAGGACAGAGACTTTCTCTCTCAGATGCCTGCTCCATGCCTGCTGCCTCTCCATCCCTGAGGGAGGCGGGTGGGGCTTGGAGAGGTGCTGGGGGTCGTGGTACAGAATTCCAAGGAGAACAGGGGAAGGTGCCTGATGCCGGGTCTTTGGAGGGGTGAGCAGGTGTCCTGGTTGGTGAGGGGTGTCTGGAAGGAGGGGCAGGACGCTTGCATTTTGAAAGTGTCCCTGACTGCCCCCTCTCTTCCTTGCAGGGTTTCTTAATACCACCTTCCTCCTCATGGGCTGTGCTCGTGAACATACCAGCGTTTTAGCCCATTTTCACCATATTGGGAGCATCAGAGTGACTGAGGTCATCAACATTGTAGAGAAGGCCCTGTTTACTGGTGCAGGGACCCCTTGTCGGAGTCCTTCTTGGGGTATCCTCTTAGGCCTCCTGTTTGCCTTCAAGGGCTGAGGATCTAGCTGGACCAGACCAACACCCCTCCCTTTTCACAGAGCCAAATAAAGTTACAGAGTTGCATTTCTGCCTTGTCTTGTGGGTCATGAGGGTTGTGGGGTTGTGAAAGAGCTGAAGAGATTGGGGGGCAGGCAGAGGGGAGGGACAGGCAAAGTGCAGTCCTCACTCTGAAGTGAGCAGGGTGCTCTGGGAGGAGGATCATTGGCAAAGTGACAGAATCATGGCCAGCGTGCTGGAGGAACCCAAACGCTCCCCTTTTCCCCCTGGGAGCATTAGTTCTAGCTTGGGTTCAGCCATTGACTTTGAGATCCTGGCCAAATCTCCTCTATTTTCTGGGCCTCCATTTCCTCCCCTTTAAAATCAAGGCTTGGGACCTCCCTGGCAGTCCAACGGCTGAGACGCTGTGTTCACAATGCAGAGGCCTGGCTTTGATTCCTGGTCGGGGAACTGGATTCCACAGGCCGCAACTAAGAGTTCACATGTTGCTACTGAAGATCCCACAAGCTGCAACAAAAACTGAGGATCTAGTGTGCTGCAACTGAACCGGTGCAGCCAGATAAGTATTTAGAACAAAGGCCTTGTAGGGAAGTCATAGGATTATAGATTCAATTTGAGTAAAGTGTAAAACCACATATTTAATGGTAAAGGGCCTTTGACTTAAGATGGCCAAGGACTTCCTGGTGGTCCAGTGGCTAAGACCCTATGCTCCCAATGCAGGGCCTGGGTTCAATCCTTGGTCAGGGAACTAGATCCCACAGGCCACAACTGAGACTTGATGCAGCCAAATAAATATTTTTTTTAAAAGGAAATATCATTTTTTAAAAAGGGACTTAATCCACCTAGCAATGCAGGGGACATGGGTTCAATCCCTGGTGGGGGAACTAAGATTCCCACAGGCCAGGAAGCACCTAAGCCCACATGCCACAACTATTGCCCATGAGATCCGGAGCTTGTGTGCCACAACTAAGATTGGAAGGGTGCGTGCAGCTAAGTGGCTTCAGTCGTGTCCAACTCTGGACACATGGACTGTAGCCTGCCAGGCTATAGCTGTCCATGGGATTCCCCAGGCAAGGATACTGGAGTGGATTGCCATTTCCTTCTCCAGGGGATCTTCCTGATCCAGGGATAGAACACACATCTCCTGCATTGGCAGCTGGCAGATTCTTTACCACTGAGACATCAGGGAAGCCACTCAGTGGCTCTTTACTGCCGAGCCATCACTGATGCAATGGTAATGAACTTGGGCAAACTTTGGGAGATGGTGAGGGGCAGAGAGGTCTGGCATGCAGCAGCCCATGGGGTCACAAAGAGTCAGACGTGACTGGGTGATTGAACAACAACACCAGGGAAGACCTGAGGCAGCCAAATAAATATATATTTAAATATTAAAAAAAGATAGACATAGCATGAATATCAATTTATTATAAAGATAATTTTAAGAGTTTCATTTTTCTAATATTAAAAGTGACTTAATAAAGACTTGTTTCCATTAAAGACAATAAAATGAAGTCTTTATGAATTCAAACTGCAGCTTTCAGGGTGATTTTTAAATACAATCTATTTGGTATGTGTCAGATATTGTGTTAGTGTCTGCTAGGGTTTCTT
Organism: Bos indicus; assembly: GCF_029378745.1. Classification (NCBI taxonomy): domain Eukaryota; kingdom Metazoa; phylum Chordata; class Mammalia; order Artiodactyla; family Bovidae; genus Bos; species Bos indicus. Next base: position 51,924,440 of record NC_091777.1, read on the forward strand.
TTTTCTTTTGATGCAAAAAGTTTATTAAAATGGACTTGTATACAAAGGCTTTGTGGGACATGGGTGAGATATGTTTTGAGCCAGCTAAACTCATGCTGCAAGGTCACTTTTTTTCCAGTTTTAGTGAGATGTAATTGACAAAATTGCAATATATCTAAAGTGTACTACATGAAGATTTCATATACATATATATTGTAAAAGGACTCCTACCATTGTATTAACTAACACATTTATTTACCACCTCCATATGTACCTTTTTTTCTTTTTCTGATGAGAACACAAGTTCTACTCTCTTGTGTGCATACGTGCTAAGTTGCTTCAGTCCAAGTCTTTGTGATTCTATGGATCGTAGCCTGCCAGGTTCCTCTGTCTATGGGATTCTCCAGGCAAGAATACTGGAGTGGGTTGCCATGTCCTCCTCCAGCGGATCTTCCCGACCCAGGGATTGAACCTATGTCTCTTATGTCTCTTGTTTTGGCAGATGGGTTCTTTACCACTAGCACCACCTGGGAAGCCCCTCTATTCTCTTAGCAAACTGCAATTATACAATACAGTATTATCAGCAATAGTCAACATATTATACATTAGATCCTCAGACCCTATTCATCGTATAACTGAAAGTTTGTATTCTTTTACCAACTTTCCCCTATTTCCTCCAACCCAAGCCCCTGGCAACCACTTTTTGAATCTCTGTTTCTACCAGTTCAACTATTTTTAGAATTTCACAAGTGATATCATGCAGTATTTTGTTGTTGTTGTTGCCTTTTTTCTTTTTAAATTGAAGTAAAGTTGGTTTACAATCTTGTGTTAGTTACTGCTGTACAGCAAAGTGATGTACTTACGCATAGCTTCTTGGGTGGCTCTAGTGGTAAAGAACCCACCTGCCAGTGCAAGAGAGCTAAGAGACACGGGTTCAATCCCTGGGTTGGAAAGATGCCCTGAGGAGGAAATGGCAACCCACTCCAGTATTCTTGCCTAGAGAATCCTATGGACAGAGGAGCCTGGCAGGCTACAGACTACAGTCCATGGGGTCACATAGAGTTGGACATGACTGAAGCGACTTAGCACACACACATATATGCATATATATATATGGACATATATATATATATATGTTCTTTTAAAAATATTCTTTTCCATTTGGTCTATCATAGGATACTGAATATGGGTCTGTGTTCTATATGGTAGGACCTTGTAGTTTATCCATCCTGTCTATTAAAGTTTACATCGGCTAACCCCAACCTCCCACTCCATTCCCCCCCAACCCCTTCCCTGTCAGCAACCACCAGTCTGTTGTCTATATTCTGTTTCATAGATAGGTTCATCTGTGTCATGTTTTAGCTTCCACATGAAAGTGATGCCACATGGTATTTGTCTTCCTCTTTCTGATTTACTTCACTTAGTCTGCTAATTTCTGGTTGCATCCATGTTGCTGCAGATGGCATTATTTCATCCTTTTTTTTGTGGCTGAGGAGTATTCCATTGTATATATGTATCACTGTGCTGTGCTGTGCTAAGTCGCTTCAGTCATGTCCTATTCTTTTTGATCCCATGAACTGTAGCCCACCAGGCTCCTCTTTCCATGAGATTCTCCAGGCAAGAATACTGGAGTGGGTTGCCATGCCCTCCTCCAGGGAACTTCCTGAGCCAGGGATGGAACCTGCGTCTCCTATGGTGTCTCCTGCATTCACAGGTGGGTTCTTTACCTCTAGCGCCACCATTTTTATCCATTTATCTTTGATGGACAGTTAGGTTGTCTCCATGTCCTGGATATTGTAAATAGTGCTGATCTGAACATAGGGGTACATGTATCTTTTTGAATTAGAGTTTTATCTGAGGCTAGGGTTTTAAATACAGGATCTCATTCAACTCTCACAAGAGCCCAGAGAGATCGATTTTATCCCCATTTTGCAAAGAAGAAACTGGCTCTGGAAGGTTAAATGACCTGTCCAGTGTAGAATCCCTCTTGCCTCCTGTGAAGATCTCTGTCCCTACTGAGGGGATTTTGTTGAGACATTTGGCGATCTGGGAAGACTTCCTCTGCCAACTAGTTGCTTTTTTTGTGTGCAAGCTGGCAGCTAAGAGGAAAGAGTGCTGGGGGTGGCTAGTTCTTACCTAAGGTTCAGGTTGTAGGCTCCTAGGAGAGGACCATGTTACTCCCCTTTCTGGCCATAAGGGGGCGGCAGATACACCAGACCCTGCAACTTCGGGAAGGCAATGGCAACCCACTCCAGTACTCTTGCCTGGAAAATCCCATGGACAGAGGAGCCTGGTAAGCTGCAGTCCATGGGGTCGCTAAGAGTCGGATATGACTGAGCGACTTCACTTTCACTTTTCACTTTCCTGCGTTGGAGAAGGAAATGCAACCCACTCCAGTGTTCTTGCGTGGAGAATCCCAGGGACGGGGGAGCCTGGTGGGCTGCCGTCTCTGGGGTCGCACAGAGTCGGACACGACTGATGTGACTTAGCAGCAGCAGCAGATGAGGAAGGGGGTGTCCGAGGAAGCTGAGTGGTAAAGAGTCCGTCTGCAATGCTGGAGACACAGGAGATGCAGACTCGATTCCTGGGTCAGATAGATCCCCTGGAGGAGGAAATGGCAACCTGCTCCAGTGTTCTTGCCTGGAAAATTCCATAGACAGAGGAGCCTGGAGGGGCTGCCGTCCATGGAGTCACAGACGTGACTGAGCACAGGTAAGGAATAATGATGGGAGACTCTGTGCTAGGCTATTTACCTGTGGAATCTCACTTTAACTCTCTGCACTCTGTTATGAGGTGGGGAGGTAGACACTAAGGGTACTCTTACTGTTCAGTTCAGTTGCTCAGTCGTATCCAATTTGTGACCCCATAGATGGCAGCACTCCAGGCTTCCCTGTCCATCACCAATTCTCTGAGATTGCTCAAACTCATGTCCATTGAGTCAGTGATGTCATCCAACCATCTCATCCTCTGTCGTCCCCTTCTCCTGCCTTCAATCTTTCCCAGCATCAGGGTCTTTTCAAATGAGTCAGTTCTTCATATCAGGTGGCCAGTGTATCGGAGTTTCAGCTTCAGCATCAGCCCTTCCAATGAATATTCAGGACTGATCTCCTTTAGGATGGACTGGTTGGATCTCCTTGCAGTCCGAGGGACTCTCAAGAGTCTTCTCCAACACCACAGTTCAAAAGCATCAATTCTTTGGCGCTCAGCTTTCTTTATAGTCCAACTCTCACATTCATACATGACTACTGGAAAAACCACAGCTTTGACTAGATGGACCTTTGTTGGCAAAGTAATGTCTCTGCTTTTTAATATGCTGTCTAGGTTGGACACTTGCTCTTTGAAGGAGCAAGTGTCTTTTAATTTCCTGGCTGCAGTCACCATCTGCTGTGATTTTAGAGCCCCCCCCCAAAATAAATCTGTCACTGTTTCCATTGTTTCCCCATCTATTTGCCATGAAGTGATGGGACCAGATGCTATGATCTTAGTTTTCTGAATGTTGAGCTTTAAGCCAACTTTTTCACTCTCCTCTTTCACTTTCACTGAGAGACTTTTTAGTTCTTCTTTGCTTTCTGCCATAAGGGTGGTGTCATCTGCGTATCTGAGGTTACTGATATTTCTCCTGGCAATCTTGATTCCAGCTTGTGCTTCATCCAGCCCAGCATTTCACATGATATACTCTGCATATAAGTTAAATAAGCAGGGTGACAATATACAATCTTGACATACTCCTTTCCTGGTTTGGAACCAGTCTGTTGTTCCATGTCCGGTTCTAAATATTGCTTCTTGACCTGCATACAGATTTCTCAGGAGGGAGGTCAGGTGGTCTGGTATTCCCATCTCTTTAAGAATTTTCCGGTTTGTTGTGATCCACACAGTCAAATACTTCGGCATTAAGCATTTTCTGTGCCTTACCTCATTCATTCTTAGTACAGTACTATGAAGAAGATATTGTCACTTCTGTGTTTCCATTTTGCAGTGGAAGAAATAGGTTTAACTACCTGAGGCCTCAAATCCTACCTCTGTTAATGACTTGGACAAGTGAGATCTGAAGTGCCTGCCATTGACCTCAGAAGTTGGACTGTCACGAGGACCTTGATTACTATGAATGAGTTTTAGAAGGGTGGTTGGGGAGCCAAAGGAGGTCATGGGAAGTGGGTCAGGTCTGAATGGAGACCAGAGAGAGCCTGTGGCAAGAGGCTGCGAGGTGAAATTTATCACTGGGCTTCTCCTAGTCTGTACTTCTGATTAGCTGAGCTAGTAGATCATTTTAGAGGGCTGAGCCAGGGCGTGGGTGGGCCAAGGCATATGTGTGTATATTCCCTCTCTCTTTTTAAAAATGATTTTATTTTGGGCTGTGCTGGGTCTTGTTGCTGCCCGGGATTTTCTCTAGCTGTGGTGAGCAGGGGCTGCTCTCTTGTTGCAGAGCATGGGCTCTAGGGTTGGCAGGCTTCTGTTGTTGCAGCAAGCAGGCTCAGGAGTTGCAGCTCCTGGGCTCTAGAGCACAGGCTCAGTAGTTGTGGCTCACAGGCTTAGTTGCTCTGTGGCATGTGAGATCTTCCTGGACCAGGGATTGAACCTATGTCTCCTGCACTGGCAGGCAGATTCTTTACCACTGAGCCACCAGGGAAACCCCCATAGATTCTTATCTCATTAGCCAAGGGGCTTGAGAACATCAATAACCTTCAAAGGGGACTGGTGAGTCAAAAGCATGGTATCTTTAGATGGATGGGAGGTGCCAATCACGATGTGAGAGATGGGACATATTTACCATGTACAGAAGATTATATGTAACAAGACAACTGGCCATGGAGTGCAATTTAATGAACCCCACAAACATATCACTCAACCTAAGAAATAGGCTATCAAAAGGAACTTGCATCTTACCTATATAGTGCTTAAGGCAATGGCACCCCACTCCAGTATTCTTGCCTGGACAATCCCATGGACGGAGGAGCCTGGTAGGCTGCAGTCCATGGGGCCGCTAAGAGTTGGACATGACTGAGCGACTTCACTTTCACTTTTCACTTTCGTGTATTGGAGAAGGAAATGGCACCCCACTCCAGTGTTCTTGCCTGGAGAATCCCAGGGACAGGGGAGCCTGGTGGGCTGCAGTCCATGGGGCCGCTAAGAGTTGGACACGACTGAGCGACTTCACTTTCACTTTTCACTTTCGTGTATTGGAGAAAGAAATGGCAACCCACTCCAGTGTTCTTGCCTGGAGAATCCCAGGGACGGGGGAGCCTAGTGGGCTGCGGTCTATGGGGTCGCAGAGTCGGACACGACTGAAGCGACTTAGCAGCAGCATCACATCTCTTTGCCTTCTCTCACGAAGTAACCACTACCCTACATTTTACTTGGCTTGGGTTTTTGTATACTTTGATCATATATGCATAATATATATTTATTTTAAAATATTTATTTAATTTTTAGCTGCACTGGGTCTTCGTTGCTGTGTGAGGGCTTTCTCTAGTTGCCACAAGCAGGGGCTACTCTCTAATTGCGGTGTGCAGGCTTCTCATTGCAGTGGCTTCTCTTGTTGCGGAGCAAGGGCTGTAGGGTGCTGAGGCTCAGTAGTTGTGGCTCACAGGCACTAGAGCATGGGCACAGCCTTAGCTGCCCGGTAATGTGTGGAATATTCTCGGACCAGGGACTGAACCTATGTCTCCTGCATTGGCAGATGGATTCTTAACCACTGGAGCACCAAGGAAGTTCAAGAATAATATATTTAAACAATAAGTGTTGTTAGAATTGTTTCCTTGTGTAAAATGGTTTATTATATGTAGTTCTCTGGAACTTTAAATCATGCATATATCTAATATTCATCCATGTTCCAGTGTGTGGTTTTGTTCCTGCATTTTCACTGCTGTATTATCTCCTGTTGTGCTATTTGTATCACAATATAGTCCTTGTCAATTATGCTTGGATTTCCCCTCTCCCCACCCTCCCAGTTTGGGACACTTATTGCTGCTGTGTGTTCTTGTACGTGTCCCCTAGTGCTTATGTGTAAGAGTTTCTCCTGGGTGTACAACCAGGTATGGAAATGCTGGGCTGTAGGTTTGTTTGGCTTTGGAAAATAATGCCAAATTGTTTCCCAAAGTGTTTGTAGCAATTATACATTACTGGTAGAGAGTAAAGAATTCTTGTTCATCCACGTGACCTCCGACTTTTCCAACTTTAAAACTTTTGCCAATCTGGTGGATGTAAAATGGCGTCTCATTGCGGTCTGAATTTATATCTCCCTGATTACTAAGCTGTTATTGTTCAGATGGACTGCAGCATGCCAGGCTTCCCGGTCCCTCACTGTCTCCCTGGGTTTGCTCAAATTCATGTCCATTGTGTCGGTGATGCCATCCAACCATCTCATCCTCTGTCGTCCCCTTCTCCTCCTGCTCTCAGTCTTTCCCAGCATCAGGGTCTTTTCCAGTGACTTGGCTCTTCACATCAGGTGGCCAAAGTATCAGAGCGTCAGCTTCAGCATCAGTCCTTCCAATGAATATCAGGGCTAAATTCCTTTAGGATTGACTGGTTTGATCTCCTTGCTGTCTAAGGGACTCTCAAGTAGGTTGAGCATTTCTTCAGATGTGTATTGCCTGTGCTTTGTCTGTAAAATGCCTATTTTTTTTTTTTTTGGTTTCTTTTTCTATACGATTGTTTAACTTTTTTTCTGGATACATAGGATTTCCTTAGGTATGCATATATCTTATGTACTAATTCTGTGTCAGTCAGATGATTTGTCTTTATATCTTATGGTCTCTTTTGAAGAAAAGGATTTTAATGTTGAACTTATCAACCTTCCAGTTTTATGGCGATTCTTTTTGTGCTTTGCTTAAGAGAGCCTTCTTGGTGATTCCCCAGTGGTCCATTGGTTAGGACTCAGTGCTTTCACTGCCAGGACCTGGGTTCAATCCCTGGTCAGGGAACTAAGATCCTGTAAGACACAGAGTGGGATCACACCCCCCCCAAAAAAATTAAAACAAAAATAAAGGCTGCATGCTTAATATAACAGTAAGGCCCTTGACAGTCTGATTCCATTCATGTCTCAGACTGTCTTCCACAATAAGACACACTGTCTTATTAACTATCTCATTATGAAATAACATTAAAAAAAGAGATTCTTATTTATCCCAGGATCCAAAAAATGCTCTCCTTTGTTTCCTCCAAAACAGTAAGTTTGGATTTTTGCATTTATGTTCTTAATTTATTTAGAATTGATTTTTGTGTGTCTTTAAGATATTTTCATATAGACAATTAATTGCTCAGCTCCTTTTATTGAATAATTCCTTCTTTCCCCATTTATCTGCAGTGGCATCTTGGTTGTATTTCAAAGTTTCGTATTTGTGTGAGTCTCTTTCTGGAATTCTTATCTTCCCACCGATCAATTGATCTCCTTTTGTGCCAACAGTTCACTGTATTATTTTTACAGCTTTTTAATAAGTCGTTTTACCTGATAAGGCAAGTCATTCCCCCTCCCCACTTGTTCTTCATCTTCAGGAGAACCTTGGTTATTCTTGGACTTTTTGCACTTCCGTGTACATTTGGACCAACTTGTCAAGTTCCAAGGAATTCTTGTTGGGATTTTGGTTGGAATTTCATTGACTAACTGCTAATTTAGGGGAGAGTCTATATATTTACGAAGCTGAACCCTTCTATCCATGAACATGGGACATCTCTTTATTTAGGTCTTAATATTTTTCTGGGAAGCTTAAAATTTTTTGCATTAGGATCTTGCACATATTTTGTTAATTTATTCCAAAATAATCTATAGTGTTGGTTATTATAAATGATGTCATTTTATTATTTTTTTCTTTGTGAAAAAATTATTTTTATTTATTTATGGCTGTGCTGGGTATTCATTGCTCCACACAGGCTTTCTCTAGTTGTGGTGAATGGTGGTTACTCTTTGTTGCAGTGTGCGGGCTTCTCAATGCAGTGGCTTCTTTTTTGCAGAGCACAGGTTCTAGGAACACGAGCTTCAGTAGTTGCAGCACACAGGCTTATTAATTGTGGCACAGGGGCTCAGTTGCTCTGGCATGTGGAATCTTCCTGGACCATGGATCAAACTTGTGTCCCTTGCATTGGCAGGATTCTTATCCACTGTACCATCAGGGAAGTCCTAGGGTGGCATTTTTATCTTTTTGAGGGTTGTGCTCCCTAGCTTCAGGGGAAAATAGTATTTCAAATCTGGAGAATGGGAAGATCATTCCATGCTGGAGGAACAACGGTGTGACTGCGGAACTACAAACAGCTCAGAGGTCAGACAGGTGGTGTAAGGAATGGGCCAACGCGGCACTTTCTTTGAATTATTTTGAAACTCTGGTAAAATAACTACACAACGAATTTCTGGGATCAAAAAAAGTACCCTCCCTCACTCCCATGCATCTTCCCTCTCTTTTTTACTTTGGTATTATCAGACAGCTGCTGCTGCTAAGTCGCTTCAGTCGTGTCCGACTCTGTGCGACCCCATAAACGGCAGCCCATCAGGCTCCCCCGCCCCTGGGATTCTCCAGGCAAGAATACTGGAGTAGGTTGCCATTTCCTTCTCCGGTGCATGAAAGTGAAAAGTCAAATGATGTCATTTTAAAGTTACATTTTCTATTTGTTTCTAACGTGGAAATGCAATAAATTTTTGTACAGTGTATTGATCTTAAAGATAGACACTTTGCTAGACTATATTATTATTTCTAATAATTTGTTTACAGGGTTTTAGGGAGAGGTTTCTGTGTAGATAAAAAGCATCTGTGGATAATGACAGTCGATCTGTGCTGGTTGGGACATCCCAGCACAGCAGTAACAGTGCTGGGCATTCTTGGGTTGTTCTTGATTTTCAGTGTAATACTGCCATTTTTCTAGAAAACAATGTTGCTGTGTCTTGTTTGCTTGCTTTTTTGAGGGAGATAGATTAAAAAAAATTTTTTTTCCAGCCTTTTTGAGATATAAGGGACATCATGCTCAGTTGTTCAGTCGTGGCCAACTCTTTGCTATCCCATGGACTGTAGCCTGCCAGGCTCCTCTGTCCATGGGATTCACCAGGCAACAATTCTGGAGTGGGTGGCCATTTCCTCCTCCAGGGGATCTTCCCAGACCAGGGATGGAAGCTGCGTCTCTTGCGTCTCCTGCATTGGAAGGCAGATTCTTTACCACTGAGCCACCAGGGAAGCCCCATATGATGAACATGCAACACTTATTTAGGTTGTACACTGTGATGATTTGAAATATATGTGTACTGCAAAATGATTGCTACCATAGCATTAGCTAACACATCCATCTCATCACATAATTACCATTTCTTGTTTGTGGTGAGACCATTTAAAGTCTACTCTCTTAGCACTTTCAAGTATACAATACAGTTTTATTAACTATAATCAGCGTGCTGTACATAAGATTCCTAGAACCTGTTTATTTTACCACTGGAAGTTTGTACTCTTTGAGCAACATTTCCTCATTTCCCCCACCCCTCAACTCCTGGTAATTACCATCCTACTTTCTGTTTCTATGCATTGGCTTTTTTTTTGTACTCCACATGTAAGTGATGTCATATAGCGTGGGTCCCCCAAACTCTGAGATCTAATGCCTGATGTTGAGGTGGAGTTGATGTAATAATAGAAATAACATGCACAAAAAAATGTAATGTGTTTGAATCATTCTGAAATGATCCCCCAGCCCCCATCTGTGGAAAAGTTGTCTTCCATGAAACCAGTCCCTGGTGCTAAAAAACGTTGTGGTCTCTGTCATATAGTATGCATCTTTGCCTGTCTGACTGATTTCAGTTAGCATAATGCCATCAAAGTCCATCCACCTTTCTTCTTTTTTTGCAAATGGAAAGCTTCCTTTCTTTTGCATAGCTGAATGATATTTCATCTTTCTGTCTTGCATCCTCTTTATATCTTTATCCAGTCATCTACTGATGGCCACTTAGGTTGTTTCCAAGTCTTGGTTATTGTGAATAATGCTGCAAAAAACACGAGAACGTAGATGTTGTTAGGTATTCTTAATCAGATTAAGGAGGTTCCCTTGTGTTCCTAGTGTAATAGTTTACAAATATAAGCTGATGGCAGATATTATCAAATTATTTTTCTATATCTATTGAGATAATCAGGAGTTTTCCCTTTGATATTAATATGGCACACAATGTAGATTTTTTAAAACTCTAAAAACTGATGTATTACATGCAAAGACATGTACAAGTCATAAGTGCTTTTCTCCTGGGTGTTTGCAGAGATGTAGGGCAAGTCTTAAAACCGTATAAAACTCTCAGAATCCAAAGATCTTCACTGTGTGGTATGCCTAAGACCACTGCAGCTTCCTGTAGGAAGGCGATGGGGTGCTGTGGCCCCCACTTCCATTTACAGATTTATAATGTTAAATAACCTTTACTTCTCTGGGGCCAACAAAGCTTAGTCATGGTGTGTCATCTGTTTTCACATACTGCTGGATTTGGTTTGCTAAAACCTTGTTTAGGATTTTTGCCTCTCTGTTCGTAAGTGTGGACTGGCCTGACATTCTCCTTTTGGTTCTGGTTTTAATCTCAGAATGAGTCGGGAACTGTATCTCTTTTTCTATTCTGTGGAAGAATTTGATGTGTGAACAGAGTCCCAGAGCTTTTGGGGGCAATAATAAAAAGATTTAACTTTTGTACCATTGAAATACCAGAAGCAGAGGAAAAGAAAACATGGACTGCAAAAAAAATTGAAACAATAATGGCTCAGGAAGCTGAGTGAACTCAAAGTAGGATCAATCTAGACAAATTCACACTAAGATACATAGTAAACTTGTGAAAACTGATGACAAAGGAAAAAATATCTTTACAACCTAGAGGTGTGGGTTGGGGAGGGAGGTGAGAGGGAGGATCAAGAGGGAGGGGACATAGGGATACCTATGGTTGATTCATGGCAGAAATCAATACAATACAGTAAAGCAGTTATCCTTCAATTTAAAAAAATCCAGAGAAACAACCCATTTCCTATTCAGGATTTTTTTTTTTTTTTTTTGGCCACGAGGCATGGGGGATCTTAGTTCCCTGACTAGGGATTGAACCTCTGCCCCTTGCAGTGGAAACTCAGACTCTTAACCACTGGACCACCAGGGAAATCCCAGAAACTCTAATTTAAATGACAGTAGATTTTGTACCTGAAAATGTGGAAGGAAGTGGCATATTTTTCAAGTGCTGAAAGGAAAGAACTGTCAACTAAGAATTCTACATCTGGCAAATTTATCCTTTGGGAATGAAAGGGGAATCAGGAAATTCTCTGATGAAGGAAAACTATGAGGATTTGCTGCTAACTGACCTTTCAAAGACTGGCCAAAGAGAACAATGTCCAGTTCATTCTCTTTCATTGCTTAGGCTTGGTATCATATCTAAACTCTGACCAAATGTAAAATAAAATAAAAATAATAAATAAAAATAAAGTAAATCCAACAGAGTATGTTCTCTGACAATAATACAGTCACGGTAGAAATCAGCAATAGAAAGACAACAAGAAAATCTCTGAAACATTTAGAAAATAAACAACATATTTCTGAATAATGTATGGCCAGAGATGAAGTCTCAAAGGAAATTTAAAAAAAAAGAATTGAATTAAATACTGAATTAACAAACCTCCAACCATTTAATAGAATGCAGCTTATGTAATGCCGAGAAGGGTACTTTATGCAACAAAATGCTTATATTAGCAAAGAGGAAACACCACCTCAAATTAATAATCTAAGATTCTATGACAAGAAACTAGAAAAATGACAACAAAAAGAATCCAACTCAAAGCAGAAGAAAGAATTAATAAAAATAAGAGCACTCATGATTCTTACACTAGGTTCCGTGAATGGATGGCTTGGACCTGAGCCACTGGGAAGGGCAGGGCTGAGTCTGGAGAGTCAGATTTAGTTTTGTGAGTGTGAGGTGGACGGGAGCAAGAAGATGGGATGACTGTGAGGGTCCCAGTCTTTTCTCTTCATCTGGGGGTTGCAGGCAGATGGAACAGTTCTTTGGTGTTCTGCCCTGGGAAATATGTCTTTATGCTCCACTGTTCCCTCAGGAAAAATGTTTGCTCTGCTGGGAAGGACACCCAGCACAGGGCTCTCAGCCTGGAGGAGGTGGGAAAGTAGCCTAGAGCTCTGCTCAGCCTGCTGTCTAGGGAGCTCAGCTGGGGCTCAGGGAACAGAAGGCTGTGCTCAGGTGGTGTTCCAGGCTGGGTGATGGATGGGTGTGTTTCCAAGGTCAGGCACCAAGGTTCAGAAGGTTAATCATGAAATATTCCCTTAATGTTGTAGGCAAGACAGTTGCCTGACTCTCAGGGGTGGGGAGATTCCCTGAGATGCCAGAGTTAAGTTCTCAGCCTCCCCAGGGCCATACTCTGGGTGCAGTGGTCAGCAGCAGTGTAGCAAGTTGTAGAAGATGTGCCAATAAGTACTGTCCAGACACGTGCAAAAGGTTCACGACTTATAAATTAGAGCGAAGCAGGCTATCCCTTAAAAGTTCTGCCTCGTTGGATCTTTCTCATAGAAAGAATAGAAATGGGCTGGGTTTCCAGTCGTCCCTTTTCATTGAGTCCTTTCTGTGCAGCCCCTGGGATGAGCACAGTGAAGACCCTGCCCATGGTGCTGACCAACACTAGCTGCCCAAAGGAGCTGCATCTGCTTTCTTTACATTCTTAACACAGCGTTCTAACAAGGAAGACGTGGAGAGGGCTTCAGGGAGTGTTGACTGGCTTCTGTCTCCATGGCTAAACGACAGTGAGGGTGCTGTGCACATCAAATCAGGAACTAACCCCACAGTCAGGAAGACCAATTCCAGATTGCCCATGAGCAGTGGTTTTGTAGCTCAGTCGGTAAAGAATCTGCCTGCAATGCAGGAGACCCAGGTTCGACTCCTGGGTTGGGAAGACCCCCTGGAGAAGGAAATGGCAACTCGCTCCACTATTCTTGCCTGGAGAATCCCATGGACAGAGGAGCCTGGTAGGTTCCCAGTCCATGGGGTCGCAAGAGTCAGACACAACTGAGCAACTAAACCACTATGAGGAGTTTGCTGTGAGAGAAGACGATGATGACAAGCTTGAGAGATGTGACAGAGAGAACAACGGCCCCTCAAAGTTGACCACATATTTTTTAAAATTTTATTTATTTATTTGGCTGCATTGAGTCTTAGTTGCGACATGCAGGATCTTTTGTTGCAGTGCACAGACTCTCCAGCTGTGGTGTGTAGGTTCAGTAGTTGTGGCATGCAGGCTTAGGTGGCTTAAGTGGGATCTTAAGTTTCCCGACCAGGGATTGAACCCATGTCCTTTGCATTGCAAGGCAGATTCTAAATCAACTGGACCACCAGGGAAGTCCCTGTCCACATCTTAATACCCAGAATCTCTGCAGATGTCCCAAGATAAAGGGAATTTATAAATTAAGGATCATGTGATTAGGAGATTATGGTGAGTTATCTGATTGGGCCCAACATAATCACAAGGGTGGTCCTTATAAAGAAAAAGGAAGGCAGGAGAGGCAGAGCCAGAGAAAGAGATGTGATGATGGAAGCAGAGCATGACTTTAAGATACTCCACGGCTGACTTTTGAAGATGGAGGAAGGGATCACAAGCCAAGGAAAACAGGTAGCCTCTCACAGCTTGGAAAGGCAAGGAAGCAAACTCTCTTCTAGACCATCCAGAAAGAACAGAGCTGTGTTGACATCTTCATTTGTGTTGTTTTATACCACAGGTTTGTGATAAGTTGCTACAGAAGCAATAGGAAACAACAAGAGGTGTCACCTTCTCTAACCCAACATTGTGTGCATACGAGATAAGGAGTATCTTAGACCCAAATCATGATGTGAAACTTAGCAGGTTTTGTAACTGTCTCTTATCTCATAACAAACAACACTCAGGCAGTGGCCAAACATCCTCCTGAACTCTGGGCTCTGTGCCTTAGTGCACAGACCACTTTTGTTTGGGTGAATGTGGGTAAACTGACCCATGTGAATTTACACGGGAAGATCACCTTTCCCAGGTGACCTCAGTTCTTCAGGTGTGTGGAGGGGGCTGCAGATGAGGCCCAGGTGGGAGGAGGCCCGCGGGTCACATCGAGGAGACAGTCTGTCCTACTGCTGTGGAACCTGGGTGAGTTTTAGGTGTGAGGAGCCCATGTGCACAAAAAGAGCAAACGAGAGGAAAGTCCTCTTTATTCAGATCTCTCAGGTGGTCCACAGTGGGTCACAGGCCCAGCCACTTTCCTTGCAAGTCCTCAGTTCCTTGGGGAATGGAAGTCCTTGTCTTCACCCATCCAGGGCTCAGGGCAGCCTTGTCAGGGCCTCCAGAAGGCCAGGAGGGACACTAAGGCTGAGCCCAGGCCCCCCAGTATCTTCAGGGGTCACAGCTGTTTCTCTGCTTCAGGTGTCTGACCTCACTCAGACTCTGGGGTCTCAGGTGGGCTCTTCTCCACAGCCCTTAAGGGGAAGTTCCTGGAGCAAATTAAGAAACCACATCTACTTTGGGGTTGATCTGGCAGTAGATATCTGTGTTGGGATAGAGTAATTCCTGTAAAGAAAGAAGAGGCCTTTGAGCCCCTATAAACTTCTCAGAACAGGTCCCAGGGTCTCCCTGGCCTGGGGTCCACAGGGCTGCTTTGTGGGGGGCCCGGCTGTGCTGGAGGCTTTCTGGCTCCAGATGCATCTCTCCTCTTCATCCATTTCCCCATTTTTGCTGCCGTTTCCTGGACCTCAAGAAAGTACCCTTACAAGTGCAGGATCAGACCATTCATCCCCAACACTCACCTCATATATGGGAACAGCTGGCCTGGGGCTGGGTAGGGAGGCCTGGGCAGGGGAGAAAGTGGGTGTCAGGGGGACAGAGAAGAGAGTCATTTCTCCTCAGAAGTGACCAGCCCTGCCTCCCAAGCAGCCACCTCCAAGCCTGAAGCCCTCACTTCAGTCCCCATCTGCGCTGCATGCTCCACCCTTGATAGCCCGAGAGCTCTGTCTGAAGCTCCTAGTGCCCACTCTATTCCTGGCTGGACTCCAGGGTTAACTGTGAAGGGACCAGGCAGGCTCAGTGCAGGGTGTGGGGGTGTCCTGCCCCTGAATTGAATCCCAGTCCTGACCAGGATGGGGTTCATGTTGCTGGCTACCCTGGAGTGAAGGGTGTCTGTACTGTGAAATGTTGGACAGTCCCACTGCCCTGAGTCTGCACAGCTGGGACCGCAGGGAGAAGAGACAAGGAAAGAACGTGCTTACCAGGGAGACAGAGCTGCCAGAGGGACCATGTCCTAGAAGCAGAGACAGCAGTTAGCATCAGGGGTGTGAGGAAGTTTAGCCCATCCTCCAGGAGAGGCTGGGAGTCTTCAGCTTCCGGAGAACCATGGGAGAAGGGGCATCACCCAGGGAGAGACCTTCTGGGCACTTAGGGTCCAGTGAGGTGACCCATGACTCAGAACTCATACATCTAACAGACCAGTCAGTGTGGGTCCCCTGTGATGAAGCCCCAGGGGGACGGCTGGCTGGAGCAGGCACTGGAGGATAGGACCAGGGTGTCCCAGATGCTCCCGGACTTAGAAGACACTCACCCAGGGTGGTTGCTGGAGGCTGGTGCTCTATGAGGTCATTCTGGCCACTGGCCCTAGGAAAGGTCAAGATTATTTTTGAGGGTTGCAGGAAGCAGGAGGAGGTCACAGCTTTGGTGTCAAAACAGGGAACAAGGAGCGTTCCCTTTTCTAAACAGGGAGTGTGTACATATGTGGTCAGATGCACAGTCACATCCCACTCTTTGGGATCTCGTGGACTGTGGCCCTCCAGGCTTCTCTGTCCATGGGGTTCTCCAGGCAAGAACACTGGAGTGGGTTGCCATTTCCTTCTCCAGGGGAATCTTCCTGACTCAGGGATCAAACCTCTGTCTTCTTCGTCTCCTGCATTGCAGGTGGACTCATTACTACTGAGCCACTAGGGAAACCCAATCAAGGAATGGACAGAACTCCATTCTCCACCAATGCTGTTTAGGGGGAGAGGGCCCAGCAGAGAGGAGCTAGGGAAAGTCCTTAAGAAGCCACATCCATCTTGGGCTCAGAGAGGAAGGATGTGCAGGTCAATGATAGTCTGGGAGAAAGTGACTTGAGAAGGGACAAAGGACCCAGTAAAGGAATCAGACCAAAGGCTTTGAGTGGAAGGGTCAGGTCCTCAGAGGAGAGCAAGGCCAGAACGCATGGAGGATGCTTGGAGAGCCAGTGCATCTTGAGTCTCGTGACTATGGTGGCTCTTAGGTGGCCAGACCAGCCCCTCAGGCTGAGAGATGCTGAAATTAGACAATGGCCTCGTTCTCTATCTTTATTTGCCTGGAAAGAGGTATAAAGCTCAGCTCCCGACCTGCTGTCCTGGCCGGATCCACGTTCTCCCATCTCATACATCAGGGGCTGTGGTTAACACATGTGCCTCATGGTAGAATCTGACCCGACCTGGCCTGTCCAGGTGGCTTCAGTCTCTTTGGCCACGATGACCCTCGGGTTCTGAGGCTGTCAACCTCTCCTTTCAGGGTGACTGGATTTAAATAAATAGCAGGATGTGCCGCTTACTGAGCATTTGCCCCTGCCAGCACAGCTGCAGGTCTGCTCTGGGAACTAGGAAAACAGTGGGTTGTTCTTGTTCAGTCGCTCAGTCGTGTCCAACGCTTTGTGACCCCATGGGCTGTAGCCCGCCAGGCTCCTCTGTCCATGAGATTTCCCAGGCAAGAATACTGGAGGGGGTGGCCATTGCCTTCTCCAGGGGATCTTCCCGACCCAGGGATTAAACCCACATCTTCTGCATTGCAGGCAGATTCTTTACCACTGAGCCACAGGGTAAACCCTGGACAACAGCAGTGGGGAGTGTCTAATTTACAGATGCAGAAGGTGTTGGGAAGCCACCCCAGGTCAGCATCTGGTGAAGGAGGGGCCAATGGATGAGACGGAATGTCCTTGGGGGAAGTGGGGAGGCTGTGGAGAGCCAGGCCCAGAATCCAAGGGTAGGGTGTCTTTCTTCCTGGCTTGGCATCAGCCTGGGGGACAGGATTAGCATCGGGCATCGCCATTTGTACCTTCTAGTCATCTTGAGGAAAACAAAGCACTCTAGAGTGGTCACCAGTGCCAACCTAACCAGGATCCCAATCATGATGACGATAACGATCTCCCTATTGAGGGCTGGGCTCTTTTCTTGGCCTGAAAGGAGAAGATAAAGGGGGAGATGAAGGTGAAGGCCTGAGTTCACCTGACCAGGGAAACCGCAAGAAGTCTTACAGGGGAGAGGGCCTGGTTCAGGAGGAAGGAAATGCTTTGAGGTCTGTGAGTGGTTGTGTGTTTTGTCATCACGGTGTCTTCCCAACCCTCCTGTTGCAGGTGGTTGCATCTCTCTCTCTCTATTTTAATCACATTTGAAACCTCGGACTTCCTCTAACTCGACATTCTCTCACTGTAGCCAGCTCTGTGTCCTATTTGTGTTCCTGTTAAGGGCTCTTTCCTCTTACATTACGCCCCCTCCCCTTGTGTTTCCTTCCCATCCCTATTGTCAGTCTTAGAGGGAAGGTCTGCTCAACTCCTGCTCAGTAATAATAATATTAGCCGACTGTTTCCAGTCCATTCTGTGTGGCCGGCACTGTGGGGAAATCCTTTACGCACATCTGTTCTGATCCTTCCCTCCCTATGATGGAGGGGGTGTCATTCTTGCTAGGTGTGCATACATCTGAGACCCATGGTGCTTAAAGAAATCAACGGAGTTCATAGAACTTCCTGATGGCTCAGACAGTAAAGAATCTGCCTGCAATTCAGGAGACCCGGGTTTGATCCCTGGGTTGGGAAAGATCCCCTGGAGAAGGGAATGGCAATTCATTTCAGTATTCTTCCAAATACTGGAAAATTCCATGGACAGAGGAGGCTGGTAGGCTACAGTCCATGGGGCTGCAAAGAGTCGGACACAACTGAGCGACCGAGCAAGTAGCATATCTCATCTGGTAAGAGATTAATATCCATTTCTTCAATTCAACAACAACAAAAGGCACTTGACCCTGGGGACCCTTCTTTGTTTCCTATCTCCCCCAACATGAGGCTGTCAGGGGCTGAGAGAATCACCCCCCGCATTCCAGGCTGGACCCAAGGTCTGCCAGGAGAAATCAGACAGAAGGAGGAAGAAGGGTCTGCTGAGATGTAGTGGGAGGGTTCAGGGGCTGATTTGGAATTTGCTTGTAAATTCTGTGAAGTTGGGAGGTAACTTCTTTCAGATTTTTTTCTGAAAACCTACAGGCTCTACCACAAAGCTTGGTACTGATGGGCCAAGGGCCACTTACCAGAGACTGTGATAGCCTTGACTGTGGTTTTACTGGGACCAGTGATGAAGTTATGGACAAGGCAGTTACAGGATCTACTCTTATCTGCAGTGATGTTGGGGATAAAGAGCTCCTGTATGGATTGTGGGGGCCTCCCGGTGATAAGCCAGGGACATGGTGTGGCTGGGGTTAGAGGCTGTGTGGTGGGAGAGGCTGAGGTTTGCCTCTGGATGGTAGCAGGAGCCTGACGGGAAGTGGTGGGGGTGTCCGGGCCATCTGAAGCAAAGAGCATAAAGCCACACGTGGTACAATCAGAGGGAAGGGAAATTTCTGGTCTGTATTAGGGCCACAGCGTCCTTCTGTCTGGATCACAGCTTTGTTGTAGAAAGTCTCAACAATTACCTCTCATGTTTGCTCATCCCGAGCCTGAGATATTAACCTGTTTCTTTCGTCACAACCTCTCAAGACACAGCAGCCCATCCCCTCCTAGTCTTGATTCAAGGTAGGCCTGCCTGGACTTGCCTGGGACAGGAAGTCATGGCCAGCCTGGGTGTCCAAAGGTGAGGGTCCATGCACTTGGATCTGAGAGGGATGGGTATGGCCTGGCCTCCAGTACTGTGGATTCAGCCAGGAGGCCTGGACCACGCAGGAACAGAGGTTACTCACAGAGGCCATTCAGGGTGAATGGGTCACCATGGGTGATATTCTCTGGATTCCCGGCTTCAGACACATAGGGTCCTGTGTCATTCCTTGTCACATTGAACATAGTGAGAGTCCTGTTTCCCTCGCACAGTTCCAGCTCGGTGCTGTTGTAGAGGCTCTGATTGTTGATCAAACACAAGTAGATGTCCCGAGTCTCAAATCTACACGTTAACACCACAGTGTCCTTGTGCTCCCCGGGGTTGGAGTTGTTGCTCGTGATGACGGGTGTGGGTAGCACCGCTGTGCAGATAACAGAGAGAACATTGCCCTTTTCTACCTTTGGCTTTTCTAAAAGCATCTTCAATCAGAATTGGCATCTCTCACCTCTCAGCCAGACTGAGCCCTTAATGAATAAGGCAGGTCTGTGTATCAAAGACGAATGCATGGGGACCTGAGCTCAGACAGTGTGAGGCCACCTGCTCTACGTATGGGAGAAGCACAGGCTTCCTCGGGGGTCTATTATGTAACAGCGTTTAGTGGTGGACAGAACAGGGTGGGATTCAGAGACCACCTGGCGTCTGTCCTGGTTTCATCAACCAGCCTCGGGAGAGAGCTCCTTGGGCTGCACCCTGGAGAACGAGAAGCTTCTAGGAGTGTCTTCCTTCCTCTGTTCCTCCCTGGGGATGCTGGTCCCGGGGCAGTTGACTGACCGCCTGGGGACCTTGTACCTGTGTGCTCTCCATGCCAATTCTCAGGAGTAGGACCAGGCTGTGCCCCTGCGCGGATGTGGCTCTTGGGGCTGAGCCCTGGCTGGTGACCAGCTTAGAGCCTCCGGATTTGGCACAGGCTTCTCAGTGTCACTGGAGGCAGAAGCCCTGGGACAGGGTCTGGGAGGGGCTTCCTGGGGTTGAGCTTCTCTGTGAGGATCCCTGGGGCCCTCAGGCCAGGGTCTTCCCTGAGTCCTGCAGGGTCTTCCTCAGGGTCATGGTCACGGGGAGGGGCCCAGGGGGCTGGACTGAGAGCGCTCTCCCTCTGCTGCGTCCCTCATCAGACCGTCCTTCTCTCTACACAGTGTCTGCAGGGCCTGGCTTCCTGGAAAGCATTTCTGACCCTTTGGAGTTGTCTCCACAGTGTGTGCGCTGCACTGAATGTTCAAACCCCGACACGGGACACAATGAGAGGGGGATGGAGGCACCATCCGGGTCGGTCAGTCCTGTGAGTGTGAACAGAATTCACCCCTACCCATAGCTCAGTTGGTAAAGAATCCGCCTGCAATGCAGGAGACCCCGGTTCAATTCCTGGATCAGAAAGATCTGCTGGAGAAGGGTCAGGCTACCCAATCCAGTATTCTTGGGCTTCCCTGGTGGCTCAGCTGGTAAAGAATCTGCCTACAATGTGGGAGACCTGGGTTAGATTCCTGGGTTGGGAAGATCCGCTGGAGAAGTGAAAGGCTACCCACTCCAGTATTCTGGTCTGGAGAATTCCATGGACTGTGTAGTCCATGGAGTCACAAAGAGTCGGACACGACTGAGCAACTTTCACTTTCACTTTCCCACCCAATACGCCAAGGTCAGAGAGGAAGCACTCACTATATATGCAGAGATGTCCAGTTTGTCCTTCTGTCTGTAAATCATCCTTTGTAAGGAGCAGCGTGTAGGATCCTGTGTCTTTCTGGGTGACGCTCTGGATCAGCAGGGTTCCGTTGGGGTACAGTGTCTCCTGTCCGCTGTGTGCAGGCCCTTTGGTAGTTACATTAGTGTCTATTCTATATGATGCAATTAGCTGGCTGTTGTCTATCCTGTCTCCTCTGTGCCAGGCATAGCCTAGAGGATTCTCTGTCACGTTGTGGGCAAGTAGAAGAACATCCGACCCTTCTGCAGCAAGGGGGGGCACCGTTTCAATAGTGAGCTGGGCAGTGGTGGGCGGGGTCCAGAAAGTTAAGAGGGAGACTAGGAGGGAAGAGAGAGAAATCAGTTAATATTGTGACCTGTGTGGGGGATGGGAAAATGCTGCCCTGGGTCCTGAGCAGGTCTCTTCATCCCTCAGCCTTAGTGTGTGAGTGTATGTGTGTGCGTGTGTTTGTGTGTGTGTGTATGTGTGTGTGTGTGTGTGTGTGTGTGTGTATGTGTGTGTGTCCTCCTGGTTCAAGGTCAGCAGCATGACCCCCATCACTTCAGCTCCTCTGGGCTCGTTTTTTCCTGTTTTCCCAGCTGTCCCCTGGCTCACTCCCTCACTGCCCTTACATGCCTGCTCACACTCAGGGCCTCTTGGGAGATGCCCCTCCCCCTGACCAGCTGCTGTAAAGACCTTCCGTGCTCACTTGCTGACCCTTCCCTGCTCCCTTTCCTGCGTGACGCCTGTAGCACCTGCCAGCACACTCTTGATCTCTCTGCTTGTCTGTCTTCCTCCCCACAGAGCGTGGGCTCCATGAGGGCAGTGGCTTGTCTGATCCTGCTTGAAACCCAGGGCCAGGACCAGGCTCCAGACCTTAGTACCTCGGGATGAAGGAAGGAGAGTTCCCAGGAATTCCACAGCCTGGTTTTTATTTGTTTGTCAGTTTCTAAGGGTGCCGGGTTAGGACAATGATTACTGTCCTGGTTATGTCTTTTTCTGTAGTGACACAACACATTGTTATTATCGTCATCAGTTTTCAACAATTACTGCTCAGTGAAGAATTACTCATAAAACCTACAGCAGTTGAGTCTTCCCGCCCCTCACCAGCTCTAGCTCATGGAGAGTCTCCTGTGGCTGAACCCGCCACCCTCCCCTGCTCCCCTGTCCTCTGCCCTCAGGTCTGAAGAGAAGCCCTCTGTCCCCTCTCAGAGCCCTGTCTCCCCCAGACACCAGCCAGTCTCTTGTTCTCCACTCTCTGCCCACTCCCTGAAAATTGTCCCCTCTCACCTTCCAGGAGGAGCCTGTTCCAGGGGACATGCCTCCTGCTTGCAGGGCCTGACGGGGGCTCCATGGCGCCTGCTGTCTGCTATGTCCCTCTCTGTGAGGAGAACTTCTGGTCCAGAAACACTCAAAAGCACTGCAGTCGTTTTGTGAGCTCTGCTGTTCTTCTGTGTGCTGGGCCTCCTCCGGGGGCAGGAGCACTTCACTGGGTCACGTGGCCCGGGGGCGGGGTCTCTGCCCAGGCCCCGCCCTCTGCCTCCCCTCTCCTCCTTCCCTCCCTAGTGGCCCCCCTCCCCTTTCCCCCTCAGTCTGTATTTCTATTCCCTGAACTCTATTGAGTCCCCTGCCTTCTACAGCAGTGATTCTCCACCTACACACACACACACACACACACAAACACACACATCTACACACACCTACACACACACACCCCTACACACACATACATACACACACAGCTACACACAGACACCTACATACACACACCTACCTATACACACACACGCACACACACACACACTCTTGTCTGGAAAAGCACAACCTTGGGGTGTCTGGGTCCGGGGTCCCCACTGCTCTGGATCAGATGCACACTCAACCTCCCCAACAGCCCTCTGTCATCCCTTTCTGGCTTTTCCCTTCAGAGGAGGAGCTTGGGGGTGGGGGGTGCATAAGGAATGCTTGTCACAGGTACGTCATCCCCAAGGTGCGTGGGAATCACCTGTGGAGCTTTATGAAGACTGCGAACCCCCAGGTGTCATCTTAGAAATGCTGTTTCAGCAGCCGCCAGATCACACGCTCGCCCAGCCTGACTGAGACCCCAGAACACCGGTTAGATTGCCCCACCCACCCCAGTGTTGGCCTCTGCTGTGTTTTGGTCTGAGGTCTCTCAGCAAAATGCACAGATCCAGGGGCTTCCAAATTTTGGTGGTAATTGTTCCTGTGACCCAGAAACCCAGCTGGATGCCCAGGGTCTTCCTGTTATCAAATACCTGAGAAGATTGCATTTACTTCCCGCTGGAAGGTCACACTGACTCTGGAGGAGAGAAAGGAGTCAGATGAGCGATGGGACCTGACCTCCACTTTCGAGTGTCACCAGCCTGGCGTCTGATTTCAGGGACAGACACCCAGAACCGGGTGTCAGGAGGAGCTGCAGTTTGCAGGTGAGAAGGGAAAGGTTTCCTGTGTGTCCTGGGAAGAGAGGAACCTGGTGCTGAGGGGTGGGCTGACTCTGGGCTCCCTGGTCCTCGGGTCAAGTTGCGGGAGACTCTCCCTCTCCTTGCCTGAGCCTTGGTTCAGAAACTATTCAGGTCCTCCTTGCCATTATAGGGCCTCCTCTCTCACCCTGGCTGATTTTTCTGTGGTCACTGTGATCTTTCCCATGGGTGGCTGCAGGCAGGGATGGGAGCTGGCATGGGTGCCCATAGGCCCCTAGAAGGTTGGGCAGTGTAGTGTGGGCCCACAGGAGGGGCTCTGAGGGTCTGTTAGAGGAGGGGTCCCCTGGGGTCTAACGCCTGATGACCTGAGGTGAAAAGGCTATGGTTTTTCCAGTGGTCATGTATGGATGTGAGAGTTGGACTATGAAGAATGCTGAGCGCCGAAGAATTGATACTTTTGAACTGTGGTGTTGGAGAAGACTCTTGAGAGTCCCTTGGACTGCAAGGAGATCCAACCAGTCCATTCTGAAGGAGATCAGCCCTGGGATTTCTTTGGAAGGAATGATGCTGAAACTGAAACTCCAGTACTTTGGCCACCTCGTGTGAAGAGTTGACTCATTGGAAAAGACTCTGATGCTGGGAGGGATTGGGGGCAGGAGGAGAAGGGGACGACAGAGGATGAAATTGCTGGATGGCATCACCGACTCGATGGACGTGAGTCTGAGTGAACTCCGGGAGTTGGTGATGGACAGGAAGGCCTGGCGTGCTGCGATTCATGGGGTTGCAAAGAGTTGGACACGACTGAACGACTGAACTGAACTGAACTGAATAAATGCACAATAATTGTAATGCATTTGTATTATCCCCAAACCACCTCCATTGCTCCGCAATTATTGTGCATGAAACCGGTCCCTGGTGCCATTAAGACTGGAGTCTGCTGTTTAGAGGGAGGGATAGAAATCAGGCTCCTTCACCTTCTTAGCCCAAGAAAGTTCACCTGTTAATTTCGTGTTGTCTGTGTGGCCCCATATCGCCCCCTGGAGGTCATGAGCAGACCTGGGGACAATGTAATGGGCTGCACAGGGATGCAAACGCTAAAGGGTGTGAGACTGCTCTGCACCCTGGGCAGAGGTGGGCTCCAGACTGAGGGGCTGTCTGCTGGGGTCCAGGTCACTGTGGGTCCCCAGGCTTCCTGACCTCATCCTAGTGAAGGGTGAGCCCAGGGAGAGGATGGGCATTGTTCAGTGGCAGGAGAGAACCATCCATCCAGGTGGACGTGTGCTCAGGAGGAGCTCTCAGTACCCGAGGCTTCAAAGGAGGGGCCAGCTGGGGGTGTCTGGGGCTTTGGACAGAGGGTGGTGGCCTGTGGGCTGGACCACCTCACGGCACTGGGCCCGCATCCTAGTTCTCTGTGCCCCATCAGTGGTCTGCTCTCAGCCTCTCCACAGTGCCAGGACCTGAGGCAGCTCCAAGTGGAGACTCTGGCAGGGGAGGGGAGACCCCCTTGGGACCTCAACCCCTCTGAGATGGAGCAACTGCAGAACTGTGTTCCCCTCTTCCCTCTGCTCCAGAAGTTCCCCTCGTTTCCCAGGACACCTTTGGAGGGAGGGGCTGAGATGTCTCCAGGGACCAGACCCAGGTGTCCCCACAGATCATGGACCTTGGGATGAGGAGCTGCTCCCCGATTCCCGCGAGTTCACGCTGGGGCTTCCCCCTCCCCTGTGGGCACTCCCTTGGGATGGAGGATTGGAAGTCAGCCAGGTCAGCTCTCAGAGAGAAGGAGAAGGACTCAAGCTGCCAGTTCAGGCCCTCCAGGGAGACTACCAGATTTTCCTGAGTAGAGACGGGAGGGGGTGTGAATATCTGGGAATGAGCAGAGGTCTGACTCCTCACAGTTAAGAGGCCCCTGTCCTCACTCCTGACTCCAGGATGAATAAAGTCCCGTCCTGGAGCAGCTGTGGGCACTTGCAGGTTTCCTCCCACTGTGATGCCAGAGCCCCTGTGTCCACAAGGAATATTCTCTGACCCCTCGGTGTCACATGGGTGGGGTGTGGGGGTGGCTTCTGTTATGCAGATTCCCTTATCTATTTCAGTTCAGTTCAGTTCAGTCGCTCAGTTGTGTCAGACTCTTTGCAACCCCATGAACCGCAGCACACCAGACTTCCCTGTCCATCACCAACTTCCTGAGTTTACCGAAATCTCCATTGAGTTGGTGATGCCATCCAACCATTTCATCCTCTGTTGTCCCCTTCTCCTCCTGCCCTCAATCTTTCCCAGCATTAGGGTCTTTTCAAATCAGTCAGCTCTTCACTTCAGGTGGCCAAAGTATTGGAGTTTCAGCTTCAACATCAGTCCTTCCAATGAACATCCAGGACTGATCTCCTTTAGGATGGACTGGTTGGATCTCCTTGCAGTCCAAGAGACTCTCAAGAGTCTTCTCCAACACCACAGTTCAAAAGCATCAATTCTTCGGTGCTCAGCTTTCTTCATAGTTCAACTCTCACATCCATACATGACCACTGGAAAAACCATAGCCTTGACTAGATAGACCTTTGCAGACAAAGTAATGTCTCTGCTTTTTAATTTGCTGTCCAAGTTGGCCATAAGTTTCCTTCCAAGGAGTAAGCAATTTTAATTTCATGGCTGCAATCATCATCTGCAGTGATTTTGGAGCCTCCCCAAAATAAAGAGTATTTATTGAGCATGTGTGACATGTCAGCCCTGGGTTGTGTCCTGGACTCAAGAGAATAAGATAGATTTGGACTCTGGGCTCACACACCTGACCTTGTGACAAGGAGACAGACACTCAGAGAAAATCCTGGAAATAAGGAGCTAATTATGATGGAGGGATAGACTGAAAGGGAAGGGTCTGGTGCATCTGGAATCTGTCATGGAATCTCAGCTGGACTGGGTGTCATGGGAGGCACCCCCTGAGAAAGTGATCTTTTGACTGAGATGTGAAGGGTGAGCAGAGAAGGATGGGGCTCAGAGGGCAGAACTACCTAGGGGAGTCTGGCCTTCAGATGGGCCCGGCTGGGAGGAACGGCTGACAGAGTCCAGTGTGGGGAACTGGGAGAGTGGGGAGGACTGTGGAAGGAGTAGGTTGCTGAGGGTCAGAGGCTGCTGGGCGGTGGGAGCTAAGTGGGAAGGAGGTGGGCAGCCCTGTGGAGGCTCCAGACTATGGAGGAGCTCTGCTTCCCTCTGGTGGCCACGGAGGGGAGCGTCGAAGGGAAAGTACCACAAGTAGGTTTTCTCCTAAGACAACTCGGCATATGTCAAGTGTTTACATATCATTTTACAAATCCCAGGGACAGAGGTGCTGGCAGGCTACAGACATGAGGTCGCAAAGGATCGTATACAACCTAGCGAGTAACCCTTTCAACACTACATATCATTTATGCTCAATCATGTCCCACTCTGAATTTCCAATGTCTCTCATCCAAGATCTTCTCTTATATACCCCACTCCAAGATTTCATCCAGGTGAGATTTGTGTTGATACCAGGCCAATTTCTCTCTGTAGAAGAGGATCCAGATGCAACATTCTCAGTCCTTGGGCAGGACTGGAGCATCTGTAAGTAGGAGGAGGGTGAGGAAACGTCTGTGTGTCCTGCCTGTGCCAGAGGGTCCATGTGGACATGAAAAGGCTGCATTTCCTTTTCTCCTGTGTCCCATTAGTGTCTTCCACAGGGGGCAGGGCCAGGTGGAATTGGAAGACCAGGGGTGGTGCAGTGATTCTGAACCTCATCTTCCCGCCTTCTCTGTCTCTGCCCCCATCAGGAGACCTGGTCTTCACGGTGGGAAGGAAGGTGGGGCGTCTCCATAGGCCCCTGATCAGAGATTCTTTCAGCAAAAGGGACCCAGGGATCAAGCACGCTAGCTCTGGACTCAGTGTCCCTGTCACCCTGTAGATGATTGTAGTAACTGAATTATTTGGATCTAATGGCCTCTTTTGTATTCTAATTTATTAGATTGTTTTTATTTCTTTTTACCTTTTGATATTTGAAGTTTCAAAGGTGAATCTCCATCTTCCTTGAGCATGAGCAGGGTTGGCGCCAGGGTGGTTCAGTTGTCTTAAAGGTTATTTTTTATAGTTGCTTCAGTTTCACAGCAAAAGTGGGGGTAAGGGATCAAACCCATGTCTTGTGCTTTGGCAGGCAGATTCCTATCCACTGAGCCATCAGAAAAGTCCTCTAAACAATGCTTAACTTGTACGTAGACACTGGTTCATCATGGCCACCGCACACATGAAGTTTCCGTATTTGCCTGTGGGTAAATAAACAAGTGATGTATGTCATCCTTTTTGAATTTACAGACACACAACCATCGGCTCTGTGGTCACTAGCCCTGCAGACTCACAACCACCTGTCTGTGCTCACTAGCCCTGCAGACTCACAACCACCTGTCTGTGCTCACTAGCCCTGCAGACTCACAACCACCTGTCTGTGCTCACTAGCCCTGCAGACTCACAACCACCTGTCTGTGCTCACTAGCCCTGCAGACTCACAACCACCTGTCTGTGCTCACTAGCCCTGCTGGTGTGACTTGGGCAGCAGGACTGTCACTGACCTTGCGTTGTTCTAGTTTCTAAGTCATGTGCAACTCTCTTGTGACCCCATGGACTGTAGCCCGCAAGGCTCCTCTACCCATGGGATTTCCCAGGCAAGAACACGAGTGGGTTGCCATTTCTCCTGCAGGAGAACTTCCTGAGCCAGAAATCAAACCTAGGTCTCCTGAACTGGCAGGAGGATTCTTTACCATGGCGCCACTGGGGAAGCCCATGTTGCTGATGATCACTTGCTCAAACCCATGCAAGTTACGGTACCAAGTGTCAACCCTAATGGAAACTATAGAAGCTGGGTAATTTCCATGTATCCATGTAGGTTCATCAATTGATAAAATGTACACCTTGGGTGTGGAATG
This sequence comes from Bos indicus, assembly GCF_029378745.1. Classification (NCBI taxonomy): domain Eukaryota; kingdom Metazoa; phylum Chordata; class Mammalia; order Artiodactyla; family Bovidae; genus Bos; species Bos indicus. Next base: position 51,952,286 of record NC_091777.1, read on the forward strand.
TTGAATATTTAGGAGGCGCTACACTTGTGGGAGGCAGGTATCTAGGGAAACCTCGTGTGCGGGGTGGCCATGATGAACCAGTGTCTACCTACAAGTTAAGCATTGTTTAGAGGACTTTCCTGGTAGCTCAGAAATAGGAATCCTCCTGAAAAAGCATGGGACACGGGTTTGATCCCTGGTCAGGAGGATTTCACATGATTCTGAGAAACTAAGGCCATGCATCGGAACTGCTGAGTCTGTGCTCTGAGCCCACAAGCTGCAACGACTGAAGTCTGCTTCCCGAGAGCCCCTGCTCGGGAGTAGAGAAGCCACCTCAATGAGAAGCCGGCGTATTGCAACGAAGAGTAGCCCCTGTTCACCACACTAGAGAAAACCCGTGGAAAAGAATGAAGACCCAGTGCAGCCAGAAATAAAAAAATAAATAAAAATATTTGCTAAGAATAGTTCAGAATTAAATGTTATTCCCGAAGTTGTCAGGTCTTCATCTCCTTTCTCAAACATCCAGAACACCATGGAAACATTGATTTTCTACAGGCTGAGGACCTGCTCTGCCATTGGGGTGACTTCACTGCAAATTTGTTTTCAGTCTGGAACAGCCACTAGCGAGCATCCCGCCTTTCACACTGACCATCTGCTCTGCAGTGAACATCCTCACCACAAATCTCGGCCCCCGTGGAGTGTGAGCCAGGGGCTCATTCATTCGACACACAGGTATGCAGCTCCCTGCATCAGGCCTGGAGCTGGCTGGTGGACTCAGCAGAAGCAGGACAGGTGAATCCTTCCATGTCCGAGCTCCCAGCTCAGGGATCCTCTTAGAACTCAGTCCTGGTTAACATGTGTGCACACTGAGTGCCACTGTATCCCCCTAAACTGCATCTGCATGGGGACTAGAGGAAAACATTCATTTCCAACATCCTCACCCTTTACGGAAAAATTCTGTGAGGAGATAGCACCTGTGTCCATATGTCCACCTCTCTGCCACACACCATCCCTCCTTTATCCCCTACCCATCCTTTTGTTCATCTTTTCACTAAGTCCTGTGGCTGTGCCTCTGTGGTTGGCCAGATGCCAGGACCCCTGAGATACCCTCAGTAGCTCCCTCTGCTGCTCCATTTAAACACCATGGTTCCACAGGTGGTGCACATGAACCCAGGTGATTCCTGCAGAATTTTTCCCCATGAAAGATAGGGGAGGCCCCTGGTAACCCGGTGACCATTATACTGGGTATCTCAAGCGTTTTACATGACTATTAGGGATGCTGGATGGGTTAGACCTGAGCCCTTGGGAAGTATAGTGCTGGGTTTGGGTATCAGAGTTACCCCTGTCAATGGTACATTTATGGAGAAGAGGAAGTTTGGGGTGACTGTGGAGCTCTAGTTCCTTCACTTCCCTGGGGTTCACAGGCAGACAGAGGAGCCCTCAGGTGATGGATTGTACCCTGGAGACTGGTCTTCAGGCCCCACTTGTCCTTCAGCAGGAATCTTGCTCTGTTGGAAGCATGGAGAGATGGCAAAAGCTCTCACACCAGACTTGAGGCTCAGACTGGAGGAGCTGGGAGGGTAGCCCAGGCGTTCTGCTCAGCCTTGCTCCCTGGGGGATGGAGTATCATTTGGAGAATGAGGGAATAGGAAGCTGTGCTCAGGGGGCCTCCAGGCTAGGTGATGGCTGTCTCCAAGGTCAGGTACGGAGGGTCAGGACTTAATCATGAAATGTTTCCTCCAAGTTGTAGACAAGCAGGTTATCTGACACTCAGCGGCGGGGAGATACTCTGAGAGGACAAAGTTAGTTCTCAGCCTCCTTGAGGACACCCTCCAGGTGCAGGATCATTCACCCGGGAGTTATCATGGCTGTAGCTACAACTAATACACAGACAGGAGAAAGTGCTCCCAATTCATAAACTAGAGCAAAGCGGGTTATCCTTGAACACATTCTACTATGTTCATCTTTGTCATAGAGTAGAAATGGGCAGGATATCCAGCCGTCTCTTCCCATTGATGGGGGCTGAGCACAGCAGAGACACTGTCCATGGTGCTGACGAACACAGGCCACCTGGAGACTTGGGAGTTGTGGTCTTTGCGTCACATCTGCTTTCTTTCCATTCTGAAAAATTGGGCATTGCTAGAAGAGGCTTCCATGGTGGCTCAGACAGTAAAGAATCTTCCTGCAATGCGGGAGACCTGGGTTTGATGAATCTACAGAGATGGCAATGGCTATCCACTCCAGTGTTCTTGCCTGGAGAATCCCATGGCAGATGTGCCTGGACGGTTACAGTCCATGGGCTTGCAAAGAGTTGGACAGACTGAGCAAGTTTCACTTCACTGGAAAGAAGAGGTGGGGAGAGCTGCAGGGAGTGTGGACTGGCCTCGATCTCCAGGGCTCAGGGCCAGTGAGATTGCTGTGGACATCGTGGCAGGACTTGACCCCACATCGGCCTGACAAAGTCCAAGCTGCCCAGAGCAGACTGCAGTGAGGGAAGATGATGCCCACGGCCTTGAGAGGAGTGGGAGGCAGAGCACAGAACCCTAAGAGATGTCCACAACTTCAAGCCCACAATCAGAAAATGTGCCCCATGATTAGGGAAACCTACAGATGAAATTCAGATCACATGACTGGGAGACTATGGTGGGGTATTTGGGAGACATGGTGGGGTAACTTGGAGATTATGGTGGGTGATGTATTGGGCTGAGTCCAATACATTCACAATGTTCCAAGGCAGGAGAGGCAGAGCCAGAGGAGATGGGATGATGGAAGGAGAGCTTGGGGAGCTTTAAGATGTTCCACTGCTGGCTCTGAAGATGGAGGAAGGGGCCACAAACCCAGGAAAGCAGGCAGCCTCTCACAGCTTGAAAAGGCAAAGAAATGAACTGTCTGTAGAATCCAGAAAGAACAGGGTCATATTGACACCATGGTTTGTGCCAGTAAATTTGTGGTCATTTGTTACAGAATAAGGAACACCAACAAGTGTCACCTTGTCTCATCCAAGACTGTGTGCCTGGGGGATAAGAAGTAATTTAGACTTAAATCATCATCAGAACCTTTGCAGATGGTTTCTATTACCTCTCATCTCATCTCAACACAAATGATACTTGGCCACTGGCAGAGCATGCTTGCCAACTGTGGGCTCTGTGCCCTAGTGCACACACCTGCTGTATTTGTGTGAGTGTGGGCACCTGATCCGAGCAGACCTATATGAGAACAGCACCTATCCCAGGGGCCTCAGGGAGATACTGAGTCCTGCTAGCCCAGGTGTGTGGTGGGGGCTGCAGGTGAGATCCAGGTGGAAAGGCCCTTGGGACACTTTGAGGAGGGGCAGGTGAGCCCTTTGCCGTGGTAGCCAGGTTGAGTTTTAGGTAGAGCCTGCAAGTCCGCCCTGAGGCTGACACGTGTGTGTGTGTGTGTGTGTTGAGAGTAGGCTCACGATCTGCACTGAAAAGCAAAATGGAAACCAGCAGGAAGTGGACAGAGGTCACGGGAAGTTCCTGGGAGGACCTTGCTCAGAGCATGGCTTCTGGGTCCCTCTTACTTTGGTGACTATGATTGCTCCTCTCGGCCCCCCAGAGGGAACGATGTCCTCAGGGCTTAGGCCCTTAGGGAAACAACAGAAACCCATGGAGAGAGAAGACATTCTGGATCCTAGATCTGGGGACAGACATAAGTTCCTGTCCCATCGCTGACTCAGTGGAGATTAGTTGAAGCAAACTCCAGGGGATAGTGAAGGACAGGGAAGCCTGGCGTGCTGCAGTCCATGGGGTCCCAAAGACTCAGACACAACTTAGCAACTCAACAACAAAAATTCATTTGAGGCAGCACCAGTTGGGGCCAGCAGGGCCTGGTGAGGAGGGCCAGAGGGCTCATGACACCAAGAGGCTGCAAAGGGGCCTCACCCATAAAAGTTGTCTCACCCACGACTCATCCTTCCTGACTCCTGTTCTAGTGGGTCTCAGACGGTCCCATATTCTGTGCTCCAGAGACTCCATGCCAAGTGAGCAAGCACTGGGAGGTGTCTGGGACCCCAGGGCAGTGTGAGGACTGCCGAGTGCCCATGTGACTGCCAACAGTCTGGTGACCCTCCTTTCCTGTTAGCATGCCCCCTCCCTCCATTCTCACAATCTTCCCCTTCCTTTCCCCCAGGGAAATGGGGAGGTCAGGTAACTAGAGCTAATAATTTCCCTGAGGAACCATGGAGAGACCAGAGCAGAGATTCAGGTGAATTTCTTGCTGGACAAGACCCAGGGGCAGTTATATTTTGCAACCAGGGGAAGGAAAGTGCTCTTGATTCAGATCTCTCTGGTGGTCCACAGGGGGTCAGAGGCCCAGTCACTTGCCCTGTTGAAGCCTCCTCCCACTGTGGGAATTGCAGCCTGAGTTCTGGTCCTTCCAGGCTTCAGGGCAGCCTGTCAGGGTCTCCAGGAATCCAGGAGGACCCTGAGCCTGGGCCCAGGTTCCTGAATAGCCTCAGGTCTCAGAGCTGGTTCTCTGCCTCAGGCTCTTCCTCTTGACCTCAGTCGGGTCTTGGGTCTCAGGTAAGCTCTTTCCCACAGTCCTTAAGAAGACGTGTCTGGAGGAGCTAAGGACCCACATCTGCTTTGTGGCTGATATTACAGTAAACGTCTGTGTCGGGGTGTAGTAATTCCTGCAAAAGAAAACCGACACCTTCGAGCTCATGTAACCTTCTTAGATGATTTCTCAGGGACTTCCCAGCCCCAGGTCACCCAGGGTCTGTTCGTGTCAGAGGTTTTTGGTCCAGACCCACCTCCCCTTCATCCCCTTTCCATCTTTCCTACTATTTCTTGGACCTCCAAACACAGCCAGGGGTGCAGTGGGCATTTCCTCTGCCCCTTGGGCTTATGGGACCAGAACTTGGATCTCCACACTCACCTGGTAGATGGGAGCTGGTGGCCTGGCATCAGGTAGGGAGGCCTGGGCATGGAGGAAGCGGGCATCAGAGGAGAGGGAAGGAGAGTCATTTCTCCCGACGAGCCATCTCCAAGCCTGGAGCCCCGACCCCAAATCCTATCTGGGCTCTGTTTCCCACCATTGTTAGCCTGGCTCCCCTGACTGATGATCCAGTGCCCACTCTCTTCCTGGCTGAACTCCAACGTTCTCCTGAGGTCAATTCAGGGGACCAGGACAGCCTCTGGATAAGGTTGTGGGTGGTCATGTCCCTGAAGTGCATCCAGCTCCCAGCTTGGTGGGACTTGCTATGTTCTAACTACTCTTATGAGCTTCCCTGGTGGCTCAGAAGGCAAAGAATCTGCCTGCAATGTGGGAGACCGAGGCTCGATCCCTGGGTCAGGGAGATCCCCTGGAGAAGGCAATGGTAACCCATTCCAGTATTCTTGCCTGGAGAAATCCATGGACAGAGGAGCCTGGCAGGCTACAGTCCATGGGGCCACAAAGACTGGACATGACTGAGCGACTTTGAACTGCCCTCGAGTGAAGGGTGTCTCACAGTGTTTCTGGGTTGGACAATCCCCGTGCCCTGAGCCTGTGAAGCGGGGATGCTGGGGAGAAGAGACAAGGAAGGAAGGTACTTACCTGGGAGACAGAGCTGCCAGAGGGACCACGTCCTGGGAGGAAACAGGAGTTACCACTGAGCATGTGAGGAAGCTTAGCCCATTCTCCTAGGAGAAGTTGGACATCTACCTTCTGGAGAACCATGGGAGAAAGATCCCCACCAAGGGAGAGAACCTCTGGCAATTTCAGGCCCCAGTGAGGGCGAGGGAGCCTCCCAGGATGATAACCCGTAGGAAAAGCAGACTAGCCAGTCAGGATCCCTGTGCTTAAGCCCCAAAGGGCCAGAGACCCTGGGGGTGGCAGGCAGGAACAGACATGGCAGGGCCTGACCGGGGCTCCCCGCTGTCCTGGGCTGAACAGACACTCACCTGAGGTGGACGCTGGGGGCCAGTTCCCTCTGTTGTGCAGGCAGCCGGGGTTAGGAAAGAAAAACAAAACAGGCATATTTGTGAGGAGTGTAGACGGAGGTCAAGGCTTTGTTGTCAGAACATGGGACAGGAGGATCCCCATGTCCAAGCAGGGGCTGGACACTGCCTTTCTCCACCAAGGCTGCTTCGGAGGGGAGGGCCCAGTAAGGACACTGAGGAAAGTTCTTAAGAAGCCATATCTGCTCTGAGTCCAGAGGGGCAGGACCATAGGCTAATAGGGTTCAGGAGAAAGTGGCCACTGAAGGGACCAAGGCTCTGGGAAAGGCGTCCATCCATCCAAAGCTTTGTCTGAGTGGATTCATCACGCTTATGGAGAGAGCAGGGCCAGTGCATGGGGAGGAAAGCGGTCAGCCAGAGACTCTGGGATCTCACTGAGGGCAGTGTCGCTGCTGTGGCCACCCGCCCTCACCCAGGAGCTGCTGAAATATGACAGTGGCCTTGTCCTCTGTCTTCATCTACCTGGACCTTAAGTGTAAAGACATCCCACCACCTGCGGACCTGGCATGATGTTCTGTCTCATGCATCAGGGGTGTTGTTAATGTATCTGCCACGTGGGGGCATTTGACCCCACCTGGCCTGTCCAAACTTCCACTCTCTGGCCAAGTGTGGACTTGGCGAAGACGACCCTCAGGTCCTGGCCCTGTGACTGCCCCTCAGCAGAGTAGCTGGATTTAAATATACAGGAAGAGATACCTTTTTCTGAGTACTTACTACCTGCCAGCCTACATATAGGGAACCAGGACAAGGAGGTGTCTTAATTGTGTTAACTGATAGATGGGCCTTCCCTGGTGGCTCAGAGGTAAAGAATCTACCTGCCAATGCATGGGACACAGGTTCGATCCCTGGGCCAGGAAGATACCCTGGGGAAGGAAATGGCAACCCACTCCAGTATTCTTGCCTGGAAATTCCATGGACAGAGGAGTTCATGGAGTGGCAAAGGAGATGGATACAACTTGGCGACTAAATAACAAAATAAATGAGGACGGTGTTAAGGAAGCTGCCACAGGTCAATACCTGGTGAGGCAGGAACTGAAGGACGAGAGAGAATACCCGTGGGGAAGTGGGGGGGTCCTGGAGATCCAAGCCGGAAATTGGAGGATGGGGTGTCCTTCCTCTAGGACTAGGGTCAACCTGGGGGTGGGGGCAGCATCTGGGAATGCCACTGTACCTGTGAAGGAAAATGAAACACCCCAGGACAGCCAGCAGCGTCAGCACAAGCAGGACCCCAATCACGATGCCAGTAATGGCCCCCACACGGAGGGCTCGGGCGTTTTCTCGCCCTGAAAGCAGAAGAGAAAGAGAGAGGGGAAATGGGGTCCGAGTTCATGGAGGCAATACCAAGAGGAGTCTTACAGGGAGAGGGCCTGGTTAGGAGGAAGGAAATGCCCTGAGGCCCGTGTGGTTGCATGTCTTGTCATCACAGTGTCCTCCTGACTCTCCCACTGCACGAGGCTGCATCATTTCCCTCTTCGTCAGATTTGAAACCTTGGACTTGCTCTAGCTCTCCATTCTCTCACTGTAGCCATCTCCATGTCCTGTTCATTTTCCTTTGAAGGACTCTTTTCTTCTCACATTATGCCCCCTCCCTCTGATTTTTTGTTTCCATCACAACTGTTGGTCTTAGAGGGTAGTTCCTCTCCAGTCCACCCAACATTGATTAGTAGTAATAATATTAATGAACTGTTTCCAGGTACTCCTGTTCGATTGGCACAGTGGGAAATCATTTACACCCATTTTTTCTGATCTTTCCATCCCCACGAGGGAGGGGTTGTCATCCCCGCTGTGCATGCACAGATTTGAGACACACAGTTCTTCCATAAAGGAATGGAGGCCCCAGAGCTAGGACCAGGTGAAACAGAAATGTAACTGAGTTGTTTGACTCTACAGCCAAAACCCACAGCACTGAAAACCAAAATATCCCCTGTGAACATTTCTTGCCTGCCGACTCTGTGTGGGTAAGAATTTTACCTACAGGGAGAATTTTAATCTCATTCCCTTCCTAGTGAACAACCTCACAGCAGCCCTAAGATCCAGCTCTTCTTCTGCAGTTTTACAGACAGGGAAACGGAGGCACAAGATCCAGTGCCTTGCCTACAGTCAAACAATTCTCACAAACAATAACCGAACTATGACAAAATTAGCTAAGTTTTGCATAACTAATTAAACACATTGCTCTACAGGCTCCAAAAGGAGACTACCCACGTCCTCATGATTTGCATTCATTACACACCCATTTCCAGTGAAATTACAAGGGAAGATGAAGAGGTGTGGAAGGTCACTATAGTGCTTAGTGGGGAGCTGGCATCACATCTGCAGACTCTGACTGGGAGGAGACCCCACACTGACGGGACCCCGCGTCCTCTGTCCTGACACTGTTGCTTGTCTGGGACAGCATCACCTTCTCAGTGAGCCGTAAACTCTGCTCATTGATTCACTGACCATTGGATGCTTGTCCCCATATCACTTGGTCTGTTTGCACCCAGATTGGAAGGCTCGTGGGATTCCTAAGAGGGAGGGATTGACTACCAAAGAGCGTGACCTTTGTCTGTGGTTCCAGATCATTGGGAATGGCTCCTCTGTTCATGGAATTCTCCAGGTAAGAATACTGGAGTGGGTTGCCATTTCCTCCTCCAGGGGATCTTCCTGATGCCCAGGGATCAAACCTGCATCCCTTAGTCTCCTGCATTAGCGCTGGCAGGCAGGTTCTTTACCACTAGCCCCACATGAGAAGCCCCTAGAGAGGGAAGGGAGTACATCAAACTTGAGGAGAAGTCCAGTTCCTTGATTGATGCCATCTGAGAGCTCCGTGGGATGAGCCTTCCTTCTCAGGGTCCACAACTACCCTCCTCTTTTTGTGGTTTTCTGCTCCTAGTGTGCTTGTCTGAGATTGACCCAGTAGCCACATAACCAGTGTCCATGTCTAAAGCAGTGGAGTCCACAGTGTGAGGGGATGGCTGTCTCCACATTGGTCAGGTCTGAGGAGCACCTGCTTCTCAAGAAAGATGTGTTCTTCCTCATTGTTAAATTACTTAAACAGGGTTGAAGAAAATCTGGAGCTGAAGTATAAGAAGTGAAAACACTAACTTAGAAGGGCGATTCCTCAGCAGGTCTGAGCAGGTAGAAGAAAGCATCCGTGAACGTGAAGACAGAAAAAAAGAAGTTATTCAGAATGGGCAGTAGAAAGGGAAAAAAAAAAATGGTGAATAATGACTCCAGGCAAAGTATTATGCAGAACTCCCATCAGGTGGACAAACATATGCAGGATGGCAGTTCCTGAAGGAGAATAGAGAGGAAAAAGCAATGAAAAATATATATAAATGAATGGTTTAAAACTTCCGAAACTAGATGATCACATACTAGAGATGGTTAAGGAACTCCAAAAAGGGGTAACTCAAGATACAGACGTTGCGACACAATAGAGTCAAATTGTTGAGAGACCGAGGGAAAGAGGAAGTGAAAAACGCAGCGAGAGGAATTGAAAAATGCAGGAGTGACTCAGCATGTGCAGCGGATCTTCAACAGTGTGAAAATCGAATTCCACATCAGAAGGCATTGGGATGACCGACTGAAGTCCTAAAAGCAAGACTGTCAACCGGCGAAGCAATGTACACAGAAGCTCTCCTTCAGTGAAGCTCAAATTAGGACTTTCCCAGATAAACAACAGTTGAGGGAGCTCATTCCTTGGAGACACAGCATAGATGAAGTGTGAAAGGAAGCCTTTAAGATGACTGAACAAATATATTACACAGCAACTCAGAGCCACAGGCAACCTAGAGAAGAGTGGTCAAATTACACAATAGGTAGCTATCTTATCTAAGCCGGTATTATTGTCTTTTATGTAATCGCTTGTTTTTGTTTTTTATTACAAAGGTATTACACGAGACAATGTTTATAAATCTATATAACGGGCATATATTGTACAAGGACGGCTGAAATATAGGACAGTAAGTGTGTAATATGGAGGCGATGGAGATGCACAGAGCACCTCGTTTGTAATATACATCATAGATCTGGTTGGTATTTCAACTTGATAGTTATACGTTTAAGATATAACTGTCATCTTCAAGTTAGGCGCTAAGAAAAGAACTGAAATACATTGGAAAGGGGAAGACTAGAATCAAAATGACACATACGAAAGGAAATCACCTAAATACCAAACAGTAAGTAATAGAGGAATTAATGAATAAAGCATGTAAGACATATAACAAATAGCTAGATGGCAGAAGTTCTTTCTTATTAGGAAGTATTTGAATGAAAGATAGCCTCAACCTTCAAATTAAAGGCAGAGGTTGACAGAATGGATAAAAATTATGACCCATCTCTATACTCTCTTCAAGAGACTCACTTTAGATACAAAGACATAGAAGGGTGAAGTAAGGCTGGAAAAAGATATTCTATGCAAATAGTAATAAAAAGAGAATTGTGCTGGCTGTATGAGTGTCTGATATAATCATTTCTAAATCAAAAAAGCCTGCAAGAGACATTAGGACCTTGCATATCAAGAAAAGTTTCCATCCATCAAGGAAATAGAACAATTATAAGCATTACCCACCCAACACCACCAGAATTGTGAATCAAAAATGGACAGCATCGAGGGGAGAAATAGCTCGGTCATAACACTGACACTACACCCCACTTTCAAAAATGCGACAGCAGTCAGAGAGATTTCAGTGAGAACTAGAGACCGTGAGAGCACTGTAAACCAGAGACCTAACCGACCAACAGACAGCACACAGTCATAGGAGTTTATGTGCGCAAAGTGCAGTCCTCAAGGCCCCCAGCTCTCACCACACATGACCACCGCCCATCCTGTGAAGAAACGGTGTCACTTCCACTGTAGAGACGATGGTGCAACTAAGAAAGCCAAGTGGAGGGACCTGGAGTTGAGTGTGGCAGCAAGCCTGCAATCACAACAGTGCGAACTAACATCCTGACACTGCCTGAACACGTCTGCTGTGATTTGCACCTTCATCGGAGCGATATTCACAAAGCTCTATAAAGTGCATAATAAACACCATTGAACACATAAGAAAAAGGAGATTTAGGCTTTATGACTCACCAGGGCTTCCCAGGAGGCCCTAGTGGTAAAGATCCCACCTGCCAATCAGGAGGCATAACAGACACGGATTCAGTCCCTGGGTGGGGAAGATCCCCAGGAGGAGGTCACAGCAACCCCTGCAGTGGAAGGTGGAGTCTTAACCACTGGACTGCCCAGGAAGTCCCAGGTACTGATTTTAGTGCTGCTTCCAGTGGTCTTGGCAACGAGGCTTCACAGCAGAGGGCCAGGAGAAATCAGGGGATGAGGAGGGGAGAGACAGCACATGTTCCAATCGCTTGAAGTGAAGGAAATGAGATGATAGGCTAATTGTTGGTGGAGTTAATAAAGAAGCTTATCCAGTGAAAATGGGCTTCACTGGAGGCTTAGCCGGGAAGACTGCCTGCAGTGCAGCAGACACGGGATCGATCCTGGGTCAGGACGATCCCCTGGAGTAGCGAATGGCAACACACTCCAGGATTCTTGCCTGGGAAATCCCATGGACAGAGTAGCCTAGTGAGCTCAAGTCCGTGGTGTCACAAAGAGTCGGACACCACTGAACGACTAAGACAGGAGGCGATGGTGGTCACTCACAGGTCACCCTCAGCCTGAGGGGGCCACTTCTGCTGGAGTTGCCCCTGTTGGAGACCTCACACTGATAACCCCCAGCGTCCTCTCTGCTGACGGGGTCTATGGTGAGGGTGCTGCTGTCTGAGGACAGTGTCATCCTCTCTGCGAGGAGGAGACTCTGGCCTTTGAAGAGCCAGCGTATGGAGACCCCAGTCTCATCTGTGAGGCAGGTCAGGACCACGGGGCCCTCATGTTCTGGGACTGTGGTGTTGCCGGCTTGGAGGGAAGGCCGTACCACTGGGTCTGTGGAGAGACAGGGGGTGACTGCTGAGAGTGGGTCAGGGCCCTGGGCCTTGCTCCCTTCTCAGTCTCGGGGCCCAAGACCTCTGTAAAGGTGACTGTGAGGAAGGCCCTGGGTCTTTGTTCAGGTGGCAATGGGAAAGAGTGATTACACACCTCCTCTGACCCCCAGATCACACAAGAGGGACCCTTGCCTGGTTGCTGAGACAACACTCTAGTGCTAGACAGCTCTGTGCTATCAGCCCTGGGAACCTTGATCTTCTGACTGTGGGGCTATCCAGGCCAGTCAGGGAATGTGGGATCTGAGAGCACATGTTGTGATTGGGAATAGAGAGAGGCTGGGTGTATTCCTGGGCCCTCACATTGACAAGCTGGGAGCGCTATGTGGCTGGGTTAGAGGCTGTGTGGCAGGAGAGGTTGAGGTTCCCCTCTGGATGGTCAGAGGAGTCTGAGGGGTAGTGGTGGGGTGTCCGGACCATTTGGAGCAAAGAGCAGAAAGCCACACATGGTGCAATCAGAGGGAAGGCAAGTTCCTGGTCTGTACTGGGGCTCCTGGGTCCTTCTGAGTTGTTCACATGCTTGTCTGAAAAATTTGCAATCATTACCCTTCATGCTCACTCTTTGTGAGTCTGACGTTAATTTGTTTCTCCCATCATATTCTGGTGATCCTCAGCCACCAGCACAGAGCTGCCCATCCCCTCCCTGTCTTCATTCAAGGTGGACCTGCCTGGGCTTGCCTGGGACAGGAAGTCATGGCCAGTCTGGGTGTCCAGGGGTGATGGCCCATGTACTCGGACCTGAGAGGGATGGGTGTGGATTGGCCTCTGGCAGCGCGCATTTGGGTGGGCAGCTCAGGCCACATAGGAACAGAGGTTACTCACAGAGGACATCCAGGGTGAATGGGTCACTGTGGCTGATGCTCACTGGGTTCCGGGTTTCACACACATAGGGTCCTTTCTCTTTCCTTGTGACGGTGACCACTTTGAGAGTCCTCTTGTCCTCGGACAGTTCCAGCCTGGTGCTCTTGGGGAGGCTCTGATTGCTGATCCACCACGTGTAGGAGGTGTTCTGAGTCTCAGGTCCACATGTTAACACCACAGTGTCCTTGTGCTCCCAGGGGTTGGAGTTGTTGCTGGTGATGACGGGTGTGGGTAGTACCGCTGTGCAGATAACAGAGAGGACATTGCCCTGAGCCTCCCTGGTGGCTCAGACAGTAAAGAATCTGCCTGCCAGTGCAGGAGACCTGGGTTCAATCCCCGGTCAGAAAGATCCCCCGGAGAAGGGAATTGCCACCCAGTCAATATTCTTGCCTGGAGAATTCCATGGACAGAGGAGCCTGGTGGGCTACAGTCCATGGAATAGGAAAGAGCAGGACATGACTGAACGACTAACACTCTCACTTTCTTATACTTTTGGCTCCTCTAAAAGCATCTTTCAACAAAATTGGCTTCCTTCGCCTCTTAGCCAGACTTTAAGGAATAAGGCAAGCTTGTGTGTGGCAGGACAAATGCATGGGGACCTGAGCTCAGAGAGTGTGAGGCCACCTGCTCTATGTCTGGGAGAAGCACAGGCTTCCTTGGGGGTTGATTGTGCAGCAGCGTTTAGTGGTGGACAGAACAGGGTAAATTCAGAGACCACCTGGCATCTCTCCTGGTTTTCACCAACATGCCTCGAGAGAGAGCTCCCTGGGCAGCACCCTGGGATGGAGGAGCTGCCAGCAGTGTCTTCCTTCCTCCGTTCCTCTCTGGGGGTGCTGAGATTTCTCTGGCGTCTCCAAGTCCCCCAGGGCATTTGGTTGATTCCTGGGGACCTTGTACCTGTGTGTTGTCCATGCCGAGTCTCAGGAGTAGGACCAGGCTGTGCCCCTGCACGGATGTGGCTCTTGGGGCTGAGCCCTGGCTGGTGACCAGCTTGGAGCCTCCGGATTTGGCACAGGCTTCCCAGGGTCACTGGAGGCAGGAGCCCTGGGACAGGGTCTGGGATGGACTTCCTGGAGCTGAGCTTCTCTGTGAGGATCTCTGGGGCCCTCAGGCCAGGGTCTTCCCTGAGTCCTGCAGGGTCTTCCTCAGGGTCATGGTCACAGGGAGGGGCCCAGGGGGCTGGACGGAGAGCGCTCTCCCTCTGCCGAGTCCCTCATCAGACCGTCCTTCTCTCTACACAGTGTCTGCAGGGCCTGGCTTCCTGGAAAGCATTTCTGACCCTTTGGAGTTGGTCTCCACAGTGTGTGCCCTGCACTGAATGTTCAAACCCCGACACGGGACACAATGCAGAGGGGATGGAGGCGCCATCCGGGTCTGTCAGAACAGAATTCAGGCCCCGAACACCTGGAGGTCAGAGAGGAGGCACTCACGGTGTACGTGGAGGTGTCCAGTTTGTCTTTCTGTCTGTAAATCATCCTTTGTAACGAGCAGCGTGTAGGAGCCTGTGTCTTCCTGGGTGACACTCTGGATCAGCAGGGTTCCGTTGGGGTAAAGTGTCTCCGATCCGCTGTGTGCAGGCCCTTTGGTAGTTAGGTTAGTGGCTACTCTACATGATCCAATTAGCTGGGTGTTGTCTACCCTTTCTCCTCTGTACCAGGCATAGCCTAGAGGATTCTTTGTCACGTTGTGGGCAAGCAGAAGAACATCCGACCCTTCTGCAGCAAGGAGGGGCACTGTTTCAATAGTGGGCTGGGCAGTGGTGGGCGGGGTCCAGAAAGTTAAGAGGGAGACTAGGAGGGAAGAGAGAGAAATCAGTTAATATTGTGCCCTGTGTGGGGGATGGGAAAATGCTGCCCTGGGTCCTGAGCAGGTCTCTTCATCCCTCAGCCTTGGTGTGGGTGTGTGTGCATGTATGTGTGTGTGTGGTTCAAGGTCATCAGCATGACCCCCATCACTTCAGCCCCTCTGGGCTCGTTTTTTCCTCTGTTTCCCCAGCTGTCCCCTGGCTCACTCCCTCGCTGCCCTCACATGCCTGCTCACACTCAGGGCCTCTTGGGAGATGCTCCTCGCCCCGACCAGCTGCTGTAAAGACCCTTCGTGCTCACTTGCTGACCCTTCTCCGCTCCCTTTCCTGCGTGATGCCTGTAGCACCTGCCAGCACACTCTTGATCTCTCTGCTTGTCTGTCTTCCTCCCCACAGAGTGTAAGCTCCGTGAGGGCAGGGGCTTGTCTGATCCTGCTTGAAACCCAGGGCCAGGACCAGGCTCCAGACATTAGTACCTGGGGGGGAAGGAAGGAGAGGTCCCAGGAATTCCACAGCCTGCTGTTTATTTGTCAGTTTCTAAGGATGCGGGTAAGGACAGTGTTTACTGTTCTGGTTGTTTTTCTGTACTGACACAATAAACTGTTATTATTGTCATCAGTTTTCAACAATTACTGCTCAGTGAAGAATAACTCATGAAACCTACAGCGGTTGAGGTCTTCCCACCCCTCACCAGCTCTACTTCATGGAGAGTCTCCTGTGGCTGAGCCCCCCACCCTCCCCTGTCCTCTGTGCTCAGGTGTGAACACAAGCCCTCTGTCCCCTCTCAGAGCCCTGTCTCCCCCAGACACCAGCCAGTCTCTTGTTCTCCAGTCTCTGCCCACTCCCTGAAAATCGTCCCCTCTCACCTGCCAGGAGGAGCCTGTTCCAGGGGACATGCCTCCTGCTTGCAGGGCCTGACGGGGGCTCCATGGCGTCTGCTGTCTGCTGTCCCTCTCTGCGAGGAGAACTTCTGGTCCAGAAACGCTCAGAAGCACTGCAGCCTGCTGAGTGAGCTCTGCTGTCCTTCCCTCTGTGTGCTGTGCCTCCTCCGGGGGCAGGAGCACGTCACTGGGTCACGTGGCCCGGGGCGGGGTCTCTGCCCAGGCCCCGCCCTCTGCCTCCCCTCTCCTCCTTCCCTCCCTGGTGGTCCCCCTCCCCCTTCCCTCTCTGTCTGTATTTCTATTCCCTGAATTCTGCTGAGTCCCCTGCTTTCTACAGCAGTGATTCTCCACCTACACACACACACACACACACACACACACACATCTACATACACACACTCCACACACACATACCTGCACACACAGCTACACACAGACACCTACATACACACACATCTATACACACACACAGGCACACACACACACCCTTGTCTGGAAAAGCACAACCTTGGGGTGTCCGGGCCCGAGGTCCCCACTGCTCTGGATCAGATGCACACTCAGCCTCTCCTACAGCCCTCTGTCATCCCCTTCTGGCTTTTCCCTTCAGAGGAGGAGCCTGGGGGTGGGGGGTGCATGAGGAACGCTTGTCACAGGGACGTCTTCCCCACGGTGCGTGGGAATCACCTGTGGAGCTTCATGAAGACTGCGAACCCCCAGGTGACACCTTAGAAATGCTGTTTCAGCAGCCGCCAGGTCACACGCTCGCCCAGCCTGGCTGAGACCCCAGAACACCGGTTAGGCTGCCCCACCCACCCCAGTGTTGGCCTTTGCTGTGTTTTGGTCTGGGGTCTCTCAGCACAATCACGATCCCGGGGTTTCCAAATTTTGCTGGTAATTGTTCCTGTGACACAGAAACCCAGCTGGATGCCCAGGGTCTTCCTGTTGTTCTCAAATATCTGAGAAGACTGCATTTACTCCCCCCTCAAGGTCACACTGACTCTGGAGGAGAGAAAGGAGTCAGATTAGCAATGACTGGAGAGGGGACCTGACCTCCACTTTCGAGTGTCACCAGCCTGGCATCTGTTTTCAGGGACAGAGACCCAGAACCGGTGTCAGGAGGAGCTGCAGTTCGCAGGTGAGAAGGGAAAGGTTTCCTGTGTGTCCTGGGAAGAGAGGAACCTGGTACTGAGGGGTGGGCTGACTCTGGGCTCCCTGGTCCTCGGGTCAAGTTCCGGGAGACTCTCCTCTCCGTGTCTGTTGCCTGAGCCTTGGTTCAGAACTATTCAGGTCCTTCTTGCCATTACAGGGCCTCCTCTGTCACCCTGGCTGATCTTTCTGTGGTCGCTGTGATCTTTCCCATGGGTGGTTGCAGGCAGGGATGAGAGCTGGCATGGGTGCCCATAGGCCCCTAGAAGGTTGGGCAGCATAATGTGGGCACATATGAGGGGCTCTGAGGGTCTGTAGAGGAGGGATCCCCTGGGGTCTAAGGCCTGATAATCTGAGGTGGAGTTGATGTAATAATAATAGATATAAGTACACAGTAATTGTAACACGCTTGAATTATCACCAAATCATCTCCACCACTCCGCAATTGTCTTCCATGAAACCGGTCCCTGGTGCCCTTAAGGTTGGAGACCACTGTTTAGAAGGAGGGATGGAAATCAGGCTCCTTCTCCACTTCCTTAGGCAAAACAAAGTTCACCTGCTAATTTCCTGTTAATTTTCTGTTTGGCCCAATGTTGCCCCCTGGAGGCCATGAGCAGACCCGGGGACAATGTAACAGGCTGCTGCTGCTGCTGCTGCTAAGTCGCTTCAGTCGTGTCCGACTCTGTGCCACCCCATAGACGGCAGCCCACCAGGCTCCCCCGTCCCTGGGATTCTCCAGGCAAGAACACTGGAGTGGGTTGCCATTTCCTTCTCCAATGCGTGAAAGTGAAAAGTGAAAGTGAAGTCGCTCAGTCGTGTCCGACTCTAGCGACCCCATAGACTGCAGCCTTCCAGGCTCCTCCGTCCATGGGATTTTCCAGGCAAGAGTACTGGAGTGGGCTGCTGGGGTGCAAACGCCAAAGGATGTGAGTTGGCTATGTGCCCTGGGCAGAGGTGGGCTCTGACCTCCAGACTAGAGGCTATCAGCCGGGGTTCAGGTCTCTGTGGGTCCCCAGGCTTCCTGACCTCATCCCAGTGCAGGGTGAGCCCAGGGGGACGATGGGCATTGTTCAGTGGCAGAAGAACCATCCATCCAGGTGGATGTGTGCTCAGGAGGAGCTCTCAGTCCCTGAGGCTTCAAAGGAAGGGCTGGCGGGAGGTCTCGGGGCTTTGGGGAGAGGACAGCGGCTTGTAGGCTGGACTCCAGAAGGCCCTGTCCTTCTCCACCTCACAGCACTGGGCATGCACCCTAGTTCTCTGTGTCCCCATCAGTGGTCTGCTCTCAGCCTCCCCACAGTGCCAGGACCTGGGCAGCTCTACCTGGACACTCTGTCAGGGGAGCCCCTGGGCTCCTCTGTCAGTGCAGGGAAGACCCCCATGGGACCCCAGTCCCCCTGAGATGGAGCAACTGCAGAAGCTGGGTTCCTCTGTTCCAGAAGTTCCCCTCCTTTCCCAGGACGCCTCAGGGGGAGGGGCTGAGATGTCTCCAGGGACCAGACCCAGGTGTCCCCACAGATCAGGGACCTTGGGATGAGGAGCTGCTCCCCAATTCCTGCGAGTTCACGCTGGGGCTTCCCCCTCCCCTGTGGTGACTCCCTTGGGATGGAGGATCGGGAGTCTGAGCCACGTCAGGTTTCCGAGAGAAGGGGAAGGACTCAAGCTGCCAGCCCAGGCCCTCCAAGGAGACTAGAAGATTCTCCTGAGTAGAGATGGAAGAGGGTGTGATTATCTGGGAATGAGCAGAGGTCTGACTCCTCACACTTAAGAGGCCCTTGTCCTCACTCCTGACTCCAGGAGGAATAAAGTCCCGTCCTGGAGCAGCTGAGGGCACTGGCAGGTCTCCTCCCACTCTGATGCCAGAGCCCCTGTGTCCACAAGGAATATTCTCTGACCCCTCGGTGTCACACTGGGGTGGGGGGGGTGTGAGTTCTGGCTTCTGTTATGCAGATCCCCTTATCTATTTAAAGAGTATTTATTGAGCATGTGTGACCTGTCAGCCCTGGGTTGTGTCCTGGTGTCCAGAGAATAGGATAGACTTGGACTTCGAGCTCACACACCTGACTTTGTGACGGGGAGACACAGACACTCAGAGAACATCCTGGAAAAAAGGAGCTAATTATGATGGAGGGATAGACTGAAAGGGAAGCGTCTGGTGGAAAGGAAAGGGTCCGGAGTCTGTCATGGAATCTCAGCTGGACTGGGTGTCATGGAAGGCACCCCTGCGAAAGTGATCTTTTGACTGAGATGTGAAGGGTGAGCAGACCCTCAGCAGAGAAGGATGGGGCACAGAGGGCAGAGCTACCTGAGCGGCGTCTGGCCTTCAGGTGGGCCTGGCTGGGAGGAGGAGCTGCCAGAGTCCAGTGTGGGGAACTGGGAGAGTGGGGAGGACTGTGGACGGAGTAGGTTGGTGAGGGTCAGAGGCTGCTGGGCGGTGGGAGCTGCTAAGTGGGAAGGAGGCGGGCTGCCCTGTGGAGGCTCCAGACTATGGAGGAGCTCTGCCGCCCTCTGGCGGCCACAGAGGGGAGTGTCGAAGGGAAAGTTCAGTTCAGCTCAGTTGAGTCGCTGACTCTTTGCAACCCCATGAATCGCAGCACGCCAGGCCTCCCTGTCCAGCACCAACTCCCGGAGTTCACTCAAACTCACGTCCATCGAGTCGGTGATGTCATCCAGCCATCTCATCCTCTGTCTTCCCCTTCTCCTCCTGCCCCCAATCCCTCCCAGCATCAGAGTCTTTTCCAATGAGTCAACTCTTCGCATGAGGTGGCCAGACTACTGGAGTTTCAGCTTTAGCATCATTCCTTCCAAAGAAATCCCAGGGCTGATCTCCTTCAGAATGGACTGGTTGGATCTCCTTGCAGTCCAAGGGACTCTCAAGAGTCTTCTCCAACACCACAGTTCAAAAGCATCAATTCTTCAGCGCTCAGCCTTCTTCACAGTCCAACTCTCACATCCATACATGACCACTGGAAAAACCATAGCCTTGACTAGATGGACCTTAGTTGGCAAAGTAATGTCTCTGCTTTTGAATATGCTGTCTAGGTTGGTCATAACTTTCCTTCCAAGGAGTAGGCGTCTTTTAATTTCATGGCTGCAGTCACCATCTGCAGTGATTTTGGAGCCCCCCAAAATAAAGTCTGACACTGTTTCCACTGTTTCCCCATCTATTTGCCATGAAGTGATGGGACCAGATGCCATGATCTTCGTTTTCTGAATGTTGAGCTTTAAGCCAACTTTTCCACTCTCCTCTTTCACTTTCATCAAGAGGCTTTTTAGTTCCTCTTCATTTTCGAAGAGGAACTTCAAGAAAAGTTCCTCTTCACTTTTCTCGATGGGAAAGTACTCGAGGTTTTCTCCTAAGACAACTCAAGTATTTGTCAAGTGTTTACATATCATCTTACAAATCCCAGGGACAGAGGTGCTGGCAGGCTACAGACATGAGGTCACAAAGGATCGTATACGACCAAGCGACTAACCCTTTCAACACTACATATCCTTTATGCTGAATCATGTCCCACTCTGAATTTCCAACATCGCTCGTCCAAGATCTTCTCTTATATACCCCACTCCAAGATTTCATCCAGGTGAGATTTGTGTTGATACCAGGCCAATTTCTCTCTGTAGAAGAGGAAGGATCCAGATGCAACATTCTCAGTCCTTGGGCAGGACTGGAGCATCTGTAAGTAGGAGGAGGGTGAGGAAACGTCCGTGTGTCCTGCCTGATCCAGAGGGTCCATGTGGACATGAAAAGGCTGCATTTCCTTTCCCCCCATACCCCCTTTAGTGTCTTCCACAGGGGGCTGGGCCAGGTGGAATTGGAAGACCAGGGGTGGTGCAGTGATTCTGAACCTCGTCTTCATGCCTTCTCTGTCTCTGCCCCATCAGGGGACCTGGTCTTCATGGTGAGAAGGAAGGTGGGGCATCTCCACAGGACCCTGATCAGAGATTCTTTCAGCAAAAGGGACACAGGGATCAAGCATGCTAGCTCTGGACTCAGTGTCCCTGTCACCCTGTAGATGATTGTAGTAACTAAATTATTAGGATCTAATGGCCTCTTTCGTATTCTAATTTATTAGGTTGTTTTTACTTCTTTTTACCTTTTGATATTTGAAGTTTCAAAGGTGAATCTCCATCTTCCTTAAGCCTGAGAAGGGTTGGTGCCAGGGTGGTTCAGTTGTAGTAAAGGTTATTTTTTTATAGTAGCTTCAGTTTTACAGCAAAAGTGAGGGAAGGTATGGAGTTTTCCTAGATACTTGCTGCCCATGAGTGTAGGGTCTCCTCAGTATTCAACATGCCACACCCGAGGTGTACATTTTATTAATTGATGAACCCACATGGACACATGAAAATTACCCAGCTTCCATAGCTTCCATTAGGGTTGACACTTGGTACTGTAAGTTGCCGGAGAAGGCAAGGGCATCCCACTCCAGTCCTCTTGCTGGAAAATCCCATGAGTGGAGGAGCCGGTAGCCTGCAGTCCATGGGGTCACTAAGAGTCAGACACGACTGAGTGACTTAACTTTCACTTTTCACTTTCATGCACTGGAGAAGGAAATGGCAACCCACTCCAGTGTTCTTGCCTGGAGAATCCCAGGGACGGGAGAGCCTGGTGGGCTGCCATCTTTGGGGTTGCACAGAGTCGGACACGACTGAAGTGACTTAGCAGCAGCAGCTGTAATTTGCATGGGTTTGAACAAGTGATCATCAGCAACATGGACTTCCCTGGTGGTGCAGTGGTAAAGAATCCTCCTCCCCGTTTAGGAGACTCGGGTTTGATTTCTGCCTCAGGAAGATCTCCTGCAGAAGAAATGGCAAACCACTCTGGTGTTCTTGCCTGGGAAATCCCATGGATAGAGGAGCCTGACGGGCTACAGTCCATTGGGTCACAAAACAGTTGCACATGACTTAGCAACTAGAACAACCGCAAGGTCAGTGACAGTCCTGCTGCCCAAGTCACACCAGCAGGGCTAGTGAGCACAGAGCAGGTGGTTGTGAGTCTGTAGGGCTAGTGAGCACAGAGCCTATGGTTTTGTGTCTGTAAATTAAAAAACTATGACATACATCGCTTGTTTATTTACCCATACTCAAATATGGAAACCTCGTGTGTGGGGCGGCCATGATGAACCAGTGTCTATCTACAAGTTAGGCATTGTTTAGAGAACTTTCCTGGTGCCTCAGTGGATAGGAATCCACCTGCCAAAGCACGGGACCCGGGTTTCATCCTTGGTCAGGAGGATTTCACATGCTTTTGAGCAACTAAGGCCATGCATCGGAACTGCTGAGTCTGTGCTCTGAGCCCACGAGCTGCAACGACTGAAGTCTGCTTGCCGAGAGCCCCTGCTCGGGAGTAGAGAAGCCACCTCAGTGAGAAGCCGGCGTATCGCAACGAAGAGTAGCCCCTGCTCACCACACTAGAGAAAACTGGTGGAAAACAATGAAGACCCAGTGCAGCGGGGAAATTAAAAAATAAACAAAATATTTGCTGAGTAGTTTAGAATTAAATGTTATTCCCGAAGTTGTGAGGTCTTCTTTTCAACTCCTTCTTTCTCAAACATCCAGAACACCATTGAAACATTGATTTTCCACAGGCTGAGGACCTGCTCTGCCACTGGGGTGACTTCACTGCAAATTTGTTTTCAGTCTGGAACAGCCAGTAGCGAGCATCCCGCCTTTCACACTGAGCATCTGCTCTGCAGTGAACATCCTCACCACAAATGTCGGCGCCCGTGGAGTGTGAGCCAGGGGCTCATTCATTCGACACACAGACATGCAGTTCCCTGCATCAGGCCTGGAGCTGGCCGGTGGACTCAGCAGAAGCAGGACAGGTGAATCCTTCCATGTCCGAGCTCCCAGCTCAGGGATCCTCTTAGAACTGAGTCCTGGTTAACATGTGTGCACACTGAGTGCCACTGTATCCCCTAAACTGCATCTGCATGGGGACTAGAGGAAAACGTTCATTTCCAACATCCTCACCCTTTACGGAAAAATTCTGTGAGGAGATAGCACCTGTGTCCATATGTCCATCTCTCTGCCCACATCCCATCCCTCCTTTATCCCCTACCCATCCTTCCATTCATCTTTTCACGAAGTCCTGTGGCTGTGCCTCTGTGGTTGGCCAGATGCCAGGACCCCTGAGATACCCTCAGTAGCTCCCTCTGCTGCTCCGTTTAAACACCATGGTTCCACAGGTGGTGCACATGAGCCCAGGTGATTCCTGCAGAGTCTGTCCCCATGGAAGATAGGGGAGGCTCTGGTAACCCGGTGACCATTATACTGGGTATCTCCAGCATTTTGCATGACTGTTAGGGATGCTGGATGGGTTAGACCCGAGCCCTTGGGAAGTATAGTGCTGGGTTTGGGTGTCAGAGTTACCCCTGTCAATGCTACATTTATGGAGAAGAGGAAGTTTGGGGTGACTGTGGAGCCCTAGTTCCTTCTCTTCCTTTGGGTACACAGGCAGACGGAGGAGCCCTCAGGTGACAGATTGTACCCTGGAGACTGGTCTTCAGGCCCCACTTGTTCTTCAGCAGGACGCTTGCTCCGTTGGAAGCATGGAGAGATGGCAAAAGCTCTCACGCCAGGCTTGAGGCTCAGACTGGAGAAGCTGGGAGGGTAGCCCAGGCGTTCTGCTCAGCCTTGCTCCCTGGGGGATGGAGTATCATTTGGAGAATGAGGGAACAGGAGGCTGTGCTCAGGGGGCCTCCAGGCTAGGCGATGCCTGTCTCCAAGGTCAGGTACCGAGGGTCAGGACTTAATCATGAAACGTTCCCTCCAAGTTGTAGACAAGCCGGTTATCTGACACTCAGCGGCGGGGAGATACTCTGAGAGGACAAAGTTAGTTCTCAGCCTCCTTGAGGACACCCTTCGGGCGCAGGATCATTCACCTGGGAGTTATCATGGCTGTAGCTACAACTAATACACAGACAGGAGAAGGTGCTCCCGATTCATAAACTAGAGAAAAGCGGGTTATCCCTGAACACATTCTACTATGTTCATCTTTGTCATAGAATAGAAATGGGCAGGATATGCAGCCGTCCCTTCCCATTGATGGGGGCTGAGCACAGCAGAGACACTGTCCATGGTGCTGACGAACACAGGCCACCTGGAGACTTGGGAGTTGTGGTCTTTGAGTCACATCTGCTTTCTTTCCATTCTGAAAAATTGGGCATTGCTAGAAAAGAAGAGGCTTCCACGGTGGCTCAGACAGTACAGAATCTTCCTGCAATCCCAGAGACCTGGGTTTGATGAATCTACAGAGATGGCAATGGCTATCCACTCCAGTGTTCTTGCCTGGAGAATCCCAAGGCAGATGTGCCTGGAGGGTTACAGTCCATGGGGTTGCAAAGAGTTGGACGGACTGAACAACTTTCACTTCACTGGAAAGAAGGGGTGGGGAGAGCTGCAGGGAGTGTGGACTGGCCTCGATCTCCAGGGCTCAGGGCCAGTGAGATTGCTGTGGACATCGTGGCAGGACTTGACCCCACATCGGCCTGACAAAGTCCAAGCTGCCCAGAGCAGACTGCAGTGAGGGAAGATGATGCCCACAGCCTTGAGAGGAGTGGGAGGCAGAGCACAGAACCCTAAGAGATGTCCACAACTTCAAGCCCACAATCAGAAAATGTGCCCCATGATTAGGGAAACCTACAGATGAAATTCAGATCACATGACTGGGAGACTATGGTGGGGTATTTGGGAGATATGGTGGGGTAACTTGGAGATTATGGTGGGTGATGTATTGGGCTGAGTCCAATACATTCACAATGTTCCAAGGCAGGAGAGGCAGAGCCAGAGGAGATGGGATGATGGAAGGAGACCTTGGGGACCTTTAAGATGTTCCACTGCTGGCTTTGAAGATGGAGGAAGCGGCCACGAACCAAGGAAAGCAGGCAGCCTCTCACAGCTTGGAAAGGCAAAGAAATGAACTGTCTGTAGAATCCAGAAAGAACAGCGTCATATTGACACTGTGGTTTGTGCCCATAAATTTGTGGTCATTTGTTACAGAACAGTAAGGAACACCAAGAAGCATCACCTTGTCTCATCCAAGACTGTGTGCCTGGGGGGATAAGAAGTAATTTAGACCTAAATCATGATCGGAAGCTTTGCAGGTGGTTTCTCTTACCTCTCATCTCATCTCAGCACAGATGATACTTGGCCATGCTTGCCAAGAGCATGCTTGGCAACTGTGGGCTCTGTGCCCTAGGGCACACACCTGCTGTGTTTGTGTGAGTGTGGGCACCTGATCTGAGCGGACGTATATGAGAACAGACCTATCCCAGGGACCTCAGGGAGAGACTGAGACCTGCTAGCCCAGGTGTGTGGTGGGGGCTGCAGGGGAGATCCAGGTGGGAAGGCCCTTGGGACACTGAGGAGGAGACAGGTGAGCCCTTTGCCATCATAGTCAGGTTGAGTTTTAGGAAGAGCCTGCACCTTTGCCCTGAGGCTGACGTGTGTGTGTGTTGGGAGCAGGCTCACGATCCGCGTCGGAAAGCAAAGTGGAAACCAGCAGGAAGTGGATAGAGGTCACAGGAAGTTCCTGGGAGGACCTTGCTCAGAGCATGGCTTCTGGGTCCCCTTACTTTGGTCACTCTGATTGCTCCTCTGGGTCCCCCAAAGGGAACGAGGTCCTCAGGGCTTAGGCCCTTAGGGAAACAACAGAAACCCATGGAGAGAGAAGGCATTCTGGATCCTTGATCTGGGGACAGACAAAAGTTCCAGTCCCATCGCTGACTCAGTGGAGATTAGTTGAAGCAATCTCTGGGGGATAGTGAAGAACAGGGAAGCCTGGCGTGCTGCAGTCCATGGGGTCCCAAAGACTCAGACACAACTTAGCAGCTGAACAAAAAAAACTCAATTGAGGCAGCACAAGTTGGGGCCAGCAGGGCTTGGTAAGGATGGCCAAGGGCTCAGGACACCAAGAGGCTGCAAAGGGGCCTCACCCATAAAAGTTGTCTCACCCATGACTCGTCCTTCCTGACTCATGTCTAGTGGGTCTCAGACGGTCCCATATTCTGTGCTCCAGAGACTCCACGCCAAGTGAGCAAGCACTGGGAGGTGTCTGGGACCCCAGGGCAGTGTGAGGACTGCCGAGTGCCCATGTGGCTGCCAAGGGTCTGGTGACCCTCCTTTCCTGTTAGCATACCCCCTCCCTCCATTCTCACAATCTTCCCCTTCCTTTCCCCCAGGGAATAGATGGGGAGGTCAGGTAACTAGAGCTAATACTTTCCCTGAGCAACCATGGAGAGACCAGAGCAGAGATTCAGGTGAATTTCTTGCTGGACAAGACCCAAGGGCAGTATATTTTGCAACCAGGGGAAGGAAAGTGCTCTTGATTCAGATCTCTCTGGTGGTCCACCGTGGGTCACAGGCCGTCACTTGCCCTGTTGAAACCTCTCCCCACTGTGGGAATTGCAGCCTGAGTTCTGGTCCATCCAGGCTTCAGGGCAGCCTGTCAGTGTTGCCAGGAATCCAGGAGGACCCTGAGCCTGGGCCTAGGTTCCCGAATAGCCTCAGGTCTCAGAGCTGGTTCTCTGCCTCAGGCTCTTCCTCTTGACCTCACTCGGGTCTTGGGTCTCAGGTAAGCTCTTTCGCACAGTCCGTAAGGAGACGTGTCTGGAGGAACTAAGGACCCGCATCTGCTTTGTGGCTGATATTACAGTAAACGTCTGTGTCGGGGTGTAGTAATTCCTGCAAAAGAAAACCGATGCCTTCCAGCTCATGTAACCTTCTTAGATGACTTCCCAGGGACTTCCCAGCCCCGGGTTACCCAGGGTCTGTTCGTGTCAGAGGTTTTTGGTCCAGACCCACCTCCCCTTCATCCCCTCTCCATCTTTCCTGCTATTTCTTGGACCTCCAAACACAGCCAGGTGTGCAGGGGGCACTTCCTTTGCCTTCTGGGCTATGGAACCAGAACTTGGATCCCCACACTCACCTGGTAGATGGGAGCTGGTGGCCTGGCATCAGGTAGGGAGGCCTGGGCATGGAGGAAGTGGGCATCAGAGGAGAGGGAAAGAGAGTCATTTCTCCCGACCAGCCATCTCCAAGCCTGGAACCCCGACCCCAAATCCTATCTGGGCTCTGTTTCCCACCCTTGTTAGCCTAGCTCCCCTGACGGATGATCCAGTGCCCACTCTCTTCCTGGCTGAACTCCAAGGTTCTCCTGAGTTCTAGTCAGGGGACCAGAGCAGCCTCTGGATAAGGTTGTGGGTGGTCATGTCCCTGAAGTGCATCCAGCTCCCAGCTTGGTGGGACTTGCCATGTTCTAACTACTCCGATGAGCTTCCCTGGTGGCTCAGAAGGCAAAGAATCTGCCTGCAATGTGGGAGACCGAGGCTCGATCCCTGGGTCAGGGAGATCCCCTGGAGAAGGCAATGGTAACCCATTCCAGTATTCTTGCCTGGAGAAATCCATGGACAGAGGAGCCTGGCAAGCTACAGTCCATGGGGCCACAAAGACTGGACATGACTGAGTGACTTTCAACTACCCTCGAGTGAAGGGTGTCTCACAGTGCTTCTGGGTTGGACAGTCCCCGTGCCCTGAGCCTGTGAAGCGGGGATGCTGGGGAGAAGAGACAAGGAAGGAAGGTACTTACCTGGGAGGCAGAGCTGCCAGAGGGACCACGTCCTGGGAGGAGACAGGAGTTACCACTGAGCATGTGAGGAAGCTTAGCCCATTCTCCTAGGAGAGGTTGGATGCCCACCTTCTGGAGAACCATGGGAGAAAGATCCCCACCAAGGGAGAGAACCTCTGGCAATTTCAGGCACCAGTGAGGGCGAGGAAGCCTCCCAGGATGATAACCCATAGGAAAAGCAGACTAGCCAATCGGGATCCCTGTGCTTAAGCCCCAAAGGGCCAGAGACCCTGGGGGTAGCAGGCAGGAACAGACATGGCAGGGCCTGACCGGGGCTCCCCGCTGTCCTGGGCTGAACAGACACTCACCTGAGGTGGACGCTGGGGGCCAGTTCCCTCTGTTGTGCAGGCAGCCGGGGTTAGGAAAGAAAAACAGGCATATTTGTGAGGAGTGTAGACGGAGGTCAAGGCTGTGGAGTCAGAACACGGGACAGGAGGATCTGAATGTCCAAGCAGGGGCTGGACACCTCCTTTCTCCACCAAGGCTGCTTCGGAGGGGAGGGCCCAGTAAGGACACTGAGGAAAGTCCTTAAGAAGCCATATCTGCCCTGAGTCCAGAGGGGCAGGACCATAGGCTAATAGGGTTCAGGAGAAAGTGGCCACTGAAGGGACCATGGCTCTGGGAAAGGCGTCCATCCATCCAAAGCTTTGTCTGAGTGGATTCATCACGCTTATGGAGAGAGCAGGGCCAGTGCATGGGGAGGAAAGCGGTCAGCCAGTGACTCTGGGATCTCACTGAGGGCAGTATCGCTGCTGTGGCCACCCAGCCCTCACCCAGGAGCTGCTGAAATGTGACAGTGGCCTTGTCCTCTGTCTCCATCTACCTGGACCTTAAGTGTAAAGACATCCCACCACCTGCGGACCTGGCACGATGTTCTGTCTCATGCATCAGGGGTGTTGTTAATGTATCTGCCACGTGGGGGCATTTGACCCCACCTGGCCTGTCCAAACTTCCACTCTCTGGCCAAGTGTGGACTTGGCGAAGACGACCCTCAGATCCTGGCCCTGTGACTGCCCCTCATCAGAGTAGCTGGATTTAAATATACAGGAAGAGATACCTTTTTCTGAGTACTTACTACCTGCCAGCCTACATATAGGGAACGAGGACAAGGAGGTGTCTTAATTGTGTTAACTGATAGATGGGCCTTCCCTGGTGGCTCAGAGGTAAAGAATCTACCTGCCAATGCATGGGACACAGGTTCAATCCCTGGGCCAGGAAGATACCCTGGGGAAGGAAATGGCAACCCACTCTAGTATTCTTGCCTAGAAATTCCATGGACAGAGGAGTTCATGGAGTGGCAAAGGAGATGGATACAACTTCGTGACTAAATAACAAAATAAACTAGGACGGTGTTAAGGAAGTTGCCAGAGGTCAACATCTAGTGAGGCAGGAACTGGAGAAAGAGAGAGAATACCCGTGGGGAAGTGGGGGGGTCCTGGAGATCCAGGCCGGAAATTGGAGGATGGGGTGTCCTTCCTCTAGGACTAGGGTCAACCTGGGGGTGGGGGCAGCATCTGGGAATGCCACTGTACCTGTGAAGGAAAATGAAACACCCCAGGACAGCCAGCAGCGTCAGCACAAGCAGGACCCCAATCACGATGCCAGTAATGGCCCCCACACTGAGGGCTTGGGCGTTTACTCGCCCTGAAAGCAGAAGAGAAAGAGAGAGGGGAAATGGGGTCCGAGTTCACTGGAGGCAATACCAAGAGGAGTCTTACAGGGAGAGGCCTGGTTAGGAGGAAGGAAATGCTCTGAGGCCTGTGTGGTTGCGTGTTTTGTCATCACAGTGTCCTCCTGACTCTCCCACTGCACGAGGCTGCATCATTTCCCTCTTCGTCAGGTTTGAAACCTTGGACTTGCTCTAGCTCTCCATTCTCTCACTGTAGCCATCTCCATGTCCTGTTCATTTTCCTTTGAAGGACTCTTTTCTTCTCACATTATGCGCCCTCCCTCTGATTTTTTGTTTCCATCACAACTGTCGGTCTTAGAGGGTAGTTCCTCTCCAGTCCACCCAACATTGATTAGTAGGAATAATATTAATGAACTGTTTCCAGGTACTCCTGTGCGACTGGCACAGTGGGAAATCATTTACACCCATTTTTTCTCATCTTTCCATCCCCACGAGGGAGGGGTTTTCATCCCCGCTGTGCATACATAGATTTGAGACACACAGTTCTTCAATAAAGGAATGGAGGCCCCAGAGCTAGGACCAGGTGAAACAGAAATGTAACCGAGTTGTTTGACTCTACAGCCAAAACCCACAACGCTGAAAACCAAAATATCCCCCGTGAACACTTCTTGCCTGCCAACTCTGTGTGGTAAGAATTTTACCTACAGGGAGAATTTTAATCTCATTCCCTTCCTAGTGACCAACCTCACAGCAGCCCTAAGATCCAGCTCTTCTTCTCCGATTTACAGAGGGGGAAACGGAGGCACAAGATCCAGTGCCTTGCCTATAGTCAAACAATTCTCACAATAACCGAACTATGACAAAATTAGCTAAGTTTTGCATAATTAATTAAACACATTGTTCTACAGGCTCCGAAAGGAGACTACCCATGTCCTCATTATTTGCATTCATTACACACCCACTTCCAGTGAAATTACACAGGAAGAGAGGTGTGGAAGGTCACTATAGTGCTCAGTGGGGAGCTGGCATCACATCTGCAGACTCTGACTGGGAGGAGACCCCACACTGATGGGACCCCGCATCCTCTGTCCTGACACTCTTGCTGGTCTGGAACAGCATCACCTTCTCAGTGAGCCGTAAATTCTGCTCATTGATTCACCGACCATTGGATGCTTGTCCCCATATCACTTGGTCTGTTTGCACCCAGATTGGAAGGCTCGTGGGATTTCGAAGAGGGAGGGATTGACTACCAAAGAGCGTGACCTTTGTCTGTGGTTCCAGTTCATTGGGATTGCCTCCTCTGTCCATGGAATTCTCAAGGCAAAAATACTGGAGTGGGTTGCCATTTCCTCCTCCAAGGGATCTTCCTGTCCTCCAGGGATCAAACCTGCATCCCTTTGTCTCCTGCATTGGCACTGGCAGGCAGGTTCTTTACCACTAGCCCCACATGAGAAGCCCCTAGAGAGGGAAGGGAGTACATCAAACTTGAGGAGAAGTCCAGTTCCTTGATTGATGCCATCTGAGAGCTCCGTGGGATGAGCCTTCCTTCTCAGGGTCCACAACTAGCCTCCTCTCTTTGTGGTTTTCTGCTCCTAGTGTGCTTGTCTGAGATTGACCCACTAGCCACATAATCAGTGTCCATGTCTAAAGCACTGGAGTGCACAGTGTGAGGGGATGGCTGTCTCCACATTGGTCAGGTCTGAGGAGCACCTGCTTCTCAAGAAAGATGTGTTCTTCCTCATTGTTAAATTATTTAAACAGGGTTGAAGAAAATCAGGAGCTGAAGAATAAGAAGTGAAAACAATAACTTAGAAGGGCGATTCCTCAGCACGTCTGAGCAGGTAGAAGAAAGCATCCATGAACACGAAGATAGAAAAAAAGAAGTTATTTAGACTGGGGAGTAGAAAGGGAAAAAAAAAGAAGGCAAATAGTGACCCCAGGCAAAGTACTATGCAGAACTCCATCAGGTGGACAAACATATGCAGGATGGCAGTTCCTGAAGGAGAAGAGAGAGGGAAAAACAATGAAAAATATATATAAAAATGAATGGTTTAAAACCTCCAAAAGTGGATGAGATCACATACTAGAGATGGTTGAGGAACTCCAAAAAGGGGTAACTCAAGATATAGACATTGTGACACAATAGAGTCAAGTTGTTGAGAGACCGAGGGAAAGAGGAAGTGTAAAACGCAGCGAGAGAGGAGTGACTCAGCGTGTGCAGCAGATCTTCAACAGTGTGAAAAGCGAATTCCACATCAGAAGGCGTTGGGATGACCAACTGAAGTCCTAAAAGCAAGACTGTCAACCGGCGAAGCAATGTACAGAGAAGCTCTCCTTCAATGAAGCTCAAATTAGGACTTTTCCAGATAAACAACAGTCGAGGGAACTCATTCCCTGGAGACACAGCATATATGAAGTGTGAAAGGAAGCCTTTAAGATGACTGAACAAACATTACATGGTAACTCAGAGCCACAGGCAACCTAGAGAAGAGTGGTCAAATTACACAATAGGTAGCTATCTTATCTAAGCCGGTATTATTGTCTTTTATATAATTGCTCATTTTTGTTTTTTATTTCAAAGATATTACATGAGACAATGTTTATAAATCTATATAACGGGCATATATTGTACAAGGACGGCTGAAATATAGGACAGTAAGTGTGTAATATGGAGGCGATGGAGATGCACAGGAGCACCTTGTTTGTAATATACATCATAGATCTGGTTGGTATTTCAACTTGATAGTTATGTGTTTAAGATATAACTGTCATCTTCAAGTTAGGCGCTAAGAAAAGAACTGAAATACATTGGAAAGGGGAAGAACAGAATCAAAATGACACATATGAAAGGAAATCATCTAAATACCAAAGAGGAAGTAATAGAGGAATTAATGAATAAAGCATGTAAGACATATAACAAATAGCTAGATGGCAGAAGCTCTTTCTTATCAGGAAGTATTTGAATGATAGATAGCCTCAACCTTCAAATTAAAGGCAGAGGTTGACAGAATGGATAAAAATTATGACCCCTCTCTATACTCTCTTCAAGAGACTCACTTTAGATACAAAAACATAGAAGGTTGAAGTAAGGCTGGAAAAAGACATTCTATGCAAGTAGCAATAAAAAGAGAACTGTGGTGGCTGTATGAGTGTCTGCTATAATCATCTCTAAATCAAAAAAGCCTGCAAGAGACATTAGGACCTTGCATATCAAGAAAAGTTTCCATCCATCAAGGAAATAGAACAATTATAAGCATTATGCACCCAACAACACCAGATTTGTGAATCAAAAATGGACAGCATTGAGGGGAGAAATAGCTCAGTCATAACACTGACACTACAACACCCCACTTTCAATAATGGACACAGCAGTCAGAGAGATTTCAGTGACAACTAGAGACCGTGAGAACACTGTAAACCAGAGACCTAACCGACCAACAGACAACACATAGTCATAGGAGTTTATGTTGCACAAAGTGCAGTCCTCAAGGCCCCCAGCTCTCACCACACATGACCACCGCCCATCCTGTGAAGAAACAGTGTCACTTCCACTGTAGAGACGATGGTGCAACTAAGAAAGCCAAGTGGAGGGACCTGGAGTTGAGTGTGGCAGCAAGCCTGCAATCACAACAGTGCGAACTAACATCCTGACACTTACTGCCTGAACATGTCTGCTGTAAATTCCACCTTCATCGGAGCGCGTATTCACAAAGCTCTATAAGGTGCATAACAAACACCACTGTACACATAAGAAAAAGGAGATTTAGGCTTTATGACTCACCAGGGCTTCCTAGGAGGCACCAGTGGTAAAGATCCCACCTGCCAATCAGGAGACGTAAGACACACGGATTCAGTCCCTGGGTGGGGAAGATCCCCAGGAGGAGGTCACAGCAACCCTTGCAGTGGAAGGTGGAGTCTTAACCACTGGACTGCCCAGGAAGTCCCAGGTACTGATTTTAGTGCTGCTTCCAGCGGTCTTGGCAACGAGGCTTCACAGCAGAGGGCCAGGAGAAATCAGGGGATGAGGAGGGGAGAGACAGCACATGTTCCAATTGCTTGAAGTGAAGGAAATGATGATAGGCTAATTGTTGGTGGAGTTAATAAAAGAAGCTTATCCAGTGAAAATGGACTTCACTGGAGGCTTAGCCGGGAAGAGTGCCCGCAGTGCAGCAGACACGGGATCGATCCTTGGGTCAGGACGTACCCTGGAGTAGCGAATGGCAACCCACTCCAGGCTTCTTGCCTGGGAAATCCCATGGACAGAGTAGCCTAGTGAGCTCAAGTCCGTGGTGTCACAAAGAGTCGGACACCACTGAACGACTAAGACAGGAGGCGATGGTGGTCACTCACAGGTCACCCTCAGCCTGAGGGGGCCACTTCTGCTGGAGTTGCCCCTGTTGGAGACCTCACACTGATAATCCCCGGCGTCCTCTCTGCTGATGGGGTCTATGGTGAGGGTGCTGTTGTCTGAGGACAGTGTCATCCTGTCTGCGAGGAGGAGACTCTGGCCTTTGAAGAGCCAGCGTATGGAGACCCCAGTCTCATCTGTGAGGCAGGTCAGGACCACGGGGCCCTCATGTTCTGGGACTGTGGTGTTGCTGACTTGGAGGGAAGGCCGTGCCACTGGGTCTGTGGAGAGACAGAGCAGTGACTGCTGAGAGTGGGTCAGGGGCCTGGGCCTTGCTCCCTCCTCAGTCTCGGGGCCCAAGACCTCTGTAAAGATGACTGTGAGGAAGGCCCTGGGTCTTTGTTCAGGTGGCAACGGGAAAGAGATGATCGCACATCTCCTCTGACCCCCAGATCACACAAGAGGGACCCTTGCCTGGTTGCTGGGACAACACTCTAGTACTAGACAGCTCTGTGCTCTCAGCCCTGGGAACCTTGATCTTCTGACTGTGGGGCTATCCAGGACAGTCAGAGAATGTAGGATCTGAGAGTACATGTTGTGATTGGGAATAGAGAGAGCCTGGGTGTATTCCTGGGGCCTCACACTGACAAGCGGGGAGCGCTGTGTGGCTGGGTTAGACGCTGTGTGGCAGGAGAGGTTGAGGTTCCCCTCTGGATGGTCAGAGGAGTCTGAGGGGTAGTGGTGGGGTGATCGGACCGTTTGGAGCAAAGAGCAGAAAGGCTACACATGGTGCAATCAGAGGGAAGGCAAGTTCCTGGTCTGTATTGGGGCCCCTGGGTCCTTCATGCTCACTCATTGTGAGTCTGGACGTTAATTTGTTTCTCCCATCATATTTTGGTGATCCTCAGCCACCCACACAGAGCAGCCCATCCCCTCCCTGTCCTCATTCAAGGTGGACCTGCCTGGGCTTGCCTGGGACAGGAAGTCATGGCCAGTCTGGGTGTCCAGGGGTGATGGCCCATGTACTCAGACCTGAGAGGGATGGGTGTGGATTGGCCTCTGGCAGTGTGCATTTGGGTGGGCAGCTCAGGCCACATAGGAACAGAGGTTACTCACAGAGGACATCCAGGGTGAATGGGTCACTGCGGCTGATGCTTACTAGGTTCCGGGTTTCACACACATAGGGTCCTTTCTCTTTCCTTGTGACACTGAACACAGTGAGAGTCCTCTTGTCCTCAGACAATTTCAGCCTGGTGCTCTTGGGGAGGCTCTGATTGCTGATCCACCACATGTAGGAGGTGTTCTGAGTCTCAGGTCCACATGTTAACACCACAGTGTCCTTGTGCTCCCAGGGCTTGGAGTTGTTGCTGGTGATGACGGGTGTGGGTAGCACCGCTGTACAGATAACAGAGAGGACATTGCCCTGAGCCTCCCTGGATGCTCAGACAGTAAAGAATCTTCCTGCCAGTGCAGGAGACCTGGGTTCAGTCCCTGGGTCAGAAAGATCCCCTGGAGAAGGGAATTGCCACCCAGTCAATATTCTTGCCTGGAGAATTCCATGGACAGAGGAGCCTGGTGGGCTACAGTCCATGGAATAGGAAAGAGTAGGACGTGACTGAACGATTAACATTCTCACTTTCTTATACTTTTGGCTCCTCTGAAAGCATCTTTCAACAAAATTGGCATCCTTCGCCTCTCAGCCAGACTTTAAAGAATAAGGCAGGCTTGTGTGTGTCAGGACAAATGCATGGGGACCTGAGCTCAGTGAGTGTGAGGCCACCTGCTCTATGTCTGGGAGAAGCACAGGCTTCCTTGGGGGTTGATTGTGCAGCAGCGTTTAGTGGTGGACAGAACAGGGTAGATTCAGAGACCGCCTCGCATATCTCCGAGTTTTCACCAACCAGCGTCAGGAGAGAGCTCCTTGGGCAGCACCCTGTGGTGGAGGAGCTGCCAGCAGTGTCTTCCTTTCTGTGTTCCTCTCTGGGGGTGCTGAGATTTTTCTGGCGTCTCTAAGTCCCCTAGGGCATTTGCTTGATTCCTGGGGACCTCGTACCTGTGTGCTGTCCATGCTGAGTCTCATGAGTAGGACCAGACTGTGCCCCTGCACGGAGGTGGCTCTCGGGGCTGAGCCCTGGCTGGTGACCAGCTTGGAGCCTCCAGATTTGGCACAGGCTTCCCAGGGTCACTGGAGGCAGGAGCCCTGGGACAGGGTCTGGGAGGGACTTCCTGGGGCTGAGCTTCTCTGTGAGGATCCCTGGGGGCCCTCAGGCCAGGGTCTTCCCTGAGTCCTGCAGGGTCTTCCTCAGGGTCATGGTCACGGGGAGGGGCCCAGGGGGCTGGACTGAGAGCGCTCTCCCTCTGCCAAGTCCCTCATCAGACCGTCCTTCTCTCTACACAGTGTCCGCAGGGCCTGGCTTCCGGGAAAGCATTTCTGACCCTTTGGAGTTTTCTCCACAACATGTGTCCTGCACTGAATGTTCAAACCCCGACACGGGACACAATGCAGAGGGGATGGAGGCGCCATCCGGGTCTCTCAGAACAGAATTCATCCCCCAACACCCCGAGGTCAGAGAGGAGGCACTCACGGTGTACGTGGATTTGTCCAGTTTGTCTTTCTGTCTGTAAATCATCCTTTGTAACGAGCAGCATGTAGGATCCTGTGTCTTTCTGGGTGACGTTCTGGATCAGCAGGGTTCCGTTGGGGTAAAGTGCCTCCCGTCCGCTGTGTGCAGGCCCTTTGATAGTTAAATTAGTGGCTACTCTACATGATACAATTAGCTGGCTGTTGTCTACCCTTTCTCCTCTGTACCAGGCATAGCCTAGAGGGTTGTTTGCCACGTTGTGGGCAAGTAGAAGAACATCCGACCCTTCTGCAGCAAGGGGGGGCACCGTTTCAGTAGTGAGCTGGGCAGTGGTGGGCGGGGTCCAGAAAGTTAAGAGGGAGACTAGGAGGGAAGAGAGAGAAATCAGTTAATATTGTGCCCTGTGTGGGGGATGGGAAAATGGTGCCCTGGGTCCTGAGCAGGTCTCTTCATCCCTCAGCCTTAGTGTGTGAGTGTATGTGTGTGTGTGTGTGTGTGTGTGTGTGTGTGTGCATGTATGTGTGTGTGTGGTTCAAGGTCAGCAGCATGACCCCCGTCACTTCTGCCCCTCTGGGCTCGTTTTTTCCTCTGTTTCCCCTGCTGTCTGCCTGGCTCACTCCCTCGTTGCCCTCACACACCTGCTCACACTCAGGGCCTGTTGGAAGATGCCCCTCCCCTCGACCAGCTGCTGTAAAGACCCTCCGTGCTCACTTGCTGACCCTTCCCTGCTCCCTTTCCTGCGTGACGCCTGTAGCACCTGCCAGCACACTCTCGATCTCTCTGCTTATCTGTCTTCTTCCCCACAGAGTGCGGGCTCCGTGAGGGCAGGGGCTTGTCTGATCCTGGTTATAACCCAGGGCCTGGACCAGGTTCTAGATATTAATTCCTGGAGGTGAAGGACGGAGCGGTCCCAGGAATTCCACAGCCTGGCGTTTGCCAGCTTCTAAGGGTGCGGGTATGGACAGTGTTCGCTGTCCTGGTTATGTGCTTTTCTGTAGTGACATCCAGATATAAATAATTGTTATTGTCATCAGTTTTCAACAATTACTGCTCAGTGAAGAATAACTCATAAAACCTACAGCAGTTGAGGTCTTCCCGCCTCTCACCAGCTCTAGTTCATGGAGAGTCTCCTCTGGCTTAGTCCCCCACCCTCCCCTGCTCCGCTGTTTTCTACCCTCAGGTCTGAACAGAAGCCCTCTGTCCCTTCTCAGAGCCCTGTCTCCCCCAGAGAGCAGCCAGTCTCTTGTTCTCCAGTCTCTGCCCACTCCCTGAAAATTGTCCCCTCTCACCTGCCAGGAGGAGCCTGTTCCAGGGGACATGCCTCCTGCTTGCAGGGCCTGACGGGGGCTCCATGGCGCCTGCTGTCTGCTGTGTCCCTCTCTGCGAGGAGAACTTCTGGTCCAGAAATGCTCAGAAGCACTGCAATCTGCTGTGCGAGCTCTGCTGTCCTTCCCACTGTGTTCTGGGCCTCCTCCGGGGGCAGGAGCACTTCGCTGGGTCACGTGGCCCGGGGCGGGGTCTCTGCCCAGGCCCCGCCCTCTGCCTCCCCTCTCCTCCTTCCCCTTCTGTCTGTATTTCTATTCCCTGAACTCTGCCGAGTCCTCTGCCTTCTAGAGCAGTGATTCTCCATCTACACACACACACGCACACACACCTATACACACACACACGCACACACACACACCTATACACACACACACACACACACACCCCTACACACCCCTACATACCTACACACACATACCTAAACACACACACCCCTACACACACATACCTACGCACACACCTACACACAGACACCTCCATATACACACCTATACACACACACAACCTTGCCTGGAAAAGCACAACCTTGGGGTGTCCGGGCCCAGGGTCCCCACTGCTCTGGATCAGATGCACACTCAGCCTCCCCGACAGCCCTCTGTCATCCCCTTCAGAGGCGGAGCCTGGGGTTGGGGGTGAGGGGTGCATGAGGAACGCTTGTCACAGGGACGTCATCCCCACGGTGCGTAGGAATCACCTGTGGAGCTTCATGAAGACTGCGAACCCCCAGGTGTCACCTTAGAAATGTTGTTTCAGCAGCCTCCCAGGTCACACGCTCGCCCAGCCTGGCTGAGACCCCAGAATACGGGTTAGGCTGCCCACCCACCCCAGTGTTGGCCTCTGCTGTTTTGGTTTGGGGTCTCTCAGCACAATCACAGACCCAGGGGTTTCCAAATTTTGCTGGTAATTGTTTCTGTGAGACCGAAACCCAGCTGGATGCCCAGGGTCTTCCTGTTGTTCTCAAATATCTGAGAAGATTGTGTTTACTTCCTGCAGGAAGGACACACTGACTCTGGAGGAAAGGGGTCACGTGAGTGATGATGGTAGGGGACCTGACCTCCACCTTAGCCAGTCTGGCGTCTGTTTTCAGGGACAGAGACCCAGAACCAGGTGTCAGGAGGAGCTGCAGTTCTCAGGTGAGAAGGGAAAGGCTTCCTGTATGTCCTGGGAAGAGAGGAACCTGGTGCTGAGGGTGGGCAGACTGTGGGCTCCCTGGTCCTCAGGTCAAGTTCCGGGAGACTCTCCCTCTCCGTGTCTGTTGGCTGAGCCTTGGTTCAGAACTATGCAGGTCCTCCTTGCCATTATAGGGCCTCCTCTGTCACCCTGGCTGATTTTTCTGTGGTCACTGTGATCTTTCCCAGGGGTGGTTCCAGGCAGGGATGGGAGCTGGCATGGGTGCCTATAGGCCCCCAGAAAGCTGGGTAGCATAGTGTGGCATATAGGAGTGACCCTGAGAGTCTGTTGAGGAGGGGTCCCCTGGGGTCTAACGCCTGATGATCTGAGGTGGAGCTGAGGGAATAATAACAGATATAAGTGCCCAGTAATTGTAATGTGCTTGAACTATCCCCAAATCATCTCCACCACTTCGCATTTGTCTTCCATGAAACTGGTCCCTGGTGCCAAAAAGGTTGGAGACCGCTGTTTAGAGGGAGGGATGGAAATCAGGCTCCTTCCCCACCTCCTTAGGCAAAGCAAAGTTCACCTGTTAATTTCCTGTGTGTTGTCTGGGTGGCCCAATGTTGCCCCCTGGAGGTCATGAGCAGACCTGGGGACAATGTAATGGGCTGCACAAGGGTGCAAAGGCCAAAGGGTGTGAGCTGGCTCTGCGCCCTGGGCAGAGGTGGGCAGTGACCTCCAGACTGAGGGGCAATCATCCAGGGTCCAGGTCACTGTGGGTCCCCAGACTTCCCGACTCCATCCCAATGCAGGTTGAGCCCAGGGAGAGGATGGGGGTTATCCAGTAGCAGGAGAACCATCCATCCAGGTGGATGTGTGCTTAGGAGGAGCTCTCAGTCCTTGAGGCTTCAAAGGAAGGGCCGGTAGTGGGGTCTCTGGGGCTATGGGGAGAGGATGGCGGCCTGGACCCAGAAGGCCCTGTTCTTTCCCCTCTCACAGCACTGTGGCTGCCCTCAAGTCGTCTGTGTCCCCATCAGTGGCCTCCCCACGGTGCCAGGACCTGGGGCAGCTCCACCTGGAGACTCTGTCACACAGGCTCCCCTGTCAGGGGATGGGAGACCCCCATGGGACCCCAGCCCCTCTGAGATGGAGCAACTGCAGAAGCTGGGCTCCCCTCTTCTACCCTGCTCCGGAAGTTCCCCAACTTTCCCCAAATGCCTGGGGAGGCTGAGATGTCTCCAGGAACCAGACCCAGGTGTCCCCATGGATCAGGGACCTTGGGATAAGGAGCTGTGCCCTGATTCCCGTGAGTTTACACTGGGGCTCCCCCCTCCCCAGGGTGAATCCCTTGGAATGGAGGATTGGGAGTCTGAGCCAGGTCAGGTCTCCATGAGAAGGGGAAGGACTCGGACTGCTGGCTCTGACCCTCCAGGGAGACTACAAGATTCTCCCGAGTAGAGACGGGAGCGGGTGTGACTATCTGGGAATGAGCAGAGGTCTGACTTCTCACAGTTAAGAGGCCCCTGTTCTCCCTGCTGACTCCAGGAGGAATAAAGTCCCATCCTGGAGCAGCTGTGGGCACTTACAGGTCTCCTCCCACTCTGATGCCAGGGCTCCTGTGTCCATAAGGAATATTCTCTGACCCCTCGGTGTCACACTGGGTGGGGGTGGGGAGTCTGGCATCTGTTATGTAGATTCTCTTATCTATTTAAAGAATATTTATTGAGCATGTGTGACATGTCAGCCCTGGGTTGCGTTCTGGACTCCAGAGAATAGGATAGACTTGGGTCTTGGGTGAAAACACTTGGGGAGGCAGACACTCAGAGAAAGTCCTGGAATTAATGAGCTAATTATAATGGAGGGAAGGACCATGAAGGGGAAGGTCTTGTGCATCCAGAGTCTGTAATGGGGTCTCAGCTGGACTGGGGTCGTGGAAGGCATCCCCGGGGAGCAGATGGCTAATGAATTTGGACAGTCAGATGGACTTTAAGGTAGATTTGGGCAGATAGGGAAGGGGAGGCAGGGTGCCCCTGGCAACACAATGGTTGGCAGTTGCCTACAGGAGCAAGAACGGGAAGGAGGTTATCCTGGCTGAAGCTTTGAACTTGTAACTGAATTTGGAGGCTCGATGGATGAGCAGAGGTGTTACCTGTGTAGATATGAGAAGGCCTGAGGTCTGGGTTGGTACGTGGGTGTTGCGGCCCACTTAGTGTCTGCTTTAACTGGTACCGCTCTGCCTAGAGGATTAGAATGGATCTGGGCGAAGTGGTTAGCATCGTGAGGCGGTCAGTTATGCCCACTGACCCCAGGGAGACAGGGGAGGGATGAAGGTGCCCCTACACACCTACGGCTCAGCTGTGTGGAGCTGCAGGTGTCTCTCCTGGTGACTCTTGAGAAACATGCCTCTGGGACAGGTGTCATAGCCATAGTGGGTGTCATCCTTCTGAGGCTGAATGAAGGGGGTCCTGGTGTCCAGAGACCCAGAGCCAAGGCCCTGGTGAAGGGAGGTGCTGGATGGTGCTACATGGGTTCACACGGTCACAGTGCAAAAGATGTATGGAGGGACAGATCCTCGTCTCCTCTTGACTGGAACCCTGTCTGTGTCCGGGAGAGAAAATGGGGCTGAGCCAGGGCAGAGAGAGGGCGAGCACAGCAGGGCACAGAGGACCTAGGTGACTGCTCAGTTGTGGGATGTGAGAGGAAATCTGTCCCCATGAAAGACAGGGGAGGCCCCTGGTACCCAGGTGAACATTATACTGGCTACTTGAGTGTTTTGAATGACCATTAGGGATGCTGGATGGATTAGACCTGAGCACCTGGGAAGTATACGGCTGGGTTTGAGCTGTCAGAGTTACCCCTGTCAATGGGACCTTAGTGGGGAAGAGGAAGTTGGGATTGACTGTGGGAGCCCTAGTTCCTTTTCTTCCCTGGGGTTCACAGGCAGATGGATGGGGTTTTCAGGTGATGGCTTCTACCCTGGAGACTGGTCTTCAGGTCCCACTTGTCCTTCAGCAGGACCGTTGCTCTGCTGGAAGCATGGAGAGATGGCAAAGGCTCTAACACCAGGCTTGGGGCTCAGACAGGAGGAGCTCGGGAGGGTAGCCCAGGCGTTCTGCTCAGTCTTGCTCCCTGGGGGAGGGGGCATATCTGGGGTTTGGGGGACAATAGGCTGTGCTCAGGAGCCTTCCAGGCTTGGTAACCGCTGTCTCCTAGCTCAGGCATTGGGGGTCAGGACTTAATCATGAAACATTCCCTCTAAGTTGAAGACAAGACAGTTATCTGACTCTCAGAGGCAGGGAGATACTCTGCGAGGATAGTTAGTTCCCAGCCTCCTTGAGGACACCCTCCATGTGTAGGAATCATTCACCTGGAAGTTGTCATGGGTGTAGCTATAACTAATACACAGAGAGAAGAAAGTGCTCCTGATGGATAAACTAGAGCAAACTGGGTTATCCCTGAACACATTCTACTGTGTTCATTGTTCTCACAGAATAGAAATGGGCAGGATATCTAGGTGCCCCTTCTTGCTGAAGCCTGGGGCTGAGCACAGCAAGAGACACTGTCCATGGTGCTGATGAACACAGGCCACCTATTGACTTGGGAGTCATGGTCTTTGAGTCACATCTGCTTTCTTTTCATTCAGAAAAATCGAGCATTGCTAGAAAAGAAGAGGCTTCCCTGGTGGCTCAGACAGTAAAGAATCTGCTTGCAATGCAGAAGATGCGGGTTTGATGAACCTCTGAAGAAGGGAATGGTTACCCACTGCAGTATTCTTGCCTGGAGAATCCCACGGACAGACGTGCCTGATGCATTACAGTCCATGGGGTCGCAAAGAGTTGGACATGACTGAACAACTTTCACTTCACAGAAAAGAACAGGTGGAAAGAGCTGCAGGGAGTGTGGACTGGCCTCTGTCTCCATGGCTCAGGGCCAGTGATGGTACTGTGGACGACATGGCAGGACTTGACCCCACATCAGGATGACAAAGTCCAAGATGCCCAGAGCAGATTGCAGTGTGGGAACATGATGACCACGGCCCTGAGAGGACTGGTAGGCAGAGCAAAGACTCCTGAGGGATGTGCACAGCCTCCTGCTAAAAACCCAAGAATGTGCCCCGTGATTAAGGAAACCTACAGATGAAATTCCGATCATGTGACTGGGAGATTATTTTGGGGTATATGGGAGATTATGGTGGGGGATGTATTTGGCTGAGCCCAATACATTCACAATGTTCCTTACAAATCAAAGAGGAAGGCAGGAGAGGCAGGGCCAGAGGAATTGGGATGATGGAAGCAGAGCATGGGGAGCTTCAAGATGCTCCACTGCTGGCTTTGACGATGGAGGAAGGGGCCACGAACCCAGGAAAGTAGGCCACCTCTCACAGCTTGGAAAGGTGAGGAAATGAACTGTCTGTAGAATCCAGAAAGAACAGGGTCATATTGACACCTTGATTTGGGTAGATTTGTGCCACTGAATTTATGTTGATTTGTTACAGCACAATTAGGAACTACAAGAGGTGTCACCTTGTCTAATCCAAGATGGTGTGCTTGGAGGATAAAGAGTAATTTAGACTTAAATCATGATCGGAAGCTTTGCAGATGGTTTCTCTTACCTCTCATCTCATCTCAGCACAATTGATATTTGGCCACTGGCAGAGCATGCTTGCCAACTGTGGGCTCTGTGCCCTAGTGCACACACCTGCTGTATTTGTGTGAGTGTGGGCACCTGATCCGAGCGGACCTATATGAGAACAGCACCTATCCCAGGGACCTCGGGGAGAGACTGAGAACTGCTAACCCAGGTGTGTGGTGGGGGCTGCAGGTGAGATCCGGGTGGGAAGGGCCCTTGGGACACTTTGAGGAGGGGACAGGTGGGCCTTTTGACATGGCAGCCAGGTTGAGTTTTAGGTAGAGCCTGCAACTCCACCCTGAGGCTCGTGTGTGTGTGTGTGTGTGTGTGGTGAGAGACACAATTTGC
Organism: Bos indicus; assembly: GCF_029378745.1. Taxonomy (NCBI): domain Eukaryota; kingdom Metazoa; phylum Chordata; class Mammalia; order Artiodactyla; family Bovidae; genus Bos; species Bos indicus. Next base: position 51,995,487 of record NC_091777.1, read on the forward strand.
ATTGGAGAGCAAAATGGAAACCAGCGGGAAGTGGACAGAGGGCACAGGAAATTTCTGGGAGGACCTTGCTCAGAGCATGGCTTCTGGGTCCCTCTTACTTTGGTGACTCTGATTGCTCCTCTGTGTCTCCCCAGAGGGAACAATTTTCTCAGTGCTTAGGTCCTTAAAGACACAACAGAAACCCATGGAGAGAGTAGGCATTCTGGATCTTGGATCTGGGGACAGACAAATGTTCCTGTCCGATCATTGACTCAGTGGACATGATTTGGAGCAAACTCCAGGAGATATTGAGGGACAGGGAAGCCTGGTGTGCTGCAGTCCATGCAGTCCCAAGGAGTCGGACATGACTTAGCTACTGAATAACAAAAATTCATTTGAGGTAGCCAGAAGTTGGGGCTGGCAGGGCCTGGTGAGGAGGACCAGAGGGTTTAGGACGCCAAGAGGCTGCAAAGGGGCCTCACCCATAATATTTGTCTCACCCATGACTTGTTCTTCTTTCCTGACTCGTGTGCTAGAGGCTCTCAAAGGATCCCATATTCTGTGCTCCAGAGACTCAGTTACAAGCAATCAAACACTGAGAGGTGTCCATGACTCCAGAGCAGTGTGAGAACAGCCGATTGCCCACGTGGCTGGGCAGGGGTCTTGTGACCCTCCTTTCCTGTTAGTATGGTCCCCTCCCCCACCAGCCTCACATTCTTCCCTGTGCTTTCTCCCAGGGAATAGATGGGGATGTCAGGTAACTTAGAGTTAATACTTTCCCTGTGGGACCCAGGAGAGAATGGAGCAGAGATTCAGGTGAATTACTGGCTGGACAAGACCCAAGTGTAGTATATTTTGCAAAGCAAGGGGAAAGTGAAAGTCGCTCAGTCGTGTCCGACTCTTTGGGACCCCATGGACTGTATAGTCCATGGAATTCTCCAGGCTAGACTACTGGAGTGGGTAGCCTTTCTGTTCTCCAAGGGATCTTCCCAACCATGGGATCGAACCTTGGGACCACCCAAGATCTGAATAAAGAGCACTTTCCCCTTGTGGCTCAGCTAGTAAAGAATCCACCTGCAATCCAGTGCAAGGGGGAAGTGCTCTTTATTTACCAGCTGAGCCACAAGAGGGAAGTGCTCTTTATTTTCCAGCTGAGCCACAAGGGGGAAGTGCTCTTTATTCAGATCTTGGGTGGCCCACAATGGGTCACAGGCCCGGTCACTTGCCCCGATGGCCTTCCTCCCTCCAACTGTGGGAATGGTAGTCTGAGTTCTGGTCCATCTAGGGTTCAGGGCAGCCTATCAGGGTCTCCAGGAATCCAGGAGGGACCCGGACGCTGGACCCAGATTCCCAAATACCCTCAGGGCTCAGAGCTGGTTCTCTGCCTCAGGCTCTTCCTCTTGACCTCACTTGGGTCTTGGGTCTCAGATAAGCTCTTTCCCACAATCCGTAACCATATGTGTCTGGGGGAACTAAGGACCCACATCTGCTTTGTGGTTGAGCCCACAGTAAACATCTGTGTTGGGGCGTAGCAATTCCTGCAAAAGAAAACCGACGCCTTGGAGCTCATGTAACCTTCTCAAATGTTGTATCAGGGACTTCCCGGCCCCAGGTCCCCCAGGGTTGCTCTGTGGGGGGCCTGTTTGTATCAGAGGTTTTTGGTCCAGACTCATCTCCTCTTCTTCCCATTTTCCATCTTTCCTCTTATTTCTTGAACCTCCAAACACAGCCAGGTGTAAAGGGGGCATTTCCTCGGCCCCTTGGGCTTATGAGACCAGAACTTGGATCCCCACACTCACCTGGTAGATGGGAACTTGTAGCTTGGCATCAGGTAGGGAGGCCTGGGGCATGGGAGAGAGTGGGCATCAGCAGAGAGGGAAGGAGAGTCATTTCTTCCAAGCATCCATCTCCAAGCCTGAAGCCCCCACCCCAAATCCTATCTGAGATGTGTATCCCACCCCTGTTAGCCTGGCTCCCCTGACTGATAATCCAGGGCCCACCTGGTTCCTTCTGGACTCCAAGGTTCTCTTAAGGCCAAGTGAGGGGACCAGGGCAGCCTCAGGATAAGGTGGTGGGTGGTCATGTCCCTGAAACGCATCCAGGTCCTGGCATGGTGGGAATTGCCATGTCTTAACAACTCCTACTGAGCTTCCCTGTTGGCTCAGAGGTAAAGAATCTGCCTGCAGTGTGGGAGAACAGGTTCATTCCTGGGTCAGGAAGATCCCCTGGAGAAGGCAATGACAACCCACTCCAGTATTCTTGCCTGGAAAATTCCATAGACAGAAGAGCCTGGAGGGCTACAGTCCATGGGGTCACATGAGTCAGATATGACTGAGTGACTTTCAACTACCCTCGAGTGAAGGGGGTCTGCACAGTGCGTCAGGGTTGGACAGTCCTCCTTCCCTGAGCCTGTGAAGCTGGGACCCTGGGGAGAAGAGACAAGGAAGGGATGTACTTACCTGGGAGACAGAGCTGCCAGAGGGACCACCTCCTGGGAGGAGACAGGAGTTACCACTGAGCATGTGAGGAAGCTTAGCCCATTCTCCTAGGAGAGGTTGGATGTCTACCTTCTGGAGAACCATGGGAGAAAGATCCCCACCAAGGGAGAGAACCTCTGGCAATTTCAGGCCCCAGTGAGGGCGAGGGAGCCTCCTAGGATTATAACTCATAGGAAAAGCAGACTAGCCAATTGGGTCCCTTGTGCTGAAGCCCCAGAGAAAGGGCCAGAGACCCTGGGGGTGGCAGGCAGGAACAGACATGGCAGGGCCTGACCAGAACTAGCCTCCTCTCTCTCTTGTGTTTTTCTACTTCTAATGTGCTTGTCTGAGATTGACCCAGGTAGCTTTATAATCAGTGTTCATGTCTAAAGCACTGGAGTTGTTAGTGTGGAAGGAGGGCTGTATCCATATTGGAGAGGTCTGAGAAGAACCTCGGAGAAGGCAATGGCAGCCCACTCCAGTACTTTTGCCTGGAAAATCCCATGGACCGAGGAGCCTGGTAGGCTGCAGTCCATGGGGTCGCTAAGAGTTGGACACAACTGAGTGACTCCACTTTCACTTTTCACTTTCATGCATTGGAGAAGGAAATGGCAACCCACTCCAGTATTCTTGCCTGGAGAATCCCAGGGACGGGGAAGCCTGGTGGGCTGCCGTCTATGGGGTCGCACAGAGTCGGACATGACTGAAGCGACTTAGCAGCAGCAGTAGCAGAGAAGAACCTGCTTCTCAAGAAGAACATGTTCTTTCTTAATGTTAAATTATTTATCCCTGGTTGAAGAGAATCTGGAGCTGAAGTATAAGAACTGAAAGCAATAACTTACAAGAGTGATTCATCCGCACATTTGAGCAGGTAGAAGAAAGAATCAGTGAACATGAAGATAGAAAGAAAAATTATTCAGACTGGGCAGTAGAAAGGAAATAAATGAGGAATAGTGAAACCAGGGAAAGTATTATGCAGAACTCCATCAAGTGGACAAACATATGCAGTATGGCAGTTCCTGAAGGAGAAGAGAGAAAGAAGCAATGAAAAAAATATAAAAAATTAATGGCTTAAAACTTCCTGAACTAGACGAGAGATTACATATCAAGGGTGGTTCAGTTCAGTTCAGTTCATTCACTCAGTCGTGTCCAACTCTTTGCGACTCCATGAATCACAGCATGCCAGGCCTCCCTGTCCATCACCAACTCCCAGAGTTCACCCAAACTCATGTGCATTGAGTCGGTGATGCCATCCAGCCATCTCATCCTCTGTCATCCCCTTCTCCTCCTGCCCCCAATCCCTCCCAGCATCAGGGTCTTTTCCAATGAGTCAACTCTTTGCATGAGGTGCCCAAAGTATTGGAGTTTCGGCCTCAGCATCAGACCTTCCAATGAACACCCAGGACTGGTCTCCTTTAGGATGGACTGGTTGGATCTCCTTGCAGTCCAAGGGACTCTCAAGAGTCTTCTCCAACACCACCGTTCAAAAGCATCAATTCTTCAGCACTCAGCTTTATTCACAGTCCAAGGGTGGTTAAGGAACTCCAAAAAAGGATCTTTCAAGATACAGGTGTTCTGACACAATATAGTCAAATCACTGAAAGACCGAGGGAAAGAGAGATGATTAAAGCAGCAAGAGAGAAGTGACTTATCATGTACAGTGGATCTTCAATAAGGTGAAAATCAAATTCCACATCAGAGAAAAGGGGCCAGAAGGTATTGGGACCACTGATTTAAGTCCTAAAAGGAAGACAGTCAACTGGGAAAGCAATGTACAGAAAAAGTCTCCTTCAATGAAGCTCAAATTAGGACTTTCCCAGATAAACAATAGTCAAGGGAGTAAATTCCTTGTACACAAGCCATATATGAAATGTAAAAGGAATCCTTTTAGATGACGGAACAAACATTGGACAGTAACTCAAAGTCATTGGAATATATAAAGAACAGTGGTCAAAGTGACACAATATCTTATTTAAGCCAGTATTATTGTCTTTTTTGTAATCACTTGTTTTTCATTTCAAAGGTATTTCATGTAACAATATTTACAAATCTATATAATGGATGTACATTGTATAATGATGTCTTAAACCTATGACAATAAGTGTATAGAATGGGGGGAATGGAGATGTATACTACACATTGTATTACACATTATAGAATCTAATTGGCATTTCAACTCAATAGATACATGTTTAAGATATTAATTGTCATCTTCAAGTTAGCCACTAAGGAAAGAACTGAAATACACTGGACAGGGAAAGAACAGAATCAAAATGACACTTAAGAAAGGAAATCACTTAACTACCAAAGAGGAAGAAATAGAGGAATTACTGAATAAAGCACGTAGGACATATACCAAGTAGCGAGATGGAAGAAGCTCTTTCCTATCAGGACGTATCTGACTCATAGCCTCAACCTTCAAATTAAAGGCAGAGGTTGACAGAATGGATTAAAATTATGACCCATCTCTATACTCTCTTCAAGGGACTCACATTAGATACAAAGACATAGAAGGTTGAAGTAAGGCTGGAAAAAGATACTCTATGCAAATAGTAATAAAAAGAGAATTGTGGTTATATGAGTGTCTGCTATAATAACCTCTAAATCTAAAAAGCCCACAAGAGACAAAGTAGGACCTTGAATATCAAGAAAAGTTTCCATTCACCAAGGAAATTAAACAGTTATAAGCATCATGCACCCAACAACACAGCACCAGAATTATGAATCAAAATGGACAGCATCGAGGGGAGAAATAGCTTGGTCATAACAGTGACACTACAACACCCCACTTTCAATAATGGACACAGCAGTCAGAGAGAATTTCAGCGAGAACTAGAGACCTTGAGAGCACTGTAAACCAATGAGACCTAACCGACCAATAGACAGCACACAAGCATAGGAGTTTATGTTGCACAAAGTACAGTCCTCAAGGCCCCCATCTCTCACCACACACGACCACCACCCATCCTGTGAAGAAATGGTGTCAATTCCACTGTAGAGACGATGGTGCAACTAAGAAAGCCAAGTGGAGGGACCTGGAGTTGAATGTGACAGCAAGCCTGCAATCACAACAGTGCGAACTAACATACCGAACACTTGAAAGTGAAAAAGTGAAAGTTGCTCAGTCCTGTTGGACTCTTTGAGACCACATGGACTATACAATCCATGGAATTCTCCTGGCCTGAATGGTGGAGTGGGTAGCCTTTCCTTTCTCCGGGGGATCTTCCCAACTGAGGGACTGAACCCAGGTCTCCCGCACTGCAGGCGGATTCTTCACCAGCTGAGCCCCCAGGGAAGCCCTACTTCCTGAACACACATCTGCTGTGTGATTTCCACCTTCATTGGAAAGCCTATCACAAAACTTTATAAAAGTGCATGTAAACACCACGGTACAATAAGAAAAAGGGAGATTTAGACTTTAATACCTCACTGGGGCTTCCCAGGTGGAACTAGTGGTAAAGAACTTGCCTGCCACTGCAGGAGACGTCAGAGACACAGATCCAATCCCTGGGTGGGGAAGATCCCCTGGAGGAGGACACGGCAACCCCTGCAGTGGAAGGTGGAGTCTTAACCACTGGACTGCCCAGGAAGTCCCAGGTACTGATTTTAGTGCTGCTTCCAGCGGTCTTGGCAACGAGGCTTCACAGCAGAGGGCCAGGAGAAATCAGGGGATGAGGAGGGCAGAGACAGCACACGTTCCAATTGCTTGAAGTGAAGGAAATGAGATGATAGGCTAATTGTTGGTGGAGTTAATAAAAGAAGCTTATCCAGATTAAAATGGGCTTCACTGGAGGCTTAGACGATAATGCAGGAGACATGGGTTCAGTCCCTGAGCTGGAAAGATCCCCTGGAGAAGGGAATGGCAACCCACTCCAGGAATCTTGCCTGGGAAATCCAGTGGACAGAAGCCTAGTGGGCTACAGTCTGTGGTGTTGCAAAGAGTCAGACAGGACTTAGCAACTAACACAGGACGTAATGATGGTTACTCACTCAGCCTACGGGGGTCACTTATTCTGGAGTTGCCCCCACTGGAGACCTCACACTGATAATTCCCAGTGTCCCCTCTGCTGACCCAGTCTAGGGTGAGGGTGCTGTTGTCGGGGGTGAGGGTCATCCCCTCTGTCATCTTCTCTGGCCTTTGGAAAGCTAGCATATAAAGACCCCAGTCTCATCTGTGAGGCAGGTCAGGACCACAGGACCCTCATGTTCTGTGACTGTGGTGTTGCTGGTTTGGAGGGAGGGCCGTGCCACTGGGGCTGTGGAGAGACAGAGGAAATAAATGACTGAGAGTGAGTCAGGGCCTGGGCCATACTCACTCCTCAGTCTTGGGGCCCAGTGATCTCTGTAAAGGTGACTCTAAGGAAGGCCCTGGGTCTTTGTTCAGGTGACAATGGGAAAGAGATGACTTCACATCTCCTCTGACCCTCAGATCACACCAGGGGGACCCTTGCCTGGTTGCTGGGACAACATTTTAATATTGGACAGCTTGTGGGATCAGCCCCGGGAACCTCTTCTCAGCCCATGTATCCAGCAACCTCATCATCAGCTGGAAATCTTCTATGATGCTTCCACATGGCCCTATCCAAAGGAATAAATGTTAGCCCCTCTCATTCAGAACATTGTTGTTCAGTTGCTCAGTTATGTCTGACTGTGACCCACAGGCTGCAGCACACCAGGCTTCCCTGTCCTTCACTATCTCCCAGAGTTTGTTCAAACTCTTGTCCATTGAGTCGGTGAAGCCATCCAACCATCTCATCCTCTGTTGCCCTCTTCTCCTCCTGCCCTCGATCTTTCCCAGCATCAGGGTCTTTTCCATGAGTCGGCTCTTTGCATCAGGTGGCCGAAGTACTGGAACTTCAGCTTCAGCGTCAGTCCTTCCAATGAATGTTCAGGGTTGATTTCCTTTAGGATTGATTCGTTTGATCTCTTGGCTGTCCAAGGGACCCTCAAAAGTCTTCTCCAGCAGCACAGTGCAAAAGCATCAATTCTTTGGCATTCAGCCTTCTTTATGGTCAATTCTCACATACTTACCTGACTACTGGATAAACCATAACTTTGACTATATGGACCTTCACACATCTGTTTATTTTGGGGAGGCAGGCTTGCCAGCCCTCTCCATGTTTTGGGTAGAACAGCTTTATATTATTAAGGAACGTGTTCCCATTTGTGAAATAATTTAGTTGGGAATGAAGGTGATCCGGTTAGTTTTCATGATCTTAGGACCATGGGAGATTATAGTTGAATGGTTTCTTAATCTGAAGAAGTCTTTTAATCCTGGCCTGTGGAGTGAATATCATGGTGAAGGAAATCTCTAGAGAGAAGTGGTTATTGTTTTAACAAAAGGCTGTAAAAACTAGTCCTTCTATAAACTAGGGGAACTGTCTATGGGACACAGCTTGGTTAATAATTATTTCCCGGATGTTTTAGAAGATGAGAGAAGCCTCTCTCTGTGTCTCTCTCCCTCTTTCTCTCTCCCCCTTCTCTATTTCTCACTCTCTTCTCTGTCTCTGGGCTTCCCTCATATCTCAGTTGGTAAAGAATCCGCCTGCAATGCAGGAGACCTGGGTTCGATCCCTGGGTTGGGAAGATCCCCTGGAGAAGGGAAAGGCTACCCACTCCAGTATCCTGGCCTGGAGAATTCCATGGACTATACAGTCCATGGGGTCACAAAGAGTTGACTGAGCGACTTTCACTTTCACTTCTCTGTCTCTGCCCCTTTCTCTCTCCCTCCCACCCCTCCAACCTTCTCTTGAAAGAGAGAAAGAAGATAGGAAAAAAGGAAGAAAGAAAACCAGAGAGATCTCCACCTGAGGCTCAGTGAGAATGCTCCAGGGACCACTTATTAGAGACCCCGATTTTCTGATTGTGGTGCTATCCAGGCCTGTCAGGTAATGTTGGATCTGAGAGTACACGGAATGGTTGGGGATAAAGAGAACCTGGGCATATTTCTGAGGCTTCGCATTGACAAGCCAAGAATCCTGTGTGGCAGGAGAGGTGAGGTTTTCCTCTGGATGGTAACAGGAGTCTGAGAAGGAAGTGGTGGGGGCGGTCGGGCCATCTGAAGCAAAGAGCATAAAGCCACATGGTGCAATCAGAGGGAAGGGAAATTCTTGGTCTGTATTAGGGCCCCAAGGTTCTTCTGAGCTGTTCACACACATGTCTGAAAATTTTCTCATCATTACTCTTCATACTCACTCATTTTGAGTCTGACATATTCATCTGTTTCTCCCATCATATTCTGGTGATCCTTAGCCCCTCAAGAGAGAGCAGCCCCTTCCCTCTCCATCTTGATTTAAGGGGGGCCTGCCTGAACTTGCCTGAAACAGGAACTCACGGCCAGTCTCGGTGTCCGGAGGTGGGAGTCTGTGTGCCTAGGCCTGACAGGGATGGGTATGGCCTGGCCTCTGGCAGCATGGATTTGGGTAGGCAGCCTGGACCACATAGGAACAGAGGTTATTCACAGAGGACATCCAGGGTGAGTGGCTCACTGCGGCTGACACTCACTGGGTTCCTGGCTTCGCACACATAGGGTCCTGTGTCATTCCTTGTCACAGTGAGTACAGTGAGAATCCTGTGGTCCTCAGACAATTCCAGCCTGGTGCTGCTGGGGAGGCTCTGATTGTTGATCCACAACATGTAGGAGGTGTTGAGTCTCAGCTCCACGTTTTAATGCCACAGTGTGTGAACAGAACTCACCCGCCTCCCCAACACTCCGAGGTCAGAGAGGAAGCACTCACAGTATACACAGAGATGTCCGATTTGTCTTTCTGTCTCTAAATCGTTCTTTGCAACGAGCAGGGTGTAGGATCCTGTGTCTTTCTGGATGACGTTCTGGATCAGCAGGGTTCCGTTGGGGTAAAGTGTCTCCCGACCACTGTGGGCAGAGCCTTTGGTAGTTGCATTAGTGTCTACTCTGTATGATGCCATTAGCTGGGTGCTGTCTACCCTTTCTCCTCTGTACCAGGCAGGCATAGCCTAGAGGCTTCTCTCACAGACTGTGGGCAAGTAGGAGAACATCCGTCCCTTCTGTGGCAAGGTGGGGCAACAATTTAACAGGGAGTTGTCCAGTGGTGGGCGGGGGCCAGAAGTGTAAGAGTGGGACTAGGAGGGAAGAGAGAGAAACCAGTTAATATTCTGACTTGTGCGTTGGGATGGAAAAATGGTGCCCTGAAACAGATCTCTTCATCCCTCCGCCTTGGGAGTGTGTGTGTGTGTGTGTGTGTGTGTGTGTGTGTGTGTGTGTTTCAAGGTCAGCAGCATGACCCCCATCACTTCAGCCCCTCTGGGCTCATTTTTTCCTCTGTTTCCCCAGCTGTCCCCTGGTTCACTCCCTCGCTGCCCTCACACACCTGCTTACACTCAGGGCCTCTTGGGAGATGCCCCTCCCCCCCGACCAGCTGCTGTAAAGACCCTCCGTGCTCACTTGCTGACCCTTCCCTGCTCCCTTTCCTGTGTGACGCCTGTAGCACCTGCCAGCACATTCTCGATCTCTCTCTACTTGTGTGTCTTCCTCCCCACAGGGAGTGGGCTCCGTGAGGGTAGGGGCTTGTCTGATCCTGCTTGAAACCCAGGGCCAGGACCAGGCTCCAGACGTTAGTACCTGGGGATGAAGGAAGGAGAGTTCCCAGGAATTCCACAGCCTGGTGATTATTTGTCAGCTTCTAAGGGTGCCGGGTAAGGACAGTGTTTACTGTCCTGGTTCTGTTATTTTCTGTAGTGAAATGAAGATATAAATTATTGTTATCATCATCAGTTTTCAACAATTACTGCTCAGTGAAGAATAACTGATAAACCTACAGCAGTTGAGGTTTTCGCGCCCCTCACCAGCTCTAGTTTATGGAGATGTTTCCCTTGTTGCTTCTCCCCTCCCCCCACCCGCCCCTGCTCCGCTCTCCTCTGCCCTCAGGTCCAAACAGAAGCCCTCTGTCCCCTCTCAGAGCCCCGTCTCCCCCAGAGACCACCCAGTCTCTTGTTCTCTCATCTCTGCCCCCTCCCTGAAACTTGACCCTCTCACCTGCCAGCAGGAGCCTGTTCCAGGGGATGCACCGTCTGCGGGGAGGGCCTGAGGGGGTCCCCATGGTGCCTGCTGTCTGCTGTGTCCCTCTCTCTGTGAGGAGGTGCTCACAAGCACTGATGTCCATCGTGTGAGCTCTGCTGTCCTTCCCCCTCTGGCTGGGCCTCCGCCGGGGGCAGGAGCACTTCCCTGGGTCACGAGACCCGGGGGCGGGGTCTCTGCCCAGGCCCCTCCCTCTCCCTCTCTTCTCATTCCTTCCTGCCTCTCTGGTCCCTTTACCTCTTTTTTCTCTCTACACACACACATACTTCAGAGATATTGTGGCTTGGTTCTAGACCATTGGAAAAGCAAGTGCATGAACTTGGGGTATCTCAGGGCATTTTTGGAGAATGTATTCATTCACACTTACACTCACAGACATAGGAAACAGCTTACGGTTACCAAAGGGGAAGAGGGGGTAAATTAGGAATTAGGAATTAACAGATATACACTATTATATATAAAATTAACAACAAGGACCTACTTTATAGCATAGGGAACTATATTCAATATCCTGTAATAATGTATAATAGAAAAGAATTTTAAAAAGAAAAATATGTATATAACTGAATCACTTTGCTGTATACCTGTAACTTTGGAAATCAACATTACCTCAATACAAAATAATGTTTATTCTATTGTAGCCTATTAAGTATGCAATAGCATTATGTCCAAAAAACCAGTGTACTAGACCTTACTTAAAAGTACATTATTGTCAAAAATGCTAACCACCATCTGAACCTTCAGTGAGTTGTCTTCTTTTTGCTGCTGGAGGGTCCTTCCTGTGAGCTGACAGCTGTTGCCTGATCAGGGTGGTGGGTGCTGAAGGTTGGTGTCAGTGGCAATTTCTTGGAATAAGACAACAATGAAGTCTGCTTGACTCTTTCTTCACTTACAGACTTAGAAGCCAGCATAGTATTTCTTTCTAATTATTTATTTTTGGTTACACAGGGTCTTCGTAGCTGTGCTCAGGCTTTCTCTAGTTGCAGTGAGTGGGGGCTACTCTCTAGATGTGGTGCTTGGCTTGTCATTGGGGTGGTTTCTCTTGCTGCAGAGCATGGGTTCAGTAATTGTGGCCCGTGGGCTTAGTTGCTCCATGGCATGTGGGATCTTCCTGGACTAGGGATTGAACTGGTACCCCCTGCCACCTCAGGGTGAAGGCAGATTCTTCACCACCGAGCCACCAGGGAATCCCCCTGGGTACTGATTTTAGTGCTGCTTCCAGCAGTCTTGGGAAGGAGGCACCACAGCAGAGGGCCAGGAGAAGTCAGGGGATAAGGAGGGGAAACACAGCACATGTTCCAATTGCTTGAAGTGGAGGAAATGAGATGACAGGCTAATTCTTGGTGGAATTGTGGCTCAGAGGGTAAAGCGTCTGCCTGCTATGCGGGAGACCTGGGCCCGATCCCTGGGTCAGGAAGATCCCCTGGAGAAGGAAATGGCAACCCACTCCAGTACTCTTGCCTGGAAAATCCCATAGACAGAGAAGCCTGGTATACTACAGTCCATGGGATTGCAAAGAGTTGGACACGACTGAGCGTCTTCACTTCATCCAGGTTAGAACAGCTCTGACTCTCTGAGGGGCAGAAAAAAGGGACAGGGAACAAGGAAGTGGGACGTGCTGGAGAGATTCCTATACACCTGAGCCCATGGAGACTGCGGGAGTGAACGCTCGATCAGGCATGGGACTCACTGGAGCCATCTGCGTGGGCAGTGCAGTGTGTCCCTAGAGAAGAGCCCAGCAGACCTTTTACTCATGAAATCATCTTCTCTCCTTCTCCCCTCAGAGGAGGACAGGCAAGTCCTTCCAGGCAGGCTGCAGCAGTGACCTGTGGCTCTAGGTGGACGCACTTTCTCAGCAGGTGTGCACATGAATTTATCGAGCTCTCGGATCCCAGGATCAAATACCTCTGGACTTAGAAACAGGCTCACTCTGACTCCCTGCTGAGCAATTCTATTTCTTCTGCCTGTAAAGAAGGCAATGCAGAAAGCAGTACCAACTGTGAGGCAGCATATTGATACCTGATATACAATATTTATTATAAATATATAGCAATTTTTACAAATCATTCAGAAGTGGCCTTAGCCAGGCAAAATTAAATTACACAGAAGTGCTTGCATGAGGGGAGGTGTACACAGTCTGTGTCAGGGTGAGAAAACCCTGAAAGAGTTACCTTGAGTACAGAGCGCTCCCAGCCACCCCTCTCTGGGGGGCCAGTTCCACACAGCAGGAGGTCCATCATGAAGGTGGAATAAAGCCTTTCTCTCAGCAGCCCAAGGAGGCCCCGTCTGTGCAGAAGACTGGTGGGAAGTAGACGCGCCTCGGAGAAGGCAATGGCAATCCACTCCAGTACTTTTGCCTGGAAAATCCCACGGATGGAGGAGCCTGGTAGGCTGCAGTCCATGGGGTCGTGACGAGTCGGACACGACTGAGCAACTTCACTTTCACTTTTCACTTTCATGCATTGGAGAAGGAAATGGCAACCCACTCCAGTGTTCTTGCCTGGAGAATCCCAGGGACGGCGGAGCCTGGTGGGCTGACATCTATGGGGTTGCACAGAGTCGGACACAACTGAAGCGACTTAGCAGCAGCAGCAGACATGTCTCTCTGCCTCCCATGGACCCCACGGGAGAATTCCAGAGGCTCTTCAAGAAGCCCAGGACTGAGTCATAATCCGCCCCCTCTGTCCTAAGGAGCATGCGCACCAGTGCAGTTTTCTAGGCCGTAAGCAATGCCAACAAAGCAAGGGGGCGTGTTCCCTTCAGGGCGCTCCTGTTTCTCAAGGACCAGACACACCTCAGCAGAGACCAAGGCATCCTGAGAAGGTGAGCGGGGCAGAGGGACGGAAGAGGAGGGGGTTGATGACTGGCCTGGGACTTTCCAGGTGGTGCTAGTAGTAAAGAACCGGCCTGCCAAGGCAGGAGACAGGTTCGATCCCTGGATGGGGAAGATTCCCTGGCGAAGTGAATGGCAAAACACTCCGGTATTCTTGCCAGGACAATCCCATGGACAAAGGAGCCTGGAGGGCTACAGTCAATGGGGTTGCACAGAGTCGGACATGATTGAGCAACTGAGCAGGATGACTGGCCTGAGGTGCCTAGAAAGGGAGTGGGATCCATTTCTGGGCATGAATGTAGAAAACTGCTGCTTCTTATTTTCTGTGTGGAGCCCCTCACACAGGTTTGGGGAGCTCCTGGCCAGGGGGATGTGCAGGATTTTGGTGGCTTCTTTCCTCTAAAGCAGTCAGACTGGCTTATGCAGCAAGTTAAACAGATCCCCTTTCACATAAACAAGCAGTTACAATAATTAAAATGGCAGAATGTCTCAGAAGGAAGAGGGAAAAAAAATAACCTAAATTGTACATTCTTTGACCATTATTTAAATAATCTCTAGAGGGTAAATTTCTGAGTCTTTTCCCCAGTCCCAGCAGATTGTATCTGATAAGAGCTGACTAGATGAAACCAGATTGTATCTGGTTGTTGTTGACATCAGCAACCTCAGATATACAGATACCACTCTAATGGCAGAAAGCAAAGAGGAACTAAAAAGTCTCTTGATGAGGGTGAAGGAGAGTGAAAGAGCTGGCTTAAAACTAAATATTAAAAAAATTAAGACCATGGCATCCGGCCCCATTACTTCATGGCAGATAGAAGGGGAAAAGGTGGAAGTAGTGACAGAGTTCCTCTTCTTGGGCTCTAAAATCACTGCAGATGGTAACTGCAGCCACGAAATCAGAAGACATATGCTTCTTGGCAGGAATGTGATGATGACAAACCTAGACAGTGTGTTGAAAAGCAGAGACATGACTTTGCCAACAAAGATCCATGTAGTCAAGACTATGGTCTTCCCAGTGGTCACATATGGTTGTGAGAGCTGGACCATAAAGAAGACGGAGTAGTACCAAAGAATCCATGCCTTCAAACTGTGGTGCTGGAGAAGACTCCTGAGAGTTCCTTGCACAGCAAGGAGATCAAACCAGTCAATCTTAAGGGAAATCAATCCTGAATACTTGTTGGAATGACAGATGCTGAAGCTGAAATTCTACTATTTTGGTCATCTGATGCAAGTTCAGTTCAGTTCAGTTCAGTTCAGTTGCTCAGTCGTATCCGACTCTTTGCGACCCCATGAATCGCAGCACACCAGCCTCCCTGTCCATCACCAACTCCCAGAGTTCACTCAAACTCATGTCCATTGAGTCGGTGATGCCATCCAGCCATCTCATCCTCTGTCGTCCCCTTCTCCTGCTGCCCCCAATCCCTCCCAGCAAACAGCTGACTCATTGGAAAAGTCCCTGATGCTAGGAAAGATTGAGGGCAGAAGGAGAAGAGGATGTCAGAGGATGAGATTGCAGGATGACATCACCGATGCAATGGACATGAACTTGGTCAAACTTCGGGAGACGGAGAGGGACAGAGAGGCCTGGCGTGCTGCAGTCTGTGGGGTCACAAGAGTCGGACATGACTGGGTGACTGAACAACAACAATAACAAGAGCTGACTGCCCCCCCACCCCAAAGTGATAATCCCTTCCTCTGTGGGCATTTCTTGAAATGAAGCCCGTGAAGTTCTTTAAACATACCTGCATTTTAAAAATTAAGAATTACTTATGGACCTAGACAAGTAGTTGTTTAGTTGATTCTAGTAGGTTCTCTCTCTCGGAGAAGGCAATGGCACCCCACTCCAGTACTCTTGCCTGGAAAATCCCATGGACCGAGGCGGCTGGTAGGCTGCAGTCCATGGGGTCTCGAAGAGTCTGACACTACTGAGTGACTTCACTTTCACTTTTCACTTTCATGCATTGGAGAAGGAAATGGCAACCCACTCCAGTGTTCTTGCCTGGAGAATCCCAGGGACGGGGGAGTCTGGTGGGCTGCTGTCTATGGGGTCGCACAGAGTTGGACACGACTGAAGCGACTTAGCAGCAGCAGTAGGCTCTCTGGTAGCTCAGTGGTAAAGAATTCTCCTGCCAATGAGGAGACATGGGTTCAATCTATGGGTTGGGAAAATTCCCTGGAGGAGGAAATGGCAACCCACTCCAGTAATCTTGCCTGGGGGAAATCCCATGGACAGAGGAGTCTGGCTGGCTACAGTCCATGGAGTCCAAAAGAATGGGACACAACTGAGCATGCATACACTCACGCAGTAGGATCTCTGAAGACGAGCTTTCCAAAGGAACTGGTGGTGTAGGGTAAGGGAGTTAAGAGAAGGCAAGGTTCAGAAAAAGAATGAGACTGGCACTTTACAGGAACAGATCACTTTTAACGAGGCGAGAAGGGGCAGCAGTCAGATTAGTGAGCTGCTGCACTAACCCAAGAAAAGAGTAAGTATATACAGGCATATATGTAGAAATCTGTCTTAAGGGGGCCTGTTCTTCTCCAAGGTTGTTCGGAGTAGTTATCTCTTAAACGGCTGGGGCAAGGAATTCTGGAGATCGGCCAGAGGCTGGACCTGCTGGAAGCTGGGTGTAATCAACCTTAATGTCCATTTTCTTTTTCCTTCAGTGAGAGAGTTCTTTGTTTTGCATAGAATGGTAGGGAGGACCCGGAGGGGAGTTTTAACTCCAGGCTACTTTGAGCCATGTTACTTTCCTTCAGGTGGTCTTCTAGGTAAGCATCAAGGTGTTTAAGCCCTGGTCTTGCAGGTAGACAACCTTGATGGGGACAAAGCTGTCGAATTTGCAGTCCTAACTCAATTATATATGTATTTCCTGTGGATGGTGAGTTCCTACTGGACTTTGAAGAGCTAGGAAAAGCTTTTCCTTTTCTTCTCTCTTCTTTTCTGACACATGCATTTCAGTGAGAAGGACATAACTTGCAAATGTGTGGCAAATTCAAGTTAGACTCCAATAGGCCAGGACTGGGGTGGGAAGCACTGTTTACAACAGCTGAGACGTGAAAGCAACCTAGGTGTCCATCACAAGACGAATGGATAAAGAAGCTGAGGGACATACATACAATGGAATACTACTCAGCCAGTGTGCTCTGAATAAGCAAATGGGGAGGTCTAGGTCAGCAAATGGGGAGGGGCAGAGATTCTGACAACTGTCTCCCAAGGTCCTCTTTGCCGAAGTTCAATGACCAGGAAGGTAGGGTTTTCCACAGACTTACTCGTGGATGTGCCTTTTCATCTACTGACACCGAAGGAAAGGGCTGTGACCAGGCAGCCTGGAGGAGCCTTGTTAGAGGATTACAGGAGAGTTGGGAAAGACTGTCTTCCATCTTCCCTGATGGTGAAAGAATCTCCTGGTGATGGAATGAGAACCTTGAGATGGCAGCAGTGTCGCGAGCGCTGCCTCTTCATTTTTGCATTACTTCTCCTTTTTGTTTCTCTTCTTCTCTCCTCCTCCTCCCTCTTCTTCTTCACTTCTCCATAAACTGTTTCTGTGGCTGTTGGAGACAGGGGGCCTGAAGTTGCTTTGATTCCTGGGCATTAAAGTTCAGAGAAGACTGCAACTTTGTCAGTCTGAAAGGCATCAGCAGTGGTTGTGTAAGTCAGCGTCATGGGCCAGGCCCTCACCATGTCCGGGGTGACTCAGCATCCCAGGCTTTCATCCCTTTGAAACTTTTAGCTTCAGAGAAAGGCTTTTATTACCCATTTTTTGCTGCTTGCTAACATTCTGGTGGGTGATCATTAGAAGAGATAGATTGTGAAATTCTACAATGGATATGAAGGAGGAAACAGAATAGGCTGTATCTTGAAAGCAGAGCTCCATCTTGGGCTGGACTGTGGACTTTGAGCTATATGCCCAGTATCTCTGGAAACGACATACCAACTGGAAAACCAGACCCCCAGAAGGAAGAGCCCCAGGGCTCTCTATCACCTAAAAAAACCCCTAATTATCTGTGTAACTGAATAGAATCATACATTCTAAAACGCTTATTGGGGTATGACC
Source organism: Bos indicus (assembly GCF_029378745.1). NCBI lineage: Eukaryota > Metazoa > Chordata > Mammalia > Artiodactyla > Bovidae > Bos > Bos indicus. Next base: position 52,012,887 of record NC_091777.1, read on the forward strand.
ACAAGCCTATTGATAAGGCATATGAATCATGGGTTAACTTTGATTGATTGTATCTTTCTTTTTCCTTTGTTCAGCTAGTTTCAGGGAGTTTTGGGGAGGTGGGTTTGGGCATGTATGCTTAGGGTATATAAGGTTTTCACAAAAACTGGTCAGGGTCTTTGGCTAAGAGGAGACTCTGCCTTGGGCCCGCTGGTGTAATAAACTGCACTCCACTATCTGCACTGTCCTTCTGAGTGAGTTTGTTTCCCGGAATATGTGGTTACAACAGATACAGTGATACAGCAATGAGAATAAATTAAGCACAACAGTATACAATGAGATGGATGACTCTCATAATTTTGAATGAAAGAATCAAACACATGTTAAGGACATACTGTGTTTTTCCTATGTGGAAGAGCATGAACAGGCAGACCTATCTCATGCATTGGAAATGAGGATGCTGGTTACTCTTTGAAGGGAAGTAACTGGAGGTCTTCTTTAGGGTACGAATGACATATTGATTGATTTGGGTGTTGCTAACATGGATTGTTCAACTCCTGAAAGTTCATAGATTTTTTTAGAAACAGGCTTTAAAAAATTTATTTTGGGCTGCGCTAGATCTTCGTTGCTGCAAACAGTCTTTCTCTGGTTGTGGGTGGCCGGGGATCCTTTTCATTGCAGTGCGCGGGCTTCTCATTGCGGTGGCTTCCTTTGTTGCCTTGCCTGGAGAATCCCATAGACAGAGTAGCCTGGCAGGCTACAGTCTGTTTGGCCACAAAGAGTTGGACACGACTGAACGACTAACACTTTCATTTTCTGCGGAGACTCAACCCTGTGCTCCTGCAGCTGTTGACTTTCAACACCCCCCGAGGGAATTCACGGGGGCATGAGGCACCCTGTGCTCCGGGGAATCTGGTGGGGTAGCTGGATATTCTCAGGAACTGATTTCATGATTCCCATCCTTGCATCTCATCTCTAGAAAAGCACTAAATCCCATCATGACGACATCACCTCCTCAGCAGAAAAGCTCTTATAACGTGGGCACTTAATTGCCTTGAACTCCTCCTTCAATGAAATGAACACCTCCTTCAATGAAATCTTTTATTTTGACCTTCCCCGACTGCCTCTTCGGAGCAGGCTATCAGAGCTATCTGAGGTGCTGCCTCCCGGGCTGCAGTCCTCATTTTGCCCCCAGTGAAACCTAACTCGCAGCTCTCAAGTTGTTCACCTTTTTCAGTCGGCACCCTTCTAAATCAGATGGGGTGGGAACAGCCACGTCCAAGGGAGAGCGGGGTACAGGAAGCATGAAGACCAGGGAAGAGGAGACCCATAAAAATCAGTGCTGAGAAGCAGGGCTTTAGGAAGATTGAGGAGCAGATCCAGGCCAGAGACGGAGATGAAGTTTCCTTCCCTCTCCCAAGCAGGGCAGTCAGCCTCGGAGAAAGCAGAACAAGAGGAAAGGCGGCATACCCTACAGTTTATTTGAAAACAGAAAATACATCAGGGCTACTGTCACAGCCAAACCAACCAAGATTCCAATTATGATGGCGGCAATGGTACCGGTTGTGAGTTTAAACTGAGAGTCTGTTGTGGAAAGAAAAGAAAAGAATAGAATGAATGAAAGTGACATTATTTTACAGTGGGAGGTGCTCTACGAAAGAGTTGTCAACATTAAGTAGTCTCTACTTCTGCCTTCAAAATCGATTTTCTATGGGAGAGCTGTTGTGTGGTGATTAGGTGACTAGATCCCTGTGATTTTCTTTCTCTCTCCATATATTTCTAGGTTGGTGACCAGAGTTGCCTCAGTTCCAATCTGGCCTTTTCTGCACACATATATTTCCCAAGGCTTTGGAAATGTAAGAAGGACTGATGGTTATTTTTGTATGTTACTATTTCCCACCTCTTCATGATTTTGTATGTTATAACTTCCCACCTTTTTCTGGGGCTTCCCTGGTGGCTCAGATGGTAAAGAATCTGTCTGCAATGTAGGAGATGTGGGTTTGATCCCTGGGTTGGGAAGATCCCCTGGAGGAGGAAATGGCAACCTACTCTAGTATTTTTGCCTGGAGAATTCTATGGACAGAGGAGCCTGGGGGTGCTACAGTCCATGGGATCGCAAAGAGTCGGACATGACTGAGTGACTAGCCCATGAAGGAGTCTTTTGGGCCTAGAAAAGAAAACAACAGTCTCAAAGGCCCTTGCTGAATCATCTAACTTCGGAGAAAACAAAACAGAACTTTAGGTGCCCCTCTGATGCTCCAGGCCAGTTGCATCTATCTGGGACTTATCATCCCCTGTCCAGAAACCTTCCACCCCCTACATCTGCCCAGAAGACTTATCACCCCCTGCCCAACTACAAATGCCATCTCAACTAAAAAATACCCAAAACATCCCACCTGATTAACATTTCCCTTATCGCTTCCACAAACCTCCCTATAAATATGGAGCCTCCCTGATCCCTCTCCGTGCTCAGCCTGGTCGTTAGGCCGACTGTTGCCCCTCCTTGCCTGAATAAAGGTAACCTTTATGCTACTTCTGTTGAGGTCATCTTTCCTTTTTCTGCCTCAGCCCGAACTATACCTTATAGCCCACACATCACTTCCCACCTTTTCATGACTGCATCTTTCTCTGGGTACCAGGTGTGACAGCTATGAATATGTGCCTCTCAGGTGTCTTGTGGTTGGCATTTATTGACGGAAAGCCCTCTGAATTCACTGCCCCTTCGCACAGAGAACACCCTTCACACTGGCTCCCAGTAAGGATGTGAATTCAATAATTCTATGAGAAATGATAGGGCCTTCCCTGGTAGCTCAGCTGGTAAAGGATCTCCCTGCAATGCAGGAGACCCTGGTTTGATTCCTGGGTTGGGAATACCTGTTGGAGAAGGGATAGGCTACCCACTGCAGTATTCTGGCCTGGAGAAGCTCTATACAGTCAGCAAAAACAAGACCAGGAGCTGACTGTGGCTCAGACCATGGACTCCTTATTGCAAAACTCAGACTTAAATTGAAGAAAGTAGGGAAAACCACTAGACCATTCAGGTATGACCTAAATCAAATCCCCTATGATTATACAGTGGAAGTGACAGATTCAAGGGATTAGATCTGAAAGACAGAGTGCCTGATGAACTATGGATGGACGTTCGTGACGCTGTACAGGAGGCAGTGATCAAGACCATCCTGAAGAAAAAGAAATGTGAAAAGGAAAAATGATTGCTGAGGAGGCCTTACAAATAGCTGAGAAAAGTAGAGAAGCCAGAGGCAGAGGAGAAAAGGAAAGATATACCCATCTGAATGCAGAGTTCCAAAGAATAACAAGGAGAGATAAGAGAGCGTTCCTCAGTGATCATTGCAAAGAAATAGAGGAAAACAATAAAATGGGAAAGGCAAGAGATTTCTTCAAGAAAGTTAGAGATATCAAGGGAACATTTCATGCAAAGATGGGCACAATAAAGGACAGAAATGTTATGAACCTAACAGAAGCAGAAGATATTAAGAAGAGGTGGCAAGACTACACAGAAGAACCATACAAAAAAGATCTTCATGACCCAGATAACCATGATGGTGTGATCACTCACCTAGAGCCAGACATCCTGGAACACAAAGTCAAGTGGGCTTTAGGAAGCATGACTACAAGCAAAGCTAGCAGAGGTGATTTAATTCCAGTTCCAGCGACTGAATTGAACTGAACTGATGAGAAATGATCTTCCTCCATGGGTGACTTTAGCTCAAGGACTCCCCATCAGCTTTGCAGACTCTCTCTAAAACTGCACTGCAGCCTAAAACTTCCTTCCTTCTCTTTCTTTTTCACTTGGGTCAGATATGCCTTGCGGTCTGAGGACTTTCCCAGGCTCCTCCCACTCCTGCCCCTCTTTCCTAAACAGGCATTCTCCCAGTAAATGTCTTGTATGTCTAATGCCATCTTGGCTGCATCTCAAGGATGAAAAGTATCATACCAGACAAGAAACCTTCCAGTCAAATCCTTTTTTTCTTCCTCTCCCATATTTAGTCAGTAACATGTTCCTGTAAGTCTTTTGTTTTATTCTTTCCCTCCCTTCCAATATGTAATATTTTTTGCATCACTTTGTTTTTTATTTCTGTTTTCCTTACTAGTCAACTCAAATTTGAAGGTGAATACTGATGTTAGCTATTGTTATGAGATACTTATTATATGACAAACTCTCTGCTATATACTTTACACATACCACATTTGATTCATATAATAACCCTGAACATTCAGTTCAGTTCAGTCACTCAGTCTTGTCTGACTCTTTGTGACCCCATGGTCTGCAGCACACCAGGCTTCCCTGTTCATCACCAACTCCCAGAGCTTGCTCAAACTCATGTCCATTGAGTCAGTGATGCCATCCAACCATCTCATCCTCTGTCATCCCCTTCTCCTGCCTTCGATCTTTCCCAGCATCAGGGTCTTTTCCAATGAGTCAGTTCTTCGCATCAGGTGGCCAAAGTATTGGAGTTCAGCTTCAGTGTCAGTCCTTCTAATGAATATTCAGGACTCATTTCCTTTAGGATTGACTGGTTGAATCTCCTTGCAGTCCAAGGGACTCTCAAGAGTCTTCTCCAACACCACAGTTCAAAACCATCAATTCTTCGGCACTCAGCTTTCTTTATAGTCCAACTTTCACATCCATACATAACTGCTGGAAAAACCATAGCTTTGACTAGATGGACCTTTGTTTGTCTCTGTTCTTTAACATGCTATCTAGGTTGGTCATAACTTTCCTTCCAAGGAGTAAGCGTCTTTTAATTTCATGGCTGCAGTCACCATCTGCAGTGATTTTGGAGCCCAAGAAAATAAAGTCTGTCACTGCTTCCACTGTTTCCCCATCTATTTGCCATCAAGTGATGGGACCGGATGCCACGATCTCCGTTTTTTGAATGTTGTGTTTTAAGCCAGCTTTTTCATTCTCCTCTTTCACTTTTATCAAGAGGCTCTTTAGTTCCTCTTCACTTTCTGCCATAAGGGTGGTATCATCTGCGTATCTGAGGTTATGAAATTTCTCCTGGCAATCTTGATTCCAGCTTATGCTTCATCCAGCCCAGCATTTTGCATGATGTACTCTGTATTCAGTTCAGTTCAGTCGCTCAGTCATGTCCGACTCTTTGCGACCCCATGAACCACAGCATGCCAGGCCTTCCTGTCCTGTCACCAACTCCCGGAGTTCACTCAGACTCATGTCCATCGAGTCAGTGATGCCATTCAGCCATCTCATCCTCTGTTGTCCCCTTCTCCTCTTGCCCCCAATCCCTCCAAACATCAGAGTCTTTTCCAATGAGTCAACTCTTCACATGAGGTGGCCAAAGTACTGGCGTTTCAGCTTTAGCATCATTCCTTCCAAAGAAATCCCAGGGCTGATCTCCTTTAGAATGGACTGTTGGATCTCCTTGCAGTCCAAGGGACTCTCAAGAGTCTTCTCCAACACCACAGTTCAAAAGCATCAATTCTTCGGTGCTCAGCCTTCTTCACAGTCCAACTCTCACATCCATACATGACCACAGGAAAAACCATAGCCTTGACTAGACGGACCTTTGTTGGCAAAGTAATGTCTCTGCTTTTGAATATGCTATCTAGGTTGGTCATAACTTTCCTTCCAAGGAGTAAGCGTCTTTTAATTTCATGGCTGCAGTCACCATCTGCAGTGATTTTGGAGCCCAAGAAAATAAAGTCTGTCACTGTTTCCCCATCTATTTCCCATCAAGTGATGGGACCGGATTCCATGATCTTCGTTTTCTGAATGTTGAGCTTTAAGCCAACTTTTTCACTCTCCTCTTTCACTTTTATCAAGAGGCTTTTTAGTTCCTCTTCACTTTCTGCCATAAGGGTGGTGGCGATATTTCTCCCGGCAATCTTGATTCCAGCTTGTGTTTCTTCTAGTCCAGCGTTTCTCATGATGTACTCTGCATATAAGTTAAATAAACAGGGTGACAATATACAGCCTTGACATACTCCTTTCCCAATTTGGAACCAGTCTGTTATTCCGGTTCTAACTGTTGCTTCCTGACCTGCATACAGATTTCTCAGGAGGTAGGTAAGGTGGTCTGGTATTCCCACCTCTTAAGAATTTTCCACAGTTTGTTGTGATCCACACAGTCAAAGGCTTTGGTGTAATCAATAAAGCAGAAGTAGATGTTTTTTTGGAATTCTCTTGCTTTTTCTATGATTCAATGGATTTTGGCAATTTGATCTCTGGTTCCTCTGTCTTTTCTAAATCCTGTTTGAACATCTAGAATTTCACAGCTCACGTACTATTGAAGCTGGCTTGGAGAATTTTGAGCATTACTTCACTAGCGTGTGAGATGAAGCAGTTGTACGGTAGTGTGAACATTCTTTGGTATTGCCTTTCTTTGGGATAGGAATGAAAACTGACCTTTTCCAGTCCTGTGGCCACTGCTGAGTTTTCCCGGGTTGCTGGCATACTGAGTGCAGGTCAACATTATTTCCACTTAATAGATGAAAAACCCGAGACTTCCAGTGATGATAAAAAAGAAGGTACCCAAAGTCATATAACTAATAAGAGGTGGATCTAGTGTAGTCCTCGACTGTAGGAATACCTGATTTTATAGAGCCCAATGGTAGTACTAGTAATAATAGCATCTAATAGTTATCGAACATTTCTTCAGCATGTGGCATTTTACTAAGGGTTTAATTGAATAGTATGTTAAATCTTTGAAACAATGACATGAAGCAGAGACCTTTTAGTATGATTTCAGTTGAGGACTCTGAGGCTCAGTGAAGTTAAGAATCTCATGCAAGAATTTATAATTGTAAATGGTTACTTTAAAAAAGAAGAAAGATCTCAAATCAACCACCAAACGTTACAACTGAAGGAACTCACAAAAGCAGAACAAACCATACCAGAAGCTAGCAGAAGGAAAGACATAATAACAGCTAGAGTGGAGATAAATAAAATAGAGAATGGAAAAGTAATAAGAGAAAAAACAATAAAACGAGAAATTGGTTCTTCAAAAAAGAATAAGAAAAGCTTCCCTGGTGGCTCAGTGGTAAAGAATTTGTCTGCCAGTTCAGGAGACATGGGTTTGACCCTTGATCTGGGAAGATCCCACACACCGCAGAGCAGCTGAGCCTGTGCTCCACAACTACTGAGCCTGTGCTCGAGAGCCAGGGAGTTGCAATTACTGAGCCCACGGGCTGCGACTACTGAAGTCCGTAGGCCCTAGAGCCCATTCTCCAGAACAAGAGAAGCCACCGCAATGAAATGCCCGTGCACCGCAACTAGAGGGTAAACCCCACTCGCCACAGCTAGAGAAGAGCCAGCACAGCAGTGAAGACCCAACCCAGCAAAGTAAATAAATAATTGGGGGGAAAAGATGAACAATTCTGACAAAACTTTAACAAGACTGATCAAGAAAAACTGGGAAGATTCAGATTACTAAAATCAGCAAGGAAAGTGGGGACATTGCTACTAATTCTCAAGAAATAATGAGTTATAGGAGTATTATGAATAATTGTATGCCAACAAATTGTATAACTTCAGTAAAATGGACAAATTCCTAGAAACACAGATGCTACCAAAGTGGAATCACAAAGACTGTGACCCCATGGACTGTAGCCTGCCACGCTCCTCTGTCCAGGGACTTCTCCAGGCAAGAATACTGGAGTGGATTGCCATGCCCTCCTCCAGGAGAATCTTCCTGACCCAGGGATTGAACCTGCATCTTTTACATTTCCTGCCTTGGCAGACAGGTTCTTTACTACTAGAGCTACCTGGGAAGCTCCAGTGTTATAGAGGCCATATATTAAAACCCGCATCTAACACCATTCTAAGTGTGAAAGACTGAAAAATTTCCCTCTAAGATCAAGAACAAGATAAGGATGCCTGCTTTTGCCACTTCTATTCAAAACAATATTAAAAGTAATAGACAGGGCTTCCCTGGTGGCTCAGTGGTGAAGAGTCCATCTGCCAATGCAGGAGACATGGGTTCCACCCCAGTCTGAGAAGATCCCATATGCAATGGAGTAATTAAGCCTGTGCAAAAAAAGGCCACACAGCTACAAAGACCCAGCCCGGCCAAAAATAAATTAAAAAATTATTTTAAAAATTAATTAATAAAAAAGTGCCCATTGCATTAAGAACCTATATCAGGTATCTCGTTTAATTCTAATAAAACTTTGTGAATTACAAAAAATTACTTTAAAAAAGGTAATAGACCAATTTGGTGCCAAAGAAAGAAAAAAATAAAAGACACTGAAATTGTCAATTAAGAAGCAAAATTAACTGTTTGCAGAGGATGTGGCCTTATTAACAGAAAACCCTAAAAATTTCACGAAAAACTGTTAGGTGTGATAAACAAATTTGATAGAGCTGCAGGATATGAAACCAACACATAAATGCAATTATATTTCTATATATGAACAGCGAACAACATGAAAAGAAAAATTAAAAACTTCCCTTTATATGTTGTACGAAGGAGATAAGGCTAACACTCCCCTTGACAAAAACGGCAGAGGCCTTTGGACCTGACAATATGCATACAGTTGAGGAACTGCTACCTGAATCATAGTATCTAACCATCATTTTTATAAAAATAAATTCCAGTTATAACAGCATCAATAAGAATAAAATTTAGGAATTTTGGAGCTGACAGACTTGTACAAGAAAAACTAAAAAAAAATTTTTTTTCAAAGAAAAACATAGTATAAGAAATTAAAGAAGACATGAATAAATGAAAAGTGTTCATGGACTGGAAGACTTAATATCGCTTAGATGACAATACTAACCAAGGTGTACTGGATATATGTGGGTAACGATTGCAAAACTATATGAATGGACTTAATACCACTGAGCTATAAACTTCAAAATTATTTCCATGATAAATCTTACATTTTTTTAAAATTTACCATATAAAGATAGTGTACCAGAAAAAAAAAAAAAATCTTGTACAAGGTCACAGAGTAAATGCCAGCCCCAGGAATTAGAAACTTACTGTATTATTTTTTTCTGTGTGTGTGTGTGTGTGTGTGTGAGTCACCCAGTTGTGTCCAACTCTTTGCAGCCCCATGGACTGTAGCTTGCCAGGCTCCTCTGTCCATGGAATTCTCTAGGCAAGAATATTGGAGTGGGTAGTCATTCCCTTCTCCAGGGGAATCTTCCCAACTTAGGGATCAAACTCGGATCTCCTACACTGCAGACAGATTCTTCATCCTCTGAGCCACCAGGGAAGCCCTCCACCTTTTTTTTCAGAGATGGAGCTATGAAGATTTTGCCATCTTTTTATTGTAATAGTCTCCTCACTGATACTCTGCCTGCTGTGACCTCGATCCATCGTGCACCCCGTAGGTGGAGCCACGCTCTTGGGAAGACGGAGCATGGGACAAGCGGTCACTTACCTTTCACTTTCAGCTCAAAGGTCTCACTTCTGTTGGAAGTGCCTATGTTGGAGATCTCACACTGATAATCCCCGGCATTTTCCTTCTTGATGGGGTCTATGGTGAGGTTCTTGCTGTCCTCGGACAGGAAGACGTTCTTTGCGGATTTGAGTTGCTTCTTGTTGAAGATCCACTTGACGGTGATGTCCATTTCGTTTGTGATACAGGTCATGACCACCTTGTTCTCTTTTTCTCTGACCATGGGGTCGCTGACTTGGATGGAGGGCTGCTGCAGCAGGCCTGTGGAGAGAACGGAGGAGGTGACTGACTGAGGCCAGGTCAGCGGCCGGGGGCCAAGCTCCTTCCTCAGGTGTCTTAGCCACTGCCGGGGCCCAGGGAGCTCTGTAAAGGTGACCCCGAGGAGGACCCTGAGCCTGTGAACAAGGCTGTGGGTCTCTCTTCAAGAGCGGATGTGTGAGGAGAAGGCTCCCTTTCCTCCCTCACCCAATACCCGGATGACCCTGACCTGCCCACTAGACATCTCTGCAGTGCCTACTCAGTCCACGTGTACAGCGTCCTCAGCCTGAAGTGAAACTTCTCCTGTGAACTTTGATGGACCCTTTCCTAGAACTTCCTCTGGTTCTAAAAAGTTTCAGGTCTCATTCGTTATATACCCTTCTGTGCATGTTACGGAAGACAGTTTTGCCACCCCTGTGTATCTGTGGGGCCGAGGGAACTTTACACAAAGCAGGAAAGGCAATTACTTCTCTTTTAAAAATTTATTACTGGCTTTCCCGAAGGCTTACAGGTAAAAGATCTGCTTGCCAATGCAGGAGACGTGGGTTAGATGCCTGGGTCGGGAAGACCCCCTGGAGAAGGCCATGGCAACCCACTCCAGTGTTCTTGCCTGGGAAATCCCATGGACAGAGGAGCCTGGCGGGTTATGGTCGATGCAGTCACAAAGAGTCAGACCTGACTGAAGAACTAAGCAACAACAACAAAATAATTTATTAGGGAATGAAGATGGCCATGTCCAATCTCCTGGTCTGGATGTGTATAGTGACAGTGACCCTCTGAGCTTGGTACAATGTTGCTGGAAAGATTTCCAACCATAACCGCCCCTCATTTTCCATCACTCTGCGTCTGAGACATTAATGTGTTGCTCCCATCATACGGTGATGACAGCTGAAGCTCATTCTCCTGGTGACCTGGGGAAAGTAGCTCGTGCTGGAGCCTCACAGAGGCTGCTGCTCCCAGATTTCTCAGTCCTTTACTATCACCTGGGAGGGTGCGCCTGGCCACAAGCCAGGCTGGGAACAGGGAAGTCAGTCAATTAGGGAAATATCTGTGGAAGGCTTAAGGGCAGGGGGTGGGGGCTTCCCCGATGGCTCAGCTGATAAAGAACCTGCCTGCCAATTCAGGAGACAAGAGATGTGAGTTCGATTCCTAGGTCAGGAAGATTCCCTGGAGAAGGAAATGGCAACCTGCTCCAGTATTTGTGCCTAGAGAATCCCATGGACAGAAGAGCCTGGCGGGCTATAGTCCATAGGGTTGCAAAGAGTTAGACGTGACTGAGCGCACACGTTTGCGTCTAAGGGCAGGGAAGCTGTGCAGATCAGGGCCAGTCCTTGGCGGAATGAAGGATAAAGAAGGTGAGAGACATGGAAGGGGCAGAGACAGCGAGAAATGTCCATTTACAAGCGACTTCAAACATCCAGAGGTGCAAGAGCCCCACCACTGCCCAGAAGCAGGATCCCTGCCCCCCACCCCTGGAAACCCTCCCACGGCGGAGCAGCCCACAGTCACCATGAGACTCGGCTCCCAGTGCGCTTTAGGGGCAGGTGATCGGAGGATAAAACACGGCTCCCCTCCCTGGAGAGACAGGCGCAGGCATGGCCAGAGCCTCCTAGGACTCTGCATCCAGATTCCAGCGCCTGAAGAGATCACAGATCATTCATCCGTCCTTATTCCTTCCGCCCTTCCTTCCCCAAAGAGACACTGAGAGCCTGTTGCCTGTCAGGCCCTGCGCTGGCTGCAGGTATAGACTGGGGAGTGAGGGACTGAGTCCTTTCCATTTCACTCCAGTGGGAGTGACACCCAGCACCTCCAGTAACCAGCAAGTAAATGATCTCTGCTTCACTCAGTGCAAGGAGCTTGTCCATCGGCTACCTAAGGAGGGGAGGCCTGGACATTCCTGTCACTGACTTGATGGTTGATGCAGGTAATTTAGTTCTAGAATACAGAGAAATAATTCTGTTTATTCAGAATTATTTCTCTGTTTCCCTGTGACACTCTCTCCCTCTGAGTTGGGGATGCCCCAAAAGAAAGGATCTGAACCAACAGCTGGCTTCTGCATTCCTAGATATTATAATAAGGCCCCTGGGATGGAGGAGAGGTGGAGCTGTGCTGCTGGCCTGACCCTGATTGGGCAGTTATGGTCTGTGTGATGAGCTCTGATTCACTGATTGTATCCCCCTGTACCTCACTTTCTTTTCCATAAAATAGGATAAATGGTAAATGATCTCTGGACTGTCGGTGTTCTGTAATGACCTTAAGTCATTCATAATTAATGATCTGAAGCTGGGCATAGTACTGTGCTAATTCGTTTCAATCCTGCCCGACTCTGTGTGATCCCATGCACTGTAGCCCACCAGGCTCCTCTGTCCATGGGGTTCTCCAGGCAAGAATACTGCAGTGAATTGCCATTTCCTTCTCCAGGGGATTTTCCCGACCCAGGGATTAGACCTGCGTCTCCTACATTGCAGCTGGTTTCTTTACCACTAGTGCCACTTGGGAAGCCCAATCATTCATAATTAATTACCTAAAGCTGAACATAGAAGAGTCGCCAAATAAACTGTTTACTATTATTTGCGTCCACAGGAGAGGGCTCCCTGGGCTGCCCACTGAGGGGTGAGGAGCTGTCGGGAGCGTCTTCTCTCTTCTGGTCCTTCTTGGGGATGCTGACCTTCCTCTGGAGTCGCCTCTGACCCCCAGGGGGTCAGCTAACGGCGTGGGGACCCAGCCTAGCCTGCTCTCCATGCTGAGTCTCAGGGGAAGGACTGGACTCCACCCCTGCTCAGACGCGGCTCTTGGGGCTGAGCCCTGGCTGGTGACCTGCTGAGAAACCTTGGCCTCAGGGATCTGGGGAATCATCCACCCCAGTCAGCCCCGCCTGGGAGGCCAGCACCCACCAGCGGCACAGGTTCCCCACGGTCGCTGGAGCCGGGACCCTGGGACGGGGTCTGGGAGGGGCTTCCCCGTGGGCCTGGGCTTCTCTGAGGATCCCTCAGGCCAGGGCCCTGCTGGTCCTGCAGGGTCTTCCTCAGGGTCATGGTCGCAGGGAGGGAGCCAGGGGGGCTGGACTGAGAGTGCTCTCCCTCTGCTGAGTCCCTCCCATCAGACCGTCCTCCTCTCTGCAGTGTCTGCAGGGTCCAGATCCCCTGAGTGGAATTCGGACCCTTTGGAGTTTGTCTCGATAGTGTGCGCTCTGCACTAAATGTTCAAACCCCAACACGGGACATAATGCAGAGGGAGACGGAGGCGCCATCCGGGTCGGTCAGTCCTGCCAGTGTGAGCAGAATGCACCTCACCCAACACCCCGAGGGCAGAGAGGAAGCACTCACTGTATACTTGGAGCTGTCCAGAAGCCGAAACGTTCGTTAAATCAGCCTTGACAGAGATCACGGTGTAGGTTCCTTCGTCCTGCTTCTTGACGGACTGGATTACCAGGGAGCCATTGGGTTTTATTGTCTCTCGACCGGTGTGTGAAGGCCCAGGTGTGTGTGAATTGTTAATTATTTGGTAGGCTTCAATCGCAGCTCTTTGATCTATCCTGTTCCCTCTGAACCAGCCATAGCCGATGATCAACCCTTCCTTTTCGAGGATGTTAAAAACAGCGACCGACCCTTCTGCAGCAAGTGGGGGCACCGTGTCAACAGTGAGGCGGGCGGTGGTGGGCAGGGTCCAGAAGGATAGGAGTGAGACTAGGACGGAAGAGAGAGGAATCAGTTAATATTCTGACCTGTGTGGGGGATGGGGAAATGGTGCGCTGGGTTCTGAGCAGGTCTCTTCATCCCTCAGCCTTGGTGTGTGTTTTTATACTGTGTGTGTGTGTGTGTGTGTGTGTGTGAGTGTGCGCGCCTGCGTGTATGTATACATCCTGTTGGTTCAAGGTCAGCAGCATGACCCCCATCACTTCAGCGCCTCTGGGCTCGTTTTTCCCTCTGCTTCCCCGCTGTCCCCTGGCTCACTCCCTCGCTGCCCTCACACACCTGCTCACACTCAGGGCCTCTTGGGAGATGCCCCTCCCCCCAACCAGCTGCTGTAAAGACCCTCTGTGCTCACTTGCTGACCCTTCCGGCTCCCTTTGCTGCGTGATGCCTGTAGCATCTGCCAGCACACTTTTGATCTCTCTGCTTGTCTGTCTCCTCCCCACAGAGTGTAAGCTCCGTGAGGGCAGGGGCTTGTCCGATTTTCTTGTACCCAAATTCCTGGTGAAGGAACCTCTACAGCCTGGTGTTTGTCAACTTTTAAGAGTTGTAGGGAAGGGTGTTGTTTAGTGTCCTGGTGTGTTCTTTCTGGAGTAACACCCAGACATAAATTGTTATTATTGTCATCAGTCTTTAACAGTTATTGCTCAGTGAAGAATAATTTCTTAAATAACTTGTAAAACCTATAGCAGTTGAGGTCTTCCTGCCCCTCACCAGCTCTAGTTCTTGGAGAGTCTCCTCTGGCTGAGCCCTCCCACTCTCCCCTGCTCCACTGTCCTCTGCCCTCAGGTCTGAACACAAGCCCTCTGTCCCCTCTCAGAGCCCTGTCTCCCCCAGACACCAGCCAGTCTCTTGGTCTCCAGTCTCTGCCCACTCCCTGAAAATTGTCCCCTCTCACCTGCCAGGAGGAGCCTGTTCCAGGGGACATGCCTCCTGCTTGCAGGGCCTGACGGGGGCTCCATGATGCCTGCCGTTGCTGTGTCCCTCTCTCTGCGAGGAGAACTTCTAGTCGAGAAACACTCACAAGCCCTGCAGTCCTTGTGTGAGCTCCGCTGTCCTTTCCCCTGTGAGCTGGGCCTCCTCTGGGGGCAGGAGCACTTCACTGGGTCACGTGGCCTGGGGCGGGGTCTCTGCCCAGGCCTGGGGGCGGGGTCTCTGCCCAGGCCCCGCTCTCTGCCTCCCCTCCCCTCCTTCCCTCCCTAGTGGCCCCCCTCCCCCTTCACCCTCTGTATTTCTATTCCCTGAACTCTGCTGAGTCCCCTGCCTTCTACAGCAGTGATTCTCCACCTACACACACACACGTACACACACCCCTACACACCTACACACACATTCCTACACACACACACCCCTACACACACTCCTACACACACACTCCACACACCTATACAAACACACCTACAAACACACATCAACACACACCCCTGCACACACACCCCTACACACACACTTGTGTGGACAAGCACAAACCTGGGGTGTCCAGTTCTGGGGTCCCCACTCCTCTGGACCAGATGCACACTCAGCCTCCCCCACAGCCCTCCCTCATCCCCTTCTGGCTTTTCCCTTCAGAGCAGGAGCCTGGCAGGGGAGGTTCATCAGGAACTATTATCACAGGGACGTCATCCCCACAATGCATGGGAATCACCTGTGGAGCCTCATGAAGACTGCAAACCCCCAGGTGACACCTTTGAAATGTTTTAGCAGCTGTTCAGGTCATGCGCTTCCCCAGCCTGGCTGAGACTTCATAATATGGGGCGGGGCAGCCTCTCCCCAACTTCTGTGCACAGGGAGGGTCTGCAGATCCTATTAAAATGCAGAGCCTGACTCAGCAGGTGTGGGGTGGACCTGAGAGTCTGCATCTAACAAGCTCTCAGGTGATGCTGACCATACTGGACTGTGGGGCACACTTTCAATAGCAAGGCTGATGGTGACAAGTTAGATGAGAGGCCTCCCCCACCCAGCGTCGGCCTCTGCCGTGTTCTGGTCTGGGGTCTGTCAGCACGACACGGAGACTCCGGGATCTCCAAAATTGGTAATAATTTCTGTGGTGACATAGAAACCCAGATGGGTGCCCCAGGTCTTCCCATTGTTCTCAAATATCTGAGAAGGTTAAGGTCATAGATGACTCTGGAGGAGAGAAAGGGGTCAGCTGAGTGATGACTGGTGAGGGGACCTGACGTCCGCTTTCGAGTATCACCAGCCTGGCGTCTGTCAGGAGGAGCTGCAGATTGCAGGTGAGAAGGGAAAGGTTTCCTGTGTGTCCTGGGAAGAGAGGAACCTGGCGCTGGAGAGTGGGCTGACTGTGGGCTCCCTGGTCCTCGGAGGAAGTGTTTGGGGAGACCCTCCTGCTTTGTTCTGTTGGCTGAGTCTTCGCTCATAAACTGTCCATGTTCCTCCCTGCCGTTAGAGGTAGCCCTGTCACCCTGGTTGATTTTCCTGTGGTCACTGTGACCTTTCCCATGGGTGGTGCAGGAGGGATGGTAGCTGGCATGGCAGGGTGTCCTTAGGCCCCTAGAAGGAGTGTGCGGCATAGAGCAGGCACAATAGGAGGGGCCCCGAGGGTCTGTTTAGAGGGAAGGATGGATTTCAGGCTCCTTCTCCACCTCCTTCAGTTCAGTTCAGTTGCTCAGTCATGTCCGACTCTTTGCAACCTCATGGACTGCAGCATGCCAGGCCTCCCTGTCCATCGCCAACTCCCAGAGTTTACTCAAACTCATATCCATTGAGTCAGTGATGCCATCCAACCATCTCATCCTCTGTCATCCCCTTCTCCTCCTGCCCTCAATCTTTCCCAGCATCAGGGTCTTTTCCAGTGAGTCAGTTCTTCGCATCAGGTGGCCAAAGTATTGGAGTTTCAGCTTCAGCATCAGTCCTTCCAGTGAACACTCAGGACTGATTTCCTTTAGGATGGACTGGTTGGACTTCCTTGCTGTCCAAGGGACTCTCAGGAGTCTTCTCCAACACCACAGTTCAAAAGCATCAATTCTTCGGCGCTCAGCTTTCTTTATAGTCCAACTCTCACATCCATACATGACTACTGGAATAAACCATAGCTTTGAAGGACCTTTGTTGGCAAAGTAATGTCTCCACCTCTTTAACCAAAGTGAAGTTCACCTGTTAATTTCTTGTATGTTCTCTGTATGACCCGATGACGCCCGCTGGAGGTCATGAGCAGACCTGGGGCCAGTGTCAGGATGTACCAGGTGTGCTAACCAGGCTCCAAAGGGTGTGAGCCAGCCCTGAGCCCTGGGCAGAGGTGGGCTCTGACCCCCAGACCTGGTCCCTGGTCACTGTGGGTCCCCAGGTTTCCTGACTTCATCCCAGCACAGGTTGAGCCTGGGGAGAGGATGGGCATTATCCAGTGTCAGGAGAACCATCCATCCAGGTGGACATGTGCTGAGGAGGAGCTCTCAGTCCCTGAGACATCAAAGGAAGGGCTGTGGGGAGTCTCTGGGGCTTTGGGGAGAGGGTGGTGGCCTGTGGGCTGGACCCAGAAGGCCCTGTTCTTTCCCTTCTCACAGCACTGGGGCTGCACCCTAGTTCTCTGTGCCCCATCAGTGGTCTGTTCTTGGCCTCCCCACGGTGCCAAGACCTGGGGCAGCTCTATCTGGAGACTCTGTCACACAGGCTCCCCTGTCAGGGGATGGGAGACCCCCATGGGACCCCAGCCCCTCTGAGATGGAGCAACTGCAGAAGCTGGGCTCCCCTCTTCCACCCTGCTCTGGAAGTTCCCCAACTTTCCCCAGATGCCTGGGGAGGCTGAGATGTCTCCAGGGACCAGACCCAGGTGTCCCCACAGATCAGGGACCTTGGGATAAGGAGCTGCTCCCCATTTCCCGTGAGTTCATGCTGGGGCTCCCCCCTCCGCAGGGTGACTCCCGATGGGATGGAAGATCGAGAGTCTGAGCCAGGTCATTTCTCCGTGAGAAGGGGAAGGTCTCAAGCTGCCGGCCCAGGCCCTCCAGGGAGACTACAAGATTCTTCCCCAGTAGAGATGGGAAGGGGTGTGATTATCCGGGAATGAGCAGGAGTTTAACTCCTCACAGTTAAGCGGATCCTGTCATCTCCCTGGGTCAGGAAGATCCCCTGGAGAAGGGAATGGCAACCCACACCAATATTCTTGCCTGGAGAATCCCATGGACAGAGGAGCCTGGAAGGCTCCAGTCCATAGGGTTGCAAAGAGTTGGACACGACTGAAGCGACTTAGCGCTTGGCATGTCCTCTCTCCTGATTCCCAGAGGAATCAAGTCCTGTCATGGAGCAGCAGCTGTAGACACTTGCAAGTCTCCTCCCAGGCTGATGCCAGTGCCCCTGTGTCCACAGGAAATATTCTCTGACCTCTAGGTGTCACACAAGGGGGGACCATTGTGTGGCATCCCTCATCCATTTTATGAGTATTTATTGATCATCTATTACTGAGTGCACACATACTGTTGAATATCTTGTCTGGCTTTCGTTTCATCCTTCCAGATGTCGTTGCTAGAGCAGAACCTTCTGTTTAGAGCTCCCTGTGGTCTCAAGTAACTGTTAATTGCTCAATTGTGTCCAACTCTTGGCAACCCCATTAACTGCAGCCCACCAGGCTCCTCTGTCCATGGGATTCTTCAGCCAAGAACACTAGAACGGGTTGTCATTTCCTTCTCCAGGGGAATCTTCCCAATTCAGGGATTGAAACCGAGTGTCCTGCATTGCAGGCAGACTCTTTACCATCTGAGCCACCAGGGAAGCCCCTGTCTCAAGGAAATGACAAACACATTTTTAAAAAGTAATCTTATTTATTTAGCTATGGCTGTGCTGGGCGGGCTCCCTCTAGGTGTGGTGCTTGGGCTTCTCATTGTGGTGGCTTCTCTTGTTGCAGAGCATGGGCTGTAAAAAGTAGAGCCTCGGTAGTTGCAGCTTAGTTGCTCCGAGGCACGTGCCAGGGATCAAGATTGTGTCTCCTGCACCGGCAGGTGAGTTCTTTGCTACTGAGCCACCAGGGAAGCCCCGATGAACACATTTGCTGTCAGGGGCTTAATGCAGAAGTCCCTTGCCCTGGCTCCGCCCCCTGTTCTCCCAGTTGGCTCTCATAACTCTGCCTCCTATCCCTGAGTTGCCCGAGGTCTCACACAGCCTCCCTGGCACAACAGTCGGCGTTCTGGGTGCTCTTGAAGCCGAGTTGACCACAACCCAGAGCTTCAGTTGATTCTTCTAGTGCTGGGGAGAAGGTCCAGGTGACGGCATCAGGCAGTCTGTAGGAACTAGCCTCCAAGGCTTGCTGACCACCTCTTGAGGGAATTGGCGGGTTCCTCCCAGTGGCATCTTGGCAGGGGGCGCAGATCAGGTGCTGGAGGTGTTCCGGTGCCCATGAGACCTGAGGGTAGAATCACTGCCTTCCAGTAGGATTAAGCTTCAGGAGTTTCCAATGTCCCTGGACAGGGCTGGAGGTGAAGCCTATGGTGGTAATGTTTTGGACTGAGCAACTAAAAGAGCCAGAGACCCCCCTGGGCAACTGCAAGGCCCTGTATCCACTAATTAGCCTTCCAGTGAATTCAGGGGCTTCGTGGCTGAAAGCCAGCTCAGGGGGACAGTTGGGGGTGGCTTCTCTGTTCTCCTGAGGACCAGGGGAGCCCGAGCCTCAGCTTATCCTGCTGCTGGTCACAGGCAGTTGGCTCTGGGAAATGGCCCAGGAGCAACCTCCAGTTTTTTATTTGATTTTAAATGGAAATGAAAGTGAAAAGTAAAAATGTTAGTCAATCAGTCGTGTCCGACTCTTTGTGACGCTATGGACCATAGCCCCATCCATGGGTTTCTCCAGGCAAGAATACTGGAGTGGGTTGCCATTCCCTTCTCCAGGGGGTCTTCCTGACCCAGGGATCAAACTCACATCTCTTGCATTCATAAGCAGGTTCTTTATCATTAATGCCACAGGCAACCATAAACTCAGTGCGGTTCAGTCGCTCAGTGGTGTCCGACTCTTTGCGACCCCATGAAGTACAGCACGCCAGGCCTCCCTGTCCGTCACCAACTCTCGGAGTTCACTCAAACTCATGTCCATCGAGTCGGTGATGCCATCCAGCCATCTCATCCTCTGTTGTCCCCTTCTCTTCCTGCCCCCAATCCCTCCCAGCATCAAAGACTTTTCCAATGAATCAACTCTTTGCATGAGGTGGCCAAAGTATTGGAGTTTCAGCTTTAGCATCATTCCTTCCAAAGAAATCCCAGGGCTGATCTCCTTCGTAATAGACTGGTTGGATTTCCTTGCAGTCCAAGGGACTCTCAAGAGTCTTCTCCAACACCACAGTTCAAAAGCATCAATTCTTCCGCACTCAGCCTTCTTCACAGTCCAACTCTCACATCCATACATGACCACTGGAAAAACCATGGCCTTGACTAGATGGACCTTTGTTAGCAATTACCTCTGCTTTTGAATATGCTATCTAGGTTGGTCATAACTTTCCTTCCAAGGAGTAAGCATCTTTTAATTTCATGCCTGCAATCACCATTTGCAATGATTTTGGAGCCCCAAAAAATAAAGTCAGCCACTGTTTCCACTGTTTCCCCATCTATTTGCCATGAAGTGATGGGAGAAGATGCCATGATCTTCGTTTTCTGAATGTTGAGCTTTAAGCCAACTTTTTCACTCTCCTCTTTCACTTTCATCAAGAGGCTTTTTAGTTCCTCTTCACTTTCTGCCATAAGGGTGGTGTCATCTGCATATCTGAGGTTATTGATATTTCATTAACCCGCCCTAAATATGCCTCCTGAACCCGAATGTGCCCTTTGTCCAAGGTCAGCCCCAATCTCAACTCCCCAGAATCCTCTTTGCTCCTCTTCTAGCACGATCAGTCCACTAGAGGGCACTCACGCTCCGCTTTTGCCATCACCTGAGACAAATGCCCGTGTGTTCATTGCCACAACCACCAGCCCTCAAACACTCTCTAGATTTGCTCTGGGTGAAGCTCCTGGGACAGACATCAGGGTCCTCCAGGAAGAACCTCACATGGAGGAGGTGGCAGGATGGACTGACGACCTGGAACCCAGCCCAGGACCCAAGTCACTGCTGAAGGGGACGGCTCCAGGCACAGAGGGCAGTGTGGGCTGGACACGGGTGCCCAGACACCTAGGCCACCAGCGAGGGCACTGGGGGAAACAGCTGTGAACCTGCGGCCCCGTCACTCAGGATCTGTGTATGTGCCCTTGGCTGGGCTGCTGAGGAACCTTCCAGAACGGACCCTCCACAGCAGGAGACAAGTCCTCCCGGGCACTTCAGGAGCCCTCGTGCCAGGAAGAGTCAGGGGAGATGCACCCATCACTGTGCCACAGGTTCTCCCGGGGCCTGAGGGGGCAGATGGGGTCCCAGGTTCACCGTCAACCCCAGATCAG
Source organism: Bos indicus (assembly GCF_029378745.1). Classification (NCBI taxonomy): domain Eukaryota; kingdom Metazoa; phylum Chordata; class Mammalia; order Artiodactyla; family Bovidae; genus Bos; species Bos indicus. The sequence goes on from NC_091777.1 coordinate 52,033,568, forward strand.
GAGCTGGGGTGCTGGGACGGGGAGGTCCTGCCAACCCTTCTGAGACCATCTGTCCACCACTGTCCCATCTCAGCCCTCACAGCATACTCTGAGTGAATCTGTCACTCAGACTGTCCCCGAGACATCACGTGGGTCACTCCGATCCTTTGCTTTGATCCTGATGTCTGTCTGGGCTGTGCAGGGTCCTGGAGTTTCCAGTTCCCTGATATAGTGGACACGGTTACAGTTCATGCATGCCTTCCCTGATTAAGCGAATGAACTTTTGGAAGCCTGTGTGCCTGGCATACCAGACTCTGCAATTGTGGGGTAAACAAAGTGGACACAGCCAGCTCTCAGGGAACTCACAGTCTAGCTGGGGTGACAGTAAGGATCACTTCCACCCTCCTGAGGGCTTGTAGCACCAAACACCCTCCTACACTCTCCAGGCCTCACAATTGCCCAGTGATAGGCATTCCTGTCATTATGCCCATTTTATAGCTCGGAAAGTTGAGGCAGGGAGGGAGGGAGCCTCTGTCTAGTGTACCACCCCCTCACAGCCTGAGGAAACAGGTCTCCAAGGCCCATTTCCTGATCATCGTCTTGCCTCTGGGCACTCGGTCCTGTCTGTGAAGCTGTGTCCTGCAGTGTGACAAGGAATGCCCTCGGGCCCCCGTCTGAGGTCTGAGCCTTCCTGTGTGCGTCTGGAGCCAGCTGCACTTCTCCCCTTGGCTACTGATAACGTGTATGGGAGGGACGGTGATGAGTTTGGGGTCTCTGGGCCTGAGGGCTAAGTCAGCTTCTTTCCTGCAGAGGAAATTCCCATAGGTCTTCACTTGGGTCGACACTCCTAATCCAGCAGGGACTTCACGTGGGCCTGAGGCTGGCAGGATGTCTCGTCTGTCAGTTTCTCCAGCCTGCTGAGACTTGTAAATAACGTGACAACCTAGGGAACCCAGGTGGCAGCTCTCCTTTCTCCCAAGTGAAGGTTAAAAGTGAAAGTGTTAATCTCTCAGTCATATCCAACTCTTTTTGACCCCATGGACTGTCGCCCACCAGGCTCCTCTGTCCATGGGATTCTCCAGGCAAGAATACTGGTGTGGGTTGCCATTCCCTTCTACAGGGGATCTTCCCGACCCAGGGATTGAACTTGGGTCTTCTACACTGCAGGCAGATTCTTTACCTTCTGAGTCACCAGGGAAGCCCAAGTGAAGGTCAGGCTGTCCCAAGTCGACCCACAACCCCTTGTCCTAAGAGTAGGAGTCAGGAAACTGAGGTTGGTGGGCTGACCATGCATAGATGAGCAGATTGAGTGAAGAATCCTGGAACCTGGCTGTTTGAAGCTGTATTTCACCTCTCCTCCAGGCATGCCCCTTCCACCTACCTTTCCCTGACTCACTGCTTAACTTCCTCTCTAAACCTCTCCCCCATTACCGTCTCAAGAGTGTCAGGGACAGGAAAATCGCACTTGAACCATTTCCCACGTTGGAAACACCGAGGGCAGGAGTTGGCCACGGTCACACAGCGAGTCTGGAGCCGGAGCAGGAACCCTGGTTCGGGACACTCACATTCTGGACTCTCCTCCCAAGATCCAATAGTCTCTTCTGTTGGCACATCACCCCCTTCTCTCAATGGATTATGCCCGCGCCCACCCAGTGAGCCAGTCCATGGGCTCCCCACTTCTCGTGGCGGTGGGTCAGTGCACTCTTGTCCTGCTTCTTGAAGGATGTCTAAGGTACCATCAGGGCCACTCCCCAACCCCACCTGTTCACCCTTGGCTTTGCCTTTTAGCCACCACGGTGGTGGCTATGGCTCTTGGACCCCTCTTGGGCCCTTTTTCAGGCCGGGGCCCCAGTGGCCAAGGCAGCTCCATTCTCTTAACTTACTTCCTGAGATCATACTCCATGTGGCCACGGGCCTGGAAGGACTGGGACTCCCTAGGATGAGTGTCGTCCTGCCCACTGGGCACCCTGGAGAACTGAAAGGCTGCCCCCGCCCAGCGTCCGGCCTGGCCTGCGTGGCAACCCGCCGAGGGTAAGTGTCCCTGGTCAGCGAGGCGCCTGCCCCCAGCAGTGCTCAGAGTTCTGGGCCCGGGGGATGAGCACCCACCCTCGCCCACAGCCTTAGTTTCTGTTTGATTCCCCCCTGTCCCCGCGGGCAGGTGGCCTGGAACAGGGCAAGGAATCCGAGGCTGGCTGGGGATCTTGGTGCCGCCAGCCACCCCTACTGCCCTGTCCCCTATAGGTTCCTTCTCTTCTCCAGGCCTCAGCTCTCTCTTCCATTAGAGGGGGCTCTGGCTCTGTGTCTGGACTGCTGGAGGATGACCTGAGCTCACCTGACGTCTGGCAGGTCTTAGTTCTTGACTGAATGAGAGACCATCCCTGGGAGGCCCTCCCCCTCTCCCTTCCTCCAAGTTCAACTCATCCGTATACCGGTACTGTCTGGGATTCTGGCTGCTGGTTTTCTTCCTGGATGTTGGTGTGACACCACCCTCATGGCAGAAAGGGAAGAAGTACTAAAGAGCCTCTTGATGAAAGTGAAAGAGGAGAGTGAAAAAGTTGGCTTAAAACTCAACATTCAGAAAACTAAGATTATGGCATCCAGTCCAATCACTTCATGGCAAATAGATGTGGAAACAAGGGAAACAGTGAGAGACTTTATTTTTGGGAGCTCCAAAATCACTGCAGAAGGTGACTGCAGCCATGAAATTAAAAGACACTTGCTCCTTGGAAGAAAAGCTATGACCAACCTCAGTTCAGTTCAGTTGCTCAGTGGTGTCTGATTCTTTGAGACCCCATGGACTGCAGCACGCCAGGCCTCCCTGTCCATCACCAACTCCTGGAGTTTACTCAAACTCATGTCCATTGAGTCGGTCATGCCATCCAACCATCTCATCCTCTGTCATCCCCTTCTCCTCCCGCCTTCAATCTTTCCCAGCATCAGGGTCTTTTCAAATGAGTCAGTTCTTCGCATCAGGTGGCTAAAGTATTAGAGCTTCAGCATCAGTCCTTCCAATGAATATTCAGAACTGATTTCCTTTAGGATGGACTGGTTGGATCTTTTTGCAGTCCAAGGGACAGCATATTAAAAAACAGAGATATTACTTTGCCAATAAGGGTTCATCTAGTCAAAGCTGTGGTTTTTCCAGTAGTCATGTATGGATGTGAGAGTTGGACTATAAAGAAAGCTGAGTACTGAAGAATTGATGATTTTGAACTGTGGTGTTGGAAAAGATTCTTGAGAGTCCCTTGGACTGCAAGGAGATCCAACCAGTCCATCCTAAAGGAAATCAGTCCTGAATATTCGTTGGAAGTACTGATGCTGAAGCTGAAACTCCAATACTATGGCTACCTGATGCGAAGAACTGACTCATTGGAAAAGACCCTGGGAAAGATTGAAGGCAGGAGGAGAAGGGGATGACAGAGGATGAGATGGTTGGATGGCATCACCGACTTGATGGACATGAGTTTGAGCAAGCTTCAGGAGTTGGTGATGGACAGGAAGCCTGGCACGCTGCAGTCCATGGGGTCGCAGAGAGTCAGACACAATTGACTGACTGAACTGTTGGTGTCCCACTGAATCCTGGCATCACTTCATAACCAGGTTGCCTCTAGAAAGCCAGCTTCATTCTGGGGGCCACTGTTCACCCCTCCTGGCTGGCAAATCGGTCTCTAAAGTAAACCCCACTTCCGAATCTGCACCAAACTCTATTACCCATTCAAGAAATGTCTTCTGCTCTGAAGTGGGTTTCTGCATGGTGGTAGGTTTGGTGTGTGTGTGTATATATATATATATATATATATATTTAATTAATTAATTAATTATTATGCTGGGTCTTCATTGCTATGCAGGCTTTACCCTAGTTGCAGCGAGCTGTGGTTACTCTCGAGTTGCAGTGCGAGGGTTTGTCATCATAGCAGCTTCTCTTGTTGCAGAGCATGGGCCCCATGGCGCACGGACTTCAGTAGTGGCTTCTGGGCTCTAGAGTTGCTAGTTGCGGTGCACAGGCTCAGTTGCTCCTCGACAGATGGGATCTTCCCAGACCAAGGATCAAACCCGTGTCTCCTGCATTGGCAGGTGGATTCTTAACCACTGGACCAGCAGGGAAGCCCTGGTTTGGTTTTGCTAGAAATCTTCATGGTAAAGACCCCGGCTGGCCTTTGGCTCCCTGGGCTGGAGCTGTGTGCTGAGCCCGCAGGGTCCGACTCTCGCCATCTTTCTCAGGACATAGGTTTAGTCTGGGCCGGTGGTCCATTTTTGGGTTGAGGTCTAGGCTGGGCCAAAGGTGGTTGATCCGGCTTCTTGTGGGGCTACAAGAGGCTCTATAGGACCAGGTTCTGACTGGGGTCCGGATCCCTGTCTCAGTTCTGGGTCCTGTTGAGTTCTAGATTCTTTTCCTGGCTCAGGTTTGTGCTGTGAGGCAGCTTCCTGTTTACTGAAGGGCACCCTTTGGATGGGGGGCAGAGGCCTGTGGGGCACGAAATTCCTGGTGCAGAGTGGATTTTTGTTGTGCTCGAGGTTCCTGCTGGGCTTCAGCTTGGTGATGGGCAAGGGGCTCCTGCTGAGTGAGGGTCTTTGCTGTGCAGTGGGCTATTGGATCCCTGTCTATTGGGGCCCTGCTGATCCTCAGATGCTGGCTGGTCTGGATGTTTTTTCTGGTGCAGGCTTCCCTGGTGGCTCAGAGGTTAAAGCGTCTGCCTCCAATGCGGGAGACCCGGGTTCAATCCCTGGGTCGGGAAGATCCCCTGGAGAAGGAAATGGTAACCCACTCCAGTATTCTTGCCTGGAGAATCCCATGGATGGAGAAGCCTGGTAGGCTACAGTCCACAGGGTCGCAAACAGTTGGACACGACTGAGCGACTTCACTCACTCACCAGCTGGGTTATAGTTGTCTGGTGTGGCTTTGATTCTCTAACAGGCTTAAATACCAACTTAGAACCTGGCTCTACTGCGCTTTTCTCCTCAAGGGAGATATATTTTTTTTAAATAATTTTATTTATTTATTTTTGGCTGTGCTGAGTCTTCGCTGCCGCACGGGTTTTTCTCAAGTTGTGGTGAGCAGGGGCTGCTCCCTAGTTGCAGTGGCTTCTCTTGCTGAGGCGCTCCGGCTTCAGTAGTTCCAGCACGTGGGCTCAGTAGTTGCGGCTCCTAGGCTCTGGAGCACAGGCTTGGTAGTGGTGATGCACGGGGTTTAGCTGCTTAGCGGCATGTGGGATCTTCCCGGACCAGGGATCAAACCTGTGTCTCCTGCATTGGCAAGTGGATTCTTTACCCCTGAGCCACCAAGGAAGCCCTTGTGGGAGATAATGATCTCCCTGGCTTCATCCCCCTGGGTCCCCACAGACCTCCTTTGTCACAGATGCCTTGTGGGTTACTCATGATGGCTCTCCCACCACCTTGGGTTCCACTCCTTCAACCTGGCACCCCTGGTCTTCCTTTTAGAGGCGGTTGGCACGTGGGCTGAGCACCGCTGGCTCCCCGCCCCTGTGCCGAGAGAAGCACTGGTGTCTCTTGCTGTAGGAGGAAGGGTGGGGACAGAAGGAAGCTGGGTGTCCATCACCCTCCCACCAGAGGGTTATGTCTTGAAGGGGCCCCATTCCACTCCCCACTCAGATAAAATATTTCTTCTCATGAAGGCAGCATCCCAGCTGAGTCCTCTGTTTCATCCAGATGACAGCAGCTAGACTCTGGAGGAATGTTCCTTTTCTTTCTCGATTAAAAAAAAAATTTACTTGGCTGCACTGGGTCTTAGTTGTAGCACGTGGGATCTTCCTTTTGACATCTTCCTGTCGGCAGGATCTTTAGTTTCAGCATGCAAACTCCCAGTTGCAGCATGTAGGATCTAGTTCCCTGACCAGGTACGGAACTCGGGGCCCCCTGCATCAGGAGTGTGGCGTCTTGACCACTGGACTTCTAGGGAAGTCTCGACTGTTCCTTTTCTTACTTCTCCGTCTGATGTTTGAGGAAAGGGTCAGAGAGGGAAGCGGGATCTACCCGGTTGTAACTTTCCCCTCTTTATTTATTCTTTCTAATGGTTCCCACTTTAATTTCCTTATATTATTGTTCTGATCATTTTTTTCCCGTGTTAAAAAAGAAAAAAAAAAGATATCTTCCCATTTTTGCAGCTGGAAAGCCCTTTTCAGTGGCATTTGAGATCTTCCACACTGTCTCTCCCAGGTGGCTCAGTGGTAAAGAATTCACTTGCAATGCAGGAGACACAGGAGATGCTGGTTCGATTCCCTGCGTCGGGAAGATCCCTTGGAGGAGGGCATGGCAATCCACTCCTGTATTCTTGCCTGGAGAATCCCATGGACAGCGGAGCCCAGCAGGTTATAGTCTATAAGGTCACAAAGAGTCCGTTGTGACTGAGTGACCGAGCACTCTGCTTGAGCCCTGCCTCTGCACGTATGTCTGCTGTAGTTGCCTGGAAACTCACAGAGTCCGGTGACCATTCATGATGGTGACGGTGGTGATAATCACAAATACTGGGGAGGCATATTATGTGCTAGGAAATGGTGCCAGGCTCTTTTTAAACTTACATGATCATTAGTAAGACGACGTCTGATTCATTGCTCTCACTGCTTTTCTTTGCCCTACCTAGCTCTTGCCTCAGGAAGGTTTGCTGGATGAGTAAAAAAATTTGGGCAGCGGAGACAGACTGAAGGCGGTGCTGGATAGAGGTGTGCATATAATCTGGGAACGGTTTGGAATGAACAGGGTTAAGTGGGTCATCGGGATTGAAAGTGCATTTCAAGACCCCGTTTCAAAATGATTTTGATTTATTACATTTAAGTATATTTATTGATTTTGTTTGCTATTTTCCTGCTTGTGTTTACAGTCGGGAGGACCACCTAGGTACTCAGAAATTCTTGGTTTCTTTCAGGTAAGTAAGCGTAAGGCTGTGTGAAGGGGCAGCCCCAGGAAAAGACTGACAAGTGAAGAAGGCACTGGAGGGGGCAGTAATCTCAGGGGAAATGCTTTGGGGATGATTTAGGGAGTGGGGACAGGAATGGGGGAACGTGAGATGGGAGAAGAGCGGCCTCTAGGTGCACTCGCGGCTTTGTTGACTGAGAATGTTTCATCGGGAGGGTGGGGTCTCAGAGCACCTATAAGGGCAGAGCAAAGCTTTCTAGCAGACATCGTGTGAGAAACTGCTGGCAGGCTCTGGAGGGCTTGTTTGACTTCCTGTGATGTCTCTGGTGTCCTAGGGTGAAGAGGAAAGGGAGACACTGCAGTTAAAAACATTCTTAGAATTTAAATTTTCTTATGAGAGCTTTTAAAGTGTTACCAGTGAGACTCATCCCGGGGGGGAAATTTTAAATGAAAAAATATCTACAGTAAGGAGATAAAGGATGCCCCAACCCCGTCTTCCACTCCTGATTCTGGTGAGCAGACTGTTGTTACTAGTTTGCGGCATAGTTTTCCATACCTTTTGTATATAAACATAATTGTTGTTGTTGTTTAGTCGCTAAGTGGCGTCTCTTTGCCACGCCATAGCCCGCCAGACTCCTCTATCTGTGGGATTTCCCAGGCAAGAATGCTGGTGTAAGTTGTCATTTCTTTCTCCAGGGATCATCCCATTCTTGATCATGTAATATCATAATAATGCCACAATATCCATCAGTTTAACACTTGCCAGTATACTTTTTATAAAACATTTAATTATACCTAGACTAGGGAGGAATCCCATTGTTTGACACCGATACCGGTGGTGTTATCAGAGATCAGTGGCCAGGTCCCCAACAGCCCCATCTCCCTCCACTTTGATAAGCAATGGCATTCTATCATCAGAGGCTTTGGCGAGCCATCTCTAGTATTAGGGGAATTGTGTTTTGCTTTTCCTGCTCTTCCTGTTTCCCCACACGTTGACCTTGAGTGGGATGAGCTGAGATGCATGCTAATCCTGATCTTCATTTAATCTCTCTTGTCTCTTAACCTCTGCTTCGTCCCTAGCTGGGGCTTCCCTGGTGGCTCAGATGGTAAAGAATCCATCTGCAGTGCAGGAGACCCAGGTTTGATCCCTGGGTCAAGAAGAACCCCTGGGGAAGGAAATGACAACCCACTCCAGGATTCTTGCCTGGAAAATCCCAAGGACAGAGGAGTCTGGAGGGCTACAGTCTGTGGGGCCGAAAAGAGTCAGACATGACTGAGTGACTGACACTTTCATTCTCATCCCTACTTGATTCCACAGAGCGACTCTGGTTTAAGGAGGGTCATTCTTTGACAACTTACTGGTTTTCTTCATCCTGCCCTTGAAATGATCACAGGGACACGGCTTTGTCAGCCTGGGCTCTGCCATGAGCGTTCTTCTGGGGGCTCTCAGGAACCAATCTGAAATAAGGGGGTTGCTGCTTAGGACGGTTCATGTGTTGGATGGCCAGGACTTGACTTACCATCTCCCTTGCCTCCCAGTTGTTTTTCATATGCAGTGGGAAAGGGTCAACACAGAACAGTCATATGACCACCAGGGTCTCTAAGTTGTTTTGCTGACCTGTATGGACAAGAATGGGCTTCCCCGATAGCTCAGTTGGTAAAGAATCCACCTGCAATGCAGGAGACCCTAGTTCAATTCCTGGGTTGGGAAGATCCGCTGGAGAAGGGAAAGGCTATCCACTCCAGTATTCCGGCCTGGGGAATTCTCTGGACTGTACAGTCCATGGAGTCGCAAAAAGCCAGACATGACTGAGCGTGTTTCACTTTCAAGGGCAAGAATTTGGTGGCAGGTTTGGAGGAAGCATCAGAGTGTCATTAAGGAGACCAAAAAAATGAGCAATGAGTGGCAGGGAGGTTCGAGAGGGAGGGGACATATATATACATAGGCCTGATACACGTTGTTGTGTGGCGGAAACCAACACAATATTGTAAAGCAATGATCCTCGAATTAAACATAAATTTCAAAAAACGAGGAATAAGAGGTGTCTGCCTTTCAGTGGCCGCTTTACTTCGACTAAGCCATTTTGCCCCTCTGATTTCTGTCTTGCCTGTGAGTAAAATAAGGCTGAGAATGGGGTCCAGTCAGGTCTTGGAAGGCAGCCCTGGGCTGTCGGGGAAAAGGGCAAGGGAGAGGGGGCTAGCCAGACCCTCAGCCAGCTCCCCTGGACCCTGGAGGAGTCTGGCTCTTATATGAGACTCAGGAAGAAATGAGTGGTGGGCTGGGGGAGAGGGCAGGGGGCGAGGACAGCTCAGGTAACATCTGCTCTGCTCTCAGAGGGATTCAGGAGAGCAAGTGGGGATCTCCACGGTGCACTGTTGTCGATATTTGTGTTGCTGACCTTGGCATCCACATTCTTGGCCTCCTTCTCGGAGCCACCTCCCAGAAGCCTGGCGTTGGTCCCTCTGGCCTCTCGCGACCCCTGTAGGAAGGAAACTGGTCACTTCCAGGCACTGGAAGGGGAAGGCGCCAAGAGACTCGATCCCTGATCACTGTGCCTCTGGGGTCAGCGCAGCTCCATTGCTCTTCCTTCTTACTCAGGGGTCTAGGGTACTTCAAGAGAGGAGTATTTTCTATGTATAAGGAATTGAAGTGTAAAATCTGGCTTAGAGAAAAGCTTAGCTGGAGGTAGGCAGAGAAAGAACAGCTTCTGGATAGAAGAGAGGACAAAAGGTCGGGGTGTTGATAAGACCTGACAACCTCCCCATTAAGGTCCCTGCCCTGCACGCACTATAATCCTCCTGACTCAAGAAATAAGAGCAAAGAGTAGATTATTCCATAAACCAGCCAGGAACTTCACCTGGCCTCTGTGTTTGCTTGTATTTGAATCCATAGTCCCAGTTTAACTATTAATATAAGAGGATGGTATTTATCTTTGTCCCTCTGGAACAAATCCATTTCTCCTTTTGTCTCTATTCAAGTCTGCCTTGTCGCCTGATGCTCTCTGATTTCCGTTTTGTGTTCCTTGATATCATTACCAAGCTGTTGTTATAGCATTGCACTAATTAAGTGAATCACCATCTCTTTTATTTTGAGGTGAGAACACTGAGGCCCAGAGACAGTTAATGCAATGCCCAAGTTCACAGGTGACTCATCAGGAGCTAAAACCTAGGTCCAAGGCTCTTAGCCTATTATTCTGTCTTCAAACCTACATGACCTAATGTCATGGGAGCTATTTATCGTAAGTAATTTTCTAATTAGTAGGCAATCTTATAAGGAATTACTCTGTTATTGTCATTTATTTCCTAACTTTGTCATTGCTTCTCAGTTATTTATTTTTCCATGAAAAGCTTATTAAGCAGGTATGTGGTTATTGTAAGAGATAAAGCAAGATCAGGTTTTGTTTGGAGATTTCTGGGCAGGAGGATTGTGTAGTGTTATTTCTGCTCACCAGACTTGGTCCGACATTGCAGCTACCCTTGCCTGGGAAATGGGAATTGAGCCTGTAATTGCACCCCTGGTGGCCCCAGTGAGCTTTCCCCATCTCATTGTCCTTGTGCCTTTGTAGCTACTTGAGAATGAAATTTTACTCACTCGATTTACTGAACACTGAGTAAGTTCACATTATCCATCGTTTACTCTTCGCAACAGTTGTACATGCTAAGTGGTATTTCACTCATTTCAAAATGAGGCTTAAAAAAGTTAAGCATCTTGTCCAGGCTTCCAAGAGGCTTCCCAGGTGGTGCAGTGGTCAAAGAATCCACCAGCCAAGCAGGAGACATGGGTTTGATCCCTGAGTGGGGAAGATCCCCTGGAGAAGGAAATGGCAACCCACTCCAGTATTCTTGCCTGGAGAATGCCATGGACAGAGGAGCCTGATGGGCTGTAGTCCATGGGGTCACAAAGAGTCGGACATGACTGAGCGTGCGCGCACACACATACCCCGCCAGGAGCCAAGATTTGGATCATGGTCGATCCCCTGATTTCAAGTCTGAGTCTAAAGGTCTGGGTGAGTCTAAATGTGTCACCGTGTTTGAGAATTATTGGTAAAGCAGTGGCTCCCCTGGGGAGTGGGTCCCCCTCCAGGGGATGTTTGGCCATGTCTGGAGATATTTTTGGCTGTATTAACGGGGTAGGGGCAGGAAGAGGCTGCTGTTGGCTTCTAGAGGGTAGAGGCCACTCGGACGTTGCTAAACAGGTTAGAAAAGAACATAGAAGTGCACCCTACCCCCCTTGCAAGAAGAATTATTAATCTCTAATGTCAATAGAGCTGCTATGAAACCAAGGTGTCCAGTCTCCAAAGGGGAACATTTTGAACTTAGAAACCTGAGGATTTATTCTTCCACTTAGATATGTTTACCTAGCACCTTGCCGGGTCACAGGAGGGACATGCAAACAAGACACCAGGGTGTGCCAGTGGCGAGGTTACAGCGCAGAAGGGCAGTGGTTGGGGTAGGAGACGCACCAACACTCAAGGTGGAATGTGGATCGTGCAGAGAGAGTGCAGTCGGGGCCAAGCTTGTGCAGGGGAGGGAGGAGGCTCATGTCTGCCTCTGGGTCACATCAGGGCAGCGGTGGGAGCAGAACCGAGCTGGTGGGAAGACACAAGAGCAGCTGGGGAGCAGCCGAGGTTCCGAGATTCTGGCTGAGAGGAACACAGGCCCTTGTTAGTGCAGGGTGTGGGGGGATGGCCGGGAAAGGCGGCTGTAACTGAAGCTTGGAGTCCAGGCAGAGGTCTCCAGCCTGGGGGCTCGTCACAGTGGTGGAAAAGACTTCCCTCCCAGAATGCAGGTCTAGGGCCTCCCCCGCCGGGCCATGGGGCTCAGCGGCTTCCACAGAAGTGTATAAGGGAGAAGATGCTGGAAATGGGTGCAGGAGGGTAGACTTCTGATTTTAGGACCCACTCGATGCTGAGTGTGTAACAAAGCTACTTCACCTCAAAGTAGCGCTTGGGGAGATGGTCACTTAGAGTGGGAACGTAGGTGGGGAGGGGGCCCCGTCTGCACAGTTGTTCTGCTAAGAACTGGGCCACTCCGGCTATAGGGAACAGTGGGGTGGATTCGGGGCTCCTAAACCAGGATCTGCTTCCTAAAGGTGAGCTGTTTGAACAGAGCCTGTGTCAGTCTTGCGCCCCACCAGACCACAGGCGTGAGGCCATGTACCAAGAACACAGAAGCAGAGCTGAGAACCAAAGTCACCTCCAAAGCTGACTGAGCCCCTTTGTAACTGTTGCCTGGAGAGTCCCATGGACAGAGGAACCTGGCGGGCTACAGTCCATAGGTCACAAAGAGTCTGACGTGGCTGACTGAAGTGACACGCGCACACGCATGTAATCATTGCCAAAAGCCCATGATCATCACTAACAGGTTTCCTGACTCCAAATTAGTCAAAGATGCCCACTCCAGTAAACACCCTATAAAGCCCCAACCAGTCCTCTAACGCCAGCCTTCCAGCAGGAATTGTCTTTGTCTTGAGGCTATAAAAATTGGCTATTAACCCACGAACACTGTCGACTCTCCCTGGCCTGTCAGGAGTTGTCGGCCCGCTGTGCTTGCAGGGCCCACGTTATCTCTGCTCTTTGTTCTTAATAAGCTCACTCCCTTCTGCAGTGCTCTGTGTCTGGAAATTCTTTTCCAACCAGCACTCGGATTGCCCCAACAGCTCGGTGTGGTCACAGCTTCAAACATGGGTACTACCTGGTGATGTGATTTTCCAGTTTATCACCTTACCATGAAATAGCATTAAGAACTGTTGGGGCACGTCTAGTGTACTAGGAAGAATATAATCGAGGATGACTGACTAGACGCACACTTGCCTTCAACACCCTCTCTGCACGCCTCCAGGCCCGGCCCCCAGGACACTCAATACCCCCAAACAGGGACTGGGGGAGAGGTAAGGTCCTCTCCCGCCAGGTACCCTTGCAGACACTCCATACACACGGGCTCCTTTAACTTCACGACACTCTTAGGATTTACATTCCGTTCATTCATTTTTGTAAATAAAGAAACAGGCGCCCAGACAGGCTAACTCACCGCTAACCCCCGTAGCCTGCAGGGGCTACATTTTACCGCGTGTGCAGTCATGCTCTTTCCTGTTTCGCCACGTTTCTCCCCTCTTTTTATCTTTCATAGAAAGTGGACTTTTTTTTTTACCTGTGTGTGAGCTGCTGGAGACCACAGACATCAGCATTAGTGGCAGCAACAGGAGGAGGGAAGAGATCAGAACCTTCATTTCACCTGTCGATGCTGCTGCGTGTCGACTCTTCAGCAGCTCCCAGTGAGAGGGTCTCCACTGCTCCTGGCGGCTCAGGCTGTGCGTGGTATGTGGCTCGGGTTGGGGGGTGGATCTGCACTTTACTCCCAGGCCAGCATTCTCATTAGAGGGCGGGAAGGGCCGAGTGGCGCTGGCCTTGTTAGGTAACAGGTTGGACCATGTGTTTTATGGGAATCTGGGAGGCAAAACTGGCCAAACAAATGAAGCCTTTATAGGAACATGAGAGGGTGACTGGTAACCTGGCCACTGTACTCGTCCCCTCCCTCCCTCCTGCCTCCCCACCCTGCAATGTGCTATGATTTCTTCTTTTGGCTTGTTTGAATTTCCTTATACGTTTGAGTAACGTTTTCTAGCTCAGTGTCTGGCAGGAAAAGTGAGGGCTAAGGGTTGGCAAAGAGGGTGACACGGCCTGTCTCCCCTCTGTCCTCCCCACTCCCAGCCTCGGCACAGTATCAGATGTTGCCGTGTCCCCCACTGTGGACAGCGTCTTCCACGTCTGTGGCCATGTAAGGAGGGAGGCAGAGAGGATGGAGGAGAGGCTCTTCTCCCTTGCCGAAACCCTGCCCTGGGGCACTGGGTCAAAACAGGCCTCCTTGTTGTTGGTCAGGCTGGTGGCCGTGGCCTCGTTGTTCAGTTGCTTAGTCGTATCCAACTCTCTGCGATCCCATGGCCTGCAGCATGCCAGGCTTCCCGGTCCATCACTAACTCCTGGAGCTTGCTCAAACTCATGTCCATCGAGTCGGTGATGCCATCTAACCAGCTCATCCTCTATCGTCCCCTTCTCCTCCTGCCTTCAATCTTTCCCAACATCAGGGTCTTTTCCAGTGAGTCAGCTCTTTGCATCAGGTGGCCAAAGTATTGGAACTTTGTGGTATATGGCCTCATGGCTCCTGCCTAGGGGAGAGGGACGTGGGTTGGCGGAAGACCCTCAAGGCTTCAGGTCCAAGAGGATTTGAGAAGCAAAAGACACAGTAGGGACAGTGTCTGCCCAGGCTGTTGGGGCTCCTGGTATGGATCTTGTTTGAAATCAGTCCAAGATGAAAGAGAGAGGTGATACTTCTTGGAGCAAACATCAAGGGTCCAGAAGGGCAGCACTTACTGACGTGACTCATTCCAGAGACTTCGGGAACTGGGCTCAAAAATAGAAGAGAGGCTGGTCTTAAGGGCTGAGAGATGTTTGTGGGGCTAAAAGAAAGAAAATAAGTGCTTAGTCATGTCTGACTCTTTGCGACACTTTGGACTGTAGCCCACCAGGCTCCTCTGTCCATGGGGTTTTCCAGGCAAGAATACTGGAGCAGGTTGCCATTTCTTCCTCCAGGGGATCTTCCTGACCCAGGGATTGAACCTGAGTCTCCTGTGTCTCTTGTATTGCAAGTGGATTCTTTACCTGCTGAGCCATTGAAGAAGCCCTTGTGGGGCTGAGGGGACGGTTAAAAAGGAAGTCCTCCCTGTTCCTCCAGGCAAGTGTGAGAGAAGGTGATGTGACTTTGTTCTAGTCAAGAGGAGGGAAGAGGCCAGGCATGGCTTTTGTTTGCTCATTCCTACCCTATCAATTTCAGATTATTTTCCACCTGTGGACCTGGTGGAGCCTTGATTGTAGACTTTGCTACAAAGTTGATGAGCATCTGCAGCTGCCTGGCACTTCACTGGACAGTGGAGATTGTCCTTGAGTTGAAGGTTCCGTCTGAGCTTGGTCTAATGTGTAAAGTACTAATGTGGCTCCTCCCTGGAAAATTATTATTTAAAAAAATTTTTTTATTCATTTACTTATGGTTGCCCTGAGTTGTTGCTTTGCACAGGCTTTCTCTAGTTGCTGTGAGTGGGGGCTACTCTTCATTGTGGTGTTTCTCATCATGGTGGCTTTTCTAGTTGTGGACATGGGCTCTAGACACACGGGCTCATGAGTTGTGGCACCCTGGCTTAGTTACTCTATAGCATGTGGAGTCTTCCCGGACCAGGGATCGATCCCATGTCCCTTGTTTTGGCAGGTGGATTCTTATCCACTGAGCCACTACTCCCTGGAAATTTCTAACCATGGTCTCAGTCCTCAGGACGCTCAAGTTTAACCAGGGAGCTGACACACACTTCATAAAACCTAGGGATATTATGCAATCAAACTTCAGAAGTGGCAGCAATTCACTGTGGACGGTGAGTAGCTCAAAAAACTTGGGGTTCAGTGGAACTTGGGCTGGGTCTGGAGGGTGGGGTAGGGTTTCTGTTGATGGAGGGCAGGGAGGAGGGCAGGACCGAGAAGGAGCACAGAGCTGACTGGGTGGGGATTTTTGAGGCAGGGCTGTTAATTGTTCACTTGTAAGTTCCTAAACTTATGTAGGGCCTGGCACTTTGTGGGTGCTCTACAAATATTTGTTGAATTGACTGATATTTTTGTAAGCCTTTATCTAGACATGGTATGTTAGAAAGCATGTGACAGTGCAGTCCATTATCGGTAAAACATTTTTCTGATAGAAGGTCACGCACACACGTGGAGCCTGAGGTGGTATTTTACTTCCCCATCGAGTCCTCCTCCAGTCTGCCCCAAGGCTGCTAATCAGGGGGCTCCTCCCCGCAGCTTCCTCCAGGTCCCCTCAGTCTGTTCACCCCCATCATCTCCCCAAGTCCTGGCTCCCTAGCGGTTCACTCCATCTAATCTTCCCCTCTATGGACTTGAAAAGGGATGTTGGGTCCTGTTTCCCATGGGAGAGGACTTTGGGTCTCTCAACTGCATTGATGTAAGACACTCCCGAGACAGACTTTTCTCTTGTTAATACAGACAACCACTTAGGGCTTCCCAGGTGGCGCTAGTGGTAAAGAATCCACCTGCCAATGCAGGAAACGCAAAAGACATAGGTTCGCTCTTTGGGTCAGGAAGATCCCCTGGAGTAGGCAAAACCCTCTCCAGTATTCTCACCTGAAAAATCCCACGGTCAGAGGAGCCTGGGGAGCTGCAGTCCATCGGGTCATAAAGAGTCAGACACGACTGAGCACGCACACTTAGAGCTCATCCCGAGAGCTTCAGTTATGTCAAGCACAATGTTTGTGTCTTACAAAGGTCTCCTTCCAGGAAGGAGGTGAGGGGAAAGTGGGAGAAATAACCATTTTCTACTGTTATTTCATTTCCACACTCTTCAGTATACTTAGTGTGTGTGTGTGTGTGTGTGTGAGTGTGTGTGTACGCGTGTGTGTGCGTGTGTGTGTGTGCTCAGCCGTGTCTGACTCTTTGCCACCCTATAGACTGTAGCCCACCAGGCTTCTCTGTCCATGTACAGTGCACTTAGACATTCAAAAATGCTTGTTGATTGTATCATACCCATGCTTCCTGTTGCTCTAAGAAGAGTCATTTATTCACACACACAGTCAGTGACACAAGAGATGTAGGAGGAGGGCATGGCAACCCTCTCCAGTATTCTTGCCTGGAGAATCCTATGGACAGAGGAGCCTGGTGAGCTACGGTCCATAGGGTTGCAAAGAGTTGGACAGGACTGAAGTGACTTAGCACGCACAGTCAGGGAGCATCGGAGTCCCCAATGTATTTGGGTGGTGGCTTCTGAGAAGAAGAAGGTGTGACGTTTCTCTGAAGGGCTCTCACCCCACACATAGACCTGTGGAGGGTTAGTCCAACTGCTCCGTAATTTGTTCAAGGTCACAGTCAGTTTGCCAGTGAAGTTTGCCAATCCAAGCCAGAGAAGAACTCCAGTTCCCTGACTTGCTGGAATTGCCTTAGTGGGCAGCTGCCTGGCTGCTGTGTGCGCCAGTGTGGTGGGTGGGGGGGCCCACCAATACCCTGCATTATCCAGAGGTAAATGTCTGGTTGAATCGTGACTGCAAAAATCTGGGACACTTGCATTCTCTCTCTTTTTCGCTTTGAACTTGGAATGAAGAAAACGAGAGCCTAGAAAACCCGGAGTGGATGGTTTTCTTGGGGGGCTGATCAGTTGTGCCCAGACGCCCGTGTTAACCTCTTATCAACATGTTTCTCACTAGACTGCAGTGCTCTGATGCTTGGTTGGATTCTCTCCCTCAGTAAGGGCAGGGACCAGGTCTGATTCATTCTTGTGTCTCTAGCGCAATGCAGGCTCTAATAGATATTTCTTTTTTAAAAAAGTTTTTTTTTATTTTAATTGGAGGATAATTACAATATTGTGATGGTTTTTGCCATACATCAGTATGAATCGGCCATAGGTACACGTATGTCCCCCCACCCCCATTCTGAAAGCCCCTCCCACCTCCCTCCCTACCCTCCAGGTTGTCACAGAGCACCAGCTTTGGGTGCCCTGCTCCATACATCAAACTTGGGCTGGTTATCTATTTTACATATGGTAATGTGTATGTTTCAAAGCTATTCTCTCAAATCATCCCACCCTCTCCTTCTCCCACTGAGTCCAAAGTTCTGTTCTTTACATATGTGTCTCCTTTGCTACCTTGCACGTAGGATTGTCGGTACTGTCTTTCTAGATTCCACATATATGCGTTAATACACGATATTTGTCTTTCTCTTTCTGACTTATTTCACTAAATATTTCTTAAAAATAAAACAACAGGGTTTCCCTGGAGGTTCAGTGGTAATGATAACCTAGAGATGTGGAGGAGGGAGGGAGGTTTCAGAGGGAGGGGGACATGTGTTTGCCTGTGGCTGATTCATGGTGATGTATGGCAGAAATCATCACAATATTGAAAAGTAATTATCTTCCAATGAAAAAAAAAAAAAGAATCTGCCTGCCAGTGCTGGAGACATGGGTTCTATCCCTGGCCCGGGAAGATCCCACATGCCGTGGAACAACTAAGCCCGTGAACCACAACTCCTGAACCTGCGCTCTACAACCCAGGATCAACAACTACTGAGCCCACGTGCTGCAACTGCTGAAGCTGGAGCGCCCCAGGGCCTGTGCTCCGCAGCAAGAGAAGCCACGGCAATGAGAAGCCTGTGCCCTGCAACTGGAGAATAGCCCCCGATAGCCACAACCAGAGAAAAGCCCGTGCAATAGTGAAGACCCACCACAGACCGTAAGTAAAACAACAAAAAGTATACACATCCACAGATATGGAGTGACTGGGGCAGAAGCATAAGTCGAGACTCCAATCTCCTCGCGTGAACTGAGGTGGAATTTGGCTTCTAGATACAGGGGAAGTGCTCAGCATGAGGACGTGGCTCATCCTATGGCTCTGCAGCTGTGCTTGGAACGCTCCCAGGATTGGAGTCTCTGCTCTGGTTGACATACTTCACTTACCTGTCAGAAAGTGACCGGAAAGTGTCGGGGAGCTTCAGAATACGTCATTTTGGAAATGGCTCAGGGAAGACGTAGGGGGTGCATGGTGGTTCTTTACAAGTATTTGAAGGTCTGTTGTGTGAAAAGGGTTGAGACTTGTTTCCATGCCTACAGAGAGTAACAGGAGGCTTGGCGAGTCTGCACCAGACACATTTTGGCTCAGGATGAAAAAGAACTGTCAGATGAAAGTAAGTTTCTTTGGAAAGCTCCAAGTTTACTGGCAGAGTTCAGGCAGGAGCGGGGTGTCTGAAAATAACTGTCACAGTGACTTATTGTTTCTTGAAGATTCCAAGAGTAGAGCTTGGCTTGGAACCCAGGATTCCACTAATACCACATTTTATTAGGTATTGTAAAATCTGCCCTTTGAAAAGTGACATTACTCTATGAGGTCAGCCCAGGTCTCTGTGACTCTCGCTTCCAGTCAGTTTGGGTGGTTGTGATTCTCTTACCTACGCTGAGACTTGGACTTCACCCGCTCCGCCAACCTCCCGCCTCCTTTATAGCTGCTGCTGCTGCTGCTAAGTCGCTTCAGTCGTGTCCGACTCTGTGCGGCCCCATAGATGGCAGCCCACCAGGCTCCTCCGTCCATGGGATTCTCCAGGCAAGATTAGTGGAGTGGGGTGCCTTTATAGCTGAGAACGGTCAAAATCAAGTGTATTTATTGCATGTTCATACCCACAAGGTGGCAGCACTGCCCCACCTGTGTTTCCAACCACTTTATTCTGTTAGTCGCTCAGTCGTGTAACTCTCTGGAATCCCCTGGACTGTAGCCCACCAGGCTCCTCTGTCCGTGGGGATTCTCCAGGCAAGAATACTGGAGTGGGTTGCCCTGCCCTCCTCCAGGGGATCCTCCAGACCCAAGGATCGAAGCCGCGTCTCTTGCACTCCAGGCAGATTCTTACTGTCTAAGCCATTACAAAGGCTCCACTCTATTCTGGGATGTGGCCAAATCTGAGAGCTCTGATTTGGATTAGAAAACGGGCACAAGTGAAATGACTCAGTTCAGTTCAGTCGCTCAGTCATGTCCGACTCTTTGCAACCCCATGAATCGCAGCACGCCAGGCCTCCCTGTCCATCACCAACTCCCGGAGTTCACCCAGACTCACATCCATCGAGTCAGTGATGCCATCCAGCCATCTCATCCTCTGTCGTCCCTTTCTCCTCCTGCCCCCAATCCCTCTCAGCATCAGAGTCTTTTCCAATGAGTCAATTCTTCACGTGAGGTGGCCAAAGTACTGGAGTTTCAGCTTTAGCATCATTCCTTCCAAAGAAATCCCAGGGCTGATCTCCTTTAGAATGGACTGGTTGGATCTCCTTGCAGTCCAAGGGACCCTCAAGAGTCTTCTCCAACACCACAGTTCAAAAGCATCAATTCTTCGGCGTTCAGCCTTCTTCATGGTCCAACTCTCACATCCATACATGACCAATGGAAAAACCATAGCCTTGACTAGACGAACCTTTGTTGGCAAAGTAATGTCTCTGCTTTTGAATATGCTATCTAGGTTGGTCATAACTTTCCTTCCAAGGAGTAAGCGTCTTAATTTCATGGCTGCAGTCACCATTTGCAGTGATTTTGGAGCCCCAAAAAATAAAGTCAGCCACTGTTTCCACTGTTTCCCCATCTATTTGCCATGAAGTGATGGGACCGGATGCCATGATCTTCGTTTTCTGAATGTTGAGCTTTAAGCCAACTTTTTCACTCTCCTCTTTCACTTTCATGAAGAGGCTTTTTAGTTCCTCTTCACTTTCTGCCATAAGGGTGGTGTCATCTGCATATCTGAGGTTATTGATATTTCTCCTAGCAATCTTGATTCCAGCTTGTGCTTCTTCCAGTCCAGCATTTCTCCTGATGTACTCTGCATATAAGTTAAATACACAGGGTGACAATATACAGCCTTGATGTACTCCTTTTCCTATTTGGAACCGGTTTGTTGTTCCATGTCCAGTTCTAACTGTTGCTTGCTGACCTGCATACAAATTTCTCAAGAGGCAAATCAGGTGGTCTGGTATTCCCATCTCTTTCAGAATTTTCCACAGTTTATTGTGATCCACACAGTCAAAGGCTTTGGCATAGTCAATAAAGCAGAAATAGGTGTTTTTCTGGAACTTTCTTGCTTTTTCCATGATCCAGCGGATATTGGCAATTTGATCTCTGGTTCCTCTGCCTTTTCTAAAACCAGCTTGAACATCTGGAAGTTCACGATTCACATATTGCTGAAGCCTGGCTTGGAGAATTTTGAGCATTACTTTACTAGCGTGTGAGATGAGTGCAATTGTGCTGTAGTTTGAGCATTCTTTGGCATTGCCTTTCTTTGGGATTGGAATGAAAACTGACCTTTTCCAGTCCTGTGGCCACTGCTGAGTTTTCCAAATTTGCTGGCATATTGAGTGCAGCAGTTTCACAGCGTCATCTTTCAGGATTTGAAATAGCTCCACTGGAATTCCATCACCTCCACTAGCTTTGTTTGTAGTGATGCTTTCTAAGGCCCACTTGACTTCACATTCCAGGATGTCTGGTCTAGGTCAGTGATCACACCATCGTGATTATCTGGGTCGTGAAGATCTTTTTTGTACAGTTCTTCTGTGTATTCTTGCCACCTCTTCTTAATATCTTCTGCTTCTGTTAGGTCCATACCATTTCTGTCCTTTATCGAGCCCATCTTTGCATGAAATGTTCCCTTGGTATCTCTAATTTTCTTGAAGAGATCTCTAGTCTTTCCCATTGTTGTTTTCCTCTATTTCTTTGCATTGATTGCTGAGGAAGGCTTTCTTATCTCTTCTTGCTATTCTTTGGAACTCTGCATTCAGATGCTTATATCTTTCATTTTCTCCTTTGCTTTTCACTTCTCTTCTTTTCACAGCTATTTGTAAGGCCTCCCCAGACAGCCATTTTGCTTTTTTGCATTTCTTTTCCATGGGGATGGTCTTGATCCCTGTCTCCTGTACAATGTCACAAACCTCATTCCATAGTTCATCAGGCACTCTATCTATTAGATCTAGGCCCTTAAATCTATTTCTCACTTCCACTGTATAATCATAAGGGATTTGATTTAGGTCATACCTGAATGGTCTAGTGGTTTTCCCTACTTTCTTCAATTTAAGTCTGAATTTGGCAATAAGGAGTTCATGATCTGAGCCACGGTCAGCTCCTGGTCTTGTTTTTGCTGACTGTATAGAGCTTCTCCATCTTTGGCTGCAAAGAATATAATCAATCTGATTTCGGTGTTGACCATCTGGTGATGTCCATGTGTAGAGTCTTCTCTTGTGTTGTTGGAAGAGGGTGTTTGTTAGGACCAGTGCATTTTCTTGGCAAAACTCTATTAGTCTTTGCCCTGCTTCATTCTGTATTCCAAGGCCAAATTTGCCTGTTACTCCAGGTGTTTCTTGACTTCCTACTTTTGCATTCCCGTCCCCTATAATGAAAAGGACATCTTTTTTGGGTGTTAGTTCTAAAAGGTCTTGTAGGTCTTCATAGAACCGTTCAACTTCAGCTTCTTCAGCGTTACTGGTTGGGGCATAGACTTGGATTACTGTGATATTGAATGGTTTGCCTTGGAAATGAACAGGGATCATTCTGTCGTTTTTGAGATTGCATCCAAGTACTGCATTTCAGACTCTTTTGTTGACCATAATGGCCACTCCATTTCTTCTGAGGGATTCCTGCCCGCAGTAGTAGATATAATGGTCATCTAAGTTAAATTCACCCATTTCAGTTCGCTGATTCCTAGAATGTCGACATTCACTCTTGCCATCTCTTGTTTGACCACTTCCAATTTGCCTTGATTCATGGACCTGACATTCCAGGTTCCTATGCAAGATTGCTCTTTACAGCATCGGACCTTGCTTCTATCACCAATCACATCCACAGCTGGGTATTCTTTTTGCTTTGGCTCCATCCCTTCATTCTTTCTGGAGTTATTTCTCCACTGATCTCCAGTAGCATATTGGGCACCTACTGACCTGAGGAGTTTCTCTTTCAGTATCCTATCATTTTGCCTTTTCATACTGTTCATGGGGTTCTCAAGGCAAGAATACTGAAGGCCATTCCCTTCTCCAGTGGACCACATTCTGTCAGATCTCTCCACCATGACCCGCCCATCTTGGGTTGCCCCATGGGCATGGCTTAGTTTCATTGAGTTAGACAAGGCTGTGGTCCTAGTGTGATTAGATTGACTAGTT
Organism: Bos indicus; assembly: GCF_029378745.1. Taxonomy (NCBI): domain Eukaryota; kingdom Metazoa; phylum Chordata; class Mammalia; order Artiodactyla; family Bovidae; genus Bos; species Bos indicus. The sequence continues at coordinate 52,056,131 of NC_091777.1, forward strand.
TTCTGTGAGTATGGTTTCAGTGTGTCTGCCCTCTGATGCCCTCTTGCAACACCTACCGTCTTACTTGGGTTTCTCTTACCTTGGACGTGGGGTATCTCTTCACGGCTGCTCCAGCAAAGTGCAGCCGCTGCTCCTTACCTTGGATGAGGGGTATCTCCTCACCGCCACCCTTCCTGACCTTCAACGTGGGATAGCTCCTCTAGGCCCTCCTGCGCCCACGCAGCCACTGCTCCTTGGGCGTGGGGTTGGTCCTCCCGGCTGAACCTTTTTTTCCCCCCGCTAAGTGACAGAGTTGAGGTGAGTCTCAAGCAATTGCTTTGTAAAAGTGGCAGGCACGTTAAGGTGCTAATTGATCTCCTGATTATCTTGATCAAATACAGATCTGATTCTTCTAGTGGGGCCTGAGAGTCTGCATTTAAAAAAATATTTGTTTGTCTGTTTTTGGCTGTGCTGGGTCTTTGTTACTGCACGAGCTCTTCTCTAGTTGCTGCAAGCAGGGACGACTCTCAAGTTGCAGTCCAGGGCTTCTCATTTTGGTGGCTTCTCTTGTGGTAAAGCATGGGCTCTAAGGGCACGCAGGCTTCTCTAGTTATGGCTCCTGGGTTCTAGAGCACAGGCTCAATAGTTATGGTTCATGGACTTGGTTGCTCTGCAGCATGTGGAATCTCCCCGGACCAGGGATCAAACCTGTGTCTCCTGCATTGGCAGGCAGATGATTTACCACTGAGCCACCGGGGAAGCCCAAGATTCTGCATTTTTTAATAAGATTTTGAATGATGCCATTCCTACTGGCTATTGGACCACACTCTGAGTCATAATGCTTAGAAGTCATTTACCTGGGCCTTTATCGAGAGGAAAGTATAATTCAAAAGGATACTTGCATCCTACTGCTCATAGCAGCACTGTTTACAATAGCCAAGACATGGAGCCACCCTAAGAAGATGTGGTGTGTATATACACAGTGGAATATTATTCAGCCACAAAAATCATGAAATAACGCCATTTGCAACATCATGGATGGACCTAGAAATAATCATACTAAGTGAAGTAGGTCAGACAAAGACAAACATCACATGACATCACTTATATGTAAAATCTAAAAGAATGATACAAATGAACTTATTTACAAAACAGAAGTAGACTCAAGGACAAATGACCCCAGGATTCAACCCGAGTCTCCTATGTCTCCTGCGTTGCAGGCAGATTCTTTACCTGCTGAGCCATCGGTGTAATTTGCCATACATTGAAGGAGATGTTGAGACGGAAGCCATAGTATCAATAATATATTGTAATTGGACTTCGCTGGTGGCACAGTGGATAGGAATCCACCTGCCAGTCCAAAAGATATTGGTTCAATCCCTGGTCTGGGAAAATTCCACATGCTTTGGGTCAAGTCACGGCAGTGAGAATCCCGCACATCACGATGAGGAGTAGCCCCGGCTCACCATAACCAGAAAAGCCTCCGAAAAGCAACAAAGACTCACTGTAGCCAAAAATAAATAACTAAAATAAAAAACAATAGATTGTAATCAATTGTGTAACGTATTCACCTTGTTTAAATTTTCTGTATTATCTATAGATGGCCTATAAAGTGATTATAGTCTAAGTAATTAAAACTTGAAATTACTCCCCTCTTCCCCCGCCCAAGAAGTCGTTAGATTAGTTCTCCCTTCCCCCAATTAATGGATGAAAAAAGACTGACATCCAGAGAGAGAGGTTTCTTGCCTGACATAGCCGTGACTTCGGCACTTAGCTTTATACATCTTAACCCAAGCTTCTCACTCTCTTAGTCCGATTTTTACTCTACTATATGCTGTGGCCCCCTTTACTGCTGTGATGGCATCTCTGTAGCCTAGAACTCCCATTTTCACCACCATCCCCTCTGGTTTTTGCTCAAGGCGTCACTTTGCTTAACCTGTGTTTATGGAAATAATCAATAGCCCATCTATAATAAGAATAGAAAAGAGGTGGTTTTTTTTGGTTGTTGTTTTTTTGAGCCAAAGTGAGGGTTGCAGCCTAGGAGACTAGATGGCTCTGAGGAATTGCTTGGGAGAAGCATGGTTTTCAGCACAGCTTGTATCTTGTCAGAAGAAAGTCCACCAAACATGTCAGGAGTACATTCCTTCAAGATTTCAAATGAAAACAGGTCAGCAGAGTTAGTATGGCCTTGGCGCCTGGGAAGGTGTTCTTATTGTCAAGGAGTAAATAGCACCGGTATCCCTGGGAACCCCACGGACAGAGGAGCTACACAGTCCATGGAGTCGCACAGAGTCGAACACACCTCAGTAACTGAGCACTGAGCACACACAAGTTCCAGGAAAGCAGGCATTTAATTGTTCTGTTTGTTTGTTTCTAAGTATCCTGTTTCCTTCCTTCCTTTCTTCTCCTTTCTTTCTTTTTTATTGAGGTATAGTGTATTTATAATATTAAATTAGACTCAAGTGTACACCTTAGTGATTCGATACATTTATAGATTATACTCTACTTATTATGAGGAGCTTACTAGGTGGCTTTGGTGGTAAAGAATCCACCTGCCAACGCAGGAGATGTGGATTCTATCCCTGGGTGGGGACGATCCCCTGGAGGAGGAAATGGCAACCCACTCCAGTATTATTATCTGGAGAATCCCCTGGACAGAGGAGCCTGGTGGGCTACAGTCCATGAGGTCACAGAGTCGGACACGGCTTAGTGACTGAGTATGCGTGCAACCGTATACAAGGATTCCATTTTCTCCACCTTCTTGCCAGCATTTGTTATTTATGGTATTTTTGATGATGGCCATTCTGACCAGAATGAGGTGATATCTCACTTTGATTTTGATTTCCATTTTTCTGATTAAAGATAAAGATGTTGAGCATCTTTTCATAAACCTGTTGGCTATCTGTGTGTCTTCTTTGGAAAAATGTCTATTTTTCGGTTGGGTTGTTTTTTGATACTAAGTTCTATGAGCTATTTATATATGTTGGATATTACTCCCTTACCCGTCATATCGGGCTTCCTTGGTGCCTCAATGGAAAAGAATCTGCCTCCAGTGCAGGATTCACAGGAGACGCAGGTTTGATTCCTTGGTCAGGAAGATCCCCTGGAGGAGGGCATGGCAACCCACTCCAGTATTCTTGCCTGGAGAATCCCTTGGACAGAGGATCCTGGTGGGCTACAGTTGATAGGACTGCAATGAGTTGGATGTAACTGAGAGGCTGAGCACACACCCAGCACAGCAACAGACCTCTAGTTCTGGTCTAAGAAGTCAAGGCCTGGCGGGACGGGCTGAGAAGTCAGAGGTTAACAGGAATGGAAAGAGGCGGATGGGGCTGCCATTGTTGAAAGGCTCTAATCTCTGGGTGTGTTTTCTGACCGTTTCTGCATTTGCAATCTCCTGCTCTTTGTGACCCTTCCAGGGACTCTCCCCACTCCTGCTTCCTCCTTACTACACACTTTTTTTTCCCAGTGCACACCTTCCATGGCCAGAGAATGGCTGTGCAAACAGCTGACAGTTCAATAAAAATGACGTTTTATGGGGACAGGGATCCTGCCCCTTTCTTCCCGGACAGAAGCTGCAGTTTATAAAAGCAAGCTCTTACGAAGAACGACGTGTAATTGTGAGTGTGGTGTTAGAGAACAGGTGCCTACGTAAAGAGCAAGACAGGAAACAAAAGGCTGAGTGTGGAAATGGAAAGGGGCAAAATCCTGGAAATGGAAGGGGAAAAGAATCCCTCTAGAAGGTGGATTTCACTCAGGAGACTGCCAGGGTCCAGCCCCGGTGGATCCAGGGAATTCGAAGCGGGGATGGCGTCGGTGAGGATCAGGAAACGATTGCTTAATTAAATGTTAATTAAGGATATAAAGAGTAATAGAATAAGGATAGCTCAGTGAGGAAATTCAGTGGAGAAAAGAGGCTGAATAATTCAGCCAGAAGGTGAGAGAAAGAACAACACGGGGAGACCAAGCTTCGGTGAACAAGGCTCGCACTTTACTTTTCAAAGTAGTTTTTATACCTTAAGTTATGCATAGAGGATAATGGGGGAAGGGGTAGAGTCATGCAGTAAGCCAGGCTTTCTTCCTGCAAACTTATCATATGCAAAAGTTTAGGTGATTTGCATCATCTTCTGGCCCGGAGGCCTGTTAACATTTTAAGACCTTTTCTTCAGAAAACATATTTTTCTCTAAAGGTGATTAGTAGGGCGCCACCCTCCAAAAGCATTAAAGTTGCATTCCTATAGGGCAAAGGTGTGGTGGGCTATAACAAGAAAAAGAATTAACTTAAGGGTCCAAGGTTACAAACATTAAAGCTACTACTTACATTCCTGAATGTAATCAGTGCACTGCCAGGGACACAGTAGGTAAGGGATATGGAAACTTAGCAGCAAACATCGGCCCAACAAGTGAAAAACCCTTCACCAATACAATTTCTAATCAATCTTTTAACTGCTCAAAGGAATCTGTATTTAGACAGTTTAGAACATCTCATGCCTCTCACAGTTGGGAGGCTCTGAGCAATCACATGTGGCCGGAAAAACCTATTCAGGCAGGCTAGAGGACTTCCAAAGGAGTTTGTACGTTGAAACACCATCACACCCAGGAATTATTAACTGGAGCTGTAAGTTATTTCTTTTTTCAGAGAGAGGTAGTGGGGGACAGCCCCCCGTAAAGTCAGAGGTGTAGGTGAGAGCACAAAGCAGAAAGTAGGCAGACTCTGGTTTTGGGGGTAGATGCTCGAGAATTTCCAGGGGGACTCCTGAGGCTCGATCCCGCCTTTGCGTATGCCGAGCCTCCTTCCTCATGACCTTTGCCATGGGCGGAGCTTCTCACGCCGGCTCCCGGCAGGAGACCTCAGAAATCTTAGGGTGTCCTCTGCAAAGATGGAATTATTAACATTTATTTGGGTGGGAGAGGAGATTAAATTATGCTGTTACGATGCTGTCTTCTTCTGATGCTTAACTTCTCTGTCTCACTTTTGTTGTATTTTTTTAATAATTTTTTATAATTAAATTTTGGCTGTGCTGTGTTGCTGAGCACAGACTTTCTCTACTCTTCATTGAGGCACAGGGGCTTCTCATCGCAGTGACTTCTCTTGCTGCCGAGCATGGTCTCTAGAGCACAGGCTCAGTAGTTGTGGCAAATGGGCTTTATTGCTCTGGGGCTTGTGGAATCTTCCCAGAACAGAGATCAAATCCGTGACCCCCTGCAACGGCAGGCAGATTCTTTACCACTGGACTACCAGGTAAGTCCTGTCTTAGTTTTTTTTTTAACCTGGCAAAACATGGGTGATAACACTCATGGTATTTGCCTGGCAGTTGGTGAGTGTGAGTGAGTGTGAGCTCTTATAATTATGGCAACGGGTGAAAGTGTCACCCTGGTCATCGGAGGGGAGGGGTCTTGTAGCCAAGGGTCTGGGCAGGCCAGCTGGAGACGAACATGATGGGCACGTCTTGCCTTGCAGGACCAGAAAGACTGGGTAGCTGTAACTCGTGAGTGACATTCTGGAAAATGTCTTAATCCGAAGACAGGAATATTCAGAAGGCGTGGGGCTTGTGTCACAGTTATTGTCTCTGGGGGTCTGGGAGTGCGTCCTAGAGTTAGATGGCTTTGCTGAATGCCAAGCCTAGAAGCAGGCTTCAGAAGGGATGCCTTACACTCATCTTGTTGAAGGAACTCCCTGTTGTGGTCCACGCATTATTTTTGTCTATGTACTATCCTTAATTATAATATGAAAAGGAAAGACTGAAAAAAGATGAAATAAGAAAAGGCATGTAGAAATTGTCAGGGCAGAGTTAGGACTGGCAGGTATAAGTTACAAAGATGTCTATATAAGCTTCATGTGAGCAGAAAAGGACTTTATATATTAAAAAAAAAAAAAAAACTGGAGTGGGCTGCCATCCTCTCCTCCAGGGGATCTTCCTGATCCAGAGATCGAACTGGCGTCTTTACTTCTCCTCTCATGGCAGGTAGGTTCTTTACAACTAGTGCCACCTGGGAAGCCCCTTATACGAAGCAGATCTCTCCATGTAAATGCAGTGAGCTATCTTGAGTGATATCAGACTCCATCTGAAGAAAGATGGAAGCAGAATCCCAGATGGGTTGGCGGATGCAGGGGGCGGGGCACCAAGGAATGTGGGCGTCTCTGGAGCCTGGATCAGGAGAGGAAGCGGATTCACTCCTTGGATCTCCAGAAAGAACACCGTCTGCCAAACACCTTGATGTGAGCCCAGTGACACCATGTTGGACTTGTAACCTCCAGAACTGTACGAACGGGGGGAAAGTATATCGTCATTAGGAATTCCCTGGCAGTCCAGTGGTTAGGGCTCTGTGCTCCCACTGCAGGGGCACAGGTTCAATCCCTGGTTTGTGAACTAAGATACCGCATGTCACATGGACAAGAAAAAAGTATATCATCCTTGCATTCCGGGAGGTTACAGTTTGCCACCCCAGCAAAGGAAATTGGAAGAAACATGCCAAGTTGCTAAATAATGATTAAGTCTAGACTGCCAGACACGACCAAGGCGACGTAGCAGCAGCAGCAGCAGTGAGTAGAAAGGGCTTCTCTGATGCCTCAGACTGTAAAGAATCTGCCTGCAATGCAAGAGACATGGGTTTGATCCCTGGATTGGGAACCCTGGAGGAGGAAATGGCAACCCACTCCAGTGTCCTTGCCTAGGAAATCCCAGGACAGAGGAGCCTGGCGGGGCTACAGTCCAAGGGGTCGCAAAGAGTCAGACACCACTGAGTGTGTGGCTAACACTTTCACTTTCTATGGGTAGAAAATGGAATTCTTGATGATAGTTTTCTGTTTCATACTTTATCTTAATTTTCAAAATCATTATGGGGTGTAGTTACAAACGGAGGCACATCCAACGAACTGTGGGCGCAAGGAGATGGAACCACTACTCGTCTGCCTGTGGGCCCCTGAGAGAGCTCGCCACTCGAGTGTGCTGAGGGCAAGGGCTGGAGAAGGAAGGACTTTATGGTGGAGGAGAGGCTTGTGCAACGGCAGGAAGCGGGGATGGTAGCCTTTGTCTGGGGCTGAGCATAAGACTCTGTTCTTCAGTCTTAATGTTCCATCAGGGACTTCCCTGGTTGTCCAGTGGTTCGGACTCTGTGCTTCCACTTCAGGGGGTACAAGTTCAAACCCTGGTCCAGGAACTAAGATTCCGCGTGACATTCAGTGTGGCAAAAAAAAAAAAAACCAGGAACTAAGATTCCGCATGACATACAGTGTGGCAAAAAAAAAAAAAAAAGGAACTAAGATTCCACATGACATGCAGTGTGGCAATAAAAAAAAAAAAAAAAAAAGTTCTTTGGCAAAAAGACCCAAAGGAATGGGTCTCTGGGCATCAAGGAAGATGGTCAGAGACGTTTTACGGAGCCAGGCAAGGCATTCTGGCAACTCGAAATTACAGCAAGTGGCTTCAGACTTGCTGGCTGGGAGGATGTGCTCATGAAATGGTTGTTTAAGGCTCAGGCCTTTTTGCTCGCCGCCCTCCACTCCTGTTTCTTGCCGTACTGAGAGGGGCAGGGCCCTGGTCCCCAAATAGGGCCCTTGTGTTTTGCAGAGGGGAGTATTTTTAGGGGTGGAGTGTTTTTTGTTTTTTTCTCTCACCAGCAGTTAGGGAACTGATAGAGTGACTTCTTTTTCTACTAACAGTACAGTCATAAAAGAGAGCCATCGAATCTCATCCTGTGTCCTCCACCCTCCAGGGAGCCACTCCTTTTCCTGGTCTTTCTAGATCCTCAGGGGACTCAGAGGCCTGTGTGAGAAATGAAAAACAAAATAAAAACCCAATGAAAATAAAAAACCAGGGGCGAGTAAGGACTATTGCAATTGCCTTTATTTTCTTAAAGCATGTGGTTCTCTTGATTCCTCTCCACCTTGATACTGTGGTGCCACGTCCTGATCTCTGGATATAGAACTGGTTTCCTTGATCCTGCTGTGGTTTGCTTCCATCCTTTAAGACAAGGGGCTTATTTTTCCCTCTACAGTCAAAAGCCTTCGTGTTTGTTCTCAGGAGTTTCCACCCTCGACTGGTGCCGTGGTTTGAGGTTCCCTGTTCCGTAGCTTGTAGGGTAGGGGGGTCCTGAGTTACGCGCAGGGGAAGGTTATGGAAATCCCAGACAGTTGCGCTTGGGAGCGTTTTCTAGATCTGTTGGCAGGAGAAGCAGAATTGTGGGCCAAGGAACCTGGGCCCTGGGGCCGGTGACTAAACGCTGACCTTAATTAATAGATCAACTTTTCAAGGCTTCCCAGGTGGCTCAGTGGTAAAGAATCCCCCTGACATTGTAGGAGACATGGGTTCAATCCCTGGGTCAGAAGATCAGTGGAGAAGGAAATGGCAACCCACTCCAGTACTTGTGCCTGGGATAATCCCACAGACAGAGGAGCCTGGCTGGCTACAGTCCATGGGGTCATAAAGAGTCAGACATGACTTAGCAACTAAGCTACAACAATAAAGTTCAGTATTAATAAACTCTTAGTATTTACTTCTCTGAGAAGCTTTTTTTTTAAAATCTCTCCTTCGATTCAAAATTATAATCTTGCTGAGTAGAGTATCCTAACTGGTAGGTTTTCCTGTTTCAGCAGTCTAAATATATATTACCGCTCCTTTCTGGCCTGTACAGTTTCTGCAGAAAAATCAGCTGACAGCCTTATGATGGTTTTCTTGTATGCAGCTCTTGGGTTTTCTCTTTCTCTATTCAACTCCTGCCATTTTCATGATGACCTATCTTGGTGTGGGTCTGTTTGGGTTCATTTTGTTTGGGATCCTCTGTGCTTTTTGTCCCTGGATAGCTGTTTGCTCTTTCAGGCTTGGGCAGTTGGCAACCGCCATTTCACCAAATAGCTTTTGGACAGCTTTCTCTCTCTTCTCCACCTGGGACATCTATAATGCTAATGTCCGTCGGCTTGATGTTGTTCTAGAGATACTTTAAACTGCTCTCATTAAATGTTTTTTTTCTTTTTGCTATTCTGACTGGGCGATTTCCATTATTCTGTCTTTCGTATCACTTACGCATTCTTCTGTATCCCCTGGTCTACTAGTAATTCCATAGAGGTATTTTTCCATTTCAGTTATTGTCTCCTTCAGTTTTGTTTTTTTTTTTAACATGTTTTCTAATCCCTTGTTAAAATTCTCACTGTGTTCATCTAGTCTTTGCTTTTTTTTGATTTTTGTTTTTAACTGGAGGATAATTGCTTTACAATGTCTCGCTGGTTTCTGCTGTCTCTGTCGGAAATTAAGTGAAATGGTTACCTGTTTAGGTGCGCCCTCCTGCAGGACTGTCCCTATTGGTTTTACATGCGTGCCCAGTGGGAGAGCTGAGTCTGATGTGAACATGAGTCCCGTCTTTTCCCTGGCTGTGCTGACAGCCATCAACTTGGTAGGAGGCGGAGGGGCTAAAGCGAGAGCCAGGCCTGAGCTGGGGCTTCTCTGCACGGTGGCCAGCATCACCCTATTCGGGCCGGGGGTGAGTCTCAAGCTGCTGGAGCAGAAACCCCCAGGGCCGGTCTGTAAGCAGCTCCGTTCCTGCTAAGTGTGTGTCCCTGCCCTCCCCAGCTGGCACCCTCGCCCCAGAAGGGAGCTAGGCTGGAGCAGGAGGAGCTGGGCTGGGCGCTGGGTGGGGCAGGGTCACGTGCCCAGGCACTCCTAGGAAACCAGCCGGAGTCCTGGGCAATGTCAATCTGCCGCCTCCCTCCTGTTTTGGGAGTCAGCAAGCGTGTGCTCGTTCTTCAATGACATATCGGTCTCAAAGAGCCCCACTGTTAGTCCCACTGGTTTTGAATCTCTTGTCTTCCTAGTTTTGGACCCCACGTCAGCAGCACCCAGAATGTGGTTCGAACAGCTTACTCCCCAGGGACGATCTCTCAGGCCCTGTAACCCCTGTAACCCCCATCCTTCTCCGTGTCCCTTCCCAGGGGCGCAGGTCCTGACCTGATCGCCTGTCTTCTCTGCCTACCAGAGTTTGTGTGCATTGCTCTGCCAGCCTCACTATGAAGATATATTTTTTTTTTCAAACTTTACATGTTTAATTTTGTACTGGGGTATAGCCGATTAACAATACTGGGGTAGTTTCGGGTGGACAGCGAAGGGACTCAGCCATACATATGCATGTGTCCATTCTCCCGAAAAACCCCCACCTTCCACCCAGGCTGGCACATAAACTGAGCAGAGTTCCATGTGCTCTACAACAGGTCCTTGTTGGTTATCTGTTTTGAATACAGCAATGTGTACATGACCTTCCCAAACTTCCTAACTACCTCTATCTCTTACCACCGCCCCCCACCCGCCGCAAGTCAACCGTAAGTTTGTTTTCTAAGTCCGTGAGTCTCTTTCTGTTTTGTAGGTTCGTTCGTATCATTTGTAGATGTATGTTTGGATGGGTTGTATAGAGAGATGAGCTCCTTGTCCTTCTACTCTGCCATCTTAATCTCCCTCCAAGTGTGTGTACACGTTCTTATGTGGGCATAGATTTTCATTTCTCTCCATATAAAAGTGAGGGTAAAATTGCTGAGTCATGTGGAGGCCTTAGGATTCTTAAGAAGAGACACAGGGGCTTCCCTAGTGGCTCAGTGGTAAAGAATCAGCCAGCCAATGCAGGAGATGTGGGTTCTATACCCGATGCCTCAGAGTAACTAAGCCTATATACCACAACTACTGAGCCTGTGCTCTAGAACCCGAGAGCCTCAACTACTGAGCCCAACTGAACCCATGCACCCTAGAGCCCATGCTCCGCAACAAGAGAAGCCACCGTAATGAAAAGCACGTGCATTGCAACTAGAGCGTAGCCCCTGCTTGCTTGCCGCGACTAGAGCAAAGTCCACGCAGCAATGAAAACCCAGCACAGCCCAAAATAATTAAATAAATACTTTTTTTTTTTTTTTTTAAAAAGAAGAGACCTCGCCTTAGAGAATAAGCTCACGAACACTTGAAGCACTTTGAATGACTCTTGCTGTTTAACTTGTTAATTTAGTGAGAGTCACATGTTTAGTTGGTTCTTGTGAGAGGGTAACAGGCAGGAAGGCCAGGGGTCTCCAAATAGAGGAAATAGCCTGCAAGTGTCAGACATTTTTATCTCTCTTAAGCGGCAGGAGGAAACAAACTAGCAAAATTTTTTCCTTCTTATACCAATTTAAAGGGAGGTTTCTCTTAAAATATTGTGTTGCCATAATGACACCCAGCTTCGCCTGAAGTTAGCTATTCTCGAGTCTAGAGATAACCAATGCCTTTTTCTTATGGAAATGTTTGTCTTAAGCTATGCTAATGTACTATGCCTTTACCCCAAACTCTGTCTCCAAGTCGGTTCCGCCTCTTGGCCCAGAACCTACTTGACAAACCAGTATGGATATTGTTCCCCTAATCTATGAAAATGAAACTATTTGTATGGTGGTCTGCCCTTCTTCAAGATTCAAGTTAATCATTTTATGGCCCAGGATAAACCATTTGGTGCCAAGATTATCCCAAAATGCATCTTATGGGTGAGGGGCCTGGTGCCATTCTGAATTTTAAGACATTCCTTTCTTTCATTAACAGACTGCTAGTGACTATATAACATCCAGCTAAAGACTAGCAGAGGGGTACTCTTTCTGCCCCCTTCTGATGCCTATGTCAGAAGCTTTCTCTATCTCCTTTATACTTTAATAAAACTTTATTACACAAAAGCTCTGAGCGATCAAGCCTCGTCTCTGGCTCCAGATTGAATTCTTCTCCTCCGGGGGCCAAGAATCCTGGTGTATTCGCGTGATTCAACAACAACCTTTCACTTGGAAGAATTGATGTTAATCAAATTTCTCTGTCTAATATAAGTGGGTGGGTTTTAGTCAGTTGTGTCTGACTCTTTGTGACCCCATAGACTGCAGACTGCCAGGCTCTTCTGTCCATGGAATTTTCCAGGAAAGAATCCTGGAGTTGGTAGCCATTGCCTTCTCCAAGTGATCTTCCTTACCCAGGGATTGAACCTGGGTCTCCTGCACTGCAGGCAGATTCTTTACCATCTGAGTCACCAGGGGAGTCCCTGTCTAATGTAAACTAGCCAACAAAATGTAGCTCTCCACTGTAGAGTGATAAAGCCCTTGTTGGGTTGAGAAAGTTTCAACTGGGGGAGAGGGCCTGCTAGCCGATTTTAGCCATAATTAACTCTCTGCTTCCTTCTTTGCATTATGATGGGAATTTATTGTTCCTTTTGTATTACTCTTTTTTTTTTTTTTTTTTGGCTCTCCTTTTTTCTTCTTCACATACCTATGCCACCACACATACTCCTATTTTATTCCTGCTTTTCTTTTCTTCTTCAAACTCCTGGTTGTATCAAAATGTTCCCCAGTCTTAATGTCAGTTAAGACAATAAAATTATGAGACTCAAATGATTTTTCAGTTTCCTTTACAAGTATGTCATATTCAGATAAATATGGGCATTTATTCTAAAAGTCCAGATAAATACTAGGCATTTATTCTAAAAGTTCTGTCATTACTGAAAATATTTTGCCCACTTATCATGTGGTGCATGCTGTGCTAAGTCACCTCAGTTGTGTCCTACTCTTTGTGACCCCATGGACCGTAGCCCACTAGGCTCCTCTGTCCATGGTATTCTCCAGGCAAGAATACTGGAGTGGGTTGCCATGCCTTCTTCCGGGGGAACTTCCTGACCCAGGGACTGAACTCCTATTAAATCTCCTGCATTGGCAGATGGGTTCTTTACCACTAGCACCACCTGGGTAGCCCACGTAAAAGTTACTCTCAAAACCTGTCTGAGCCCTATGAGAAAACTAGTTTCTCTTCCTTGTAATCACACTATTTCAGGAGTCTTGCCACTCTGCTTTTCTCATTTGTCTTCCTGTTTCCAGTTCTCTTATTAATGTGTTGCTCTAGTCCCCAAGCAAGAAGAGTTCTGGGTTCAGTGGGGCTCAAAGTACAGGGCAAGGCTTATTGATCATAGAGAGCCCAGCAGGAAAGGGAAGTTGGCCTGGCTCAAAAAGCCTTGACCTTTAAACAAAGCATGCTTGCTGCTGCTGCTGCTGCTAAGTCGCTTCAGTCGTGTCTGACTCTTTGCGACCCCATGGGCTGCAGCCTACCAGGCTCCTCTGTCCATGGGATTTTCCAGGCAAGAGTACTGGAGTGGGGTGCCGTTGCCTTCTCCGAAAGCATGCTTATGCAGCTCTTTTTAGTCTCTCCTTTCCTGTGCCCCATTTCTGCTCTGTGATTCCTCACCCACCTTTATAACAGAAAAGAACCATCAAATCCTAGGGCTGGGTCATAACCTTGAATTGCCCAACCCTAAGGGGTAACTTCCCTGGTGGCTCAGATGGTAAAGCGTCTGTCTACAATGCGGGAGATTCAGGTTCAATCCCTGGGTTGGGAAGATCCCCTGGAGAAGGAAATGGCAATCCACTCCAGTACTAATGCCTGGAAAATCCCATGAACAGAGGAGCCTAGTAGGCTACAGTCCATGGGGTCACAAAGAGTCGGGCACGACTGAACGATTTCACTTTCACTTTTCAGGGGTAACTTGGGGAGAACATGTAGAGAGAGGCCCTTCTGAGGCTCCCTTTCCTTCTGCCCCTGGGTGGTTAGTTAATGTCCTACCAGCATTTCCCACTTGTCGGGGGCCAGGACCATGTTCCAGCCCCACATCACTGCTCAGGGCAGAGGGCACTTTGTCCAGACAGCTTAGATTCCAGAGAGACCTGCCTGTGAGCTTCACACTTCACCTTAGAGTCTGTGTCCATTGTGGTCTTGTATCTTCTCAGGTCTCAGGTTCTGGCTCTTCTTCTCTTCCTCACTGTTCTTGTGGGGGAGGGCTGTGTGAAAATGAGAATGTCTGTTGATGGAGGAAAAAGAAATCAGTTTGCACTGCAAATAACAACCTGAAGCTGTGCTCCCTGCTCATTGTGACTCCCTCTCCTCCCCAGAAGTTTCTGAGCACCAAACCCCAGTGAGATGTGAGCTGATTGTATAAATCCGTCTACAGGGTCTCCTTGGCGGTGGGGTTATGTTTGAAGGCTTTATGTCCTGGCTACTATCTTACTTGCTTTTCTCTTTTCCAGAGGAGTCTACTTCTCACTAGTAAATATGAGGCCCATGAGCTACAGATTCATCCTCATTTCACCCTTTATTAGTTGCGGAATAAGTGTGGCTGTGTCTGTTTACATAATACAGCGGTGGGGAGAGAGAGCAAGGAAGCAGTGGCTCACCTGCCAGGGAGGGGAGCAGAGAACACCTTTAGTGAATGAACAGCTCTGCAGCAGAGTGAAGGGCGAGGTGCCAACAAGGAAGGAAGCGACAGGAAGCCAAGAGTTGTAAGCATTGAGAGTCTAATCCCTAGGGGAACAAAGAGGGGGCTAGACAGAGCCTTTGGGTGGTCCCAGCTCTGCTGCCTGAAAGAAGAGTTGCCTGATTGTCGCCTATTGTGGTCATGGCCTTAGGCTTCCCTGGTAGCTCAGTTGGTAAAGAATCTGCCTGCAATGCAGAAGACTGTCTGCAATGAAGGAGAGCTGGGTTTGACCCTTGGGTTTGGAAAATCCCCTGGAGAAGGAAATGGCAACCCACTCCAGCATTCTTGCCCCGGGGAAATCCCATGGGCAGGGGAGCATGGCAGGCTACAGTCCATGGGGTTGCAGGAGCTGGACAGGACTTAGAGACTAAACCACCAAATCCACAGGGGAATGAAGAGGTGGCTAGACAGAACCTTTGGGTGGTCCCAGCCCTGCTGCCTGCAAGAAGAGTTGCCTGATCCCTGCCTTTTATGGGCAGATTCTGGGCTTAGGCTAGGTTCTGGGCTGCAGAGATCAATGGGCATAGCCCCTACTGTACAAGTGTACACTCTAACTAACCAAAAGAAGATAGTAACAAATAGAAATCAGATGAGGTTTTCAAGATGTGTGGTATCGTGGGCTGAGATTACTGCTTCCATCACTGACAGCTAATGTTTATTCTTCCCCCATTTTCTTCTAAGTGCTCTGCACGTGGATTAACTCACTGACTCCTGACAACAGTCCTGGGAGGTAGGTTATTGTTACAAGTCCCCTGTCATGGTGAAGAATCAGAGGCACAGAGACAACACACACAGCTTGCCTGAGGTCTCACAGTAGGGACTCAGGAGCAGGCGCTCCAGCACGGCTGGTCTGGCTCTAGGACAGGTGCTCTGAAGTAATACAGCTTCTAGTAAGTCATGTGAAGACCACAGAGCTCTGTGACTTCACATTCACATGCCTTTGGGTCCACTTGCCCAGCCCTTTGCCTGGAAGACTCTTTCTTATAGACTCCGGTCAAGGGAGACTCCTTTGACATCTTGTCTGACTCCTGTGTATCCCGAGGTGGTCAGTGTCCTCAGAGCTTGACTAGCACTTTGCGTATGTTTTGTTAAACTGCTTCATGGTCTGTTTGTTGGGATATCTGACTCTTTGTGTTATAAGCTTCTGGAGAGGAAGTACCTTTTTATTTTGGAAAATTTCAAAAATAGTTGCAAAAATGAAAGCAATAATATAATGAATCTACTTATCGTGTAACCACAGCAGTGATCATTCTGTGGCCAGTCTTGCAGCATCTTTGCGGGGAGCGAGCTCCGCCCCTGGCAAAGGTCATGAGGAAGGAGGCTTGGCATACGCAAAGGCGGGATCAAGCCTCAGGAGTCTCCCTGGAAATTCTCGAGCAATCTACCCCCAAAACCAGAGTCTGCCTACTTTCTGCTTTGTGCTTTCACCTACACCTCTGACTTTACAGGGGGCTGTCCCCCACTACCTCTCTGAAAAAAGAGTTAGCTTACAGCTCCAGTTAATAATTCCTGGGTGTGACAGTGTTTCAACCTACAAAGTCCCTTGGAAGTCCTGTAGCCTGCCTGAATAGGTTTTTCTGGCCACATGTGATTGCTCAGAGCCTCCAAACTGTGAGAGGCATGAGATGTTCTAAACTGTCTGAATACAGATTCCTTTGAGCAGTTAAAAGATTGATTAGAAATTGTATTGGTGAAGGGATTTTCACTTGTTGGGCCAATGTTTGCTGCTAAGTCTCCATATCCCTTACCTGCTGTGTCCCTGGCAGTGTATTGATTAATATAATTGGTGTAAATAGTAGCTTTAATGTTTGTAACCTGGGACCCTTGAGTTAATTCTTTTTCTTGTTATAGCCCACCACACCTTTGCTCTGTAGGAATGCAACTTTATCTAATGCTTTTTGGAGGCTGGCGCCTGACTTTAGAATAATCACCTTTAGAGAAAAAGGCCTCCAGGCCAGAAGATGATGCAAATCACCTAAACTTTTGCATATGATAAGTTTGCAGGAAGAAAGCCTGGCTTACTGCATGACTCTACCCCTTCCCCCATTATCCTCTATGCATAACTTAAGGTATAAAAACTACTTTGGAAAATAAAGTGCGGGCCTTGTTCACCGAAACTTGGTCTCACCATGTCGTTCTTTCTCTTACCTTCTGGCTGAATTATTCAGCCTCTTTTCTCCACTGAATTTCCTCACTGAGCTATCCTTATTTCAGCCTCTTTTCTCCACTGAATTTCCTCACTGAGCTATCCTCATTCTATTACTCTTTATATCCTTAATTAACGTTTAATTAAGCAATTGTTTCCTGATCCTCGCCGACGCCGTCCCTGCTTCGAATTCCCTGGATCCACCAGGGCTAGACCCCGGCACATCTATACTTCCTCTCCAACCTAGATTTGTTTTTTTTTGTCATTTTATTTTTGGCTGTACTGGGTCTTTGTCGCTGTGTGCACATTTTCTCTAGTTGCGGCGGGCAGGGGCTACTCTTCAGTGGGGTGCATGGGCTTCTCATTGCGGTGGCTTCTCTTGTCACAGACCGCAGGCTGTAGGCGCACAGCCTTCAGTGGTAGCAGCACACAGCTCAGTATTGAGGCTCACAGGCATTAGAGCACAGGCTCAGTAGTTGTGGTGCATGGGCTTAGTTGCCCCTCAGCGTGGGGGATCTTCCTGGACAAGGGATAGAACCCATGACCCCTGCATTGGCAGACAGATTCTTAACCAGTAGACCACTAGGGAAGTCCCAACCGGCATTGTTTAGAAACAAATCCCAGATATCACATCACTGCCTCTGTAAATATTTCATTTGTGTTACTAAAATAGAAGGGGTTTTTAAAAAACAATCCTAGTATCATTGTCCCACTAAAAAGTTATATTTTGTTAAGTATCATAAAGTATTCAATGTTTGAATTTTAGCAATTTTCTCACAATTTTTCCCTTCCCGTCTCATTCTTCTTTATTCCTTCATTTCCTCTATATCTCCCCTCCCTGTTTTAGAGTCGAATTTTTTTGAATAAAGATGCAAATAAGGGCTTTATTTTATAATCATCACATGGTTCTCAGCAAGTGGCTTAGTGCTTGTCACATAGTAAATCCTCAGTAAATGATGCTGAATGAACGAATCAGCAGAAGTCTATAACAAATCCTGGTTGAATTACTGCAGCCTTACTGTCGCTTTTGGTTGGTTTGTCGGGATGGCTTTTGGTTTCTGATGCCTTTAGTTAGGAGTTAACTTCAGTGCTAGCTACTCTCAGTGCCTGTGACCACTACTAAAGGTCTGAGAGCAATGTATGCACCTGTGACTCAGATTTACAGGTGAGCAGGGAAGGGGCCCTAGCTTTCTTATCTCTGTTTTTTGTCTTCAGTGTCTTGTAACATCAACTTGAGTTTGGACTGACCAGGTTTGGCATTTTTGCTTCTGTAGAACAGAGACCCTGAAGGAGCTCCCTGAGAACAAGAACAGCTTCCATATGGTGCTGTTGTAAGCAGCATTCTAGGATGGAACCTCAAGACTTACTCCTAATCCCTGGACTGAGAACATGTGATGAGTAATCCTGTGGGTAATTGTGTTAAGGGATTTTGCAGATATACTGTAAGTAGGGTCACTCATCAATTTACTTTGAATTTAACAAAAAGAGATGTGATCTAAGTGGGCTTAATGTAATCACAGGAGCACTTTGAAAACAGACTGTTTTTTTTCAGCTGGCCTCCGAAAAGAAATCAGTGAGATTAGAAGTTTAAGAGGGATTGGGTTTAAGGGATGTTCTCTGAGTTATACTTCTCTGAGTCACTGAGATAGAGGGAGCCTCATGCCTAGGACCTGAGAAGGTCTTCTAGGAGCTAAGAGTGTTTGTACTATGAAAATGCAGAGTTGCCTTATGGCCTCAGAACAGGCTGTTCCTAAGCTGATGTGACTTCTAGTGAAGGAGGTGGCAGGTGGTGGGCGGGTTGGGGGCCCATGATTAAGACTTAAGGATTTCGCTTCCCTCAGTCTGTGGTCCAGACCCCAGTGCATTAGACCGAGGTGGTGGTGGGGCAGGGTGGGGGGGTTGAGGGGAGGCCTCAGTGCACTTCTGAAGATTTCTGCCAGTTCGCAAGGCCTGAGTTTTGCCCAGGTGTGTCTCACAGGTGTGTGTCTTGGCAGCAGGCTCCAGAGGCAGGAGGGGCTGAAGCCCACAGCACCCAGAGCAGCAGAGACAGGGAAAGTCTCACCACAGGAGATGCCCGCATCCATAACAGAGGCAGGAGGGGGAAGGAGGCAGGATGAGGAAAGGGCTCCTGGAAGCTCGGCCATCTCACGGCTGCCTGGCTTCTGTGGCCTCGGAGGGGCCATGTCTCCAGGGACTCTTACATGACTAGGAAGGTTGTGAGGACCTGTGCCAAACTGAGGGTGGGGACTGAGATCACCTCTCATATTTCAGAAAGTAGGGATTCCCTGGTCGGTCAGGGCACGTGGTGGAACAAACCAGCTCTCACTCAGTTCCAATCTGGCCTTTCGGCACTCAGATATTTTTGAAGGCTTTGGAAATGTAAAAAGGACTGATGGTTATGTTGTGTGTTATAACTTCCCACCTTTTCATGGTTGCAGCTTTCTGGGTACCAGGTGTGACAGGTATGAATATGCCTCTCAGGTGTCTTAGGTATGAATATGCCTCTCAGGTATCTTGGGGTGGGGATTTACTGATGGAAGGCCTTCTGAATTCACTGCCCCTTTGCAGAGAGGAAACACTTCACACCGGCTCCCAGTAGGGATTCCCAGTAGTGAATTCAATCTCAATTCTGAGAAACGATCTTTCTCCACGGATCTTCCCTGCCCTACCAGGGAATCCTGGGTTTCCAAACGAATCTCTACCTCTAGAATTTTTAGTGTCCCAGCCTCAGTTTGGGATAAGTCTTCACACCCTGCCTAGCCATGTAAGATTCCCTGGAGACAAAGTCCCTCCCGGGAGAGACACTCACCATATTTCTATACATAAACAGTGAACAGTATGAAAAGGAAAATTTCAAAATTCCATGTACAATAGCATCAATAAGAATAAAATACTTAGGAATTAACTTAACAAGGTAAGTGACAGACTTGTACACAGAAAAACTAAAAAACAACTTTTAAAAAGGAGAACACATAGCAACAGAAATTAAGAAGACATAAATAAGTGGAAAGATATTCTGTGCTCATGTACTAGGAGACTTGATATTTTTAGATGACAATACTAATGAAAATGTAGTGGATGTATATGGGTAATGATTCCCTGCCCAGGGACTGAACCTGGTTAGCCAGCATCTGTGGGATCATGGAAAAAGCAAGAGAGTTCCAGAAAAACATCTATTTCTGCTTTATTGACTATGCCAAAGCCTTTGACTCTGTGAAAGTGAAGTCGTGTCCGACTCTTTGCGACCCCTTGGACCACCAGGCTCCTCCGTCCATGGGATTTTCCAGGCAAGAGTACTAGAGTGGGTTGCCATTTCCTTCTCCAGGAGATCTTCCCGACCCAGGGATTGAACCCAGGTCTCTTGCATTGTAGGCAGACGCTTTACCATCTGAGCCACTGTGTGGATCACAATAAACTGTAGAAAATTCTTTAAGAGATGGGAATACCAGACCACCTGACCTGCCACTTGAGAAACCTGTATACAGGTCAGGGAGCAACAGTTAGAACTGGACATGGAACAACAGACTGGTTCCAAATAGGAAAAGGAGTACGTCAAGGCTGTATACAGTCACCCTGCTTATATAACTTATATGCAGAGTACATCATGAGAAACGCTGGGCTGGAGGAAGCACAAGCTGGAATCAAGATTGCCAGGAGAAATATCAATAACCTCAGATATGCAGATGACACCACCCTAATGGCAGAAAGTGAAGAAGAACTAAAAAGCTTCCTGATGAAAGTGAAAGAGGAGAGTGAAAAAGTTGGCTTAAAGCTCAACATTCAGAAAACTAAGATCATGGCATCCGGTCCCATCACTTGATGGCAAATAGATGGGGAAACAGTGGAAACAGTGGCTGACTTTATTTTTCTGGGCTCCAAAATCAGTGCAGATGGTGATTGCAGCCATGAAATTAAAAGACGCTTACTCCTTGGAAGAAATGTTATGACCAACCTAGACAGCATATTAAAAAGCAGAGACATTATTTTGCCAACAAAGGTCTGTCTAGTCAAGGCTATGGTTTTTCCAGTAGTCATGTATGGATGTGAGAGTTGGACTATAAAGAAAGCTGAGCACAGAACAATTGATGCTTTTGAACTGTGGTATTGGAGAAGACTCTTGAGAGTCCCTTGGACTGCAAGGAGATCCAACCAGTCCATCCTAAAGGAGATCAGTCCTGGGTGTTCATTGGAAGGACTGATGTTGAAGCTGAAACTCCAGTACTTTGGCCACCTGATGTGAAGAGCTGACTCATTTGAAAAGACCCTGATGCTGGGAAAGATTGAGGGCAGAAGAAGGGGACGACAGAGGATGAGACGGTTGGATGGCATCACTGACACAATGGACATGGGTTTGGGTGGACTCCGGGAGTTGTTGATGGACAGGGAGGCCTGGCGTGCTGCTGTTCATGGGGTCACAAAGAGTCGGACACGACTGAGCGACTGAACTGAACTGAACTGAATGAAAACCAGGAATCCTAGTCGTGAGGCCACCAGGGGCTAGAGGCAAGGTTCCCCTGGCTTTACCCCCCACTGAAAGCAAGAATGTTTCAAGGAGGCAAAAACTGAAAACAATAACAAATTTTATTAGAGACACAGCATAATATGTGGGAGAGCACACAGAGAAGCAGTTTGCTTATTCAAGATAGAAGCAAGGCAGAAATACACTCCCAGAGAAGAATGTGGGTGTCCTGAATGAGAAGCACAGTTAAGACATGATTTAAATCAGTCATCCAGGACAGTCCTTCCAGGTCTTTGTTTACCTTTGGCCAGTTATATAACTTCTTTTTCCACATCAGACCTGTCCTAGGAGCCACCCCAAGTCACATGGGTAACTTTGCTGAGATGGATCCCACCACAGAGGCATGTCCACATGTATTGGGTGACGAGCCCCCCTCCCTTTTTGACTCCCAAGGAGCCTTCCTACACAGGTACATACAGGGAAGTTTTCCTTGACCTCAGGAGTGGTCGTCTTATCTCTTTACTTCAGCAGAGCTCAGCTCCTGCCACTAGCTCTATCCTCAGAGTGTCTGGATGAGAACCAAGCTTCGATTTTACTCCACTGGACAGACACCAGCAGTTCGGATCAGGGGCCCATCCATCTCCTACATCAACCTTGGTAAAAGCAATTTTAGAGGAAGAAGAGAAAGAAAGAAAGCATGAAGGAGTGAGTGAAAGGTGAAAAAATAGAAAAAAAAAATTCTGGGCTTCCCTGGTGGTCCAGTGGTTAACAATCTGCCTGCCAACTCAGGGAATGGGAATTTGATCCCTGGTTTGGGAAGATCCCACATGCCTCGGGGCAACTAAGTCCATGGGCCACAACTCCTGAGCCAGCACTCTAGAGCCCATGCTCTGTAACTAGACAAGCCACTGCAATAAGCCTGTGCACTGCAGTGAAGAGCAGCCCCCCTGTGCTCCACAACAAGAGAAAGCCACAAGCAATGAAGACCCAGGGCAGCCAAAAAATAAAAGAGTCCAGATAGTTGAAGATGCTTGACCCAGAAGGGAAGAAGCAGTGAATGGGATGGAAGATCAAGGAAGTGAGTTTTTTTCAGCAGATTGCTTTAGAGGATGTGGGGGGTGGGGGACAAAGCAGATGCAGAGGGGGAAGTTGAAGGCTGGCAGGGCACAGACAGTAACCCCACGAAACCATGAAACCACATCTCTGGATGTGAATGTCCACTTGGCGAATGACTATTGTAGATTCTTTAAAGTTTGAGTTCGCAGTGTAGAGAGAACTGGGGTTTAGGGTCAGGGTTAGGGCTTAGCCTGGTCAGGATCAGGAACTGATTGTGAGAAGATGCTGATAGTCAGAATGTGGGCTTGACCTGGGATCAGAGTTAAGAATCAGTCTGGTTCTGGGATCAGATTAGAGGTTGATGTCCAAAAGAGAGAGGCTGATCTTTAGATATCACAAACCTAAACCTCATTCTGTCTCTAGTATTTTCCCTCCTTCTCCATTCTGTCGCAATTTTTCTTTTGGTTTTATCTTTCATTTCTCTCCCTCCCCTTCTTTCTCTCTTTTCTCTCCTCTCTTTTTCTTAATCCCTCTTCTTTCTCCTCCACCTTTGCAACTCAAACTAGAAGAATTTAAACAGCTTGAAAAGTTGATTCTTTGCCAACTGAAATTGACTTTAGTTCCAACAGGAATAATTTAGAAACCAAAGGAGCATTAGTTGGTTCAAGGCTCTACAAATAAATAAGTAAAATCTAAATTCCAATACTTGTTTTTTAACCCACTGTTGAGTTTTTGTAATGAATCAGGAACTTCTGACTGATTTTTTTTTTTTTTTTTTAGACTAGAATAAAACAAGCTTTACTCAGTGCCAAAGAATGGAGAAGCTGGAACTGGTACACAAATTAACTTCTCTGAAATTGATTTTTAAAATCTTGTAACCTTGTTTCACAAATATCCTTGGGCAAAAGCCTTAACTTTCTGTAAGAGGAAATCAGACTTGGCTAATACTCAACAGGTTCTGAAAAAGTACAATTGCAAGTTGATAAATGCAGATACATTTTAATATCAAACAGTAGGGATAGTAAGCCATCGGCCATATAGGAAGTAGCCATAAATTAGAAAAAAGAACAAACCATTTAAACTACAAAAGAGTTATACTAGAAACCTCCCCCCTGGAAATATTAAAGTGTTCTTCTAAGTAACTCCTGGGTGATTCTATTCAGAAAATAATGACTGTAAGAATGTTTATGTTTCAAACCCAGTATATTACAACATGGAACATCTTACAGAGTCTAATAGAATCACAGTGCAGAACTTGTTTTGGAGAAAATTCATGCCTTCTTCTGAAGATTGCAATCAGACATTTGGAAAGGGGCGTTAGGTTTGTTGTTATTGTTGTTTAGTCACTAAGTCATATCTGATTCTTTTAAGACCCCCTGACTGTAGCCTGCCAGGCTCCTCTATCCATGGGATTTCCCAGGCAAGAATACTAGAGCTGGTTGCCATTTCCTTTTCCAGGGGATCTTCCTGGCCCAGGGATTAAACCTGCATCTCCTACATTGGCAGGCAGATTCTTTACCAGTGAGCCATCTAGGCTTATTCTGGGCCCCAGTGGAGGCTGAATGCCTGGTGCACTGGAAATGCTAATCCCAGTATGAAGGTATTAGGAGCTGGGGTCCTTGGGAGGTCATAAGATCATGAGGGTGGAACTCTAATGCTGGGATTAGTGCCCATATTCATCAAAATTCTTCAGAGAAACAGAATCAATAGGGCATAAACAGATATGTGTGTGTGTGTGTTAGTCACTCAGTTGTGTCAACTCTTTGTGACTCCATGGACTGTAGCCCACCAGGCTCCTCTGTCCATGAAATTTCCCAGGCTTCTCCAGGGGATCTTCCAGAACCCAGGGATCAAACCTGGGTCTCCTGCATTGCAGGTGGGTTCTTTACCATCTGAGCCACCAGGGAAGCCCAAACAGATATATAGAAACATATGTAGATATATTATGAAGAATTGGTTCATGAGATTATGGAAGCTAGGAATTCCCAGGATCTACTGTCTGTAAGCTGGAGGCCCAGAAAATTTGGCAGTACAGTTGAAACTTCAAGCCTGTTAACTTGGGGAACAAGCAGTCTAAGTCCCTGTCTAAGGTAAAAGCCCTGATATAAGAAGGCCCGATAAGACTGAAGGCGGGAGGAGAAGGGGAGGACAGAGGATGAGCTGGTTGGATGGCATCACCGACATGATGGACATGAGTTTGAGTAAACTTCAGGAGTTGGTGATGAACAGGGAGGCCTGGCACGCTGCAGTGTATGGGGTCGCAAAGAGTTGGACACATCTGAGTGACTGAACTGAAATGAACTGCTGTCCCAGGGGAGGATACGGTGATGTCTCAGCTCAAGCAGAGAGCAAATTCTTCCTTCTGTTACCTATTTGTTCTACTCAGGCCCTCAGTGAACTAGAAGTCCACTTGCTTCTACAAGGGCCATCTTTATTCATCTTTAAAAGACACTTGCTCCTTGGAAGAAAGGCTATGACAAACCTAGACAGCAAAATTAAAAAGCAGAGACATCACTTTGCCCACAAACATCTGTATAGTCAAAACTATGGTTTTTCCAGCAGTCATGTTAGAATGTGAGAGTTGGGCCATAAAGAAGATTGAGTGCTGAAGAACTGATACTTCGAACTGTGGTGTTGGAGAAGACCCTTGAGAGTCCCTTGGACAGCAAGGAGATCCAACCAGTCAATCCTAAGGGAAATCAACCCTGAATATTCATTGGAAGGACTGATGCTGAAGCTGAAGCTCCAATACTGTGGCCACCTGATGAGAAGAGCCGACTAATTAGAGAAAACCCTGGTGCTGGGAAAGATTGAAGGCAGGAGGTGAAGGGGACAATGGAGGACAAGATGGTTGGATGGAATCACCGACTCAATGGACATGAGTTTGAGCAAGCTCCAGGAGATGGTGAAGGACAGGGAAGCCTAGTGTGCTGCAGTCCATGGGGTCGCAAAAAGTTGGACATGACAGTGACTGAACAACAACAAAAATCTGTATTCAGTACACCAATTCAAATGCTATTGTCTCCTGGAAACACCCTTACAGAAACACCCAAAAATCATGTTTTACCAGCTATCTGGGAACCCCTTAGATGTGGCAAGTTGAACATTAATTACCACAGTGCCCTTTTATGAGGAAGGCAGAGCTAGTTGGCTCTCCTCCAGCCATGTGAGGATGCAATGAGAAATCTACCATCTGCAGTCCAGAAAAAGGTCCCCGCCAGAACCTGATCACATTAGCACCCTAAGCACTTCCGGCCCCCAAAACTGTAAGAAAAATTCTATTCTTTAAAAAAAAAAATTTGATTTATTTAATTTTCGCTTTGCTGGGTCTTCATTGCTGCAGGTGGGCTTACTCTAGTTGCTGTGAGCCAGGGCTACTCATTGTTACAGTGGGCAGGCTTCTCACTGAAGTGACTTCTCTTGTGGAGCACAGGCTCTAGGTGCACAGGCTTCAGCAGTTGTGGCAACATTGGCTTAGTTGCCTCACAGCTTCTGGAATCTTCCTGAACTAGGGATTGAACCCCATCCCCTGCACTGGCAGGTGGAGTCTTAATCTTGGGATCACCAGAGATCCTCCCATGAAGTATTGCTTCCAACTAGAGGATGTATTTTAAGGCAAAGGAACTGAGGCAGTTAACTCCCCGCATGGAGCTCACTGACTTCCAGGTGCCCCACTATACAGACACAGTTGGCTTATCAGAAGGGTCGAATGGCCATGATGGCTTTTGAAGGCACCAGGTAGAGAAGGTACCTTGCCACCCAACAGGAGATGCTCTAGGTCTCAAACTGGCCAGTCTATCGTGTCACCTGCCCTAGAGCCAGAATGCAGGGGTCCATGACACAGGGGAGGATAAGGGAGTGTCCCCGCCCGTCAGTACACATGACAACCCACTTAAAGCATTTTTGCTCCTGGTCTCTGTGACCTTGGGCTTGGTGTGGGTGAGAAACCCAATCAGAGCTCTAATCAACCAGAAGCCAGGACTGCCCCCATGTGTTCATTGTGCTGCTGAAACAAGAGGCGGAGAAGACAACCAGAGGGACCGTGACCACCAGAGGGAGACTGGTTTGCCAGGTCAAGAAGGACTATGTTTGGAAGCCAGGGGATGCATTGTGGGTAATACTGACTCGCCGGTGGCCCTGTTCAGCAGAAAGTGGCCAAAAGCCAATAAAGACAAGACTATTGAACACTTACTTCCTTTAGGAATGAAACCTTGTGTCTCAACGATGTCCAGAGGAGGTGTTGGCAGGTGGTAAGAGAACGTAGAAGGGGTGGTAGAAGCAGGCGGCTCTCATTACCACCAGCCGCACAGTCAGGGCCTTTGCAGCTCTGTTATAGGTTTTCCCCCATCTTCCTCTGACTGTGGTTCATGAAGAACTGACCATCTAAAGCTGTGGGCGTGTGACGCCTTGCCATTAGCACAAGGCAGTTCTATGATTAAGTACCAGACGGGAATTGTGTGTCTTCTGTATTGCGGACTCAAGGGGTGGGTTGTGTGGTTTCCTTTTTCACATTCATTCTCTCCCCTTCTCCCCCTGCCCTGTGCTGTGGGGACTGTTAGTGGGATCTCCCACCTTCCAGCTGGGTTCGGTCGATGGGGAGCCCCAGCAGGAGACCACAGGGAGGACACTGAGTGAAGTTGGGGTGTTAATTCCCCAGCTCCCTCCCTGTACTGTTGCGGTTGGCTGTGTGAATTTTTCAGCCTGAAGTTGGAGCTCCTGTCAAATAGCCATCTCCAGAGCGGGTTCTCTGAGTCTCTGTTTGCAACCCCTCTGTGTTGCAGTAAAGCAGCAACAGAAACACAGTGCTATCAGAACCAGGAAACTGCTCTAACCCTTATGTCTCCAAAACAGTCTCATGCTTTTGCAAATTGTCTCATTTAAAATCTCTTTTCAAGTTATGCAGGTGGAATGGGTCCCCATTTGAGCTGGGGCCCTGACTGCTAGGGAGAATCTGTATTGAAGTATACCTTCACCTCCGAGGTCACGGTCATGGGCACATACTTTTGACCGTAGCACCCTGGGGTGCTAGTGGTTAAAGAAAACAAAAACAAAAAAAACCCCGCCTGCTGATGCAGGAGACTAAGAAATGCAAGTTGGATCCCTGGGTCAGGACCATCCCCTGGAGAAGGGCATGGCAACCCACTCCAGTATTCTTGCCTGGAAAATCCCATGGACAGAAGAGCCTGGTGGGCTGCAGTCTATGGGGTCACACAGAATTGGACACGACTGAGCGACTAACACTTTCAGATTTTCACTTTCACTTTTCACAAAAGGGCAGAAATGAGTTCCAGGCAGAGGACCCAGAATGTGCAAAGGCCAGGGGGTAAGACAGTTGAGTCAAGTAAAGTTCAACTAACTCACTTGGGTGATTAAATGAGCTAAGACACCTGAAGTACCCTGTACACAGTGAGTGCTACGTAAAAGCCAGCAGGTATAATTATTGCACACCGGAGAAGGCAGTGGCACCCCACTCCAGTACTCTTGCCTGGAAAATCTCATGGGCGGAGGAGCCTGGTGGGCTGCAGTCCATGGGGTCGTTAAGAGTCAGACACGACTGAGCGACTTCACTTTCACTTTTCACTTTCATGCATTGGAGAAGGAAATGGCAACCCACTCCAGTGTTCTTGCCTGGAGAATCCCAGGGACGGGGGAGCCTGGTGGGCTGCCGTCTATGGGGTCACACAGAGTCGGACACGACTGAAGCGACTTAGCAGCAGCAGCAGCAGTGTGCACACATCCAGGGTATACCAACTTGGGCGTATTAGTGGTGGAGTAATATTCTCTCCTCCTGACAACACAGGCAATCCATAACCTCAAGCCTTGATTACAGCTCTGCTGCTGCTGCTGCTGCATTGCTTCAGTCATGTCCGACTCTGTATGACCCCATAGACAGAAGCCCATCAGGCTCCCCCGTCCCTGGGATTCTCAAGGCAAGAACACTGGAGTGAGTTGCCATTTCCTTCTCCAATGCATAAAAGTGAAGAGTGAAAGTGAAGTCACTCAGTCGTGTCCGACTCTTAGTGACCCCATGGACTGCAGCCCACCAGGCTCCTCTGTCCATGGGATTTTCCGGGCAAGAGTACTGGAGTGGGGTGCCATTGCCTTCTCCAATTACGGCTCTAGTGAGCTGTAATGGACAGGCAAGAAACCACACACATTTGAAGTATATAGTTCAATGAATTTTCATGTGCACACACACTCTGTAAGGTCATCAACACAGTTCAGATAGTGAATGTATCCATTCCACCCAAGTTTCCACATGGGGACTTCCACCTGGGGACATCCTGGCTGGCCCCATGGTGAAGAATCTGCCTTGAAATGCAGGGAACTCGGGATTCTATCCCTGGTCTGGGAAGATCCCACATGCCTCAGGGCAACTAAGTCAACTAAAGAAAAAAAGAAGAGAATCTGAAATTTTGAACAATTTTACATGTTTACCTAATATTTTTCCACATGAGCCTTTGTAATCCCTACCTTTGTACTCAGCCCCACCCTGACAGTACCCAGGCACTCACTCACCTTCTTGCAGTTACTATAGATTAGCTTGTAGTTTCCAGAATTGTATATAAATGAAATCTTATAGTATGTTCTCTTTTTTCATCTGGCCTCTTTCATTCAGTGTAATAGTTTTTTATTGAAATGAAATTCACCAAATGGAAACCATTTTAAAGTGAACAATTCCGTGGCATTTAGCTCAGTCACAAGGTTGTATGACCACCACCTGCTACTGCTGCTGCTAAGTCACTTCAGTCGTGTCCGACTCTGTGCGACCCCATAGACGGCAGCCCACCAGGCTCCCCCGTCCCTGGGATTCTCCAGGCAAGAACACTGGAGTGGGTTGCCATTTCCTTCTCCAATGACCACCACCTAGATAGTCCTAAAATGCTTTCATCGCTTCCAAATAAAACTCTACTTATTAAGAGGTTGCTCCCAATTCCCCCATCCCCTAACCCCTGGAAACCACCAATTATGTCTCAATGGATTTACTTATTCTGATTATGTCATCAATGAATCATACAATATGTGACTTTTTGTGTCTGGCTTCTTCCAGAAATGGCTACCTACTCCAGTATTCTTGCCTGGAGAATCCCATGGACAGAAGAGCCTGATGGGCTACAGTCTATGGGGTCGCAAAAGAGTCAAACACAACTGAGCAACTAAACAATAACAGCAACAACCTATGGGCCTCTTTGCCCCTTTCCTTCTTCCTCCAGGGACGTTGCTTCAGTACGCACACAACTCCAGAGGCCACCATTCACACAGCCACCGTGTGAATCATAGCGCACAACCCATACAAATGTAGTGATGGCTCCACTGTATCTTTCCTTCCTTCCTTCCTCTCTCCCTTCCTTCAATAAATATTTATTGAGCATCTAGGCTCCGTCACGATAGTGGTGGAGACACAGTAGCAGATGACCAGAACATGCCTCTGTCCATGGAGCAAATTTTACACCTGCGAAACAGGGGCTTCCCTGGTGGCTCAGTGGTAAATCTGCTCTGTCAGTGCAGGAGATGTGGGTTCAATCCCTGATCCGGGAAGATTCCACATGCCTCGAAGCAACTAAGCCTCTGTGCCGTAACTATTGAGTCTATGCTCTAGAGACTGGGAACTGCAATTATCGAGCCCACGGGCCCCAACTGCTGAACCTGTGCACCCTGGCACTCATGCTCCGCAACAAGAGAAGCCACCACAATGAGAAGCCCGTGCACCGCAATGAAGAGTAGCCCCTGCTCTCTGCAACTAGAGAAAAGTCTACGCACCCATGAACACCCAACACAGCCAAAAATATAAATAAGCAAAATTATTATTTTAAAAATTCTTAAAAAAATAAACTTGCACATGCAAAGAAAAATAAAATGTATGAGGATGTTGAAATAAACATGTAATTGCAACTTTCATATTCATTTCTTTCTCTTCTGCTGCTGTTCTCAATCTTTTCTCCGTTTCCCCTCTCTTTCTCACACATTCACATCTGGCCTCTGCAGTCACAGATAGACACCTCCTATTCTTCCCTGTCTCTTCCTAGCCAGGATGCTAGAGCTGGTTTGTGCAGGTTTGCAAAAGCCAATTGTTAAATACTTAGGAATTTTTCGAGCTGGTTGTGAAAATGATTAGTAGCTTAAAACCAGACAGGATAAGAGAATTTACACCACAGAAATAGGCTGATGCTATGATGTTGTTTTTCTGAAAAGCTGATCTTCTAGCACACCACTATTCCATCTATTTCTGGCAAGGACACTTTGCTTTGCCAAGGAATATCCTAATTCTCTGATAGATATCCAGTCTCCACCACCACCTGTCCTCTCCCACCCCCGCCATTCCTCACTTCCCTCCTGGGTGGTGGGAAAGCGGAGGTTCTAGGACCGTGTTGTGCTGACAGTGGAGAGAACAGAAGAAGAAGAGGAAGCATGAAGGAAGTTCATGAAAAAGGGAATAAAAAGGACAGCAGTATAGGAAGGCGGCGCTAGAGGTAAAGAACCCGGCTGTCGGTGCGGGAGACCTAAGAGACATGGTTTCCATCCCTGGGTGGGGAAGATCCCCTGGAGGAGGGCATGGCAACCCACTCCAGTATTCTTGCCTGGAGGATCCCATGGACAGAGGAGCCTGGCGGCCTACAGTCCATGGGGTCACAAAGGGTCAGACATGACTGAGCGACTAACACGCACACAGGAAGGAAAGAGAAGGAAAGAGAAGCAGGAATCCATGGGGGGACAAGGGTTCAGGTAGAGAGAGCAGAAGGACCAGGCAAGACTCACCGCCCAGTGTCCTCACAGGCAGTTGGGTCATTTCCCCATCTTGGGCCAGAAGGTGGCTGAGCTGCTAGGAGATGGGGAAACCACCTTCTCAAAGTACCCTTAAACAGGGTGGGGGTGGGGACCCGCAGAGCTGGGCTCTGCAGGAAGGAGGGCTGGGGACCTGGACCAATGAGGTCTCGGGGCTAGGATGCCTCAGTCTCTAACTGTTGAGAGGGGCTGTGGGCCCAGACTCTTGGGTCAGAGGGGGAGCGGGGGAGGGGGCTGAATCCTGGGTCTAGGGAAGGAAGGAGGACACAGGTTCCTCCCCCCACCCCCCCACCCTGCCCCGTCCTCCCCCTGGATCCTCACCCTACTCACCTCACCCCCCACCAACTCCCCCCCCACCCGCCACCACCTTTAAGCTATGGAGACTCAGAGGGAGGCCCTGGCCTCCTTTAGCAAGACCCTGTCCCCACCCTTTCCTGGACTACCTGGGTTGTGACAAGATATAAAAGTGCTGTTTCCGGGGAGAAAGAGCGGGAGCGAGCATTCCCGCCACCCAGACGATGAGCCCTGCCCTGCTGCTGGCCCTGCTGGGCATCACCCTCGCCCTGCCCGGTGAGTGAGAGACCCGGCCAGGGAGGGGATCCAC
Organism: Bos indicus; assembly: GCF_029378745.1. NCBI lineage: Eukaryota > Metazoa > Chordata > Mammalia > Artiodactyla > Bovidae > Bos > Bos indicus. Next base: position 52,087,433 of record NC_091777.1, read on the forward strand.
CTGGAGGCTGAGCTTAGATGGATTTGTTCCTCCCATTTCAGGAGCGAGGGCCTTGAACTGCTACTCGGGGGGAGTGGAGACCATAAGGAATGTATCGGAACAGCCCTTTCGGTGGACGACTTCCCAAGTGAACTGTGGAGAAGGTTTGGGCTGCCAGGAAATGGTGTTGATCACCCAGAACGGTGAGACGGGCCCCGCGCCTGACTTGCAGCCTCTCCCTTGGAGAGATGTCCCTATCACCCCACCCTCCAGTCCTACCTGCGTTCTGTGTACAAACTCAGAAGACCGCTCCCCAAAATACCAGGAGCGGCGCCCACCTTAGCCGCCCAGGGGCCTCCTCTGCACTCTTTCGGATGCACACCCTCCCTCTAGGACCCTGGAGTCTGACCCCACCCTGGCCTGCTTGTCTCTCCGTGCAGACCCCCTCCTGTACCTGGTGCTCATCAAGGGCTGCACCCAGGCAGCCAATCAGGAGGCCCGCGTCACCGACCACAGGGCAGGCCCCGGCCTGTCCATCGTCTCCTACACCCGGGTATGCCGGGAGAATCTGTGCAACGATCTCAGCACCAGCCTCCCTCTCTGGACCCCGCTCCCACCCACAGGTGCCGGAGGTTGGGGGGAGAAGGGGACTGCCCGGAGGAGGGGGGCAATGGGGTTGAGGGGGTTGGGGTGAGCACACAGGCAATGTTCTTTTAGAATGCCTCCCTGCCTCCCCTCAGCCCCATCCAGCCTCCCCAGCACAGCTTCTTCCAGCAGTCCCTTAGCAGGGCACTGGACTGATGTTCCCTCATGTTCGACTACCCACCTCCGACTGCGGCTCTGGCCCTAACCTGCTGCCCACTCCTTCTTTTTTCCCGTGGGGTTTGGGAACTTGCCCTTTGGGGTTTCAGCATCTCCTCTTCAGAACTGAAATTGACCTGTGGCTTCCCATTGTCCTCTTCTGTCTGAGATCATAAATCGGATTTCGCTCTGCCCTTTGTGTTTCTCTACTCTTGGGCATCGCTGGTGGACATGGGCATCTCGTCTTCTTCCACGGTTCAGTGGAGCCTCTGGGTCCTCCCAGGGCACCCCTCCCCTCCCCTTACTAGGCAGCCCTCCCCAGATCTCATGCTCCCTCACCGCCTTGGTCTCTCTCTAGTCACGGGTCCTAATGCCCTGCTCCCCAGACCTTCCTGAGAGGAGGGCAGGGAGGCTAAGGGAGCTGATTCTCGGGAGCCGTGAGGAGCTGAAAAGCCGAGGAGGGTGGAGGGAAGGCGCCTGGTCTGAATTCAGAGCCCCCTTATTCCTCCCTCCCTTTGTCTCCCACCTCTCCAGTCCCAGGTTCTGTGCGGTGTCCAGTCTGCTTGTCTAGAGAAGGCTGTCTGTCGGCCCCAGAGATGACCTGCCCGGCCAAGAGCTCACACTGCTACAATGGGGTCCTCCAGCTCACTGCTGGTGACCCACCGGGAGGTGGGGTTGAGGCCAGGTTTGGGGGAGGCTGGGGGGTGGTGTGGGGCTGAGAATCAAGATCTGAGTCTCTTGGGGAGGAAAGGGAGGTGAGGATGGGGACCCTGAGGAGGGCGGGCCTGGCTTCCCCCTGAGTGTTGGCTGGTCCCAGTAACAGTGTCTCCGCCTTCTCCCACTTTCCAGGGAGCAGCACCAGCATACTCAAAGTCCAAGGATGCGTTTCTCAAGCAGGCTGCAACCTGCTGAATGGGACCCAGGAAGTCGGGCCCATCAGCCTGTGGGGGACTTGCATTCCTAAAGGTGAATGTCACGGCGACAAGACCAAGTGACAGGGGCGGAAGTTCCGGGGTATGATAACCCTGCGAAAGGCAGGCATCCAAACATATCCCACCAAAACCAGCATCACAGGTCATTCAGATGTTACTACTCACTCAGGCAGGTGTGATGGGAGGGATTCTCCCAGTAGGCACTTCGGGCGAGGATGCCAGGAAACAGAGAAGGTACGTGGTCCAGGGAACAGATCTATAGGACAGGAGATCTATAGGACAGGTGTTTTAAATGATGCTGAGCCTGGCTCAGTTAGGACAGCCTGTCCAGGTGGGAGAGGAGCAACAGAGCTAGGAGGAAGGTCAGAGAGGCAAAGAGGGTGGGCCACATCGAATGCCACTCTATCCATTGTCTGCAGGAGTTGCCTGCTGGTTTCCCTGCTGGGAGTGACTAGCTGCTTCTGATTCTATTTCTCCACCTCCCCGACCTTGGGGTCTCTGGCTTCCCCTTGACCCCCACCCCAACTCTGGCATTCCACTCTCGCCCAACCCCCACCCCTGGTACCGGAGGCCCCAGCAGCCCTGCTGCAGAGAAAAAGTGATCAGAAGGATGTCAAGGGTGCTTCAGGTGTGACAGGGAAAGTAAGAGCCAAATGAGGACCCGTGGAGGGTTCCCACTCACGCATGGAAACCCAGTCCAGGTGGAACACCGGTGGATGAGCATGGCCTGGCGTGTCTTGATGTCAGGGAGCAGGATGAGGAGAGGGGTGGGGCGAGGAGGGAAGTGGGGTCTGGAGAAAGTGGGAGGAGGGTCCTCCCTGACCAAGCTTCAGGCAGAGAATTGAGTGAGTTCAGCAAACGTTCCTGTTTGGATCTCTCTGGCTGGACTGGGAGCTTTGAGGACAGAACCCGGATGTTCCTGACACCAAGGTTTTCAGCCTCGGGCAGCACAAGGGCTGGGTAAGGGTGGGTTCCCCAGGATGTGTTTGCTGACAGGAGTCCATACAGCATTCCAAGGTCTCCCGTGGAGACTCCAGAGGACTCAGACCCTGGCCCTGCCCTAAAGGGCCTCTGGGACTGGGAACAGAGACATCACAGACACAGGTAGCCATGAGGCTGTCATGAGGGGGCTTGGGGGAGCTCAGAGTAAGAAGATACTGATGTTCTGGGAGGGGGAGATCGGGGAGGACTTCACAGAGGAGGTGACCTATGACCCATGTCTTAATGATGAGCTGCTGTTCATTCACAGAAGAGGAAAGGGGCGCAAACAGGCAGAGGAGACAGTATGGGCAAAGGCTTGGAGGTGGGGGCAGCCTGCTGCTTTCAAGAAGGCTCCCTGGGCTCTGCCTGAGGAGGGCTCATGGCGAGGATGAGGTACAGCTGGGAGCAGTCAGCAATGACAAGTTTTCCAGGTGGACAAGGTGAGTGTGGGTGGTGAAGGCAGAGCCCTTCCAAGCAGAAGGAATGCCCTGCTGTGTCTTGGGACTGGATGTTGGTGGGGGAGCAGAGAGGTAGGTGGGGGTCCTGATGGTGGGTCAGATAGCTTCCTAGCCAGACTGATGGGGCTGGCCTTTCTGCTAAAGGCAGGGGAGCCATGGTCAGGGAGGGACAGAGTCTGCATCTTTATTTTTAATTAATGCTAGTTTATTTATTTGGCCCTCATCTCTGGGACTAGCAGGCATATTAGGTAACATAATCCAGTAGACACTCAGAAACAAATCAGACACATGCCACATGCACCACACATCACAATGCACACAACACACAATACACACGAGAGACACAACCATGCACACTGTGCCATGTACCACCACACACGTGTTTCCTTACCTCTCACACACCATACAACACCACATGCCACACCCAGCACACACCCAACACCCAACACACACACACAGCACAGAGATGCGGGACATGCACCATGGTACACTCATATGACAAACACACCACATTCATCACCAACACACTCTGTCACTATACGTACACACCACACATCACACACCCACCCACCGTGCACATTTCACACATTCCCATACTACCCCACACCCTCCACAGGCCCGCTACATATTCACACACCCCACACATATCCCACATATGTGTGCTGCCCAGACCACACATGTGTCACATAAAACACAGCCATTACGCCACAAATGGGTATTCCTCATATATGTCCCTATTTTGTTGGCTTTCAGCATCAAAGCCAGATCTTTTTTAAAAATTGTTTATTTATTGATATATGTGGCTACACTGGGTCGTCCACGACTGAGCGGCTTCACTTTCACTTTTCACTTTCATGCATTGGAGAAAGAAATGGCAACCCACTCCAGTATTCTTGCCTGGAGAATCCCAGGGACGGGGGAGCCTGGTGGGCTGCTGTCTATGGGGTCGCACAGAGTCGGACACGACTGAAGCGACTTAGCAGCAGCAGCAGCAGCACTGGGTCTTAGTTGAGACATGTGAATTCTTAGTTGTGGCATGTGGAGTCTAGTCCCCAACCAGGGATTGAACCTGGGCCCCCTGCAATAGGACTGTGGTGTCTTAGCCACTGGACCAAAAGGGAAGCCCCCAGCTAGAGTGGAGCAAGATATCAGGGAGTAAGTGGAGAACAGAAGGGCATCCCAGGGAACAGCTCCTGGAAGGCACGGGGGCAGGAAAGGACAGGGTGCAAAACAGGCCACCACAGGAGCCCAGACTGAAGAAGAACCGAAGGTCCAGGATTTTAACAGCCTTGACTGTCCCCCTAAGGAACTGGATCCTGGTTCCAGCTAGAGCAGTGGGCCAGCCCAGCCTGGGAGAGCACAACCGTTAAGAGCTTAGCATCTGAATGGAAAGACATGGGTTTCAGTCTGGGCTCTGCCACTGAACCAGCTTTTGAGGATTACCACTGCTTAGAGCCTCTTTCACCAAGTTCAGAGAGGAGGAGACTCTCACTGATGGTCAGAGGTGGCAGAGCATATCCAAAGGCACTAGGGCAGACATGTGCCTCCATGTGTGTTTCAAAGAAGACTCCAGAAGTCAGTGGGACTCCAACAGAGTGATTAAGCGGGAGCAGAGCAGGACAGGAGGACTGTGCAGAGGAAGGAGGGCACCTCAGGTAGAGCCTTTGGGGCCATTTTAAGGACTTAGAATTTTATTCTGAATGGGTTGAGGATCTACTGGAGTTTTCTGAGCAAAGGATTGATGTGAATCAACCTTTCTTTTATAGGAATCATTCTGAATGCCTGGTGGAGAATAGAGTGAAGGGGAAGTGGGCATGGGGGAGGGGACCCTCCAGGGAGACTCAGGAAGAAGCAGGTGAGAGCCAAGGAGTCTTAGACCCTGGTGGAAGCTGTGGAGGAGGTGAGAAGTGGTCAGGTTTTGGAGGGATTTTGCAGCTTCAGCCAACAGGATTTCCTGATGGGTGCAACATGGGGTGTAAGAGAGGAGGGATTGTCGAGAATAACAGCAATGTCTTCAACTTGAGCAACTGCAAGAAAGGAGGTGCCATTGGCCAAGACGGGAAAGACAGGGGTAGGCAGAGTGGGAACCAGGCTGGGAGGAAGGCTGCAGGACCCATGAAGTGTCTGTGAAGTGGGGGAATGAGTGATCCTCCTTCATGGGGGCTGTTGTGAAGGTTAACACATTTGTGGGTTACTTGCACGGTCAGCCCTGACAGTTTCTGCATCAGGAGACACATCCCAGCTGATCATGTGATGGTCTCAAGAGTTGGTCTAATGGTTTTCAAACTAGACTGCAGAGGGCTACAGGGGCTGAGGCGTCCCAGGATGGTCATCAATCCTCCTCTTCCCCATCACTCCCTGGAAGGAGCCAGAATAATGCCTGAGTTCCCAGCCTAGCTCCTAACTCACTCGCAGTGGGACACTGGGCAAGCTGCTTTCAAAACTCCTCTGTTTCTCACTTTGAAAATCAGGGTGATGATGATGACAACCTGCTTGGGGTAGGGGGGTGCCAGGAGGAAATGAAGCAATCCAGGTGAGGTGAACTTCTGGGGAGGGTTCATCCTTGGAAACTGATCACGGCAGCTGGGCACCTTTTAAGTGTTCAGTGCACACAAGGCATTGGAGTATTTCTGTTTGGAACATAGCGTTGCTCAGTGAAGACATATATGGTGTCAGGCTACATTTCTCTTTATCCAGATGAGGACCTTGAGGCCCAGAGAGGGAAGTAGAGATTGACTCAGGCTAAGGAAGAGCCATCTGTCTCCATCACAGCTGATGGAAAGAGCAGCTGTCCTCAGGGGGCATTGAGAAAAGCCTCTGCGGTGTGTTTGAGCAGAAACAGGGTAAAGAATAAGGATGGGGCTCAGACTTCCAAAACGAAAGAAGTGAAAGTGTTAGTCACTCAGTCATGTCTGATTCTTTTGCAACCCCATGGACTGTAGCCAGGCTCCTCTGTCCATGGGATTCTCCAGGCAAGAATACTGGAGTGGGTGGCCATTCTCTTCTCCAGGGGATCCTCCTGACCCAGGAATTGAATCCGAATCTCCCACATTGCAAGCAGATTGTTTATCATCTGAGCCACCAGGGAAGCCCTGAAGGTCCCTTCTAAATCTGAGGTTGAGGGACCCAGTGGCCCATCGGGCTTGCAGGGTAGTTCAAGAATGTGAGCATCTTCCCAAGCATAGGACCAGAAGGAAGACACACAGCGGGTCCCTGGCTTCCACAGACCCTGGTGATTCTTTCTCCGCAGGTGCTCTGACCTGTTATCGGGGTATCATGCTGCAGATGTCTCCAAACCTGAGCCAGGACCCTGTCGATTGGTCCACAACTACGGAGCAGCGGTGTAACCCTGGGGAGGTGTGTCAGGAGACCCTTCTGCTCATAGATGTAGGTGCGTGGGCTGCGCAAGAGGGCGAGACCCCTGCATGGGGTCCTGTGTCTCCCTGCCTTGGATTTTTAAAAAATTAATTAATTTATTTTAACTGGAGGTTAATTATTTTACAATATTGTAGTGGTTTTGCCATACATTGACATGAATCAGCCATGGGTGTACCTGTGTTCCCCATCCTGAACCCCCTCCTACCTCCCTCCCCATCTCATCCCTCAGCATCATCCCAGTGCACCAGCCCTGAGCACCCTGTCTCATGCATTGAATCTGGACTGGTGATCTGTTTCACATATGATAATATACCTGTTTCAATGTCATTCTCTCAAATCATCCCACCCTCACCTTCTCTCAGAGTCCAAGTCTGTTCTTTACATCTGTGTCTCTCTTGCTGTCTCGCATATAGGGTCATCGTTATCATCTTTCTAAATTCCATATATATGCGTTAATATACTGTATTAGTGTTTTTCTTTCTGACTTACTTCACTCTGTATAATAGGCTCCATTTTCATCCACTTCATTAGAACTGATTCAAATGCATTCTTTTTAATAGCTGAGTAATATTCCATTGTGTATATGTACCATAGCTTTCTTATCCATTCGTCTGCCGATGGACATCTAGGTTGCTTCCATGTCCTGGCTATTATAAACAGTACTGCAATGAACATTGGGGGTACACATGTCTCTTTTAATTCTGGTTTCCTCAGTGTGTATGCCCAGGAGTGGGATTGCTGGGTCATATCCTGCCTTGGATTTAAAAAAAAATACTTATCTGTTTATTTTTGGCTGCTCTGGATCTCCGTTGCAGCGTGGGCTTTTCTCTAGTTGCGGAGAGCGGGGGCTATGCTCTAGTTGCTGTGCACCGGCTTCACACTGCTGTCTTGTTGGGGAGCACAGGCTCTAGGGCATGCGGGCTTCAGTAATTGCAGCTCACGCGCTTGGTTGCCCCGCAGCTTGTGGGATCTTCCTGCACCAGGGATCAAACCGGTGTCCCCTGCATTGCAAGGAATCCTCCTTAAGGGGTTAAGGAATTTTAACCACTGGAGCACCAGGGAAGCCCCCTGCCCTGGATTCTGTGCACTAAATTTCCTGCCACGGTCCCTTCAGGCTTGCACTTCTAAGTCCAGTTCTTCCTCTATCTGTGCCTTGGTTTCCCCTTCTGAAAATCGGGACGAGATGATGGCAGTAACAGTAACCTACTTCACAGGGTGGTGACTAGGATATAGCCGGTAGTCCAGGCAAAGGGCTGAGAACAGAGCCGGCACAAAGAAAGCTTTTGCTTAGTCACTTCAGTCGTGTCCAGCTCTTAACTCATTTCATTCAAAGTCTAAGGAACTGCTGTGGTGTGTCAGGCACTGTTCTTGTAGCTTTACAGGCCAGTGGGGAAGCTGCAGGCAAAACGAAACAAAAGAGTGAGATATCATGTGTGAAGACAAGAGCTGTGGACAGAAGTCCAGTGGGGACGGGAGATCGGGAGAATGATGTGAAGGTTGCAATTTGTGCTCTGAAGGCTCCCTGTCAACTAAAAAACCCCCAAACCTAAAAGTTGAGAGTTATTTATTCAGTGGGAATGTTATACACGTTTGCAGCAAGCGGCAGGTAATCTGAATAGGAAAGATTACTGTTAAGAGAAAACTAAATGTCTCACATGAAGAGATTTAGCAATCTTCTATCCTCTATGGGAAGATGCAAATGTCCAGACTTGCTGAAATCATTTCCTTCGTATTTGTTGTTGTTGTTGTTCAGTCGCTCAGTTGTGTCTGACCCTTTGCAACCCCATGAACTGTAGCACACTATGCTTCCCGGTCCTTCACCATCTCCCAGAGCTTGCTCAAACTCATGTCCATTGAGTCGGTGATGCCATCCAACCATCTCATCCTCTGTCGTCCCCTTCTCCTCCTGCCCTCAATCTTTCCCAGCATCAGGGTCTTTTCTAGTGTGTCGGCTCTTTGTATCAGGTGGCCAGAATATTGTAGCTTCATATGCATCTAGCTATCTGGGGCCAGTCCTGCTTTTTTTATTGTTCACAAACTAATTTCTTGTTTATCATAAGAGATGGCAAATGTGGTGGATGGCTGCCTCTTTTTCTCTCTCTCTCTCTTTCTCTTTCTCTCACACACACACACACACCCAGCTCCTCAGCACTTTCAGAGGGGAGGAAGTAGCTGCTGGCTTCCAAATACATGGCTTAGTTTCACCTGGGCTCAGAAATCTGCATTACACACACACACACACACACACACACACACACACACACACACACGCAGAGCTCCTACTGGCTTCCAAAAACCTGGCTTTGTTTCGTCTGGGCTCAGAAATTTGCATTTGAAAAAGACGTGTTGACTGGTAGGGTTTAGAGCAGAAAACTTTCCGTTTCCCACGGGAAATTCCGAGGACCTTCTACTCCGAAGGTGACATTTGAGCCAGAAATGAGAGGCAGCAGATCTGGAAGAGGACCCGACTCTGGCCCCAGGCTGCCCTGTGCTCTCTACAGGACCTGTGCCCCGGTCATCGTCACATACCTGTCCCCTGCCTGACGAGCCCCTGACTCCGCCACCCTTGGAGCCTCCACTCTCGCCGCCCAGCTTTCTCTCTCTCACCCCTCAGGACCCAGGTCGATCCTGCTGGGGAGCAAAGGCTGCAGCCAGGTCAATATCCAGGGTGACTTCATGCACTCGAGGCCCCCCGGAGTGCTGGTCGCCTCCTATGCCCGGGTCTGCTCCTCCGACTACTGCAACTCGGCTGCCAGCAGCAGCGTCCTGGTCAATGCCCTCCCTCGTCCAGGTGTGTGATGCCAGCGGGCTGGGTGGGACCCGGGGTAGGGAGAGATGGGGCCCCAGAGACACATCTCGGCGCTCAAGGAGGGTGGCCGCGGCTAGGCGCAGGGCTGTGTGTTCCCAACCTTCTCTCTGCTCCCCAGCCCCCCCGGCCCCAGGACACCTGCAATGTCCCGTCTGTCTGGCCCTTGGATCCTGCTCACAAAGCTCTAACGTGATGTGTCCTAAGGGCACCAGTCACTGTTACAAGGGTCAGATTTTTCTCCGGGGAGGTGAGTACTGAATGTCAGGTCCCGAGGAGGAATGGGCTAGGGGGCTGGATTCACAGGGTCCCGAGGTGGGAGAGTGCTTGAGACCCTGGTGTTGCGGTCCATGCACAGGCTGGAAAAGAATTTCCAGATATGGGGCAGAACGAGAGGAGAATAAAGTTTAATAGACTGGGAAAACCAAACAGTGGGCTGGTTCAAGGGAGAGCCAAACCCTTTCGCAGGCTAGTAGCCAATTTTTACAGCCTCAAGACAGAGAAAATTCCTACTGGAATGGTGGCATTAGGTGATTGGTTAGGATGCTATGGGGTTGGTATTTTATCTACTACCGGATCAGGGAACTGGTCGGTTTAGATCCAGAGGCTCATGGCAACAGTTGCTATGGGGCTTGGTCAGTTCCAGAGATTTTTATCCTGTGACCTTGGTACAGGGCTCCACACCTATGACCTTGGTATAGGGCTCCATACCTGGCTCACGACTTTGGGGGTGGAGCGGCTTGGGGACCCAGATTTTCTAGGTCTGAGGGAGGAGGGGACTAAGAGCCTGGTCTCTTGGTCTGAGGTGGAGTAGGGGAAGGCCTAGGAATAATAGGGTCTAGGAACTTAAGCATGAGGAGCTTTGAACCCTCCCTGACTCTATCTTCTCTGTCTAGGTGGGTTGACCGCCCCAGTGGACATCCAGGGCTGCGTGGCCCACCCTTCCAGCACCTTGTTGGGCCGTAGGTGGAGTATCGGGGTCTTCACTGTGACTGAGACCCGTGAGGGTGGCGCTGAGGATGAGCCTCTAATCTCAAGTGGAGCTGCCCCTGGCCCTTCCCTGGCTTGGGCAGTGGGGCTGGCCCTAGCCCTTTGGTGTGGGGCTCCCTCCTTGCTGACCTTGTTCCCCAGGATCCTTAGCTCCTGTTGACTCCCCACGCCCCACCTCTCCCTCTGACCTCATAACTCAAGAGCCTTGGAATCTGAATCATGCCCCAGTCCTCATCACCACCCCCTCCACCACCACCACACACACACACACACACACACACACACACACGCACACACACGCACACACACGCACACACACGCGCACGCTATCTGACCTGGTGACAGCATATGGAAGGGCCTGAGAACAGCTGAACTGATCCTCTGGGAGGAGGGACATTCAACCAGTGGCCACCTGTGTGTGATAATAAAGACATTGTCCTTTTGCCACATGCAAGGGTTTCTCTATGTGAGGGTAGGGCAGGGCTCCCAGAGATCTGACATGAGGGAGGAGAGGAAGCTGGTGAGAGAGTCACCATCTCGGGTCATCCTTCACTGATCTGGTCCACAGCCCCCCTGGACCAGCTTGGGTGGTAGCAGAGTCTTCCAGGTGCTGCAAGCAGAAGTATTAGGGCCTCTTGGGGAGGGGGGTGCTTTCCAGGCAGCTCAGCAGTAAAGAATCTGCCTGCAATGCAGGAGAGCTGGGTTCGATCCCTGAGTGGGGAAGATCCCCCACAGGAGGGCATGGCAACCCACTCCAATGTTCTTGCTTGGAAAATTCCATGGACAGAGGAACCTGGCGGGCTACAGTCCATGGTGTTGCAAAGAGTCAGACAGGACTGAGCCACTCAGCACACACATAAAATGACTTGGGAAGTGAAGGTGTGCCAATGAGGCTTCTATTTTAGTAGCCAGCACCAACAGGGGGCTCACCCCACTTGAATAAATTGACACAATGGTTTATGTGAAGCAGAGAAATGAGAGGGTTGGCACCATTTCCTGAGGCTGATATCATTGGGTCTGTTGTCATAGGCTTGAAAGACTAAGAAGTCATTACTGTTATTAGAATCTGGAAGGGGGTGGTGTTTAGAGAGGGGTGCCTGACAGGAGCTGTGATCTCAGGCTGAAAAATCCACCCAACCCACAGCGACACTACAGGGAGGGAGCTGGGGAATTAACACCCCAACTTCACTTAGTGTCCTCCCTGTGGGTCTCCTGCTGGGGCTCCCCATCGACTGAACCCAGCTGGAAGGTGGGAGATCCCACTAACAGTCCCCACGGCACAGGGCAGGGGGAGAAGGGGAGAGAATGAATGTGAAAAAGGAAACCGCACAACCCACCCCTTGAGTCCGCAATACAGAAGACACACAATTCCCGTCTGGTACTTAATCATAGAACTGTCTTGTGCTAGTGGCAAGGCGTCACACACCCACAGCTTTAGATGACCAGTTCTTCATGAACCACAGTCAGAGGAAGATGGGGGAAAACCTATAACAGAGCTGCAAAGGCCCTGACTGTGCGGCTGGTGGTAATGAGAGCCGCCTGCTTCTACCACCCCTTCTACGTTCTCTTACCACCTGCCAACACCTCCTCTGGACATCGTTGAGACACAAGGTTTCATTCCTAAAGGAAGTAAGTGTTCAATAGTCTTGTCTTTATTGGCTTTTGGCCACTTTCTGCTAAACAGGGCCACCGGCAAGTCAGTATTACCTACAACGCATCCCCTGGCTTCCAAACGTAGTCCTCCTTGACCTGGCAAACCAGCCTTCCTCTGGTGGTCACGGTCCCTCTGGTCGTCTTCTCCGCCTCTTGTTTCAGCAGCAGGAGGAACACAAAATAGCATGGGGGCAGTCCTGGCTTCTGGTTGATTAGAGCTCTGATTGGGTTTCTCACCCACACCAAGCCCAAGGTCACAGAGACCAGGAGCAAAAATGCTTTAAGTGGGTTGTCATGTGTACTGATGGGCGGGGACACTCCCTTATCTTCCCCTGTGTCATGGACCCCTGCATTCTGGCTCTAGGGCAGGTGACACGATAGACTGGCCAGTTTGAGACCTAGAGCATCTCCTGTTGGGTGGCAAGGTACCTTCTCTACCTGGTGCCTTCAAAAGCCGTCATGACCATTCGACCCTTCTGATAAGCCAACTGTGTCTGTATAGTGGGGCACCTGGAAGTCAGTGAGCTCCATGCGGGGAGTTAACTGCCTCAGTTCCTTTGCCTTAAAATATGTCCTCTAGTTGGAAGTGATACTTCATGGGAGGACTTCCCTGATGGTCCTGTGATTAAGACTCCACCTGTCAGTGCAGGGGCCAGGGGTTCAATCCCTGGTCCAGGAAGATCCCACAGGCCATGTGGCAAATAAGCTTGTACGCCACAACTACTGAACCTACACGCCCTAGAGCCCATGCTCCGCAACAAGAGAAGCCACAGCAATAAGAAGCCTGTGCACCACAACTAGAGAAAGCCCAGGTAGCAAGGAAGACCTAGGGCAGCAAAAAAAAAAAAAAAGAAAGAAATTTAATTAACTAATTAATTAACTTTAAAAAACTTCGTGGGATCCTGTAGCAATAGAGCAGACATTTCCTAAGTCCCCAGATGGCAGTGTTGACAGAAGCAGTGAGGACAAGGAAGGCAGAACAGCATCCACAGAGTGTATTACCCTGTGGGGAGAAAGGTCAGTCCCGAGAGTTGGGTATATGTCCTGAAGAGTCCTGCTGTAGAAAGATGTCATAACAGGCTGAGATTGGCCTCTGCCTTTGTTGGTTTGGGTACTGAGTGGAGTCAACAGCCAGGTCACCTGGAGAGAGTTAGCTCACTTGTTGTCACTGCATGGAGACATTAGTTAACTCACTAACCCAATAGAGTAGTAATTCTATCCCCAGATGCTTGAACTAATACCTCCACTCCTATATTCCCTGTGAAAGATTTTGGCCCCATGAAGCCTTCCCCTTGGTCCTGTCTAGTCTCACACCCTTAGAATCGGTATCAGTCGGGGTCCAGGCATGTGTCAGGAACCACATGCTAATTTTAACAGGTAAAGTTTTTTGTTTTGTTTTTGTTTTGGCCACGTAGCACGTGGGATCTTAGTTCCCTGACCAGGGATTGAACCCCAGTTAGTATAAGGAATCATTATCGGACTTCCCTGAGAGTCCAGTGGCTAAGACTCTGCCCTTCCAATGCACGGGGCTTGGGTTCAATCCCTGGCCGGGGAGTGAGATCCCACACGCTGCAACAAAGACTGAAGACCCCAAGTGCTGCAACTAAGACCTAGCACAACAAAATAAATAAAAATAAATATTAAAAAGGGGAAATATTTAAAAATAAAAGAATCATGAGGGAATTCCCTGGTGGTCCAATGGCTAGGGCTCTGAGCTTCCACTGAGGGGGACATGGTTCCATCTCTAGTCAGGAACTAAGATCCATAAGGCCAAAAAGGAAAGAAAGAATCATTATCTAGAAACACGGGGTGAGGATTAAGAGGGAATTGGTTACTAAGCCTAAAGAACACAGGGCTTTCCAGGTGGCGCTAGTGGTAAAGAACCTGCCTGCCAGTGCAGGAGATGTAAGAGACAGGGGTTTGATCCCTGGGTCGGGAAGATCCCCTGGAGAAGGGCATGGCAACATACTCCAGTATTCTTGCCTGGAGAATTCCATGGATGGAGGAGCCTGGGAGGCTGTAGTCCATAGGGTCGCACCTAGTCGGACACGACTGAGCGACTTAGCTTATGACAAAGGTAAGAGAATAGTTCATCTAGGGAGGAACCTCCTTACTTGGGGCCAGAAGACAAGCTCTTCAGCCTGCAGTGTCCCTCTACCACCCTCTACTGGCAAAGCCTAACATTGTGCCTGGAGATGAACAAAATTGCTTGCAGGATCCAGCAGGGCAATGAAGAGCTAATCTGGAGCTGAGAGGCCATAACTGGCACAGAATCTGCTCATACACACGCTCTGGGATTCCTGCCCGTGCAAACTGGTGAGGTTCTCAAACGCTCTCAATGTGTGGCATGTACATGCTAAACCAAGTCCTGTGCTTCTTTGGACTACATTAGAAATTCGTTCTTGTTGGTCTGGAGGAGAAGCAGTTTCCTATGAGTGGTCTCTATCCCACATCTGAGGGTCACACTCCCTTAACACAGACTGGCAACATTGAACATTTTCCTGGCAGTGCATCTCTGCAACCCGTTCACTCAAGCCTTAGGCTTGGTCCTCAGCCATATCTGCCCTGTGACTGGAAACAAGAGATGTTCTGCCAAGGGAGTTTTCTGATTGTCTATCACATTTCCATTTGGACAATCTTATCTTTCCATTGCTCCTCTTCCCCCACGTTTGCTCACTAGGGTCATCGGAAGAAACAGCCGACTCCCCAGTCAACCTGTGCAGCACCACTGTTGCCGTAGTAACAAAGTGCCACACCCACTTCAGCTCCCAACACCTTGCTTTCCATCTGCACTTCTTTCACTGCTACCCCAGTGATAACTTGACCAACTATGAAATTGTCACAGGACTTCTCTCACCTGTGTCCTATCTTTTTCCATCAAGGTGGTCATCCCTGTGCTTCTCCCATGTAGTGGAAACCTAATCCCAGAATACAGTTTTGTTTGTCTGTTGCTGGATGCCACTGCTGATCCAAATTTCTGAATTGGTCAGGGTCCTGGCTTCAGGTTCAGTCGCTTAGTCGTGTCCAGCTATTTGTGACCCTATGAACTATAGCCTGCCAAGTCCTCCAGGCTCCTCTGTCCATGGGATTTTCCAAGGAAGAATACTGCAGTGGGTTGTCATTTCCTATTCCAGGGATCTTCCTGACCCAGGAGTTGAACCCTCATCTCCTGCATTGGCAATGGATTCTTTACCACTGAGCTACCTGGTAGCAGGAAATAAATTGTTCACCCAAGTTGGGTAACAAGTAGAATTTTATTAAGGGGAGTGCTGATTACAATTATTAATACTGGATCCAGGGAAACCACAAAGGATGGTGCAGGAGTTGGGAGTAATCATATGTTTTATTTAATTTTATTTATTTTTGGCTGTGCTGCACAGCTTGCAGGATCTCAGTTCCCCATCTAGGAACCCAGGCCATGGCAGTGAAAGCCCAGAATCATATCCACTAAGCCACCAGGGAACTCCTCCATGTATTTGAAACATATGATTGCAACAATATATAACAAAGAGGATTGCTCTGACCACAAATGCTCTGCATCTAGGGCGAGGGGTGCCATGCACTTCATCGATTTATAACTGGCATGAAAAGGCCCAGTACTGAAATGGGGGTGCCGGGGACCAGCCCTGGCTGATCCAGGGAATTCGAAGCGGGGACGGCGTTGGTGAGGATCAGGAAACAACTGCTTAATTAAACGTTTATTAAGGATATAAAGAGTGGTGAAATAAGGATAGCTCAGCGAAGAAATTCAGTGAAGAAAAGAGGCTGAATAAAATTCCAAAGCAGGGAATTTACGTCACCTACGAAGGCCGCAGGCGTCCTCCCGTTCTCCCGAAGGAGAGGAGATGCTAAGGCCTCCCCGGTCAGATCTTAGAAGCCCAGGCAAAATTAGTAGGCTTGACGAGCTTCCCTGCCTCAGAAGAAAAGTTCAGCTAGAAGGTGAAAGAAAGAACGACATGCAGAGACCAAATTCTGGTGAACAAAAGGACATACTTTATTTTCCAAAGCAGTTTTATACCTTAAGTTGTGCATAGAGGATAATGGGGGAAGGGGTAGAGGCATGCAAAGACAGCAGTTCCTGATCCTTATCGAAGTCAGGCTTTCAAACTTATCATATGCAAAAGTTTAGGTGATTTACATCATCTTCTGGCCAGGAAGCCTGTTAACATTTTAAGAAACTTATTTTTCTCTAAAGGTGATTATTCTAAAGTCAGGCACCAGCCTCCAAAAAGCATTGGAGAAAGTTGCATTCCTATAGGGCAAAGGTGAGGTGGGCTCAATCAAGAAAAGAATTAACTCAAGGGTCCAAGATTACAAACATTGAGGCAACTACTTACATTTCTATACACCCATTATATCAATCAATACACCGCCAAGGACACAGTAGGTAAGGGATATGGAGACTTAGCAGCAAACATTGGCCCAACAAGTGAAAAACCCTTCACCAATACAATTTCTAATCAATCTTTTAACTACTCAAAGGAATCTGTGTTTAGACAGTTTAGAACATCTCATGCCTCTCACAGTTGGGAGGCTCTGAACAATCACATGTTGCCGGAAAAAACTTATTCAGGCAGGCTAGAGGACTTCCAAAGGAGTTTGTAGGTTGAAACACTGTCACACGCAGGAACTATTAACTGGAGCTGTAAGCTAACTCTTTTTTCAGAGAGAGGTAGTGGGGGACAGCCCCCCGTAAAGTCAGAGGTGTAGGTGAGAGCACAAAGCAGAAAGTAGGCAGACTCTGGTTTTGGGGGTAGATTGCTCGAGAATTTCCAGGGAGACTCCTGAGGCTTGATCCCGCCTTTGCGTATGTCAAGCCTCCTTCCTCATGACCTTTGTCACGGGCGGAGCTCGCTCCCCACATCGGGAGAGAGCTCCTTTCTACATAAATCCACACTCGAACACAAAGCCACGTGCACTCATGGTGTGCTGGTAAATGAACATCTGCCTCCCTGAAGGGAGAAATAAAAGCTCTGATCTGTAGCATTTGCCAATGTCCTTGGTGTAAATACTCCCACTGTGGCTGATTTCAAGCTATCACGATGTCCCTGCCTATGGAGTTGGGAAGAAATAACCATGCAGGAGACACAGGTTTGATCCCTGGGTCGGGAAGATCCCCTGGAAGAGGAAATGGAAACCCACTCTAGTATTCTTTCCTGGAGAATCCCATGGACAGAGGAGCCTGGCGGGCTACAGTCCATGGGGTCATAAAAGAGTCAGACACGATTGAGATTGTGTACACACACACACACCATACAAATACAATAGTTATAAATAGCTTCAAGAGCATAGATAATAGTAAAATAGTAGATAATTTAGGAAGTGATGATTTTTGAGTATTTATTACCTTTGTTTTAAAAATGTTATTTATTTATGGCTAAGCAGGCTTTCTCTAGTTGCAGTGTACGTGGTTCTCATTTTGCTGGCTTCTCTTGTTGTGGAGCACAGGCTCTAGGGTGTGCGAACTTCAGTAGCTGCAGTGCACATGCTCAATAGCTGTGGCACGTGGGCTTAGTTGCCCTGAAGCATGTGGAATCTTCCCAGACCAGGGATCGAACCTGGGTCCCCTCGCATTGGCAGGAAGGTTCTTAACCACTGGACTACTAGGGAAGTCCTACCTTTGCTTCAACATAATTTAGTTTTAAGTTGACAAAATTTAATTTTTAATAGTGGTTGTATTTAGCAACTGGCTTGAAAAACTGAAAATTGACTCTCATGAACCAGGTGGAACCACTGAACCACTCCCAGCACAGCATGGCCCACATCCCAGAGAGAGCCAGTGAGCACAAGTGCTCTTGCACAACCTACCCTGACAGCCCTCAAAGATCCCCTGAGCTCTCAATTCTTAAAGAATAGATCCTTATTCTTCCTTCCATCTCTAGACCCATCAGGGTAACCTCACCCAGTGTGGGTGGGTAAGGGACCAAGTTGGCTCACTGCCAGAAGCACGGGCACCTCAATATCCAAGATTTGTGGTGTGTGAGCATTGAAGCCAGCAATACTGTGGGTCTCCCTATTATGTCTTGAGAACCTACCCGAGATGACCAACACCTACAATCCCCAGGATATGAGAAGGATGGGGACTTCCCTGGTGGTCCAGTGGCTAAGACTCCACCTCCTGATGCAGGGAGCCTGGGTTCAATCCCTGGTCAGGTAACTAGATACCGCATGCTGAAACTAACAGATCCCATGTGTGGTAACTAAGACCTGGCACAGACAAATATAAAGAAATAAAAAAAAAAAAAAAAAAAAGAATTTCTACCGAGTTACTGATGGCTTTAAAAACTGAACCCAAAGAAAGATTTACTATATTTGTATCAGTGATTAACATTTTAAAGCAGTACTAGCTCTTGTTAAAATGTCTGCTTTTAGTTACTTTATTCAGAGGTGGTTTGGGGCCATCTTAATCATGCCAAAAGTTAATTTAAAAAACACAAGTAAAATGCCATGTCTCCCTACCAGGGCTAAGTGAGCAGACACAGGCAATTTACTTTAGAATAGAGCAGGCGCGGTGTGGGGGAAGCCCTTTATTTAAGCTTGTGCATTTGGGTGCAAACAACCTTCCAGGGAGAAATACATGGAACAATGTCCAAAGCTCACACAGAAAGAGTCTTCCAGCCTCTCAGTCCCATGGTACTTAGCTATGGCAGCCTCAGCAAACTAATCAACAGGCCAATGTGTTATTTAAGATGACCTTCACTACAGTTGCTAGATGCCAGGTATGGGGCTAGAACTGAAGAGGCAGGGTGAGTGCTACTCAGAGGCATGGGAAGGGATAAGGGTCTTAAGACAAGATTCTGGAGATCCAAGCAGGTGTCTATGCAGCTTCCAACCACCCTCTCTGCCTCCAGTTCCCCCTAACTCATTGGTCCCGCACTGGCAATGGTGGCCAAGATCTGAGACCTTGCTCCAGACCTATAGTTACACAATAACCCAGGAAAACCACATACTGTTACAGATCAGAGGAGGTGAGTTCTGGAGGCCTGAGTCCCCCAAATAAGGGAGTGTGGCTCAGATTCCTGGGTCCTGAGGGGCAGGGTGTTTGGACCAGAATGCTCTCTTACTATGTATATTAACTCTTTCTAATATTTACATGAATAACAATATTAATAATTATATTCTTAATGTTAACAGTCCCCAACTGGAAGCTCTTAATATATTTTCACATAAAGTTAAGAGTTTTACCAACACTATTCTTACTGTGACATTTTCTCTATGAAAATAAATATTCATTTATACCACAAAACTCACAGAAACAGTATCAAGTCTGAAAGAACACATATGGCATCTTTGTTACATCCAGAGAACTTATATGTAAGTATACATACATGTAATATATATATATATATATATAAAATGATTTACAGCCATAAACAAGAAATCTGAATGATGCATCTTGTTCATGATACTGACACCAATATGTGAGTTAGCTACAATGGCATTCTGCCGTTCAAGGGTGCCAGAAATAACGCTGAAGCCAGCATCCCTCTATTCAGTCTTCCAAAAGACCACGGAGGAGGCTGGCGCCCTGGTGTGTACAGAGGATGAGGCCTGAGCTGAGCAGGAACCACTGCAAGTAAAGAGTGAGGGGACCAAGTTGACTCCCAACAGATACGGCCACCGGATGGATGCTGGGAACGGGCCAAGCTGGTACCATGAAAGGAATTTGGGCTAGGAGAAGAGTTCGGGGGATGAAAGCCAAAGGTTTGCCTTCCTAGTGCGGCTAGGGAAGTATAACTCTGTAGACCGAACAGAAAAGTTTAAACAAAGTCATTTGGGGATGCGCCGCCCCCGCACTTAGCGGGCCTAGCACCGCCAAGACCAGCGAGTTCTCGGTCCTCCGGCTTACAGGCCACTCGCCATTCTGCGTATGTGTATGTTCCAAGCCGGTCAGGAGTAGGCCAATGGGTGTGGGGTTCCTCCAGGCTCATCCAATGAGCTATCAGACGCTTTTGTGTCAACCAATGGGGCTTCGAATGAGCTGTCGAGTGAAACAGGTCCCGCCTTCCGTGCCTCAGGGAGCTTGAAGGAGAAGGCCGGGTTGCGAGAGTGTAGCGTTCCAAGGCGTTACTTCAGCACCAGTATATTTTTGTGAGATTATCTGGAAGTCAGGAGGAATTTTGGTCCCTTAAAGAGAAAAAGAGGGACTGGGGACCCAGTTTCCTGGGTCCTGGGTAAAGATAAGGCTGGGGTGGGAGCGGGACTCCTTGAGCTAGCAGGGCGAAGGCTGGAGTCTTGGCCTCGTTGATCTGAGAGGGGGAGAGGGCTGGGTACCCCGAATCACGCGTCCTGCCAGAAAAGGTGGCTGAACCCAAACTCCTGGATCCTTAGTTAGGACCAGGCTGAGACCTCAGAATCCGGGTTCGGATGAAGATGGGGGCCGAGAGACCTGAGCCTCCAGGGCATAGGTTTTAATCTGGACTCCAGAGTCTGAGGGAGAAGGGACCTGTAGGCCGGATTATGGCTCCAGAGGTTACAGAGTACGGATTGTTGAGCTCATTGGTCTGGGTGGCCGAGTCTGAGAAGTACAGCTATGGAAACTGAGGCTTGTTAACTAGTTAAGTTGCCCAAACTCACAAGCTAGATCGGGACAGACTGACTTTAGCAGTCATCGTTTTATATATACCAGTAAGCTCTGCCCTTAAGTCGGTACTTGCTTAGATTTTATCTTATTCCATGTGGCTGAAGAGCTTCCTGTCCATGTCCATCAAACCACAGATCCTGATCAGTTCTTCCAAACGTCTCTAAAAGAAGCCATGGGAGCCTGTCACTTTCAGGGTCTGCTGCTCCTCTTTCTTGTAGGAGCCCCGACCTTGATCAGTATGTATTGGAGATGTGGGGGTGGGGGAGTGGTTGGGTCAAGGAGGATGGATTTCTGGTGAAAAAAGAGGGATTTGGGGCCCCGGCAGAGAAGGACAAGTGCTCATCTTTATCTCCTTTTCTCCCCAGTGGCACAGAAATTGTTTTGTCAAAAGGGTACATTCATGGGTATCCAGGAGGATGCAACAAACATGTTCAACTGGACCTCAGAGAAAGTTGAAGCTTGTGACAATGGGACATTGTGCCAGGAAACCATCCTGCTGATCAAAACTGGTAAAATGAGAAAGGGGCAATTGGGCTGGTGGGGGCAGGGGACGGGGGGAGATGATTATGTTCATGTTAAGACTGTTCCACCTTCCCCAGGCCAAACAGTAGCGTCCCCACCCACTTTCTTTCCTTCCTGTCTCACAGCAGGGACCAAGACAGCGATTTTGGCCACTAAGAGCTGCAGCTTGGATGGGACACCGGCAATAACGTTTATCCAGCACACTGCAGCCCCCAGTCTAGCTGCAATCTCCTACAGTAACTACTGCGAGGATCCCTTTTGCAATAACAGAGAGGGATTATATGATATATGGAATATACAAGAGACTGAAGAAGGTACCCTGCGAGGGAAGAGATGGGTGCTAAGGGAAACTCTATACACTCCGGAAAAGAAAACGGGAGGCTTCCTTCTTTGTGTTCTTACTTGGTTTAGGTTCAAGTGGGCCATACACAAAAGGACCTCAGACCTTTTGCTTGTCTCTCTTTTTCTAAATTGTCACCTTGGAGTACTGTAAACAGTGTACTCCGAGCAGAGGACATCAGTGAAGGCTGCAGTGTAAAGTGGATTTGGGGTTTATTAAGCAATAAGATGTCAGTGGAGGTTTCTGAGCAGGCTGGTGGCGGTCTAACTGCTCCAGCTTCCCCATTGCCATGTGGCCACAGCTTAGTTCCTGCATTTGTCCTCAAAGTCTACAGTAACCTGGCCACACCTACCTTTTCAGCTCATTTTCTTCTCTTCCCTCTCTCATTTATTGTGTTTTAGCTAGGGCAGGATTCAAAATACTTAACAATGGAGATGGTGCTGACCAATCAGAATGGATGCTGGCTATAAAAAACAGTCCAGCCCTGCCTGTCTGTGCCTGCCAGCTGAATATCAACACCTGGTGATTTCTCACAATTTCCAAATCCACCAAGCCAGCTCACACTTCCAGGTCTCAGGCCACTGTCCTTGCTGTTGGCTTTTTTACCCTCATGCAACCCCCATTTCACACAACTAACCTCTGTTCTTCCTCCATCTCAACTGAGGTGTCCATTCTGGGAAAAAATTCAACCAAATTATTTTAGATAATTAAGCGTTCTTCCATTTCTTTGGTACCATACCGTGGCCACAGTGCCCACAGAGTTGTATGGTAGTTAATTACTTACATGTCTGTCTCTTTCAGGGCAATGCTCCTAGATGGCAGGAACTGTGTCCTTTGTTTATCTGTACCTCCACACCTATACAAAGTTTGGAAGTCATGTTGGATTGTGTTTTGACAACACAGAAATCAGTTGGAGAGGGATGGGGAGGTGGTAGTAACAGGCCTTGAGTAGAGAGGCATCAGCAGGAAAGACTCGAGGAAGAGAAGGCAGCAAGGAGAGAGAACTCCAGAGGCAGGACACATCCTTAACTTTCTCTCTTTTCACTCTTCAGAAACCAAAGGGACAACAAGCCTCCACTGCCCAACCTGTCTGGCTCTGGGGTCCTGTTTGAATGCTCCCTCTGTTGCCTGCCCCAACAATACAGATCGATGCTATCAGGGGAAACTTCAGGTCTCTGAAGGTAAGCTGAACATCTGATTTTTTCAGAGGCCAGAAAACCTCAGGCATCTGCGTGTAGCCTAAGAGGTTCTGACACTGAGTTCCAGAAATGAGGTGAGGACTGGATTCCTCTCTGATTTCCTCAAACATCTGTGTGTCGCCCCATCCTTGTTCCACAGGAAATGTCAACTCACTTTTGGAGATCAAAGGCTGTACATCGATCATTGGTTGCAGGCTGATGTCTGGGGTCTTTAAAATAGGACCCCTGTGGGTGAAGGAAACTTGCCCCTCCATGTCCATCTCGACCCGAAAGATTGACAATGGGGCCACGTGGCTTCACACTTCAGTTTGGAAGTTAAAGCTACTGCTGATGCTGTTACTGCTCATCCTTGGAGGGAGTGCTTCTGGTCCCTAATCATCTCTTCAGACTGATCATCGGCAGCTTGAGCAGGTGGAGATTTGAAGAGTAGCTTCTGTGAATGTATTTGACATTTCTAATAAAGTTTCTGCTGTGATTTGTGTATGCCTCAAGTCTAGAAGTGGTGTTATTGTGCTAAGAAGAGGGTCCTTAAAATTCGTGCTGTCCAACCCACACATTTGCACAAAGGGAATCAAAGATCTCAAAAACTTGAGTGAATTCCTTACACTTACATAGCTATGGACAAAGCCATAAAGTCTGGTATTCCTTTCACTGTAGTAGACTTCCTTCTCTTGCTGGCTAGACAGGAGACTAACATTATCCTCCTCTAGAACACTCCCAACCCAGTCATAAGGCCAAAATCATGTGCTTTGGGGTTCTAATAGTTCCTGGGGAGGTGTGTCAGAAAAATCAGACTCCAGTTCTTCAGTTACAATGGGCCCTGTCTCCCCTATCCTGTTTGTTCCTTGCCCACTTTATATCATTCCTTTTCAACTCTTCTGCCTACTTAATGCCTCCTCAGTGGACAGAGAGAACTTAGGATGGAGCTAGGGCTCCATAGGTTCTGGTGAGTGTGAGCCAAACGATAATGTGGATGGGGAGATTTTTTTTTTTTCAAATTCTTACACTTTTTTATTTAACTTATTACTCAAGAATACATAAAGTCTATGTTATTGTAAAAGACTCCCGTGATACAGGAGCTATATAGAGCAAAGTAAAACAGTAAAGAGAAACAGACTTTTTTCATTTTTTTTAAAGCAGCTTTATTGAGGCTTAACTGACATACAATAAACTGCACTGGAGGTGGGAGGAAAGACTTTTATTGCAGACTGTTGACCCCTCCCACAAAGGACAGGGAGCCTGATCATAGCATAGTCCAGCCAAGTTCTTTCTAGAAAGTTCTCTAGTTCTAACTAACTTTTGGAGTTAAAGTCTCCCCACACAAGTTAATATTTTATCTTTGTTCTTAGGCATCCAGCTCTCCATTGTGTCAGTTTGGTAAATCTCTCTAAAGAGTGAGAAGAAACACCAACAAAATTTTAACTTAATGAGGGGACATATAAATGTGGGAAATTACAAGCATTCAGAGGCATGACTGGTAAATATTATTTGGGGTAAAACACAAAATCAGAAACAAACTAAATAAACCAAAAAAGCCAAGTTGGTATTTCCCATAGGACACAGGTTTCTTTTTTTTTTCATGATTAAGTTTTTATTGTCACATTTAACTGCTTTGTCAGATATACATTGTAGGTTTCAGTATGGCATAAAAATGAAAATATTTTCCTGAATGTAAAAATCTGAACAGAGGAGATGGCGATGGCACTTAAAAAGAAAAAAAAAAAAAAAAATCACACTGGTGCTGAAGCCACTAGAAGGTGGCTGGTAAACACTGGAACACATTCACAGATAAAGCGTCTGAAGTGAAGTGATGTGAAAGTTGCCCAGTCATATCCGACTCCTTGTGACCTTATGGACTGTACAGTCCATGGAATTCTCCAGGCCAGAATACTGGAGTGGGTAGCCTTTCCCTTCTCCAGGGGATCTTCCCAACCCAGGGATCAAACCCAGGTCTCCCGCACTGCAGGCAGATTCTTTATCAGCTGAGCCACCAGGGAAGCCCTGAAACATTTCAAATCAAATGGCAGTGGTATAAGCCCAATGAAACTGGAGAGTAGGAAGACACAGAATCTGTCGAGTAGCTACCTGAAGAATGGCAGTTTGAGCACTTAATTTCCAGTCAGACTAAAACTTCTTTCTTGTAAAATGAAACTACTTTGAACCTGGATTTTAAGCTTTTTTAACAACTTCCTTATTCGTACAGGTTGTAACTAGTCCAAAGAAAAGGCAGTTATAATCCATGGCATTAGCTTTGTGGGTTGACCCTGCCATAAATGGGGGAGGGGGTCTTGTCTTTTCCAAACCAGGAGTATGTCATACTCATGAACGTCTGTAGTGGTTTCACACATTCTGGGCAAAACTAGAAAAGAAGCAGTAAATAAAAATGTTAAGTGCATCCCCAAGGAAAGTCTCTACACATTCCACAGCTATATGCTGAACGGTAACTTAAAAAAGTATGGTTATTCCGATTGAAAATGAATCTCTATTCAATAACCAAGCTTCCCAAACAGTTTATTAGATGTCTTTCTTCCATAAATAAGACTAACACTAGGATTTGTCAGAAGATCTACACAAGTTATCACCTTTATGTACGAACTTGGCTAAATCCACGGTGTCTGGAGTCTGTTCCTTGTAAAACTCAGGTCTAGAACATAACTCCTTTCTGTTATACTGTTGTGTGTCCTTCATTTAAGACTCCAGAACAGAGACCATAAACATGGCTAGTGCAACATAACAGTCACTGGAATTCCCTGAAAGAAAAATAAGTAATTTATTTTATAACATACTTATTTGGATGATTACTCACTGGTAATTAGTATTTCTACATTTTCTTTTTAAGGCAACCATTTTAAGTGACAACACATGGCAGGCTAGTAGAAAACAAGTGGAAACAAAGCCCTCTCTTTTGATCTCACAAAGTCATGCAGACAAAAGAAGGTACATCTGATTTGTTCCAATCTTTGAACGTTGCTGCTAAACTAGTTTTCCTTTGAAAAAGTAAATTTCAAGGCATGATAGTGTAAGAGACAAGGTTTTTGTTTATAGAACATTTATAGACTAATTGTGCTTGGTCTCTAATTTCCAAATTATTTTAAAGAACAGAAATGGCATTGATAAATTTATCTTTGCCTAAATTTACCAGTACATCATGAATTGCACCAGAATTCGGACAATTTGATTATCTTAATGACTTTGTTGTGAGCCTTGCACACTGCGTCTGCACGTGAGGACCCCGAATGGGCCCCTTGGAGGTTCCTCCAAAGTCTGTGCCCAAAAACTCTTGTCTTGGGGAGTCCAGGGGTCTGTAAAAGCAGTTCTTCCCCAAGAGGAAGTCCTCAAAAACTCTCTCAATTAGCAATTAAGAAAAACATTGCTAACTGGAGAGTTTCTTGCATTCAGGTAAATCTGGGAGGTCTGAGCATTCCTGGAGCCTTCATCAGGATGTGTCAATGGGTCAAGAATCCCTTGAATGTGAGTATTCACTATTAGAGGACTCTGTAGGGTCAATCAAATTTTCACAATCACTGTCGTCTGATTACTCTGCACTGTCTCCAGCTGCTCTGTGGGAAGGAGGGGGTCTGCTCCACTTTCAAGATATTTCAGTCCAGCACTGGTGGAGGCATAACTGGAGGAGTCCATGGCTTGAGGTCGAGGCATAAAGATGCTAGTTTCCATGTGAGAATGGCTCAGAGTACTTTCTTGATTATTTGGGTGAAGATCAGAATTAGGCGGAGGCGGGTCTGAGGGCTCTGCATCTCCAGCTGTACTTGGGCCTTCTGCTGTGAACCCTGGATAGGGCATCTGAGGGCTGAAGGTGGGGTCCACACTTTCAGATGGCATCTGTCTGCTTAGTGTTGCCTGTGGCAATCATCTTTCTTGTTCCTTTTCATTCTTCCTCTGAGTGATTTGTCTTCTTAATTGATTCACTTCTGCCTGACAAGATTCAACAACTCACTCGCTCTTTTCTACGGCTGCACACACTGCTGGCACTTTCTCCTGAAGCGCATTATAAACCTGATAAATCGCCCTGATGTCTTTCATTAGTCTGTCCTTGTCAAAAAAGTCAGTACCATGTTCTTTAATAACTTTGGCATAATTCTGAGAAGTATTTGGCACTGAAGATACCTTATACTCTTGCTGGCTAGTATTGCCTAGATTGGGAATAGTGAGGGATAGCCTTTAATTATACCTTCTATCTAAAGAGAACATATTCTAAAGCATGAGTGGAATTGTTGGCGTGGAGATAAAGCTGAAGGGGAGGAAGATGAGGTCGGCCACCCCGATGGTGCAGGTGAGCTGCTTATGGATCACTTGCTCTCTGTATGACATCTGCTGCTTTGTGTTTCACTGGAATCGGTATCACCCAATAACTTTCTTTCTCTGATCTTTAAGAATCCTGCCCAAGCTCTCTTCATTAACTTTGCTTGCATACTCATAAAAACTAAAAAGTCTTGAACAAGGATGATGGTTATGGATTTCAATTACTTGCAGAAATTCTGTGTTGCTGACTTAGGAGTCATTGATGCTGAAGGTTTCCTCTTGCCTTACCTCTCCCAGCAAAAATCCTTCCTGAGAGGAATGGAAGAAGAGAGTTGCAGGTGGTCAGCGTTGCTGTTGGTGCTGTGGAAACACACAGCCCTGAAGGTGTAGCCTGAAA
This sequence comes from Bos indicus, assembly GCF_029378745.1. Lineage (NCBI taxonomy): Eukaryota > Metazoa > Chordata > Mammalia > Artiodactyla > Bovidae > Bos > Bos indicus. Next base: position 52,114,713 of record NC_091777.1, read on the forward strand.
TGGAAGCTGCCATGATTGAAATCTGATGCTGGTTTCTTAATGGCACTGAATACAGTTGCAGAAGACATTCCTGAGTGAATGAAGGAGAGCTACCATTTAAAAAAATTTGGCCTGTGAATAGTTTTAGTATTTTAAAAATTATAATATGCTAATAAGCTTGACATGGCATGAACAAATTTCTCAGGCCAAAAACTCAAGTGTGCAAACTTTCTAATTTCATAATATAAATATATAAGCTATTCAAATGTACGATTAATTTTTATGATACTTTTGTTTATAACAATTCCCCATTCTACCTGCTGCTGCTACCTGGTGGTAGGTAAAACCTAATCAGTTTGGGACTGCCCTGGTGATCCAGTGGCTAAGACTCTGCTTCCACTGCAGGGAGCCCAGTTTAATCTCTGGTCAGGGAACTAGATCTCACATGCCACAATCAAGAGTTCTCATGCTGCAACTAAGACCCAGCAGGGCCAAGTAATTATTAAAAGAAGAAGAAGAAGAAACTTAACCTGTTTGAATAAATTGTTATAAATTCAGTCGGGGTTTTCTCAGTCATTTCAGATCCCCTGCTCGTGCTTAGTCACTCCGTCGTGTCTGACTCTGTAACCTCATGGACTGTAGTCTGCCAGGCTCCTCTGTCCATGTGATTTCCCCAGGCAAGAATATTGGAGGAGGTTGCCATTCCCTTCTCCAGGGCATCTTTCTGAACCAGGGATTGAACCCAGGTCTCTTGCATTGCAGGCAGATGGGGAAGCCTCATTTCAGTTCTAATCAATCAATTCAGGGCTTCTTTTCCTTTCCACTCTCTTTATCCACAGCTTTGCAGTAGTGCTGGTGGGAAGGATGGACTGTCTGGTTTTCACCCCTCGTGCTGCTGAAGTTCAAGTTCTTACTGATGTCTGGTTCTCAGCTTCAATTCCTGCTGGCTTCCACTGGGAAGCCTTTGATCCAGTCTGGTGTTCATGGGCTCCATGCAGGCCCTGTGAGCTCTGCCATCCCTCTTAACCACTTTGGAGCCTCTTCCAACTGCCCTCAAATCCCACTGAGGTCCTTCAGGAATCTGAAGCAGCCTAGGAATCCCATATAATTGATGAAATTCCTCCAAGTTCTGGAGAAAAGATAATTTCATAGAGACTTGCTTTTTCCTAAGGTCCTTGGGAAAGAGATGGGACCTAGACCCTGGAATTTATTACCCACCACCCACAGGCCACTAGCTACATTCTTCTCATATCCATTTTTTGTTTTTCAGCAATCATGCCATAAGAATTCCCTGCCAGTCCAGTGGTTGGGGACTTGGCCCTCTCACTGCTGAGGGCCTATTTTGCAGTGAAAAGGAAAAAAGAGGAATGAGTTTTTCTTTCCCTTTTCTGAGAACAAAGATAAACAGAACAGTGAACAGGCCTGAACATTCCTAGTTTTTACTTTGAAAGTGAAAACGTTAGTAGATCAGTCATGTCTGACTCTTTGCAACCCCCAGTGATTATAGCCTGCCAGGCTTTTCTGTCCATAGAATTCTCCAAGCAAGAATACTGGAGTGGGTAGCGATTCCCTTCTCCAGAGGATCTTCCTGGCCCAGGGATTGAACCTGGATCTCCCACATTGCAGGCAAATTTTTTTTTTACCATTTGAGCCACAGGGATGTTTTTACTTTGTTTCTTATTTGTGTGACTTCCCTGGTGGCTCAGATGGTAAAGCATCTGCCTACAATGTGGGAGACCTGGATTCAATCCCTAGGTTAGGAAGATCTCCTGGAAAAGGGAATGGCAACCCACTCCAGCATTCTTGCCTGGAAAACCCCATGGACGGAGAATCATGGTAGGCTACAGTCCATGGGGTCACTAAGAGTCAGACACAACTGAGCAACTTCACTTTCACTTTCTTATTTGTAGTCTGCAACTAAATTTTCTTTTCTGACCCCTAATTCTGCATGAGCTACATTTCACACCTCTTATCCTTTGATTCTATGCTAATTACATCCTGTATCTGGTGCTTACCACTCTCTGCAAACCCACCCTTGTAGTTTTTTTCTTCTTACAGATCAGAAAGAAGACCTCTGTAACAATGCACAGAAGACAATGGACCCAACTTCTGGGCCACCAGACTGCCAGAGGCTACCTGACACCAGCCTGTGACTATCTGGAAACAATGCAAGAGGAAGAAGACAAGATCTTAACACCTTTGATCCTCATCACTGACCCCTGATTTCGAGCCTTCATCTTATATAAGCCCGTAGACTCCTCACTGGAGAAGGCAATGGCACCCCACTCCAGTACTCTTGCCTGGAAAATCCCATGGATAGAGGAGCCTGGTAGGCTGTAGTCCATGGGGTCTCTAAGAGTTGGACATGACTGAGTGACTTCCTTTCACTTTTCACTTTCTTGCATTGGAGAAGGAAATGGCAACCCACTCCAGTGTTCTTGCCTGGAGAATCCTAGGGACGGGGGAGCCTGGTGGGCTTCTGTCTATGGGGTCGCACAGAGTTGGATATGACTGAAGCGACTTACCAGCAGCAGCAGCAGACTCCTCACAGTGGGGTGGGCACAGTTCTTGAGGCATGAGCCTAGTGTTCCCCCTCCACCAGCTGAGAATTAAAGCCACCTATTTTTTTCAACTCTGTCTCTATTTTTATTTCTCTCTGGAGGACAGAGAAAGCCAAGATTTTGACCGCCAACAAACACTAGGGCCCAGGTTCAATCCCTGACCAAGAAACTGAAATTCTATAAGATGGATAGCTTAAAAACAAACAAACAAAAAAAGCTATCATGCCATAAAGCCTTCATTCTTACACTGAAACTTAAAAATTCCATGTCTAATAAGCAAAAGTTAGGCCTTTGGAATCACATCTACTTCCATTTCAATTTACATAATCTCTTTTGAAACTTCAAGGCTCAACATAAAGGTGTTTTTGGCTCCTTGCATTTCTAGGGTAATAGGCCTACTGCCTGACCGGAGGAGACGGGGCAAGAGAAGTAATCTATAGAATGGGGGGCTTCCCCCTTGGTCCAGTGGTCACGAGTTCACCTTGCAGTGCAGGGGACACTGGTTCCATCCTTGTCCTAGAAAGATCCCACATGCTGCGGGGCAACTAAGCCCGGGTGCGCGGCAACTACTGACCCCACGTGCCCTAGAGCCTGTGCTCTGTAGCAAGAGAGCTACCACAACGAGAAGCTCGGGCACTGCAACTAGAGAAAGCCTGTGCGCAGCAAGGAAAACCTAGTGCAGCCAAAAATACGGGGAAAAAAAAAGAACGGGAATGTGGGCAGATACAAGTGATAGCAAAATATAACCCTGCCATGTAGCTACTTTCCCCACCCACGTCAGCCTCCACATCACCCATGATACCCATTGCTCCCTCCAGGGCTGTGTTCATGTCCTTTCCTCTCTGAAACTCCATCTCCTGTTCCCACTTACCCACCCTGGAGGGTCCCACTAGATGCCTCCCTGCAACTCCAGCAGACCTTTCTTGACTTTGCTGGCACCGATCTCCCTCCGCAGAGCCCTGGCGTACCTACCTGCTAGCTTCCCTTCAATATCATACTGTTCCCACACAATGTATAACCTCCCCAGACAAGGTAACAACACTTCAGGGACAGGCATTGTTTCCGACAGCTTTACGACTTAATAGCATCCATAAAATGTGACTGGCAACTTGATGTATGGGTCTTCCAGAACTGCTTACTGAAGTGAACCAAACTTCTGCTGATGGGGCTTCCTTGGTGACTCAGATGGTAAAGAATCTGCCTGCAATACAGGAGATGTGGATTTGATTCCTGGGTCAGGAAGACTCCCCTGGAGAAGGGAATGGTTTCCCACTCCAGTATTCTTGCTTGGAGAATTCCACAGACAGAGGAGCCTGGTGGACTACAGTCCACAGACTCACAGAGTTAGACACGACTGACTAACACTTTCACTTTTCACTTTCAAACTTCTGCTATGCATGCACACACATTCCTCTTGAACAACAAAACTAGGGACTTCCCTGGCAGTCCAGTGGTTAAGAATCTGTCTGCCAATGCAGGGGACATGGGTTCAATTCCTGGCCTGGAAAGAACTAAACCACATGCTGTGGGGCAACTAAACCTGTACGATACAAGTACTGAGCTGGAGTATAGAGCCCACACACACCGCAATGAAGAGTAGCCCCAGCTCGCCACAAGTAGAGAAAGCCCACTCAAAGCAATGAAGACACAGTGCAGCCATAAACGAATAAATAAATAAAATGTAAAGGCTGAATAATAAAACCCTAAACTCCTTATTCCTCCAATAACCCTCTCCAAAGAAATCTTTTAAAAAAAGAAACAACAAAACTAACCATCACCAACAACTGCCGCTGATTACCTGAAACTTGATGCTAATGAGAAAAAAAAAAAAAAGGCAGTAAGTTCTAGAGAGTAGACAACAGGAGAGGCAGAAGTCTGAGAAGGATGAGCACTGCAGAAAGGTAAGAATTTGAAAATTCCTCTATTTTGTGATGATGTTTTAGTAGCCAGGTGGGCACATCCTGGTTTAGGGCAGTAATGTCAGAGTAGGAGTTGATTTTGATCAGGGGTTGCAAAATGAGTTGTTCAGATTCTTTTATTATTGTTTAATGTTAATGAAGACAATAATCATTTATTGGGCAATTTATCCGTTCCTTGCTCCACACTAAAAACTTTAGAACTACAATTTGTATAATCCCTCTGTGCATTTTTGTAGGGAGTCGGAGGCAACTCAGATATCCATGACCAGGGGAACAGATAAACAAAATGTGGCAGACATAATCTTTAGGTGTGCAACACATTAAATTTGCACTATATGTATTTTTTAAAAGTAAGTAAATTATTTTGTAGCAAAATATCACTTGTATAAATTGACTAGTTTGGGCAGTTCTCTGGTGACCTAGTGGTTAGGATTCTGGGCTTTCACTGCCATGGCCCAGATTCAATCCTTGGTCAGGGAACGGAGATCCCAATAGCTGTGTGGCATGGCCAAAGTAAAAAAAAAAATTAAATGACTTTAAACCACAAATCTTGAAAAAAAGAAAAAGACTGTTTAGATTATTCTGGGTCCCTTGAGTTTCCATACACATTTTAGAGTAAGAAGAAAGCTGGAGTTTTGATAAGGACTGAGTTGAATCTCTGGATCAATTAGGGGGTATTGCCATCTTAATGGGCTTCCCTGGTGGCTCAGACAGTAAAGAATCTGCCTGCAATTCAGGAGACGTGGGTTCAATCACTGGATCAGGAAGATCCCCTGGAGAAGAAAATGGCAACCCAATCCAGCATTCTTGCCTGGGAAATCCCATGGGATAGAGGAGCCTGGCGGGCTACAGTCCCTCCCTGAGGTCTCAAAGGGTCGGACACGACTGAGTGACGAAGCGCAAGGGCACGGGCCATCTTAACAGTATTTTAGGTCTTCCAATCCATGGACATGGGGTCTTTCCATTTATTTAGGCCTTTCTTAATTTCTTTCAGAAATATTTTCTGATTTTTTAAAATAACTCTTGTGCTTCTTTAGCAACTGAACGAGTGTTTTATTATCTTTGATATTTTTATTAATTTTGTTTTTAGAGTATTCATTGCCAGTGTATCGAAATACAATTGATTTTTACATTTATTTTGTAACCTGCAACTTTGTACAAGAGTCATACTTTCTTGTATCATTATAAGTGTCCAACATTTTTATTGAAACCTGAACATTTTATATAATATATTGTCCCTACTCTGAATACTGATTATAACCAGCAATCATAATAAACAACAAGGCTTCCTTTTGTTGTTCTTTGCTTGTCTTTTTGTTTGTTCAGTGACTTGACTGGACTGTTTCAGTGATGTCTATTTTCTCTGCAGAGAGCCTCTGATGTTACTCTTCCCTTTGGGAGGGCACCTCCTTTGGGCATACACACAGTCTACCTGGAAAGACAGTGGTTCTACCAAAGCCGTCTGTCTTTCCCTCGATCTCTCTGGTTATCACACCCAGCCCTTAGGTTCCACTAGTTTCTGGCTGATTATTCTATTATTATTTTTTTTAATTTAAATTTATTTTTGGCTGCAATGGGCTTTTGCTGCTGTGCACAGGCTACTGCCTCATTGCGGTGAGCAGGGGCTGCTCTCTTGCTGCAGTGCACAGGCTTCTCATTGCTGTGGCCTCCCCTGCTGCAGGGGACAGGCTCTAGGGCTCAGTAATTGTGGCCCATGAGCTTAGCTGGCCCAAAGCATGTGAAATCTTCCCGGACCAGGGATGGAACCCGTGCTCCCTGCATTGGCAGGTGGATTCTTAACCACTGGACCACCAGGAAAGCACCTATCCTGTTGTTTTTGACAGTGCCTGGGATAGAAATTGCTTTACATTCAGACTCTATTAAATTCAGTCAAGGGTCATTTCTGAGGCCAAGCTTTGAGTTTGTCCTGACCCCAGAGGACTCCTGTTAGTTATCTCTTTCCCTAGTTCTCTTTTGTTAGACAGTGAGCCTAGGGTTTAATTAGTTGACACGGTGGGGCTACTAGTCTCCTCTTTATTGCTTACCACCAAAATCTCCATTGTTGGGGATGTCCCTGGCAGTCCAGTTAAGACTTCACCTTCCACTGAAGGGTATGCACTGGTCGGACACGACTGAAGCGACTTAGCAGCAGCAGCAGCGAACTAAGATCCTACATACCTCACAGCCAAAAAAAACCCACCAAAACATAAAACAGAAGCAATATTGTAACAAATTCAATAAAGACTTAAAAAATGGCCTTCATCAAAAAAAATTATTTTTGATCTGCATTGTTTGCAGAGTGTCATTAGTCATGAACTCCCCCCCACCCCCCACCCTCAGCCTCCCTTTCTGTTCCAAATAAAGTCACTTTCTGTGGGTAGAACCTTAAAGCTCTTTGTTCTTATCTGTATCTCTGAGCCACAGTTTGGGAGCTGGAGGCAAGGACAGTGGAGAGATTTTTTTAGAATGCCACACCTGCTTTATTATTAACAGGTGCCGGGGGCCAGCCCCGGTGGAGTCAGGGGTTTCGAAGCGGGGATGGCGTCGGCGAGGATCAGGAAACAATTGCTTACTTAAATGTTAATTAAAGATATAAAGAGTGGTTAAATAAGGATAGCTCAGTGAGGAAATTCAGTGGAGAAAAGAGGCTGAATAATTCAGCCAGAAGGTGAGAGAAAGAACGACATGGGGAGACCAAGCTTCGGTGAACAAGGCCTGCACTTTATTTTCCAAAGTAGTTTTTATACCTTAAGTTATGCATAGAGGATAATGGGGGAAGGGGTAGAGTCATGCAAGGACAGCAGTTCCTGATCCTAATCGAAGCCAGGCTTTCAAACTTATCATATGCAAAAGTTTAGGTGATTTACATCATCTTCTGGCCAGGAAGCCTGTTAACATTTTAGGAAACTTATTTTTCTCTAAAGGTGATTGTTCTAAAGTCAGGCGCCAGCCTCCAAAAAGCATTGGATAAAGTTGCATTCCTATAGGGCAAAGGTGAGGTGGGCTCAATCAAGAAAAGAATTAACCCAAGGGTCCAAGGTTACAAACATTGAGGCTACTACTTACATCTCTATACACCAATTATATCAATCAATACACTGCCAAGGACACAGTAGGTAAGGGATATGGAGACTTAGCAGCAAACATTGGCCCAACAAGTGAAAAACCCTTCACCAATACAATTTCTAATCAATCTTTTAACTGCTCAAAGGAATCTGTATTTAGACAGTTTAGAACATCTCATGCCTCTCACAGTTGGGAGGCTCTGAACAATCACATGTGGCCGGAAAAACCTATTCAGGCAGGCTAGAGGACTTCCAAAGGAATTTGTAGGTTGAAACACTGTCACACGCAGGAATTATTAACTGGAGCTGTAAGTTATTTCTTTTTTCATAGAGAGGTAGCGGGGGACAGCCTCCCGTAAAGTCAGAGGTGTAGGTGAAAGCACAAAGCAGAAAGTAGGCAGACTCTGGTTTTGGGGGTAGATGCTCGAGAATTTCCAGGGGGACTCCTGAGGCTCGATCCCGCCTTTGCGTATGCTGAGCCTCCTTCCTCACAACCTTTGCCACGAGTGGAGCTCCTCACTGCCAGCTCCCGGCAAACAGGACACTTGGCAGGGGTGGTAGCCTCTGGTCTTCTTGGCTTGCTTCTCCTGGCGTGTAGACTCTTCACTACAAGCAGGCTGGAGTAAGGGTGATGGAGATCCCTGTATTCTCAGCTTGCTATTGTTGAATGGCTCCTCAGCCCCATGATTGAAGTTGCGTTGGAGGAGACAGCCTCTAGCCTCTTGATCGCACCTGCCTGAAATTTCCCTCTATCCATCTGCGACACGGAATTGAGTGGGGTGAGTAAAGCTGGAAGCCTGCCCCACTGACAATGATGCTATATAGTCGTTGGCTGGACAAGGGGGATGAGAGAATCTGGCTTCTATTTTTTAATTTTTTATTTTTAAGGGTCTTTCTTGCTGAGTGAGGGCTTTCTCTAGTTTGGTAAGCAGGGACTATTCTCCAGGACTGCTTGAAGTCTTCTCATCATTCTGGCTCCTCTTGTCACAGAGCCCGGGCTCTATGGTGTGATGGCTTCAGTAATTGTGGCCCATGGGCTCAGTACTTGCAGTGCATGGGTTCAGTTGCCCTGAGACATGTGGGATCTTCCTGAAGCAAGGATCGAACTGGTGTCCCTTGCATTTCAAAGTGGATTCTTAACCACTGGACCTGCAGGGAAGCCCAGGAACCTTCTTTTTGCTACACCCAGTTAATGTTACTTTCATCACCCAGAGCTGGAGGTGCATGCAGAGCATTATTCCAAATCTCACAGACTTTTGCTGTTCTACTGATATTCAGTGTATTTCCTTAAAGAAATATTTCTTCTTTTTTTTTTTTGGCCACACAGTGCTAGCATGTGGGATCTTAGTTCCCCCAACCAGGGATGGAACTTCAGAGTCTTAACAACTGGACTGCCGGGCAGGTCCCTAAATAAATGTTTCTATGTAATCCATTTAGAGTGACAAAAATGAAAATTTCTTTGCTGCTTTTCTGGACACACAGGTGAAGTTTTTCTAGGTTCCCTAACTGGATAGCCCTTAATATCACCTGGTTTTTAGTTTTGTGCGCGCTAAGTCGCTTCAGTTGTGTCTGACACTGTGAAACCCTATGAACTGCAGCCCGCCAGGCTCCTCTGTCTATGGGATTCTCTAGGCAAGAATACTGGATTGTTGCTGTGCTCTTCTCCAGGTTTTTAGTTTTAGTCTCAGTTATCAGTCTCCACATCATAGAAGCCAAGAATGGCAACCTCACCTGAATGGTGACTTAAAGGTCATCACCAGCTCCCACAGCCTCTAAAGATTAGGCTCTGGCTTCCAGGTCCTTTATTATTTCTGACACTTGTGAATTTAACTTTGTCTTATTCAAGTTCAGCTACTAACTCATACATTGCTCTCCAGAATATCTGATTTTTTTTAAAAGGGCAACATGCCCTTTGAAAAACATCAGGGGACCAAATTTGTGCCACATTCTACATTAAGGAATGATGCCAGGGCAGAGAGCCCAGTCCATCTTGTTCTTCCAAAGATTACAGTCCACTGGGGAAGGGGGACAATTTAACTGCAAGAAGGAAGTGAGAAAACTGGCAAGACCTGACCAGAGATCCTCATACTGAGGAGTCCCAATATATTTCCAGACAGAAATAACATTTCAGATAGGTCAGGAAAGAACAAATCCTTTATTTATTTAATATTTTAATTTTATGGAGTGTTGTTGTTTTACTATGTTATGTGGGCTCCCCAGGTGGCTCAGTGGGTAAAGAATCCACCTGCAATGCAGGAGATGCAGGCAGACGTGATTTCGATTCCTAGGTCGAGAAGATCCCCTGGAGGAGGGCACGGGACCCCGCTCCAGTATTCTTGCCTGGAGAATCCCCATGGACAGAGGAGCCTGGTGGGCTACAGCCCATAGGGTGGCAAAGAGTCAGACACGACTGAAGTGGCTGAGCACACATTCTGTTGTGTTAGTTTCAGGCGTATAGCAAAGTTATTTAGTTATGCATATACATATATTAATTCTCTTTTAGATTCTTTTCTCATACAGGTTATCGCAGAGTATTGGATAGAGTTCCCCGTGCTACACAGGAGGTCCTCATTGGTCGTCTATCTTATATAGAGCAGGGTGAATGCGGTCATCCCAAGCTCCTGATTTATCCCTCCAGCCTCCATGTTTCCCCTTTGGGAACCATTTGTTTTCAAACTGTATACACTCTGCTTCTGCTTTGTAAATAAGTTCGTTTATATCTTAAAAAAAAAAAAAAGATCCCAAATGTGAGTGATATCATATGATATTTGTCTGAGTGAATGAGTGAAAGTTAGTCACTCCGTTGAGTCTGACTCTTTGCGACCTCATGGACTGTAGCCCGACAGGCTCCTCTGTCCATGGAATTCTCCAGGCAAGAATACTGGAGTGGCTTGCCATTCCTTTCTCCAGGGGATCTTCCCGACCCAGGGACTGAACCCTTATTTCCTGCCTCTTGTGGGTCTCCTGTATTGGCAAGAGGATTCTTTACCAATGAGACACTTGGGAATCCTGATAGTACACAGGGACTCATGGGAGGGACATCGAGAAAGAAGCGGATATGTGCATATGTATGGCTGACTCATTTTGCTATGTAGTAGAAACTAACCCAACATTGTAAAGCAGCTATGATGCTGTTGATTAGTCAGTAAGTCATAACCGACGCTTTTGTGACCCCATGAACTGTAGCCCACCAGGCTCCTTTGCACCTGGGATTTCCCAGGCAAGAATATCAGAGTGGGTTGCCATTTCCTTCTCCAAGGGATCTTCCTGACCCTGGGATCTATTCGTGTCTCCTGCACTGGCAGGCAGATTCTTTACCACTGAGCCACCAGGGAAGCCCAAAGTAACTATACTGAAATAAAAATTATTTAATAAAAAAATAAGCTTATATCATAAATACTATATGCTAACGAAGACAGTCAGAGAAGGCAATGGCACCCCACTCCAGTACTCGTGCCTGGAAAATCCCATGGACGGAGCAGCCTGGAAGGCTGCAGTCCATGGGGTCGCTAAGAGTCGGACATGACTGAGCAACTTCACTTTCACTTTTCACTTTCATGCACTGGAGAAGGACATGGCAACCCACTCCAGTGTTCTTGCCTGGAGAATCCCAGGGACGGGGGAGCCTGGTGGGCTGCCGTCTATGGGGTTGCACAGGGTCGGACACGACTGAAGCGACTTAGCAGAGAGCAGAACAAAAGCAGGAGACAGGGACTTCCCTGGTGGGCCAGTGGTTAAGACTCTGAGCTTCAAGTGCAAGGGGCTTGGGTTCCATCCCTGGCTGTAGAACTAAGAACCTCTGTATCATGAGATGCAGCCAAACAAGCAAACAGAAAGAAAACCAGAAGACAACTTGAGTGACTACGGGTTCAACATGCCTTGCAATCAAGTTGGAAAATCAGCCAATGGCAGGATGAAGTTCTACATTTGATTTCCAGCAATTTCAGCCCAGCAGCTCTAGGAGAAAGGGGTCAAGAAAGTCTTAAGGCATTTAGACAGCACTTGGGCTAAAAGTGTGAGTGCCTGAGCTCATCTTTTTCTTTCACCATTTTGTCTGATGACATTAGGAGCGACCAACCAAGGTCATTATATTCCTTAGTTTCTCCCCAAATGTTCAAATGTATTATCAACAGAGTCACATAGAACCCTGCTTGTTATTTTAAGTGATTGATTAGGCATATCTGCCAACAAAGGTCCATCTAGTCAAGGCTATGGTTTTTCCAGTGGTCATGTATGGATGTGAGAGTTGGACTGTGAAGAAAGCTGAGCGCCGAAGAATTGATGCTTTTCAACTGTGGTGTTGGAGAAGACCCTTGAGAGTCCCTTGGACTGCAAGGAGATCCAACCAGTCCATTCTGAAGGAGATCAGCCCTGGGATTTCTTTGGAAGGAATGATGCTAAAGCTGAAACTCCAGTACTTTGGCCACCTCATGCAAAGAGTTGACTCATTGGAAAAGACTCTGATGCTGGGAGGGATTGGGGGCAGAGGAGAAGGGGACGACAGAGGATGAGATGGCTGGATGGCATCACCGACTCGATGGACGTGAGTCTGAGTGAACTCCAGGAGTTGATGATGGACAGGGAGGCCTGGCGTGCTGCAATTCATGGGGTCACAAAGAGTCAGACACAACTGAGTGACTGAACTGAACTGAACAGATGTTTTGCCTATCAGTGGTCTCTTTACAACTGGGAGGTCATTAGTGTCTTTTATTTCAGCCACACCACGCAGCTTGCAGGATCTTAGTTCCCCAACCAGGAATCAAACTTGTACCCCTGAAGCAGAATTCAAAACCCTAGGTCTCATTTCAAATGCATTTCAAACCACTGAGGCTTGGTGACATTTAACTGCCAGCCAATGTCCTGTACTTTCCATCTGAGAGATAAACTTGAACAGCATGCTCTCAGGTTGAGGAATGATCAAGCACTGACCAGGTGAGGTTGATTCCTATCAGGTTGAAGGGGTGTTGGGGTCACCAGTTATTTAAGAAGCAAAATGACTTGGTCAGCCACAGGAGAGCAAGCTACCATGGCACTGCGTTTGGGGCTCTTTCTGATTTGGGCTGGCGTGTCTATGTTTCTACAACTGGACCCTGTGAATGGAGGTGAGAGAGGGGTGACAGGCTAGAAATGGTGAGAAAGACCCTGCCCCAGACATGGACTGATAATTAAGGTCATAATAATAATAATAATAGCAGTGACAAATCATCTCCCATTTCTTGAGTACGTCCCAAAGGACAGACATTATGAAGGGCTTCACATTTTATTTAATATCCAAGAAACTCTATGAAATTGAAACACAGATGAGTTTGACAGCAAAGCTAAAGGCCTTTTTGAGAGCTGCCTCATTCCTGAATCTCCATTGCACTGTCCCAGACACAGGCAACCTACTCCCAGGGTTGGTTATTTTGTTCAAATGAAGAGCTTTTGATGTTTGTAGAGTTGACTGTTTGAAATCTTGGGTTGGCCAAGAAGAAAGTCCACTTGGTTTTGCCATAACATCATATGGAAAAACCAGAACCAACTTTTGGGCCAACCCAGTCACAGGGACAGTGTGGTCTCAGGGCAGGTCCAATCAACAGTGCACTACAGCAGACCCTGACTTTGCGGTTGAATTCATGGATGTTCATAGGGGAGCAGTGAGAACGTGTCAGGGTCTCCCTCCCCTGTTCTGCTTAGCTCCTGGTCTTCGAGTATCTTGTTCAGGTAAACAAGGACTTCAAAATAGAAAAGAAAATAAAAGTTAGAGATGCTAGGCAGGTCCTACTATAGATGATATTCTGGTCATGGCCCTGCTTTGTTTTGTTTTTGGTTTTTTTAGTTGTTCATGTTATTTTGTGTGTGTGTTTGTTTTTTAAAAATTGTAATTGGAGAATAAGTGCTTTACAGAGTTTATATATATATATATATCCCTTCCCTCTTGCGACTCCTTCCAGCCCCACCCACCATCCTACTCCTCTAGGTTGAAAACACAGAGGGTGGGCTGGGCTCCCTGCGTGATATAGCAGCTCCCCACTAGCTGTCTGTTTTACACAGGGTGGTGTAGATATGCCAGTGGTACTCTCTCAATTCGTCCCACCTAAGCCTAACCCTGCTTTGTTCCTGCTCCTCCTCCGTCCATCTCCTCTGCTCCTGCTTTTCTTCCAGATGAGCAGCTGTCTGAGGACAAGGTCATTCTTCCTAAAGAAAAGAAAGACCCTGCTTCTGGTGCAGAAACCAAAGGTAATCAACAGCGGAAGAGAATGACAACAAACCACAGTCCAGGGCAACGAATTCACATGTGCGGCAGAGGAACGGATGGGGATTCTCCAGAGATACTTTACAGGCAGGAGCTCATAGCACCCTTTCAGTCACGGGAGGAGGCAGCTGTGCACGTCCCCCAAGGGGGCGATCCCAGACAGCAGAACTATGTGTACGTGGCAGGGCTGGAATCTGAACCCGGAATCTAGGCTTCAGCGCTGGTGCCACATGCTGAAGTAGAAACTGTCCAAAGTCACATTTGTACACCAGTCCTTACAATTTGTATATTTTTAACATGTCAACTAGTCACTTTTCATTTGTATTTCTTCGTATTTACAGACAGGTGTATATATCCAAATGATTTTTTTTTTTCACTATCAAAAAACAGTAAAGTAGAAACTTCCCAAAATTAGAGAAGCCTTCCTAGTCCCTGAGGGAGGGACCACGCCACACTGACCTTGGCATCCCCGATGCTTAGCAGGGGCTCTGTACACAGCAGGCTTGGCGCTGATGGGCAGGCGTGAAAGGAGATTTTGCCAGAGTTACCACAGACATCATGAAACCCTGAGTGCCAAAGAAGCGAACAATGTCTTTCTTCTTTCAGATAATAAATGTGTTTTCCCATTCATCTATGGAAACAAAAAGTATTTTGACTGCACATTGCATGGTTCCTTATTCCTGTGGTGTTCCCTCGATGCAGACTATACAGGAAGATGGAAATACTGTACTAAGAATGGTAAGCATGCAGCCTGTCCTCGTGTGAGAAGCACCTGGCTTCCCAGATGAAGGCGGAAAGTCCAAATTGCCTCCTAGAGGGAAGCCTCAGGCGTCTCCTGATCCAGCTCTCTGTGTTCCGTTCCTGTCCCTTTCTCTCTTTTTTGGGGGGAGGTGGGGAGGGCTCTGCTCAGTCTTTGTTGCTGGGCCCAGGTTTTCTCCAGTTGCAGCAAGTGGGGTCTCCTCTTTGCTGGTGTGTGGGTTTCTCACTGTGGTGGCTTCTCTTGTTGGGTAGCACAGGCTCTAGGCACAAGGGCTTCAGTCGTTGCAGCCCGTGGGTTCAGTAGTTGAGGTGCCCATACTTATTTCCTCCTCGGTGTGTGGAATCTTCCCAGACCAGAGGTGGAACCAGAGTCTCTTGCATGGCAAGGTATTCTTAACCACTGCACTACCAGGGAAGCCCCACTTTCTCTTGATAACACTAAAAATAATCCTCCTGCAATTAATACTTTCACCTATCCCTTCTATTTTTCCAGACTATGCCAAATGTGTCTTTCCCTTTATCTATGAAGGCAAGTCATATGACACTTGCATAATAATTGGGAGTACATTTATGAACTATTGGTGCTCACTCTCTTCAAACTATGATGAGGATGGAGTTTGGAAGTATTGCTAGCAGTAAAAAGAGGTAAGAGTGTCCAGGGAGGATGGATAGAAACAGGGGTGAGCAGGGAAGAGGAAGGGCTGGGTAAGGAGGTGCAGTAAGATGCCAGAGCGAGGAAGGAAGAGGCAGGGGGAGAGAGGGGATGAAGGAGAAAGATGCAGGGCAAAGAGTGAGGAGCAGAGGTTCACGAGGAGAGCGATACAGACATGAGGATGAGGAAAGGGGGAAGGAGAGACGGAAACAGAGGAAGAGACAAGGGCGAAATGCGAGAGAAGTGGAGAGGCGAATCCAGAAGAGAGAGAGATTGCAAGATGACAAATGCAAGGAGGAGTATCTGGGGAGGATCAGTAGCAAGAGAAGACGGAAGGAAGGTGAGAAAGGGGCAGAGAGAGGACAACACAGTTTTAGGAGCAGGCCTGAGACAGTAGGAGCCAAGATGGGATGAACAGAAAGCAAAGGAGAAACAGATCTTTGCCCTCTGTGGGGCTGACTGGGAAACAAAACAGACTTCATTAACACAGACTCCAAAATTATGTTCAGTTACTGTCCAGTACATCCACCCATGGCCACGGATGCAATCAAGCCTTCAAAACTTCAGTGGAGAAAATCAAGAACTCTCAAGCAAAGGTGATGCTCTGAGCGACAGAGGTGAAATTCTTTCCCTACATCTCTGCCTTGTGCCTGCTGGGCATGGGTCCAATCAATAAACACTTTCTCTGCAGGTGTGGCCTTTGTCCTACAAAGAAACCTGTGTATCAGATGGGAGGGTCTCAGTGTGCTCCGGTTAACCAGGCAGGATCTTGTTTTCCTTTCCCTTCCTTGGGGTCCCGATGGAACTTCAAAGCACATCACAATTGTCCCTCCTAGGGGTCTGATTGACAGCTGAAGACCTGGTGGTAAGGCCAGAAGTGGGATGGGAGGAGAGTCCCAGAGGATACCAAGGCCCCGTTCCTGTCGTAAGAGATCTTTCTTTTCCCAACTTAGCTGAAATGTTATTTCTTCCTGGAGTTATTCTCTGATTCCACAGTATAAGGAGTCCCATCATGTCTTCCCAGTTCATCCTTTCTCTCCTTACAATTAAACTGCCCATCTCTCCAAGGGGACTGTAATTGGGGTGGGCGAAGACAAGATGGATTGTGTTTGCCCTGGTTTCAGTCCTAAATGCAGAATTTAACACATATATAGGGATTTTAGACAAATATTTTTTCCATCACTAACAGCGCCTGATTGAAAGAAGGTTAAATTCACAGGTGTTAGAAATAATGAAGGGCCTGAAAAGGCCTGATCACTAAATTTTATCCTAAAAAATCACTCAGTACCTATCACAAAAACAGAAACACAGACCAATGGACTACGATAGAAAGCCCAGACACTAACCCATGCACCCACGGGTACTTTATATTTGACAAAGTGAAAGTGAAAGTGAAGTCATTCAGTCGTGTCCGACTCTGTGGGACCCCATGGACTGTAGCCCACCAGGCTCCTCCCTCCATGGGATTCTCCAGGCAAGAGTACTGGAGTGGGGTGCCATTGCCTTCTCCAATACTTGACAAAGGAGGCAAGAATAGACAATGAAGGATTAGTCTCTTCAGTGAGTGGTGCTGGGAAACTTTTACAGCAACATGTAAAAGAATGAAATTGGAACACTTCCTAACACCAGACACAAAGATAAACTCAAAATGGATTAAAGACCTAAATTTAAGACTGGAAACTTGAGAACTCTTAGAGGTAAACACAGGCAGAACACTCTCTGACATAAATCACAGCAAGATCCTCTATGATCCATTTCCTAGAGTCATGGAAATAAAAACAAAAATAAACAAATGGGACCTAATTAAACTTAAAAGCTTTTGCACAGCAAAGAAAACTGTAAAGAAGGCGAAAAGACAGCCTTCAGCGTGGGGAGGAAATAACAGCCAATGAAAAACTGACAAAGGATTAATTTCCAAAATATACAAGCAGCTCATGGAACTCAATACCAGAAAAGCAAACAACCCCATCAAAAAGTGAGCAGATGGCTTAAACAGATATTTCTCCAAAGAAGACATACAGATGGCTAGCAAACACATGAAAAGATGTTCAACTTCCTTCATTATTAGAGACACGTCAATAAAAACTACAGTGGGGTATGACCTCACACCGGTCAGAAAGGCCATCATCAGAAACTCTACACACAATAAACGCTGGAGAGGGTGTGGGGAAAGGGGAACCCTCTTACACTGTTGGTGGGAATGTAGATTGATGCAGCCACTATTGAAGACGGTATGGTGATTCCTTAAAAAAGTAGGCATAAACCTACCATATGACCTTTCTGTATCTTGTTACCTAAAGGTACGCATGGGGAGTCCGGCTGCTTGCAGCTCAAAAGCCAGGAAACAGGCCAGGTTGGTGAAAAGAAAGTTTGCTTATTTCAGATGCTGCACCTGGGGGTGGTAGCGTGGCAGACATCTGTCGGAAGGCCGACTCCCCACCTGACAAGTAGGGGGTGAGGGTTTTATAGACAAAGTGTGTGTGGGGGTTACATGCAGAAACAGTGCAGTCATCTCTAAGAGTCATCTTCAAATCGGTCATCAGTGGTCTGACCAGCATCATCTTGAGTGTTTTAGGTACAGTTAATCTTCAGTTCCAGGGTCCATTTGTCCCCAATTCTTTGTGATCAGTTCTTGGAATTCTGCCCACTCAAGTCCTGGGTACAGTCTGGTCATCATGCAGTGAACTTCTCCACCTGCTGTTTTGCTATCTATAAGTCAGCCCACAGGATATGACTCAGAATATTATCTACAGCCCTTGAGAAAGAACTAAAGGTCCTTGACTATGCTTAATGACTACGTTACTATTATTTAGTCTCCTTAGACTGTTTTCCTTTGTTTCAGCATTTCTTATTTCTCTGATTAGACTTGTTCTTTTGACTAGAGTTTTCCACAGGCAAAAGGCAGGCAGAAGGCATGAGCGGGTGGTGAAGGATCATAGAGTCCTGCTCCGTTTCAATCTCAGTACTGGGCATATACCCAAAGAAAACCATAATTGAAAAAAAAAAAAAACACACACATATAACCCAATATTCATTGCAGCACTATTTACAAGAGCTAGGACATGGAAGCAACCTTAATGTCCACTGACAGATAACTGGATAAGGAAGCTGTGGTACACACATACAATGGAATATTCAGTTCAGTCGCTCAGTCGTGTCCGACTCTTTGCAACTCCATGAATCACAGCACGCCAGGCCTCCCTGTCCATCACCAACTCCCGGAGTTCATTCAAACCCATGTCCATTGAGTCGGTGATGCCATCCAGCCATCTCATCCTCTGTCGTCCCCTTCTTCCCCTGCCCCCAATCCCTCCCAGCATCAGGGTCTTTTCCAATGAGTCAACTCTTCGCATGAGGTGGCCAAAGTATTGGAGTTTCAGCTTTAGCATCAGTCCTTCCAATGAACACCCAGGACTGATCTCCTTTAGGATGGACTGGTTGGATGTCCTTGCAGTCCAAGGGACTCTCAAGAGTCTTCTCCAACACCACAGTTCAAAAGCATCAATTCTTCGGTGCTCAGCCTTCTTCTCAGTCCAACTCTTACATCCATACATGACCACTGGAAAAACCATAGCCTTGACTAGACGGACCCGAATATTACTCAGCCATAAAAAGGAATGCATTTGAGTCGGTTCTAATAAGGTGGTTCCTGGGAACAAAGTGAGAGTCACTCAGTCGTGTCCGACTCTTTGTGACCCAGTGGACTATACAGTCCATGGAATTCTCCAGGCCAGGATACTGGAGGAGGTAGCCAGAGTGAAATAAGTCAGAAAAAGGAAAACAAATATTGTATACTAATGCATATGTATAGAATCTAGAAGATGGTACTGATGAAACCTATTTGCATGGCAGCAATGGAGACTTAGAGAGAACAGACTTGTGGGCACAGTGGGGGAAGGAGAGGGTGGAACAAACAGAAATAGCATGGAGACAAATACATGACCGTATGTAAAATAGATAGCCAGTGGGGATTTGCCCAAATCAGGGCTCTGTGACAAACTAAAGGGGTGGGATGGGCTGGGAGGTTCAAGAGGGAGGGTGTACTTATGGCTGATTCATACTGAGGTATGGCAGAAGCCAACACAATATTATAAAGCAATTGTCCTTCAATTAAAAAAAAAAAAACACCACTCAGTGCCTATCTAAGGAATCCTTGGTACCTGGTGATAGACTTTCAGTCACCATCCGGGGAAGAGATACACAGGCTTTTAATCACTGTGCAGCAAGGAGGTATTGATAGAATGTTTGTCCTCTGTGATTTAAGGCCAGTAACTCAGAGCTTCACTTGAAACCAGGAGGTAAAAATAAAACAGAATTTTTAAGTTAAATAATAAAAAGTTTTAACCGAAAATGTTTTAATAAAAAGGAAACCAGGGGCTTCCCTGGTGGCTCAGTAGTAAGGAATCTGTCTGCCATGCTGGAGACATTGGTTCCATCCTGGTCTGGGAAGATCCCACTTTTCCCAGAGCAACTAAGCTCACATGTCCCAACTACGAGCCTACTCTAGAGCCCAAGAGCTGCACCTACTGAAGCCTGAGTGCCCTAGAGCCTGTGACCTGCAGCAAGAAAAGCCACCACAATGAGACACCCCTGCCCACTAGAGACAAGCCCCCAGTTGCCACAACTAGAGAAAAGCCCAAACTACAACGAAGACCCAATGGAAGAAAAAAAAATAATAATTAAATAAATAAAAAGTATAAATAAAACTAATGGGAGAGAAATCCAAAAAGGAGTGGAGATATATATGGCTGATGTATTTTGCTATGCGATAGAAACTAACACAAGATTGTAAAGCAAGTATGTTGCTGTTGCTGTTGTTTAGTCACTAGGTCATGTCTTAACTCTTTCGTAACCTCCTTGGACTGTAGCCCTCAAAGCTCCTCTGCCCATGGGATTTCCTAGGGAGGAATACTGGAGTGGGTTGCCATTTCCTTCCCCAGGGGATCTTCTCAATCCACGAATCGAACTTGCGTCCCCTGCGTTGACAGGGGTATTCTTTACCACTGAGCCCCCAGGGAAGCCTAAAGCAATAGAATAACTTCTATACTGCAATAGAAGTTATTTAATAAAAATAAATAAGCTCTATATCATAAATGCTGTATGCTGACAACAACAAAAGAAGGAGACAGGGATTTCCCTGGTGGTCCAGGGGTTAGCACTCTGAGCTTCCGCTGGTCGTTGTACTAAGAAACCCCATTCTTAGTTGCTTAGTTGCTCTGGGAAAAGTGGAATCTTCCCAGAGCCGTGATGGAACCAATGTCTCCAGCCTGGCAGACAGATTCCTTACTAGTGAGCCACCAGGCAGCGAGGCCCAGCGAAAACAGACAAACCAAAAAACCGGTAGATACCCTGAGAAGTTGACAGTTCAACTTGTCTTAGAATCAAGTTGGCAAATCAGCCAACGGCAGGATGAGGTGCTATGTTTGATTTCTAGCAGTTTCAGCCCAGCAGCTATAGTAGAAAGGGATCAAGAACCTCTTAAGTCATTTAGGCAGCAGCTGGACTGAAAATTGGAATTCCTGAGCTCCCCTCTTTCTTTCACCAGTGACGTTCGGAGCAAGCAACCAAGGCCATTATACTCCTTAGGTTCGCCTCAAATGTTCAAAAGTATCCCCGACAGAGTCACAGAGCACCCTGACTGTTGTAAGTGGTTGATTAGGCATATCTAACAGACATTTTGCCTGATTCTAAAACAGTTCGCACCATGGACTATAAGTCATCTTAAGGTAGGAGATAGTGGGTCTTTGGGCTGGACACCTGGTATTCATCAAGTGGAGTAAAATTCAAGTAAAATTCAGACACTCCAAGGACGAAGCTAGAGGCAGGAGCTGAGCTCTGCTAAAACAAAGAGATAAGGTGCCCACTCCTGAGGTCAAGAAGTCAAGGCTGACTGCCCCGTCTGCACTTGTCCAGAAAGGCTTCTTGGAGTCAAAGAGGGAGGCGGCCCCACTCCAGAATAAGTGTAGACAAGCAGCCATAGGCCTCTGTGTTGGGATCCATCTTAGCAAAAAGTTAAGCACACATCTTGCAGAGGGTCCATGGACCAGGCAGCTGTGAAGAAAGAAACAAGATAATTGCCCAAATGTGAACAGACACCCTGAGGGACTGTCCTGTAAAAGTGGTGCACGTCACCTCTGTACTCACACTCCTCCTCCAGGTCACCGGCACTACTCCCAGAGTGTGCATCTCTGCCTAACTGCTGACCTACTACACTCTTCTCATTGGAGAGGATGCTCATTCCCTTTGTCTGTCAGGGTGTGCATCTCTGCCTAACTTCTGAGTTGCATAAACAAACTGTTTTTCTGTGTGGTCTCGCATCTGTTGTGCAATGTCTCTAATAATAACCTTGGTACTTATTTTGACAGTTTTTGATTCCTGGAAACTTTCTTGCTTTCAAACAGGGGCAAGAGCCAGGGCTCCTTAGCTTCTAGACTCTAGCCTAAGCTGGTACAGTGGCTAGGACTCCTAGTTTTCATCCAAGTGACGCAGGTTTAATTCCAGGGCAGGGAGCTAAGGTCTCTCTAGAGGACTATTCACCGCTGTTCCTCTGAGATCAGTCGCTTTAAGCCTGGGAGTTCGTTAGTGTCTTTTCCTATTTGTTGGTCACATGGTGTGACTTGCAGCATCTTAGTTCCCAGCAAGGGATCAAATCTGTGCCTCAGCAGTGGAAGACAGAGCCCCAGGTCTCGTTTTAAGTGCATTTCAAACCCCTGAGGCTTGGGGACATTGCCAGCCAATGTCCTGTACTTTCCATCGGAGAGATAAACTTGCCCTGCATGCTCTCAGGCTGAGGAACGATCAAGCATCTACCAGGTGAGGTTGATTCTTATCAGGTTGAAGGGACGTGGGGGTCACCGGTTAAATAAGAAGCAGATCGACGTTGGTCAGCCACAGGAGAGCAAGCTACCATGGCACCGCTAGTGGGGCTCTTTCTGATTTGGGCTGGTGCGTCTGTGTTTCAACAACTACACCCTGTGAATGGAGGTGAGGGAGGGGAGACAGACTAGAATTGGTGAGAAAGACCCTGCCCCAGACACGGCGATTGTGCAGTGCTAGTCGCTCAGTCGTGTCTGACCCTTTTGCAACCCACTTGACTGTAGCCCTTCAGGTTCTCTGTCCATGGAATTTCCCTGGCAAGAATACTGCAGTGGGTTGCCATTTCTTCCCCAGGGGATATTCCTGACCCAGGGAGCAAACCCACGCCTCCTGGAATGGCAGGTGAGTTCTTTAATGCTGAACCACCAGGGAAGCCCACCCCAGACATGGACTGATGAGTAAGTCATGACAATAATAATACTGTGACTAATACCGCTGCCATCTCTTGAATGTGTCAGAAGGGCCAGCTGCTATAACATTCACATTTTATTTGATTTTCCAGCAACTCTATGAAATTGAAACCCGGGTGAGTTTGGCAACAGAGCGAAGGGCCTTTCTGGGAGATGTCTCATTCCTAAATCTCCATTGCGCTGTCCCAGACATGGGCAACCTACGCCAGGGTTGGTTATGTTGTTCAAATGAAGAGTTTCTGATGTTTGTAGAGTTGACTGTTTGAAATATTGGGTTGGCCAAAAAATGTTGCTTCTTGTTTTGCCATACCACTGTATGGAAAAACCAGAACCAACTTTTGGGCCAACCAAGTAAGAGGGACTGTGTGGTCTCAGGGCAGGTCCAAAGAACAGTGAGTGTCTGACTTTGTGGTTGAATCCGTGTGTCTCGGCAGGGGAGCAACGCGAATGTGTCAGGGTCTCCCTCCCCTGTTCAGTTTACCCTGTAGTCATCGAGTGTATCTGTTCAGAGTAAACAAGGACTTCAGAATAGAAAAGAAAACAAAAGAGACACAGGGCATGTCCTACTACCGACGATAGTCTGGTTGTGGCTCTGTTTTGGGCTTTTTTGGTTGTTGCTGCTACTTTTTTTGTTGTTCTTATTTTGTTTTTTATTTTTAATTGGAGGATAACTGCTTTACAATGTTGTGTTGATTTCTGCCGTATGACAATGCAAATCAGCCACAAATATATATATATATATATATATATATATATATATATATATATATATATGTATATATATCTCCCCTCCCTCTCAAGCCTCCCTCCCACCCCACCCCATCCTCTGCTCCCTCTGTTATACAGCATCTTCCCACCAGCTCTCTATTTCACACATGGTGGTGTACATGTCAATGCTCCTCTCTCAATTCATCCCAGCTAACCCTCACCCTGCTTTGCTCTTACTCCGCTTCCATCCATCTCCTCTGCTCCCGCCTTTCTTCTAGATGAGCTGCCGACAGAGACGTATGACCTTCCTCCCGAAATTTACACTACTACATTTTTGCCTCGCACCATTTATCCTCAAGGTAATCAACCACGGAAGAGAATGACAACCAAACAACAATCAAATGCAGCGAACTAACGTGTGTGTCCTGGTAACTGTGATGGGCTCTTCCAAAGACACTTAAGGGCAGGAGCTAGTTTTACCCTCTCAGTCACGGGAGGAGGCAGGTGTGCACATTCCCCAAGAGGGCTTATCTGGAGAGCATCAGGGATATGCCTCTGTAGATGGTGGGGCTGGAATCTGAACCCAGGGTCCAGGATTCAGAGCTGGTATCACATGATAAAGTAGCAACTCCCCAGATTCACATCAGTACACCAACCCTCACAACTTATATACTTTTAACATGTCAACTAGCCGCTCTTTACATCTATTTCTTTGTATCTATAGACACGTGTATAACGTGACAAGGTCTCCCTCGCCTGTTCTGTTTAGCCCTCTAGTCATCAGGTCTATCGTTCAGGGTACCAGGACTTCAGAACATAAAAGAAAATAAAAGTTAGAGATGCAGGGCAGGCCCCACTACAGGTCATATTTGAGTTGTGGCTCTGCTATGTTCTTTTGCTGTTGTTACTTTCTTGTTATTTTTTTTTAATTGAAGGATAATTGCATTCCAATATTGTGTTCATTTCACAACACAAATCAGCCATAAGTATATACATTTGCCCTTCTCTTGAGCCTCCCTCCCACCTCACCCTCCATCCTACCCCTTTAGGTTGACGGCGCAGAGCGCCAGGCTGGGATCCCTGTGTTATACAGCAGCTTCCCACTAGCTAGCTATTTCACTCATGAAGTGTATATATGTCAATGCTACTCAGGCAGTTCCTCCCTCCTAAACCTAACCCTACTTTGTTCTTGCTCTTCTTCCATCAACCTCCTCCACACCTGCTCTTCTTCTAGAGGAGATGCCGTATGACGACAAACCTTTTCCTAGCTTGTTGAGCAAAGCCAACGATCTTAATGCAGTTTTTGAAGGTAATCAACAAGGGATAGAATGACAGCAAAACAACAATCAAATGCAATAAACTAACACCTGTGCCCTGGTGACTGTGATGGGGATCCTCCAAAGATACTTTACAGGCAAGAGTGAATTTTATCTTCTCAGTCACAGGAGGAGGCAGGTGTCCACATTCCCCAGGGGGGTAACCCTGGAGAGCATCAAGGGTGAGCACGTAGAGATGGTGGGACCGGAACCTGAACCCACGGTCTGGGTTTCAGAGCTGCTGCCACATGCTAAAGTAGAGACTGTCCAAAGTTAAAGAAATCTAACTAGTCCCTGAGGGAGGGACCATGATAGACAGACCTTGACATGCCCAGGGCTTAGCGGGGGACTCTGTAGACGACAGTCTCGAATGGAGAATTTTCCAGAGTTACCAGAGATCATGCAAGCCTAGGAGTCAAAGAAGGGAACAAGGACTTTCTTCTTCCAGGTCCTGCATGTGCTTTCCCATTCACCTATAAAGGCAAAAAGTATTATATGTGCACGCGCAAAAATTCCGTATTACTATGGTGTTCCCTCGATACAGAATATCAAGGAAACTGGAAATTCTGTACTGAGAGAGGTAAGTGTGCAGCTTGTCTTCATGTGAGGAGCATGTGGCTTCCCAGATGAAGAGGGTTGGTTCATAACTGACTCCTAGATGGAAGACTCAGGCTTCTTCTGACCCACCCCCTGTGTTCCATTCATCTCCCTTTCGACTCATTTTTCTCCTGGCTCTGCTGGGTCTTGTTGCTGCACGTGGTCTTTCTCTAGTTGCAGCGAGTGGAGGCTGCTCTTCGTTGGTGTGTGGGTTTCTCACTGAGGTGGCTTCTCTTGTGGAGTACAGGGTCTGGGTGCACCAGCTTCCCTCATTGCAGTGTGTGGGCTCAGTAGTTGAGGTGCCTGGACTTAATTGCTCCTCAGCATTGGTTTCTTCCTGGACCAGGGATGGAACCAGTGTCTCTTGCATTGCAAGGCATTCTTAACCACTGGACCACCAGGGAAGCCCCCTTTTCTTTTGGTAAGCCCTCCACCATTAATGTTTTCACCCATTCCTTCTATTTTTTCAGACGAACCCGAATGTGTCTTCCCCTTTATCTATCGCAAGAAATCCTATGAAATTTGCACACGGGTGCATAGTTTTTTCTGGAGGAGATGGTGCTCACTCACTTCAAACTATGACCGGGATAAAGCTTGGAAGTATTGCTAGCAAAAAAAAAAAAAGGTGAGTGTGTTCTGGGGAGGATGGGAAGAGACGGGGTAAGCAGGGAAGAGACAGAGCTGGATTAAGAGGTGGAGTCAGATGCTGCAGTGAGATGGAGGGAGGAGGCAGGTGCAGAGATGGGATGAGGGAGAAAGATGCAGGAGGAAGAGTGAGGAGCAGAGTTTCACAAGGAGAAGCTTGCAGAGAGGATGAAGAGGAGAAAGGGGACAAAAGATGGAAACAGAGGGAGAGACAAAGGCAAACTGCAAACAATGGAGAGGAGAGTCCCAGAGGGAAGGAGAAAGAGAGTTTGCAGGATGACAAATGGAAGGAGGAGGATCTGGGGAGGATCAGTGCCAAGACGAGGTGGAAGAGAAGGTGAGAGAGGGGCGGAGACAGGACAACATAATCTTGGAGCAGGCATGAGACAGCAGGAATCGAGATAGAAAGAGCAGAGAGCAAAGGAGACATAGACCTTTGCCCTCCGTGGGACTGACTGAGAAACAAAACTGACTCGTTAACCTTGACCCCAAAGCTATGTTCAGTCACTGTCCAGTGCATCCACCCTTGGCCATGGATGCAATCCAGCCTTTGAAACCTCAGTGATGAAAATCAAGAACTCTTAAGCATGAAGGTGATGCTCTGAATGACAGAGGTGAAATCCTTTCTCAGCATCTCCACCATGTTCCCCCTGGGCATAGGTCCAATCAATAAACCACTTTCTCTGCAGAT
Organism: Bos indicus; assembly: GCF_029378745.1. Lineage (NCBI taxonomy): Eukaryota > Metazoa > Chordata > Mammalia > Artiodactyla > Bovidae > Bos > Bos indicus. The sequence continues at coordinate 52,141,126 of NC_091777.1, forward strand.
GTGGTCTTTCTTTGTCCCACAAAGAACCTATGAATCAAATAGGAGGGTCTCAGCATGCTCGGGTTAACCAGGCAGGATCTTCCAGTGTTCCTTTCCCTTCCTCGGAATCCTGTTAGAACATCAATACACATTACAATTGATTGTCCCTCCTGGGGGCCTGATTGACAGCTGAAGACCTAGTGATGAGACCTGAGGTGGGGTGGGAGAAGAGTCCCAGAGGGTATGGAGGGCCGGTCCTTGTCATAAACGATTTGTCTTTTCCCAACATAGCTGAAATGTTATTTCTTCCTGGAGTTATTCTCTGATTCCTCAGTATAAGGAGGCCCAATGGAGTCTTCCCAGTTTATCCTTTCTCACCTTACAGTTAAACTGCCCATCTTTCCAGGTGGACTATAATTGACAGGAAGGGAACAAGGAGAACTGTGCTTGCCCTGGCCTCAGTCCTAACATCCTTTGCATTTATCAAAAGGACTACTCTCCTTTTAAAAACAAAAAAAGAATTTTAGAGAATAGCATTGAAACATGTATATAACCATATGTGAAATAGATCACCAGTCCAAGTTCGACACATGAAACAGGGCACTCAAAGCCGGTGCACTGGGACAACCCTGAGGGATGGGATGGGAAGGGAGTTGGGAGGACGCTTCAGGATGGGAGACACATGTACACCCATGGCTGATTCATGTCAATGTATGGCAAAACCACCACAATATTGGAAAGTATTTAGCCTCCAATTAAAATTAATTAATTAATTTTTTAAAATCAAAAGGAAATGCTGCAAAATAAGTGAATAATCTGGGTGGGAGAATTAAATTTGATTTGAATTTTGTAAAAAAAAAAAACAAATAGAATTTTAGACAAATATTTTTTCTATCACTAACAGGGTCTGACTGAACAAAGGTCAAATTCATAGGTGTCAGAAATAATGAAGGGCCTGAAAGGGGCTAAACACTAAATTTTATCCTCTTCAAAAACATCTAGAGTCTATCTAAGGATCCTCAGGATCTGGTGATGGATGTTCAGTCACTATCTGGGGAAGAGATGCACAGACTTTTAATCACTGTGCAGGAAGGAGGTATCAACAGAATATTTGTCTTCTGTGATTTAAGGCCAGAAACTTGGAGCCTCACTTAAAACCAGGACATAAAAATAAATAAATACATTTTAAGGTAATAAATAAAAAGTTTTCATTATAAATGTTTTAATAAAAATAAGTAAAAGGAAACAATCGTGATGATGTATGGAAGAAACCAACACAATATTGTAAAGCAATTATGCTTCAATTAAAAATGAATAAATTAAGATGTTAAAAAAATGCTTAATAAAAATATACAAGTAAGTAAAAAACAGTGCTTCCCCTGGCGGATCAGTGGTAAAGAATCTGCCTGGCAATACAGGAGACATGGGTTTGATCCATGGTCTTGGAAGCTCCCAGAAGCCTTGGAGCAACTAAGCCTAATCACAGCTATTGAGCCTGTGCTCTAGAGTCCGGGAGCACAGTTACTGAGCCCACGTGCTGCAACCACAGAAGAGCCTGTGCTCCGCAACAACAGAAGCCATTGCATTGAGAAGCCTGCCCACCGAAACTGGAGTGTAGTCCCAATTCGCCACAACTCGAGAAAAGCCTACTAAGCAAGGATGAACCAGCACACCAAAAATAAAATAAATAACTTAAAAAACATTTTTTTTAAAAGAAAGCCAGACAATGTAAGGGCTATGCAGTTAATAGGGATCAGAAAATCTCTCCTGGTCCTAGATAAAGAGCAAAAAAGCTTCCATTTTTGACTCTCTGAACAGATTATATAGAAATACTGGCCTTTGGGTGAAGTCTTTTCCAAGCCCTTCACACAGTGGTTCATGGCACTGAAATCACACAACTGAAAAATGGAAAGATCACACACACACATACACAGACACATGCATTCCCAGTTGAAGAATAAAGAAAAGTCTACAGCATAGGCAGAAAAAAGATTTAAAACCAATCTCTAAGGGAGTTCCCTGGCAGTTGGTGGTTAAGATTCAGCATTTTCACTGTTCAGTCCCTGGTGGGGAAACTAACATCTCAAATGCTGCTTGGTGCAGCCAAAACATAAATAAATAAATACAAATAAAACCAATCTTGATGCTTCTACCAAAAACAAACCAAAAAACTAGCACATCTCAGACAATACATGCTAAATAATTGGTATATTAGATATCACTGGCCATGCCAAAGAAAAAATAGAAAATGTTATATAAAAAATGAACCTTATTTTCATTCCTTATTTTTTAAATCAGTGAACTCTAATTGAAAGTCCAGAAATAATCCTTCACATTTGCAATTGATCTTCAACAACACATCAAGGTAGTTTAATGTGGGGACTTCCCTAGAGGTCCAATGGTTAAGACTGAAGTTCCAGTGCAGAGGGTGCGATTTCTAACCCTGATCAGGGAACTAAGATCCCATATGCCACGAGGTGTGGTCAAGGAAAAAAAAAAAGATAGCTCAACATGGCAAGAATAATATTATACTTTTTGCAACAAGTGGTGCTGAGACAAGCATATTGTGTGTGTGTGTGATGGTTGCTCAGTCACTCACTCTTTGCGATCCCATAGACCATCGCCCACCAGGCTCTTCTGTCCATGGAATTCTCCAGGCATAAACACTGGGGTGAGTTGCCAATCCTTTCTCTACAAGACAAGTATATCTGCATGCAGACTAAATAAACTGGATACCTACTTCATACCATATGCAAAAGTAAAGTCAAAATGAGTCATACGCTTAATTTTAAAAGCTGAATCTATATAATTCTTAGAAAAAATATACAAGTAAATCTTCAAGACCTTGGGTTAAGAAATGAGTTCTTTATGTAACACTGAAAAGACAAATGACAGAAGAAAAGGTTTATAAATTGGACTTTATCAGAATTAAATTTATGCTTTAGTTTTCAGAGAAATGAAAACTGACAGAATGGGAGAAAAGTATTTGCAGGTCAGGTATCAGATAAAGAACTTGGATCTAGAACATGTGGAGAATACTGACACCTCAATAATAAAGTGACAACACAATTTAAACATGAGCTAAAGCAACTGAATAGATACTTCACCAAAGAATATGTACAAATGGTTAATAGACACATGAAAAAGTGTTCAACATCATTAGACATAAAGAAAATACCAGTGATATACAAAATAGAAGCAGAAGATTAAGAAGAGGTGGCAAGAATACGCAGAAGAACTACACAAAAAAAGGTCTCAATAACCCGGATAACCATGATGGTGTGGTCACTGACCTAGAGTCAGACATCCTGGAGTGTGAAGTCAAGTGGGCCTTAGGAAGCATCACTATGAACAAAGCTAGTGGAGGTGATGGCATTCCAGTTGAACTGTTTCAAATCCTAAAAGATGATGCTTTGAAAGTGCTGCACTCAATATGCCAGGAAATTTGGAAAACTCAGCAGTAGCCACAGGACTGGAAAAGGTCAGTTTTCATTCCAATCCCAAAGAAAGGCAATGCCAAAGAATACTCAAACTACTGCACAATTGCACTCATTTCACATGCTAGCAAGGTAATGCTCAAAATTCTTCCAGCTAGGCTTTAACAGTACCTGAATTGAGCACTTCCAGAGGTACAAGCTACATTTAGAAAAGGCAGAGGAACCAGAGATCAAATTGCCAACATCTGTTGTATCAGAGAAAAAGAAAGAGAATTCCAAAAATCATCTATTTCTGCTTCATTGACTACCCTAAAACCTTTAACTGTGTGGGTCACAAGAAACTGTGGAAAATTCTTAAAGAGATGGGAATACCAGACCACCTGACCTGTCTCCTGAGAAATCTGTACGCAGGTCAAGAAGCAACAGTTAGAACCGGACATGTTCAAAACTGGGAAGGGAGTACACCAAGGCTGGATTTTGTCACCCTGCTTTTATAACTTGTAGCAGAGTTTTTGTTGTTCAGTCACTCAGTCATGTCCAACTCTTTGTGACCCCATGGACTGCAGTGCACCAGGCTTCCCTGTTCTTCACCATCTCCTAGAGCTTGCTCAAACTCATGTTCATTGAGTTGGTGACGCCATCCAACCATCTCGCCGTCTCCTCCTGCCTTCAATCTTTCCCAACATCAGTGTCTTTTCCAATGAATCAGTTGTTTCATCATGACGTGGCCCAAGTATTGAAGTTTCAGCTTCAGCATCAGTTCTTCCAATGAATATTCAGGGTTGATTTCCTTTAGGATTGACTGGTTTGATCTCCTTGCAGTCCAAGGGACTCTCAAGAGTCTTCTCCAACACCACAGTTCTAAAGCATCAGTTCCTCTTGACTCAGTCTTCTTTCTGGTCCAACTCTCACATCCATACGTGACTACTGAAAAAACCATAGATTTGACTATACAGAAGTTTGTGGGCAAAGTAATGTCTCTGCTTTTTAATACACTTTCTAGGTTTGTCATAGCTTTTCTTTCAAGGAACAAGCATCTTAGTGTCATAAGGGTGGTGTCATCTGCATATCTGAGGCTAGAGTACATCATGCAAAATGCCAGGATGAAGCTTAAGCTGAAATCAAGATTGCCAGGAGAAGTATCAATAACCTCAGATAGGCAGATGACACCCTAATGGCGGAACATGAAGAGGAACTAAACAGCCTCTTGATGAAGGTGAAAAGAGGAGAGTGAAAAAGCTGGCTTAAACTTAGCATTCAAAAAATGAAGATCATGGCATTAGGTCCCATCACTTCATGGCAAATAGATGGGGCAAAAACTGGAAACAGTGACACTTATTTTCTTGGGCTCCAAAATCACTGTGGGCGGTGACTGCAACCATGAAATTAAAGATCCTTGCTCCTTGGAAGAAAAGCTATGACAAATCTATAAAAGTGTATTAAACAACAGAGGCATTACTTTGCCAATAAACAGTCCATATAGTCAAAACTATGGTTTTTCCAGTAGTCATATACAGATGTGAGAGTTGGATCATAAAGAAGGCTGAGGGCTGAAGAACTGATGCTTTTGAACTGTGGTGCTGGAGAAGACTTTTGAGAGTCTCTCAGGTAGTAAGGAGATCAAATCAGTCAATCCTAAAGGAAATCAACCCTGAATATTCATTTGAAGGACTGATGCTGAAGTTGAAGCTCCAACACTTTGGCCACCTGATGTGAAGAGCTGAGTCGTTGAAAAATACCCTGATGCTGGGAAAGATTGAGGGTGGGAGGAGAAGGCGAGGATGAGATGGGTTGGATGGCCTCACCGATTCAATGGACATGAGTTTGAGAAAACCAGGAGATAGTGAAAGACAGGGAAGCCTGGCATGCTGCAGTCCATGGGGTCACAAAGAGTTGGATATGACGGAGCAACTGAACAAAACAACAAATAGATTTAAAAGAAAATTTAATGATATTGATACATCAAATAGAGAATACCAATAATTAGAATTTTTTTCCAAAAGGACCAAATGTAAATTCCTTAGTTAGAAAGTGAAACAACAACAACAACAACAAAAACTCACTAGAGGGCCCCAACAGCAGACTTGAGCTAACAAAAGAATCAGTGAGCTTGGTGATAGATCAATAAAGACAATCCAATCTGAAAAACTGGAGGAGGAAATGGCAACCCACTCCAGTGCTCTTGCCTGGAGAGTCCCCATGGAAAGAGGAGCCTGGTGGGCTACAGTGCATGGGGTCGCAAAGAGTCGGACAGGACTGAGGGACTAAGCACAATTTAAAAAAAAATACAAGAATGAAGAAAATTCAACAAGGCCTTGGCAATCCATGGGCCACTATCCCGTTTAGCTACATGCACACATAGGAATATCAGCAGGAGAAGAAAGGGGCAGAAAAGATAGTAAGATCAATTTGTCGAGTATTGCCATCATAACAACATTAAGTCTCCTCATCCATGAAGATGGAATGTCTTTCTATGGCTTTACGTCTTCTTAATTTCTTTCTGCAATGCTCTGTACACATCAGACAGGTGGGTTTTTGATAGGCATGCAGACTATACTCAGAAAAGCTCTTTTTAAAAACTAGAATAGGGAATTCCCTGATGGTCCAGGGGCTAAGAATCTGCTTTGCAACACAGGGTGTACCGGTTCAATCCCTAGTCAGGGAACTAAGATCCCAGATGTCGATGGGCAACTCAACTTGAATGCCACAACTAAAGACCTGAAACAGCCAAATTAATAAGTGAAAAGAAAGAAAGAAAAAATATAGACTTAAAAAAAGAAAGAATAAAAGGAAGTTCCATGGGTGTTTACACTGGGTCCCATGGCCTGGTCTATTTATCCAGTCAGCAGGAGAGATGGACAATGAGTTCTTCTCATTTACAGATTGAATGTTCTTGATACTTATCAGAAAGTCCTAGACATCCCCCAGGATATATGCATATTATCCCCCCTGCATTCACCTCATGAATTTTCATGACTGGATTTTTCCTTCAAACCAAGAGAACCAGGGGGCACCTCCTCCTCCTATTGCCACAAAGCCTGCCTCCCGCAGCTCCTGCTTATTCACTCCGCACCTAAGTGCAAACCCTGGGTGGCCCACCTGATGTGGAATGCTCTCCTCTCCCGGACTGTGAATATATGTGGCTCATTCATACACTGCTGTCAACCTCATCTGTGCCGTGTTGGGTGTTGTGTATTGGGTTCTCTTTTAATATTTAAGGTGGGCTGGATAGAGGATGATCCGAACAGCATGACTTTTTCCCTCATGATTCTGCCAGTACTACTGAGCTGCAAGGGGCAGGAGGTCCACTTCTCTGGCAGCCTGCATACCTCCATCCTCCTCCTAATACTGGCAATCTGCTATGACTCTCACTGTTTTTATTCCCACATTCCACACTAAAAAAAAAAAAAACACCTGCCTTATTTTTCCTTTTTATTTCTCCCTTACTCCCGTTGTTTCTATTTTTGTCTACATCTGTTTCTATCACTCAGATCTGCTATAAATTTCTTGATGAGTCCAGGTTTTCACACACAAAAACAAGAGGTTTTTGGTTGTTGTCTTTGTTTGGGATGGTTTCTGGTCTGGTTGTTGGTTTGGTTTTTTGCCTTGGTGCTTGTAGGATCATAGTTCCCAGACCAGGGATTGAACCCAGGCCCAGGGCAATGAAAGGGCGGAGTCTTAACCATTCCATCACCGGGGAATTTCACAAGTTTTTTTTTTTTTTTTTTTAACACTCAAAGATGCTAGGAAGGGTTTCCCAAGTGGCTCAGTGGTAAAGAACCTGCCAGCCAATGCAGGAGACACGAGATGGATCCCTGATCTGGGAAGATCCCACATGCCTCGGAGCAACTAAGCTTGTGCGCCACCACTGTTGATCTGTGCTCTAGAGTCTGCGTGGCAGCAGGAGAAGCCTGAGCACTGGGACTAGAGGGTAGACCCTGCTTGTCACAACTAGTGAAAAGTCCTTTGTTGTTGTTTGCTGGAGCAATGAAGACCCATCACAGACAAAAACAAGTAAATAAGTAAAAATTATAAATAAAAAAAAAGAGGAAAACAGGAGAGAAGGACTCCTGTCCTCAGGAGATCAGATCAGTCGCTCAGTCGTGTCCGACTCTTCGCGACCCCGTGAATCGAAGCACACCAGGCCTCCCTGTCCATCACCAACTCCCAGAGTTCACTCAGACTCACGTCCATCGAGTCAGTGATGCCATCCAGCCATCTCATCCTCTGACGTCCCCTTTTCCTCCTGCCCCCAATCCCTCCCAGCATCAGAGTCTTTTCCAGTGAGTCAACTCTTCACATCAGGTGGCCAAAGGACTGGAGTTTCAGCTTTAGCATCATTCCTTCCAAAGAAATCCCAGGGCTGATCTCCTTCAGAATGGACTGATTGGATGTCCTTGCAGTCCAAGGGACTCTCAAGAGTCTTCTCCAACACCACAGTTCAAAAGCATCAATTCTTTGGCACTCAGCCTTCTTCACAGTCCAACTCTCACATCCATACATGACCGCACGAAAAACCATAGCCTTGACTAGACAAACCTTTGTTGGCAAAGTAATGTCTCTGCTTTTGAATATGCTATCTAGGTTGGTCATAACTTTCCTTCCAAGGAGTAAGCGTCTTTTAATTTCATGGCTCAGGAGAAGGGAAATTCAAAAAGGAGGGGATATATATGCATATATATGCATATATATCCTCTTGCTTTGCAGTAGAAGCTAACACAACATGGCAAACCAACTATGTTGTTACTGTTTAGCCACTATGTCGTGTCCAGCTCTTTTGTGACCCCCATGGACTGTAGCTTGCCAGGCTCCTCAGACCTTGGGATCTCCAAGACCAGAATACTAGCCTGAGTTCTGTTTCCCTCTCCAGGAGACTTTTCTAACCCAGGGACCAAATTTGTGTCCTCTGCGTTGGCAGGACAATTCTTTACCACTGAGCAGCCACCAGGGAAGACCAAAGCAACTACACTGCAATAAAAGTTATTTAATAAAAAAATAAATAAGATATATATCATAAATCCTATACACTAACAACAATAAAAACTGTATAGAGGGATTTCCCTGGTGGTCCAGTGGTTAAGACTCCAGGATTCCACTGCAGGCCTGGGTCCCATCCCTGGTCATGGAACTAGTGAGCCCCCATGCCACAAAGGGGGACCAAAAAAAAACCAAACAACAACAACAAAAAAAAGAGTAGGCACCCTGAGAGGTTGAGGGTTCAACTTGCATTGTAATCAAGCTGCCAAATCAGCCAATGGCCGGATGAGGCTCTGTGTTTGATTTCCAGCAATTTCAGCCCTGCAGCTTTAGGAGAAAGGGGTCAAGAAACTCGCAAGTCACTTAGGCAGCACTTGGGCTGAAAGTTTGAATTCTTGATCTCATCTTTTTTATTTCACCATTTTGTGTGCTGATGTCAGGAGCAACAAACCAAGGTCATCGTATTCCTTGAGTGAGTGAGTGAGTGAGTGAGTGACGTCGCTTAGTCGTGTCCAACTCTTTGCAACCCCATGGACTGTAGCCTACCAGGCTCCTCCCTCCATGGGATTCTCCAGGCAATCCAGGGGATCTTCCCCACCCAGGGATCAAACCCGGGTCTCCCGCATTCCAGGCATGCGCTTTAACCTCTGAGCCCTCCTTAGTTTCCCCCCAAACATTCAAAATTATCATCTACAGAGCCACACAACACCCTGTTTGTTATAAGTGATTGATTAGGCATATCTAACAGATATTTTGCCTGATCCTAAAACAGTTCACACCATGGACTATCGGTGGTCTGTTTATGACTGGGAAGTCAGTAGAGTCTTTTCTGGGCCACACCATGCTGCTTGTGGGATCTTATTTCCCTGACCAGGGGTTGAACCCATGCCCCCTGCAGTGGAAGCATGGAGCCCTAACTCAGGCAGGAGATAGGTTCCAGGTTAGATATTTATAACTGGCTTCCTGTTTGGATTTCATGGGGTATGAAGAAGTAGGCTTCAGGCTGGATATTTAGAACTGTTAGGTTTTCTGAGACAAGAGATAGATGGACTCCAGTTAAGCATTTACCATCAGCCTCCTGTTTGCTCTCTAGAACGGAAATAACAGGATTAATAGAAAGTCTTGGTCTTTTGTAAATACCTTGAGAAAACAGTGATGCAATACTCAAGGTAATAATCAAGGCAAGGACAAAGAGGGGAAAAACCCTGTTTGAGTAAAGGATTAAGGGATTTCTCCTCCCTCAATTTTTGGGACAAGGGAGATACTCCAGGTGTGCAAAAGGGCTCCTTATGGGTCAAAAGTCAGGGATAACAGCAGGCCATAATGAGTCTTGCTCCTCCTAGAAGCCTTCACTTGTGATCTGTATTGGTTGAGAGGTGCATGCACTCCCAGAGGAGGATCCCAAGGTAGGTCACGTGTAGGAAAATAAACCAGATAACTGGCAAAAGATAAACAAAGCCCCTGAAGAACTGACTTATATAAATGACGTCACCACCTCTTTACCGCAGTCCTCCTCGCTAAGGGGGACACCCACACGCTTTCTCTCTGGGTGTGCATCTCTGCCTTGCTTCTGTCTTAATCAAACAAACTTTCTCACTGTGTGCTTTCCCACTTGTTGTGCTGTGTCTCTAACAATAAACTTTGCACCCACATTTATAGTTTTTGCCTCTGTTAAACGGATTTTTCACTGGGGGCAAAAACCCAGGGGAAAATTGCTGCTAGAGTCTAGACTTTGCTGTCTGATGGCTAGGATTCCAGGTTCTCATCCAGGCTACTTCAATTCCTGGGCAGGGAATTAAGATCTCGCTTCCTGCTGGCACCCTCTGCTGCCTCCTTGAGATCATAAGGACTGGACCTTAGTCTCCTTTTAAATGTATATTCAAACCACTGAGGCTTGGAGACATTAGACTGCCAGCCAATGTCCTGTACTTTCCATCTGAGAAATAAACTTGAACAGCATGCTCTCAGGCTGGGGAATGATGAAGCCCCGTCCAGGTGAAGTTGATTCTTATCAGGTTGAAGAGACGTTGGGGTCACCGGTTATATAAGAAGCAGATCAATGTTGGTCAGCCACAGGAGAGCAAGCTACCATGGCCCTGTGTTTGGGAATCTTTGTGATTTGGGTTGGCGCGTCTATGTTTCTACAACTGGACCCTGTCATTGGAGGTGAGAGAGGGGAGACAGACTAGAAGTGGTGCGAAAGACCCTGCCCCAGATGTGGATTGATGTGCAAAAGTCATAATAACAATAATCTTTTTGTTGTTCAGTCGCTAAGTGGTTTCCCACTCTTTGCAACCCCATGGACTGCAGCTCGCCAGGCCTCCCTGTCCCTCAATGTCTCCTAGAGTTTGCCCAAGTTGATGTCTGCTGAATCAGTGATGCTATCCAACCATCTTATCCTCTGCCGTCCTCCTCTCTTTTTGCCTTCAATCCTTCTCAGCATCAGGGCCTTTTCCAAAGAGTCAGCTGTTCACATCATGTGGCCATGGTGATGGCAAATACATCTACCGTTTCTTAAATATGCCAGAAGGGTCAGATGCTATGAAGGGCTTCACATTTTATTTGATTTTCCAGCAACTCTCTGAAACCCAGGTGAGTTTGCCAGCAGAGCCAAAAGCCTTTCTGAGAGCTATCTCACCCCTGAATCTCCATGGCACTGTCCCAGACATGGGCAACCTAGACCAGAGTTGGTTACATTGTTCAAATGAAGAGTTTTTGATGTTTGAAGAGTTCACTGTTTGAAATATTGAGTTTGGTCTGTGTTTTCCCTTAACGTCGTATGAAATAAGAGGGACAGTGTGGGCTCAGGGCATAGCCTATGAACAGCGTGACACAGCTGAGTCTGACCTTGTGGTTGATTTCATGTATGTCCGTAGCTAAGCAATAAGAGCAGGTCAGCGTCTTCCTCACCTGTTCTGTTAGCCCTCTAGTCACTGAGTATATCTGTTCAGAGTAAACAAGGACTTCAAAACATAAAACAAAATAAAAGTTAGAGATGCAGGGCAGGTCCTACCACAGAAGGTATTCTGGTTGTGGCCTGCTTTGTTCTATTTTGGTTGTTGCTCTTTTTTCTGTTATCTTGTTTTTGTTTTTTTATTTTTAATTGGAGGATAATTGCTTTTCGATGTTGTGTTGGCTTCTGCCATACCACAACGTGAATCATCCATAAATATGTATATATATATATATGTATATATAAATATGTATATATTATATATACATATGGGATATATACATCTCCTCCTGTTTGAATCTCCTTCCCACCCCACCCCTCATCCTACCCCTCTATGTTGATAACACAGAGTGCTCCACTGGGCTCCCTGTGTTATACCAGCAGCTTCCCACTAGCTATCTAATTTACACAGGGTGGTGTGTATGTATCGAAGTTATCCTCTCAATTCGCCCCACCTAAGCCTAACCCTGCTTTGTTCCTGCTCCTCCTCCGTCCATCTCCTCTGCTCCTGCTTTTCTTCCAGATCAGCAACTGTCTGAGGACTACTTCATTCTTCCTAAAGAAATGGAAGACATTGCTTCTGGTGCAGAAACCAAAGGTAATCAACAGCGGAAGAGAACGACAACAAACCACAGTCCAGTGCAACAAATTCACATGTGCGGCAGGGTAACTGTGATGGGGATTCTCCAGGGGTACTTTACAGGCACCCTCTCAGTCACGGGAGGGGGCCTCTGTGCACGTCCCCCAAGGGGGCATCCCCAGACAGCATGAGGATTGAGGCATCTGTAGATAATGTGGCGGGAATCTGAACCCAGGGTCTGGGCTTCAGAGCTGGCGTCACTAAACTTCTGCAGTAGAAACTGCCCGAACTCACACCTGTACACCTGTCCTCACAATTTATATATTTTTAACATGCCAGCTGGTCATTCTTTACATCTAGTTCTTTGTATCTATAAATGGGCATATCTTTTTAAATAAAATTTTTTCACTGTCAAAAAAAGTTAATAAAGCAAACACTGCCCAAAGTTAGAGAACCCTTCCTAATCCCTGAAGGAGGGACCACATCGTACTGACCTTGACATCTCTGATGCTTAGCAGGGAGCTCTGTATCTGGGAGGCTGAAACAGAGACTTTACCAGAATTACCACGAGATCACGAAACCCTAAGAGACAAAGAACCGAACACTGTTTTTCTTCTTTCAGATATGAAATGTGTTTTCCCGTTCACCTATAAGGGCATAAAGTTTTTCAACTGCACATCCCGTGATTCCATATTCCTTTGGTGTTCTCTCAGTGCAGACTACACAGGGAGATGGAAATACTGTACTAAGACAGGTAAGCGTGCAGACTGTCCTCATAGGAGGAGCCCACGGCTTCCCAGGTGAAGGGGGACGGTCAAAACTGTCTCCTAGATGGAAAGTTCAGACACCTTCTGACCCAGCCCCAGGTGTTCCATTCACGTCCCTTCCTCTCTTTCTCTCTCGTTGGCTGCTCTGGGTCTTCATTACTGTGCAAGGGCTTTCTCTAGTTGCAGCGAGTGGGGTCTACTCTACGTTGGTGTGTGGGCTTCTCGGTGCAATGGCTTCTCCTGTTGAGGAGCACAGGCTAAAGGGGTGCTGGCTTCATTAGGTGCATCCGGTTGGCTCAGTAGTTGAGATGCCCAGGCTTGATTGCTCCTCTGCCTATGGGATCTTTCAGACCAAGGATCGAGCTGATGTTCCTTGCATTGCAAGGCATCCTTAACCATTGACCACCAGGGAAACCTCCCTTTCTCTTGATGAGACTAAAAATGACCCTCCCACAATTAATGTTTTCACCCATTCCTTCTGTTTTTCAGACTATGCTAAATGTGTCTTTCCCTTTATCTATGGAAACAAGTCTTATCAGACTTGCACAAAAACTGGGAGTGTTACTAAAAGGTCTTGGTGCTCACTCTCTCCAAACTTCGATGAGGATAGAGCTTGGAAGTATTGCTAGCAATAATAATAATAATAAGGTAAGAATGCCCAGGGAGGATGGGAAGAGACAGGGGTGAGCAGGGAAGAGACAGAGCTGGATAAAGAGGTGGAGTCAGATGTCCAGTGAGGAGGGAGGAGGCAGATGTAGAGAGGGGATGAGGAAGAAAGATGCAGAAGGAAGAAGGAGGAGCAGAGTTTCACGAGGAGAAACACGAAGAGAGGATGAAGAGGAGAAAGGGGACAAAAGATGGAAACAGAGGGAGAGACAAAAGCAAACTGCAAACAATGGAGAGAGGAGAGTCCCAGAGGGAAGGAGAAAGAGAGTTTGCAGGATGACAAATGGAAGGAGGAGGATCTGGAGAGGATCAGTGCCAAGACGAGGTGGAAGAGAAGGTGAGAGAGGGGCGGAGACAGGACAACAGAGTCTTTGGAGCAGGCATGAGACAGTAGGAGCTGAGATGGGATGAGCAGAGAGCAAAGGAGAAACAGACCTTTGCCTTCTGTGGGACTGGCTGAGAAACAAAACTAGACTCATTACCACTGACCCCGGGACCATGCTGTTACTGTCCAGCGCATCCACCCATGGCCATGGGTGCAACCCAGACTTTGAAACATCAGTGAAGAAAATTAAGAACTCTCAAGCATGAAGGTGATGCTCTGATGACAGAAGTGAAATACGTTCCCTGAATCGCCACCATGTTCCCCCTATGCGTGGTTCCAATCAATAAACACTTTCTCTGCAGGTGTGGTCTTTGTCCCACAAAGAAACCTGTGTATCAGATGGGAGGGTCTCAGTGTGCTCAGGTTAACCAGACAGGATCTTCTCATCTTCCTTTCCCTTCTTCAGGGTCCCAGTGGAACATCAGTATATATCACAATTGTCCCCCCTGGGGGCTTGATTGACAGGTGAAGACCCATTGGTAAGATTTGAGGTCCGGTGGGAGAAGGATCCCATATAGGGTATAGAGGGCTGGTCCTTGTCATAAAGATTTTCCAGACTTAGCTGAAATGTTATTCCTTCCTGGAGCTATTCTCTGATACCCCTGTATAAGGAGTCCCCATCATGTCTTCCCAGTTCATCTTTTCTCTCCTCACAATTCAACTGCCCATCTTCCACGGGGGACTGGAATTTGGAGGAGGGTCAGGATGGACTGTGTTCATCGTGGGTGGCCTCACTCCTAAGTGCAGAACCTGACATACCTTTGGTATTGATCAAAAGGGCCACTTTCCTTTTTAAAACATACAGGAATTTTAAACGAATATTATTTCCATCACTAACTGGGTCTGGTTGAAAGATGGTTAAATTCACAAGTGTCAGAAACAATGAAGGGTCTGAAAGAGCCTAGTCACAAAATTTTATCCTATTCAAAAGCACCCAGTGCCTATCTAAGGAATCAGGAGACCTAGTGATGGACTTCCAGTCACCATCCAGGGAAGAGGTACACAGACTTTTAATCACTGTGCAGGAAGGCTGTGTTGATAGAATATTTGTCCTCTGTGATTTAAGGCCAGAAACTTGGAGCCTCACTGCAGCATGCCAGGCTTCCCTGTCCTTCACTGTCTCCCGAGTTTGCTCAAACTCATGTCCATTGAGTCAGTGACGCCATCCAACTATCTCATCCTCTGTCTCCCTCTTCTCTTCCTGCCCTTAATCTTATCCAGCACCAGCATCTTTTCCAATGAGTTGGCTCTTCCCATCAGGTGGCCAAAGTATTGGAGCTTCAGCTTCAGCGTCAGGGTACTTGGATTCAATTCCTGGTCAAGGAGATAAGATCCCACATGTTGATGGGCAGCTAAGCCTGTGCACCACAACTAAAAGACCTGAAGCAGCCAAATAAATAAACAAAAAGAAAAAATACATATGCTTAAAAAGAAATACAAAACAAGAATATAAGAAAGTTCCTTGGGTGCTCACACTGGGTACCCATAGTCTGGACTATTGATTAGTCAGCAGGAGAGGTGGACAATGAGTTCTTCCCTTTTACAGATTCAATGTTCTTGATACTAATCAGAAAGTCCTAGACATCTCCCAGGGATTCATCTATATGCATATTACCCCCCTGCATCAACTTCATGAATTTTCATAACTGGATTTTTCCTTCAAACCCAGAGAAGCAGGGGACACCTCCACCTCTTGTTACTACAAAGCCTGCTTTGTAGTAATAGTAAGCCTGCAGCCCCTGCTTATTCACTCTGCACCGAAGTGCAAACCCTGGGTGGCCCCATGTGATGTGCAATGTCCTCCCCCCCAGACTGTGGATACATGTGGCTCATACACTGCTGTCAACCTCATCTGTGCAGTGTCGGGTGTTATGTATTGGGTTCTTTTTTAATATTTAAGGTGGGCTGGATAGAGGATGATCGGAAGAGCATGGCTGTTTCTCTTGATCCTCCCAGTACTACCGAATGGTAAGGGGTAGAGTCAATGGTCCACTTCTTGGGCAGCCTGCCTACCTCCATCCTCCTCCTAATACTGGGAATCTACACGTCCATCGAGTCAGTGATGCCATCCAGCCATCTCATCCTCTGTCGTCCCCTTCTCCTCCTGCCCCCAATCCCTCCCAGCATCAGAGTCTTTTCCAGTGAGTCAACTCTTCGAATCAGGTGGCCAAAGGACTGGAGTTTCAGCTTTAGCATCAGTCCTTCCAAAGAACACCCAGGGTTGATCTCCTTCAGAATGGACTGGTTGGATGTCCTTGCAGTCCAAGGGACTCTCAAGAGTCTTCTCCAACACCACAGTTGAAAAGCATCAATTCTTCGGCACTCAGCTTGCTTCACAGTCCAACTCTCACATCCATACATGACCACTGGAAAAACCATAGCCTTGACTAGACGGACCTTTGTTGGCAAAGTAATGTCTCTGCTTTTGAATATGCTATCTAGGTTGGTCATAGCTTTTCTTCCAAGGAGTAGGGTCGCAAAGAGTTGGACACGACTGAGCAATGAGGTTCTATGTTTGATTTCCAGATTTCAGCCATGCAGCTCTAGGAGAAAGGCGTCAAGAAACTCTCAAGTCATTTAGGCAGCACTTGGGCTGAAAGTTTGAATTCCTGAGCTCACCTTCTTCTTTCACCATTTAGTACGGTGACATTAGGAGCAACCAATCAAGTCATTATGTTTCTTAGTTTCCCTCAAAAAATATCCAAAAGTATCATCTACAGAGTCACACGGCACTCTGCTTGCTTTAACTGGTTGATTAGGCATACCTAACCTCATGCGAAGAGTTGACTCATTGGAAAAGACCCTGATGCTGGGAGGGACTGGGGGCAGGAGGAGAAGGGGACAACAGAGGATGATATGGCTGGATGGCATCACTGACTCGATGGACGTGAGTCTGCCTGAACTCCAGGAGTTGGTGATGGACGGGGAGGCCTGGCGTGCTTTGATTCATGGGGTCACAAAGAGTCGGGCACGACTGAGTGACTGAACTGAACTGAACTGAACAAATATTTTACCTGACTCTAAAACAGTTCACACCATGTACTATCAGTTGTCTCTACAACTGGGAAGTCAGTAGCGTGTTTGTCTCTTTTTTTGGCCATTCCGTGTGGCTGGCAGGATCTTAACTTCCTGAGCAGGGACTGAACCCATGTCCCCTGCAGCGGAAGCATGGAGCCTTAACTCAGGCAGGAGATCAATGAGTTCCAGGTTAGATATTTACAACTAGCCTCCTGTTTGCATTTCATGGGATATGAAGAAGTGGGCTTCAGGCTGGATACTTAGAACTGATAGCATTTTCTGAGACAGGAGACAGATGAGCTCCAGTTAAGGCACTTACCATCAACCGCCTTTTGCCCTCAGGAATAGAAGTAACAATAGAAACAAGGTTAATAGCCAGCCTTTGTCTCTTGTAAACACCTTAAGATTCATGGCAATTGTCAAGGTAATAATCAAGGCAAGGACAAAGACAGGAAAAACCCTATTTGAGTAAAGGATTAAGGGATCTCCACACTCCCAACCCTCCACTTTTGGGAACAAGTGAGCCACTCCATGTGCACAGAAAGGCTCCTTGTGGGTCAAAAGTCAGGAGATAACAGGAGGCCATAATGAGTCTTGCTCCTCCCAGAAGCCTTCACTTGAGATCCATCCTGGCTGAGGGGGTGCATGAGCACCCAGGGGAGGGCCCCAGGGTAGGTTAGGTGTAGAAAAGGAAACCAGATAATTGGCTAAAGATAAACACACACCCTGAAGAATTCACTTATATAAATGACTTAGTCTCTTTGCTGCTCCTCTTCACTAAAGCAGACACCCACACCCTTTCTCTCTGGTTGTGTGTCTCTGCCTTGCTTCTATCTTAACTAAACTGTTTTTCCGTGTGCTCTCCCACTTGTTGTGCTGTGTCTCTAACAATAAACTTTGTATTGCATTCAAAGTTTTTGCCTCCATGACAAATGCATTTTTCACTG
Source organism: Bos indicus (assembly GCF_029378745.1). Lineage (NCBI taxonomy): Eukaryota > Metazoa > Chordata > Mammalia > Artiodactyla > Bovidae > Bos > Bos indicus. Next base: position 52,158,835 of record NC_091777.1, read on the forward strand.
GGAGCAAAGATCCAGGGAAAAATTGCTTCTAGAGTCTACCCTTTGCTGGCAGATGGCTAGGATTCCTGGTTCTCATCCAGGCTCCCCAGGTTCAAGTCCTGGGCAGAGAATTAAGACCTCGCTTCCTGCTATCGCTCACTGCTGCCTCGTTAAATTCATAACCACTGGACCTAGGTCTCCTTTTAAATGCCTTTCAAACCACTGAGGCTTGGAGACATTAAACTACCAGCCAATGTCCTGTAGTTTCCATCTGAGAGATAAACTTGAACTTCATGCTCTCAGGCTGGGGAATGATCAAGCATCATCCAGGTGAGCTTGATTCTTATCAGGTTGAAGGATGTTGAGGTCACCGGTTACAAAAGGAGCAGATGGATGCTGGTCAGTCTCAGGAGAGCAAGCTACCATGGCACTGCAGTTGGGGCTCTTTCTGATTTGGGCTGGCGTGTCTGTGTTTCTACAACTGGACCCTGTGAATGGAGGTGAGAGAAGGGAGATGGGCTAGAATTGGTGAGAGAGAGCCTGCCCCAGACGTGGATTGATGTGTAAAAGTTATGATAATAATAATAGTGGTTACAAATATGTCTCGCATTTCTTGAGTATATCCCAAGGGCAAGACGCTATGAAGAGTTTCACATTTTATTAATTTTCCACCAACTCCGTGACACTGAAACCCAGGTGAGTTTCGCAGTAAAGCCAAAGGCCTTTTTGGGAGCTGCCTCATTCCTAAATCTCCATTGCACTGTCCCAGGCATGGGCAACCTACACCAGGGTTGGTTATCTTGTCCAAATGAGTATTTCTATCTTTGTAGAGCTAACTATTTGAAATACTGGGTTGGCCAAAAAGTCCATTCAGACTTTTTCTGTTATGTCATGGGAAACAAGGAGTGTGGTCTCCAGGCAGGTCCTGTGCATTGTCTGCTACAGCAGTGTCTGTGCTTCGTAGCTGAATCCATGTGGGTCCATAGGCAAGCAGTGAGAACGGGTCAGTCTCTCCCTCACCTGTTCTCTTAGCCTTCTAGTCAGCAAGTTTATCTGTTCAGGGTGAACAAGCACTTCAAAATATACAAGAAGATAAAAGTTAGAGATGCAGGGCAGGTCCCACTACAGATGATATTCCGGTTGTGGCCCTGCTTCGTTCTTTTTTGGTTGTTGTTATTTTTCTGTTATCATGGTTTTGGTTTTTTATTTTTAATTGAAGGATAATTGCTTTACAGTGCTTTGTTGGTTTCTGTCATACAACGTCTCCAGTCAGCCATAGGTGCATATATATATATAGATAGATAGATGTGTGTGTGTGTGTGTTTGGTTGCTCAGTCATGTCCAGCTCTTTGTGACCCCATGGACAGTAGCCCACCAGGCTCCTCTGTCCATGGGGATTCTCCAGGCAAGAATACTGGAGTGGGTTACCTGGCCCTCCTCCAGGGGATCTTCCCAACCCAGGAATTGATCCCAGGTCTCCCGCATTGCAGGCAGATTCTTTACCATCTTAGCCAGGAGGGAAGCCCATATATATGTGTGTGTGCGCATATATACATATATATTTATATATGCATATAGGCATCCATTGGGGTTAGTGGTAAAGGAATCCGATTGCCTATGCAGGAGGCCCAGGAGACACTGGTTCGATCCCTGGGTTGGGAAGATCCCCTGGAAGAGGAGATGGCAACCCACTCCAGTATTCTTGCCTGGAGAATGCCATGGATTTAGGAGTCTGGAGGGCTACAGTCCATGGGATTGCAAAGGGTTGGATGCGACTCAGCATGCACACACACTTACATATGCGCATATATATGTATATATATATGTCCCCTCCCTCTTGAGCCTCCCTCCCACCCCACCCACCATCCTATCCCTTTCGGTTGACAGCAGAGTGCTGGGAGGGGCTCCCCGCGTTGTATAGCAGCTCCCCACTGGCTATCTATTTTACACACGGTGGTGTATATATGTCCACGCTACTCTCTCAATTTGTCCCACCAAACCCTGACCCTGCTTTGTTCCTGCTCCTCCTCCAGCAGTCTCCTTTTCTCCTGCTTTTCTTCCAGATCAGGACGAAGGTGTTTCTACTGAACCTACCCAAGACGGTCCTGCTGAATTACCTGAAGGTAGTGTTCCTGGGGCAGATACCCAAGACAATCAACAAGGGGAGAGAATGACAACAAAAGGACAGTCCAGTGCAACAAGCTAACGTGTGTGGCAGGGGAACCGTGACGGGGATTCTCCAAAGATACACTACAAGCAGGAGCTAACGCTACCCTCAGTCGCACACATACTCCCAGGGGCATCCAAACCAGCATCGGGGGTGAACATCTTGTAAATGGTGGGATTGGACTCTGAACATAGGGCCCAGGCTTCAGAGCTGGTGTCAGGTGCTAAAGTAGAAACTCCCCCAAATTCATCTCAGTACACAAAACCTCCCAAATTATATCTTTTTAACATGTCGGCTAGTCACTCTTTACAGCTTCCCAGGTGGCGCTGCTGCTACTGCTGCTGCTTAAGTCGCTTCAGTCATGTCCGACTCTGTGCGGCCCCATAGACGGCAGCCCACCAGGCTCCCCGTCCCTGGGATTCTCCAGGCAAGAACACTGGAGTGGGTTGCCATTTCCTTCTCCAGTGCATGAAAGTGAAAAGTCAAAGTGAAGTTGCTCAGTTGTGTCCGACTCTTAGCGACCCCATGGACTGCAGCCTACCAGGCTCCTCCATCCATGGGATTTTCCAGGCAAGAGTACTGGAGTGGGGTGCCATTGCCTTCTCCAAAGAACCTGCCTTCCAGGGCAGGAGACTTAAGAGACACAGGTTCGATCCTTGGGTGGGGAAGATCCCCTGGAGAAGGAAACAGCGACCCACTCCAGTATTCTTGCTTGGGAAATCCCATGGACAGAGGAGCCTGGCTGGTTACAGTCCATAGGGTCTCAAAGAGTCAGACACAACTGAAGCAACTTAGCAGTCACTGTTTATACCACTTTCTCTGTATCTGTAGACAGACACAACTGAGCAACTAAGCACAGAACAGCACGTAGACAGGCTTATATTTCTAAATAAAATTTTCTTCACTGTCAAAAAATAAATAAAGTAGAAACTGTCCAAAGTTAGAGAAGCCTTCCCAGTCCCTGAGGGAGGGACCACGCCACATTGACCTTGGCATCCCCGATGCTTAGGAGGGGCTCTGTACACAGCAGGTTTGGGGCTGATGGGCAGGCTTGGATGGAGATTTTGCCAGAGTTACCACAGACGTCATGAAGCCCTAAGTGCGAAAGAAGGGAACGATGCCTTTCTTCTTTCAGACGAAGAATGCGTTTTCCCATTCGTCTATAGAAACAGAAAGCATTTTGACTGCACAGTGCATGGTTCCTTATTCCCGTGGTGTTCCCTCGATGCAGACTATGTAGGAAGATGGAAATACTGTGCTCAGAGAGGTAAGTGTGCAGCCTGTCCTCGGGTGAGAAGCACCTGGCTTCCCAGATGAAGGGGGAAAGTCCAAATTGCCTCCTAGAGGGAAGCCTTGGACACCAGTATGAGCAAGCTCTGGGAGTTGGTGATGAACAGGGAAGCCTGGCATGTGGCAGTCCAAGGGGTCGCAAAGAGTCAAACACGACTGAGTGACTGAACTGAACTGAACTGAACTGAGAGGGTAGTCTCAGGTGTCTCCTGATCCAGCCCCCTGTGTTCCATTCATGTCCCTTTCTCTCTCTCTCTCCTTTTGGGCGGCTCTGGGTCTTTGTTGCTATGCCCAGTTCCTCTCTAGTTGCGGTGAGTGGGGTCTACTCTCCATTGGTGTGTGGGGTTCTCATTTCGGTGGCTTCTCTTGTTGGGGAGCACAGGTTTCTAGGAGTACAAGCTTCGGTAGTTGCAGGGTGTCAGCTCAGTAGTTGAGGTGCCTGGGCTTAACAGCTCCTCTACCTGCTGGATCTTTCAGACCAGGGTTTGAACCCATGTCCTTTGCGTTGCAAGGCATTCTCTACCATGCACCACCAGGGAAGCCCCCTTTTCTCTTGATATGATTAAAAATAACCCTCCCGCAATTAATGTTTCACCCATTCCTTCTGTTTTTCAGACTATGCTAAATGTGTCTTCCCCTTTATCTATGGAGGCAAAAAATATGAGACTTGCACAAAAATTGGGAGTATGTGGATGTCTTGGTGCTCACTCTCTCCAAACTACGACAAGGACAGAGCTTGGAAGTATTGCTAGCCATAAAAAGAGGTAAGAGTATCTGGGGAGGGTGGGAAGAGACAGGGGTGAGCAGGGAAGAGACAGAGCTGGATAAAGAGGTGGAGTCAGATGCCCATTGAGGAGAGAGGAGGCAGGTGGAGGGAGGGGATGAGGGAGAAAAACGCAGGAGGAAGAGTGAGGAGCAGAGTTTCACGAGGAGAAGCTTGCAGAGAGGATGAAGAGGAGAAAGGGGACAAAAGATGGAAACAGAGGGAGAGACAAAGGCAAACTGCAAACAATGGAGAGAGGAGAGTCCCACAGGGAAGGAGAAAGAGAGTTTGCAGGATGACAAATGGAAGGAGGAGGATCTGGGGAGGATCACTGCCAAGATGAGGTGGAAGAGAAAGTGAGAGAGGGGCGGAGACAGGACAACATAATCTTGGAGCAGGCATGAGACAGCAGGAATCGAGATAGAAAGAGCAGAGAGCAAAGGAGACATAGACCTTTGCCCTCCATGGGACTGACTGAGAAACAAAACTGACTCGTTAACCTTGACCCCAAAGCTATGTTCAGTCACTGTCCAGTGCATCCACCCTTGGCCATGGATGCAATCCAGCCTTTGAAACCTCAGTGAAGAAAATCAAGAACTCTCAAGCATGAAGATGATGCTCTGAAAGCCAGAGGTGAAATCCTTTCCCTACATCTCCACCATGTTCCCCCTATGCGTGGATCCAATCAATAAACCACTTTCTCAGCAGGGGTGGTCTTTCTTTTTTTTTGTCCACAAAGAAACCTGATTGGGAGGGTCTCAACGTGCTCAGGTTAACCAGGCAGGATCTTCTTGTTTTCCTTTCCGTTCCTTGGGGTCCCAGTGGAAAATCAATACACATCACAATTGTCCTTCCTGGGGGCTTGATTGACAGATGAAGACCTGGTGGTAAGATCTGAGGTGGGGGGAGGAGGGTCCCAAAAGGTATGGAGGACTGCTCCTTGTCATAAAAGATTTGTCTTTTCCCAACTTAGCTGAAATGTTGTTATTCCTTCCTGAACCTGTTCTCTGACTCCATAGGATAAGCAGTCTGGATCATGTCTTTTCTTTCCAGTTCATCCTTTCTTTCCTTAAAATTAAACTGCCTACCTTCCATGGTGGGGCAGTAATTTGGAGAAGGGCCAGGATGGACTGTGTTTTCCCTGACCTCAGTACTAGTACAGAATCTGACACATCCTTGGTATTTATCAACAGGACCACTCTCCTTTTTAAAACAAACAGGAATTTTAGACAAACGTTTCCGTCGCTAACTGGGCCTGATTGAAAGAAGGTTAAATTTACGTGTGTTAGAAATAATGAAGGGCCTGAAAGGTCCTGATCACTCAATTTTATCCTGGTTAAAAACACCCAGTGCCTAAGGAATCCACGAGACCTAGTGACGGACTTCCGTTCACCATCCAGGGAAGAGGTACACAGGTGTTTAATCGCTGCGCAGGAAGGCCGTGTTGATAGAATATTTGTCCTCTGTGATTTAAGGCCAGAGACGCAGAGCCTCACTTGAAACCAGGACATAAAATAAATAATTTTAAACTTAAAACATAAAAAGTATTTTAATTAAAAAGACTTCCATTAAAAACAAATAAAAGGAAACCAGGGGCTTCCCTGGTGGCTCAGTGGTGAAGAACCTGCCTGCCAATACAGGAGACACTGGTTCCATCTCTGGTATAGGAAGATCCCACACCCTACAGAGCAGCTAAGCCCGAGTGTCACAAATATTGAGCCTGGGCTCTAGAGCCCCAGAGCTGCAACTCCTGAGCCCACACACCACAACTACTGAAGCCCATGGGGCCCAGAGCCCATACTCTGCAATAAGAGAAACCACAGCGATGAGAAAGAAGCCTGGGCACCGCACCTAGAGAGTAGCTCCTGCTCGCCACAACTAGAGAAAAGTCGACACAGCGACAAAGACCCAGTGCAGCCAAAACCAACCAATAGATATTAAAAATTTAGAAAAGGAAACTGGGACGTTGTAAGAGCTATGCAGTTAATGGGAATCAGAAGATGTTCCCTTCTGGTCCCAGAGAAACAGCAAAGAAGGCTCCTTTTTTGACTCTCCAAGTAGATTTTAAGGAAATATTGCGCTTGGGGAACGTCCATTCTCATACCCTTCACAGACTTGTTCATGGCACTGAATTTACACAAGTGAAAAAGGGCCCAATTATACACACACGTAGCATATACACAAACATGCACACACACACACACACATGCATTCCTAGCTGAGGAGTAACGACAAGTCTACAGCATTGGCAGAAAAAAAAGATTTAAAACCAATCTCTAAGGGAATTTCCTGCCAATCCAGTGGTTAGGACTAGGTGCTTTCACTGCCAGAGCCGGGTTCAATCCCTGGTGGGGAAACTAAGATGTTACATGCTGTGTGCTGCAGCCAAGACATAAATTAAAAAAATTAAAATAAAACCCATCTTGACACTTTTACCAAAAACAAAAATTCAGCACATCTCAGATGTGTCTGAAATATTAGGTATCACCAGCTATGACAAGGAAAAGTAGAGAATAAGTTATAGGAAAAAAAAATGAATGTTATTATTAGTCTTTATTTTTTAGATCAAGGAACTCTATCTAATTGAAAGTCCAGAATTAATCCTTCCCATTTGCAACTGATCTTCAATAACCTATCAAGATAGTTCAATGTGGGACTTCCCTGGCGTTCCAGTGGTTAAGACTCCACACTTCTAATGCAGGGGGTGGGAGTTCAAACCCTGGTCAAGGAACTAAGATCCCACATGCTGCCATGCACGGCCAAGGAAAAAAAGGTAGTTCAACGTGTCAGGAATAATATTATAATCTTTGCAACAAGTGGTGCTGAGACAAGCATATTTGTATGCAAAATAAGTAAGCTGGATACCTTCTTCACACCATGCACAAAAGTTAAGCCAAAATGAGCCATAGATTTCATTTTTAAAGGTGAAACTATAAAATTCTTAGAAAATTTAAGAGTAAACCTTTAAGACCTTTGGTTAAGAAATGAGTTCTTATATATAACACTAAAAGGACGAACGACAAAAGAAAATGTTTGTAAATTGGACTTTATAAAATTAAATTGTTTATGCTTTGGTTTTCATAAAACTGAAAAGAAAACTGCCAGAACAGGAAGAAAGTATTTGCAGGTCAGGTGTCCGATAAGGAACTTGTACTAGAGCATGTAGAGAACATTTACACCTCAATAATAAAGTGAAAAATAACCCAATTTAAAATTAAGCTACGAGACTGATGCTCCCCTGGTGGCTCAGATGGTAAAGAACCCGCCTGCAATGCAGGAGACCTGGGTTCGATCCCTGGGTCAGGAAGATTCCCTGGAGAAGGGCATGGCAACCCACTTCAGCATTCTTGCCTGGAGAATCCCATGGACACAGAAGCCTTGTGTGCTACAGTCCATGGGATCCCAAAGAGTAGGACATGACTGGGTGACTAATTCTTTCTTTCTTTTCTTTCTAAGAGATTGACTAGATACTTCACCAAAGAATATGTTCAAATGGCCAATGCTGCTGCTGCTAAGTCACTTCAGTCGTGTCCGACTCCGTGCAACCCCACAGACGGCAGCCCACCAGGCTCCCCCATCCCTGGGATTCCCCAGGCATGAACACTGGAGTGGGTTGCCATTTCCTTCTCCAATGCATGAAAGTGAAAAGTCAAAGTGAAGTCGCTCAGTCATATCCAACTCTTAGCGACCCCATGAACTGCAGCCTACCAGGCTCCTCCGTCCATAGGATTTTCCAGGCAAGAGTACTGGAGTGGGGTGCCATTGCCTTCTCCGTCAAACGGCCAATAGGCACGTGAAAAAAATGTTCAGTATCATTAGACATAAAGAAAATTTCAGTGATATCCCTCTTCATTCCAACAGGAAGGCCAACGATGGATACTTGCAGCCCAGTGTTCACAGCAGCATTACTTACAGTGGCCAAGACGCAGAAGCAACTTAAATGTCCATCAGATGAATGGGTAAAAAAGATGTGGGATGTATATACAATAGAATAGTACTCGGGCATTTTTATGAAATGTTGTTGTTTGCAACAACATGATTGGACTTGGAGGGTATTACGGTAAGTTCCTTGGGTGCTTGTACTGGGTCCCCTAGTCTGGCCTATTATCCAGTCAGCAGGAGAGGTGGACAATGAGTTCTTCCCTTTTACAGACTGAATGTTCTTGATACTAATCAGAAAGTCCCAGACATCTCCCAGGGATTCATCTATATGCATATTACCCCCCTGCATCAACTTCATGAATTTTCAAGACTGGATTTTTCCATCAAACCAAAGAACCAGGGGACACTGCCACCTCTTGTTACTACAAAGCCTGCCTCCTGCAGACCCTGCTTATTCACTCTGCACCGAAGTGCAAACCCCACGTGATGTGCAATGTCCTCCTCCCCAAAACTGTGAATATATGTGGCTCATACACTGCCATCAATCTCATCTGCACAGTGTTGGGTGTTGTGTATTCAAAAGTGTTAGTCGTGTCCAACTCTTTGTGACCCCATGGACTGTAGTCCGCCAGGCTCCTCTGTCCGTGGGATTTCCCTGGCAATGAAGCAGGTAGCCATTCCCTTCTCCAGGGCATCTTCCCCACCCAGGGATCGAATCCAGGTCTCCCACATTGCAGGCAGATTCTTTACCTTTGAGTCAACAAGAAAGCCTTCGGTTTGTCCCTTTTAGAAAGATTGCTGCCTGGAAGCTGGACAGGAGACAAGGAGGCAAGCCGGGAAGAAACTGCAGTACTTCAAGCAAGTGATCATGAAAGCTTAGAAGAACAGTGGCTTTCAAACTGTGGGTCACAACCCACGAGTGGGTCTTAAAATGGTTTTTATCAGTCACACTTGCACTTAGAAAAAATAGGCTCAAATGTAAAAGAAAATATTAAAGAGTCTTTTGAAATAGGTGGTGGGGTGGGGTGGCGGGGGAAGCAGCGCTCAGCGATCAGAACACAGATCTCCGCTATCTGGAGGGCAAGCAGGCAAATTGCTGCAGGAACACAGGAACAGCAGCCTGTCGCGTGAGTGGGGGTGGTGGATGAGTAGCTGCTACTGTGCAATCGACTGAAATGAAACACAATTTACATCAAGCCTTCCCGTGGAAGTTGTTAAGCCTGTCGACAGACGCTGGTGTGGTGAGAGCATGCGCAGTCGTGTCCACCTCTTAGCGACCCCTTGGACTGTAGCCCGCCAGGCTCCTCTGTCCGTGGGATTCCCCAGGAGAGAATACTGGAGTGGGTTGCCATTTCCTCCTCCAGGGGATCTTCTCGACCCAGGGATTGAAGCCGCGTCTCCTGCATTGGCCAGCGGATTCTTTATCACTGAGCCACCTGGGAAGCCAGAGTTCCAAAATGGTTATATCAGGCAGATTCTGCAGGTGCAGTTGTTGTCAGGTTGGAGAGACAGATTCCTGGTGCTTCTCACCCTGTCACGTTTCCACTGTCTGCCAGAGTTATTTAAGTGGCTTAGATCAGCATTTCTAACTGCCAAGTAAAAGGGAATTCACGGGGCAAAGCGTCATGTTAAACAACAGCACAGGATATGATCGGCAAAACCCAGACTGCAGAAACTCTGAAAGATAGTGACCGGCTTTGTCAAAAATTAATTTTAGTTTGGGACTTACCTGGTAGTCCAGTGGTTAAGACTCCAAGCTCCCAATGCAGGGGACCCAGGTTAAACCCCTGGTCAGGGAACTAGAACCCACATGCTGCAACTAAGAGTTTGCGTGTCACAACTAACGATCCTGCATGTTGCAGCTAAGACCCAGTGCAGCCGCAGCAATAAATATTAATAAATAAAAAAAACAATTTTAATGGGATTAAAGGAAAGAGAGGAAGGAAGCCATAGCTCCAAAAGAGACTTAAACACACAAGATCAAGTGCAGTATGTAAAACTCACTTGGCTCCTGACTTGAAAAACCAGGAAAAATACTTTTATGAGACAGGTAAGGAAATCCATTCCTTGATTGGCTATTTAACCTATATATATTTTAAATTCTCTTAGACTATGCATTTGGAACTATGCATTTCAACGTGACTTAATGGTTTGTTCCAAGAAAATCTTACCCAGAAGGATGTCTGTAAAATAATACATAACTCATTATTTACCCCCAGGAAATTCATGCAAACCACTTTATCTAAGTAAACAGTTTATTCACCTGGGCAAACAGGTCCTTTTTCAGGATAACAATCGCTCATGTAGGCAACGAGTTCACTTATTACACAAAAGTTTGCTTATCAAGGCTTGTTGCAAGATTGTCGTTTCCTTGTGTTCACCAACCCTAAATTATTGTGCCATAATCTTGGCTTAATCTTAGCTACTTCCTTGCTTAGAAAAACCCATCCCAAATAGCCTTACTTAATTTTCTCTTTTGTGGCACTACTGAGACTCTGGTGGTCTTTGTGAGAACCAACTGTTGTTATTGTATAGTCAACATTATGTATAATAATATTGATAATATAATAATATTGTATGTTATAATAAATATTTAATAATTTTGTGTGGCATGTTTATTTTTAAAGGGACAGGAGCTTAACATATCTGGACAAACCTGCTTTCTTGAGTAATCATTAACTTACAGGGGTCTCCCATCTTTTTTCTACTTACAATCCCCAAGTGGGATTCACGATTTAATCACCTACTTTTTCCCTTTGTTGTTCAGTCGAAAGGTTGGGTCCGACTCTTTGCGACCCTATCAGTCTCCTGTAGCCCATCAGGTTCCTCTGTCCATGGGATTTCCCAGGCAAGAATACTGAAGTGGGTCACCATTTCCTACTCCAGGGACAATGGAATATTGTTCAATCATAAAAAAAGAATGATATAATGCCATTTTCAACAACATGGATGGACCTAGAGATTATCATACTAAGGGAACAAAGTCCGAAAGAGAAGACAAATATCACAGGATATCACTTACATGCGGAATCCAAAATATGACACAAATTAACACAGCTGGAAAACAGAAGCAGACCCACAGAGAACAGACTTGCGGGTGCCCAGGGGAAAGGCAGGGTGGGATGGAGTAGCGGTTTGGGCTTAGAAGTTGCGAATGATCATATATAGAATGGATAGATAGCCAACAAGGTCCTACTGTATAGCATGGGGAACTGTATTCACTATCCTGTGATAAACCATAATAGAAAAGAATACGAAAAACCGTGTATATGTGTAACTGAATCATTTTGCTCCACAGCAGAAATGAACACAATGTTATAAATGAGCCGTACTTCAATTTAAAAAGAACAAAAAAGGCAGGGAGCTCACATTTTTGAAGAAATAAATAGAATAAAGGATTTACAAATTTCATGAAATGAAGTCTGACATTTGCGTCAATGTAATATGGGATAGAGACGGGTGGAGGCGTATAAGAAATAAAAGGAATCATAAGGTGACAATTGTTGAAGTGAAAGCCTCAGTGCTTTGATGGCCTGGGTCCGGGTTTGGGAGTTTCCTATACTATTTTTGTCTACTTATGTATATGTTTGAAATCATCCAAAATAAAAGTTTTTCTAAGTGTGCTCAGACCACATCACTGGAGCTATGCTTGACCCTCCTCTCTTCCTCTCCTAACCTACACCCAGTCGATTAGCATATCTAACCATCAGGTTTCCTCTAGAATCTGACCATTCTCATGACCTTCACTGCCACTTCCTTGGTCCAATTCACCACCCTTTCGCTCCTTGATTATTGTAGCGATCTCTATGTTGCAACCTTACCCCTTCCCCAATCCCATTCTATTATCAACACAGCAGCCAGAGAGAGAGACCCTTTTAAAAACTAAGTCTAATCTTTTTGAGCATGGATTACCCATCTGATTATGCAACAGAAGGGAGGGAGGGATCCTACAGAGGTCATGGAAGGCTCTTTTGAGTTAAGTCTAGAACTGAGCCTTCAAACATGTATAGGAATTATATAACCAGAGAGGATGCTTCAGATGGGAAACAGCATGAGCAAAGGTACTGATAAAAAAAAAATACATTGTGTATTTGGCCATAGACTTTTGCATATCAAGTTTAAAATTTGTTAAATCACCCTTCACCTTTTGCTTCTATAACCAAGCAGGACACTATGGGGCCTTGAGGGGGGGAGCATGCCCTTTCCCCATGTCCTCTGCTTTAGCTCCTCTCTGAAGTACCTAGATAATAGTATCTGATGCACATTTCCTGAGTTGTGCTACAGAAATAAAAACCCCACCAAGTGGAAGATGTTGACCACTTGATGACACTGACCCCAGGTCTACTGGAGTCTGAGGACTGATAATGTTAATCCCTGTGACATGATCCTGTTACCTCACCATCAATCAGAGAATTGTCCTCAAGCTGATTGTATACCCTGTGACACCCCCTCACCTGGCCATTAAAAATGCTTTGCTGAAAGGCCTTCAGGGAGTTTGGGGTTTGGGGGAGGGGCACAAGCCACCCATCTCCTTGTTTGGCCCTGCAATAAATCTTTCTCCAATCTCCGGGAAAATAAATAAATAAATAAGTCTAGGGGGCTTCCCTGGTGGCACAGTGAATAAGAATCCACCTGCCAAAGCAGGGGACCCGGGTTCAATCCCTGGTCCGGGAAGATCCCACATGCTGTGGGGCAACTAAGCTCGTGGGCCACAACTACTGAGCCTGTGCTTTAGAACCTGGGAGTCACAATTACTGAGCTTGCTGAGCTTGTGTGCCTAGAGCCTGTACTTCCCAACAAGAGAAGCCACTGCAGTAAGAATCACAAGCCCCGAGACAAAGAGTAGCCCCTGCTCGCTGCAACTGGAGAAAGTCCATATTCGAAGCAACGAAGACCCAGTGCAGCCAAAAATAAACAAATAAGTCTAAGGAATTCCCTGGTGGTCCAGTGGTTAGGACTCAGCGCTTTCACTGCCTGGGTCCGGGTTGGGGAACTAAGATCCTGCAAAACAAGAAGTGCAGCCAAAAAAAAAAAAAAGTCTAAACAGAGTCAAGGTCAAAGTTCTTGCAGCAGCCTGCAAGGTCCCACACTCTGTGCTAACTTTTTCTCTCTCTGCCCTCCTCTCCTAAGTCGCGTCCTTTGGGTCCCTCTTTTCCAGCCTCACCAGCCTGCCTCCCATTCTAAGGCACCAGGCACACTCCCACCTCACTACCTTTGCACTCGGTGTTCCTTCTGGTCCATGCCTCCACCTCCTTGACATCTTCACACAAGTGTGCCCTTCTCAAGCAGACCTTCTCTGACCACCCTAGTTAGAACTGCAGGGACTTCCCTGGTGGTCCAGTGGCTCAGACTCTGCACACTCCCACTGCAAGAGGCCCGAGTTTGATCCGTTTGGGGAACTAGATCCCACATGCCACAGCTAAGACTGCTGCTGCTGCTGCTAAGTCGCTTCAGTCGTATCTGACTCTGTGCGACCCCATAGACGGCAGCCCACCAGGCTCCCCCGTCCCTGGGATTCTCCAGGCAAGAACGCTGGAGTGGGTTGCCATTTCCTCCTCCAATGCATGAAAGTGAAAAGTGAAAGTGAAGTCGCTCAGTCATGTCCGACTCTTAGCGACCTCATGGACTGCAGCCTACAGGCTCCTCCGCCCATGGGATTTTCCAGGCAAGAGTACTAGAGTGGGGTGCCATTGCCTTCTCCACTAAGACTAAGTGCAGCCAAATAAAGAAATAAATAAAAAGAATCTGCCTTTCCATGCAGGGCACACAGGTTTGACCCCTGGTCAAGGAACTAAGATCCCACATGCCGCGGACCAAATAAGCCTGAGCGCTACAATTATTATGGAGCAACAAAAGCAACTGAGACCTGACTCAGTCAAATAAATATAAAAAATAAAGTAAATTATTTTAAAAAATAAAATAAAACTGCAACCATCTTCCCCAACCCAGGCACTCCTGCTTCCCCATCTGTTTATACTTGCTCACAGTATTTAGCATCTCCCTCCTGGGAAAACAACCCCCACGTGAGCAGGGATGTTTGTCTATTCCATCCCTGCTGTAGCCCCAGTGACTGGAAGAGTGCCTGGAACAGAGTAGGTGCTCAGGAAATATTTATCCAATAACTTTGGTCACCATCATAAGGTCACCTTCCATAACGTGTCCTCGGCCACTTCACGATTCCTCCAGGGTTCAAATTTATGTGCTAAATCCAGATGAGATACTTAGGAAAGAAAGTCTTGATTAAAAAAAAAAAATTATCCTAAGGGAAGAGAGGCAGAGTCTTAACACTACAGTCTACAGGTTTGCACCTAAATGGTAAGCCCTGGAGCAGAACTCTGTGAATTCACCTGGTCAGGTGGTGCCCCCTAGCGGTGGACCCAGGTCTTTGAACAATGGCGTTACCCATAAAGGTTCAAACTAGCAAAGAATGTTCAAACTACTGAACAATCATGCTCATTTTGCATGCCAGTATGAGATGGCTGGATGGCATCACTGACTCGATGGACGTGAGTCTGAGTGAACTCCGGGGGTTGGTGATGGACAGGGAGGCCTGGCGTGCTGCGATTCATGGGGTCGCAAAGAGTCGGACACGACTGAGCGACTGAACTGAACTGAACTGAACTGAAGGTTATGTTCAAAATCCTTCAAGATACGGTTCAGCAGTATGCCCAAGAATTTTGAGATGTACCAGCTGGGTTTAGAAAAGGCAGAGGAACCAGAGATCAAATTGCCAACATTCCTTGGATGATAGAGACAAATTCCAGAGGAACATTTACTTCTGTTTCATTGACTATGCTAAAGCTTTTGATTGCATGGATCACAACAAACTGTGGAAAATTCTTAAATAGGTGGGAATACCAGACCACCTTACCTGTCTCCTGAGAAACCTGTATGCAGGTCAAAAAGCAACAGTTAGAACCAGACATGGAACAACAGACCTATTCAAAATTGGGAAACAAGTAAGACAAAGCTATATACTGTTAATCCGATTATTTAACTTATATACAGAGTACATCGGGGTGAAATGCCGGGCTGAATGAATTACAGTCTGGAATCAAGATTACCCAGAGAGATATCACCAACCTCACATATGCAAATGATACCACTCTAATGGTAGAAAGTGAAGAGGAAGTAAAGAGCTGTTTGATAAAAGGGAAAGAAGAGAGTAAAAAAGTTGGCTTAAAACTCAACATTCAAAAAATTAAGATCATGGCATCTGGCCCCATAACTTTATGGCAAATAGAAGAGGGAAAAGTGGAAACAGTAACAGATTTTATTTTCTTGGGCTCTAAAATCACTGCAGATGGTGATTGCAGCCATGAAATTAAAAGACGCTTGTTCCTTGGAAGGAAAGCTATGACCAACCTAGACAGCACTTTAGAAAGCACAAGACATCACTTTGCCAACAAAGGTCCATATAGTCAAAGCTATGGTTTTTCCAGTAGTCATGTATGGATGTGAGAGTTGGACTATAAAGAGGGCTGAGCGCTGAGATGCTTTTGAACTGTGGTGTTAAAGAAGACTCTTGAGGGTCCCTTGGATGGCAAGGAGATCAAAACAGTCAATCCTAAAGAAAATCAGTCCTGAATAGTCACTGGAAGGACTGATGCTGAAGCTTCAGTACTTTGGCCACCTGATGGGAAGAGCCGACTCAATGGAAAAAAAAAAAACAGATTCTGGGGAAGCCTGAAGGCAGGAGGAGAAGAGGGCAGCAGAGGATGAGATGGTTAGATAGCATCACTGACTCAACCGACATGAATTTGAGCAAACTCTGGGAGACAGTGAAGAACAGGGAAGTCTGGAGGGCTGCCGTCCGTGGGATCGCAAAGAGTTGGACATAACTTAGCAACTGAACAACAAATAAATGATCTAGTGCGGTAGCAGATTGGAAAAAAATGTTCATTTTCCTTCCCTAGGAACCCAGGAAATGCAAACTAAGAATAATATATTACCTTGGCAACTTTTCAAACAAGGGAGGAAACTACTCAGAAATGAGCAAACTTCGTTCAAGACAAAATTTTAAAGCAGTGTTTTGATTTCTTCAGCATGTCTCAAGACACATGGCTCAAGTTTCTGGCTCATTTTAAAAGACAGAAATAATAGGTGACCTCCCTGGTGGTCCAATGGTTAAGACTCCGAGCTTCCACCGCAGGGGGCCTAGGTTCAATCCCTGGTCAGGGAACTAAGATCCCACATGCCGCATGTCACAGAAAAAAAAAAAATTACATTGTGGAGTTGAAAAATACTAGTAAGCACTTGGAAAAAAAGTTTGGCAGGATCTACTGAGACTAACGTGTGTTTGCCCTGTGACTTTGTAATTCCACATCTGGGTATACATCCAAGAAATATGAGTGCTTATATCCATGGACAAGGCATGTTCATGGCAGCTTTATTCATAATAACTAAAGACTGGAAACCACCCAAATATCCATCAACAGTGTGTACATGTGTGCTAAGTCGCTTCAGTTGCACCCAACTCTGTGACCCTATGGAACCTATGGACAGCCCTCCAGGCTCCTCTGTCCATGGGATTCTCTGGGCAAGAATACTGGAGTGGGTTGCCGTGCTCTCCTCCAGGTTATCTTCCTAACCCAGGGATCAAACCCACTTCTCCTAATATCTCCTGCATTGGCAGGCAAGTTCTTTATCACTAGTGCTACTTGGGAAGCCGTCCATCAACAATAGACTTGGGTAGATAAATGTGGTTACATTCATAAGATGAAATGCTTCACCGAAATATGTATATTTTTGGCTTCACCTCACAGCTTGGGGATCTTATTCCCCCTACCAGGGATTGAACCTGGGTCCCTGTCAGTGAAAGCAACGAGTCCTAACCACTGGACCACCAGGGAATTCCCTTCACAGCAACTTAAAAAATAACAGTACAGCTACATGCAATAACATGGTTGAATCTTACAACATAATGTTGAGTGAAAGAAGTCAGAGACAGAAGACTACATAACTGAATGATTCCTTTTATACAAGTACCAACTCATGGTGATAGAACTCAGAAAGTCACCCCTGGGTGTTACTGACTGGAAGAAGGCACAAGGAAACCTTCTGGAATGATTAGAATGTTCTACATCTGGACCTCGGTGGTGGTGACATGAATGAACATATGTATATAGTATATATATATATATAATACTATATAATTTAATACTATATGTATTATTTTATATATAATATAATACTATATATAATATAATATATTATATATTGTATTATATTATATAATATATGTAATATAATATATATTATATTATATATTATATAATGTACAATATATTAGAGTATATTATATATTAATATATCAATTATATTATATAAAAATATATTTATATATTATTATATATAAATATGAATTATAATTATAAATATATAATTATATAAGTATATGATTATATATTTATATAATTATACAACATTTATATACTTATATAATATACATTTATATTTATACATTATTTATATATATAATATATTAATATTATATTAATATATATAATTATATTATTTTATATATTATTTTATTTTATTATACTTTATATATTATATATTTTGATATATTTTATATATTATTTTATTGTATTATTTTATATAATTAATTATAATATGTTATTATATTATACATTATAATATATAATATTAATATATTAATGTATTGTATATTGTATATTATATAATTATATTATTTTATTTTATTATGTATATATTATATAATATATATTATATTATAATATAAAGAATATATTTATAACATATTATAAAATTTTGTCTTGAATGAAGTTTGCTCATTTCTGACTAGTTTCCTCCCTTGTTTGAAAAGTTGCCAAGGTAATATATTATTCTTAGTTTGCATTTCCTGGGTTCCTAGGGAAGGAAAATGAACATTTTTTTCCAATCTGCTACCGCACTAATATCACATATTATATAATATGTTATAAATATATTCTTTATATTATAATATATAATATAATACATAATATAATTATATAATATACAATATACAATACATTAATATTATATATTATAATGTATAATAACATATTATAATTAATTATATAAAATAATACAATAAAATAATATATCGGAGAAGGCAATGGCACCCCACTCCAGTACTCTTGCCTGGAAAATCCCACGGATGGAGGAGCCTGGTAGGCTGCAGTCCATGGGGTCGCTAAGAGTCGGACACGACTGAGCGACTTCACTTTGACTTTTCACTTTCATGCATTGGAGGAGGAAATGGCAACCCACTCCAGTGTTCTTGCCTGGAGAATCCCATGGACAGAGGAGCCTGGTGGGCTGCCATCTACGGGGTCACACAGAGTCGGACACGACTGAAGTGACTTAACAGCAGGAGCAGCATATTATATATATTGTTTATTATATATCTATGTATTATATATTTTATTATATATTCATATTTATTTATATATAAATTATACATTTATATATAATATATAATTATATGTATTATATTATATATTTATAATATATAATATTTATTATATATCTACATTTATTATTACATGTAATATATTATATAATATATATTAAATATTGTATATTAAGTATGTTATTATATATTATATATTTATAATTATTATATGATATATTATAATATATTATATAATTATAATTATATAAAGATAACTATAAAAATATGATATATAATTGTATAGTATATAATATGTAATATACATATTTAGTATATAATATGTTTATGTAATGTAATATATAACCAGGCTTCCCTGGTGGCTCAGACAGTAAAGAATCTGCCTTCAAGGCAGGAGACCCAGGTTCAGTCCTAAGGTCGGGACGATCCCATGGAGAAGGGAATGGCTACCAATATTCCTGCCTGGATAATTCCATGGACAGAGGAGCCTGGCAGGCTACAGTCTATTTTGTATTTATAAGTATATGTATATATCGAGCTGTACACGTCAGTTTTGTGCTCTAAGTTATACAATAATTAAAAATGTAAATTTAAAACAAATTTTAATGAATAGAATAAACTAATACGTTGGTACATTCAAGACATGAAACAGCAGAATGCAGGACTGGTCCAGTGGATAGCACGCATGGAGAATTGGGGCCCAGGTTCTCAGATGCCCTGTCTCACCACAAGGTGGCTCTCTCCTCCCTCAAGACTCTGATCAAGTCTCTGGAAGGGAAAAGCAACTGAAGATGACATTGCTCACTTAGAAATATTCCTGGAGGTGGAGGGTTGTGTGCCCCAGAAAGGAGAGCATAGGCCTAGGGTAGAAATGCTGTGCATCGATGCTGGCCTCATTACAGAGGACTGTAGCCCTTTCAAAACAAGGGACTGAATCCCAGCTTTGTCATTTCCTAGCTGTGTGACCTTGGAAATATTCATTAACTTCTCTGTGCCCCAGTATCCTCATTTGTACAGTAGAATAATCATAACTTGTAGTGTGGTTGTTGTTGTTTGTTCATGTGAAATGCCTTAGTCTTCATGAAGCTCTTAGAACATCACCTTGTATAGAAGAAGAGCTCAGGGACTTCCCTGGTGGTCCAGTGGTTAGGACTCTGCCCTTCCACTGCAGGGGCACAGGTTTGATCCCTGGTCGAAGAGCTAAGATTCCCATAAGCTGGGCAGTGTGGCCCCCCCCAAAAAAAGAAGAGCTCAAAGTCATTATCGGAATAATATTGAGATGAAATCTCAGTAATGAATAGGGGAAGACCTGGCAACCCACTTCTGTAGGGACCAATTGGGTACGGAGAGCCTTGCCAAGCAGGAGGTGCCATTTTGGGTTCTGTGTTCTTTTGCCAGAGCCTGATGGCCCACTCACAGCCAACACAGCCAGTGCTGATTCAGATCTGTGACCCAGAGGGCTACACGAGTCTTTCTGTTGGTATCAAAACTCTGTGGCTCGGTGTGGGAGATAGAATGCATATGCACGGGCTCAACTGCTTCACTCATGTCCAACTCTTTGTGACCCCATGGACTGTAGCCCATCAGGCTCCTCTGTCCATGGGGTTCTCCAGGCAAGAATACTGGAATGGGTTGCCATTTCCTACTCCATGGGCTCTTCCAGACCCAGAGATTGAACCCATGTCTCTTTTGTCTCCTGCATTAAGCAGGTGGGTTCTTTACCACTAGTGCCACCTGGGAAGCCCAGGAGATAGAATATGCCCCCTAAAATTTCCACGTCCTGATCCCTAGGACCTGTGACTATGTGATCCAGTGTGGCAAAAGGAGGTTTGCAGGTATGATTAACTCAAGTATCTTGAGATGTGAAGATTATCCTGACAATTGTCAGGAAAGGTCCAGGGTAACTGCTTGGGTCTTTATACAAGGGAAGCAAGAGGGTCAGAGTCAGAGGAGATGTGTTGACAGAAGCAGAAATCAGAGTTATGTGGCTGGGAGCCAAGGAACGCAGGCAGCTTCTGGAAACTGGAAAAGGCAAGGAGTAGATTCTTTCCTAGAACCTCCTTTTTTTCTTTTCATTTTTAAAATACTTATGTGTTTGGCTGCACCGGGTCTTAGTTGCGACATGTTCCAGCACGCAAACTCTTAGTTGAATCATGTGGGATCTAGTTCCCTGACTGAGACTGAACATGGGCCCCCTGCAACGGGAGCATGAAGTCTTAGCCACTGGACCACGAGGGAAGTCTCAAGCCTTTTGAAAGAAAATGGCTTTTGATTTTAGCCCAAGAAAACCTATTTAAGATTTCTGACCTCCAGAACTGTAAGATAATAAACTTGTGTTATTCTAAGCCATTAAGATTGTGGTCATCTGTTATAGCAGTGATTGGAAACTAATACACTCAATGTAAGCAATGTCTGGGCAATTTGGTGGTGTTTGTAGCTGTACATCTCAATTTTTCTTATTTAAACAGGAAATACAATCCCCTGGTTCAAAATTCAGTAAGTGTATACAACTACTTGAGAAAACTGTTTCTCAGTATTCCGCTATATATATATATCCTTTAACCTGGCACTTGCAGCCCTGCCTACATACTGAATAGGAGTGCATAGTATGTCCACCAAAGGACTCTGACAAGAATGTTCCTGGCAGCAATATTTGCAGTTGCCAAAAATTGGACATATGGGACTCTCAGAACTCAACCTGGCTCAAGTCTCTGTCTGGAAGTACTTTCTCATCGTTGGGCTGTCCTTGCACAGGGGCAGCCTTCCCAGGAGGTTGCTGGGCACAGGCTGAGGGTGCCAGGGTGTGGGCTGATAATGTCCTTCCAGCTCCAAGCTGGGTGCAGTGATAGGAGTGGAAAGAGCCTGGAACATCATCAGTGTTACAAAAGCCCAACACTGAACCCAGGTCCTTGGCCCTGGGCCAGAATAATATCTCTGTGTGGCTGGGACCTCCCCTGTACCTCCCACTGTTTTGAGATAAGGATCAAGAAACTTGAGTTCTGATTGGTAAAACATCAGATTAGTCGCTCAGTCGTGTCGGACTCTTTGTGACCCCATGAATCGCAGCACGCCAGGCCTCCCTGTCCATCACCAACTCCCGGAGTTCACTCAGACTCACGTCCATTGAGTCAGTGATGCCATCCAGCCATCTCATCCTCTGTCGTCCCCTTCTCCTCTTGCCCCCAATCCCTCCCAGCATCAGAGTCTTTTCCAATGAATCAACTCTTCGCATGAGGTGGCCAAAGTACTGGAGTTTCAGCTTTAGCATCATTCCTTCCAAAGAAATGGGCTGATCTCCTTCAGAATGGACTGGTTGGATCTCCTTGCAGTCCAAGGGACTCTCAAGAGTCTTCTCCAGCACCACAGTTCAAAAGCATCAATTCTTCGGTGCTCAGTCTTCTTCACAGTCCAACTCTCACATCCATACATGACCACAGGAAAAACCATAGCCTTGACTAGACAAACCTTTGTTGGCAAAGTAATGTCTCTGCTTTTGAATATGCTATCTAGGTTGGTCATAACTTTCCTTCCAAGGAGCAAGCGTCTTTTAATTTCATGGCTGCAGTCACCATCTGCAGTGATTTTGGAGCCCAGAAAAATAAAGTCTGACACTGTTTCCACTGTTTCCCCATCTATTTCCCACGAAGTGATGGGACCGGATGCCATGATCTTCATTTTCTGAATGTTGAGCTTTAAGCCAACTTTTTCACTCTCCACTTTCACTTTCATCAAGAGGCTTTTTAGTTCCTCTTCACTTTCTGCCATAAGGGTGGTGTCATCTGCATATCTGAGGTTATTGATATTTCTCCTGGCAATCTTGATTCCAGCTTGTGCTTCTTCCAGCCCAACGTTTCTCATGATGTACTCTGCATATAAGTTAAATAAGCAGGGTGACGATATACAGCCTTGACGCACTCCTTTTCCTATTTGGACCCAGTCTGTTGTTCCATGTCCAGTTCTAACTGTTGCTTGCTGACCTGCATACAGATTTCTCAAGAGGCAGATCAGGTGGTCTGGTATTCCCATCTCTTTCAGAATTTTCCACAGTTTATTGTGATCCACACAGTCAAAGGCTTTAGCATAGTCAATAAAGCAGAAATAGATGTTAAAACATCTAGATGGTAAAACAGAGGGAAAATAATTAATACTCCAAATGCATGATGTGTGCTGTGTGCTAAGTTGCTTCAGTCCTGTCTAACTCTTTGAGACCCTATGAACTGCAACTCGCCAGGCTCCTCTGTCCATGGGATTCTCTAGGCAAGAATACTGGTGTGGGTTGCCATGCCCTCCTCCAGGGGATCTTCCTGACCCAGAGATCAAACCCAAGTCTCATGTCTCCTGCATTGGCAGCTGGGTTCTTTACCACTAGGGCCACTTGGAAAGGCCAAATGCATGATACAGCTTCCAACTGTGAAAGACTGGGCTTGGGCTTGCCAGATTAGCTGTAAAAGGATTGCTGTTATTCCAGACTTGACTTTCTCAAAGCCTATGAGCCCTGAGAATAGGGAGGCTACTCCAGATCAAGAGTCAGGAAAAACCCACACCCGCAGTTCCTGTAAGAATGAGAGCTGCCGAGGAGACCAGCCCCTCCATTCTACAAGCTGTTGCCAGAGAGATGGGAGTGTGCCTGCATCCTGGTCAGGCCTCTGTGCCCAGACAGCTGTCTCCATTCTGCGGGTGACAGCCCAGTAAGCCTCGCTTTAAAAAAAAAAAAAACCAGCGATGTTCTAGAATCATCTGGGTCCAATCATTTTTACAAGCAGCAAAAGTTCTGGGAAACTTACTTGTGGAAACCACGCAATTTTCTTCACTCGTCAAACGGAGGTAATCATATCTGGCTATAGGGAACTGCTGGGATGATTCAGTGGCTTCCACAGGGCACACAGGAAGGAATGCGGGTTTGCAGAGCTCAAAGCTTACACAAGAACTAAGAGGAAAGATTTCGAAATGACTCCAAAGACCTCAGGATGCATGAATCCCTCATCTGCACCTTTATTTACAAAAGCAAGCCTTCATTGAGCTGAAGACAAAAATTCAGAAAAACATAGCCCATGTATAATTGATTGATAAATAGATAGATCTAAATTAATACATTTAGATTTAAAACCTCAAATCAGATAATTCAGGGACCTCCCTGGTGGCCCAGTGGCTAAGACTCAGGTTCGATCCCTGGTCAGGGAACTAGATCCCACATGCTGTAACCAAGAGTTCAAATGCCACAAGTAAAAAATTGCTCAGGCTGCAACTAAGACCCAGGGCAGCCAAATAAAAATAAGCAAATAAATAAATATTTTTAGAAAACAGATAATGCAATGATATGATAAAATAAGGCATCAACAGCCAGCAAATGTGGATGGCTTCCAAGCCTCCCGCCAGCTCCCTCTAGACAGCCGCACCCAAATGAGAAATGCAGACACAACAGCTTCTTCCCCCTGCCATTCTCTCTATTTTGTTCCCTTCGCCACATAAACCCTGTCCACCCTGAGCCTGAGAGTTTTCTGCAAAGAGCCATGACACGGGAGCCCTCTGGGGTCCTCTCACAGACAAGCTCTGATGTCTCCTCCTGGGGAGCAGAGCCCAAGATCTTTGAGCTGATGATAACTGTTGGCCCCCGATAACTCACCCCTCCCTGTATTCACGCTCTTTACCATGTAACTTTGTAGTTACATGACTCTGGGTTGGCTGTGTGACCTGCTTTCACCAGCAGGATGAGTTGGAAGTGACAGAGCGCCAATCTCCAGCCTATGTCTTAACTGAGGGGCCCCCACCCATTTGAACCTGTACTTACGTTGCCATGAGACCAGGTTAGATCAGCCAACAGCTGACACCCCATCTCCACCCCCAACCCTGCCCCAGACAGACTTGTGGGTAAGCACAGCTGAGCCCAGGAAAACGGTTCAGCCAAGCTCAGCCTAAATTGCTTTGGTACCACAGACTTGTGAGCTAAATGAATGTTACTGAGGGTCAGGGCTGGTTTGTCACACGCATTGTTACAGCAGAAGCTAAATGGTATAGGAAATCTGCAGGTCCAAACTAAGTTTCAAGACAAAGTCCCAGAGCCAGAGTACTTTCCCAAATGGGTCCTGACCTATTTCCCCAGCCTGCTTGGCCAGGCTCCCTCCCACACAAAGATGCACCCTTTTCCCAGAACAAGGGGGATTCCCTCAGGCCTTGGCTACTTGTCCTTTAAAGCTCTGCTCTAATGTCACCTCCTTCAAGAAGACATCCTGGAACCCAAGCAGTGTCCACAGCTGAATTTAGTTGAATGTTACACAGCAGAATTTAGTTGAATGTTGTTGTTGCATTAGCCAAATATTAAAACAGGAGTACTCTGCAGAGCCAGGGAGCTAACGTTCAGGGGATTTCTCAGGAAAGAGTACCAACGTGGGTTCTTCTGCCCTTCTCCAAAGGCTCCTAGTAAGCAGGAGCTCCTAAATGGAAGTGCCACGGGATTTGAACCCGGTGCCTCGTGCATGCTAAGCATACACGCTATCACTGAGCTACACCCCCAACTCAAGTCAGGGCAAGTGTAGATACTAACTCAGTTGACCATGCTCCACCCAGCCACCAGAGGGCGTTCTCAAAACACCAACCTGACTTCTTGGCTTAAAATTCCCACAATGGCTCCGAGTTATTCTTGATTGCTGTCGGTTCAAATCCTGGGCCCACCACTTAATTCATTTTGAAACTCTGGACTAGAGACCACCTCTCCAGATCTCTATTTCTCCATGGGGTCGTTCAGTTCAGTTCAGTCACTCAGTCGTGTCCGACTCTTTGCGACCCCATGAACCGCAGCACGCCAGGCCTCCCCATCCATCACCGACTCGGGACTTTACCCAAACTCACGTCCATTGAGTGCGTGATGCTATCCAAACATCTCATCCTCTGTCATCCCCTTTTCCTCCTGCCTTCAATCTTTCCCAGCATCAGGGTCTTTTCAAATGAGTCAGCTCTTTGCATGAGGTGGCCAAAGTACTGGAGTTTCAGCTTCAACATCAGTCCTTCCAATGACCACCCAGGACTGATTTTCTTTAGGATGGACTGGTTGGATCTTCTTGCAGTCCAAGGGACTCTCAAGAGTCTTCTCCAACACTACAGTTCAAAAGCATCAATTCTTCGGCACTCAGCCTTCTTTATATAGTCCGACTCTCACATCCATACATGACTACTGGAAAAACCATAGCCTTGACTAGAAGGACCTTTGTTGACAAAGTAATGTCTCTGCTTTTTAATATGCTATCTAGGTTGGTCATAACTTTCCTTCCAAGGAGTAAGGGTCTTTTAAATCATGGCTGCAATTACCATCTGCAGTGATTTTGGAGCCCACCCCCGCCCCCCGACAAAAAAAAAAAAAACTCAGCTACCGTTTCCACTGTTTCCCCATCTGTTTGCCATGAAGTGATGGGACTGGATGCCATGATCTTAGTTTTCTGAATCTTGAGCTTTAAGCCAACTTTTTCACTCTCCTCTTTCACTTTCATCAAGAGGCTCTTTGGTTCTTTTTTACCTTCTGCCATAAGGGTGGTGTCATCTGCATATCTGAGGTTGTTGATATTTCTCCCAGCAATCTTGATTCCAGCTTATGCTTCTTCCAGCCCAGCATTTCTCATGATGTACTCTGTATATAAGTTTAATAAGCAGGGTGACAATATACAGCCTTGACGTACTTCTTTTCCTATTTGGAACCAGTCTGTTGTTCCATGTCCAGTTCTAACTGTTGCTTACTGACCTGCATATAGGTTTCTCAAGAGGCAGGTCAGGTGGTCTGGTATTCCCAACTCTTTCAGAATTTTCCACAGTTTTTTGTGATCCACATAGTCAAAGACTTTGGCATAGTCAATAAAGCAGAAATCGATGTTTTTCTGGAACTCTCTTGCTTTTTCAATGATCCACTGGATGTTGGCAATTTGATCTCTGGTTCCTCTGCCTTTTCTAAAACCAGCTTGAATATCTGGGAGTTCATGGTTCAAGTATTACTGAAGCCTGGCTTGGAGAATTTTGATTATTACTTTACTAGTGTGTGAGATGAGTGCAATTGTGTGGTAGTTTGAGCATTCTTTGGCATTGCCTTTCTTTGGAATTGGAATGAAAAGTGACCTTTTCCAGTCCTGTGGCCACTACTGAGTTTTCCAAATTTGCTGACATATTGAGTGCAACACTTTCACAGCATCATCTTTTAGGATTTGAAATAGCTCAACTGGAATTCCATCACCTCCACTAGCTTTGTTCATAGTGATGCTTCCTAAGGCCCACTTGGCTTCACATTCCAGGATGTCTGGCTCTAGGTAAGTGATCACACCATCGTGATTATCTTGGTCATGAAGACCTTTTTTGTACAGTTCTTCTGTGTACTCTTGCCACCTCTTCAACGACCCCAGTGGGGTCACTGGGTGAATTAAATACAGTGTTTCCTGTAAAGTTGGGACAGTGTCTCTTAGGATGTTCTCAGTATGGCTAACTACTGCATCCTTCGGTCTGGGCAGAAAAAAGACATCAAATCCAAAGTGAGTGACTGGCGCAAGTTTAATAAAAAGACTACTTACCAGTACTCAGCCACAAAAAAAAGAATGGAATATTGCCATTTGCAGCAAAATAAAGAGCCAAGGGATGATCATACTAAGTGAACTAAGACAGAGAAAGACATGTATGATATCATTTATCTGTGGGATCTAATAAACAATACAAATGAATCTATATACGAAACAGAGTCACAGACATACAAAACAACCTTATGGTTACCAAAGGGGAAAGGGAGGGGGAAGAGGGATAACTCAGAAGAATTAACAGATACAAACTACTATGTGTAAAGCAGATAACCAATAGGGATCTACCTATAGCAGAGGGAATTTTTGAACTTCCCAGGTGGCTCAGTGGTAAAGAATCTGTCTGCCCAGCAGGCGACATGGGTTCAATTCCTGGGTCGGGAAGATCTCCTAAAGAAGGAAATGGCAACCCACACCAGTATTCTTGCCTGGAGAATCTCATGAACAGAGGAGCCTGGCGGGCTACAGTCCATGGGGATGCAAAGAGTCAGACATGACTACTAACAATACTTTAAAGCAACTATGAAGTGAAGTGAAGTCGCTCAGTCATGTCCGACTCTTTGTGACCCCATGGACTGTAGCCTACCAGGTTCCACCACCCATGGAATTTTCCAGGCAAGAATACTGGAGTGGGTTGCCATTTCCTTCTCCAGGAGATCTTCCCGACCCAGGGATTGAACCCAGGTCTCCCACATGATAGGTATTGTAGGCAGACGCTTTACCGTCTGAGCCACCAGGGAAGCCCCATAATACTTTAAAGCAACTACACTCCAATTAAAAAAAAAAAAAGACTATTTACAAAGGTGGAGCAGTGAGCAGGGAGACTGCAAAGATGGTGCAGGAGTTAAGGGCAAGAAAGAGGGGAGTTTTGATTACCCCAGGCCTGGAAGAACACAGACATGTGTGAAGTGGACCCTCAGACAGGAGCTGTGGCCTTGGGCGGAAAGATACAACCAACTGGAGGCAACTCCCACATCAAGCAGGGTGTTGGACACATAAACACCCCTCCTTTCAATCTCTTGTCAGTGTCCCCATTGGCCAACCCAAACAGGAAGCTGGAGGTCAAGAAAGCCCTGGGTGGGACTTCCTTGGTGGTCCAGTGGCTAAGACTCCAGGCTCCTGACGCAGGGGGCCCAGGTTCAGTCCCTGGTCAGGGAACTAGATCTCACATGCCGCAACTAAGAGTTGCCGAAACTCAAGATTCCACATGCCACAACGAAGACTGAACATCTCACGTGCCACAACTAAGACCTATACAGCCAAATAAATAATATTAAAAAAAAAAAAGAAAGAAAGCCCAGGGTAGTCCATAGTGACTAACCTCCCAACATTTATCATAGTGGATCCGAAGAGAGCAAACAAAAAGTATCCAGTATATTATCATCATCATCAATAGTATTCATCTTATTATTAAACTACTTTTCAACTATAAATTGGCACTTACCAAGAGCACTCCCAACAAATGAACCACAAAGGCATTTGTCATCTGCCTCTAGCTGTTGACCTTCAGCAACCCCTGAGGGAGTTCAGGGTGGAGTGAGGCACTCTGTGCTCCAGGGAATCTGCTGGGACAGGTCTTTAGATAGTTGAATGTTTTTAGGAACAGATTTTATGATCTCAATCCTTGCATGTCCTCATATCTAGAGAAGCCCTTCACGGTGACATCAGATCCTCGTGACTAATAGAAAACTTTTGTAAAATGAGTGCTTCATGGCATTGAACTCCCCCTTCACCAAAACCTTACATGTTGACTTTCTCCCACTGCCGCTTTGGAGCAGTCTCTCGGAGCTCTCTGAGATGCTGCCTCCCAGGCTGCAGTCCTCATTTTGCCCCAAATAAAACTTAACTCACAACTCTCAAGATGTACATCTTTTTTTAGTCAACATACTCATCATGGTCTAAGATGGTCTTCAAAGTTTGGCCTCCCACTTTCCATCACATTACCCCCACCCCCCCTACTCCTCTCTGAAACCCAGAAATTGACCCAGAAAATGTGCACGGGAACCCTCTGAAAGATGGTAAGGTTCTGATTCATGATAGGAATCTGGTTAGCACGGATCTACATGCTTGCCATAAGTCTAAGAGTGCTTAAGATTGTGTATTTTGGTGTATTTAAACTCTATATGAAAAGTAAAATCTAAATAAGTAAAATAAAACAGAAAATAAATATTGAACACTCATTATTTTTACACATGGGATAGCATTGAGAGAGAAGTGTACTTTGAAAGGCAAAATAAAAATCAGAGGGAGTAACGGGTAGACAGATGGGAAGGTGAGTGGATATGTGATAAAGCAAGTAGCTTTAAGTAGTAATCTTTGAATCTAGGTGATGAGTGTTCACTATGAAGTTATTTCAGATTTTCTCTATGTTCGAAAATTTTCATTAAAAAGGTTGCGGAAAATGTAAAAATAAAAGCTGATGAGGGTGGCTTCAGCAAAGAAATTTCGATAGAATTGGTTAGAGGATCCAAGAAAACAAGAATTTGTCTGGGACTTTCCACAGAAACCACAGCCACTTCCCTGCAGTATTCAGGAATGAATTATGCCAGCTGTTAAATGCTGGATCAGAAGAAAGGCTCCCACAGAGAAATGAAGGGAAAATAGCAGAAGAGATATCGCCCCACTTCTCAGAAACCCTGTGACAAGAGAGCTCTGTTTAACATCTGAATTTATTTATTATTCATTGAACAAACTTTTCTTGAAACCCTCCTCTTCGCCCAGCCCTGCCCTCAAGGGACTCCAGTGGTGGAGATATACTTATTCCTCAGATTGAGATGATCTAGAGTGATCAGAACAGCTATGGAGGAAGCCCAGGGACTGTGGGAGTTCCAAAGGAAGCCTCTGAGCGAGACTGGAGGTCAGAGAGGGCTTCCTGTTGGAGAGGATATCTGAGGTGAGTCTTAAAAGAGGAGTAGGTGTCAGCCAGGTAGAGAGAGAGAGGGCAGGACCCGGGAAAAGCATTCTGGGTAGAAGGAACAGCACACAGAAAAACCAGGAAGTGAGCATAAGACTACAATGCTTCCGGTAAACAGAAGTTCAGGACAACTTATTTACATTCAGAATACAAATGTAAATAAGGGTGGGGGAGAGGCATAAGAGGCAGGAAGGAGTCTGCATCACGTAGAAGGGTAGGTAGGGCCACAAAAAGCACTTGGACTGTCTCCTGACAGTACTGGGAGTCATGAAAGGGTGATAGTGAACTCGGCTTGCTTTGCAAAAGATTCCAATTGCAGGGCAAGTGAAGGGGGTGAAGAACACATCTGTCAGGATAGGCTAGGTTATGCTGCGGAGACGGCTCCAGAATTCAGTGGCTCAAAGATGGTTTACTCCTTGTGAGCATCATTCCTCACTCTGTTCCACGTCGTCCTCACACTATGACCCTGGCTGACAAAAGATCTTCCATTTGGAAGGTTGGTGGTCATAGCAACAAGGATACAGAAAATGCAGACGCATGTAAGTTTAAATGCTTCCACGCTGAAGCATCCCGCGTCACTTCCGCTCTTATTTCATTGGCCACAACAAGTCACGTGGCCACGTGTTTCTTTAAGGCCGGAAAGGGTGATCCTCCCAGATGCCCAGAAGTAAGGAAGGACTAACTATTGGGACCAGGATTGGTGACCGCAAGCGGACCTGAGCACAGAATCTTGGAGAACGGTGGGAGCGGGCAAGAGAAGAGGTAGCCCGGACTCAAGCAGTAGAAAGGGAAGAAATGAATAGATTTGAGAGATATTCAAGAATCACACAGAATTCTGTAAATGCTGGCCATCTGTCCTAATTTCATAATCTAAAAACTAACCAACCAGGCTTCCCTGATACCTCAGTGGTAAAGAATTTGCATGCCCATGCAAGGGACACAGGTTCCATCCCTGATCAGGGAAGATCCCACACGCCACACAGCAACTAAGCCCCTGAGCCACGACGACTGAAGCCTGGGTGCCCTAAAACCTGTGCTCCATGACAAAAGAAGCCACACAATGAGAAGCCTGCCCAGCAAAACTAGAGAGTAGCCCCTGTCCTCTGCAACTAGAGAAAAGCCCGAGCAACAAGGAAGACCCAGCATAGCCAGAAATAAATAAATAATAATACAAAAAAAAAAAAACCCCACAAAGCTCCTGAGTGCTGAGATCGGTATCTGCTTGTTTCCCAGCTCACTTTCAATAAATGTTTAAAAGATGAAAAAACCAACCAACCAACAAAAAACAATAAAAAATAGCCATCAGGTAAAATGGATATATATTAGTCAAAGGGAAAGAACTTGTTTTTATAAGATGATTAATTTCTGGGAATCTAGCATACAGCATCAGTTCAGTTCAGTTGCGCAGTCGTATCTGACTCTTTGTGACCCCATGGACTGCAGCACACCAGGCTTCACCGTCCATCACCAACTCCCGAAGTTTGCTCAAACTCATGTCCATCGAGTCAGTGATGCCATCCAACCATTTCATCCTCTGTTGTTCCCTTCTCCTCCCGCCTTCAATTTTCTCAGCATCAGGGTCTTTTCCAATGAGTCATTTCTTCGATCAGGTGGCCAAAGTATTGGAGCTTCAGCTTCAGTATCAGTCCTTCCAATGAATATTCAGGACAGATTTCCTTTAGGATAGACTAGTTGGATCTCCTTGCAGTCTAAGGGACTCTCAAGAGTCTTCTCCAACACCATGATTCAAAAGCATCGATTCTTCCATACTCAGCTTTCTTTATAGTCCAACTCTCACAGCCATACATGACTACTGGAAAAACCATAGCTTTGACTAGGTGGACCTTTGTTGGCAAAGTAACATCTCTGCTTTTTAATATACTGTCTAGGTTGGTCATAGCTTTTCTTCCAAGGAGCAAGCGTCTTTTAATTTCATGGCTGCAGTCACCATCTACAGTGATTTTGGAGCCCAAGAAAATAAAGTCTGTCACTGTTTCCATTGTTTTCCCATCTATTTGCCATGAAGTGATGGGACCGGATGCCATGATCTTAGTTTTTTGAATGAACACACAGCATGGTGACTTTAATTAATGCTATGTATTATTTACTTGAAAATCACTAAAGAGTAAGTAGATCACCACACACACACACACACACACACACAATGTGACTACATGAGGTGGTGGTGATGTTCAGTTGCTAACTCATGTCTGATTCTTTGCAACCCCATGGACTGCAGCATGCCAGGCTTCCCTGTCCTGCACTATTAGCCTGATTGTGGTAATTATTTCACCATGTATATGTATATCAAATCATCATTTTGTGCACCATAAGCACGTACAATTTTTGTCAATTGTACCTCATTAAAGCTGTGGAGAAAACCAATCAGTGACTGTCAGAACAAAAAATGGGCTCTGAGGGCTGCTTGAAGTAGCAGCTAATGTTCACGTGCCCACAGTTTTTCTAAACCAGCACCATCCAACAGAACTATAACGGTGAGCTTCAAATGTAATTCTACATTTTCTAGTAACTACATTTAAAAAAAAGCAAAAAGAAAAAGGTGAAATAAATCATACTAAATCCAACACATTCAGAATATTATCACTTTAGAATGTGATCAACATAGAAATTACGAATGACTTACTGTACATTCTTTCATTTTTTTATACTGTAAGGAGAGAGCAAGTTAACTAAGATAGCGTGTTCAGGCTCTCTGGCCCCACATTTTGTAAATAATGACGGTGTAAGAGCTGAGATCATTTATAGCACTGCACATGCGCATCATGAGGTACTCGCTTGGGATGTGTGAGCTCCACCTAGAAAGGGGCCGCATTACTGCTGCCTCAGGGCTGTGTCTGTTGGGTCAGCCATGAAGAGGAGCGAATACAGTGAGTCTACTGCTAGGGCTGCTGTACCAGCCGGGAGTGAATAAATACTGCTCCTTGCATTTTCTTCCAGCCTCTTAACTCTGTCCTTGCCTACCCTGGATTCAGCAAACAGCGGGACCACTGGCTCTGTGATCAGGATCAGCTATACACACACGAAGTCTTCCAAATGCAGGCCCTACTTTACGTTGATAGCGCACCTCTGTTTAGAGCAGCCACATTTAAAGGGCCAGATCACTAGTGGCTACCCTCTTAGAGCAGGTCTAGACACATTAGCTAATTAGGATATCTTCCATTTTACAGATGAGGAAACTGAGGCACAGAAAGCTAGAAGGGACTTGGCCAAAGTCACACATGGGTGGAGGAGCAGGATTTTGGACCAGGCAGTGGAGCTCCTGCCATGTAGAACTGAGATGGGCTGACACAGGTCACTTATTAGGCTGGGTGAGTGACAGCCCACAGGAGCCCACTCCTCACTCACCGGAGGTCTCTGCAGAGAGAGAATCCTGATGGCTCTTGAGACTCCTGGAGGGGAAACCCACAGTGGGACCCAAGCCTGAGGGTGAATGTGGCAATGCAGAGATACTGGAAAGGACTGGGTTATCTTGCCCCTTACTTGCCAGAGATTGCCAAAAAATTAAGAAAATCCACTTGTGCATCTGACTACAGACTGATGGCTGCAAATGCTACTGACTTTTTTTTTAAGTGTTGTTGATTTACACATTATGTTATTTCCATGTGTGCAGTAAAGTGATTCCATTATACACAAACATATATATTCTTTTTTTCTATTCTTTTCCATTAAATTTTAGTACCAGATACTGAATATGGTTCCCTGTGCTAGACAGTAAAATTCTTGTTATCTATTTTATGTATAGCAGGGTGCATCTGTTAATTGATAGTCCCAATTTACCCCTCTCCCGCCTTTGTTGAAGTTTGTTTTCATACGTTTGTTTTCTATGTCTGAGTCTGTTTCTGTTACATAGATAATCTCTAGGTTCATCCATATTGCTGCAAATGGCATAGTTCATTCTTTTTTGTGGGTAATATTCCAATATATTCCACGTCTTCTTTATCCATTCACCTGTTAACAGGCACTTAAGTTGCTTCCATGTCTTGGCATTATTGGAAATAATGATGCTATAAACAGTGAGGTGCTGGTGTCTCTTTATCACCAGATAAAGCAGAAAGTTGGAGTGAGTTCTCTGTGAAGCCCCAGACAGGGGGGTGGAGGTAGGGGGGTGACAAGGCCTCTCACTAAGCCATTCTATGCCAGCTCCAGAAAGAGAACTCCAGTGTCCCTTGTCATGACCCTTCCTTTCCAAGCGGGGAAACTGAGGCTCAGAAAGGGAGGGAAGGATAGAAAGGATGCATCAGGAAGGATGGGAAAATCTCCGCCCACGCCCGTTCCGTGGCCACCCAATTTCTTGCCAAGTCAGAACTAGTTATTGCCTTGTGTGAATTTCCTGAGGGGTTTTAGGCATATACAAGTGTTCACACATGGATCGTTTTTTTAACACGATGCGTGTGAGCTCAGTCGTGTCTGAATCTTTGTGACCCCATGGACTGTAGCCCGTCAGGCTCCGCTGTCCATGGGATTTTCCAGGCAAGAATACTGGAGTGGGTTGCCTCCAGGGAATTTCTTCCTCCAGGGAATCTTCCCGACCCAGGATCTAACTGCAGTCTATTGCGTTAGCAGGTGGATTGTTTACCACTGCGCCACCTGGGAAACCCATTTAACACCATTGTGACACACAATTCTGCATCTTACTTTAATTTTTAACTTGAGATTATCTTCAAGGTTTCTCCAGACTAATACATAGGATGTGCCTTGTGTTTTGTTTTGTTTTTCCCCTTTAGCCACGGACTCTATTTGAATATTTGCATTATTATTTATACACAGTTTTAATTTCTTACAAAACTCTATATGTGCCTCATTTTTTTTTTCAAATACCCTTAGAGCATCAAACGGTCTGAATGTACCATAATTAACTTAGCCAGCCCACTCTTAATAAACACTTAGGAGATTTCTAGTTTTTGCCACCTCGACCATTACTGTAATTAATATCACTTGGGCAGACCTCGTGCTGGCCATATGATCCATGCCTGTAAGATAAATTCCTATGAGGAAAACTGCCAACCCAAAAGTGATGTGCATTCGTCATTTTGAAAAATATTTCCACATTGCCTTCCAAATTCCTCCCTCTGCCACTGGTTGACTGCCCATTTCTCAAAAGGGCTTTTTTTTCTCTCTCTATATATATATATTGTTTGAATGTTTTTGGACTTCCCTGGTGGCTCAGATGGTAAAGTGTCTGTCTACAATGTGAGAGACCTGGGTTCGATCCCTGGGTTGAGAAGATTCCCTGGAGAAGGAAATGGCAACCCACTCCAGTACTCTTGCCTTGAAAATCCCATGGACAGAGGAGCTTGGTGCAGGCTACTAACCATGGGGTCACAAAGAGTTGGGTACGACTAAGCAACTTCACTTCACTTGAATGTTTTTACAGCGAGAAAGTATTCGTGTATTATTTATGTAACTGAAATTAAATGATCCCTTCGTTAAAAACACAAACTTGGGAAGAAGAGAAACCAGCAAGACCAGTTCGGGCAGCCTCTCCCTCTGTCCCCTGTCACACCCGCCTCATCCCCAAAAAGCCCTGCCTGATGTTGAAATCCATTTCTCAAGCAAAAACAAGGACCTCAAAGGTCCAACCTTGGGAAAAATACAGGGATGAGATTATGTCAGGGCTTCTCATGTGGCTCAGTGGTAAAGAGTCTGCCTGCCAATGCAGGAGACATGGGTTTGATCCCTTGGTGAGGAACATTCTCTGGAGAAGGAAATGGCCACCCACTCCAGTATTCTTGCCTGGAAAATCCCATGGCCAGAGAAGCCTGGTGGGCTGCAGCCCATGGGGTTTCAAAGAGCAGGACACGCACGGCACACACACACAGGTTGTATCATTTCCCCCCTGTTGTTTTTTATGTAACTAGATTCTGCTGCTCTTCATCTTCTTCCTCTTTCACCTCCTTTTCCTTTCTTCTCTGACTTCTGTTACAGTGAGCATCGCACTAAAAAGATCTTTAAGATATGTCCAGTTCAGTAAAAGAACACTTAACTTAAATGGAACCAAGTATTAATAACAAGAAACAGAAAACGAAAGGAAAGAATGGCTAGGGGCTTCTAAGTAGAAATTGGAAGAGCAAAACGATAATCTATTTATTTTATAAGGAAAGGAAGTTTTTAAAAATATTTATTTGTTTAGCTGCTCTGGGTCTTCACTGCAGCCCATAGGATCTTCAGTTGGGGCACACAAACTCTTAGTTGCTGCCTGTGGGGACTAGTTCCCTGACCAGGGATCAAACCCAGGCCCCCTGCATTGGGAGTGCGGAGTCCTAGCCACTGGATCACCAGGGAAGTCCTTATTCTATTTTAAACACATCGATCTCTTCCTTTCCTTTCCCTTCCTCAGCACAAACAAGTATTGTCGGGAAGAGGGGTTGGAGTCGCGAGGAATAGGGTGTCAGGGCTCAGATGGAATAGGTAATCCACCCCCAGGGCCCAGGGGAGCAGGCAGTGGCAGCCATAAGAGACTGGTTACTCTCAGGAGGATCCGGCAAATAGGTAAATATATCAGGAGCACCAGGAGCCAGTTTTTTCACTGCCAGAAAAGTGAGCTACAATGATATAAAGGAAGAAACCTAGAATGAGCCCCATAGTGCTGGGTTGGAATTGGAGATAATGTAAACTCATGACTTTCAATATAGAAAGACAGATGTAGAAATAAATACAGGTGGAATATTACTCAACCATAAAAAAGAATGAAATGATGCCATTTTCAGCAACATGGATGGCCCTAGAGATGATCATACTGAGTGAAGCAAGGCAGAGAGAAAGACAAATATTATATGTTATCATTTATTTGTGAAATCTTAAAAAATGATACGAATGAACTATTTGCCAAACAGAAATAGACTCGGAGACACAGACAACAAACATATGGCTGTCACAGGGGAAAGTGAGGGAGGGGAAGGGATAAATGAGGAGTTTGAGATGAAAATATACACACTATTATATATGGAGCAGATAACCCATAAGGACCTACTGTAAATCACAGGGAACTATATTCAATATCTTGCAATAACCTATAGTAGAAAAGAATATATAAAAGTATATATCTATATATATTTGTTTATTTACACAAACACATGTGTGTATATATGACCACTTTGCTGTACACCTGAATATCACAACATTGTAAATTAATTGTATTTCAAAAAAAAAAAAAAAAAAGCCTAGGCTTCTCATCAAAGATTGAATAAAGAAACCCTTATCGATATATTTTAAGTTTTAAAAAAATTTTTTTAATATAGATGTAAATCTCTGGTTCCTCTGCCTTTTCTAAACCCAGCATGATACCTGGAAGTTCTTGGTACATGTACTGCTGAAGCCTAGCTTGAAGGATTTTGAGCATAACCTTGCTACCATGTGAAATAAGCACAACTGTACAGTCGTTTGAACATAATTTGGCATTGCCCTTCTTTGGGACTAGAATGAAAACTGACCTTTTCCAGTCGTGTGGCCACTGCTGAGTTTTCCAAATTTGCTAACATATTGAGTGCAGCACTTTAACAGCATTCTCTTTTAGGATTTTAAATAGCTCAGCTGGAATTCCATCATCTCCACTAGCTTTGTTTGTAGTAATGCTCCCTAAGACTCACTTGACTTCACACTCCAGGATGTCTGGCTCTAGGTGAGTGACCATACCATTGTGGTTATCTAGGTCATCAATACTTTTTTGTATAGTTCTTTGTATTCTTTTCACCTCTTCTTAATCTCATCTACTTCTATTAGGTCCTTACCATTTTCTTTCCTTTATCATGCCCATTCTTACATGAAATGTTCCCTTGATATCTCCAATTTTCTTAAGATGTCTAGTCTTTCCCATTCTGTTGCTTTCCTCTATCTCTTTAAATTGTTCATGTAAGAATGCCTCCTTAACCTATATCTACACACACACACACACACACACTCCCTACCTCTGCCCACTGAGAGATCCTGGATGCAGTAAGAGCCAACAGCAATGACCACATGTAACTTCAAACTCCTGGTTTCTAAATGTCACTCTCTAGTGAAATAGATCAGGGCTTTTCGGAATAAAGCCTACTTCTAGAACTGGGACAGAGCAAATATAAGGCGAGCCCTGTTGCTGGGCTGTGTGTGTGCACTTGGTGGCTCAGTGGTATCCGACTCTTGCTACCCCATAGACTGCAACCTTCCAGGCTCCTGTGTCCATGGGACTTTCCAGGCAAGAATACTGGAGTGCGTTGCCATTCCCTGCTGTGCCAGGAAGCAAAATGATGTGTAAAGAATGATGGGATACACAAAATAGATAACTAACAAGGACCTACTGTTTAGCACAGAGAACTCTACTCAGTACTCTGTAATCGCCTATATGGGAAAAGATTCTAAAAAAGGGTGTGTATGTGTGTGTGTGTACATAGGCATGTGTGAAGTGACGTGAAAATCATTCAGTCATGTCCGACTCTTTGCGACCCCATGGACTATACAGTCCATGGAATTCTCCAGGCCAGAATACTGGAGTAGGTAGCCTTTCCCTTCTCCAGGGGATCTATAGCCATACATTTATTAATATATGTAAATATATACATATAAATGTGTATATATACATATATGTATGTGCGTGCTCTGTCACTTCAGTCATGTCTGACTCTTTGGGACCCCATGGACTGTAACCCACCAGGCTCCTCTGTCCATGAGATTTTTCAGACAAGAATACTGAAATGGGTTGCCATGCCCTCCTCCAGGGGATCTTCCCAACCCAAGGATTGAACCCGCATCTCTTGCATCTCCTGCACTGCAGGTGGATTCTTTACCAGTGAGCCACCAGGGAAACTGACTCATTTTGCTGTACAACTGAAACTAACACAGCAATGTAAATCAACTCTACTCCAATTTAAAAAAATTGTTTTTAAATCACTTAGCTTCTAAAATGAAAGAAAAGAAAACAGGATGAGGGGAACAGGCCAAAATGACCTGGAACCAGCTGGAAAGGGCAGGTCAAATTGGGAACAACTGGAACATCAAAATAAACAGTGACTGTAATAGATTACAGTCCTTTGACGCTATGAGTTTATCCTGATATGACTAAATAAATGAATAAATTGAGAGTTTTGACGACGAACAGGGTATTTACATGACCCCAAAAGACCTTCCCAGAAAACATATTAATCATGAAGAGGAAAAGAGTAACTTTTACAGTGGAGAAGGCTGAAAGACTCCACCTTAGCATCAACATCCTGATGGATGTAAGATCCTAACATCACTTCTGTGACCCTCCTGCCAGAAGCGCATGACTAGAATCTGATCAGGAGAAGATATCAGACGAACACCAATTCATGGGCATCCTAGCCAAAACTGGCCTTGTAATGTTCACAAGAGTCACGGAGGTCAAGGAAAGAATGAAAAAATTTTCCAGACTAAAGGAAGCAAAAGAGACATGACAACAAGATGCAATGCAAGAGCCTGGAGTGGAACCTCTGCTGTAAACACCATTACTGGGACAATGGTGACACTTGAATGGAGCATGAAAATTAGTGCTCAGTCGCTCAGTCATGTCTGACGCTTTGTGACCCCATGGACTGTAGCCCACCAGACTCCTCTGTCCATGGGATTTTCCAGGCAAGAATACTGGAGTGGGTTGCCATTTCCTTCTCCAGGGCATCTTCCTGACCCAGGAATTGAACCCGAGTCTCTTATGTCTCCTGCGTTGGAAGGCAGGTTCTTTACTATTGAGCCACTTGGGAAGTCCCAGCATGAAGATTAGATGGTAGTAATTCATCACTGCTAATATGGTTTTATTTCTGAGGTTATACTTTGGTTATGTAAGAGATGATCCTGTGTGTAGGAAATACATTAAATATCTATAAGTGTTGGAGCATAAGTTTGGCAACTCATTTTCATATGGTTTGGGAAAAATAATTTCTTTGTACTGTACTTGCAACTTTTCAGCAACTTGGAGATCTTTGCAATTTAAAAATATTAAAGCAGTGCTTTTGAAATTTGTTTGTACACATTGGGGTAAGAAATGTATTTGACACCAAAAATGGTACAAAACATATTTGTGAAACTGAAAGAAACACATCATGAAACAAAGCATAGCCTTGCTCAAAAAGATCATAACACGTAAATCAAATATACTTCAATAAAATAAATTGAAAAATATATATAATAGTGAATGGATTATCATATTAAGTGAAGTAAGCCAAAGACAAATATTATATGATATCACTTATATGTGGAATCTAAAAACTAATACAGATAAATTTATAAAACAGAAACAGACACACAGACACAGGAAACAAACTCATGGTTACCAAAGGGGAAAGGGGGGAGGGATAAATTGGGAGTTTGGGATTAACAGATACACACTGCTGCTGCTAAGTCGCTTCAGTCATGTCCGACTCTGTGTGACCCCATAGACCTACCAGGCTCCCCCGTCCCTGGGATTCTCTAGGCAAGAACACTGGAGTGGGTTGCCATTTCCTTCTCCAAGATACACACTATTATATATAAAATATAAACAACAAGGGCCTACTGTATAGCATGGGGAACTACATTCACTATCTTGTAATAACCTACAATGGAAAATAATCTGAAAATAAGAATGTACACCTGAAATGTTATATATCA
Source organism: Bos indicus (assembly GCF_029378745.1). Lineage (NCBI taxonomy): Eukaryota > Metazoa > Chordata > Mammalia > Artiodactyla > Bovidae > Bos > Bos indicus. The sequence continues at coordinate 52,199,371 of NC_091777.1, forward strand.
ACTTCAGTCTTTTAAAAAAGGTAATATCAAATGTGATTTTATAAATGGTTAACATAACACAGGAAAAAGAAATTCTAAGACACACAGAAAAGAAAGACTCCAAAAGCACTGGTGGAGACTTACTAAATTGACTTCCTGACCTACAGATTTTGTCCACAAGCATATTATTAATATAAGAGCAAATACATATATAGGTTGTATCACGCCCTGGGCACTGCTCTAAGTACTTGACAAATACTGCTTAATCCTCCCAACAATCTTAGGAGGAAGGTAACATTCACTCCCATCTTAAAGGTAATGATACTAAAGCCGAAAAAGGTTAAGTAATGTGCCCAAGGTCACGCAGCCGAGAAAAGGCTGGCTTAGAATTTTAGGCTGCCTTCACAAAAGGCCTTGCAAAAGGAATATGATTATCCCTCATTTGACAGATTGGGTAACCAAGGCTCAGAGAAACTCAATGGCCAGGCTGATTCTGAAAGCAGACTAGTCCTCAATAACAGACTTGCATAATCAGGGAGGAACGATGTCAATGCTTAGATCCCGAACCAGGAACCACTGTTTGCTCATCCAACCCGGTTACAAGAACAAGCCTCCTACTTTCACCGGCACTCAGGCTGTCGGACCAGAGCTTCGCTGTCCAACAAGGTAGTCACAGGCCACACGCGGCTGCTTAAATTTAATTCAAATTAAACAAAATTAAAACTTTGATGTCTCTCACTCACCACCTTTAAACATGCACCCATGAGCTCATTGCTAGCACAGTGCACAACATAGGCTACAGACCACTTCCATGGTCACTGGAGGTTCTGTTGGACAGGTGGAATCTAGAGATTGCCTTGCAAGGGCTTGACAATTGTTTTTTCAAAAGCAGGGACTAGGATATTCTGGATTTTCTTTAATATATGCTAGAGCACATCCTATCAGATTTTTCCCTAACAACCACATTTAAGTGTGTTTTTATTAAAGTCACGGGCTTCTCTGGTGGCTCAGATAGTAAAAAAAATCTGAAAGGTTCGTCTAGTCAAGGCTATGGTTTTTCCTGTGGTCATGTATGGATGTGAGAGTTGGACTGTGAAGAAGGCTGAGCACTGAAGAATTGATGCTTTTGAACTGTGGTGTTGGAGAAGACTCTTGAGAGTCCCTTGGACTGCAAGGAGATCCAACCAGTCCATTCTGAAGGAGATCAGCCCTGGGATTTCTTTGGAAGGAATGATGCTAAAGCTGAAACTCCAGTACTTTGGCCACCTCATGCGAAGAGTTGACTCATTGGAAAAGACTCTGATGCTGCGAGGGATTGGGGGCAAGAGAAGAAGGGGACGACAGAGGATGAGATGGCTGGATGGCATCACTGACTCGATGGACGTGAGTCTGCGTGAACTCCAGGAGTTGGTGATGGACAGGGAGGCCTGGCGTGCTGAGATTCATGGGGTCGCAAAGAGTCGGACATGACTGAGCGATTGATCTGATTTGATAATGCAAGAGACCCAGGTTGGATCCCTGGGTCAGGAAGATCCTTGGAGAAGAAAATGGCAACCCACTCCAGTATTCTTGCCTGGGAAATCCCAAGGACAGAGAAGCCTGGCAGGCTACAGTCCATGGGCTCACTAAGACATGACCGAGCATCTTTTGCTTTCACTTTTTTTCATTCACTGAAGTCACATTGTCAGATTTTTCATATAAACTAACAAGGTAGTAAGTAAATAAAGCCCACAAACTCCAACTCCAACTTGGGTTTCAATCCATAGCCGTGATTGCTGATGGCATTTGTAAACTCCCACCTTATAAATTTCCTTTTTGTTTTTGTTTGTTTTTTCTGGCATGTGGAATTTCCCCAATCAGGGATCAAACCTCCACCCCTTGCAGTGGAAGCTCCAAGTCTTATCCACCACCAAGGAAGTCCCACCTTGTAGATATCTAATCCAGTGGCTTGAAACCCCAGATCTTGCTTCTGAATGTGGCATTCTGTGCCACATGATGTATGTATTGCCCTGAAGAATTACAAGTGCAGAACTCAGAAAGCAAAGTGTCTGCAAATGACAGCAGCTACCAGTCATTAAATGTTCTACCCACCTAGGGCTGTTACAGACCTAATCGTCACTATTTTCATGCTAACCCTAAGAGGGCTTCCCTGATAGCTCAGTTGGTAAAGAATCTGCCTGCAATGCAAAAGACCCCGAGTTGATTCCTGGGTCAGAAAGATCCACTGGAGAAGGGACAGGCTACCCACTCCCGTATTCTTGGGCTTCCCCTGTGGCTCAGCTGGTAAAGAATCCACCTGCAGTGAGGGAGACCTGGGTTTGATCCCTGGGTTGGGAAGTTTCCCTGGAGAAGGGAAAGGCTACCCACTCCAGTATTCTGGCCTGGAGAATTCCATGGACTATAAAGAGTTGGACACAACTGAGCGACTTTCACTTTAACCCCTAGGAAGCACATGTGATGATCTTCATTTTACAAAATGAGGCAAGTGGCTCACAGAGGTAAAGTCACCTGCCCAAATCCACATAGGTAATAAACATAGAATACAAACTAAATCTCTCCACCTCAAACTCCACATTCATCTTCTTCCTTTACCTAATCTAAAGAAAGGTTTCCCAGCTTGCGCTAGTGGTAAAGAACTGGCCTGCCAATGCAGGACACCTGAGTTTGATCCCTGGGTCAGGAAGATCCCCTGGAAGGGGCATGGCAACCCACTCCAGTATTCTTGCCTGGAGAATTCCATGAACAGAGGATGCTAAGGTTGCACAGAGATGGACACGAATGAAGTGACTTAGCATGCATGCAACCTAAAGCAAACCAAGGAGAGACACAATTCTAGCACAAAAATAATTCTGATTCAGCCCACTGGAAATTCATCATGATATGGATCAAAGCAATTAGGATTACAATAGACTAATAACTGAATTTATGCTGATGATAGATATGTCAGAGGGAGGGTGGAGAGTAGGAAAAAATAACAGGCGTATGGGAGCAGATGAAAAGCCTGCAAAAAAAAAATAATAATAAAGATTAAAGCTAAGAGTGAGGAGAGGAAATGTCCAGCTGGCTAAATTTTCCCCCAGTCTGTTGCTGACACACCATCTAACCCGGCCCCATTGCTCATCAACATCACCTCTGCTGTGGGGATTGAAATTATACACCTTTTCCACCTTTCCATCTATACACTAGGGTCCAGTGCTGTGATGGAAGAAATTTTCATATATTGAGATTCCAGGAACTCATTCTGGCTTATATATGAGCTAACAAACTTTCTCTTTTTTTGGCCTCACTGCTCAACATGTGGGATCTTAGTTCCCCTACCAGGTATCGAACCAAGACCCTCAGCAGTGAAAGAGCAGAGTCCTAACCACTGGACCACCAGGGAATTCCCAAGCTAACTTAAATTTTAAAGATCAGCAAGTTTTGTGGCATATCAGAAGAAGTTCATCTGCTTTAACCATGAAAGAAAATGCATTTAAAAATTCAAATGGGGTAACTGTGGTTGTCATTCAAAATGGAGCTGAGTGGCCACTGCGGATGTGGTTTCAGACCCATTCCTGCATCACTTGAGAACTTGCATTTTCTGAACTGTACTGGATTTGAGGATACCACCAGCCATTTTCAAAATAATATCCGCTAGCAGCTGCCAGCTGCAACCTTATGGTCTCAAGAACTCCCGTTGTAACTAAGCAACCCACTTTGGATCCCAACCAATCCTTGCTTAAACAGCACCCTTACTTCTCGCTAGTTCCAGTCCTGACTCTTGACAAACAATTTATGTAATTTTGTGGTTTTTGCTCTTACAAGCCTCCCTCTTTTTGTAGTCTAGCGAAACACAATTCAAGTGCTTCTTGAATCTGTGTCTCCTGGGCTATTGCTCTGTTTGGCTCAAACAAACACTCAAAATTTTCTGTTCCTATTACAGTTTGTTTATTGCTTATGTCCACTGACAGCTGTAATAATGGGAAGCTTTATGTCTGAAACTGTTCATACAACGGCCACAGGTGGTTATCTGAGCACTCAAAGAGCACTGAGAAATTGAATTTACATTTTTTATTTAATTTTAATCATTTAAAGTTAAATGTAGGGACAGGACTTCCCTGAATCTGCCTGCCAATTCGTGGGTCACGGGTTCGATCCCTGGTCCAGGAAGATCCCACATGCCTCACCGCAACGAAGCCCAAGCGCCACAACTACTGAGCCCATGCTTTGCAGTAGGAGAAGCTGCCGCAATCAGAAGCTGGAGCACAGGGGCTAGAGATTAACTCCCGTTCAACCGCAACTAGAGAAACCTACTGGCTGCAATGAAGACCTAGCACAGCCAAGATAAAGTTTTAAAAGAGCAGGAAGTGGAAACCAAAAAAAGTTAGATATACGTAGCACATGTGGCTGGTGGCTACCGTATTGAACAGCACAGCACTAAATGGCAAGACGCAGAAGTTAGGGCAGGGCTTTCCCATTTGCGTCCCCCAAAACCTAACGTGTGAACTAGTTGTTCAAGGGGCACCGTCTGAGGTCGGACTCCCTGGGTCCAAATCTCTGTTCTGGGAAGCTTTGAGGAAACAGTTAATCTTGTTTGTACCTCAGTGTTTGCATCTGTAATATATATATATAAATGTACATATATATATATATATATAATGGAATATTACTCAGCCATAAAAAGAATGAAATAATGCCATTTGCAGCAACATGGATGGGCCTAGAAATTATTGTATTAAAGTGAAGTAAGTCAGAGAAAGACAAATATCATATGATATCATATTCTGGCTATTGTAAATAGCCCCAGTGAATACTGGGGTGCATGTATCTTTTTGAATTATGATTTTTTCTGGATATATGCCCAGGAGTGATAGTTCTATTTTTAGTTCTTTAAGGAACCTCCATACTGTTCTCCACAGTGGCTGTACCAATTTAGAGTCCCACCAACAGTGTAGGAGGGTTAAATCCACTAGTTTAAACCTGTATGTTTTTTTCCAACATTACAAGCAAATAACTCAATTCTGACACTATCTACTGAGAGACAGCGTCGGATTCCACAGGTTAAAAGCTCAGCCGCTACCAACTACAGATGTCAATCACAAGTCCAGGTTGTCACCTGCGCTTCTGACTGATGGGCTATGTATAGCTCAGAGGTTCCCACAACCCTCTCCTTGGTGTTGGTTAATTTGCTCCAGCAACTCAAAGAACTCAGAGAGGGACTTCCCTGGTGGTCCAATGGTTAAGACTCCTCTCTCCCAAGGCAGGGAGCCTGAGTTTGATCCCTGGTTGGGGAACAAAGATCCTGCATGCTGTATTGCCAAAATAGAAGAAGAGGGGAAAAAAGATAATGTCTTGAACTGAATAAAATGAAAATACAACATAATCAACTTAAAAAATTTTTAATAAAGAACTCAGAAAGACATTTTACTTACCGGATTACTGGTTTATTACAAAAGGATGTAACTCAGAAACAGCCAGAAGGAGGAGATGCACAAGGCAAGATCCCAGGAGGGGGCGGGGGAGTTCCCGACACACCATCCTCCTAACACCTCCACAGTTCATCGACCCGGAAGCTCTCTGAACTCCATCTTTTTGGGGGTTTTGGTGGAGGCTTTTGGGGTTTTGGGTGGAGTCTTCATTACCTAGACACAGTTGATTAAATCATTGGCCATTGGTGATCGATTTCAACCTCCAGCCCCTCTCTCTTCCTGGGAGGTGGGGGTTGGAAGGGCCTGAAAATTCCAACCTCTCTAATTACATGGTTGATTCCCCAGATAACCAGCCCCCATCCTCAGGTGCTTTCCAAAAGTCACCTCATAAGCATAAACTCAGGTGTGGTTGAAAGGGGTTTATTATAAATATCAAGACTCTTTTACCACTCTTATCACTTAGGAATTTCCAAGTGTTTTAGGAGCTCTGCGTCAGAAACCAGGATGAAGACAAATATAGGTTTCTTATTATAAATCACAATATCACAGTATCTATGGTTGAATCTTGCTTGAATTGTCATTATAAAGGTTGTCAAATGGTGACCTGTACAATGATAATTATTCCTTCTACATCATTCTTTAATTTGTAACTCTAGGAATGTGCTTTTGCTCCTTTTATTTTAAATCAGTCTGTAGTCATGAATTCTTGTTCATTTAGTGGAGTATAATCCTTTTTTTGTTGCTGTTGTTTAGTGGCTAAGTTGTGTCCACCTTTTTTGCAACACCATGGACTGGGACCTGCCAGGCTCCTCTGCCCATGGGATTTCCCAGGCAAGAATACTGGAGTGGACTGCCATTTCCTTCTCCAGGGGAAACTTCCCAACCCAGGAATCAAACTCAAATCTCCTGCATTGGCAGGTGGATTCTTTACCAACATGCCACCAGGGAAGCCCGATAATCCTTTACTATCTTTATTTAATCTGACGTTCAATTTGTTCCAGATTTGGTCATAAGAAGCCTCTTTAAGATGTCTTCCTGCATCCTTCTGACATCCCCATCATTTTTTGAGTATTTCCTTACCTCTAGATTGCTTTTCTCTTAAAGATGGAGAAACTGAGGCACAGGGAAGTTGAATAACTTGCCCAAGTGGTTCTGATGTTAGTTGGCAGAACCAAGATTTGAAAGCAAGCAGTGTGGTTCCAGAATCCAAGCTCTTAACCACTCAACCATATTCCACCTCACAGGGGCAGGAATCATGATTTTTTCTTGGTAGCTAGTTCCCTGACCAGGGATTGAACCCTGGATGCCAGCAGTGAGAATGTGGTGCCCTAACCACTGGACAGCCAGGGAATTCCCCTTTATATATATATATATATAAAGTGAAGGCTTCCCAGGTGGCTCTGTGGTAAAGAATCCACCTGCCAATGCAGGAGATGGGGGTTTGATCCCTGGGTCAGGAAGATCCCTTGAAGGAAGAAATGGCAACCTGCTCCAGTATCCTTACTAGAGAAAAAAATCCCATGGACAGAGAAGCTTGGTGGGCTACAGTCCATGGGGTCGCAAAGAGTCAGACACGACTGAGCAGCCAAGCACATACACGCACATAGGTGTTAAGTATACGTGCTTGGATTTATTCTGGCGTTCCTTTTTTTAACTGAAGCATAGTTGATTTACAATGTTGTGATAGTTTCCAGTGTGCAACGATGTGATTCAGATACATACATATCTATATCTATATTCTTTTTCAGATAAACCATGACTTCTTGTTCAAAGCTATATCCCACCACTCAGCATGATGCCTTACCCATGGTAAGTATTAAATATAAATACGTTAAACAATGAAAGTGACGAAAGTGAAAGAGGAGAGTGAAAAAGTTGGCTTAAAGTTCAACATTCAGAAAACGAAGATCACAGCATCTGGTCCCATCACTTCATGGCAAATAGATGCGGAAACAGTGGAAACAGTGTCAGACTTTATTTTTCTGGGCTCCAAATTCACTGCAGATGGTGATTGCAGCCATGAAATTAAAAGACGCTTACTCCTTGGAAGGAAAGTTATGACCAACCTAGATAGCATATTCAAAAGCAGAGACATTACTTTGCCAACAAAGGTCTGTCTAGTCAAGGCTATGGTTTTTCCAGTGGTCATGTATGGATGTGAGAGTTGGACTGAGAAGAAAGCTGAGTGCTGAAGTATTGATGCTTTTGAACTATGGTGTTGGAGAAGACTCTTGAGAGATCCAACCAGAAGATCCAACCAGTCCATCCTAAAGGAGATCAGTCCTGGGTGTTCATTGGAAGGACTGATGCTAAAGCTGAAATTCCAATACTTTGGCCACCTGATGCAAAGAGTTGACTCATTGGAAAATACCCTAATGCTGGGAGGGATTGGGGGCAGGAGGAGAAGGGGACGACAGAGGATGAGATGGCTGGATGGCATCACCGACTCGATGGACATGAGTTTGGATGAACTCTAGGAGTTGGTGATGGACAGGGAGGCCTGGCGTGCTGCAATTCATGGGGTCGCAAAGAGTCGGACACGACTGAGTGACTGAACTGGAACTGGATGTTAAACAAATGAATAGATTGTCTGCCATGGCCCTCAGGTCCTAAAGTCCCTCCCTTTCAACCTTAAATTCCACTCTTCAGCCTTAGAATCACATTTTTGCATATACTCTCAAGTCCCTGACTTGATCGTGTTTGTAAGGCAATCTGCCAATATCCAACTTTCTACCCACTCATGCTTGTACCAGAGTGATGTAAGTGACCAGAGCTGGTGTCAACCCCAAAAAAAGAACGCAGGAGGCTGCGAATTTTTAAAAAAGAGTTTATTGGTGGTTTTACAAATTGCAATTTGGGAGACACAGACCAGGTAAAGGCAAAAGAGTGTTCCGAGGAAGAGGAAAAGTCAGGGACTCATAAAGACAAAGAGCCACAAGGTTGTTAAAAGCTGCCAGGTGAGAATTGTGACTGACTCTAACGAGAGTCAGAAAATATTTGTCCTTAGGGAATCACAAGTTGTTTTAGGATAGAAGTCCAACAAGTAGACAGATGGTCACGAGTCACTTTAGGGCAGTGTGTGGTAAGTATCTTGAATTTCTGGCCGGTGATCTAACCAAAACATCAGATTCCATCCAGGCTGAGCGTGCAGAAGTCACACTTCCTTACTAGCCTCCTGGCTTCATTTCAGAGTCCTCGCTTAGCAATACCAACTCCATTTTATAAAAACTTTTTATTTGTATTGGGGCATAGCAGGTGAACTAGTCTCAGATGAAGAGCGAAGGGACTCAGCCATACACACATGCGTCCTGTCTCCCCCAACTCCTCTCCCATCCAGGCTGCACAAAACAATGAGCAGAGTTCCATTTGCTATACGGTAGGCCCTTCTTGGTTATCCATTTTAAATACAGCAGTCTGTACTGCACTATATTCCAAACTCCCTAACTATCCTTTCTCCCCATCCTTCCCCCGGACAACCATAAGACCAACTCCATTTTTACCCTTCTCTCAAACTAGAAGACAATCACTTGACCCTGTTGAAAATTCTGACTTTAAATCTATGATATATAACCTTCAGTTGGCCCTTAATTCTGCCTGGAAATCAGCCTAGGCTTTTCTGGTCCCATATACTTGCATGCTCTCCTATTTTATTTCTTCTCAACGCTCCACGAAGCTCCTCCCGTTATCCTCTTAGATACCACACTAGTGAAAGGTTACTCCAAATGATTAGGGACTAGGGCTCCCCTGGTGGCTCAGCTGGTAAAGAATCCCCCTGCAATAGGGAGACTTGGGTTCAACCCCTGGGTTGGGACGATCCCCTGGAGAAGGGAAAGTATTCTGGCCTGGAGGATGCTATAGACTGACTGTATAGTCCATGGGGTTGCAAAGAGTCGGACACAGCCAAGAGACTTTCACTTTCACTTTCTGGTGGTCCAGTGGTTAAGACTCCACATTTCCATCGCAGGAGGTGGATAGCCGACTTTGAAAAGGGTCTGCTAGTTTCTTATTAAACTTAATATACCCCCATCCTTTGACACAGCAATTCCATTCAATATTTATGCCAGAGAAATGAAAGCCTGTGTTTGTAAAAACAAATCTATAAGAACACTCACACCAGCTTTATAACATAACAGCCCCAAACTGGAAACAGGTGTCCAGCAATAGAAGAATGAATAAACAAACTTGACAATACCATATTTCACTGAGTGAAAGAAGCCTTTCCCCACAAAGGACACACAATATATCTTCATTTATACAAAGCGCTAAAGCTTTAGATATTGAGCACTTAAAACATGGCTAGTGGGAACTAAAATGTAACATAAGCATAAGATACACATTAGACTCCGAAGACTTAGTACATCCACCCCCAAAATATCTTATGAATAATGCTTTCACATTGACTATATATTTAAATGATAATGAAAAGTGAAGGTGTTGGTCACTCAGTCCTGGTCTGACTCTGAGATCTCCATGGACTGTAGCCCGCCAGGCTCCTCTGTCCATGGGATTTCCCAGGCATGTATATTGGAGTGGGTTGCCATGCCCTTCGCCAGGGAATTTTTCCCAACCTAGGGACTGAACCCAAGTCTCTACGTCTCCTGCATTGGCAGGCAAGCTCTTTACCACCAGCGCCACCTGGGAAGCCAGCCGCAGGTAAGACAGAACACAACAAATACACTTAATGTTCACTCTTGTGTTTGTTATAATAGAATTTCTATTATGTATTAAATAGTGTGCACATAAGCCTATGAGGAAAAAGCATTTTGATGTCCCAGATTTGGTTCAAAAGACTGGATTTAGGTTTTCATTTTTTGTGGCTGTTCAGAATATTGTATAAGAAGAAATACTGTTTTGTTGTGATAACATTAAATATATTCAGTTCAGTTGCTCATTCGTGTCTGACTCTCTGCGACCCCATGAACCGCAGCACGCCAGGCCTCCCTGTCCATCACCAACTCCCAGAGTCCACCCAAACCCATGTCCATTGAGTCGGTGATGCCATCCAACCATCTCATCCTCTGTTGTCCCCTTCTCCTCCTGCCCTCAATCTTTCCCAGGATCAGGGTCTTTTCCAATGAGTCAACTCTTCGCATCAGGTGGCCCAAGTATTGGAGTTTCAGCCTCAACATCAGTCCTTCTAATGAACACCCAAGACTGATCTCCTTTAGGATGGACTGGTTGGATCTCCTTGCAGTCCAAGAGACTCTCAAGATTAAATATCTTGCACTGTAAAATATTTTTTAACTACAAAGATCATATAAAAAAGAATTGGATCTTCTCTTTTTACCTGTTTAACATGAATACTAGAAAATTGTTATTTACATATGTAATTTAAGTGTGTTTTGCAATATACTTCTGTTGGGCTATGATGGCCTAAAACTTAGAAATAAGATAAAAGGGGAACCACATATAACAGACCCATTCAGGGATTATCTGATTCTCTGTGGGTAATAGGGATATGTCTTCTTATTTATTATTGATTAGGGCTCAAATTCCGTAAAGTTTAGATATTAACTTTACAAATGATAAGAAGACTGGTATAGAGTAGTAACAGAGCTGAGATTTAAACGCAAGGAATACAGTTAATTCAAAAGCCTGTAGATGAGCAGGGATCGAACATGCCTCAAGGCTACTAAGCCGAGCCAATATTCCTAGAGCCCGGTGCTTGGAAACAAAGAGAAGCCACCACAGTGAGAAGCCCGAGCACCACAACGAGGAGTAGCCCCGCTCGCTGCAACCAGAGAAAGCCCACACACAGCTTTCCTGTGGGGAAACCTGGGGGGCTGTGGGGAATCTCGGGGTGTGGGGAACCTGGGGAGCGTAGCCAGCCAGGGGCGGGCCAGAATCCCGACTGTAAAAAGGTGCCTGGGTGCCCAGCACAGTCAAATATAAAACCGAGCAGAGTCAAATATTAAAATATATAAATAAAAGCCTATAGACCAGATGGAAGTATATTTAGTCAACAAAAGAAAGAATGCTGAAATGTCCCTGGCAGTCCAGTGGTTAAGACTGTTCACCTTCCAATGCAGGGGTTTGGATCTCATACCTGGTTGGGGAGCTAAGATAACCACATGCCTGGTGGCAAAAAAAAAAAAAAAAAAAAAACACAAAAAAACAGAAAACAGAAACAATATTGAAGCAAATCGAATAAATACTTTTTAAAAAATACTCCACATAAAAAGACTCTTTAAAAAATGAGATTCAACATGAATTCTTGTCTTACAGGGTGATAAAACCTTACTCTCTGGGGCTTTATTGTTTACTGGGCAGAAGTCATTCTGTCAGAAATTATTTTCTTTACCAAACAAAAATTATTTGCAATGGTCCGAACTGTGAGTCAATAAATTTCTGTTATCTTAATCACTAAAGGTCCAGTGGTTAAGACTTTGCTTTCCAAAGCAGCAGGGGAGCAGGATGCAAGCTCGATCCCTGGTCAGGGAGCTAAGATCCACATGCCTTGCAGTCAAAACACTAAAACATAAACCAGAAGCAATACTGTAACAAATTCAATAAAGACTTTAAAAATGGTCATCAAAACAAATGAAAAAAAAATTTAACTATGATAGTAAAACTAAAATGATATAAACTGATAACAATGCAAATATTCCTGCCTGGCAGATTATCGTTGACTATTTCTCTCTGGATACTGACCAGTTCTTTTAGCATTCCCCATCGCCTATATGCATATGCTCTTGGAATTCTCCTTTGAACTGGTTGCAACATTTTACGTAAGGGTCCTCTCATTCATAAATGAGTTAAATAAAATCTTGGACATCCTGGATCTGTATAAGAGCTGATTTTACTTTTTGAAACATATTATCCGTCAGCACCCACTTCCCGAATTTGGAACTTCCTCCAAAAATTAGAAAACTCCCACCCCCACAGAATGAGAGGTGATAAGAGGATGATTTCCAGTCTCAACACCCTTGAAACCCAGGAGTCTTCTGACTTAGACTACTAAGACGGCAAAATACAGACTCAGAGTCACCTCTAAAGAGTGTAACCTGCTGGTTAACAGGTCTTGCTTATCAAAGCGAAAATCACACAGGTTAAGTTAACAATCTTCATTCCAAGGTGTTCCAGGGCTTCCCTCTTGGCTCAGTGGTAAACAATCTGCCTGTCAATGCTGGAGATGTGGGTTTAATCCCTGATCTGGGAAGATCCCACGAGCCACGGAGGAACTCAGCCTGGGGGCCACAACTATCAATCCCGTGCCCTTGAGCCCACGCTCAGCAACAAAAGAAGCCACCGCAGCAGGAAGCCCAAGCACTGCAATGAAGAGTAGCCCCCTCTTGCCGCAACCAGAGAAAGCCGACATTCAGCAACAGAGACCCAATGCAGCCAAATAAATACAAAAATAAATAAAATTAGATAATAGTAATAAAAAAAAAAAAGATGTTCCAATAAGGTGGACTTCCTGGTGGTCCAGTGGTTAAGACACAGTGCTCCCACTGCAAGGAACACGGTTTAAGCCCTGGTCAGGGAACAGATCCCACATGCCTCCCAGCATGGCCAAAAAATAGAAGGAAAAAAAAAAAAGCCATTCCAATTAAGACACAGAGGCTAGAATTCAGTCTGAACTCAACTTGGCTGAAACACAGGCAGTTGAGTTTTTAAGAATTGGGGTGGGAAGTAGGGGTGGCAGGTCATCTCTGTTTGCTAATTGTCTTCACCCAAGGGAAAAGGAAACTGTCTTGCAACATCAGGGCAAGGAGCAGTGTCACAACTTGGAAAAAGGCCCCCAGTGAAGTCAGGAAACTGGGAGACAGACGTACTGTCTCCTTTGATGTTTATATTTCAAAGAGATAGATCCCAGGTCCTTTCTAATGACAGTTCCTGGGTTGTAAAACTGGCAAGAGGCTTTTAGAGATTTATATGCAACCCACTTCAGTATTCTTGACTGGAGAATCCCTTGGACAGAGGAGCTTGGCAGGCTACAGTCCATAGAATTGCAAAGAGTTAGACTTGACTGAAGTGACTTAGCACGCACGCATACATCTCAAAAGGGCAAAGAATTTATGACGACAAGTCTTCTAAAGTACATGCTCTAAGAAACAGGAGGTCGGGGCATCTGTGGTTAGGCTGTCTGGATTCTGGAAGGGATGAGGGTGAGAGGGAGTACAGTGGTTTAGAGGCAGGAAAAGTCTATCTAAAATTTAGTTAAGCTGAGGGAAAAGTTACAGCGCTTGTGATCATGCTCTATAAGGCTGCGCAGCCTGGGTTCAAACTTGAACTCCATTGCTTATTAGCTGGGTGACACGAGGTAAGTTACTTGACCTCTCTGGGCCTAGTTTCTCATCTTATAAAAAGCAGATGATTACTACTTAATTCATTAATATTTAATTCAAAAAGCAGAGCCACCACTTTGCCAACGAAGGTCCGTATAGTCAAAGCTATGGTTTTTCCAGTAGTCATGTACAGATGTGAGAGTTGAACCATAAAAAAGGTTGAGCACCAGTGAACTGATGCTTTCAAATTGTGCTGCTGGAGAAGACCCTTGAGAGTCCCTTGGACTGCAAGGAAATCAAACCAGTCAAGCCTAAAGGAAATCAACCCTTAATATTCATTGGAAGGACTGATGTTGAAGCTGAAGCCCCAATACCTTGTCCACCTGATATGAAGAGCCGACTCATTGGAAAAAGCCATTATGCTAGGGAAGATTGAAGGCAGGAGGAGAAGGGGATGACAGAGGACAAGATGGTTAGATGGTGTCACCAAATCAATGGACATGAGTTTGAGCAAGCACTGGGAGATGGTGAGGGACAGGGAAGCCTGGTGTGCTGCAATCCATGGGTTCACAAAAAGTTGGACATGACTTATCAACTGAACGACAACAATATTTAATTCACAGGATGGTTGGTTAGATTAAATATGTTAATCCAAGTACAGCCCTTAAACCACTACCTGGTACATAATAAATATATGACTTGCTGTGGGTTAAATTACTTTGCCGTTCTTAGCCTGCATTTCCCCAAATCATGCCATCTAAGAATTGTATGGAAAATTAAATGAGAAAGATGGATGCACACAACCTTAGCCCAAGCCTGGCATCTGGTAAGACTCTTTTAAAGGACCAATATTCCCATTAACTACAGCTACCATTACTGATACTTGTATTATTTGTTGCTCAGGCTCTTATTCCCTATTTTGTTATAATAATCACTATTTACTATTATTATTAACTCACATATTCCCTATTATGAATGGTAATATCAGCAATATTACATTTTTTTTTTTTTTTAGCCACACCAAACCACTTATGGGATCTTAGTTCCCCCACCAGGGATTGAAGCCTAGCCCTCTGCAGTGAAAGCACAGAGTCCTTAGGACTTCCCGGGCGGTCCACTGATTAAGACTCTGCACTCCCAATGAGAGGGCACAGGTTCAATCCCCGGTGGGGGAACTAAGATCCCACATGCCATGAGGTGCAGTCAAAAAAAAGAAAGCACGAAGTCCTAACCACAGGACTGCCAGCGAATTCCCAGTATTACTCTCTCACTACTCTGCACCTCTGGTCCTCCTCTGTCAGTCAGTCCAGAAGCCTGCCAGGGTTTCTCCTTCCCAAGCCAGGCTTTTCCTCGCTGGCCCCCCAACCCTTCATCTGATTGGAGAAGGCGGTGGTGAGGCTCAGGCCCCAAGTTCCCAACAGGAAGCAAAGACTGACAGCAGCACCTGCCAGCCCTTTGGACAAGTGGGATGCCATGAACGAGCCACTGAATGATTCTTTTTTCTTTTCATCATGAAGCTAGGCTATTTTTTCCTATATAATTTTTAAAGGTTACTTTCCATTTACAGTTATTAAAAAAATAGTGGCTATATTCCCCGTGTTGTGCAATGATTCTCAAGAAACCAGATAGATAGCAAGGTAGGTAAACCCATGAAACAAAACTCTCCTCTGCTCCCAAGCACTGCTAAGAGTCCCATTCACTCCTCCACATTGCTCAGAGGTCTCACCCAGTCTCCCTCTCACCGGGTGGGACAGCCCACGTGCGCTGCTCAACTCAGGAGGTGAAAGGTGTTCAAACGCGACTTCACGCGGGAGCTGTAACTCTGGACCTCGGTTTCTCTATCTCGGTCTTGGCAATCCCACCCTAGGTCAACTTCCCATGAGTCTGGTGTCGGCAGTGAACTAGGAATAACTCCTATAAAACACTACACAGGACTTCCCTGGTGGTCCAGTGGCTAAGACTCCACACGCTTAGACTCCTTCAAGGCAGAGGGCCCAGGTTTGACCCTTGGTCAGGAAAGTAGATCCCATGTGCCGAAACTCAAAGATCCCTCACAACTAAGACCCGGCACAGTCAAATAAATAAATATTTTTTTAAATTTTAAAACAAAACACTATAAAAGTAATCAAACTTTTATTGAAGCCTTTATGTGCCAGACACGGCACGGGCCCTGCTCTTGAGGAGCTCACAGTCTAGAAAAGAGAAGATACCAAAAAAATGATTCCCACAAAGATGGAGGGGCCTGGGGGAGCAGGGGGCAGAGCCATCAACCCCACCGCCTCTCCTATTCCAGGTTGGCTGGAACAGAGAACAGAGAGCTTATCACCGTCTCTCCCTCCTTCCCTGGGACAGCTCTGACTTCCCACTGTCCTAAGTATCAGGAGGACACCAGGGAGAGACAAAGATGCGGGGGATACACCTGCTTCCCTCAAAAAGCTAGAACATCCCAGCAGGATATATATATATATATATGTACAATGGTAACTTTGTGTCCCAAAGCCGCAAACCAGTGCAGCAAAAGCTGGGGAGAACAGGGGCTGGGCCAGCCCAGTCCAGGGGGTGGGAAAAGAAGTAACGGAAATGGAGGTATCCAGGGCCCAGGGAGTAGGGCAAGAGGTGGAGAAGCTCATAGTAGGGCGCCAGCAGCCATGGCCAACAGAAGAGTCACCCATCCCGCCCAAGGAGCCGCAGAGCCTTTACTATGGGTCACATCTTTTATGGGGTCCTGCCCCATATTTCTGCGGTCCTGGTGGCCACTAGCGCCTCCAGCCAAGCTAGCTTCCTCTTCCCGGAAGGTCTCATGTCCCACCTCTTGCGGAGAAGTCTGGTTGGTCTGAGCTGGGGTGATGGCTTTGGTGGTGGACCGGGTGGTGGTGGGGACTGGGGTAGCTTTGGTGGTGACGGTGGAGGATGGGGCTGAGGTGGAAGTACTGACAGATTTGTTTGGGGCCAGGGTGGTGGACCGAGGTGGGGGCAGCAAGACGAGAGGTGGGAATCGAGGGGAGAAATAGGTCTTGTTGCGGAGGTCTGAGTTACAGCGGGACCCCTGGCAGCAGGAGCCGCTGAGCGTGAAACCTGGGCCTGTCGCCGAATCCCGGGTGCAGAACTCGTCCTGGACGCAGCCCCGGACAGGCAAGGACACGGTCACATTAGCTGCAGGAGAGAAACATGAGTAGGTCCATGGTTGGGGGTAGGGGATAGGCACAGCCAGAACAAAACTTAGGGGCAACACGAGAGCAAGAACATCCAAAACAGGGGACGGAAGGGCTCTGCATCCATTAGTCCCTATGTCTCCATCTGCGCCCCACTTTGAGAAACACTGTCCCGCTGTCTTTTGTACTTGGTAGACCACATTTCCCATAGGACTTAAGAGGAAAAATGTGTAGAATGAACTACAAGTTCCACAGTGCTTTGGAAGAAACGTTTGAACTGGGATACAACACCTCTCAACAGGACGAAAGAGGAGAGCAATGCCTCCCTCTTCTTCCCCTGACGCCACCGTTGCCAAAATTCAGTCGCTTGGTAGTGTCTGACTCTTTGCAACCCCATGGACTGCAGCATGTCAGGCCTCCCTGTCCATCACGAACTCCCAGAGTGTACTCAGATTCATGTCCATTGAGTCGGCGATGCCATCTAACCATCTCATCCTCTGTCATCCCCTTCTCCTCCCGCCTTCAATCTTTTCCAGCATCAGCGTCCATCATCTCCCATAATACACCCTGCAGAGGATGGGATTTCAAGAACTCATGGTTCCCTGAGGCAGAGACCTGGAGGCTGAACCACATCTCTCCTAATACTTTGGGGTGGGACAAAGTATTAGCAGACACTAACCTTTGAGTTTTAAGGACTAGATTCCCCACAATGCCTGGGCAGAATCTTAGAGACTTAAATACATTTCCCATTGCACATCCTCCCATTCTGCACCTGGCAAGCCTCTTGAAAACATATTTCCTCCAAAACTCTGGGACAAAAGTATTCCTATTCCCGTGCTATCCTGGGAATAGGACTTCATGATGCTCTAGGACAAGCCACCAACTTAGGCCTACGGTTCCCAGAAGGCGCGGGAAGGTGAGGGAACCCTTTGGGTAAAAGGGTACTATTACCTACCACCCATGAGGCCTCAGAAAAGGCTACCACGACCCATGCAGGCCAGGTGCTTTGGAGCTCCGCTCACCTGCTGTCAAGGTGACATTGCCGTCGAAACAGCCCTTGTAGAAATGGTCGCTGGCATTGTAGCAGCTCACGACGGGCGGCGCCCTGCCCTGGCACTCCTTGCGGCTCAGCCCCACGCAGCTGTAGCACTCGACGCCGTTGGGCTGGTAGGCACTCTCATTGCCTGCGAGGCGGGCAAGAAGGAAGGAAGCGGTCCAGGGGGTTCAGGAAGCACTGACCTGCTCCGCGTCCCTCCAGTCCACGTCCCCGCCCCTGGACGGACACGCAGCTCCGCCTCTAACCCCGCCCCCAGGGTGTGACCCCGCCCCCAGCCTTGAGGATTTTTTTTTCCCGCCTCCTGCTTGCGGCCGCCGCCCAGCCGCTCCGCCCAGGCGTGGCTCCGCCCCCGGGGCTGTGGCTCCGCCCCTACCGACCTGCCGGGTTGAGCCCTCGCGAGGTGAGGTTGAGTTTCGTGTTGCAGCGGTCCTGGGAACACTGCTGCAGCTGGATGAAGGCTAGAATCCCGTAAAGGTCCAGTCCGCGGTCATTCTTGCCGGGGATTCCCGAACCGCAGCCCCGCACTGCCACCGAGAATTGCCCGTGAACTGCGAAGAGGGGAGGGGGCGGGGTCAGAGGGGCGTGGCCTCTGGGCGGGGCCTCGAATAGATCGGCCCCAGAAGATAGGCCGGCCAAGGGGGGAGCGCCGGGGAGAGGGGGTTCAGAAAGAGCAGATCCGAGGGGAAAGAACAACAGACTTGAGAGATCTGAGTATAAGGGGACAGAGAAGCTGACAGATACTGTACACAAAAGCTGGGATGGGGTAAGAGTGGAGATAAGAAGGGGCACGACCACAGGGAGTCTCACCCGGAAAGCAACATCTGAAAGAGCCTGAGACTGACGAAAAAGGCACAGGATCA
Organism: Bos indicus; assembly: GCF_029378745.1. Taxonomy (NCBI): domain Eukaryota; kingdom Metazoa; phylum Chordata; class Mammalia; order Artiodactyla; family Bovidae; genus Bos; species Bos indicus. Next base: position 52,218,055 of record NC_091777.1, read on the forward strand.
GAGATAGATGGAGCCTCCTAGGAGCTGTGACCTCAGACAAGGGCGGGTCAGAGGGACCCGAAACCTCAGCCTTGGGACCCTAGGAGAGTATCTCTAGGATGGGTCTCCATCACCAAGGGCCCCATTGGATGGGGGAGGCTTGGTTGGGGTGGAGAGGATTTGGGAAGGGTCAGAAGGCGATAGCGAGATCTCAGTGAGCCAGGCTGTGCCCTTGAAGGAGACGAGGTCCCAGGTCTGGATTCTCCCAGGTCACCTCACCCCTGCGCAGCGCTCAGTCCTCACCTCTCTAAGCCCTAAAGGCGTGGGTGTGTTGAAAGGCCCAGGCCCTTGCAGACAGAAAGGGAAGAATGGGGATGCGTTCGAGTGGGTGTGGCCAAAGTCAGAAGGAGGGGCTGACTATAAGAAGCCGGGGCCCGGATGGAGGAGCTGGAAGCTAGTACGCAAGGACCAGAAGGTCCCACTCACTAGTCTCCACGGCCCCCACAGCCTCTGTGCAGACTTCCACGCCTGGTGCACACTTCACCGTCTTCATCTTCTGCGGCGAGCACCCGTCATCTGCGTTCTGCACACAGCTGTAACACTCCAGGGCCTTCGCTCCTGGGGGTGCAGAGGCAAGTAGAACTAAGCGATCCCAACTGAAGTCTCCTCAAAGAGGAAATAGTCCTTCCCAGTCCCTCCACCCCTGTGCAACTGTACCGCACATCCTTTTCCAGGGCAGGGAGATAAGGAAATGTGCGCGCGCTAAGTCGTTTCAGTCGTGTCCAACTCTTTGCTACCCTTTGGACTGTAGCCCACCAGGCTCCTCTGTCCAAGGGATTCTCCAAGCAAGAATACTGGAGTGGATTGCTTGCCCTCCTCAGGGACAAGGAAAACGTAGCCGCAAATCTGAGACCAGGAGATACATTGTGTCCCTTTCATGCCTACAGTGGGAGTATCTTTTTCACAGACCCTTATGCCCAAGGTGGGGGATCCCTGACTTAAATGGGGGGACTCCTTTCAGTTCTCCACTTAGGATGGGAGAATTTTACCCACAGTCAAGTCATTCGGTGAGACATCCCTTCCCACCACCCCCCACCCACCCCTCGACGTCTACTCAGGATGGAAGAAAGTTTCCATAGTCCCTTCTGCCCAGGGTAGCAAATCCTTCCTAGAGCACCCCCTCCCCCACCGAAGCAGGTGATCTTTCCCACAATCCCCCTGTTCCAAGTAGAAGAATTTTCCCCACAGCTCCCTCTGCTCTGGACAGGAGATTCTTCCCGCAGCCCTCTCCATTGAGGGGTGGCGGGGTGGGGGGCAGACTCTTCCTTAGAGCTCCCACTGTGCCCCCTCCGCCCTCTCTGGCAACAGACTCACCTTCTGGAAGCAGCAGCGACAGCAGGAGCAGCCAGCCAGTAGTCCAGATCACTGCCCAGGAGCCTGCTTTCCTGGCGGGGTCCATGGTTCCGTCCTGCTCTCTCGGCTTACCCCCTAGGTGTGCCGCCTCCCAACCCAGGCCCTCTTACCTGAGCCCGGGATGAGTAACCTCCCCCCAGGCAACCCTGGCCTTGCCCAACCGGGCCAAATCAGCGTCCGCTGTGGGGCGTGACACCCGCCCCTGGGTGCGTCGTCACCCACAGCTGCCAAGGAGGGAAAGGGCGGGAGTCATGGTTCCCTGGCAGTTCCCAGGAGAAAGTCTGTGTTTGGGATCTGAGACGGGGGAGAGAGGAGAGTACTGAGGCTCACAGAAGGGGTCTACTCAACGCTCAGCATCCAGTAAATATTGAATGAGTGCAGGTTTGGGGTCGGGTGATGCTGGATACTAAACAGAACCAGTGCTGGTCCTCCAAGAGGTCACTTTCTGGTGGGGGAGAAAGATATGAATTAAATAATCATCCAAATTGTTATTTCCAGCCAAGACAATGATGGAAGAAAAGGAGGGAGCTAAAAGGAGGTGTGGAGTCCAGAAGTAGGGGGCTGATAAGTGAAGCATCCCTGGAGATGTAAATCACTGAGTTGCCTGATAAAGACTTGGAGGTTTAAACAGTGAAGCAGGTCGGGATGGGGACAGAGCACATGGTAAAGCCCTCGGTGGGAAGCAACATGGACCATTCAAACCCAGAGAGGAGAGCAGTGACCCTGGAGCTCAGAAGGTGAGGGGAGTGAGAAGGAAACTGAGGCACAAGAGCCAGGCAGGGTCACACTGTTCCAGGCATGCCAAGCCCTGCAGAGAGATCTGAATTAATTTTGAGAAAGATGGAGAATGTTTCTGGGGGACACAATTAGATTTGCTTTTTGATTCAGTCTGGCAGATGATGCAAAAACTTCTCAAGAAATGAATTCACTAAACCCAAGGAATTACCCAGCAATGAAAATGGGCCAACTACTGGCCTGGGCAGCAACGTGAATCTCAAAAGCTTTATGTTGACCTCAAGAAGTCTTAAACAAATAAAGATACCATGTGACTCCATTTCTATGAAAGTTCTAGAACAGGCAAAGCTAATCAGTGGTGATAGAAATCGGGGTCATTTTAGGAAGGTATTGCCCCAAAAGAGTAATAGTAAGTAGCCCCTCCTGTCTTCATCTGGGTGGTGGTTACACATATAACTACAAATACGTAAAAAAATCACCAAACCATATGCTGTATATTTATGCACTTTACTGTATGTACACTATTCTTACAAAAAGAAAGGAAAGGGTCTTTCTTGACAATGCAGTGGTTAAGACTTTGCCTTCCTATGCAAGGAGTGTGGATTCGATCCTTGATTGAGGAGCTAAGATCTCACACGTCTCATGGCCAAAATACCAAAACAGAAACAACATTGTAACAAATTCAATAAAGACTTTAAAATGGTCCACATGGAAAAACATCTTAAAAAAAAAACTGTATTAAAAAAAAAAGTAAAAAAGAAAAGTGAAGTCACTGAGTCTTGTCCGACTGTTTGCGACCCCATGGACTGTAGCCCACCAGGCTCCTCGGTCCATGGGATTCTCCAGGCATGAATACTGGAGTGGGTTGCCATTTCCTTCTCCAGTATTAAAAAAAGAAAGGGATAAAGGCAGGGTGGAATGCCACTGTGGCCTCTGTAAAAAATGAAGAGACCATAGTAGGGGCGAGAAAAGGAGGGCAGGGGACCAGGGAGGGAGCAGGGCAGTCTCCCGGGTGAGAAGGACAGCAACAACCCTGATGACTGGGAGTTGGAGGCCTGTGTGCTCCGTTCCACCCCTGCATCAACACAGATGAGGCCCGCACTGTGACCGTGATGGAGTGAGATCCAGTCAGGACCACTGCCTCCCATGTCTGAACATAGAAACAAATAAGAACTCTGGGCAAACCAGAGTGACTAAACATCCCCGTATATAAACTAATATAAGTGACTATGTATATTATATATTATTTATATTCTATTATTATTTAAAGCTACAGCTGTAATCTTACTTTGTTTCTCCTAATAGATGATGAGATTTACCTGTGGCAGGAAAATAGCGGCTGTGTTCATAAAAATTTTATCCGTTCCCTGGACCCCATGGGGTACCTCCCCCCACACACACTGCCAACAATGACTAGTACCTCAGTCACCTAGGCTGGGTCACTTGGCATCATGCCGCAGCTCAGAGAGAGAAAGTGAGTGACTGTGAAGTCATTCAGCACTGACCCCTAACCTTCCTGCCTCCCAGCCTTGGAATCTCAGCCCCACTTATGGTGTGCTGTGTGACCCTACCTAAGCGTCTTCACCTCTCTGAGCCTCTGAGGTGTCTTATAATAAAGAGAGAAGAATCTTTCGTGGTGGATTGAGGCAGTGGACAAAATTTCAAGTTTGGAGTCGGACAGACTAAAATTTTACCCCTGCCTCTGCCATCCTCTCACTCTGTGACCTCCAGCCACACCATCTCCCTCTCTGAATTTCAGCTGCCTCCTTTGCCAAGTGGGTCTGAAACCCTCTATCTCCTGAGGGATGGAGTGAGGCAGGGTGACAATACAATTATTATTGTGCACTCCAGAGCAGGAGGCCCTGCAGGCCCCAGCTGCGTGGGAGAGTTTCAGGGAGGAACCCCAACTGGCCAGACCAGAAGAGCTGGCGTCTTGGGAGGGAGTGGGACCCAGGGTGGGGAGTTTCCTCTTGCTCAGGCCTGCCCGCATCCTGGGTGCTGACAGCCTGCTCCCCCCGCCCACCCCCGCAACATGGCCTGTGACCAGAGAACACAGGGAGGTTTAAATGCAGGGTCTATGCTTATAATTAGTCTATGACTCTCCCCAGATCTCCTCCACAGGGGTCAATGCAAACAGGTTGAGAATCTGTTTCCCAGAGAGATAAACAGAGGGTCAGTGTGGAGGCACCAGGTCCCCAGCCCCAGAGGTCATGCCAGGGTGTCAGACAAGCCTGGGGCCATCTGCACTATGGGTTTCCTGTCCCCTGGGGAAGGGTAGGCTCTGGGCCCGGTGGTGTTCCCAGCCTCCCTCAGACCCACTCCCTCTGGGATGCGTCAGAGAAGGGGAGGGGTCAGAGCCAGGGCCGGCTACATAATTTGCTGGGCTCAGTGCAAAATGAAAATATGGGGACCTGGTTCAAAGGGCAGGAAAGAGTGTAATGAAAGGTACTAAAGTAGAAATGCTGGGGACTTCACTGGCAGTCCAGTCCAGACCCTGAGCTTCTACTACAGGGGGTGTCGTGGGTTCCATCCTTGATCTGGGAACTAAGATCCCACATCACATTGCATGGCCAAAGGAAAAATTTTTTTAATAAATGCTACTTTCCTTTCTTTCTCTGTCTCTCCCAACACCATGTGTCATGTTCCCTTGGTCTAATGTCTAATGTCATGTTCCCTTGTGCACAGGGATACTCATGGGACAAGCACAGACCCTCACAGGTGTTTAGAGACCCTGCCCCACAACTAAAGCATTCTGGTTGCTGGGTTCCCCTTCCACCAGTTGCCCGGGGCTGTGCCCCACCTGAGATGCTAGGAGGCACAAGTGTCTGACTCTCCTGTGGGCTCCCGGCCCCTGCTGGGGCTTGTGGATGGCAGAGGTCACAGGGCAGGAGCGAGGAGGGGAAGGCAGACAGAATCTATCCCAGGGAGGTGGGAGATGACAGGTGTGGGACTTTGTTTGAGCCGAGGCCCCAATCCCTCCAGATCAATCTCCATGTCCCTTCAGACTTCACTTCCAAAATGCAAATTCAAATGCAAAATTAAGAATTTCCAGATGGCAATCACAGATGATTAAATCCAAGAGGGCTCTTCTGAATGCAGGGACCTGTCAACCCCGTGAGTCACATGCCTGGGAAGCTGGTCCCTGTAAGGAGACCCAGTTTGCAGAGGGGCTGAGGGATGAAATAATCCAAAGATCCAGATATCTCATACCTGGAGGTAGAGGCCAAGGAACAGCTGGGGTCCCCAAAGGCCTGGGGTTTGGGTTGTTTGCATTCTGGGGCTTCAGGAGGACAACTAGACCCTTAAGGAATCCTGGGACAGGACACCCAGGACCAGAGGCGATGGGAACCAGAAGAATTGAATGCCTAGTTCCAGAGAAGTTTAAGGGAGGAAAAGGCCTATTCCACACAGGGACAGCCTAAAGTGGTCAAGGTTGTATCTGGGGAGCTCAAGGGACTGTGGAAGCCCACCAGGGATCAAGGAGAGCTTCCTGAAGGAGGGGACACCTTGTTGCTGTTGTAGCTGTTAGGTCACTCAGTCGTGTCCGACTCTGCGACCCCATGGACAGCAGCACACCAGGCTTCCCTGTCCTTCACTATCTCCTGGAGTTTGCTCAGACTCATGTCTATTGACTCGGTGATGACATCCAATCATTTCATCCTCTGTCGCTCCCTCCTTCTCCCACCCTCAATCTTTCCCAGCATAGGGGTCTTTTCCAAGGGGACACCTTGGGTGAGACCTAAAGGGTAAAAAGTTCTGTCTGTCCTGTTTACCACCGCCCCATCCTCAGCATCTCTCTCATCAATTTTTCAACCATCAGACATTCCCTCAATACCTAGTTTGCATACGGGTGCTTTGTTGTGTGTCAAGGACTCAGTAGTGATGGAAACAGTCCAACCCCTGCCTCCTGGAGCTCCCCCCTGCCCAGCACAAGAAACAGACTCATCAGCAAGGATGACCCAGAGCAGTCAAGGCTCCAGTGGGGAAGGTGTAGGCAGAATGATCAGGGCTGGGACTGGAAGCCCTGAGGAAACATCTGACTCAGTCAGAAGAATCAGAGAAGGCTTCCTGGAGAAGGAACCATCTGAGTTATGACCTAAATGATGAGGAGTAGGGTGGAGAGGGGAAAGGTGACTTAGCAAAGGGAACATTGGGTATATTATTCACCAAGACTGAGAGATGAAAGGATAATTTTTTTCCCCCTTTCATGGAATGAAATGTGCCCTATGGTTCTGGGAATACAGCTATGACCAGGGCAGCCCTGGCTCTGCCTTCTTGGAGCTCCCAGTCTGTCGGGACAAAGATCCATCACCAATGATGACCCAGGATGTTCAGGAATGGACCGTGCGTGCGTGACTGCTAAGTTGCTTCAGTCGTGTCCAACTCTTTGTGACCCAATGGACTGTAGCCCAGGGGAGCTCAAAGGAGAGGGTGTATTTGATCCAAGTGGGGGAGTCAGGAAGGGTTGCCTGTAGAAGGCGACAATCCAATTAAGACGCTAAGAACAAGGAGCTAGCTGGTTAAGTGAAGGGCAGAGCAAATAACATGTGCCAAGGCTTGGAAGGCAGGAGCCTAGGAGTTCCTAGAAATTGCCAATTGCCTAGAAATTGCCCAGTCAGGTCGAAAAGGGTGGAAGCAGGCGAACCCACAAAGTGAAAAAACAAAATTGCCACACGCCTCTCTATACCCACCCCCTGCTCCCATCCAAGACCATGGGGTTGAAGAAGACCTCCATTCCTTAAGGAGAGGGATGGTTGCTTGTCTTGGGTACCCGTAACTCAGATGCCTTGCCTAGGGTTCGAGGGGTCACATACGTCTGTGCTGGGAACCTCAGCAAACTGTTTTCTTCCATGTTTAATTCGGTATCACATGAGCAACAATAAATAGTTCCTTCCCGTCCCTGCAATCTTCCTCCAGCCCGGGTCAGAGCCCGAGGGGCTGGCTTCCCATCCGGAGAAGGCACCTGCAGCCCGGAAAAGTCGCGGCTCAGACCAGCTGAGCCAACAAACCCACAAAACTCCCTGGAGAGTTAAAGGGGCGCGCCCAGGCTTCCCGGCAGTGGGCGTGGCTTCAGGCAGTGCGCGGGCGCGGAGCTTCACTGAGATGTCCCCTCAGAGGGTGTGATCAATTAGGGGGCGTGGTTCTCATCAGCCGCTGTAACGATGACGTCCATCCAAATGCGCACGGCCTCTGGGCTGGGAGCCACCATGTAGAAAAGGCGTTCGTAGGTTTTGACACAGAACGTTAGGCGAGGGTTCGGGCTCTGGAATAAGTAGCGGAGTGGAGGTGGTTAAGAGAACAGATATGACTCCACCCTAGTTCAAATTCCAGCCTTGCTATTTACAGGCTGTGTAGGGTTGGGCAAGTAATTTAAACTCCCTGAATGTATGCGGATCTGTCCTCCTAAATGATGTTACCTCCTTCGATGGGTTATGGGGGTTAAATGAATTAACACAGGAAGGCGCTGAGAATTATGGGAGCAAGAGAAATTTAAAGGAAGGACCCATGTCCCAATCCCCCAGCTCTGCTGCTGCTGCTGCTAAGTCGCTTCAGTCGTGTCCTACTCTGTGCGACCCCATAGACGGCAGCCCACCAGGCTCCCCCGTCCCTGGGATTTTCCAGGCAAGAACACTGGAGTGGGTTGCCATTTCCTTCTCCCTTGAGTGAAAGTGAAAAGTAAAAGTGAAGTCGCTCAGTCCTATCCGACTCTTAGCGACCCCATGGATTGCAGCCTACCAGGCTCCTCCATCCATGGGATTTTCCAGGCAAGAGTACTGGAGTGGGGTGCCATTGCCTTCTCTACCTTCTCCTATATTAGAAATTGTTGCTGTTGTTCAGTCGCTAAGTCGTGTCCGACTCTTTTGTGATCCCAAGGACTGTAGCCTGCCAGGCTCGGCTCCTCTGTCCAGGGATTTCCCAGGCAAGAATATTGGAGTGGGTTGCCATTTCCTCCTCCAGTGGGTCTTCCCGACCCAGGAATCTGAACTTGTGTCTCCTGCATCTCCTGCACTGCAGGCGGATCCTTTACCACTGAGCCCCCTTATGCTTAGTTGCTAAGTCATGTCCAACTGTTTGCGAGCCATTGACTGTAGCCTGCCAGGCTCCCTGTCCTTGGGGATTCTCCAGGCAAGAATACTTTAGTGGGTGGCCATGCCCTCCTCCAGGGGATCTTCCCAACCCAGGGATCAAATCCAGGTCTCCTGCATTGCAGGCGGATTCTTTACCATCGGAAGCCCTACTGAGTCCCCTAGGAAGTCCATATGTTAGAAATACAAGCATTCAAATTTCCCCTTTTCCAAATCTAGGTCTCCCTGGTTTGTAACTGGGAAAACTTTAGTCTACAACCTATATATTGAGTACCTACTTGCCAACCCCAAATTAAGTAAAGCCTTTACGACCATTTTCTGTCTTTAACCTCAACTGTGGAGACATGTGTTTAAGAGTGCCCATTCTGCAGGTGAAAACACTGAGGCTGGAGAATGGAAGTCACTTTTCTGATGTCCCACAGTTGGGATTCCAACCTAAGCTCTAAAGACACAGTTACTCTCCAGAGCTTTCTAAACATTGTATCAGTTTCTGGCACTGCACTTTTATAAATGTTCCAATTCCAGAATTCTCTGGGGAAAAATAAATCTGATATGACACCAGGGGACCCATTCCCATTTGGCGATTGTGAGAAAATGCTAAGAAATGATCCTCTCCTTTCAATGCTCCCAGGTGGCCTCAGTCCCCACCTTGCCCAATTCAGTCATTCATTCTTGACTTGGCATCTGAGTTTCCCAAATTTCTGCTCTCAAACTTTTGTTCCAAGAAAAATAACTGTGGCTGAGAGCCAGAGACTGAGCTCTTAATTTTTGGTCCCTGCAGTGAAATGACCTGTCTGGATTTCCTGTGCTGGATGGAGTACCCTGACAATAGGGGCTGTGGGTGGCCCTTCCCCGGGGGATAAGCTAAGATTTGACTGGCAGGGCTCCAACCATGAGGGCAGGGCAGCACCAAACAGGGGCTTCACCTTGAAGGCACAGCGTAAGTGGTCGTAGTAGACTTCCTCGATGGCCTGGAAGTAGATGACGCCTTTGAGCTTGGTCTCTTCCTTGTCTGATGGAGGCGGGTGAGGGAGAAACAGAGCCAGTGAGAGATGGGTTGGGGTTGGCGGGGAGGGTACCAAGGGGGAGAGGAGTCTCTGAGCCCAAGTCCGGAGACTGGGGTTGGGGTGAGGAGCATGGTGATAGAATCTGAAGGTCCCTAAAGCGCTGTGGTTAGGAGGTGAGTGAATGTCGATGGAAGACTGGTGTGGTGAATGGATAAGGCTGGGAGGTGGGGTCTGGGGAGCTGGAATCCTAGGTCCCCAAGTCCCTTGGCCCCTGAGAAGGGCAGAGACTTAAGGAGAGGTTCAGAATCATCGATTACCCTAGAGAGGAGGAGGAGAAGCTTGGAACCCTAAATCTGGGGGCTGGGCACTGATAATGCTCCTCCTGGGTATGGGGAAACTGGGGTCTGGAGAGCTAGAATGGTACACAGTGATACCCAAGGAGGGCTGGGTCACTAAAGGAGGAAGCGACTGGGGGGCTCCAGGCACATACATGGACCTAAGAGAGGAGAGACTGGGGGTGGGGCTGCTAGGTCTCTGGGGTGAAGGTCTGGAGTGGTCTCTTTCACAGGCTTGGGGGCCCAGGCACCTCAGGCAGCAGGGCTGGGCTTACCTGCGTAGTAGGCCAGGCGGCGGGCCTGGCGGTCAAAGCAGAACCATCGCTTCCTCCAGGTCTTGATACGGCCACCCATCTTCACCAGGGGTCCGCGGCAGCAGCCCCCGGACACCCGTAAGTGCGGGCAGTTTTCCGGATTGTGGCCCCAGCGCTCCAGGTGCTGCCGGAGATCCAAGACCCGAGGGCCAGCAGGGCTGGATGGCGGCACGGGCGGGGCCTGGGGAGGGAAGAGAAGGGGGGTGTGACGTCATAGGGTCAAGAGCTGGGAGGGAAGTCTATAGCCTGGACCCTCGAGGGGAGCCCGTCGGAGTAGCTCAAGAGTAAGGACCAGCACATCCTTTAACTTTGGCAATGACGATTAAGACGGTATCTCTGACAGCTACTCCGATTGACTGCACACTGCCCAGGGCTTTACCAGCATCCATTCCTCAATCCCCCTCAATGGCCACTCTTGGGTCAAGGCTACTGTAAGTCCCATTTTTCAGATGAGCACACTGAGGTACAGAGAGAAATAATCCACCTGAGGTCACATAGAGCTTCTAAGTGACAGAGCAGGGCTATGAACCCAGGTCTTCCTGACCTTAGCGGTCACCCTGAAATACTGGAGATGTGTTAGAAAAGTGATAAACCCCAGTAAGCCCTCATCTGCTGTATCTGTAAAACAGGAACCAGATGGTGAGTGGTTATAAGGAGAGCGTTGATTCCATTATTATTATTGTTGTAGATAGCATTCTTGCTGTGATGAAATTGCTGATCATTACCTGTGATAAAACACACACACACACACACACACACCCACTTTATAATCTCTTTGCCCCCCTTCTCCTCAGGAGGTAGGTACGTCATTGTCCCCATTTTACAGATGTGGAAACCAAGATTCGGAGAAGTTAAGTCACAGGCCCAAGTCACACAGCCAGAGCTGATGAGCCAGGACTCCCCAGGCAGAGTGGTCATCTCAGGTGGCCATAAAGTGGAGCAGAATGAAGGCAATCAAAGTGTCTACTGTTACGAGGTCTAGCCTGATCAAACCTATTCTTCCTGAATGCTTCCTGCAAAGAATGGTATATGATCCCCAAGGTCATACTGAGGCCTCAGACTACAGCATGCAAGCAGACCCCTAAGGGATTTTGTTAAAATACAGACTGGGATTCAGTTCAGGGATGCTGACGCTGCTGGTCCATGGACCACACTATGAGGATTGAGGGTTGAAAACACTGAAGTAAGGCTAAAGCAAGAAAGGATGAGAAATAGAGGTGAGACGAATTGCATGGAGACAAGGAAGAGTGAGGAGAAGGGGGGAGGCGGGAGCTGGGGAACACACAGGAGGGGAAGGGGTGGTTAAAAGGGCACCCACTGGGTCATCCTGCCAACTCCACACAGTAACACTAAGTGATCACCATGTACTGAAGTTCTGCTCTGTGGCCAGCACTGTGCTAAGTGATCACCTCGCTGCTTCTCCAAAACAACCCATTATTGTCCCCATTTCACAGAGGAGGAAACTGAGTCTCTTAAAGAGGAAGTGACTCACCAAGGTCGCCCAGGTAGGACATGGGTGTAGCCGGGCCCCAGTCAAGGAAGGAGAGCAGGGATGGGCTTGGGACTGGCAACTCCCCCACTGCCCACCTGTTTCACCTCCAGGGAACGCTTGCCCCTCTCCAAGTCTTGGTTTTCCTCATCCCAGCACCCTCCTCATGGGGCTGTTTCATGGATGAGCTTGCTGTTGTCACCTGGTGAGTCCACCCCCAGGCGCAAACCCCAGGGACATGCTTGCTCACGGACGCGAGAAGGCAGCTTGGGGCGTGAGGGGGTGGGGATGGGGGACAATGCAGTCAGCAGGGGACTGGTTAATAAATGATGGTGCTACCCAGCAGCAGTGTTTCATTTTTAATGAGGCAGAGCTTATGCCTGACAACCCGGAAGGCTCCAGCAGCCTTCCTGCTTTATTTTACTCCCGGCTCTCATCAGCACCTGACATGCTACTTACTGTACTTATTGATGCTGCTTTGTGTCGCTCTCCCCTGCTAAATGCCAGCTTCCAAAAGGCAGGGATTGTCACTCTGCTGTCATCCAGGGTCTACCACACAGTGCGAGCCCAGTCACTCGGTCACGCCCAACTCTTTGCGACCCCGTGGACTGTAGCCCGCCGGGCTCCTCTGTCTGTGGGATTCTCCAGGCAAGAGTGCTGCAGTGGGTTGCCATGCCCTCCTCCAGGGCATCTTCCCCACCCAGTGACGGAACCCGAATCTCCTGCATCTTCTGCATTGACAGGCGGATTCGTTATCACTGAGCCACTTGGGAAGGCCACCATCAAGAGGCACTCCATAAATACTGGGTTGAAATGAATAAGGAAAGGCCTCATGTTTGAGAGAAACAGAAATGGTTTGGGAACCATGTACTTGTTTGTGAGGAACATAAATTCACCAAATGCAGTTTGACCAGTGAATGTGGAAAAGTATAAACACAGATTTAAAGCCTCCTCCATGACAGAAAACACTTGCGCCTCCCAGTTGGGAGAACTTCACTTTCCCAAATTCTAAAGTGTTTGCTGTAGGGGCTTCCCTGGTGGTCCAGTGGCTGGCACTCTGCAGTCCCTCTGTAGGGCGCATGGGTTCCATACCTGGTTGGGGAACTAAAATCCCACATGCCACACGGGGAGGCCACAAAAATAAATAAATAAGGTGTATGCTGTAACAAAAAAGTATTCATATTCTTAGTATAGGTAGAAATAAAAGCTTAATGAGGAGCTGTCAGCTAAACTCAAAGTGTGAGAAATTCTACAAGATAAATGACTTTTCCACCCAATAAATGGCATTTTTAAAAAAAAAGCAGGGAGGGAGGACTTAATCTCAGAGATTTAAGACATTTTTACTAAAGGTACTGTGTGTGCTTTGTTTGGATCCAGATTTGAATAACCAACTATCAAAATCTATTTTGGAGACAATTTGGAGACAATTAGGGATTTTGTTAAAATGCAGACTGGGATTCAGTCATTCCAGGGTGGGGGTCTGGAGGGGAATGAAGCTCAGGGATCCAATGCTGCTGGTCCATGGACCACACTATGAGTATTGAGGGCTGAAAACATTGAAGTAAGGCCAAAGCAAGAAAGGATGAGAAATAGAGGTGAGCCGAACTGCATGGAGACAAGGGAGAGTGAGGAGGGGGTGGGGGGAGGAGCTGGGGAATGCACAGGAGGGGAAGGGGTGGTTAAGAGGGCACCCACTGGGTCATCCTGCCAACTCCACACAGTAACACTAAGTGATCACCATGTACTGAAGGTCTGCTCTGTGGCCAGCACTGGGCCCAGTGATCATGATCACCTTACTGCCTCTCCAAAACAACCCATTATTGTCCCCATTTCACAGAGGAGGAAACTGAGGCTTCTAGAGAGGAAGTGCTCACCAAATGTTAATATGGACCAGTATTAGAATGTTACAGAATTAGTCATAATTTCATAAGCTATGACAGTGGAACTTACGTTAAATATATATATATAGTAGGTACATACTGATATATGGAAGGAATGATAAAATATCTGGAATTGGCTTTAAAATATTCCTCTGCAGAATGGGAAGTAAGTGTGAGGTCCAGTACAAGAAAGTTAGTAATTACAATAAGATTCAATATTGATAATCACTGGAGCGACATGGAGGACTTCCCTGGTGGCTCAGTGGTAAAGAATCTGCTTGCCAATGCAAGAGTCGCAGGTTCAATCCCTGGGTCGGGAAGATCCCCTGGAGATGGAAATGGCAACCCACTCCAGTATTCTTGCCTGGAGAATCCCATGGCCAGAGGAGCCTGGCGGGCTACAGTCCATGGGGTCACGAAAGAGCCGGACACGACTGACCAACTAAACAATGGTCATGAGCTGCGTGGTGGGCACATGGGAGGTTATTAATCTAGTCAAACTTTGAACAATATGTTTGAATATTTCTTAAGTAAAAAGGGTTTTTTTGGTTGTTGTTTTTTAAGAATCAAATAAAACAAAATTTTAAATACTATTTAAAAGCCCAGCTTGTGGTTACCCTTATACTGCTGTAACTGGCTGACAATGGCACCCACTTACAGAAGAGGAAACCGAGGCACAGAGAACTGAGCGTGTCACATACCATGGATTCAGATGACCCTGATGGGAACAGAAACTAGGTCTTCAGAGTTCTCCTTCTCTTGCCAAGCCCAGGATACTTTTTGGAGGTCAGGAGAGGGTGAGATGTCAAAGGGCAGAGGCCAGGGGAAGTGGGGGCAGGGGCGAGACTCACCATGATGGCAGGTACAGGGGGGCCTGAGGAACCTTCCTTGCTTCTTCTTGTCCCTTCCTGTGGGTGCAGAAAGAAAGTGTCAATGAGACTGCAAACCAATAAGAAGTGGAGGAAATGTACTGCATTCCTGGGTCCGAGGAAGGAGGGGCTGGGGGCCTGGACTCCTGGGTCCGAGGGAGGAGGGGCTGGGTCTCACCCTGGCCTGCAGCAGCCGCTCCCTCTCCGCCACGGCCTGCTGCAGGAGCTGCTCCATTCGGGCAATGTCTGGGTAGAGGGCCCTGCAGTTGGGAGCAGGGAAGAGACGGGGCCGGTGAGAGGAGCCCAGTCTCTTCCCCCCGTCTCCTCACCTTCTCCCTGATGTCTCACCTATTCCTGGGGCCGCAGTTCAGAAGCTGATAGAGAGGGTGTCTCCCGGAGTCTCCAGCTTCAGGCGGGAGGGCCGAGGCCTCCAGGGATCCTGGGGGAGAGAAGGGCCAGGGCAATGGGCTGGGATGCTTCCTGGTCTAAGCCTCTCCCTCTCTCCCCCAACGGGGGCATCCAGGTTTCTCCATCCTGTGTGCAGGGAGGGTGGTGATGGGAGAAGAGGGTACGTGGGGTGATGTTGGTACTCACCACTACAATGGAGCGACAGAGGCCGGGGGCATCCTCTCTGACTGGCTCTCTCTCCCCTCTTCCGGGACAGGCTTCCAGTCCTCTGGAGGCCAATGGAGCCCTGAAAACACACACAGCCCAGGCACACAGGAAAAGATGCTCAGTCTCCACCATTAGATTGGAGAACCGCCAAGGAAAACCACCAGCTTGAGACTTCCCGGGTAGTCCAAGGGTGAAGACTTCGAGCTCCCCATGCAAGGGCCCGGGTTCCATCCCTGGTCAGGGAACTAGATCCCACATGCCACAACTAAGAGTTTGCAGATGGCAACTAAAGATCCTGCATGCCCCAGTGAAGATCAAAGATCCCCGAGCAAGCCGGCGCAGCCAAATAAATAAATATGTTTTTTTCAAAAAAAGAAACCACCATCTCATTGGCACGGGTCAGAAAGCCACTGTAAACGCAATGCTGAGTGAATGCAGTAGTCACAAAGGACCATACAGTGTACTGATCAGAATGGACAAATCCAGAGACAGTGGTTGCCAGGGGCTGCGAGGAGAGGGGAATTGAGGGGGGATGGCTCAAGGGTACAGGGTTTCTTTGTGCATGCGTGCTAAGTCACTTCAGTCGTGTCTGACTCCTTGCAACCTCATGGACTGCTGCCCGCCAGGCTCCTCTGTCCATGGGGATTCTCCAGGCGAGAACACTGGAGTGGGTGGTCATTCCCTCCTGAATATTCTCTAAAATTGCTGATGGTAATGTTTGCACAACTCTATGACTACACTGAAAACCACTGAAAAACACTTTTAATGGGTGAATTGTAGGGTAGGTGAATTATAGATCTACATAAAACTGGTTGTTGTTGTTTTTAAGCCCACTGTATCGGGGGAGATGTGGTAAACCAGACGTTCTTCTACAAGGCTGCTGCTGCTAAGTTGCTTCAGTCGTGTCCGACTCTGTGCGACTCCATGGACTGCAGCCCACCAGGCTCCACCGTCCATGGGATTTTCCAGGCAAGAGTACTGGAGTGGAGTGCCATTGCCTTCTCCGCCCACAAGGCTGAGGGCTGTTTTATTGGAAAAAAATTTATGGAGGTCTGTTTGGCTCTTTTTAAAAAATAAAAATGGGAAAAAAGAAAAATAAAATGAATTTTTAAAAAGAAAGGAAATAAAATCAAAATGACAAATGTATAAAACTTTTGAGCCCCAACTCCATTTCTAGGACTGTATCTTGTGGGTACACTCAGACATGTGCAAAATGACCTGAGTTCAAGGTTAATTCCCACAGATGCCTGGAGACCACCTAGTTAGTTAGTTAGTGTTAGTCACTCAGTAGTGTCCAACTCTTTGCAACCCCATGGACTGGAGCCCACCAGGCTCCTCTGTCCATGGGATTTCCCAGGCAAGAATCCTGGAGTGGGTAGCCATTCCCTTCTCCAGGGGATCTTCCCAACCCAGAGGTCAAACCTGAGTCTCTTGCATCTCCTGCATTGCAGGCAGATTCCTTACCTAAGTAAGGAAGAGACCACCTAGGAGACCACCTAAGTGCCCATAAAAAGGAGACAGGCTCAATAAACCTGAGATCATCCACATGGAGGAAAATCCCAAAGCAGATAAAAGGCAAAGGATGCTGTTTATATCAGCTAGAAAACAATGTTTACGGTATAAGCAAGTACAGAGAGTGCGAAGAGGATACCACCTACCCATAAAGAGAGGGGGAGAGTGTATACATGCCTGACTGTTTCAGTACCGAGTGTTGGGACTTCCCTGGTGGTCCAGTGGCTAAGACTCTGACCTCCCAATGGAGGGGGCACGGGTTCAATCCCTGGTCAGGGAACCTGATCCCGAATGTGGCAACTAAGACCAGCATAGCCAAATAAGTAAATACCGATGTACAATGAAAGTCGTTCAGTCGTGTTCGACTCTTTGCAACCCCACTGACTATACAGTCCATGGAATTCTCTAGGCCAGAATACTGGAGTGGGTAGCCTTTCCCTTCTCCAGGGGATCTTCCCAACCCAGGGATCGAACCCAGGTCTCCCGCATTGCAGGCAGATTCTTTACCAGTTGAGCTATCGGAGAAGCCCAAATAAGTAAATAAGTAAAAATAAATACTTTTTAAAAAATACAGTACATCTCCGGGAAGACAGGAGACACTGGTAACCCTGGCTGCCCCTGGGAGGTGAGTTGAGTGGACGGAAACAGTGGCAAGATAGATCTTTTCTCTGAATGTCCTCCCTTTGAACTCACAACAAGAGGAATTTTTTTTTTTTAATAATAAAATAAACATGACAACCAAGTGCAACCTGTGTTCCTGGACCAGAAAAAACAATTTTTTGTTGTTGTTTTTTGCTAACAAAAAACATCTGCGGGACAACTGACAAAAATATGAATAACAAGGGCTTCCCTGGTAGCTCAGTGGTAAAGAATCTGCCTGCTAAAAAAAAATAAAAAAAATAAAAAAATAAAAAAAAAAGAATCTGCCTGCTAATAATTCAGGAGACATGGGTTCCAGCCCTGGTCCAGGAAGACCCCACATGCCAGGGAGCAACTAAGCCTGTGTGCCACAGTCATTGAGGTCTAGAGCCCGGGAGCTGCAACCACCGAGCCCTCCTGCCACAGCTACTGAAGCCCATGAGCCCTAGAGCCCGTGCTCTGCTACAAGAGAAGCCACTGCAACGAGAAGACTGCAGCTCCAGAGCAACCCCTCACCACGGCTAGAGAAAACCAAGAGCAGCAATGAAGACCCAGCACAGCCCAAATTAGATAATTTAAAAAAATATATATATATATGAATAACATTTGTGGACTTGAATAGTATTGTCTCAATGTTAGCTCCCTGAGTGTGATTGCTGTACTGTGGTTGTATCTGGGAATGGCCTTGACCTCAGATAATGAAAAGTAAAAGCATTTAGGGGTAAAGGGGAATCATGCTTCAGAAAAGAAGAATAAACTGTGTGTGTGCATGTGGGTGTGTGTGTACAGAGAAGGATAAAGCAAATGCCAAATGTGGTAAAATGTTAGTCACACAATCTGGGTGACAGGTAGACAGGAATACTTTCTGCTCCTCCTGCAATTTTCCTGTAAGTCTTAAATCTTTTCAAAATAAAATAATAAAAAACTACCCCCCAAATGAAAATAAACTTATTTGAGAGTTAACAAAGCAAACTAAAATAATTTCTTTAAAAAAACAGCAAAAACTCTGCTTGGATAACAAAAAATAATAAGAATAAATAAGTTGTATAATTTGAGCACCAACACATATCGTGCGTGCCAAGCTGCTTCAGTCGAATAAGACTCTTTTGCAATCTCATGGTCTGTGACCGCCAGCTCCTCTGCCCATGGGATTCTCCAGGCAAGAATACTAGAGTGAGTTGCCAGGCCCTCCTCCTGGCCCGGGGATCAAACCCAAGTCTCCTGCATCTCCAGCATTTCCAGGAGATTCTTTACCAAGGAGCAACCAGGGAAGCCCACCAATATGTATGCTCACTGCTAAAGATATTAACTCATCAAATATATGTAATTCACGAGTTAATACTAAAAGAAAAATCGAACTGGTCACCAAAAGAACCAACTCTTTATTTTGAAGGTAGGTGAATGAAGTGAAATCGTCAAACACTTTCTTTTCCTACAAAAACCATATCCCTGGGTAACCAAATAATCAATAAAGGCAAGTCCCCCTTTAGAAAAAATTGTCAATCAATAAACGAAGAAGGAGGACTTCCCTAGCAAGCCAGTGGTTAAGACTCTGCACTTCCAATGCAGGGGGTACAGGTTCCATTTCTGGTCAGGGAACTAAGATCCCACATGCTGAGTGGGCAGCCAAAAAATAATAACTGCTTTTTTTGTTTTAAGATTTCTTTAACTAAATTAAAAAAAAAAAAAAACAATAAAAATAAATGAAGTAATGACAGATGGGATTTTCCCACTCATGGCTTCCAGGGAATCAATCAGTGGATGCCACAAAAAAAGAGACACATGCTCCCAGGATGATTTGCCAAAATGCCAATCATGCAACTGCTCAGCCTCCCACATCCAACTTTACAGGAAATAAAGAGGCAGAGCAAGGTGGTGTTGACCCCCACAGATGCAATCAGCAGACCCTGCCTGCGAAACTACAGAGCAACTGCCTGGTTTCTTCACCAAACAGATTTCAAGAGGGACAACAGAAGAAATGGGAGTCTGTGGATGCTGCTGCTGCTGCTAAGTCTCATCAGTCGTGTCCTACTAGAGTGGTTTGCCATTTCCCTCTCCCGTGCATGAAAGTGAAAAGTGAAAGTGAAGTCGCTCAGTCGTGTCCGACTCTTCGAGACCCATGGACTGCAGCCTACCAGGCTCCTTCTTCCATGAGATTTCCCAGATAAGAGTACTGGAGTGGGTTGCCATTGCCTTCTCTGTGGATTCTAGGAGATTTAAAAGAGATGCGCTGTGCTTAGTCGCTCAGTCTTATTCGACTCTTTGAGACGCCATGGACTGTAGCCCGCCAGGCTCCTCTGTCCATGGGGATTCTCCAAGCAAGAATACCAGAGTGGGTTGCCATGCCCTCCTCCAGGGGATTTTCCCAACTCAGTGATCGGACCCAGGTCTCCCGCCTTGCAGGCGGATTCTTTACCGTCGGAGCCACCAGAGAAGCCCATAGCCACACACACACGAAGTTTAAACTATAGCGTTTAGCGATAGACACTGTGGATGGAACTTTCCACTGATGGAACTTTCAACGTTAGACGACTAGGATAAACGTCAGGCTAGTGGTTATTCTCCGGGAGACCGATAGGGGTCACCATTGAGCGGGGGTATGTCGTGACCTGACACCTGGGGCTGTCACCCGAGTCTTCCCAATAATAATCATTAAGCTGTGTGTGTGCTCGATGTGATTCTCTATGTCTGTATTATTTTAAAACGTTTTTTTAAAATAGTTACCATGGGACTACTGGGCTTCCCAGGTGGCTCAGTGGTTAAGAATCTGCCTGTCAATGCAGGAGACGTGGGTTTGATCCCTGAGTCCCGAAGACCTCCTGGAGTAGGAAATGGCAACCCACTCCAGTATTATTACCTGGAAAATTCTATGAACAGAGGAGCGTGGCGGGCTACAGTCCATGGGGTCGCAAAGAGCCGGGCACAGCTAAACACACACACACACACACACACAAACACAAAACCATGGGACTCCCCTGGCGTCTAGTGGTTAAGACTCTACACTTCCACTACAGGGGGTGCAGGTTTAATCCCTGGATTGAGAATACGATTCTACATGCCACGCAGCTTTATTCAGAAGATAAAAAGTAAAATAAAATAAAAATAATAACCAGTATTTACCAAGTGCTCAGTCTTTACCTAAGAGTGTATGTGGCACACCACAGACCCATTTAAGCTTCTAGAAGCCCTGGGGGTTAGGAAAGGTTCAAACCACTTCAAAAAGATGAAAATGAGCCCCAAGTTCCTGTGGTTCTTTACTCTTCCCTTCCCTCAACTGATATTCCCAGCACTTCCCAGCTGAGAGATTGTTGGCACTGAGGAAACATGTAGGTAAGAGAAACTCAGTCTTTCCTGGTGGCTCAGACCATAAAAAATCTGCCTGCCAACGTGAGAGACCAGAGTTTCATCCCTGGGTTGGGGAGGTTCCCTGGAGAAGGGAATGGCAACCCACTCCAATATTCTTGCCTGGGAGAATTCCGTGGACCGAGGAGCCTGGCAGGCTACTAACACACCCCAGCAAGAGAGCGCCAAGTCTTGTCTGCATGGAGCTGACACTGCAGGGACTGAGTGACGTGTGTGTGTGTGTGTGTGTGTGTGTGTGTGTGTGTGTGTCCAGTCGTGTCAGACTCTTTGCAACTCCATGGACTGTAGTCTGCCAGGCTCCTCTGTCTGTGGAATTTTCCAGCCAAGAATACTGGAGTGGGTTGCCATTTCCTACTCCAGGGGATCTTCCCAACCCAGGGGTTGAACCCGTCTCTTGCACCTCCTGCACTGGCAGGCAGGTTCTTTACCACTGCACCACCTGGGAACCCTCAAGGAACTGAATGAGTCATCACACAAGACGCAGATCATCTGACATCGCTGTGAGTGAAGAGTGTTACAAAAGAGAGTTATAAAAGGGTAATATAAAAAAGGATCACCTGCAACTAGAAGACCAGGAACAGCCTTCTGGACACTGACCCTGAGGCCCAAAGGATAAGAGTTGGCCAGGGTTGACTGAGGCGAAGGGTGTTCCAGGTCGCAGGATCGGCAAGTGCGAAGGCCCTGAGGCAGGAGCCAGCACGGTGTGCTGGGGGGTCAGTGCCCCTGCAGCTGAACAGAGTCAGTACAGGGAGGGGGATGCTGAGAGGTGGGCAGGGGTCAGACCACACAAGGACTTGTGGGCCACACCAAGGAGCCTGGGGGAACCATGGAAGGCTTTTGGGGGGAAGGGCTGAAGTAGGAGGGATGAAGATCACTCTGGCTGTTGTTTGGGAGCCAAAAACTAAGGTGGAGAAAGTCAGTGAGGAGGGTGGTAGAAGGTCGCGAAAGCCAGAAATGAGGGTGGCAGTGGGTGGAATAAGAATTATAATAATTATAACAATATCAATCAAGGACAACCCTGGTGGTCCAATGGTTAAGAATCCACCTTCCAATACGGGGGACATGGATTCAATGCCTGGTCGGAGAGCTAAGATCCCACATGCTGCAGGGCAACTAAGCCCTTAAGCCACAACTGGAGAGAAGCCCACGTACTGCAACTAACTAGCCCGACGCAGCCAAAAGTGAATTTTTTAAAAAAAAAGCTGGTCTTCCCTCATTAAGAAATATAATAATATCAATCATTATATAACCAGAGCAACAGGTGCCCACGTTTACTAAGCACCTGCTATGTGCCAGGCATCACACCAAGTACTTTAATGCATTAGCCAATGAATGCTGTTATTATTCCCATTTCACAGCTAAGTAAACTGAGGCATAGAGCCGTATCTCAGGTCAACCAGCTAGGAAGTGGCACAACAGGTACTGGAATCCGAGCAGAGTCAGTACTCTTAGGCATCACATGATCCTGGAAAGAAGGGGTGGGATTTGAGAAGGATTTAATAGGACTTGGAGGGAGAGACGGGCAGGGGCAAGGGGAAGTGATTTGTTAATCCCTGCATTTATCTGCTTGTCTACTGTTTCTCTGGCTTCGTAAACAAACACTCCCTATGTTCTTTGTGGGGCTTCCCCCTGTGGCTCAGGGGTTAAAGAATCCACCTGCAATGCAGGAGACTCAGGAGATGCAGGTTCGATCCCCTGGAGGAGGCCATAGCAACCCACTCCGGTATTTCTGCCTGGAGAATCCCATGGACTGAGGAGCCTGGCAGGCTACAGTCCATAGGGTTGAACAAAGTCAGACACAACTGAAGCAAACTTAGCAAGCACGCACATACAAGCTCTTCGTCATCCCTGAGGTCCCTCGTCACTGCCTATGAGCTCATGTTAACCAGGTGCCCACTTGGGTTCTCAAGTTTCCTTGAGAAACCCTCGTCTCTGAAAGGCACAGGCTGAGGAATCAGGCAGCTTTGGTTCACACCGAGCTCTGCCGCTTAGTTGAGTATGTGACTATAGCAAGTCACGTCTCTTCTCAGGGCAACTCCCCCCCTGTAAAGTGAGCGAGGTCCTGCCACCCTGCCGTAACTAATGCAAAGATTCATACGCTGACCTCATGCAAAACACACATAAGAGTGGGGCACTGCCACCAGTGTCCAAGGGCCAGACACGTGGTGACACCTGCATGCAAGGTGGGTGTGGGGTCCATGCCAGTGGGTACCGGGTCCACCTGGCCTTAGAGGCTCTGTGTCCACAGAAGCCACTAACTCAGGTGAGGACTCCATAGGAATGGCCCGGCTTTCCACCAAGTCTTTATAGATACACAGTTTAATTATAAGGGTCATATTTACCCAAAGGCACGTTGCCTGGCAACAGAGCTGACAATCCACCTTTATCAGCCTTCCAGCTAGAAAGTTACAAAAGCTCTGCTAACCCTTTACCTGGACAATAATAGGACCCAGTGTTACAGTTTCTTCTAACCAAAAAATGAATTTTATATTAAGTGCATTTGCAATTTCATACATATATAACATATTATTGATTATATATTCAAGAAACATATAATTTTCATAAAAATATATTAAGTTGAAGCATGTCAAACTGTCAGTATTTGACCGTTTCTCACCTTCAAATGGGCTTCCCTGGTGACACAGACAGTAAAGAAGCCTGAAGTGTGGGAGACTGGGGTTTGATCCCTGGATCAGGAAGATCCCCTGGAGAGGGGAATGGTAACCCACTCCAATTTTCTTGCCTGGAGAATTCCATGGACAGAGGAGCCAGGAATTATGTTTCATGAATATATAATTCAATAATATATATTATATATGTATGAAATTGTATATGCACCTAATATAAAATTTTATTTTTGGGTCAGAAGGAACTGGCTTTGCATCCATGGTGTTGCAAAGAGTTGGACACAACTGAGCGACTTTCACCCTCAAATAATAGCAATTCTGTGTGGTTCAAAGTGATGAGATGGCTTTGAGCAGACCCTGGCCTACATTAAGCTCTTAAATATTAATGTTAATTATATTTTAGCAATAGTTAATAATATATTAATATTATATTGTTACTATTAAGATATGTTGCATATAATATTATATAATCAACAGGTAAATATTATAATATACAATATAATTAATGTATTAATATTAACTTTTGAGCTTCCCTGGTGGCTCAGACAGTAAAGAATCTGCCTGCAATGCAGGAGGCCCAAGTTTGTTCAGTCCCTGGGTTGGGAAGATCCCCTGGAGAAGGAAATGGCAACCCACTCCAGTATTCTTGCCTGGGAAATCCCATGGACAGAGGAACCTGGCGGGCTACAGTCCATGGGTCACAAGGAGTTGGACACGACTGAGCAACTAACAACAGCAACAACAATATTATGTTATTATTGTGGGTACAAAGACAGACAGACATGGATCTTCATAACATCATTGTTAACTGCACAAAACTCCATCCGCCATCCTCAGAGAGGAGCTCTAGGCGCCCACACAGAATTGTGTGCGCACAGAAGCTCAGAGTGGTTCAGAGTGTGGCCTCTGAACGCAGAGTGCTGAGTTCAAATCCCAGCCTTGCTGTATACTAGCTGATTAAGAAACCTCAGCTGCCTCAGTTTCTTCCCTATAAAACGATAAGAAGAACCCAGCTTGTAGAGTTGTTGCAATGCCTAAATGAGTGAATCCACATAAACATTTAAAACAGTGCCTGGGGACTTCCCAGGTGGTCCAGTGGTTAAGAATCCACCTTCCGATGCAGGGGACAGGGGGATCTAAGATCCCGCAGCCTTGGGGCAACTAAGCCCACACCCAGCAACTACTGAGCCTGTGGGCCACAGGGAAGATCCAGCACAGCCAAAAGAAAAAAAAAAGTTTTTTAATTCATAAAATAAAACAGTGCCTGGCACACTATAAAGACTCCAGAAAAAAAAAAAAAAGGCTTCACAAATTTTAGCAGTCTTTATGATTGTTACTGTTTATATCATTATCACAGAGCCATTGAAAAGGAAGAGGCATCTCTAAATGTATTGAAAGAAAAAATCTCCACCACAGTCTTGAGCTAGGGGAAAAAAAGCCAACTAGTAGCTAATACTGGAGAAGGCAATGGCACCCCACTCCAGTACTCTTGCCTGGAAAATCCCATGGGCAGAGGAGCCTGGTAGCTGCAGTCCATGGGGTCGAGAAGTGTCGGACACGACTGAGCGACTTCACTTTCACTTTTCACTTTCATGCATTGGAGAAGGAAATGGCAACCCACTCCAGTGTTCTTGCCTGGAGAATCCCAGGGACGGCGGAGCCTGGTGGGCTGCCGTCTATGGGGTCGCGCAGAGTTGGACACGACTGAAGCGACTTAGCAGCAGCAGCAACAGCAGTAGCTAATACACATGTTTTTGAAAAAACATTTACAGGATAGAACAAGCGCTCACCCTTTCTAAGGGCTGACCCCACATCCCTACAACAGCCCTACCTCCGGGCACAGCACTCTGCCACTGTCTACTCTATTTCATTTAAAGTTGCTAGCAATACATTCAATAAATGTTTTAACCCATTCATAAGTTGGAACCCGCATTTTCAGAAAATCTGGAAGAAAGAAACAAATAGCTACCAGGACCTCCCTGGTGGCCCACTGGCTAAGACTCCACGCTCCCAATGCAGGGGGCCCCGGGTTTGATCCGTGGTCAGGGAACTAGATCCCACATGCTGCAACTAAGACCAGGTATAGCCAAATAAATAAATACAAATACTAAAAAAGAAAAAGAAACAAATAGCTGCCCGGTTCTGAGGAGGAGGAGCACCACGGTTCCTTGGGCTGGGGAGAGGAGGACTGATTATCAATATGCTCTGTTGGGTGGCTTTTAAAATTTACATCTGGGGGCCTCCCTGGTGATTTAGTGGTTAAGAACCCACCCGCCAATGCAGGAGACACAGGTTCGCTCCCTGGTCTGGGAAGATCCCACATGCCAAGGAGCAGCTAAGCCCACGTGTCACAACTACGGAAGCCCATGCACCCTAGAGACCTTGGTTCACAGCAAGAGAAGCCACCGCGATGAGAAGCCCAGGCACTACAGTGAACAGTAACCCCCGCTTGCCGCAGCCAGAGAAAAGCCCAAGCACCGCCACGAAGGCTCAGCACAGCCAAAAATTAAGAAACAAATAAAATCTTTTTAAAACTAACTAAATAAAAT
Organism: Bos indicus; assembly: GCF_029378745.1. Taxonomy (NCBI): domain Eukaryota; kingdom Metazoa; phylum Chordata; class Mammalia; order Artiodactyla; family Bovidae; genus Bos; species Bos indicus. Next base: position 52,243,467 of record NC_091777.1, read on the forward strand.
TAACATCTGGGCAGGCCCGGTTCCATTTCTCCAGGGGAGGAGAGGTAAGATGTTAGGCAGAAGACAGAAAAAGAATAATAAAGCTGGAGCTTGGTGAAAGTTAAAAAATGCGGCTTGATCAGCCTCCCCTCTCCCTCCCTCTCTCCCCCATGCCCACAGCAGAGAAAGCCACGGTGACCAGCGAGACCCCCGGGGTGATGAGGTATTTGGGGGTGGTGGGGGGGGCACCTGGAGGGAGCTGTGAACAGAGAAGAGGCAGGAAGAGGTGGCGGCGGCCGTGTGGGCAGTGGGATCCTGGAGAACCAGCAACTGGCGGTCTGTCTTCTGGGTGAAGAGGAGCTGCAGGAGAAGGGGTGGGGTGGAGGGCCGCTGCCAGGATGCTCTGGCCTCCAGAGCATGGATGCCCGCTGCCAGAATGCTCTGGCCCAGGCCTCCAGAGCCAGCCCATTTCTTGAATGGAAAAGGAAAGGCTCAAGGCCCCAAGAGAGTGGGAATGCAGTCTCAGGGAAGGAGGACTTGTGTGCAGACTGCTGGTTCTCTGAGGAGGAGGCTCTGGAGGTCTGTACTCCTGAGGCCCAGGGGGAAAAGGGATTAGGGGTTGAGAATGGTAGATCCCAAGGGACAATGGAGGTGGGGGGCCTAGATTCCTGGGTCTGAGGGAGGAGGGGGCTGAAAGGCACATGAAATCTCCATACCTTGGTGAGAGCCTGGTTGGGCTCAGAGAAGTCCCCGCCAGGGGTTCCCTGAAGGCAGTTAAGCTCGAGCAGTCGGCTCCGTTCCTGGGGAGGGCAAGACATGAGCAACTGCTACACCTCAGGGGACATATGGGGTGCAGGTGAGGCAACGGTATGCCCCAGCAGGAAGTGGGGATGTAGGACAGGTGTCGGCAGTGAACTGACCTGCGTCAGGGCCTGAAGGGCCTCCTCCTTCTTCCGGCTCAGCCCCCGGCTCTCAGCGGCCATCTGCTCCCCCAGCGACTTGAGCTGCTCCTCCAAGACCTGGATCCGGCGCTGTGGGGCACCCGCCAGGGCCCGGGTTACTCAGCTGACCCCGGGTCCCGGGCTGGTACACCCAGAACCAGGCCCTCCTTGAGAGCCTGGGGTGTGCTCCACCCCATACAGAGACCCTGGCACCTGGATGCCCGGGAAGGCAGGGGGAACTCAGAGTTAACCTTCGCTAGTGCCCTTCTCCCCTTTGAGGGCCTAGAAGAGACCTGGGGTGAGCTGGAGGGATGGAGGTTCAAACATCCAGAGGCTGAGGAAGAGACCCAGAGAAAGTCGACACTGCCAAGAACAGAGAGAGAGAGGGACTTTCCTGGTGGTAGAATGGCTAAGACGCTGGGTTCGCACAATGCAGGGGGCCTGGGTTTGATCCCTCGTCAGGGAGCTAGATCCCACATGCCCGAGCTAAAAAGATCTTACATGCTGCCATGAAGATCGAAGATCCTGCATGCCCCCACTAAGACCCGGCACAGCCAACTAAATAATAAGTATTATTAAGAAAAAAGAACAGAGAGAAAGGGAAAGACAGAGATAAACCGGAAAAGATACAGAATAGAAGAGCCAAGACAGGGAGAACAGAAACAGAGCCTGTGAGGCAGGAATGGGAAAGGAGACCCACGTGGGAACTTTCTAATCCGAAACTCTGGGAACCTTTGTATTAAATACAGTCAAAAGTTTAAAGTCGCACAGTTGTGTCCAGCTCTTTGCGGTCCCATGGACTGTAGCCCATCCATGGAATTCTCCAGGCAAGAGTACTGGAGTGGGTTGCCATTTCCGTCTCCAAAATATAGTCAAACTTGTAGCTTTTTCCAGCAGGACTTTTCAGACCCTTGAAAGTGAAGCTCCCAGAAAGGACTGGTGGGAGCATGATTTGAGATAAGGGCTGAGACATGGGGAGTGTAGTGGCGAAGACCTAGCAGGTTCAGATCCCAGTTCGATCCTTTGGGAACAAAGTGACCTTGGAAAAGATAACTTGAGCAGCTTGACCTTGAGTTTCTTCATTTAGAAAATTCGGGAAAAGATATGAAGATCTGTCTCCCAGGACTGTTGTAAGGATTCGATGACTTAATAGTCATGAAATGTTTAGGATCGTGCCCAGCCCATGGTCAGTGCTCAATAAACATCATCGACCATCATGACTGTTTTGAAGAACATGACACAGGGAGGCCACCAGGACAGAGAAGGGACGAGACAAGTGAGTGGAGGAGCCAGAGGGCAGCGGCGAGGGAGGCAGGGTGAGCCCAGACTGACTCACCCTGTGCTGCGCCACACTGGCCTGGAGCTCCTGGACCTTGGGGTCTGGCACGCCGGCCCCAGGGCTGTCCCGATCTTCTTCCTCCTGCCGGCTCTCGCGCTCCAGCTGCTGGAACTCCAGGTCCTCGTAGGCACGCTGGGCCACGTCCAGCTGTTCCCTCATCTGTGGAGGGAACACAAAAGGATTGGAGGCCTGGATCTCTAAGAACCAGGAGGGTGGAGGGCTGGAGCCACGACTCCTGGACAAGGAGGGAGGAGGGGCTGCAGATCTAGATTCCGGCGTCCTGAGGGTTAGGGGCTTGGGGCCTGAGCTTCTAGGTGGGTGGGAGAGGAGGGGACTGAGGGCCTGGATGGCTGGGTCCTGAGTGGCCTGGATACCGGGTCCCCTTACCTCCTGCATTCCCTGCAGAAGCCGCTCATGCTGGTCTTCAGGCTGCGAGTCAAGCTGCTCCTGGGCCTCCTGGAGTCTTTGGCGAAGACCCTCCACACGATCCCTCTCCTGGCTCAGCCGCCTCTGTTCCTGCATCAACAGCAATCAGGCTCTTAGCCTCAGCCTGAGCACAGGGAGGGAAACAGAGGCCAGCTGGGGCTAGGCCAGCCAGATTTCAAGCTCCTACTCGCCTGGGAAGTCCCCCCCTTCCAAGTCTGGGGTGTTGGCTCTATGAGGCCAGGGACCCTGTCTCTCTGGTTCATGCTGTACAGGCCCACCCAGAGTAGACCAAGTAAACAGCTTTTTAAGAAATGAAGGAGGGGACAGATGAATGGATAAAGATGTGGTACATGTACACAGTGGAATATTACTCGGCCATGAAAAAGAAAGAAACAATGCCATTTGCAGCAACATGGATGGAATTAGAGATTAGCATACCAAGTGAAGTAAGTCAGAGGAGAAAGATAAATATCATAGAATAATAATCATATGTGCCATCTAAAATTTGACACAAATTAACTAATCTATGTAACAAACAAACTCACAGTCATAGAGAACAGATTTGTTAGTGCAGGGAACTGTATTCAATATTCTGTGATAAATTGTAATGGAAAAGAATATGAGGGGTCTTCCCCTCGGTCCAGTGGTTAAGACAGTGTACTTCCACTGCAGGGGGCATGGGTTAGATCCTGGTCATGAAACTAAGATCCCACATGCTGAGCTACATGGCAAAAAAATAAATAAAGAAAGAATATATATATATATATATATATATATATATATATATATATAAAACTGAATCACTTTGTTGTACAGCAGAAGTTAACACAACATTGTAAATCAACTATTCTTCAATAAATGTTTAAAAAAGAAATGAATGAGGGAATGAATGCTAAACATATCCAGACTTGGTGATTGAAACTGGGAACTCAGAAGGGGGTCGGACCTGGGCCCTGTACTCCAGCAGGGGACACAGCCAGTTATAGCCTGGGACAATCAGGGCAGTGAAATGCAGATTCTGTGGGAACCAGAATGGGGGGAACAATTTCTACCAGGGTAAGCCTAGGCTTCCTGGATGTGAAGATTTTAAGATGAGCCACAAAAACCAGGGAGCATTGAGACCTGGGGAGCTAGAGAGGGCTGGAAGGGCTTTCTGGACTGAGGGAACAGCATGGTGCAAATGAATGGAAGTTGAACAGTACAGGAGGGACTTTCCTGGCGGTCCACTGGCTAAGACTCTGAGCTCCCAATGTAGGGGACCTGGGTTCGATCCCTGCTCAGGACACTAGATTCCACATGCCACAACGAAGAGTTTGCAGGCGTGCTGCAGGCTAAACTGCTTCAGTTGTGTCCGACTCTTTGCAGCCCCATGGACTGTAGCCCACCAGGGCTTGCCTGGGATTTCCCAGGCAAGAATACTGGAGTAGGTTGCCATTTCCTCCTCCAGGAGATCTCCCCGACCCAGGGGTCAAACCAGTGTCTCCTGGGGCTCCTGCATTGCAGGCAGATTCTTTACCACTTGAGCCACCAAGGAAGCCTATGAGTTTGCATATCACAACTAAAAATTTCCACATGCCAAGTGCCCAACTCAGCAGAGCCGAATAAATAAATAAAAATAAATACTTAATAAAAGAGAAAAGAAAAGTAAAGGAAGTGTAAGGGCAGACTGCAGTCAAGAAGAAAGAAGGTGGGATGGAGGGAAGAGATGGGGAATACAGGTGAGAGATGACAGTGGAAAGGCAGACAAGATGGAGCTCAGGTGTGGTTTGGACCACCAGGCTGAGGAACCCTATCCGGGGTCAGTGGGGAGTCACAGCCAGATTGAAAGGCTGGGGTAGGATCTGGGTGTGGAACCATCCCTCTGGGAGATAGGTTTGAGGGGTTGAGACCAGCTCCTTCCTGAGTCCTCCAGGCAATAAGAATGAGAGCTTAGACTTCCCTGGTGGTCCAGTGGTTAAGAATCCGCCTGCCAATGCAGGGGACATGGGTTCAATCCGTGGTCTGGGAAGATTCCCACATGCTGCAGGTCAACTACTGAAGCCTAAACTCTCGAGCCCAAGTGCCGCAACAAGAGAAGCCACAGCAACAAGAAGCCCCAGCACTACAACCAGAGAGTAGCCCCCGCTCACCGCAATTAGAGAAAGCCTGCACGCAGCAACGAAGACCAAGTCCATCCAAAAATTAGTAAATAATAAAAATTAAAAAAAAAAAAGAATGTGACCTCGCCCGAGGTCTAGGCAGGGCAGATATAAAGGAGATAGACTAGCAAGAGAGATTCAGGGAGAACAAAGAACAGGATGTGGTGACTGACAGGCTTGGGGTGAGAGATAAGGTGGCGTGCAGAGTGAGGCTCAGGACTCTGGCCTGGTGACCAAAGGGACAGTGAGACAGGGACGGTGTGGAAAAGGGAGTTGCTGAGGTCAGCACTGGATATGGTGAATGAGAAGGGGCCAGACTCCTGGATCTAAGGCAGGAGGGGCTGGGGTCTGAAAACCCAGGTCCTAGGGGAAGAAGGAGCATCTAGGAACCAATGTCCTAGAAATCAGGACACATAGGTCTAGATTTTGAGAGAGAAATCAGGGCTGGGAGAAATACAGGCTCTTTGAGGTAACTGAAGACTTAGGATCCAACCCCAGGAAATTCCAATATGTAAGATAAAGGCAAAGAGAGAGACTGACAGAATTACAAAGTTATCATTTTCCAACCTGCAGCATGCTCGGGAAAAGCAATGACCACCAATGGATGTTAAAGCCTTTAGGTAAATAACTATTAGGAAGGGATCAGAGTGACCTCACTGAGGTCTGGAGAATCAGAGACAACATCCCCCTAGCCCAGTGCCCCCAAAGCACCACAGCACATCTGAATCTGATCCATCTTATACATTTAATCAACCACCTGCTTCCAGGAAGCGAAACAAGTTAAAGGACACCCCCGGTGTGCAACTGGTCACATACTGACCATGGGACAGAGGATTTGGTTTCTTCAACAAAGAGTTCAGGGGAAAAAAACAGTAGGCAGGGACCATTAGAGGAGAAACAACACACACAAGGCATTTCAACCCATTACAATATACTGGCCTGTGGGGAACCCGATTCAAACAGCCAGCCATTAGCCATTGTTTTTGAGACAGTCTGGGACCCATAGAAACTGACTGGAGATGAGACAGTAATTCTTCAGATGTGATAATGACATAGGGGTGATGTTTTCTTAAAAGAGTTCTTAAAGAACTAAAGTATCTACTGTCAACATGATGTCTGGTACTGGATTTCAAATCTAGGGACAGGGAAGCCAACTGGAGGACATGAAACAGGAATGGAGGATTCATCGCAGCTGAACTGGGGAGTACATCACATGGCAACCGTCTATTTTTTGTTGGTTTGACATTTTTCACAAAATGACATTTAGCGAGCAAAGAGAGATGGAACACGCCCCAGTGAGTCAGGCCCCAAAGTCATAGAGGAGGGAGGGAGGAGGGAAACAGAGAGAGGCATAGGTCCCTGCCACTGCCCACCCCCAGCCCCAGTATCATCATGGCTTGGGCAACGCGGGGTGTAACCCCGGCCCCAGGTCCCAGGAGCACCACAGGAAGTCTGTCCAACAAGGAAGAGAACCGACGGTGAAGATTCAGGAGGGCTAACACACCTGTTCCCGCTGCTCCTGGCCGCCCTTCTCTGAGTCCACCTGCTGCCCTAGCAGCTCACGAAGCTGCTCCTCCTCCCGCCGAGCGGCCACTCGCTCCCCAGCCAGCTCACCCCGCAGCAGGGCCACCTCCACCTCCATCTGCAGAGAGAAGGCAAGAGCTGGGACCCAGAGGCCTGGGTCTGAGAGTAAGAAAGGGGTGCTGGCGCGAGGATGCCTGCCTGGGTCTGAGAGAAGAACCTGGGAATCCGAACTCCTGGATTCGAAGAGAGTATGGAGCTGGAGGCCTGAGACTCGGCTCCCATGGTTGTAAAGGACTGGGAGCCTGGCCTGACGGGGTTCCCCACGAGTTGGGGCCAGACTTCCCAAGGGGTCTGCAGCCTCACCTCGATCCTCAGTTCCTTCCTCTGACGCTGTAGCTCCTTCACTCGCTGCTCCATCAAAGCCACGCGAGTCAGTGCCTCCAGCTGCTGCGCGCGAAGCCGCCGCGCCGCCCCTCGCACCCCTTCTCCAGACAGAGCGGGTGCGGGGGTCGTGGCCGGGGTCTGAACTGGAGACGGAGCCTCCGCCTGAGGTTGAAGAGGGCTAGTCAGTTGGGGAGGACTCGCCCCCTGCCGTCACTAAATAGGTCCCTGGGGCGGGGGATGGGGGTGGGAGTCTGCGTTAGCGACCCTTAACCACCAAGCTCTTTTATCCGAGGCGGGGAGCGTGCAGGTCCGATGACCGCTCGGCCCCAGGAGGTGGCTCAGGGACTCGCAGTTCGGGGAGGGGGCACAACGCCGACTCAAGGATGCTGTTTCCCATTGTCTTGGCCTCACGTCTTCGAAGGTTCTGCATCTCTTTCTCTCTCCCCGGGTCTCTGAGTCTTCCCCCCTTTTTTCTGGGCTTCATTTTCCTGATTCAGTATGTCTTCTGTCTCTGAATCGCTATGTTTCTTTTTTTTTTTTTTTTTTTAATCGCTATGTTTCTTTCTCCCTCAGAGTATCTCCCTGTCTCAAGGTTTCTCTGTCTCTCTTTCTGTTTCTCTGAGCATCATTGTTTCTGGGTTTCTGTCTGTGTCTATCCTCAACTCTCTGAGTCTCTTGTCTCTGGTCTCGCAGTGTCCCTTGACTCCTTTGGATCTTTGTCTCCCAGTTTCCCCGTCTCTCGGTCTCCATCTGGTCTCCCTATACCTGGCTCAATGTGTCTCTGTCACCCGCTTGGGTCTGCTCCTCTGGGTCCCCGCCCCTCTCCCCCCCCCCCCCCCCCAGGAACTCTCGCCCCCCGGGTCCCTCACCGCATCGTGGCTACTTTCGGTGCTGCTGCCTTCTCCCACTTCTTCCTCTTCCTTCGCCTGCTGCTCAGCTCCTTGGCCGCTCGGAAGCTCTGCCGGGGCCTCGGGCGCCTCCGGCTCGCGGGAGTCTTTGGGGTGCCCCTGGGGCTTGGAGGCCCCTTGAGATCGGACCTCTGTGTCGCACTCCGGGACCGCCGCCGGCGGGGCCCCCAGGTCCGGGCTGCTTCGCGTCCCCATGGCCGCTGAGAATTCCCGTCGGGTGGGCGGGGCCTGGGGTTCCGGAGGCGTTGGGGGCGTGGCCCAGGGGGCCGGCGCGTCCCTCCCGAAAGCTACGGAGAGCGCTCCAGAGGCGGGGCCTGAGAGTTCAAAGGATGGGACTGAACATTCCACAGGCGGGGCCTGGAGCTTCTAGGGGCGGGGTTCCTGGCTCCTAGGGCGTCACGCCCCAAGAGGCGGGACTGGAATTTGAGTCCGGGTCCTAGTACGCCCCCTACCGGCGTCTCCCTGCTATCTAGGTGTCGAGCCTTGTACTTTCCCACCCTCCCCCGACTATCCCCTTAGACCACTTTAGAGCGACCCCATCATCATCTGCTTCGCGGACTCAGGATCTGGGTTCCGCCCTGTCCTCTCTGGAGCCCCGTAGTCTCAGCTCTGACCCCCCTGTGTAAGGGAGCCATGCCCCCGCCGCCTCACCCAGGGATCGGAGAGTTGGGTCTCCTGGTCTCCCTCTCTGGACAAACCAAGAGCCTTGAGTCCTCGGGTCCTCGGGAGCGAGATTCCAGAACTCCAGCCCCCGAGACCCCCACAGCCCCGGCCCCCTCACCGGCTCAGGCTTCGGCGCGCTCCGTTCTGCGCTCCGGCGCAGCAGTTTCTGCCCACTGGACAGGTGGCTGGGGAAGAGGGAGGAGAGACAGGCTGCTCGGTCCCCCTCCCCAACAGCCCGGAAGTGGAGCGGGGGGGACAACAGGTCCAACAGCTCTCGAGGGAGGAGGGAGCGACCAGCTTGCCCCGCCCGCAGCCGCGGCATCGGGCCATCCTGGCCCCACCGGCGCCACCCTAGGAAAACCCAGCATGACGACCCCCCAGCTCTGCCTCCAGCTCCCCCAGTCCTGCCCCCAGGGGGCCAGGCGCCTTGGTCACCTGTGTAAAAGCGCCTCCCTAATGCCCAGACCCTGAGTCTCCTGACAGGAAGAGGGGAATGGAGGTAGGGACCTCTCCCCTCTAACGAGCACTTTAGAAGGGCCCCAACCGGTTTGGGGAGCTGGACAAGAGGAGGGGGTGCCCTGAGCTGAGTCAGAGGCCCGCCCAGAGACAGCGGGAAGTGTGGCCCCCCCACTTTGCTATGGGTGGAGGGCAGAGGTTAAAGGTCTCAGCCAGACCCTTTCCTCTCTGGGCAAAAACAGGAAAATAACTGCTATGTGAGAAAGGATTTTTGGATGTCAGGAGCTGCCTATATAAAGTATAAACATTTTATACACATTAATTTATTTCATCTTTACAGCAGCTTACAGAGAAATTACTATCTCCATTTTATAGTCAGGAAAGCTGAGGGGGGCAAGCGTACCCAGAGTCTACACATGTTGTTGATGTAAGCAACGTATCTGTTCTCTGGAAAATCCATAGTCTTTACCATTACGCTTACTGTCATTCAAGCCAGGAAGTCCCTGAGAGATCATTCGGAAAGATAGTAACAATAATAGTTAACACTGATAGGAAATCTGCTGTGTAGGCAGTGTGCCAAGCACTTCATGTATATGAACTCATTGGATCATCACAACACTCTATTATTATTTCTATTATTCCCATTTTACAGATGAAGAAACTGAGGCTGGGAGAATTGAAATACTTTATTCTGGGTCTCACGGGGCAAGTGGTTTAAACTCAAGACTGTTCTAATCCAAGGAGCTGAGAAATCCTGCCCCACGTATCTGTTTGCTTCTCTCTTATGAGTTACAAAAATCTCCTCCTTCCAGGCTCTCAGGACCTTTATCCTGCCTTGCTCCCTGACCTCTCCAGGGACCAGAACTAACCGCAGATACCTCAGCCCAGAAACCCACTGGTTCCCCCAGAAAACAGAAGTCAGATTCAGAGGAGGGAAAAAAAAAGATGTTTATTTAAGAAGCTTGAGGGGGCTAGTAAGGGAGGGGAAGAGGAGAGAGGCCCCAGTGATGGCACGGCTCCCCTCACCCCACCTAGTGCATTCTTAACGGATGTGAGCTGTGAGCGCCTGAGAGTCAGGGTCGGTCAGGAAGGGGGTGTCTGGATCCCACAGCGCATGTTAGCTGGAACAGCAAAGTCTGAAACGAAGAAGCCAATAGTGAAACAAAGGGCCCAAGCAGACCATCCAGCTTCCCCTCTGCCCCACTGGGGACCCAGACATCCTAATAGCTCTTCTTCTTTGAGAAACTAAGAGTCCAGACCCTCAGCACCTCCTCCCTCACACCCAGGTGTCCAGACCCCCAGCTCCTTCCCTTAGATCCAGGAGTCCAGATCCTCAGCCACTCACCTATCTGCTGAGGTTTAGGCAGGTTCAGTTTGTCCATGACCTTGACAAACTCCTCACAGCTGAGGGTGAGCCGAGGGTTCAGAGTCCGCTCCTCCTCCACAGTGGACACTGTGAGCCCTAATGGCCAAGGGAGTGGGGAGGAATGTCAAATTGTCCAGTGCCTCTGGCCTCCAGAACTACATTTCCCAGGAGGCCTCAGGGTATCTTTCTGGCCCAGGACTAACAGATTGCTTTCCCACTAACCAATAGGCACTATGGGAAATGTAGTTTCCCAGTTCCTGAAGTTCTATAAGAAAGTCCCAGGAAAGCCTATGCCTTCCGGAATTCTAGGCTTTGCCAACAAAGGTTCGTCTAGTCAAAGCTATGGTTTTTCCTATGGTCATGTATGGATGTGAGAGTTAGACTGTGAAGAAGGCTGAGCGCCGAAGAATTGATGCTTTTGAACTGTGGTGTTGGAGAAGACTCTTGAGAGTCCCTTGGACTGCAAGGTGATCCAACCAGTCCATTCTGAAGGAGATCAGCCCTGGGATTTCTTTGGAAGGAATGATGCTAAAGCTAAAACTCCAGTACTTTGGCCACCCCATGCGAAGAGTTGACTCATTGGAAAAGACTCTGATGCTGGGAGGGATTGGGGGCAGGAGGAGAAGGGGATGACAGAGGATGAGATGGCTGGATGGCATCACTGACTCAATGGACATGAGTCTGAGTGAACTCCGGGAGTTGGTGATGGACAGGGAGGCCTGGCGTGCTGCGATTCATGGGGTCGCAAAGAGTCGGACACAACTGAGCCACTGAACTGAACTGACCCTCAGTATACCTCAGCACTTGATCTTTTTAGCCAGAGGAATTCCTGGGAATTGTAGTCCGAGAGCCACAGGAGGATTACAGCAGTTCAGTGCTCCCTCTCAAATGCTAAATTATGTAAATCCCACACCTCCTCCAGGAAGCCCTCACCGTGGTAATCATGAGCAGGGTAGATCAGACAGTTTCCTGGAAGAGTGAAGATCTTTTCATGAACTGAATGGTACAAGGTCTTAGCACAGCCTGGGGAAGGAAAAGTCAGAGGTCAGTGGAACAACAGGTTGAGAGAAGCTCCCAAACTGCTTCCCTTCAGGAAGAAGACAGGAGGATAAAAATCACTGTAGCTAAACCTTCTCCCTCATTTTCTGTCAGTAGCCAACCCTTTGTGTAGAGGAGAGCGAAGGGAATTCTAGGTAAGTGGAACAACACACGCAAAGACTTGGGGAATGGTAAGAATTCAGCATGACTGTAAAGAAGGTTGGGATAGGACCCTGAAGCACCAAGTCCCGTCACTCTGGGGGTGCTAAGAAAGGATTCTGGGCAGGGAAAGTGGACTAGAAGGTAAGAAATTGAAGACATGAGGCAAAGGAGGATAGAGCCATAGTTTTGGCAAGAAGCTCTGAGTCCTAAACTGGGACAGGAGCAAACCTCTCAGAATGTTCTGCCATCTTTTCTTTGATCTCATGACTGTGTTGGGGATGAATAAATGGAAGATTAGGAGCTTCAGAGAGAAAAAGACAGAGACCAAGATGGAAAGATAAGGAAAGAGGAAGCAAGAAGCAGCCTGGGGACGTGGCTACCCACAGCCAGCTCACTAGGGCTGTCTTTTCTCTCATCCAGCGTCACCCTGCAAGGTGGCTGAATCCTCCCAATCTAGTGTCCACCCCATTCACACACATACTCAAAGGGCAGCTGAACCCTGACACTGTGAAACTAAACACCCTTCCCAGAGTGAAACTCCTTAATGTAACTGCCCCCAGCAGCTATACCCCAAATGTAACATCGTGTGTGCACGCTCAGTCACTCAGTGGTGTCCAACTCTTTGAAACCCCATGGACTGTAGCTTGTCAAGTTCCTCTGCCTATGGGATTTTTCAGGCAAGAATACTGGAGTGGATTGCAATTTCCTCCTCCAGGGGATCTTCCTGATCCAGGGATCAAACCAGCATCTCCTGAGTCTCCTGAATTGGCAGGAAGATTCTTTACTGCTGAGCCACCAGGGAAGCCCAATGTAACATCACCCCCTAGCAATTAAACCACTGAACCTAACCACCTCCTAGCAGCTAAACTCCTTGAGTCTAATGCTAATCCCCTAAAAATCTAACATTTGTTCATTCATTCTTACAATGGACACTTAAAATCCTGGCATTCACATAACCATACTAAAATCTTGGGTCAGGGAAAAGGGCCTGTGACCTTGCTGGAAGTCTGTCCGCCCACACCCTCGGATAAGCAGGGCGTCTCCAGTGAAGGCCATGCTGTGGTCGTTCAAGACGAAGGTGACACAGCCAGGGGTGTGGCCAGGGCTGGCCCGGGTCTCCAAGGCCTGGCAGAGAAGGAAAGTACAAAGAGTCACCAATAAGCCTATGGTTTTACACTCATGGTAAAACTGGCCTCAGATGCTCCCACCTCATCCCAGGGTCACATTTAGATAATGTGTACTTTTTTTTGATTAAAAAAAAAAATGTAAGTTAGATCCTAGACTCAAACGTCACTCCAGAGTAAACCCCCAATGAATTACAAACTTAAAACAAGGAAATAAAATCATAAAACTAGAACAACAAACATACAAAGAAATAGGAGGCTGGCCAAGAAGTTCACTCAGGAAGTTTTTAGCCAACTCGATATATGATCTCTGGTTAGAGGAGAACATTCTCTTAAAAGGCTTAAATCATTAAGGGAAAGATCAGTGGTTTGAATTTTAATAAATTTGAGGTTTCAGAATGGCAACAACATCATAAACAAAATTTAAAGGAAATCAACACACTGGCAAAATATTTTTGTAGCACATACATACCAGACAGTAGTCAGGATACTTTATGTACTAACGGATCTTACATATCAGTAAGAAAAAGGTAAGCACACTAATAAATATGAAATACTAAACAGTCATTTAAAATTATGTCATTGAAATAAAATTTAATGATGCTATACACAAATATTTAATGGCATGAAAAAATGTTTACTAGCCAGTAAGTGCACAAAAACAGGTTACAAAGCAACTTAATGTCTATTTTTAAAAATTTATTAATTAACTCCAAATATTTTTTTCTTTAGACTCCTCCTATATTATCTTTTTGTTTTACAGTGAACATGCCATTTTGTAATCAAAAATAAAACACAAAATTCAGGATAAACTAAATAAACACTTAAAAAAACCAAAATTCTAGAAGGAAATATAAAAGAATAGATCTATATTTATAGATACATATTATATTAATGTTTATATAACATTATGCATATATATAATATATTATATATTACATATGTATATACATAAAATCTTGAGGTAGAAAAGGTTTTTCTAAGCACAGTAGGAAATCCTGAGGCCACAAGGAAAAACAGGGACCACATAGTTTAACTTCATTATAGAAAAGGAAAATCAGAGCGACAAAACAAAAAAGCTCAGAGACAATATTAGCAGCATTTATAAGAAAGTGTTATAAAACCAGAATATCTGAACAGCTTCTAAACATCAATAAGAATCCCCAAAGAAAACTGGCTACATAAAAGAACAGGCAATTCAGGGAAGAGGGAACAAACATCTGAAAAGATGTTTGATCCCCTTTAAAAAAGGGCAGGGAGAGAGAGGTTTAAAATAAATTTTAAAACCTTTATTTTTCATTTATCAGATTGGCAACTGTCAGAGTTGCTCAGGGTGTTTGAGACAAACTCTTTCATCCTCTCAATGTGAGTACAACTCAGAAAAGCCATTTTAGACGGCAGCTAAGCAGCGTCTCAGAGAAGGTGATGGCACCCCACTTTAGTACTCTTGCCTGGAAAATCCCATGGATGGAGGAGCCTGGTAGGCTGCAGTCCACGGGGTTGCGAGGAGTCGGACACAACTGAGCGACTTCACTTTCACTTTTCACTTTCATGCATTGGCATGAAATGGCAACCCACTCCAGTGTTCTTGCCTGGAGAATCCCAGGGACGGGGGAGCCTGGTGGGCTGCCATCTATGGGGTCACACAGAGTCGGACACGACTGAAGTGACTTAGCAGCAGCAGCAGCAAGCAGCGTCTAGCAACATCTCAAAGGCACATATTTTCTGACCTCTCAAAGCCACTACTAAGGCCTTGCTGTTAAGCACAACCAACACATGAGCACAAAGACACCACCCAGGGAGCCCTGATTATCTAAATCCCCACACTCAGTTCAGTGAAGCAACTGTCAGAAAAAAAACTATTACCCCAGTGATCTAACAATCACCTATGAGATTAGTTTCCGCTCACATATGACTCCTCCTCTCTTAATAGAGGCTCCTCCCACCAGTTAGCATCCTTGTCCAGGGCAGTCATCTGCTAATTATCAAAGGACACTATGTGCAGACTCTATATCCACATCCGATATCTGTTTTAACCTTCCCCACTCACAGATCTCCAGTTTGGTTTGGGGCATCAGTGTGCCCAGCAGAAGCACTTTCCCAGTCTCCCTGACAGCTTGAGTGGCCTCTGGCACAGTTCTCTGGCCAATAAGATCTCAGCAAGTATCCTGAGAAATTCTGGGAAAGCTTTTCCCTTCCTAATAAAAAGGGACTGGCACTTGCCCTTTCCACTTCATCTGGCTCTGAACACAAGATGTGATGGCTGGAGTTGCAGCAGCTATCTTGCAACCACGAAGGAAAAAAAGCCAAGATAATCAATCCCACAAATGATGGTGATGCCAAATCAGAGAATAACTACCTTCTTCCAAATTTCCTGTTATAGGAAAAAGTGAAACTGTTTGTTCAAGCCACTGTATGTTTTTTTCAGTTACTATCTGCCAAACTAGGGTATATAAGTACAAAGGGAAATCACAAATCTTGCAAAATCTTGTGGGAAAAAGCATATCCCCTGGCCCCTCAAAGTAATATTGCCTTTTGGTAGTAGAGGAATGATATTTCACTTTTTATTTTGTATGTTTCCATACTCTCTGAATTTTTTAAACAAAAAGCATGGAAATTTTTGAACTAAAAAAGGGGATGGATATTCAGGAGAAATGTTCAAAATATTTAACTTTGGTTATAACAAAGCTATGACAAACCTAGACAGTGTGTTAAAAAGCAAAGACATTACTTTGGTGAAAAAGGTCCATATGGTCAAGGCTATGGTGTTTCCATTAGTCATGTACAGATGTGAGAGCTGAACACTAAAGAAGGCTGAGCACAGAAGAATTGATGCTTTTGAACTGTGATGCTGGAGAAGACTCTTGAGAGTCCCTTGGAAAGCAAGGAGATCAAACCAGTCAATCTTAAAGGAAACCAACCCTGAATACTCTTTGGAAGGTCTGATGCTGAAGCTGAAGTTTCAATACTTTGTCCACCTGATGCAAACAGCTGACTCATTAGAAAAGACCCTGATGCTGGAAAAGATTGAAGGCAGAAGGAGATGAGGGTGACAAAGGATGAGATAGCTGGATGGTATCACCGATTCAATGGACATGGACTTGGGTAAACTCGGGGAGATGGTGAGAGGCAGGGAAGCCTGGCGTCCTGCAATCCGTGGGGCCACAAAGAGTTGGATATGACTTGGCAACTGAATAACAACAACAACAAATAACATGGGTATTGGCCAATCAGAAGGGCGTCAGTTGTAAACAACCAGTAATTAGAGTATATAAGGGCTTCCCTGGTGGCTCAGCCGCAGAGAATCCGCCTGCAATGCAGGAGCCCTGGGTTCAGTCCCTGGGTCGGGGAGATTCCCTGGAGAAGGAAATAGCAACCCACTCCAGTATTCTTGCCTGGGAAACCCCATGGACAGAGGAGCCTGTCTGGGTCCACAGGGTTGCAAAAGAATCGGAGCAACTAAACAACAGTTAGAGCATGTACAGTTGACCCTTGAATAACTCAGATTTGAACTGTGCAAGTCCATATATAGGAGGATTTTTTTTCAGTAGTAAGAACTACAATACTACCCAATCTGGCTTAGCGAATCCATGGATGTGGAGAAAACACAGATGGAAGGACCGACTGTATTAAGATATATCCTGATTTTTGAATGTGGGGAAGGTCAGTGGCCCTAACTCCCTGAGTTGTTCAAGGGTCAACAGTATATGGCATATTAATTATGTGATGTGTATAAATTAAACAAAATTTTAATATAAATTGAACACAATCCTGCTTGCCACAGGGATCAAAATCTTCTAGGCCCTTAATGACCAAGTCTGTGTCACAGGTGGCTTTGCTAATGGTCAGCCTCCCTATTTATCTTTCCCTTCTCTGGAATATCTAGAATTTACCATCTCTATCAACCCCCATAATCCTGTCCATCCCAGGCCTCACCTGCTTGGGCCAACCACCAGCCTCCTCCCTGGCCTACCAGCCTCCAATCTACCTCCTACATGACCTGAGGGAGCTTTTCTACTACCCAGATCCAATTTTGTCCCTATCTGCTCAAAACTCATCCTGGGGGAGGGGGGTTCAAGAGGGAGGAGACACATATATTCCTATGGCTGATTCATGTTGATACATGGCAGAAATGAATACCATGTTTTAAAGCAATTATCCTCCAATTAAAAATAAATAACTGTTTTTCAATCCAACAATTAAAAAACAAAAAAACCTTTCCCAGGCTCCCAGTGGCCCCGGGACAGAGTTTCAGCTCTTGCCCCAGCTCTGGTGCCTGCTCATGTTTCCAGTCCCATGTCCTATGACATCCGCCTTTCCCCAGCTACTTTGAATCCCAGAGTCATTGCCAGAAAACACCAGGCTTCTCCACACTTTTTTTGCCCCTGCAATTCTCTCTTCTCCCATCAGTCTGGTCTGCCTACTTTTTACGAGCCTGATTGACTCCTTTTCCTTTGTCAAGGCTCTCTTCTAAGGCCTTGACATGACTGAATTCATTCAGACCTCACACATCATTACTCGGTAAGCATATTCCTGTCCCCACTCTACAGATGAGGAAACTGAGGCACGGGATGCGAATGAACGAACTACACGTGACGATACGGATGAATCTCACAGACATAACCATGAGCCTAAACAAAAAAGTGGGGCAGACATAAAGAGGGAAGTGGAGAGGCAGAGGATAAAGTGGGAAATCTCAGAGTGCCTGGTGCACAGGAAGGTAAGTGGTATTTCATGAAGCTGAGGTTTCAGTGCTGACCCCAGATGTAAAATATTTTTCTCTCAGTGAAAGCACATGGATTAGTGGTTAAGAGCAGTCCCTGGAGCCATATGACATGGGCTGTAAATTTGGCTCTGCTATTATTAGCTGTGTGACCTTGGGCAAGCTATTTCACCTGTCTGGGCTTCTCTGCTCATTTGTAAAATGGGGATAATTGTCCCCACTTCATAGGGCTATTATAAAGATTAAATTATTTCATGTATGTAAAGCATTTTAAAAATGCTCAGGAAATTCCCTGACAGTCCCGTGGTTAGGACTCCACATCCTCCCTGCCAAGGGCCAGGGTTTGATCCCTGGTCACAGGGACGGGGGAGCCTGATGGGCTGCTGTCTATGGGGTTGCACAGAGTCGGACACGACTGAAGCGACTTAGCAGCAGCAGCAGCAGGTAACTAAGATCCTACAAGCCAAGTGGCGCAGCCAAAAAATTAAAATGCCTGACATACAATAATTTCTGTATTATAAATAATAATAATGTTTTAAAATTCTAAAATACTGATCTAGTGGAACCACCAAACTTCCTGGGTTCAAATCCTGGCTCAGCCAACTTTCTCAGTATAATTTTTGGGCAAGTCACTTTTCCTCTCTGCACTCCCTTCTCTGTAAAATGGGAAAATACTTCTGATCTAACTACAGGGATGTTGTTGTTTAGTCACAAAGTCGTGTCTGTCTCTTTGCGACCCCATGGACTGTAGCCCACCAGGCTCCTCTGTCCATGGGATTTCCCAGGCAAGAATACTGCAGTGGGTGGCCATTTCCTTCTCTAAGGGGATCTTCCCAACCCAGGGATCTAACTTGCGTCTCCTGCATTGCAGGCGGTTTCTTTACCCCTGAGCCATCAGGGAATCCCTACTACGTGGTTAGGAAGGTTTAATGAGATTTATCTGTCAGAGAAGACACAGTGGAGGGTCAAGAACCAGGTTCAGCCATAGTAATGCTTCGTCTGGACTGCTCAGTAGTTATTAAAAGTCTGAATTTGCTGTTGACCCTTATCATTTGGAGGATTTCTCAAAAATGTATATTTGTAGCTTCTAATTTTAAAAAAGACTGAGAGAAGGGCTTCCGTGGTGGCTCAGTGGTGAAGAATCCTCCTGCCAATGCAGGAGACATGAGTTTGATTCCTCATCCAGGAAGATCCCACATGCCATGGAGCCCTTGTGCCACAACTACCGAGCCTATGAGTCGCTCAGAGCCTGGGAGTTGCAACCATTGAGCCCACTGAACTCTTTGAGATCATATGGGCTGCAGCACACCAGGCTTCTTTGTCCTTCACTATCTCATAGAGTTTGCTCAAACTCATGTACATTGAGTTCTAGACTAAAGGAGACTAAATACACATACCAGCCAAATGCCATGTATGAACTTTGATTGGGTCCTATTTAATAAAAGAATAGCTATAAAAATTATGCTTTTGAACTGTGGTGTTGGAGAAGACTCTTGAGAGTCCCTTGGACTGCTAGGAGATCCAACCAGTTCATCCTAAAGGAAATCAGTCCTGGGTGTTCATTGGAAGGACTGATGTTGAAGCTAAAACTCCAATACTTTGGCCACCTGATGCAAAGTGCTGACTGATTTGAAAAGACCCTGATGCTAGGAAAGACTGAGGGCAGGAGGAGAAGGGGACGACAGACGATGAGATGGCTGGATGGCATCACTGACTCAATGGACATGGGTTTGGGTGGACTCCAGGAGTTGGTGATGGACAGGGAGGCCTGGAGTGTTGCAGTTCATGGGGTCGAAGAGTCGGACATGACTGAGCGACTGAACTGAACTGATAAAAATGATTCCTGATAAAATGGGGAAATTTGAACATGGGCTAGATTTCAGAACTATTTAAGAATTTAAGAACATGTCTATGTTGTTAGACATGACAGAGATTTTTTAAAAAGAATGGTTCTCAAGGTGGTGTCGTAGAGTGAACCCTCAGGGTCTGCAAGATCAACACTATTAAACTATTTTCACAATGGTGTGAAGAGGCCTTTTGTCCTTTTTCACTCCCATGAGAATTCAGTGGAGTTTTCCAGAAGCTACATAACCTGTGATGATGTCATCACTCTGACAGCTGGGTGCTTGTGTATGCTTGTGTTTTTAAAAAAGTCTCAATTTCAACTTCTGATACAGTAATGTTTTTTGCATATCAGAATACTTATGTTTTCTATTTAAAACTGAGATATGATTGACATATAACCAATACAGTAAATATTAACAGACAGAATCCAGGTAAACAAGAGCTTTTTAGGGCCCTCCATAAACCCCATGAACTGTAGCCCACCAGTCTCCTCTGTCCATGAGATTTCCCAGGCAAGAATACTGGAGTGGGTAGCCATTCCCTTCTCCAGGGGGTCTTCCCAACTTAGGGGTCAAACCCCCACCTCCCACAATGCAGGCAGATTTTTTACCATCTGAGCCACCAGGGAGGCCCTTTATAACTTTTAAGAGGGTTAAGGAATCCTCAGATCAAAACATTTGAGTTTGAGAACCGCTGATATGGGAAAACAATCTTAGAAGTCTTTAGGGGGGAAAAGTCTGCAACTTAGCTTTTGACTACAAAAGGAGGAAAAAAGTATTAATATATACACATGAGAGAAATAAAGCAAAGTAGTAAAAATGTCAGCAACCGGTAAACATCAGAGAAAAGATATGAGACTATTAACTGTACTATTCTTTTGATTTACTACAGTTTTGAAAATACTAAAAATAAAAAGTTGTGGGTGGGGGCAGCTAACGTGGTGACCCAGCCCAGCCTCGCCTGTTCCTGAAACCTGAGTAATCCTCTGCAGGGATTCTGTGGGACCCGCCTAACCCCACATTCTTTTCAAAAATTTATTCTTCCCGTTCATGATGCATCAAGGGCGTAATACAGCTCCACAGCTGCCCTTTCGCCTATTTCCTGCAGAAATGTGCCTGCTAAGCCGGCTTCAGTCATGTCTGACTCTTTGTGATCCTATGGACTGCAGCCGCCAGGCTCCTCTGTCCATGGGATTCTCCAGGCAAGAAAACTGGAGTGGGTTGCCATGCCCTTCTCCAGGGGATCTTCTCCACCCAGGGATCGAATCCACATCTCTTATGCCTCCTGCACTAGCAGGCAGGTTCTTTACCATTGCGCCACCAACTGCCTGTTATGACCTAGCCTCGGAAGTCAGGCAGGATCACACCTGGGAAGCCCTTCCTGCAGATGTGGTGCCTTAGAAAACCATCAGCGAAACTCAACAGGAGATGCACGCAAGCACAAGGCTCCTTCGCCTGGCAGTTCCCATGGCCCGCACTGCCCCCTGGTGGCAAGTAAGCGCTAGCCTTTTCCCACTTGGTTCTCAAGTTCATTTCTCTGCTCCATTATTTAAAAAGCACTTGGTTATGGTATAACTAACTGCTGTTTCTATACCCGCTAAACTTGACGATCTAAAGCGTCATTTTCCATTGTAGCTAAATACTCTAAAGTTTCATCAGCTAAACTTTCTTTCTTTTGCGAAAAAAATTAAATTTATTTGTTCTGCTTAGGGGACCTGGTACTTAAAAATGCATCAAAAAATAAGATGGACGCTGTGTTGTACACATGAAACTAACAAGATACTGTAAACCAACTATACTTCGATTAAAAAAATAAGATTAAGTGATAGATAGATAGAGGCATATGCTGTAAATGTTTTTTCAACTTTTATGTATGCTGCAAGTTTTTCATAAAAATGTTGGTGGTGGGGGTTAGACTTGTTCTGGGGCTTCCTGGTAGCTCAGCTGGTAAAGAATCTACCTGCAATGCAGGAGACCCCAGTTCGATTCCTGGGTTGGGAAGATCCCCTGGAGAATCCCCACTCCAGTATTCTTGGGCTTCCCTGATGGCTCAGAAGGTAAAGAATCCACCTGCAATGTGGGAGACCTGGGTTTGATTTCTGAGTTGGGAAGTTCCCCTGGAGGAGGACATGGCAACCTACTGAAGTATTCTTACCTGGAGAATCCCAGGGACAGAGGAGCTTGGCAGGCTACAGTCCATGAAATCGCAAAGAGTTGGACACGACTGAGCGACCAAGCATAGCACAGCACACAGACCTGTTCTACAATATTTCATTCCAAATAGGAAGAACCACTGAAATCCTCAGGTGGGCCAAATGAGAATCACTTGTGAGGTTTTAAAATATACTGATTTCTGGTGTCTGCCTCAAACAATTAAATCAGAATCTCTTAAGTGGGATCCAGGGATTAGTATCTTGAGCAGCAACCTCTCTGCATCAATATATGAAAGTCGCTCAGTCGTGTCTGACTCTTTGCAACCCCATGGGCTTCTCCAGGCCAGAATCCTGGAGTGGGTAGTCTTTCCCTTCTCCAGGGAATCTTCCCAACTCAGGGATCGAACCCAGGTCTCCCACATTGCAGGTGGATTCTTTATCAGCTGAGCCACCAGGGAAGCCCAAGAATACTGGAATGGGTAGCCTACCCCTTCTCCAGCAGATCTTCCTGACCCAGGAATCAGACGGGGGTCTCCTGCATTGCAGGTGGATTCTTTACCAACTGAGCTATCAGGGAAGCTACATCAACATGTGTAACAGGAAAGACTAACTTTCGGAATCTGCCACCCCTCATGGGAGCTGCTGGAAGGTTTACGTTTCAATTACTGCTTAATAAAACAGAAAGTCCACTCTACAATGAAACCACCCAAATGTGGCCCACTGTGAATATAAAATCTACAGGCAGTTCAAAAAGCTGGTGGTTTCTACTAACGTTAAATATATGTCAGTTCTAAGATCCGGCAAGTCCACTCCCTGGAATTGAGGGTAATGCCCGCCATTACCATTGAGGGTGATGTTCAAGAATCTCCAAAGCAGTGTTCTACATAATAGGCCAAGACTGAAATCAACCATCAAAAGGATAATAGATATAAACTGTCAGCAATTCACATGATAAAATGCTCTACCACAGGGGCTGGCAAACTAAGCATGGCATTTGGCCTGCCACTTGCTTTTATAAGCCCTGGGAACTAAGAATGGTTTTTCTTTTTCATGGTTGGAAAAAAAAAATCAAAATAAGAATGGCGTTTCATGACACTTAGAAATTATTGAAATCAAATTTTCAGGGGCCATAAATAAGGCTTTAGCGGAGCCCAGCCGTGCTTATTCATGTCTGCACTGTCTATGACTGCTTTCACAGCAGCAGGAGCATTAAGTAGTTACAACAGGGATCACGTGGCCTGCAAAACCAAAAAGGTTTACTATCTGGTCTTGGGCAGAAAAGTATGCCAGCTACTGCTGTACAACACGAAAGGAAAGAACTACAATTATACAGAAGCATATGTAGAGTGAAGGAAGCAGACACAAGGAGTACACACGGATCCCTGTTTATCAAGTCCAGAACAGACAGAACTAGTCTGATTTTTAAGTCAGAATAGTCCCTTCGTGTGACTGTCAATGGCCAGGAAGGGGGACACGGAAGACTTTTGGGCCAGTGGGCTTGATTTGAATCTGGGCGGTGGATACTCCAGTATAGACATATGTAAAAAATTACCAGGCTGCACGTGTATAATATGAGCCCTTGTTATTATAATATGCACGTTACAATTAAAATTTTTAAAGTGGAGGGGAGAGAAGTGAGAGGGGAAGAAAAGTGCCCATCTCCAAAGGTTTATAAAGAACTCAGATGAAAAACAAACAAAAATGCTGAATAATCATAAAGACAGATAGTAAAAAGTGTTGGCGAGGATGTGGAGGAACTGCAACCTTCACACAGGTGATGGGAACATAAAATGGTACAGCCAGGACTTTCCCGGTGGTCCAGTGGTTAAGAATCTGCCTGCTGATGCACAGGATGTGGGTTTGATCCCTGGTCAGGGAACTAAGTTCCCATTTGCTTCCGGGCAGCTACGCTCGTGCACCACCACTAGTGAGCCTGTGAGCTCCAGAGCACACACGCCACACCTAGAGAGAAGCCTGTGGCCATGATGAAAGATCCCACATGCCTCAACTAAGACCCAACACAGCCAAATAAATACATATTTTAAAAAATGTTTATTTAAGGGCTTCTCTGGTGGCCCAGATGGCAAAGAACCTGCCTGAAACGCAGGAGACCCAGGTTCAGTCCATGGGTTGGGAAGAACCCACCCCAGTATTCTTGCCTGAAGAATTCCATGGACTGAGGAGCGGCTCCTCAGTCCATGGGGTTGCAAAGAGTTGGACATGACTGAGCGACTAACACACACACATTTTTTTTTTAAAGATCAATTTGAAAAAAATAAAATTGTGTAGACACTTTGGGTAACAGTTTTTTTTTTTTTAATTTATTTATTTGGATGCACTGGATCTTGGCTGAGGCATGTGAACTCTTAGATATGGCATGTGGGATTTAGGTCCCTGACTAGGGATCGAACCTGCGCCCTCTGCACTGGTAATGCAGAGTTTTAGCCAGTGGACCACCAGGGAAGCCCTGGGTAACAGTTTCTGATAACAGTTTCTCAAACTGTTAAACAAAGTTAGCATATGATCCAGCAATTCCATCCCATGTATACACCCAAGAGAGATGAAAACATACACCCCCACAAAACTTATTCATGAATATTCATAGCAGCATTATTCACAATACCCTTAAAGTGGAAACAATTTAACTGCCCATCAACTGATGAATAAATAAAATGTGATATATCCATTCAATGGAATATTATTCAGTAATAAAAAGAAACAAAACACTGGATACATGTTACAACATGGATGAATCTTGACAAATTGTGGTAAGTGTTACAGTCACAAAGACCACATATTATATGATAGCATTTCTATGAAATATCCAGAATAAGCAAATCTGTAGAGACTGAAAGCAGATTAGTGGTTGCCTACAGCCATGGGAGCAAAAGAAGGATACACTGGGGTGACAGCTAAGGGGTGCAGAATCTTCTTTCTGGAGTGATGAAAATATTCTAAAATGAACTGTGGTGAAGGGTGTGCAACTCCAAATATACTAAGTCACTGAATATGTATTTCAAATGGGTGAACTGGATGGTATGTGAGCTATATCAATAAAGCTGTTTTAAAAAACCAAGCACTGAGAGTTCCCTGGTGGCCCAGTGGTCTGAACTCCATGCTTCCACTGCTGTGAAAAGTGAAAGTGACTCAGTCGTGTTCGATTCTTTGTGATCCCATGGGTCCATACAGTCCATGGAATTCTCCAGGTCAGAATACTGGAGTGGGTAGCCTTTCCCTTCTCCAGGGGATCTTCCCAACCCAGGGATCAAACCCAGGTCTCCCGCATTGCTGGTGGATTCTTTACCAGCTGAGCCACAAGGCAAGCCCAGTGCTGTGGCCCCGGTTTAATCCCTGATCAGGGAACTAAGATCCTGCAAGCTGCTCCACACAACAAAAAAAAGAAAAGCACTTAAACAATCTTCCATAGCTAGAGCCTTCCACACTGATTAACTGAAAACATCACTCACCCAACATAACAAAGGGCTCACCTTGACACATAACTCCAACTGTTTCTAACACCTCTAATGCTTGTTAGAACCTGACTATTAAACACAGTGTATATAAATGTCCAATGCATTTTCTTTTTACTTTCTTCCAGGAAAAGACTTGAAATAAAGAGGCTGTAACCAGTGGAGCTAAACCCTCTGATCCCAAATTAGGAGTCTGAGATTAACATATACACACTACTATACAGAAAATAGGTAACCAACAAAGACCTACTGTATAGCACAGGGAATCCTACTCAATACTTTGTCATAACTCGATATGGGAAAAGAATCTGAAAAAGAATGGGTAACTGAATCACTTTGCTGTACATCTGAAATTAACACAATATTGTAAATCAACTAAATGCCAATATAAAATAAAAATTAAATTTAAAAAGTAATAATAAACCTTCCGATCCCACACACAGACCTCATTTCCGCAAAATCCTGGCTCAGATGAACTGACGTCGTTTAGCAAAACCTGGAGGCAAAGTCCTCACCCTGTCATCTAACATTCTGTTTACAAAGCCAGCCAAACTCTCTTCAGACTTTAGCAACTCTGATCAGAAAAGAGTTCTGCCAGCTGTTTCCCCTTCCCCCTGAGGGCAACTCCCCCTAGCACCCTCCTCACCCATCATATTGCCCTGGGTTAAGATTCTGGCTGGAACCCTGCTGATAGTGCTGGTTGCAAAAAAAGGAGGTAGGAATCTTCAGACCACTGCTGTGTGAGGCAATAGCGAGGCTGGAGTTAGGGTGAGGCAAGCAGGCTCCTAAAGGGGCGCAACATTTAAGGAGGCACCCACTCGAAGGTGCCAGCCCTGTCATTTCACAGACGTGAGAATGAGCGCCTCCTTAAGTGTTGCGCCCGAGGCACCTCTCTTGCCTCACCCTAGTTAGTCCTTGCCCTGGGGCTACTGGATGCACCTTCTTCCGTCAAAGATTTTAGGAAGCCAGGGCTGGGTCTCTCCCTCAACGGTGACCTTGGAATTCCAGCTCCCAGTCAAATATTATGAGACTCCAAGGCCAAAGGAGTTGCCACAAGGTTACAGAAAACTCTTTAAGTGTTGTTGACTTAAGGGGTTCGGTCAAAGACACACCTGCCAGAGACTCCTGGCCCACTTTTCCACCTGGGTTTATGGTGCCCTCCTCCCAGAGACAGAACAGGAACTCAGGCCTGGCCGCCCCTCCTACAGCAGGTCTCAGAAGCCCAGGCCTCCATCCCCACTTCCCTTTAGCCCAAGAAGTCCAGGCCACCACCCTCTTAGACCCAGCATCCAACTCACGAAGCGCCCGAACTGGATGGAGTCTCCATCCTCAATGTGCCAGTCAGCCTGGGCCCCGCTAAGGCGGGAGATGACAGACTGGCAGCCGGGAAGTAGGGACCGGAGGAGCCCGGAGCCGGTAATGTGGTCCGCATGGCAGTGGGTATTCACTGGGAGAGAGAGGAGGGCCAGGTCCGGGAGGGCACAGAGAGGACCCGGGATCCCCAGCCTCAAGCCCCCGCCGGCCCTGAGACCCAGGAGTCCGGGTCTCCGGCTTCCCGCTCCAAGCTGCGGCCCCACGCCCTCAGACCCCAGGAGCTCCACACTGACCCGCATACAGCAGCCGCAGCCCCAGCTCCTTGACCAACTGGGCATCTCGTTGCGCTGTCTCCAGAACCGGGTCGATCAGAACCGCCTCTCGGGACTCTCGGTCCCCCAGAAGATAAGTATAGGTGCAGCTCTTGGGCTCAAACATCTGGGAAGCGGGGCGGGTACAGCTGAGAGCACAGAATCGGACTTCCACTCATTGCAGACCCAGGAGTCCAGGCCTCAACTCGATTGTCTTCCTAAGATCCCGGCCCAGAAACTCCAGACCCGTTTTACTCCAGGAGTCAGGAGTCTGGGACCCCTGCACCTTTCTTTGTCTAAACCAAAGAATCCCAACATCCATCCGTCCCCAAATTTGGGTTCCCATCACC
Organism: Bos indicus; assembly: GCF_029378745.1. Classification (NCBI taxonomy): domain Eukaryota; kingdom Metazoa; phylum Chordata; class Mammalia; order Artiodactyla; family Bovidae; genus Bos; species Bos indicus. Next base: position 52,270,080 of record NC_091777.1, read on the forward strand.
CATTCTGAAATAGAAGCAGGATTCCGGCCCCAAGTCCGGAGGATTCCAGAACCACCACCACCACCCCCCCCCCCCCCCACCACCACCTTTAAAGGACGCGAGTCTAGCCCCATACCCCTTCCTCAAAGATCCAGGATCGGGGCCAAGGTATCTCTCCGGATTTAAAGGACCCAGGAGTTCCGCCCTTGCACCCGCTCAGGACCCAGTAATCTTCGCTCCCGGTTCCAGCCACAGCGAACCTGCCGTAGGAGAACGGGGGCTCCAGACCCTGTGTGTTGACTGAGCCGCCGGCCAGCGATCTTCAGTACAGACCCCGCCATCGTGCCCGAGGCAGAGTAGGGACGGAGCCGAGGACGAATGCCCGCGGAAGCCGGGTGCTCCGCTGGCTGACCTCGGAGGGGCAGGGCGGGGGCGGGGCCCGCCTTAAAGGAGCCGCGACTGCGCGGACCGAGGGCGGGGCTGAGCAGAGCGAGGCTGGCGAGTTTGGAAAGTCCCAGAGAAACAAAGAACAGTCACCTCACACTGACCTGAATGGGCATCATCAAAAAGTCTATGAACAATAAATGATAGAGAAGGTGGGGAGAAAAGGGAACCTTCCTACACTGTTGGAAGAGTTACAACCACTATGTGGAGAACAGTACAAAGGTTCCTTAAAAGAAAAAAAAGCGTCTGCCTACAATGTGGGAGACCTGGATTCGATCCCTGGGAACGGAAGATCCCCTGGAGAAGGAAATGGCAACCCACTCCATACTCTTGCATGGAAAATCCCGTGGACGGAGGAGCTTGGTACTGTACAGTCCATGAGGTCACAAAGAATGGGACACGACTGAGCGACTTCACTTCTTCACTTCAAAAATAATAAATAAATAAAAATAGAACTACCATATGATCCAGTATTCCCCCTCCAGGGGCATATATCCAGAGAAAACCACGATTTGAAAAGACATATGCACTCCAATCTACACTGCAGCACTATGTACAACAGCCCAAACAGGAAGTAATCTAAATGTCCATCAGCTGGGGGAATGGATAAAGAAAGTGTGGCACATAAATAAAAGGGAATATTACTCAACCATTAAAAATGAAATAATGCAACATGAATAGACCTAGAGATCATCTAACTACCTGAAGTAAGTCAGAGAGAAAGATAAACATCATGTGTTATCACTTATATGTGGAATCTTAAAAAATGATACAAATGAACTTATTTACAAAACAGAAACAGAGTCACAGACTTTGAAAACAAATGTATGCTTCAGTTCAGTTCAGTTCAGTTCAGTTGCACACCAGCCCTCCCTGTCCATCACCAACTCCCGGAGTTCACTCAGACTCATGTCCATCGAGCCAGTGATGCCATCCAGCCATCTCATCCTCTGTCATCCCCTTTTCCTCCTGCCCCCAATCCTTCCCAGCATCAGAGTCTTTTCCAATGAGTCAACTCTTCACTTGAGGTGGCTAAAGTACTGGAGTTTCAGCTTTAGCATCATTCCTTCCAAAGAACACCCAGGACTGATCTCCTTCAGAATGGACTGGTTGGATCTCCTTGCAGTCCAAGGGACTCTCAAGAGTCTTCTCCAACACCACAGTTCAAAGGTATCCATTCTTCGGCGCTCAGCTTTCTTCACAGTCCAACTCTCATATTCATACATGACCACAGGAAAAACCATAGCCTTGACTAGACGGACCTTTGTTAGCAAAGTAATATCTCTGCTTTTGAATATGCTATCTAGGTTGGTCATAACTTTCCTTCCAAGGAGTAGGCGTCTTTTAATTTCATGGCTGCAATCACCATCTGTAGTGATTTTGGAGCACCCCAAAATAAAGTCTGACACTGTTTCCACTGTTTCCCCATCTACTTCTCATGAAGTGATGGGACCAGATGCCATGATCTTTGTTTTCTGAATGTTGAGCTTTAGGCCAACTTTTTCACTCTCCACTTTCACTTTCATCAAGAGGCTTTTTAGTTCCTCTTCACTTTCTGCCATAAGGGTGGTGTCATCTGCATATCTGAGGTTATTGATATTTCTCCCAGCAATCTTGATTCCAGCTTGTGCTTCTTCCAGCCCAGCATTTCTCATGATGTACTCTGTATATAAGTTTAATAAGCAGGGTGACAATATACAGCCTTGACGTACTCCTTTTCCTATTTGGAACCAGTCTGTTGTTCCATGTCCAGTTCTAACTGTTGCTTCCTGACCTGCATACAGGTTTCTCAAGAGGCAGGTCAGGTGGTCTGGTATTCCCATCTCTTTCAGAATTTTCCGCAGTTTATTGTGATCCACACAGTCAAAGGCTTTGGCATAGTCAATAAAGCAGAAATAGATGTTTTTCTGGAACTCTCTTGGTTTTTTGATGATCCAGCGGATGTTGGCAATTTGATCTCTGTTTCCTCTGCCTTTTCTAAAACCAACTTGAACATCTGGAAGTTAACGGTTCACGTATTGCTATGCAGCTAAATAAATAAATAAATGCTTGCTAAGTTTCTTCAGTCATGTCTGACTCTTTGCCACCCTATGGACTGGCTCCTCTGTCCATGGGATTCTCCAGGCAAGAATACTGGAGTGGGTTGCCATTTCCTTCTCCAGGGGATCTTTCCCACCCAGGGATCAAATCCTCATCTCTTAGTCTCCTGCATTGGCAGGCAGGTTCTTTACCATTAGTGCCAAATAAAGCCCCAAATAAATAAATAACTTTCCATGATGCCTTGCAAAATCGGGTTTGGAATCATTTGGCTTCTTTTGGAATGTGAACCTCTAAAAATGGCTTTTATTCATTTACACCAAGGACCTAGAGTTGAAACACGTCTAGTCATGGGCAGTCTGAAAGTTTGCTCTTTGGAATCATATCAATAGCAAGAATTGCATATCAATTGCGAGAATAGCACCCCGCCCTCACCTTGGTCACAGATTCAGAGGTCAACTGTACCACATCATTTTATATGAGATACATTAGCATTCCCCATTCTAGTAGCCAAGAGGGGTCCTGGAACTAAGCACTCCCACCCCATCCCATGGATACTGAACTCATGTTCATGCCCAGTAGTTTCAGTCCCGTCCTACTCTTCATGAGCCCATGAACTGTAGCCCACCAGGTTCCTCTATCAATGGGATTCTCCAGGCAAGAATACTGGAGTCGGCTGCCATGCCCTCCTCCAGCGGAACTTCCTGACCCAGGGATCGAACCAGCATCTTCTGTGTCTCCAGGATTGCAGGCGGGTTCTTTACTGCTGAGCCACTGGGGAAGCCTGTGGATGCTGAGGGATGACTGTAATTCTCCCTATGTTTGCGGAGACAACCAGTGCTCCATCTTTGGTCCTCTCCCCTTAGCCAACTTTGCCACACTCCTAGTGTGTTTCTGATGGACTTTATGAGGAGAGAGACTCAGAGACAAGGAAGATGCAGAGACTCAGTCATACTGAGAGAGAGAGAGAGATCTGGAGAGTTTCAGAGATATATGGAGAAGCATAGAGTTGAAATGGGGTGTGGGTCAAAAGGAATATGGTCACACAGATATACCTGGAGGGACTTTACTGGCTGTCCAGGGGTTAAGACTCTGTGCTTCCACTGCAGGGGGCACAGGTTTGATTCCTGGTCAGCCTCAGTTGGTAAAGAATCCACCTGCAGTGCAGGAGACACCAGTTCGATTCCTGGGTTGGGAAGATCCCCTGGAGAAGGAAAAGGCTACCCACTCCAGTATTCTGGCCTGGAGAATTCCATGGACTGTATAGTCCATGAGGTTGCAAAGAGTCAGACACTACTGAGCGACTTTCATTTTCACTTTCTCTCAGGGAATAAGATCATGAATGGAACATGGCACAGCCAAAACAAAACAAAAAAAGATATACTTGGAGATTCTAGAAGATTGTGGAGATGGGAAGAGATGTGGGGAGCAGGGAACATTAGAGCAGGGAGAAATGTACAGGAAGGAGAGCCTGTCAGAACAGGGAAACACCCAGAGAATGGAGAAACAGGTAGAAAGACAGGCTCAGACTCAAGGAGAGAACCTGCTTCAGTTATCCTCACACTGAGGTGTCCTGAATGTTTGGCTCAAGCTGGGTGAAACTGGAGATGCAGAGATGAGTCCTCAGTCTGGTTGGTGGGGAAAGAGGAGCAGACATCAGGCCTAAAACAAGGAGGAGAGGTACAGGGATAGCCAGGAGCTCAGGGGAGAGAGAGGCCAGGAAAGCAGGGACCCTCAGGCACTTTACTGTGAGGATCCCCCAAATAAAACCTCCTCAGCCCTGGGGCCCACTCCTAACTGTTCTGGCAGGATCTCTAGACAGTAAACTGTCCCTTGAAGGCATGCACACCTTCTGGGGGTTTTGTAGTGTTAGCTGTGAGGCATCCTAAGAGTTAGAAACTACCATCACTCTTCCCAACTGTGTGACCTCAGGCTCAAAACTTAACCTCTTCTGGGCCTCTGTTTTCTCATCTGTAAATTGTGGCTGAAAATAGTTCCTCCCTCACTGTGAAGATCTAAGAAAAGATAACAAGCATCCCAATGTTCACAGCAGCATTATTTACAATTGCCAAGATATGGAAGCCACCTAAGTGTGCAGCCACAGAGGAATGGCTAAGGAAGATGTGGTGTATATACACAATGGAATACTACTCAGCCATAAAAAAATTTTTTTGCTGTTTGCAGCAACATGGATTGACTTGAAGGGCATTCTGCCAAGTGAAATAAATCAGAAAAAGGCAAATACTGCATGCTGCTGCTGCTGCTAAGTCGCTTCAGTTGTGTCCGACTCTGTGCGACCCCATAGATGGCAGCCTACCAGGCTCCCCCGTCCCTGGGATTCTCCAGGCAAGAACACTGGAGTGGGTTGCCATTTCCTTCTCCAATGCATGAAAGTGAAAAGTGAAAGTGAAGCTGCTCAGTCCTGTTCGAGTCTTAGCGACCCCATGGACTGCTGCCTACCAGGCTCCTCTGTCCATGGGATTTTCCAGGCAAGAGTACTGGAGTGGGGTGCCATTGCCTTCTCCCAAATATTGCATGATATCACTTATATGTGAAATCTAAAAAATAGAACAAGCTACTGAATGTAACAGAAAAAAAAAGAAGCAGCAGACTCACAGATAAGTACAAACTAGTGGTTACCACTGGGGAACAAGAAGTGGGGAGGGGTATTACATGGGTAGAGGATTAAGAGGTATAAACTATTAGGGGCAAAATAGGCTACAAGGATATACAATGCAAATAGGGAATATAGCCAATATTTTATAATAACTATAAATGGAATATAACCTTTATATTCAATAAACTGAATCACTATACACTTGTGATTTATATACTCTTGTCAGCAACTATATTTCAATTTAGAAAAAAATCAAATGAGTGCACGCTTGCAAAAAGGTTGGCAGATCAGCTGGCACGGAACAATTTCTAGGTGTTTTGCTCCCAGGGAGGTGGCTCTCCTTATTTCATCATCCTTGACTCCTTCCTCCTTTTACTATTTCCTCTCCATTCATTACTAAGCCCTGTTGAATTAACCTCTCCAATCAGATCACTTTTGCATCATCATGCCCTCTGCCCCAGTCACAGAGGCAGCAAAGCAAGAACGTAAATGACACGGATTCCAGGGCTAGGCTGCAAGGGTTCAAATCCTGGCCCTGCTTCTTTCTGCTTGAATAAGTCTTCGTGCCTCTTGTTTTCTTTCGGCTGTTCTGGGTCTTAGTTGCAGTATACAGTATCTTCAGTTGTGGCATGAGACTCCTAGTTGCAGCATGTGGGATCTAGTTCCCTGACCAGGGTTTGATCCTGAGCCTCCCCCATTGGGAGCATGGTGTTTAAGCCACGGGATCACCAGGGAAGGCCCAGTGCCTCATTTTTGAAAAAGAATTCATTTCTTTTTATTTTTGGCTGTGCTGTATCTTCCTTGGGGCGCATGTTCTCGTCCCTACGCACGGGCTTTCTGTAGTAGCAGCCAGTGGAGGCTACTCTCCAGTTGCCAGTGTGCAGGCTCTAGCGGCCGGCTTACTAGCTGTGGCACATGGCCTTAGCTGTCTCACCACAACGAAGAAAGATGTGAGCTCTTCCTGGACCAGGAATGGAAACCATGTCCTCTGGATTGGCAGGCAGATTTTTAACCACTAGACCACTAGACCGGGGAAGTCCCACTGTGCATCATTTTTATCATAGTAGCACCTCCTCTCGAGAAAACTGCTGTCAGGATTAAATGAATGAACATCTACAAAGCACTCAGGACAATTTCTGATATAAAAGATCAGATGCTGTAATGATAATATAATTATTACAAAATTATATTATTTTTAAAAGCTAATATAATTAATATATAACAGCCGCCTCACTGACTTGTCTTCCATTCTGCCTCCCAATGATCCATTTTCCATGCAGTAACCTTTTAAACCTATTTAAATGAACCTTTTAAAATGTTAAAGAAGAGACTGAAGACTCACAGCAAACAAATCCAACGTGTGGATCTTGTTTAACTACTGATTCAAACAAACCAAGCATAACAAAAATATTTTTATGGAATAGGAGGCCTGGTATATAGCTTCAAAAATCACCCGGGAGGACTGGGTGGGGAAATGAGCCCAGATAATCCTTCCTTATAACTCCCTTGACTGCCAGGGTTTGCCAGATCTTGTGGATTATCAAACTGAAGACCCACCCATGCGGGGGTAGTTTATGGGCACTTCACGATCATTCCTGTGCGGGGCGGGAAGGTGCACCGTCACGTAATGGTGCCAGGCAAGCCACCCTGGGCCTAGCTTCAGGAGCTCCAGCCAGGAACGCGGGGGCCCGGGAAACGTGGACACTGCCGCCCTCCCTGCCCCAGGGCCTTAGCATTGGGGTGCGAGGGGCTGAGAATCGTGAATCACCCAACGGCGAAAAGTGTCGGGCGCTGTGCAAATAACGTGACTTGCACTGGGCATCGGCTCCCTCTGAGCCCGGAGTCCCGCTTCCGTCCTCTCTCGAGGAAATGGCTACCCTTTCCTTGCCAATGCCTTTAAGGGGAGAATAGGAAGCGGGTTCTTGAAACTGATTCGCGAGACGGAACTCAAGCTCCCAGCGGAATTCTCGAAAAGAAGGGGAACATAAAAAGAGAAGGCTGTCTCAGTGATCTCCGAGTTAGGTTAACTCCTGCACGTGCTTGACCCCAGTCAGCCACCGTAGGCCCCGCAAGCCGCAGGACACTTTCCTCCGGTCCTTCGGCCTGTAGCTGTGCGCCTGCTCGCCAACTCGCTGGCCTAGAGAACCCACCCACTCCTTCCTTTCCATCTCCTCCGCAGCAGCCCCCGCGAGCCGCGACTGCGCATGCGAACTGACGCCCCCAACGTCTCGGCGTGGGAGGAGGGGATGGAAATGAGGCTGGGCCCAGCAGCTCGCGCGCGCTCCCTCCTTTTCCCTCCCGTCGTTGGGCGCGCGCCGGGTGGTGCAGCTCCCCAGCATCCGAAGGCAGCTCTGCAGTGGCCACGGCCGCCGAGGGAGGGGCCCGGAGCCCCGCCCCCAGGGAGGGGCCGTCCTCAGGTGAGGGGGCAGGGGTTCGGACCCAGGCACCTGGGTCTCGAGAAGTGGAGTGGGGCCTGCACGCCGCAGCTCCCGGAGAAGGACCCATTGGGGTCCTGATGCATAGGTTCCGGAGGGGCTGCATTGCCCCCTGAGCCTTGGGAGGTTACATTGATGCCCGAATGCCATGATCCCAAGGGGTGCGTGAAGGCTCGGACGCTTGCGACCTCGAGGGAGAAGTCCATTATGGGTCTCTGGATCGCAACACACGAGCCACGCTCTTTCTGTGTCTTTCTCCAGGTCTCCCCTCTCCTCTCCACGTCTCCAGCTCCACTCCGTGGTTGAAAGGCAGTGCACGCGGCGTCAATGGACTGAGACTGAGCCAAGAGCCGGGTAAAGCTACCTATTGGGTGTGTATTACCGCACACTGAGCTCATAGGCCCCTCCCCTGGGACAGAGTTGCTGAGCAACCGACTTCGGGTCTTTATTGTATAGCTCCACCCATCCGCGGCCGGTCCCGCCCACCCTGGGCTTAAGCCCCGCCTGCTCCGCGCCCGGGGCGGCTGGGAGTTAAAGTTGTAGAGGCCCCACCCACTCCGCCGGAAGGCTCAATCGCGGGGTCTAAGTTCCAGACTGCTTCTGGGTCGGGTTTGCGTAACCCCGCCCACTGCGCCCTTAGGCTCCACCCACCCTCGCCTTCTAGGGCCCGACGTGATAGCCCCTGCTCCTGAACAAACTAACCCCTGAATATGGGCTCTCAGTCCTATCCCCAACAGCCTGATAACCCCCGGCGTCGCCCCCTCTCCCGGCTAGGTCCTCCCTCTAGGTTTCTGGGCCAGCAGGATGCTGGAGCGAGAGACGGAGTCTGCGGCCGGGGGCGCCGAGCCTAGTCCCACTGACAAGGAGCCTGTGATCAAAAGAGAAGGTGAGGGCGTCTCCACCCGGGGTAGGGGGCGTTCTCCAGGAATTGGGGCCAAGAGAGTCACGTATTGTGGGAACCTTAGGGTGACAGTTTGAGGGCCCAGGGTGATAACCATTTCGGATCCCTAAAACGCAACGTTCTGGGGAATCCTCCAGGTTGTCTTTGGGGGACCTCAGTGATCCTCTGTAGGGATTTCAGGGTTATCACTTGGGAGGATCCTGGAAACGAACACTTTAGTGGCTTTGGGAAAGCTTAGGTCTGGGGTTCCAGAGATGTAACTCTTTGGAGCCTGCCTTAGGAGGATGCATGGCAGTGGGTGAGGAGCAGGATCAAGCCATTTGGGGAACCTCAATATGACCCTTGAGGTGTCCAGATACCCTAAAATGTCAAGGTCTAGGGGGAGTCTGGTCTAGATTCAGGGCATTGGCTGCTTTCTGGAGCCCACCAACCCGCCTGTTCCCTAGCTCCCGACCAGGGCCCGCCGCAGAAGCCCAGCCAGTCTGTTCCAGAGCCCGCTGCCTCCACGGGGGCGCCTTCCCGACCCCGTCGGCGACCCCCGCCCCAGCGCCCGCACCGCTGCCCCGACTGTGACAAGGCGTTCTCGTACCCGTCCAAGCTGGCCACCCACCGGTTGGCACACGGCGGCGCCCGCCCCCACCCGTGCCCCGACTGCCCCAAAGCCTTCTCCTACCCCTCCAAGCTGGCCGCCCACCGCCTCACGCACAGCGGCGCCCGCCCGCACCCGTGCCCGCACTGCCCAAAGGCCTTTGGCCACCGCTCCAAGCTGGCAGCCCACCTCTGGACCCACGCGCCCACCCGCCCCTACCCATGCCCCGACTGCCCCAAGTCCTTCTGCTACCCCTCCAAGCTGGCGGCCCACCGCCACACGCACCATGCCACTGACGCCCGCCCCTATCCTTGCCCACACTGCCCCAAAGCTTTTTCATTCCCCTCCAAATTGGCGGCCCATCGCCTGTGCCACGACCCCCCGACCGCGCCGGGCAGCCAGGCCACCGCGCGGCACCGCTGCTCCAGCTGCAGTCAGGCGTTTGGCCAGAGACGCCTCCTACTCGTTCACCAGCGCAGCCACCAGCCGGAGAGCCCCGGGGAGCGGGAGTGAGCGCTCCTCTTGGCTCACTGGCTCCTTCTGCTGCCAGCCCCCGTCAATAAAGAGGTGGCATCTCTAAGCCAGGCTGTATGGACTTGCCTCTTCCAGGTAGACGAAAGGGAAGTTGACCCCGCATTGGGCTCAAACTTAGAAGCGGAGGAATCCTTTGTTTGGGGGAAAGGAAAGTGTCATCCATAAGAGTTTGCACTGAGTCCCAACCATGGACCTGGAGGCGTGGTTAGAAAGGTCTTGGCTCTGGTTTCCACCCCACCTATTCATATGGCAAAGGTTAAACTGCTAGCTTTGTGTGCTGCTGAGGAGTGTGGAGACAAGCTCTCCTTGTGAGTTTAAATTAGTGCCTCCACTTTGGCCACTGACTGTGTGTGTGTGTGTGTTAGTCAGTCGTGTCCGACTCTTTTCGACCCCATAGGTCCCTGTAGCCCCCCAAGCTCCTCTGTCTATGGAATTCTCCAGGCAAGAATACTGGAGTGGGTAGCCATTCCTTTCTCTAGGGGATCTTCTTGACCCAGAGATTGAACCTGGTCTCCTGCACTGTGGGCAGATTCTTTACCCTCTGAGCCACCAGGGAACCCCCAACTATAGGTGTAAAGAAGTTTGAATGTGTCTATGTTCATGTCAGCTATTCCACGTCTAAGAATTTATCCTAGCACTTGGGGGGGGGGGGGGGGGAAGGATATAAGATTAAGGATGTTCACTGCAGTACAATGGTAGTGCCAAAGATGAGAAATAACCTGAGTGCCCATTGATAGGGGACCAGCTAAGGAATTACAGTACAGCCACAGAACGGAAGATGTAGCTGCAGAGGCGAAAGTCAGCTCTACATGTTCTGACATGTAGAATTCCCAAGGCATACTAAATCATAAAAGCAAGCACAAAGGGTATACTACCAGAAGTATACAAATTTTTTTAAAGCCCAAGCTTTGGAGCCATCTTTGACCCACTACGTAAAAGCCTCAGGGCCTCAGACAAGTTTTGTGATTTCTCTGGACTTAGATGCTTTATCTATAAAATGGGAATTAAAAAAAAAATTTTGGCCACACTGCACAACTTTTGCAATCTTAGATACCCAACCAGGGACTGAACCCAGGCTGCTGGAGTGAAAGCACTGAGTCCTAACCACTGGACTGCCAGGGAATTTCCAAATGGGAGTATTACAAGGCCTTTACAAGCATCTTTTGGGGCAAAGATGGTTCCCCTTTTGGAGCCTGTTTCTCCTGCTATAAAACAAGGATGACTGAGCTAACAGTGGACTGCTGTTCATTCTACAGACATGTATCAGGCAGGTACTGTGAGCTGGGCCCTGCACAGGGTGTTAGGAACACGGCAATGGACAAGACAGACCTGGTCTAGTGAGGAGGTGGACACCAGCCAGAGTTGCAAAAACAAGAGAAAGAAGCCAAGGAACTTCTCTGGTGGTCCAGTGGCTAAGACTCCATGTGTCCAATGCAAAGTGCCCAGGTTTGATCCCTGGTCAGAGAACTAGATCCCACCAGCTGCAATGAAGATCAAAGAGCCCATGTGCTGCAACTAAGACCTGGTTGTCCTTCAGTGGCTAAGTCGCATCCTACTCTTTGTGACCCCGTGGACTGCAGCACGCTAGGCTTCCCTGTCCTCCACTATCTCCTGGTGTAGCCAAATAAATATTGTCTAGAAATAGTACTGTACAACATATAGGTTAAAAAAAAAAAAAGGTAAAGAAGCCAAGCCCACTTTGAACAAGTAGGGGAGCCTCACCTCCCCCCATTCGAAGAATTATTACACAGCTGTCATAATGAGGCTGGTGATGTTGGCTTGGGAACAGGCTGGAGGGACGGCACTGGGAGCTCAGATACAGACCTGTGCTTACAAGGTCCTGTCAGGAGATGCTCCCCACCTGTATACTCAGAGGCTGGGCAGCAGATCTTACTAGGTTTTGCAGGCCATACAGGGTCTGCCACCACTGTCCAGCTCTGCTGCTGTGCCGTAAAAGCAGACAGCCACATTAGGATATAAGGATGAGCGTGGCCATGTTCCAATAAAACGTTATTTACAAACAGCCGGTGGGCGGATTCAACCCGTGGACTGTAGTTTGCCAGTCCCAACCATAGACGAGCCGGGGCAGGATAGCTAATCGGGAAATGAGCTGAGAGATAAGAGAAGAAAATTAGGAGGCTGGGGTCCCGGAGGTCCCGGCTTGCGCGGCTGTGCCTTCCCGCGGAGCCTGGTGTGAGCAGAGCAGCAGCTGCGGCGGAAGCCGTGGCCAAGTAAAAAAAAAAAAAAGAGAGAAGAAAATTAAATGAGACCCGGCAGAATAATGGTCCCCCAAAGACGTCCACGTCCTAATCCCTGGAACCTGAGTTTGTGTTGGCTTCCACACGGCAGAGGGGACTTTGCATACATGACAAAGGATCTCATCTTGAGATGGGAGATTATCCTGATTATTCCAGTGGGCCCAATGTAATCACAAGGGTCCTTACATGGGAAAGACGGAGGCACAGGAGCCAGAGATGTGACAATGGAAGCAAAGATTGGAGTGATGGGGGGCCACGAGTCAAGGAATGCAGGCAGCTTCTTGAGGCTAGAAAAGGCGAGGAAATGGATTCTCCCCTAGAACTTCCAGAAGAAACACAGCAAAATAAAAATTTAAATACATACATTAAATTAAAAATAAATTTTAAAAGACAGAAGGAACACAGCCCAGACATCACCAAGTTTTTACCCCAACTTAGACTGATTTTGGTTTACTGACCTCCAGAACTGTTAAGAAAATAAAAGTTGTATTGTTTAAATCCTGTGATCTTGGTAATTTGTTACAGCAGTGTACAAATGAATACAGCTCTCCACCTTACAGCATACACAAAAATTAAGTTCCTAGTGATTTAAGATCTAAGTTTGAGACATAAGACTCTGGAGCATTTAGATGGGAATAAAAGAATATCTTAGTAACCTCAGAGACAGAGAAACTGACACAAAAAGTATAAATTGTAGAGGAAAAGACTGGTGAATCTGACCATAAGCAAACCAAGTTACAACGATGATAAAGATACATAAGGGTTGGGTTTTTTTTTTTTGGCCCCACCATATGGCATGTGGGATTTTAGTTCCCTGTCCAGGGATCAAACCCATGCCCCCTGCTTTGGGGATGCAGTCCTTTGCTGGACCAGGAGGGAAGTCCAAAGATACAGTATTGTAAGTGTATGCATGCTAAGTCGCTTCAGTTGTGTCTGACTCTTTGCAACCTTATGGACTGTTCCCTGCCTGGCTCCACTGTTTGTAGGATTCTCCAGGCAAGAATACTGGAGTGGGTTGCCATGCCCTCCTCCAGGGGATCTTCCCAGGGATCAAACCTGCGTCTCTGTCTCCTGCACTGCAGGCAGATTCTTTAGCAGCTGAGCTACCAGGGAAGCTCATTATGAGTGTATACCTGGCATATGCTGTCAGATACAGAGTTAGGAAAGGTCTCCTTGAGGAGCTATTATTTGAGCTCGGATCTGAAAGGCGGGGAGGATGGAATGTGAGGTGGTTTGTGGAATCTCCAGCATCAGGCTCCAGACAAATGAAAACGAGGCCACAGGATGGCAGGCTCCCCTCCCTGGGGGAGGGACAGCCAAGGGGCAGGATCTCTCCTCGGAAGTCGGCAGTATGGCCTGTGCCCATGTTTACCATGGAGCCTGTCTTAGCAGATCTTCTGGGAAGCAACCACACCGCTATCCGAATTTCAAGGACACAAACTCATTTGGGATGTGTCCATCTGGTCCAACCTTAGCTTGTCTAGACCCGAGAGCTGACTCCTGGAGAGATGGGATTTGGTCATACCGACAAGAGGACAGGGCTTCCCAGGTGGCGCTATTGGTGAAGAACCCAGCCTGCCAATTCAGGAGACACACGATAAACGGGTTTGACCCCTGGATTGGGAAGGTCCCCTGGAGGAGGGCATGGCAACCCACTCCAGTATTCTTGCCTTCGAATTCCTATAGACAGAGGAGCCTGGCAGGCTACAGTCCATGGGATCAGAGTCGGACAGGACTCAGCACGCACACGCATCATGCCCCTGGTGCTGGAGATTCCACAAACCACCTTGCATTCCATCCTCCCCACCTTTCAGATCTGAGCTCAAACAATAGCTCCTCAAGGCCTAACTCTCAGACAGGACTGCGCACGCATGCAAACAAGGGGACAGCGTTGAGTCTGGGTGGGTTCCGTTTTCCTGACATGCTGATGCCCTGCTGCTCCTTGCGTGTTCCTGCCTTGCTTTTCCTCCGCCTGGAATGGTTCCCCAGACCCTCCCCTGCTTCTCCCGAGTCCCTGCCGATGGGTGAGTGCTCGGAGATGCCTTCCCCATGACCCTGTCACTCTCATCGCTGGATAACCCCACCCAGCTTTTTCTGCTCACACAGGGTTTATTGCCATGCTGCAAGACACTCGCCATCTCTGACCCCCAGCAGAATGTCAGCCCCATAAGAGCAGGGACTCATGTCTCATTTGGCACACCAGAGCCCCAGTGTATGGGTGTGCTTGGCACAGTAATGACCCCCCCAAAGACACCCACAGCCTAACCCCTGGAACCTGTGGATATGTTACATGGCAAAGGTGAATTAAGAGAACATAAGGGGGCTTCCCTGATGGCTCAGTGGTAAAGAATCCACCTGCCAATGCAGGAAACACATGTTCAACCCCTGACCTGGGAAGATCCCACAGGCCTCAGAGCAACTAAGCCTGGGCACCACAACTATTGAGCCCATGTGCCCCAACTGTTGAAGCTCACCCACCCTAGAGCCTGTGCTCAGCAATGAGAAGCCACCGCAATGAGAAGCCCGGGCAACTCAACTGGAGTAGTCCCCGCTTGGTGCAACAAGAGAAAAGCCCACACAGCAACGAAGACCTAGTACAGTCAGAAATAAATAAAAGATTTTAAAGACAGCATAAGGAAGAAAGGTTGCTAACGGGCTGACTTTAAAACCAGATTATCCCAGGTTATCCAGGTGGGCTCAGCATAATCCCAAGAAGTCAGTGTCAGAGTGATGCAGCGTGAGAACTCCACTGGCCGTTGCTGGCTTTGAAGATGGAAAGGGCACGGGTCATGGGCTGGAAGTTGGGAAAGATAAGGACGCAGATTCTCTCCCAGAGGCCCAGGAGGAGCAGAGCCCTGCCTGCGCCTTGATGGTTAGCCTGGCGAGACCCATTTTGGACCCCAAATCTAGGTTATAACCTTTAAGACACTAAGTTTGTGGTCATTTGCTCCTCAGCTCTGATCCTGCCCTTTGCCCTCCCTAGGATGAAGTTCGAGCTTCTAGGCTCCCGTCCACTGCACTGCAGGGCTGCCCTATCCTTCTGCTTTCTACAGTGAGGGAAGGCTCTCCATCGGCACTGTCCAGAGCAGCAGCCAGTGGGCACTGGAAGTGCGGCCAGTGTGGCTGAGGAAGTGAATTGTTCATTTCACTGTTGCCAAGTTTTTGTTTTTTGCCACACCGAATGGCATGCAGGATCTTAGTTCCCTGACCAGGGATTGAACCCATCTTCCCTGCAGTGGAATTGCATAGTCCTAACCACCGGACCACCAGGGAAGTCCTAAAGGTGGTTGTGTTTATTTTTTCGTACTTTTTTGGCTGTGCTACATGGCATGCTGGATCTCCCCCAACCAGGGATTGAACCCATGTCCCTGCATTGGGAGCATGGAGTCTTAACCACTGGACCACCAGATAAGTCCCCCATCCCACCCCCACCTTCTACCCTGATTCTCTAACACCCAGGTCAGTTCCCACCTTAAATATGGTGGAGCCTTAAAGGGGGTCTGGGATTTGTGGAGGGTGATTTAAATGCCCCTGCCCTAGCTCTCCCTCCCAAATGTGGTGACGTCAAAGCAGGCTGGAGATGGTTTCACAGCTACTTCTGAGAGCCCTGGAGAAAGGGAAATGTCCTTGGCCCAGGGGAACTGAGACTTCGAGGGAGGCCACCCCCTGAGCATCCCAGGACCCCCAGAGGGACAACCGAGATACGGGGATGGGGTCCGGGGATCCAAACCAGCTGAGCGGTGGTGCTGAGTGTCAGATTCCCAATCCCCTGCCACCTGCTGCCAAAGCGGGGAGGCACCAGGGACAGTAACAAGGAGCTCCTCCCCAACCAGGCCCCGGACAGAGAGCTCTTCCGCAGACTCCAGGACAGGAGCCATCAGGTGGCCCACAGACCCGGCCTTCAGAGGCGAGTGGAACTGAACCTGAGACAGAAAGCAGGGAGCCTGAAGGGGTTCTCAGAGGCGCGAGCGGAGGGGCAGCTGCTCCAAGCAAAGTCTCCTTTATTAAACTCGTGTGGGTGTGTGTGTATGCGTGCACGTATGTGCGTGTGTGTATGCGTTCATGTGTGTGCACACACATTTCACGCCTGGGGCACCACCCCGTAGAGCTGGTGGGGAAGTAACTTCTGCTTCTCGTTGCAACTGTAGATCCAGCGGGGGCGGACGAACACCAGGGAGGGGTTGTCCGTCAAGGCCTGCAAGGGGCGGGGGGCAGTGGCAGGAACGTGTCAGCCAGGAGGGGCTGGGGGATGTGCTGGGGCAGGCGGGGCCTCCCTCTCCCTGCCCCTCCAGCACTCACCTCCTCAAAGCTGGGGTCCCACTCCTGCGCGGTGATCACAAACTGGACCCGCTCACTCATGTAGTCCTCAAGCTCCCTGGCGGGAAACGCGAAGAGGCGGAGAATCGGTGCCCCTTCTCTTGACGCCCTCCTCCCCAACCACTCTGAGGCCGTCCTCTCTCCATGCCCACCCGTCGCCCCTGTGGGCCACCCGTGGGTCCCCCACTCCCACGTGCCAGGCTCGCCGTATCCATGAAACCGTCAGCTCCTGCCAGCACCAATCCTTTCATAAGGGCGGTGAGGAGCCTCACTTTAGAGAAGAGGAAATGGGGGTCAAGGGGTCGGGGGTGGGGAGTTTGGGGGTGTGGTGTGGGAAGCTATGCATCCAGGGCCCCAGCACAGCGAGCCGGGCTGGCACGGAGCTCCACAGCCTGTGTCGACCCTCAGGGTACATTCCTTCTCCATCTTCCCCATGACCTTTCACCCCCCCACCCCCCGCCCCTGGAGACTGACCCGTTGAAGGCTGTGACATAGCGGCTGAGCATCCGCCGCTCGTCCCCTGGGAACTCCCCGTAAAGGAAGAAGCGTTTGCCCTGGAAAAAGTCTGCAGGGGAGAGATGGGGCGGGGAGAGCCAACGTGAACCCCTGGAGTCCCGGAGTGCCAGCCAGGAGCCACGGGACACTCAGACTGGACAAGAAGGCAGGCGCAGCGGCTGGATGGGGTGAGGAATGTCCGTGGACACTCTGACTCAGAAGCCATCCCTGACAAGCAGTGGTTCTAGAGAGGCCTAACGGGGTTTTGTTTTACATTGATGGTAAAAGATACTCTTAGTGGCAATGTGTTTCTTACACCAGGTCAGTCAGTTCCTTAACTTGGTCTGGGTTGGAAATTTCACATCCTGCCACTTCCTCGACTGGCTGGCCCACTCCTTTTAACCAGTGCCTTCTCTGGCGCTGCCCTTCGGGGTGGCTCTTCGTTCCAGTTTAACATGATTTTCTGTTAAGTTGCCAAGGTCACGTTTGGGGCTTTGGAGGAGGATCAGAGTATGTTCCTGCCCATCACTTGTGAGGAGCCAGGTGGAAATGGCTTTTTCCGGTGGCCACAGACCCTCACCTCCACTCAGAGCCTCTGACTGTCCGGCTCTCCTTTCATTCTCTTTTGGCTGCGCCACGCCACACACGGGATCTTAGTTCCTTGACCAGGGATCAAACCTGAGCCCCCTGCACAGGAAACCTGGAGTGTTAACCACTGGACCACCTGGGGAGTCCCTCTCCTTTCATTCTTGACCAGAAGAGGCTCCGCCTGCCCCCACGTCTGGGGTGATGAATAGCAAGGCGGGTCCCAACAGAGATCGGTGCATCTGTATTCCCTGAGCCCCACCCCTCACCGACAAAGCTGAACCCGGGGGTGCAGCCGGGGTACCTGCAGATTCTTAAAGCCCCCGGGTTGGTCTTGAAGCCAAGGGAGTGGGAGGCCCCTGTTGTCAGGGAGTGAGAAGCTAAAGGGGGTCTGGCGGGGGGCTGGGCTGTGAGGGAGATGGTCACAGCGGAAGTCAGGACGGGACAGACAAGAAAGGATGCTGACAGGAAGGGAACAGGCCTGAGAGGATACGGAGGTGGCAAAGGTCAGGGAGGAGGACGAGGAGCCTGGGAGACAAGTCAGAGTGGGCAGCGGCCATCCCGGGGGGCCTGGGGCAAGTCACCTCAGACAAGTGACAGGGCAAACCCCACATCGGGAGGAGGGGTTCCTACCTGGGAGCTCGGGAACTGGCAGGTCGGGAGACTCCGGGGGGCCCTCGTGGTCCGTGTTCTCATCTGTGGATCCCGCGTACGGGTCCTCACCATTCTCCTCCTGACCAGGGGGCTGCCTTTCTTCCTTCTGCTCGGCCACCCTGGGGAGGCCAAGGAGGGTGGGGAAGGAGCGTGGAGACCGGCTCCCCCTCCACCCAAGGTCGGGGCCACCCCGACCACCCAGCCCCACCCTACCTTCTCAGCTCGTCCTCGGTGTCCCCAGAGTCTTCTGCCCCGTTGTCCTGTCCTTCTGTGAGCAGACGCTTAGTCGGCTTGAGGCCTCTACCTCCCAGCCTCACACCTGAGCACAGGTGGGGTGTCCCAACACCCAACTCAATCGGCCCCCAGATTCAGTTGGGGGTGAGGAGGCAGCCTCCCCCCCGCCCCCCAGATCCACTGTCTGGGATCCAGCCCCATCTCGCTGGACCCAGGAGCTCAGACTTGGAACTCCTTCCCCTTTTAGATGAGGGAGTCTGGGTCTTCAGCCGCTCCTCCCTCAGACTCTGACCTGACTGCTCCGCCTCAGTGTCGTCATTATCTTCCTGGGCCCCTGGTGAGGCTGGTTTGGTCTCTTCTGGGGTTGGGGGTCTCTGGGGTGAGCTAGGTCCTGCTGCCTGAGGGGGCTTGGCTTTGGTCTGGGGGCGCTGAAGAGGGAGGGTGGGTCAGGGAGGAGGGAAGGGGCAATGAGGGTGTGAGTGTGTGCCCGCAGGAGACAGGAGTAGAGAGTTTGGGGTACCATGTCCCCCCGACTCCACCCTCCCCCATGCCGGGCAGGGGACATGGACCTTTCGGGGAGCCTTGGGGGCTTCATTCCCACTGCCGCCGCTGTGAGAGCCCCCCTCGTCCTCGCTGCTCGAGCCTGACCCAGCCATGAGGTACCTGGGGGAGGGATTGGGCCTCAGACCAACAGCAGACATGTCCTCCAGGGGAGGTGGGGAGGGGGCTTAAGAAGCAGCAGGCACTGGAATTTACTATCAATAAACAAATCCTCAGGGTGCAGTTGTGGTCTCCCTCCTGGTCTGCCCCTTCTCCCAGCTCCAGAAGGGCCCCGTGGACCTTCAGCCACCCACACCATAGACCACAGCAATCCCTGGTTTCCCCTCCCTCTGAGGGAAGAAATGTCTCATTTCATAAACAAACAAAAGAAATCAGAAATAATTCTCTCCTTAAAGCATCAAAGTCAGTTTCTCATTAGAATGTCTACTGATTAAGGGGAAAATCTCAAAAGCAAATTCCCTATGTGCCAGGCACTGTTGCCAACACTTGACAGGTTCAGAGTCGCTGAATCCTGAAGCAGGTGCTATTTTTAGCCCCATTTTACAGATGAGGAAATGGAGGCCCAGAGAGATCGAGCGGCCCCAAATCCAGGGCAGAGTGCGCACGCAGCAGAAGCAAGTGAGCCTGCTGGCGGTGCTGCCCTGGCCCCCACGTTAAGACCCTTCTGCACGTGATATGGTTGTTTCCAGCCTGGTGACACCCTTTTCTGGTAAGTCACCCTCACTGTAGAGCCCTGGCTCGTGGGAAGACTCAGAAGGCTTACAGTGGTGGGGCCTTCCCTGGTGGTCCAGGGGCTCAGACTGCTAAGGGAGCCCCTCCTCCCGACAGACGCCAGGCTGACCCAGCCTCGGCTCCTGCCTCTGCTCAGCCTGGCAAACCTCTTCTCCTCCTTGAAGAACCCTGGCTCACTGCCATTGTCCCTGTGGGCCCTCCAAAGTATTTCACAATAAGTCTGGCCCCTCATCAAAGTCACAGGCTCTCAAAAGGAGGGACCGATGTCTGGGGTCCAGCGGTGGGCAGCCCAGCCTGACACCGCACAGGGGTTTCAGATGAATGAATGTCAACAGGTCCCAACACTTCATTCTCCACCCTGAGCCTTTGTGAACGCTGTTTCTCCAGCCTGCAGCCTTTTCCCTTGCTAAGCAGACTTCCCAGAGCCCTCCTGGGACCCCTGGGGACGCCCTCCCTCTCCTCCCCATCTCCCAGCCCTGCCCCTCCTCCTCTGGGAAGTCGGCTGACTCCGGGCTGGCAGGCCACAGCCTCATTTCTCCCCAGATGCCTGGCGCTGCCCGGCACGGGGATGAGGGGCAGGGTTGGGGTGTGCGTGTGCGTGTGTAAACCACACGTGTGCAGAGAGGCCTCACCTCCGCGAGGGCAGCCGCCGCCGCATGCGGTGACAATCCAGCACCCACTCTTTGCGCACGATTCGGCCTCCGAGGCCGAGGACCTGGCTGTACTTGGGGGTGTTGGCAAAGGCGCAGCTGGTGGGGAGCAGAATGGAGGGCGGTCTGAGCGGCAAAGGCAAAGAGACAAGGGGCACGGGAGAGAGACAGAGGGGCGGAGGGAGGAAAAGAAAGAGAACAAGAGGCAGAGGATACAGAGAGGCGAGGTGACAGAGAGAGAGCAGGACGGAGCAGATGGAAAAGTCGGAGAAGGGGCAGCGGGGAGTGACGGGAGGGGACGCGGGCCTACATGAGGTGCGTGCTGTCTGGAGTCCAGTCCGGTCGATACTTGGCCCCCAGCTCAAGGGCCTTGTCCCGGAGCTCCGAGCGGAAGGGGTTCTGGAAGCCACTCAGCACCACCACCACACCCTGGAGGATCTTCCCCAGCTCCTGCGGGCCTGCGCGGGGGGCCTTGGGCTCAGCGCCTTCTCCTCGGGGCTTCCCTGGTGCTGCCCCTCGTGCTGGGGCAGGGGTGCGGGGAGTGGCTGGGGTACGGGCAGGAGCTGGCACTGGGGAAGCCAGAGAGTGGATTCAGTTAGAAAATGTAGGGCTACACCCCCCCCCTCCTCTTTCACACCCAGGAGTTCAGGCTCCCAGCACCTCCTCTCTCAGACCCAGGAGTTCAGACCCCCAGGCCCTCTTCCCTCAGACCCAGGATCCCCGCCCCTCCACCCTCGGACCCTCTGTGGGAACAAGGAATCCAGTTTGCTCACATTTGGGTCTTTTGAGGGCAGGGAGTGAGGGCTGAGCTGATGGTTTGCTGGGGGTCTTCTTTTCTTCTTGGTTTAAATCCAGCTTCCTCTTGCCTTTGGGGGACTCCTGAGGCTTAGGGGGTGGGTTGTGCTGAGGCCTCCAGCTCCTCTCCTCCTTTTCTGCTCCCCCAGGGTCTGGTGATCTCACCTTGAAGGTGCTGCCTGCTGCCTTGGAGGCCGGGGAGGCTGAGGAGGCGGCGCTGGAGGCCTGCAGTGTAGCCGCTGCATAGCTGGGTCCTGCCGGGTCACTGGCTGCCACTGCAGAGGGGGAGAGTGGATCCAGGATGAGGGGGCTGGACCCTCAGGCCTTCTGGGTCACAAAGTGTTGTTCCAAAGACCCAGCAGTGACCAAGGGTCCAGGCCCCAGCCCCCACTCCCTCAGGCCCAGGATCCAGGCCCCCAGCCTTTACTTGCTCAGGACCCAGGCTTTCCGTCCTCACCTGGGGGTGTCTTGTTGATACGACTGAAGAAGAGAGCCCCAGGTTTCAGGGAGCTAGCACTCTCATCCTCCTCCTTCACACGGAACTGGCCGAGCTTGGTCACCTTCTAAGGTCCCACAAGGTCAGTGCAGTGGGAGGGCTGTTGGCAGGTGAGGGTGAAGAGGTGGGGAGAAGGCTCTGGGCAGGGGCAGGCAGAGCTTACCTGGGATGAGACCTCGGCCTCGTCTTTGTCTGGGGGGCTGTGAAACCGTACAAAACTCAGGCCATAGGGGGCATCCTGGGAGAGGAAGGGTGGGAGTCAGGGAGTCTGGCCAAGGACAAAGGCTTGGCCCCCATCCCTTTCGTTTAGAGAAACCCCTTCCTGACTCTTTCCCTCCAATGGATACACACATCTGGGGAGCTGCCTGGTTGATCATGACAAGGATAATAACCACAAGCTGTCACTGAACCCTAACTTGGGGTCAGGTTCAGCACAAAGCCCTTTACATGCTCAGCCCTTGAGCCTCAGAGCAACTGCCAAAGGCTGCAGGGTGTCTAGGCAAATCCACCCTGCCTGCCAATTTCCTGCCCAAGGAATGGGAAGGAGGGCCGCGTGCCACTTCCGTGAGTCAGAAATGCTCCCGGCTCTTTCCTCCTCTGCTGGATGGATGCAGAACCATGAGATGGAAGGATCCTGGATCCCAGGATGGCCAGAAAGGTGAAGTCACTAGCCTGAGATCACAGAGCTAAGGAGTGCAGCAGCCAGGTTTTAAACCAGCGTTCTGACTCCAGATCTCACGATGCTAACTCTGAGGCCCCGCTCTAAGAAGCCACACATCTCCCACAAGTCAGCAGATCCCCCTCCCAATTCTCGTGAGACCTTGCAGGTCACCCTTCCCAATCTCCCTGCAGGAAGCCAAGATTCCTATATGGGGAGGCCGGAAAGCCAATTTCAGAGAACGCAGGGGCCCAGCCTCCTTGTAATTCCCCGGGGAGGCGGACTGTCCGGCCCTCCCAGCCCTCGGGGACTCAGTATCAGCCTCTCGCCTCTCCCGTGGTGCGGGACCAAGGACCCCGCTCCCACCCTGGGTACCTTGCTGTAGGGCTGGCTGCAGACAATTTTGACTCGGTCCCAGCGCTTCTCTGCTGCTGCCCGGACCAGCTTGTCAGGCCCAAAGATACGAACGCGGTTGGAGTTTGAGCCACTGCGACTCTCGGCAGGGGACATGAAAGACGAGGTGACCAGAAGGACCTGGGAAAAGGCAGAGTGGCTAAGGACCAGGCCTGGCTGGTGGCAATGACACCTCCTAGGGAATGGAAGAGCGCAGGGGCCTGAGCAGAGACTAGGGGGTCTCCAGACCCAGCTCTACCTCAGCGCTCAAGGCTTTCAGACGCTTCTCTTCTTCCTGGGTGTCCTGTCGGTCATCCCTGACACAGGCCCCAGAGGGATCCTTCTACTCCCAGACCTGAACCACCCTTCTCTAAATTCCTCCAGAGTCTTCCATATCTGGACGTGCAGAGGGCTGCACAGCCTTGGGAACCCTCCCAGATCGGCAGGCCCCAGCAGAGGATATTCACAATGACTTTTCAGAAATGCACAACTGAGGGAGCAGAAGGGAAGTGTTAGGGCCCGAAGGAACAGCCCAGAAACCAAAGAGTAGGGGAGACACACCCACTATTAATTGACTGTCTCTGGACTTCCCTGGCGGCCCAGTGGCTAAGACTGCATTCCCAATGCAGGGGGCCTGGGTTTGATCCCTGGTCAGGGAACTGGATCCCACGTACTGTAATGAAGACTGAAGATCTTAGTGTGTCATGACTAAGACCTGGCACAGCCAAACAAATAAATTAATCAATTTAAAAAATTTTTTGACTGTTTCTCAGTTCAGACCCATCTTTGAAAAATAAAAAAATCAAATATATAAAATAATAAAGGAATATAATGGAAAAATCAAAAAGAAGAAAAAATTTAAAAAACTTTTTTTTATATTAAAAAAAAATTCCACACTGGTGTCTCAGCTCTGGGATGCTGGAGACATTTCTAATTGACAGCTGCTCCTTGTCAGTCTCCGCCAGCAGGGGGAGCTAGAGAGAGAGAGAGAGAGCGGCTGCAAGGCTGAAGAAGGGAGGTGGATTCTTGCAGATCAGGTGGGCAGCATCTCAGGTGTGCTTTGCTGCCGCTTGTGCAGCAGTTCTTCCCGGGAGGTTGGGGGTGGGGGGTGGGTGGGGGGAGTTGCACAAGTGAATTCAGTTTGCAGCATCCCAGGACCTGCAGAACTAGCCTCACCGCACATTCTCAGGGTAGACCAGAACCAGCTAGGGATCACCCCCTCCTCAGGATCTGAGTTTCAGCCCCAAGGGTTCACCTCCAAGCTTCAAAACACCCACATTTCAACAATTCCAACCTCTTCCTTTTGTTCCTCCAACCCTAAGGGTGGTGGCTGCTCCCAGCAGTTGCTTCTGTGTTCTACCTGTGTCTTCTGGCCTCTTTAGTTCAATACTTAGTTACTAATTCTTTATATTAATTCTCTCTGTTAAACTAACTGGTGTGATTTCTGCCTCCTGGTGGGACCCTGACTGATACAGTGGGTGGCACTCATGTTGGTGTCTGCCTTGTTACTGACTTCAGGTGACACACAGCCTGATTGAATCAAAGGGTTCTACACGGCAGGAATACTTTGGCCACCTGATAGAAACAGCCAACTCGGTGGAAAAGACCTTGATGCTGGGAAAGACTGAGGGCAAGTGGAGAAGTGGGTGACAGAGGATGAGGTGGTTGGATGGCATCACCAACTCAATGGAAAAGAGTTTGAGCAATCTCTGGGAGACAGTGAAGAACAGGGAAGCCTGGAGTGCCGCAGTCCATAGGGTTGAAAAGAGTCAGAAGGGATTTAGTGACTGAACAACAACGTGATGTGAACAGGGAGAACAGGGAGTTCAAAGCATGAGCTCCAACTCAGGAAGAAAGGCATCTTTAATTGCCCCAAAGATGGTTGATTTTATGTAAAATTTTAAACAAGGAGGCCATTAGACTGGGTGACTCTAACGCCTTAGGTAGCTTCAGTAAATCAATCAAAATTTAAGCAAGAGTCGATGAACTCAAACATAAGAAAATGTAATCAACTAATCATGAACAGCCAAGTCCCTTGATTTTCCCAAGTAAGGCAATCGTTTAAGCTCCAGGGAGGTGGGGTGGACTGGGACATTGGGACCGACACACGTATCCTCCTGATACCCTTTCGGGCAGAGATGGCTGATGAGATCCTTCTGTACAGCGCAGGGCGCTGCACTCAGGGCTCTGTGCTGACCTCAATGGGGAGGAAATCCAGGAGGGAGGGGATATGTGTGCACGTGCAGCTGATTCACTTTGCTGCACAGTGGAGACTAACACAACATTGGAAAGGAACTGTAGCCCAATAAAAATGATTAATTTAAAAAGTTCACGCTCAAGCCAATTACATAATTGCTCTGCTCTGCTTTCCTGTTTTCGCTCTAAAAACCTTTGTCCTAGCCCACCCACAAAGCACCTCTAATAATTTTTTAGTTTTGGCTACCTAGTTTTTGATTCAAGTTGTCGGCTTAAATAAACTCTTTAAAACATAACGTGCCATCAATTTGCCTTTTCGCACCTTATAAAACCTTTATTTTATTATTGTTATTTTTCATCACACTGCACAGCCTGTGGGATTTTAGTTCCCCAACCAGAGATGGATTGAATCTGGGCCCCTGGCAATGACAGTGGCATCGTAAACACTGGGCCGCCGCATGTGCATGCTAACTAAGTCACTTCACTCATGTCCGACTCTTCGTGATCCTATGGACCGTAGCCTTCCAGGCTCCTCTGCCCATGGGACTCTCCAGGCAAGAATACTGGAGTGGGTTGCCATGCCCTCCTATCCTAACCACTGGACCACCAGGGAATCCCCTAGAACCTTTAGAATAAGAATGTGTGTTCAAGGAAAACCTCACTGGTTGGAATGTACCTTGCATGATGGAAAAAGTACTTGATAAAATTCAACACACATATTCATTTAAAAGACTGGCAGGACCTCACTGGTGGTCCAGTGGCTAGGACTCTGCACTTCCAATGCAAGGAGCCTGGGTTTGATCCCTGGTCAAGGAACTAGATCCTGCATGCCACATATGACCACAACTAAGACCTGGCCCAGCGACATAAATAAAGACTGGCAACATCAAGTATAAATAAGGGTGTGGAGCCCATAGACTGCTGAAGGGAATGTAAAACGGAATAAGCCACTCCGGAAAACTATCCATTTCTAATAAGGCTGCAGAAGGAAATGGCAACCCACTCCAGTGTTCTTGCCTGGAGAATCCCATGGACAGAGGAACCTAGCAGGCTACAGTCCACGGGGTTGCAAGAGTCGGACACGACTTTAGTGACTAAACCACCACAATACTAGAAGCTGTAGTCTGGGCTTCCCTGGTGGCTCAGATGGTAAAGCGTCTGTCTGCAGTGCAGGAGACCTGGCTTTGATCCTTGGGTCAAGAAGATCCCCTGGAGAAGGAAATGGCAGCCCACTCCAGTATTCTTGCCTAGAAAATCCCATGGACTGCGAAGCCTGGTAGGCTACCGTCCATGGGGTCGCAAAGAGTCGGACATGACTGAGCGACTTCACTTTCACTTTTCCAATAAGGTTAAAACAGAGATCTACCTGAAGACACTGCAATTCAACTCTTTTAAGTATTTACCCCAAAGAGATCTCTATCCAGAGGCTTGTACAAGAAGGTTCACAGCAGTTGTGTTCATAATAATCAAAAAGTGGCGGGGAGTTCCCTGGCGGTCTAGTGTTGAGGGGACTTTGCACTTTCACTCCTTTGCACTTTGCACTCCTGGGGTCTGCGTTCAATCCCTGCCTGGAGAACTAAGATCCTGAAAGCCGCGAGGTGCGGACAAAAATAGCCACCAAAAAGTGGCCACAGTCCAGAGGCCCGTCAACAAGAGAATGGAGGAACACGTTGAGATCTCCGCTTCCAGTGAAACTTCTCAGCAATAAGGCGGAACAGGCCGCTAACCTACACACAATATGTTAGACCCTCAAAAACCAGTATAGAGCAAAAGAAGCCAGCCACACACACAGAAATACCTGAAGACCGCATACTGTAACGCCACTTATATGTAATTCTAGGAAAGGCAAAACTAGTCTGCAGTGACAGAAAAGAGGTGTGGCGGCCTGAGCTGAGGGTGGGAGAAGTGACCCAAGTGACACGAGGGAGCTTGCAGGTAGGCCGGTGATGCTCTGTGTCATTTTTCTTTTCTTTTTTTTGGGGCACACTCCAAAGTATGTGGGGCCTTAGTTCCCCAACCAGGGATCGAACCCAGGACTTCTGCAATGGAAGGCAGAGTCTGAACTGCTGGAACACCAGGGAAGTCCAGTGTTTTATGTCTTGATCTGGGGGATGGTTACCCAGGTATGTACATCTGTCAGAACGATGACCTGTGAGTTTTATTATACGCAAAATATACTTCAATTAAAAACAATTTCTCACTGCGAGGAAAAAACCATTTCTTGTAGAAAACAGATTCATTCACTTAAAATTATAAACTCTCTTTTTCACAATATGTTTGCTGCTGCTGCTGCTGCTAAGTGGCTTCAGTCGTGACCGACTCTGTGCGACCCCATAGACGGCAGCCCACCAGGCTCCCCCGTCCCTGGGATTCTCCAGGCAAGAATACTGGAGTGGGTTGCCATTTCCCTCTCCAATGCATGAAAATGAAAAGTGAAAGGGAAGTCACTCAGTCGTGTTCGACTCTTAGCGACCCCATGGACTGCAGCCCACCAGGCTTCTCCATCCACGGGATTTTCCAGGCAAGAGTACTGGAGTGGGGTGCCATTGCCTTCTCCCACAATATGTTTATTTTTCCCCAAAACATTTGGCTGATTCACCAGCTGGCTCATTATGATCTCCCCAGTCCTGCTTGCATTAATTTAACTCATTTAAAAAAAAGGGATTGGGTCAACATTTAAAATATTCGTAATACAGCAAGAGACGCATACACTTTTGTCACGAATCAAGTAGCTCACAGAGGCGCCCCAAGCAATTTGGAATGTCAATTTGCTGGGACATCTTGGAGAAGTTCTGGGACCAGATAAAAGCAGTTTTGCTCTCAAGCAGGGAAAGGGAAAGTGTTAGTTGCTCCGTCCTGTCCGACTCTCTGCGACCCTATGGACTGTAACCTGCCAGGCTCCTCTGTCCATAGGATTCTCCAAGCAGGAACACTGGAGTGGGTTGCCATTCCCTTCTCCAGTGGATCTTCCTGATCCAGGGATTGAACCTGGGTCTCCTGCATTGCAGGCAGATTCTTTACCACTCAGCCCCCTGGGAAGCCCAAGAATACTGGAGTGGGTTGCCATGCCCTCCTCCAGGATATCTTCTCGACCCAGAGATTGAACCTGGGCCTCCTGCATTGCAGGCAGATTCTTTACCAGCTGAGCCACTAAGATGCCTGCGTCGTAAAACACAGAGGTGCCTTTGGTTCTTTCTGCAACTGTGATGCCGTTTTGGCACACAGCTTATCACCTGGGTTGGCTCTTTATCTCTTTGAGCCCTGGGCTCCTCTGAAGGGCTGAGGTGGCCCAGGGGCTAGGAAACCCTGGGGTGGCAATGGGGGCATCTGGGGCAGGGATCAGTGGGGGGCACACCTCAAGGCCCAGCTCACCTCATAGTCCTGCTCCCCGGCACCTCCGGCCGAGCTGCCCACCAGTACCTCCACGAAGGCCGAGCCGTCATTCCCGATGTCCACGCTGTGGATCTGTTCCTCCTTCTCCAACTGCAGGGGAGGCAAGGCCCAGGTCAGTGCCGCTCTGTCCCACGCCCCACCTGGCTTCCCTGTGGGACCTCAGAAGATGGACGACCCCCATCCGGGCCACCTTGTCTCGTTGCCAAGTCAACTCAGTGACAGAGGGAGCAGGGCTGCAGGCTGCCACCGTGTCCCCTGTACACAGCACAGGATGTGGAGTCAGAGTTGGAAAACAGACGCTGACCGATTGTCTACAACCCGGCACCCACGTTGCCGGCTCCACCAGATTCTGCCTGACCGGCTTCTGACCCGGCACCACGGAGCTCTCCTTGGCGGTGCCATGCAGACAAAGGGCACACCAGTTGCCCCTGCCAGCAATCACACAGGATCCCATGGATGCTCCGAGGGTAGGGGCCTGGTCTGGTTTGGCTCACCACGGACTCTGGGTTTGAGTCCCATCTCTGCCACTCCCTAGCTATAGGGCCTTGTCAGCTCAGCTCTTGGAGCCTCAGTTTCCTCATCTGTAAAGTGGGGATGATCACCCTATGTAGGATTATGCACATAAATACCACATTCACAGGGCATGGCATACAGCAGGCACCCTGTAGCTACCAGTCAGGAAGTGTTATTAGTCACTGCTCAATGATTATTTGTTAAAAAAAGGAAAGAACTGAATTTCCCTGGTGGCTCGGGGGATAAGAGTCCGCTTGCCAGTGTAGGGGTTTGACCCCTGGCTCGGGAAGATTCCACATGCCACAGAGCAACTAAGCCCATGAGCCAAAACTACTGAGCCTGTGCTCTAGAGCCCATGAGGTGCAACTGCTGACCCATGTGCCGTAACTACTGAAGCCTGTGTCCCGTGCTCCGAAACAAGAGAAGCCGCTGCAATGAGAAGCCCACTCACTGCAACTAGAGAGTAGCCCCTGCTGGATGCAACTAGAGGAAGGCCACGCTAAAGCAGTGAAGACCCGGCACGGCCAAAAACAAGAACTGACTGTAGGAGGTCTTCCCCCAAAGTCTCTGACAGTCCCATCTGACGTAAACGCATAGAAAGTCATGTGGGCGTGGAGGCAGCTACAGGGGCTGAAGCAATCTCCTACTTTCTATCCTGGGGCTTTTAATATTATTATTTATTTATTTGGCTAACTTGGGTCTCAGTTGCGACACTGGGGATCTTCATTGTAGGATCCTTTGTTTGGATGACCGAGTTTAGTTACTCCAAGGCACATGGGATCTTAGATCCCGGACTAGGGATCACACCTGTAGCCCCTGTATTGCAAGGATTCCTAACCACTGGACCACCTGGAAAGTTTCTGGGGTTGTTTGATTTGGCTCACAGAATTAGAAGTGACTGTGATACCCCAAAAGTTCCTAGTCCACCGCCCCACACAGCCAGGAACATGTGATGGCCCAATTTGCAATGTCACCTCCCAGCTGGGAGGTGGCCTGGAGACTCTGCTGGCACCCTGCTACAGACAGGAACGTCCCTACATCGGAGGAAGGAGCCTGGGCTTGTGAGGAGGCCAGCCCGAGTTCAAATCCAGCCCTGCCACTGCCAAGCTGTGCAGTTCTGGGTGACATAAAACCTCTCTGAGCTGCAGTTTCCTCATGAGTGAAGGGGGGGCTCCCCACTTCTGAAAGGAGTTGACGGGACACGGAATGCTAATCATTGCAACGCACAGCCACTGTGGCCGCACCTAAGTGTAAACAGTGTGGCAGCCCTGTAGTACCTGTAAGACCGCCGACACCTCTGGGAGCCAGGATCTATCTTTATCTCCACTTCATAGGCGAGCCACTGAGACAGGAAGCAGCTGTGTAACTTACCAGATGTCATGAGGCTGGGCTAAAGCCAGTGACAGCTGGGCTGCGTTCCTTCTAGACATTCTGGGGAAGAATCGTTCCCTCATCTTGTCTGAGCTTCTAGAGCCCCCTGCCCTCCTTGGTGGTGGCCCCTTCCTCCAGCTCCAGAGCCAGCAGTGGCATCGCTCCAGCCTCTGCTTCCATCCCCACAGCTCCTCTCTGGTTCTCCTGTCTCCCTCCTTCCCTGATAAGGACCCTTGTGATGACACTGCTTCCCCCCAATTCATCCAGGCCCATCCCCCCTCCTTGAGATCCTTACAGGGACTTCTCTGGTGGTGCAGTGGCTAACACTCTGCCCTCCCAATGCAGAGGGTCTGGGTTTGAACCCTGGTCGGGGAACCACATCCTACAAGCTGCAGCTAAGAGGTCACAGGCTCCAGCTAAAGGACTGCGCACACCACAACGAAGACGGAAGATCCCGCACGCCCCAGCTAAGACTCAATGCCGCCAAATAAGTATTTTTTAAATATGCTCACAAAGTCTCTTTCTCCATGTAAAGGACACATGCATAGGTTCTGGGGATTAGGATGCAGACAACTTTGTGTGTGTGCACACTCAGCTGGCCAGTCATGTCCAGCTCTTTGCCACCCCAGGGACTGTAGCCCACTGGGCTCCTCTGTCCATGCAACGTCCCTGGCAAGAATACTGGAGTGGGTTGCTCTTTCCCTCTCCAGGGGATCTTCCCAACCCAGGGATTGAACCTGTGTTTCCTGCATGAGCAGGCAGATTCTTTACCACTGAGTCACCAGCGAAGACTGTGACACCTTTAGGGGGCTGTTATTCTGTCTACCACGCTGAGCAAAGCTCTTCCTGGGCCGGGCATCACTGAATCCTCAAGACCACACTGGGAGGAAGGGTCAGTTAACTCCCCCAGCCTTACGGATGGGGAAACCGAGATGCAGACAGGAAAATCAATGCCTCACGTGTCACACACAGGTAATGACCGGCAGAGAAATTCAGACCAACTGCCAGACTACACGCCAACAGTGCTTTCCAACTCCACAGTTTCAATCCTTGTGGTAAAACCTCAACATCTTGGAACTTGCTTGGTGGTCCAGGGGCTGAGACTCCCACCCTCCCAACACAGGGGACCCAAGTTCCATCCCTGGTCAGGGAACTACATCCCACATCCCACAACTAAAGGATACTGCACGCCACCAGTAAGACCCAACTCAGCCAAATAAGTAAATAATATATATATTTTTAAAGTCAAAAAACTCCTTGCCACCGCCTCCTCTCCCACTGGAGACATTCCTCATTCCTCCTGACTGTAACATCCTCCCCAGCGCTCGTCATCGGACATACGTTTGACTTACTGATCTGTCAGTCTTCCCTTGCAAATATAAAATCTCCACAGGTCAGATGTTTGTCTTGGGATGTCTGCGGCACTATGTGCCTACAACAGCGCTGGGCCTGCAGAAGGCGCTGCGATGAATGAAGCCACAAATGAATCCATCCACCCTCAAGTCTCCAGGGCCTGTCTCTGCGCTGACAACTCTTACAGCTCTGTCTCCAGCTCCAGGCCCAATCCCTAACTGTCCCTTGGATACTGTTCCTTGTGTGTCCCAAAGCCACGGCAAAGCTGGCATCCAACCAGCGGATGACCTTCTCAGGCTGCCCCCCGGCTCTACGTCCTGCCATGTCCCCGTCGGTCTCCCAGGCCAGAGAAGCCTGAGCCTCGTCTGGCTCCTCTGGCTCTCTCACTCCCCACTTCCTGTCTCTTGCTCCCACTGCAACAGTGGTACAGAATTAAACGAGATGTTCCTGATCATAAAAGAGCCCAGCAAGATCATCCAGTAATACACACGTGAATCCCCCGCTTTACACAAACACCTGCATGGTGACACAGCACTTCTGAAAACATTATGTCACCACATTTTCACGGTAACCCTGGGCTCCCATCACATTATCTTCCATGGACAGATGAGAAAACAGCTTCTGAGAAATGAAACCATTTGCCTGAGGTCACAGGGAGAGTAAGAGGGAGAGATGGGGACTTGAATTCCACCTGAGATTAACTTGTCAGCCACCTGCATCTCTCTCTCAGTTGAAAATACTGGCTCTAGGCAAATTGTATAACCTCTCTGGGCCTAGCTTCTTCATCATACAAGGGGATAATAATAGATTGGAGGTGATGGGATTTTTATAAGGATTCAATGAACTAACCCATATGAGGCATTTAGAATGGTAACTGCCAGGGTTTTTTTTTCTGGGGTGGGGGGCATTTTCCCAAGTTGGGCATTGAACCTGGGCCTCGTGGCATGGAGTGGAATCCTAAGCACTGGCCCACCAGGGTATTCCCAAACAGTAGTAACTCTGAATAAACCATTAGCTCTCATAATTCTGACTATACTACCTTAGGGAACTATGAAATATTAAAAGTCCAAAAATAACTCACAAAATCTTGTGACTTTGAGTATAATTCCTGGGAGGAGAATTCTTAGCTTCTCTCTAATTTGCAAAAAGGTTTATGAACCAAAACATTTGCAGAGCCACAGGGTAAGACATACGATAATATATTTAACACAATCTGGTAGGCCTTGTCCCCAGCATCACTCCCCAAACACCCTGACATTGGAGGGATGAATGCGGCCAAAATCAAGAAGTGGAGGACTTCCCTGGTGGTCCAGTGGTTAATAATCCATGCCTCCAACGGGGCAGGGGGCTGGGGGCAGGTTCAATACGCAGCTGAGGAACTAAGGCTCCAAAGTGTCATGTGGTGTGGCCAAAAATTAAAAAAAGAAAAAGACAGTGACTTCCCAGGAGGTTCAGTAGATACGACTCCATGCTCCCAATGCAGGGCGCCCAGGTTCCCAACCCTGGCCAGGTAACTAGATCCCACATGCCATAACTAAGACCCAACGCAGCCAAATATGAATCAATATAAAAGAGAAAAGAAGTCAACATATGGACACAAAGAAACAAGAAAAAGGTGTCTAGAGCACCCACACTGGGTTCAGCTCTCAGCACCGCCATGTATGAGGGGTGATAACAGCTCCAACACCACCCGACTCCCTGCAGAGCCAGATCACGCAGGGCAACCCCCAAGCAGCCCCTGGGAACACGCTAGCTCGCTTCTCCCACCAGTTCCTTATGCCTGATGGGAAGAGCCTGTTGGGAAGTCTGTCACCATCCTGGGTCAAGCTCCCCTTTTCCCTTTGCTCCCTCCAACTTCACCAAGCTCGTACCAAAGCACTCTGCACTCCACAATGGTCACTAAGACTGGCCACTTCACTTTGGCCCTTCCCAGGCCTCAGTTTCCCCATCTTTAAAATGCGGTTGATTGCCTTAGATGATATGAGACACCTTCCAGTCCTAAGCTCAGGGCCTTGAGAAGGCAGAATGCGTGGCAATGGTTTACTCTCTTCCAACTGAGGATGATAAGGCTCTGAAAAGAGCAGCAACCTGCCTGGACCACACACGGATTCACTCCTGGCCTAGTCCTTGCATCACCCATCTCCTCTGCTAAGGGCACAGGGACACTGCTCATTGTCAGATGAGGTGGTGGGGACCAAAGAGACAGTGCCTCAGCTCACTGCCAGTTAACTCCAGAGGAGAGTCCGGACCCTGGACCTCCAGCTTTCTATTAAGGAGATGGAGGGAGGGAGACTTCTCTGGGGGTCCAGTAGTTAAGACTCTGAGCTTCCAGGGCAGGGGGCTCCAGTTTCGTTCCTGGTGAGAGAACTAAGATCCCACATGCCACCCAGCAGAGAGGGGGGAAAAAAAAAAAGATGGTAGGGGGCAACTGGCAGAATCACCTGGAGCACCACAGAGATGGTCTTCTCACCCGCCTTGGCTGCCCGCCATTTACGGTAAGTGTCTGCCTTGAGAAGGTTTTCTGCACAGTAGGTCTGGA
Organism: Bos indicus; assembly: GCF_029378745.1. NCBI lineage: Eukaryota > Metazoa > Chordata > Mammalia > Artiodactyla > Bovidae > Bos > Bos indicus. The sequence continues at coordinate 52,303,809 of NC_091777.1, forward strand.
GAGAAGAGTAGAAAAGTGAACGTTAGGGTTCAGAGGTGAGAGCTATGTCCCCAGCTCTCAGATTAGTCTGAGAGTTCTCTCAAGCCCTCTGATATCACCGAGGTTTCAGTTTCTTTATTAATCCCCCCACACTCTGGGGTTTCAGGAAGAATGGATACATGTATATGTATGTGTGAGTCCCTTTGCTGTTCACCTGAAACTTACAACATTGTTATCTGGCTGTACCCCAATACAAAACCTTCTAGTGTTAAAATAATAAATCCGCCCACACTCTACCTCGAGTCCCCTCCAACATTCTCCCCTAGAAATTCACCTCTGCTCCTTCCCAGGAAGCAAAACACCCTCCTTTTCTCTCAGCAAATTCCTCTATCCACATCTCTCCAGAATTCCCTATGGCCTCCCAGAAATTCTCCCATGACCCTCCTAGAATTCCACAAAGTCCCCTTTGTGAATGGAAAACCAAAATGAAGTCCGTATTGCTAAAAGTGTTCTCTAAAATTGACCGGGGGGCCACTGAGGAATTCTGACCAAGCAGGTCGCAGCTACAGTGGAATCTGACCTTTTGACCACTTATTGTATTCACACAGGCATCCAGAATATGTGCCAGAACCTCAACGTACGTGTCAGACCCTTACCCTCTGGTAACTCAGGACTGCTTCTTCTTTAAAGCCAAATATTTCTTTCCGTGTATCACAGTCAATTAGAATTCTCTCCACACGACTTTAACAACCTGCTGACCTCTGTCCTCACAAGCCCGATTCCCTCTGCCAACACTCCGTTTACCGGAACCTGTCTCCCAAACTGCAATTCTTAAAGACCCCAATAAAGCTCTTTCTTAGCACCCCGCATACGGAATATTTTTCAACACCTGTGAGACTCCAAAAGTTCTCGAGCCCGCTGACGAATTCCTTTACTACTTCCACCCTCCCCCACGCCAGTCCCTCACCGAGTCCTGGCTACTGCAGGACACCACATGGCGGAGGCGGATCTCCGGCATGTCAACGTCGTGTGGGCTTCGCCTGACCCAAGAGATGCACGAAGGTCTGAGTTTGGGGGGCTCACAGGGGGTGCGCCCCGGGCGGCCTTTACTGCGCAAGCGCAGGAAGCTCGGGCCTTTCAAACCGCGGCGCGCCGGCGGTTACGTCACTAGTGCGCATGCCTAGTTCATCTCTCCGGAGAGCAGTGAGAGGCGCCGAGTTCCCTAGCAACGCGCTTTTCCCGCCTCGCTCTGGCCAACCGCTCTCTCGCCCCTCCTCCCGGTCACTTCCTAGCAACCGGCTTGGCCCGCAGGATTGGTCCCCAGCAGAAATTCGCCATCCTCAGCGCCCCAACTGAAGCCTGAAAAACAAGAGGCCGGCAATCTTGAGTGGATTTTTTCAGGAAGCCGGGAGCCTACCGCAACAGGATCCCCTCCATGGCTGGCTGGCTGGCTACCCTCCCCACGCCCAACACACACAGACACACACGGACACACACACACACACACACACACACACACACGAGAAAATCTCTGATCCCTGAAGGTCAGGCCTGAGGCAGAGACAGTGTGTGCTGCTGCTACTGCTGCTAAGTCGCTTCAGTCGTGTCCGACTCTGTGCGACCCCATAGACATCAGCCCACCAGGCTCTGCCGTCCCTGGGACAGTGTGTAAAGGGCCTCAATAAAACACAAAGTATGTGCTCGAGCCAGACACACACCCAGCCTTGACTGCTTACAACCATGCGTCACTTTTCCAATGTGAACTTGGGCATCTGACCACTACCATCCCCATGCCCTGAACAAGCACCCCTCTGTTCAGTCTCTGAGAGACCCAAGTGCGTCGTGGGGTGGCGTCAGAAATGGAGAGAGACCAAACACAGAAAAGGGAGTATGAGCTATGCATGCCCCCGCAAAACAAGCCTGGACTTGCTGGGCACTCACAGGAAGAGCCTCACCCACACTGGGCACCTCTTGGGGACAGAGAGAAGGGGGAGGGTACCTGAGTCCTAGCAGCTGCTCTACCCTACAGGAAACAAAATGACCTGATTCTGATCTTGGGCTTCACGTTAGAAAAAAAGGGGGTTAGGGCTGGGGCAGTGGGACCTGATGGAAGAGAGGGTTGGAAGCCCAGATGTCTGGGGCTGCATGGAGGAGGGGGGTGGGCACAAGATGCCACTGCTCCTTTTGGATTCTGGTTCCCTCTCCCCAACTCAGAGCTGCAGAGACCTACCCCCAGGGCTTACATCATCATTTCTTAGCCTAGGGGTAAGGCAGGTCCAGACCGCCCCATCTCAGCTTCCTATAAGAACAGCTGGGGACCTCAGGCCTTCAGGGTCACTATCCATCCACCATGAAGCCTTCCATGAAACCTGAGACCTTCCTGGTGGCCTCCGCTCTGCTCTGCACCCTCCTGGGTCTGGGTAAGTGACTAGGGCTCTGGACTCCTGGGACCCTTAATACAAGGAGTATGAGAGAACATTCTGCCAGGTCCTCAAGGGAAAAGGGAAAGAGGAGGTGTCTTGGGAGTTGAAATTCATGGAGAAGGCAGAGTGTAAAGGAGAGAAAGCCTAGGTCCCCAAGGGAGGAAGAGCTAAAAAACATGTGGGTTTAAATCTCTGAGAAAAGAGGGGTTTGGATGGGCTCTGGTCCCTGTATCCCAGGCAGTGTCTCAAAATAAGACACCTGAATTCTAGAAAATCACATGAGAGTATGATTAGTATTTTTAATTAGTATGAAAAAAAATGAGGCGAGGTCAAGACATTTCCTTTCTCCCAGGACTCTAAGCAGTTCAGGTCCCCGGTGTCCTCTTCCTTAGCTGTAGGAGTTCAGGCAGCTCCACTTTCCCCAGGACCCAGATGCCTTGTGTCTGGGCCCCCAGTTGCCTCCTGTCTCAGGACCAAGGAGTCCAGGCCCTTATCCTCATAGTCCTCGATCTTTCTTCTTGACCTGGGATGCAGATCTCCTCTCAGGTACCCCTGCCTGAGCGTCCACTGCCTACCAGACTAAGACAGCCTGGTCCCCACAAGGAAGGTGATCCCACTTCCGAGAACCAGCTGCACCTGAAGTTTCACAAAAGTCCATTAAGGACTTCCACAGGGGTTCAGTGCACAATCTCCCTGCCAAAGCGGGGGACATGGGTGCAATCCCTGGTCCAGGAAGCTTCCACGTGCACTGGGGCAATTAAGACCCTTCAGCACAACTACTGAGCTCATGCTTTAGAGCCTGTGCTCTGCAACAGGAGAAACCAGCACAAATGAGAAACCCCAAAACCGCAAGTAGGAAGTAGCATCTACTCACTACAGCTAGAGAAAAACCAACAGGAAGCAGGCACCCAGCAGAGCCAACAATAGAAAAAAGAAAATTAATAATATAAAAAATATTTTTAAAGTCCATGGTATTTTCAGCAGGATCCCTCAAGGTTTATTATGGGGTCTAGCATCCAAAGTTCCCAGCCTTGTAATTAGATAAACTTGCTCCCTGATTGGAGTTGCTTTCTGTCCTGCCGCAGAAAGCAGCTTTGCTCACAGCACCTTGGCACCCTTGCTGAGCTTCAGACAGATCCCTGTTCAGCGGTCAGTGTCCCACCCATGAAAACCAGGGAGACAGCAGTCCTTCTTCCTTCAGACCCCTCCACCCCATCCCCCTCTGGATTCGGGAGTCATGGCCCACAGACTATGGCACCTTTCACTAGAGCCCTGCTCTGTAACTGCAGGGTACCCACTGAGCTGTGACGTGTGTGTCAGTGACGGTCCCAGTTGCAGAGGAAAACTGCAGACTTGCGCCCCGGATGAGGACTCCTGCATAGTTGTCGTGACTGAGACCAACAGAAGTAAGAGGGCAGGGGCTGGTATCACATGCTGGAGAGGTCGGGGGTGCCTTCACGGTGGCAGGTACCGCCAGGCGCTGGGAGAGACCTTGAGTGATGATTACGTCAGGAAAGAGGGAAAGGCAATCTCGAGGTGGGTGGTGGACAGAGAATCCGGTGGAATGACAGAAACCACTGTTGCCAAGGATTTCTGAAGATGAGACTCCAAAGAGAGGATGGGGAGGTGCAGATACAGACGTTCTTACCAAAGAAGTAATTAGGAAAGCAAAGGACATGGGAGAAGAGTGAAATCCAGAGAAAGGGGAAGTCTAATATGTAAAAGGTGAAGGGATGGGTGTAAAAGAGACTTGGGTGAGTTGCAAAGAATGTGATCAGGTTGATTCTCTGGGGCTGCGAGGGGTCTCCCAGAGATGCGGGCTGCAAGAAACTGTTCCTGACAAGAGAAAGCGGATGCTACTGGGGCTGGTTGAGTTGGGTGCGAGCTCAGTTGTGTCTGAGTCTTTGCAACCCCATGGAGTGTAACCCGCCAGGCTCCTCTGTCCTTGGGATTTTCCAGGCAAGAATACTGGAGAGGCTTGCCATTTCCTCCTCCAGGGGATCTTCCCCACCCAGGGATGGAACCCGTGTCTCTCGTATCTCCTACATTGGCAGGGGGGTTCTTTACCACTGCACCACCTGGGAAGTCCCAATATTGTCATAGAGAGAGACGTACAAGGACAGATGGTCCCTGGGCGCAGTCCATGAAGTTGCAAAGAATCAGGCACAACTGAGCACCCACACACCCAAGCACGGCGGGTAAAGAGCAGAAACCCTAGGCTTGGAGGAGCCCACCCCGTCTATGGTCAGGAAGGGGAAGGCCAGGGAGACTGGAAGAGACCACTTTACGAAGACCTGAGAGTAGCCAAGAAGAGCAGCAAGAGATCATAGCTAGGAAGCCTGGGGAGTGACCCTGGGAAATCTGGAAGCGTCTGCCTTAGATGGAGAAGGAAATGGGTGTTACAGCAGGTGGGGATGGCAGCCCCATCCCAGCATCTGGTGGAAGGAATTCCAGGGGTCAGGGGAAGGCTGAAGACTGGAAGAGACCATTCACACAGGCATGGGGGTAGTCACAGGTGGTCTGGAAAAGACCACTCCAGGTGCGACCTCTGCAGGATGGCAGTGGGGTGGGCCTGGGGCTGAAAGGGCCACCCTGGAGACTCCAGCACAGCCAGGAAGGGGGAGGATAGGCTACATACGTAATGAGCCATTCAGATGATGCCCCAGGCAGAAAAGGGGCTTCAATTTGGGGAGATGGAAGAGACCTCTCTAGACAGCAGTGGGCTGGGGCAACTCTAAGGTGGGGGAGACACCCCAGGGCAAGGGTCCAGACCAGGGGCCACTGAGCCCCCTGCCCACGGCCATCCTGCAGAGGCCTCCTTGGCAGTGACCAGCTACAAGGGATGTGCGAAATCCAGCCAGTGTGAGTCCGGATTCTTCGGCTTCACCATGAACCCTGAGAACTACATGGGCTCCAAGAGGCACTGCTGCCAGAAGGATGGCTGCAACCAGGACCCCCTACCCGGTAAGCCCCAGCTGAGCCCCACAGCTGGAGTCCCTTCCTGCCCACCCCTCCCCTGCCAGAGCCAGCTGTGGGCACCTGTCACTGACCTGCGCTGTCACCGGGGCAAGCGTCTTCCTTGCGCTGAGCCTCGGGTTCTTCTCCTGTAAACTGCAGCGTCCAGGGACTTCCCTGGTGGTCCACTGACTAAGCCTCCATGTTCCCTATGCAGGGGTTGGATCCCTGGTCAGGGAACTCGATTCCACAGGCCGCAATTAAGATCCAACACAGCCAAATAAACGTTGTTTTCTGAAAATACAGTGTCCGTTACCAACTGCTGTCCCCTGAGTGGTTGGGAGGTTGGGAAAGGGATTCACGTCTCCGATTACCTTACCCTCCACCCTCCTCTTCAGCGTTCGTGAGAAACCATACAGAAAATGGCCTTCGGTGTCCTTCCTGCATCGCTGCCTTTACGGAAACATGCACTGCAACTGCGGAAGCACTCTGCGTTGGCGAGGAAACCCACTGTGTCGCTGTGTCTGGCCTCATGTGGCCTGGTAAGGGGCACCTGGAATTCGGGAGGAGGGCACAGGGGTTCCAGACAGGCCGAGAACTGGAGCTTCATGTTTCCAGATTCTAAGGGAGAGAGTGGCTCCAAAGATCTGGGGGAGAAGGTGGCTGGGGCATATGACCCTGGTCTAGGAGGAGGGAGGCTGGGGATCCTGACTCTAGTCTAAAATCCCCTCCAGCAGGTGACAAATTTGCCGTCCAGGGCTGTGGTACCAAGACCGCCTGCCACAGCAAGCCCGGGACCCTGGTGCCCTCAGGTGCTCGTTTGTTCACCATCAACAGGACCAGCTGTCTTTGAAGCCCCCAGGCTTCTGGCAAGGCTGAGTGAAGAACTGAGGCCCATGTAGTGTTTGGCCTCCATTCCTTCTCAGCTACGGTTCTAGAAATTCCTACGGTTCCCACGTGTCTATAAACTAAACAAGTTAACAGAACAATCCTGAGTCTGTGATGTGCTGTGTTTCGGGGATATGGGATGCAAAAAGCGGGGGTCTGAACCCTTGGGAACCCTCTCTTTGGAAGAAAGAAAGGGACGATGCTGCCTTTTCTTAAGGGGTTACTTCCTGCCTGGTCCCCATGCTAAGTGTTTTCCATGCGGTACCTCATTTCATAATCACAGCTCAGTGACGCTGAAAGTATTGCCCCCATTTCACAGAGGAACACACTGAGGCATGGACTGTGGTGTCACTTGCCTTCGGTTAAAGAGCTGGGAGGGTCAGACTCCAGAGTCCATGATCACCTCTCCTAGCTAACCTGTTTTTGCCCCAGAGTTCTCGTTCGTAAAATGTGGATATAATACCTATAACCTCAAAGGGCTGTCTTAAGAGTCAAATGAAAGAAAACGAAGAAAGGACTTAGTGCACCTTTCAGGGGCTTCCCTGGTGGCTCAGACAGGAAAGATTCTGCCTGCTAATGTGGGAGACACGGGTTCGATGCCTGGATCTGTAAGATCCTCTGGAGAAGGGCCTGGCAACCCACTCCATTATTTTTGCCTGGAGAATCTCACGGACAGAGGAGTCTGACGGGCTCCAGTCCATGGAGTCACAAAGAGTCAGACCCCACTGAGTGGCTGAGCACACTGCACTAGCACCTTTAAGACAGTGTGGGCTCTGGAGACAATGTGTCTGGCCAAATACTTAACGACCCTAATAGCCACTACTTACTCAGTAGCCATGTTTGGCAGCTGCCAGACCTTGGCATCTATCAAGATAGTCTGGATTATGCTACAGGAAAAAACAAGTCCCTAAACTCAGTGGTTTCAAACAACAAAGTTCTATTAGTCTGTTCATGCTGTACTAATGTGTGTAACAAACCATGCCCAAACTGAGACTTGTAAAAAGAAACATTCTTCTTCCTAAGGGTTTGTAGGTATTGAGGTGGCTCTGTTTCTGGCTGTGGGCTGGTGGGTTTGGCTTCAGTTTGGGAAGGGGGCTCTAGTTCTCCTCCGTGGGTTCCAGAGCCCTCTGGGACTGTGACTCCCTGGTTAACGTCCTTCTCATGGCAGATGACAGGGGCACAGAACCCAAGTGCACCAAAGGTCCCTGCGGAGGTTGGGGTGAACAGGAGTTCTATCCTGCACACAACCCCAGCATCCCTCCTCTCCAGGGACCCAGGACTCCTCACCCTGGATCCCTCCTCCCTCAGACCCAGAAGTATAGGCTTCTAGCTCACAGAATCCCAAGTATCTTCCACCCCCTGAAACCCCAAAGACAGACCCACAACAGAATTTCTACTTTTTTATTCACTCCTTCAAAAAACACCACAGGCAAAGCACCCCGTTGATTCTCCGGGCTTCATGGTTCCCTACCTCAGTGGACACACATTTATCGTTATCCAGACAAGGAGGAAATTCAGCTAAGCTGATGAGGCTTTTGGACTTCCTCTGCTTCTGCCAGTGGCAACACTGAATTTCTTTACTTGAATTTCTGCCTTCAAGGGCCTGCCAGCCTGCAGGTGCCCCATAGACTCACCCTGAGGTCAGCTAGTGATCCCTCAGCAAGGGAGTCTTCTGTCTTTTCTGTTTGGGTGCTCCCAGAGACAGATGCCTCGCTACCAACTTGCAGATGGAATTCCTACTCCCCAAGAAGGACCAAAGGGTCCCCAGTTCTCTCACACAGATCCCAATTCCCTCCTCTCCATGGAGACCTTTCACCAGCCATGAATTACGAAGCAAGGACCACAGCCTCCTGGGGAGCCAGGAGTCTGAGACTCAAAGAACTGTCCTTCCCCCAAAGAAGACTTAAAGCCCTCTTTGGATACAGGCCTATCCCCCAACCCCAGAAACCTACATCGTATACCCTTTGTGGCTCAGAAGCCCAAGGATTCCAGCTCCCTGGGGAACCCAGAGCCCCCCTCCTTCATGTCAGTATCCCAAGTGTGAAGGAGACCACCTTCATCAGCAATTAGGCGTCCACCTCCTCCTCCGCAGGGGGACTAGACACCTATTAGATCTACTTTCTACTCTTGAGAGACCAAGATAGCCCCATTCCAGGAGTCCAAACCCTCAACTCCCTTGAGGAGTTCCATAGTCTGATGGTGGTCCCCAGAGAAATAAGGAATCCCGTTCCTAAAACTCTATTTCCCTTCAAGACCCAGGAACCCTGGTGACCAGATGTTACCCACTCCAGGCCCTAATCAGAGCCCTCATTCCCTTCAAGCACCCAGGATTCTGACAGCCAAGCCTTCACTCTGCGATCTCTCAGGCCCAAACTTCCCATGCTAGAGTCTGGACCCCGTGTCCTCTCCCTCTCACTGGGTTTTGAGTCCTCAGCCCCTGGCAGAGCCAGGCACCTAGGCCCTGGGCACACACGGAAGCCCAGGCCCTCAGCCCACCTCTCACTACACGGGCACCTGCAGCGCCAGCACTACCTTGGCGTCCGCGTGCATCTTGACCAGCCTCCACCAGGACGGCCAGCGCTGCGTGCCCTGGATGCTGTGGGATGCTGGCACAACTCTAATCTCCAGCTGTCCCTCGACAGGCTCCGCCAGCAGGGGGAGCCAGAGAGAGAGAGAGCCTCAGCTGCTGCGAGGCTGGTGAGTGAGGCTGGATCATGCAGGTCACGTATTCAGCACCTAAGGTGTGCTTGAGGCCGCTTTGGTAGTGGGGTCAGCGGTGGGGGGGCGGGGTCGCGCAGGTGAATCCAGATTGCAATGTCCCAGGACCTGCAGAACTAGCCTCACCGCACGTTCTCAGGGTAAGACCAGAATCAGCTGGGGATCACCCCCTCCTCAGGATCTGAGTTTCAACCTCAAGGGTTCACCTCCAGGCTTCAAAACACCCACATTTCTGTAATGGCAGCCTCTTCCTTTTCTTCCTCCAACCCTGAGGGTGGTGGCTGCTCCCAGCACTTGCTTCTGTGTTCTACCTGCGTCTTCTGGCCTCTTTAGTCAATGGTGGTGCTTTAGTCACGAAGTCGTGTCTGACTCTTTGCGACCCCATGGAATGTAGCCCGCCAGGCTCCTCAGTCCATGGAATTCTCCATGCAAGAATACTGGACTCGGCTGCCCTTTCCTCCTCCAGGAGATCTTCCCACACCAGGAATCCAACTTGTGTCCCCTACATTGAAGGCAGATTCTTTACTGACTGAGCCACCTCCTTACTAATTCTTAATATTAATTCTCTGGTAAACTAACTGCTGTGGTTTCAGCCTCCTGCTGGGACCCTGACTGATACAATGGGTGGCACTGATGTTGGTGTCTGCCTTGTCAGTGATTCCAAGTGGCACAGAGCTTGATTTTCAAAGGGCTCTAGGTGGTGGGAATACTTTGGCCATTGGATGTGAAGAGCTGACTCAATGGGAAAGCTCCTGATGCTGGGAAAGGTTGAGGGCAGGAGGAGAAGGGGGAGACAGAGGATGAGATGGTTGGATGGAATCACCGACTCAACAGACATGAATTTGACCAGTCTCTGGGATATAGTGAAGAAGAGGGAAGCATGGCGCACTCCAATCCATGGGGTCTCAAAGAGGCGGACAGGACTTAGCGACTGAACGACAATGTGGCGGGAGCAGGAGAGGACTGGAAACAAAGCATGAGCGCCCACTCGGGAAAACAGGCCTCTCAGGGGCTGCCCCTGAACTCTCAGGAGTGCAGAGAGCGGAGCTCCCCTACTGTGGGTAAATGAAGGAGAAATGTACCTTGTGGGGGGAGTCCGTGGGCGGCCTTAGCTCTGCAGGGACAAGAGACAAAACATGAAAACTTCTTTCTGCCTCTCTGCAGACTCCTAGCCAATAATGGCTTCCCTCAGGGCTCTACCTGCAATGCAGGAGACCTGGATTTGATCCCTAGGTCTGGAAGACCCCCTGGAGAAGGGAACAGCAACCCACTGCAGTATTCTCATCCATGATCTCTACTGTCAACGATTTGGAGCAAAAATCCTAACTAGTTGTCAGTGCGGAAAGACCCAAGTTGAAAACTCTAAGTGGTGCCAGAAATGTAGTATCACTTGGTGCCAGGGCACATCGTCTTTGGAGGAATGTACTTCAAACCAGGCCCTCAAATAATTTCCACCAATATATTACCCAAAGTGGAATTAACACACACACACACACACACACATACCATTGGGCATCAGGAAATAGGCTGCCATGTTTAAGGGTCGGTAGAAACCACAAACTGCAGACTCAGACACACAAAGATTGCATATATTGATGGGGGAAAACTGGAAAGAGTGACAGACTGGATTTTCTTGGACTTCAAAATTGCGGGGACGGTGACTGCAGCCATGAAATTAAAAGACGCTGGCTCCTTGGAAGAAAAGCTATGACACACCTACACATCGTATTCAAAAGCAGAGACATCACTTTGCTGACAAAGGTCCATATAGTGAAAGCTATGGTTTTTCCAGTAGTCATGTACAGACGTGAGGTTTTGACCATAAAGAAGGCTGAGCACCAAGGAGCTGATGCTTTCAAACTGTGGTGCTGGGGAAGACTCTTGAGAGTCCCTTGGACTGCAAGGAGATCATTCTAGTCAATCCTAAAGTAAATCAACCCTGAATATTCATTGGAAGGACTGATGCTGAAGCCCCAATACTGTGGCCACCTGATGTAAAGAGGTGACTCATTGGAAAAGACCCTGATGTAAGGAAGGCTTCCTTGGTGGTCTGATGATAAAGTATCCACCTGCAATGCGGGAGACCTGGGTTTGATCCCTGGGGTGGGAAAATCCCCTGCAGAAGGGAATGGCTGCCCATTCCAGTATTCTTGCCTGGAGAATTCCACAAACAGTCAATGGGCTTGGAAAGCGTCATACACAACTGAGTGACTTCCACTTTCACTGATGCTGGGAAAGAGTGACGGCAAAACGCGAACAGGGCAGCGGAGGGTGAGAGTTCAGATGGCATAATGGACTCACTGACTCAATGGACATGAGTCTGAGCAAACTCCAGGAGCCGGTGAAGGACAGGGAAGCCTGTCTTGCTGCCCTCCATGGGGTCGCAAAGAGCCAGCCACGACTAAGGTACTGAACAAGAAACTGATATTATGAAACACACAATATACAAATAAGTGGGTAAGAACCCACCTGCCAGTGCGGGGCTCTCAGTTTCCACCCCCGGTCTGGGAAGATCCCACATGCCTCAGGGCAACTGAGCCCGAGCACAACTACAGACTCCAGGCACCAAAGCCTGTGCTCCGCAGTAAGCAAAGCCTTTGTATGAGAAGCCCGCACACCACAACGAGAGTAAACTCCACTCGCTGACACAGAGAAAGCGCACGCGCAGCAGTGAAGACCTGGTGCAGCAAAACTGATAAATAAATTGTAGTAATTGGAGGGAATGATGCTAAAGCTGAAATCCCGTACTTTGGCCACCTCATGAGAAGAGCTGACTCATGGGAAAAGACTCTGATGCTGTGAGGGATTGGGGGCAGGAGAAAAAGGGGACAACAGAGGATGAGATGGCACCACTGACTCGATGGACGTGAGTCTGAGTGAACTCCGGGAGTTGGTGATTGACAGGGAGGCCTGGTGTGCTGCACTTCATGGGGTCACGACTGAGTGACTGAACTGAACTGAAATGAAAAATAATTAAAAGAAAACTCAAGGGAATGGCAGACTACTGACATAAGCCTTTCTAGCCTCTGCAAACATAAAGTCCTGAGCTGACCATCCCACTTTTCTAGGTAGATAAGATGTGAATAATAAAGATCCACATACCAGATTAGATACAGTTTTAGCGAAAAATGTATTGACTCTTCTCATAATTAAAAGGTGGAATTTTGATCTGAATCTGTTTGCCAAGAATTTTTTTTTTTTTAATTGCCCCAAGATGGTTGATTTTATGTAAAATTTTAATCAAGGAGGCCATTAGACTGGGTGACTCTAACGCCTTAGGTAGCTGCAGTAAACCAATCAAAATTTAAGCCAGAGTTGGAACTCCAATCTAAGAAAATGAAATCAACTAATCATGAACAGCCAAGCCCCTCGATTTTCCCAAATAAGAAAATCGATTAAGCTCCAGGGAGGTGGGGTGGACTGGGACATTGGGACTGACATGAGTATCCTCCTGATACCCTGTCCGGCAGAGACGGCTGATGAGATCCTTCTGTACAGCGCGCGGCGCTGCACTCAGGGCTCTGTGCTGACCTCAATGGGGAGGAAATCCATGAGAGAGGGGATCTGTGTGCACGTGCAGCTGATTCACTTTGCTGCACAGTGGAGACTAACACAACATTGGAAAGGAACTGTAGCCCAATAAAACTGATTAATTTAAAAAGTTCATGCTCAAGCCAATTACATAATTGCTCTGCTTCCATGTTTTCTCCTAAAATCCTCTGTCCTAGCCTACCCACAAAGCACCTCTAATCATTTTTCAGTTTTGGCTGTCTGATTTGAATTGTCTGCTTACATGAACTCTTCAAACTATAACGTGCCGCAGTTTACCTTTTACAACTGATAGGACCTTTATTTTATGATTATTATCAATCTTTTTGGTTACACTGCACAGCTTGTGGGATTTTAGTTCCCCAGCCGGGGGCTGATTGAATCTGGGCCCCTGGCAATGAGAGAGTGGCGTCCTAACCACTACACCGCCAGGGAATTCCCTAGGACCTTTAGAATAAGAATATGTATTCAAGGAAAACCTCATTGGTTAGAATGTCCTTTGTAAGGTGGAACAAGCACTGTTTAAAATTCAACGCACGTCACTTAAAAGACTTGTGGGTCTTCCGTGGGGGTCCAGTGGCTAGGACTCCGCACTTCCAGTGTAGGGGGCCCTGGTCTGATCCCTGGTCAGTGAACTAGACCCTGCTGCCATGTGCAGCTGCAACTAAGACCTGGCCCAGCGAAATGAATAAATGAAGACTGGCGATGTCAAGCATCAGTGAAGGTGTGAAGCTCACATACTGCTGAAGGAAACGTGACATGGAACAACCACTTTGGAAACCAGTCCATTTCTAATAGGTAAAACAAATCTGCCTGCATGCTAAGTCAGTTCAGTGGTGTCCAGCTCTTTGTGACCCTATGGACTGTAGCCCACCAAGTTCCTCTGTCCATGCGGCTCTCTAGGCAAGAATACTTGAGTGGGTTGCCATGCCCTCCTCCAGGGCATCTTCCCAACCCAGGGATCAAACCTGCCTCTCCTGTGTCTCCTGCATTGCAGACAGATTCTTTACTACTGAGCCAACAGGCAAGTCCTGGATCTAAGGACTGAAGATCCTGCAATTTGCCTCTCTTAGATAGTTACCCCAAGAGATCTCTGTACAGAGGCTTATACAAGAAGGTTCACAACAGCTGTGTTCATAATAGTCAAAAAGTGGTGGGGAGTTCCCTGGCGGTCTAGTGGTGAGGGCTTTTCACTTTCACTGATGGGGTCTGGGTTCAATCCCTGCCTGGAGAACTAAGATTCTGAAAGCCACGAGGTGTGGACAAAAACAGCCACCAAAATGTGGCAACAGTCCAGAGGCCCGTCAACAAGAGAATGGATGAACACGTTGAGATCTCCGCTTCCAGTGAAACTTCTCAGCAATAAGGTGGAACAGACCGCTAACCTACACACAATATGTTAGACTCCGTGTTCCTGGCTCCACCAGACTCTGCTGGATGGGCTTCTAACCTGGCACCACAAGCTCTCCTTGATGGCGCTATGACAAATTGCCTATCTGTCACCCCTGCCTGCAATCACATAGGACTCTGTAGATGCTCCCTGAGGGTCGGGGCCTGGTTTGGTTTTGTTCACTACTGGTTCCTGAGCTTGGGCCCAGCTCTGCTGCACACTAGCTATAGCACCTTGTCGGCTCAGCTTTTGGAGCCTCAGTTTCTTCATCTGTAAATTGGGGATGATCACCCTATGTAGGATATGCTTTACAGATGGGGAACCGAGATGCAGACAGGAAAATAATGGCTCAAGTGTCACACACAGGTAATGACTGGCAGAGAAATTCAGACCAACTGCCGGACTACAAGCCAAGAGTGCTCTCCAACTCCACAATTTCAATCCCTGTGGTAAAACCTCAACATCTTGGCACTTCCCTGGCGGTCCAGGGGTCAGGACTCCCAGCTTCCACCGCAGGGGGCCTGCGTTCAATCCCTGGTCAGGGGACTAAGAGCCCACTGCCACATGGCACGTCCAAAAAAAAAAAAAAAACAAGACTCAACACGTCTGCCTCGCCCACATTAAAAGCATGGGACCCTCCATCCAGTAGAACATATCCCTTTGTATTTTAATGACTAATTCTGATTTCACATACAACTACTTCTACTTTTAACACACACTGATGCTCCTTGTCTTGTCTTTCTTATGACAAACAAAAAATTTCTGATTAAAAAATATGGTAACAACCCAAATGTCCATATGAATGGACATACAGTGCATGATTCCCTACAGTGGAACAGTGAAAAGGTAAGTATCAGTCACTCAGTCAGGTCCCGAGCTTTGTGACCCCAGGGACTGTAGCCTGCCAGGCCCCTCCATTCATGGGATTCTCCAGGCAAGAACACTGGAGTGGGTTGCCATTTCCTTCTCCAATGCATGAAAGTGAAAAGTGAGAGTGAAGTCCGTCAGTCGTGTCTGACTCTTCGCAACCCCATGGACTGCAGCCTACCAGGCTCCTCTGTCCTTGGGATTTTCCAGGCAAGAGTACTGGAGTGGGGTGCCACTGCCTTCTCCGACATATACACACTAGTATAAAGTAAATAACCAAAAGGACCTGCTGTATAGCACAGAGAATGACACTCAATATTTTGTAATAACGTATAAGGGGAGAGAATTAGAAAAACAATATATATACACACACATGTATAAATAAATGAATCACTGCTATACACCTGAAAGTACCACAACACTGTAAATCAACCCTACCTCAAGCTTTTAAAAAAATCAGAAAAAGAAGTTTAGACTAAACTAAGCATATAGTTTTTTACATATAGGATGTAAATATTAGGATTTAAATATTAAAAAGGTTAATATCAAATGTTGATTTAAATATACAGCAGCAAAGCTAAATTCAGATTAATTCAAGAAATTCGTTTGAGTAAAAAATAAAAAATTAACAACTGAATTTCACGTTTTTTGCTTTTTTAAAAACGTACATCAGAAGTTGCTAAGGGAAACTGTGGGAAGACGGTAATAGGGAATGACCACTTAATGGTTCTGGGGTTTTTTGGGGGGCGGGGGTGATGAAAATGTTCTGGATCAGTCGCTGCAATGAATGCTGCACGCTGTAAATATACCAAATCCCCTGAATTACACACTTTCAATGGTTAACATAATGAACTTACGTTACATGAATTTTATCTCAAGAAGAAAGAAGAGAGTATTCGGTACCTATCAGTCGTTAGGAGAAAGGCTTAAGCGCACGCTGACTCATCTGGGGCCCAGGTCTGAGTGCACCTGTCTCAGGAAGACAGGATTCACGACAGTGGCATAAATGAGACATGGAAGGTCTGCAAACACTGAGACATCTTGTTAAAAAAAAAAACTGTTCCAAGATAAATATCATATGATATTGTCTCTATGCGAAATCTAAAAAAAAATACTCAAAAAACCTTATCTACAAAACAGAAACAGACACACAGACTCAAGAGAATGAATTCATGGTTATCAGGGCAAATGTAGAGGCGGAGGAGGGACAGATAAGAGCTTAGGATCGACATGAACACAGAGTTATATTTAAAACAGATAACCAACAACAACCTACTGTACAACACAGGGAACTCTACTCAGTACTCTGTGAGAACCTGAGTGGGAAATAACTTTGACAAAGCATAGATACATGTATATGCATAGCTGAAAGACTTTGCTGTACATTTGAAATTAACACAACATTGTTAATCAACTCTACTTCAACATAAAATAAAAATTAAAGGGACTTTCCTGGTGATCCAGTGGTTAAGACTCTGAGCTTCCAGTGCTGGAGGCACGGGTTCGATCCCTGCTTAGGGAACTAAGATCCTGCATGCTGCCCACTGTGGCCAAAAAATTTAAAAATTGAATTAAAATTTTAAAACAAGGTTCCACATCCATGAAAGGCAATCTTATGCACCATTCAAAAGAATAAGGAGAACTTGATGCCATGACAGTGGACCTCTAAGATATGGTTTCTTGGAAAAAGCAAGGGTACATGTACATATTTTGTACTTTAAAAAAGGGGGTTTGGGTGAATATATATGCTTGTATGTGGACAGAGGGACCTGGGGAACCACCTCAGAAGCTGCTCACAATGACTGCCTAGGAAGGAAGACCTGGGCAGCAGGAATGGGGGCGATGGGGCAGGAGGGGACTGAAGCAGGTGGCCTGTGATGAGGACTTCCTTTTCAGTGTAAAGCCTCCCTTTTGTGCTTTTTTGAGTTATGGACCACATGAGCCCCGGCTGGCTCCTCTGCTCTCTCACTCCCCACTTCCTGTCTCTTCTTGCTCCCACTCCAACAGCAGTGCAGAATTAAACAGGATGCTCCTCATCATAAATGAGCTCAGCAAGATCATCCAGGAATACACATGTGAATCCCCTGCTTTACACAAACACCTGCGTGGTGACACGGCACTTTTGCAAACATTATGTCACCAGATTTTCATGGTAACCCTGGGCTCCCATCACATTATCTTCCACGGACAGATGAGAAAACAGCTTCTGAGAAATGAAACCATTTGCCTGAGGTCATAGGGGGAGTAAGAGGGAGAGATGGGGACTTGAATTCCACCTGAGACTAACTTGTCAGCCACGTGCATCTCTCTCTCAGTTGAAAATACTGGCTCTAGGCAAATTGTATAATCTCTCTGGGCCTAACTTCTTCATCATACAAGGGGATAATAATACATTGGAGGTGATGGGATTTTTCTAAGGATTCAATGAACTAACCCATATGAGGCATTTAGAATGGTAACTGGCAGTGTTTTTTATTCTGGGGTGGGGGGCATTTTCCCAAGTTGGGCATTGAACCTGGGCCTTGTGGCATGGAGTGGAATCCTAAGCACTGGCCCACCAGGGTATTCCCAAACAGTAGTAACTCTGAATAAACTGTTAGCTCTCATTATTCTGACTGTACTACCTTAGGGAACTATGAGATATGTAAAGTCCAAAAATCATTCACAAAACCTTGTGGCTTTGTGTATAATTCCTGCGAGGAGAATTCTCATCTACTAATTTGCAAAAAGGTCTATGAACCAAAACATTTTCAGAACCACTGGGTAAGACAGACAATAATATATTTAACACAATCCGGTAGGCCTTGCCCCCAGCATCCCTCCCAAATACCCTTACATTGGAGGGATGAATGTGGCCAAAATCAAGAAGTGGAGGACTTCCCGGGTGATTCAGTGCTTAAGAATCCGTGCCTTCAACGGGGCTGGGGGCTGGGGTTCAATCTGTGACGGAGGAACTAACACCCCAGAGTATCATGTGGTGTGGCCAAAAATTAAGAAAAAAAAAAAAAGACAGAGACTTTTCAGGAGATCCAGGAGCTACAACTCCATGCTCCCGATGCAGGGCGCCCAGGTTCCCAACCCTGGCCAGCTAACTAGATCCCACATGCCGTAACTAAGACCCAACGTAGCCAAATATGAATAAATTTAAAAAAGAAAAGAATTCAACATTTGGACACAAAGAAACAACAAAAAGGTGGCTAGAGCACCCACACTGGGTTCAGCTCTCAGCACCGCCATGGATGAGGGGTGATAACAGCTCCAACACCACCCGACTCCCTGCAGAGCAGATCTCGCAGGGCAACCCCCAGGCAGCCCCTGGGAACACACTAGCCCTCTTCTCCCACCAGTTCCTCATGCCTGATGGGAAGAGCCTGTTGGGAAGTCTGTCACCATCCTGGGTCAAGCTCCCCTTTTCCCTTTGCTCCCTCCAACTTCACCAAGCTCGTACCAAAGCACTCTGCACTCCACAATGGTCACTAAGACTGGCCACTTCACTTTGGCCCTTCCCAGGCCTCAGTTTCCCCATCTTTAAAATGCGGTTGATTGCCTTAGATGATATGAGACACCTTCCAGTCCTAAGCTCAGGGCCTTGAGAAGCAGGATGTATGGCAATGGTTTACTCTCTTCCAACTGAGGATGATAAGGCTCTGAAAAGAGCAGCAACCTGCCTGGACCACACATGGATTCATTCCTGGCCTAGTCCTTGCATCACCCATCTCCTCTGCTAAGGGCACAGGGACCACACTGCTCATTGTCAGGTGAGGTGGTGGGAACCAAAGAGAAAGTGCCTCAGCTCACTGCCAGTTAACTCCAGAGTAGAGTCTGGACACTGGACCTGCAGCTTTCTATTAAGGAGATGGAGGGAGGGAGACTTCTCTGGGGGTCCAGTAGTTAAGACTCTGAGCTTCCAGGGCAGGGGGCTCCAGTTCCGTTCCTGGTCAGAGAACTAAGATCCCTCATGCCACCCAGAGAGGAGAAAAAGAAAAAGATGGTGGGGCGGCTGGCAGAATCACCTGGAGCACCACAGAGATGGTCTTAGAGGCTGCCTGCCATTTACGGTAAGTGTCTCCCTTGAGAAGGTTTTCTGCACAGTAGGTCTGGAGAGAAGAGTAGAAAAGGGAATGTTAGGGTTCCCCAGCTCTCAGATTAGTCTGAGAGTTTTCTCAAGCCCTCTGACATCACCCAGGTTTCAGTTTCCTTATAATCCCCTCAAACTCTGGGGTGTGGGGAAGAATGGATACATGTATATGTATGTCTGAGTCCCTCTGCTGTTCACCTGAAACTTTCCCAACGTTGTTATCTGGCTATGCTGTTGCTGCTGCTAAGGCCCTTCAGTCGTGCCTGACTCTGTGTGACTCCATAGACGGCAGCCCATCAGGCTCCCCCGTCCTTGGGATTCTCAAGGCAAGAACACTGGAGTGGGTTGCCACTGCCTTCTCCTATCTGGCTATAACCCAATTCAAAAACCTTCTAGTGTTAAAATAATAAATCCCCCCACACTCTACCTGGAGTCCCCTCCAACATTCTCCCCTGGAAATTCACCTCTGCTCCTTCCCAGGAAGCAAAACATCCTCCTTTTCTCAAAGCAAATTCCTCTATCTCACATCTCTCCAGAATAACCTATGGCCTCCCAGAAATTCTCCCATGACCCTCCTTAGAATTCCACAAAGTCCCCTTTGTGAAAGGAAAACCAAAATGAAGTCCGCATTGCTAAAAGTGTGCTCTAAGATTGACCAGGGGGCCACTGAGGAATTCTGACCAAGCGGGTCACAGCTACGTGGAATCTGACCTTTTGACCACATATTGTATTCACACAGGCATCCAGAATATGTGCCAGAACCTCAACGTACGTATCAGACCCCTACCCTCTGGTAACTCAGGACTGCTTCTTCTTTAAAGCCAAATATTTCTTTCCGTGTATCACAGTCAATTAGAATTCTCTCCACACGACTGTAGTAACATCCTGCGACCTCTGTCCTCTTATAAACTCCTGATTCCCTCTGCCAACACTCCGTTTACCGGAATCTGTGTCTCCCAAACTGCAATTCATAATAACACCAATAAAGCTCTTTCTTGGCACCCTCGCATACGGATTATCCTTCAACACCTTTGAGACTCCAAAAGTTCTAGAACCCGCTGACGAATTCCTTTACTTCTTCCACCCTCCCCCACGCCAGTCCCTCACCGAGTCCTGGCTACTGCAGGACACCACATGGCGGAGGCGGATCTCCGGCATGTCAACGTCGTGTGGGCTTCGCCTGACCCAAAAGATGCACGACGGGCTGAGTTTGGGGGGCTCACAGGGGGTGCGCCCCGGGCGGCCTTTACTGCGCAAGCGCACGAGGCTCGGGCCTTTCAAACCTCGGCGCGCCGACAGTTACGTCCCGACTGCGCATGCCTAGTGCGTCTCTCCGGAGAGTGGCCAGAGGCGCCGAGTTCCCTAGCAACGAGCTTTTCCCGCCTCGCTCTAGGCAACCACTCTCTCGCCCCTCCTCCCGGTCACTTTCACACCAGGCTCTCCTAACAACTGGCTTGGCCTGCAGGATTGGTCCCCAGCAGAAATTCACCATCCTCAGTGCCTCAACTGAAGCCTGGAAAGCAAGAGACCAGTAATCTTGAGTGGATTTTTTCAGGAAGCCGGGAGCCTACCGCAACAGGATCCCCTCCATGACTGGCTGGCTGGCTACCCTCCCCACGCCCAACACACAGACACACACAGATATTCACACTAACACACACACACGACAAAATCTCTGATCCCTGAAGATCAGGCCTGAGGCAGAGAGAGTATGTGTTGCTAAGTCGCTTCAGTCGTGTCCGACTCTGTGCGACCCCATAGACCGCAGCCCACCAGGCTCTGCCGTCCCTGGGATTCTCCAGGCAAGAACCCTGGAGTGGGTTGCCATTTCCTTCTCCATTGCGTGAAAGTGAAGTCGCTCAGTCGCGACCGACTCGTGGCGACCCCATGGACTGTAGCCCACCAGGCTCCTCCATCCATGGGATTTTCTAGGCAAGAGTACTGGAGTGGCTTGCCATTGCCTTCTCCAAGAGAGTATGTAAAGGACCTCAATAAAACACACAAAGTATGTGCCCGAACCAGATACACACCCAGCCTTCCTTTTCCAATGTGAACTCTGGGCATCTGTCCCCTACCATCCCCATGCCCTGAACAAGCACCCCTCTGTTCAGTCTCCGAGAGACCCAAGTGAATCGTGGGGTGGGGTCGGAGATGGAGACAGACCAAACACAGAAAAAGGAGTATGAGCCAAGCATGCCCGGCAAAACAAGCCTGGATTTGCTGGGTACTCACAGGTAGCCTCACCCACACTGGGCACCTCCTTGGGGAAAGAGAGAAGGGGGAGCGTACCTGCGTCCTAACAGCTGCTCTACTCTACAGAAAACAAAATGACCTGATTCTGATCTTGGGCTTCACCTTAGAAAAAAAGGGGATGAGGCCCAGGGCAGTGGGACCTGATGGAAGAGAGTTTAGGAAGCCCAGACGCCTGGGGCTGCATGGAGGAGGGGCTGGGCACAAGATGCCACTACTCCTTTTGGATTCTGGTTCCGTCTCCCCCACTCAGTGCTGCAGAGACCTACCCCAGGTCTTACATCATCCTTTCTTAGCCTAGGGGTAAGGGAGGTCCAGACCCGCCCCTTCTCAGCTTCCTATAAGAACACCTGGGGACCCAGGCCTGCAGGGTCACTCATCTAGCCATCATGAAGCCTTCCATGAAACTCGAGACTTTGTTGCTGGCCACCACGCTGCTCTGCACCCTCCTGGGTCTGGGTAAGTGACTAGGGCTCTGGAATCCTGGGACCCTCAAAACAAGGAATATGAGAGAACATTCTGCCAGGTCCTCAAGGGAGAAGCGAAAGAGGAGGTGTGCTGGGAATTGAAATTCATGGAGAAGGCAAAGGGTAAAGGAGAGAAAGCCTGGGTCCCCAAGGGAGGAAGATATAAAAAACGTATGGGTTTAAATCTTGGAGAAAGGAGGGGTTTGGATGGGCTCTGCTCCCTGTATCCCAGGCAGTGTCTCAAAATAAGACACCTGAATTCTAGAAAATCAGATGAGAATATGATTAGTATTTTTCACTAGTATGAAAAAAAATGAGGCGAGGTCGAGAGATTTCCTTTCTCCCAGGACTCTAAGCAGTTCAGGTCCCTGGTATCCTCCTCCCTTAGCTGTAGGAGTTCAGGCAGCTCCACTTTCCCCAGGACCCAGATGCCTTGTGTCTGGGCCTCCAGTTGCCTCCTGTCTCAGGACCAAGGAGTCCAGGCCCTTATCCCCGTAATCCTCGATCTTTCTTCTTGACCTGGGATGCAGATCTCCTCTCAGGAACCCCTGCCTGAGCGCCCACTGCCTACCAGACGTAGACAGCCTGGTCCCCACAAGGAAGGTGATCCCACTTCCGAGAACCAGCTGCACCTGAAGGCTCACAAAAGTCCATGAAGGACTTGCCCACTGGTTCAGGGCACAATCTCCCTGCCAACGCAGGGGACATAGGTGTGATCCCTGGTCCAGGAAGCTTCCACGTGCACTGGGGCAATTAAGACCCTTCACCACAACTACTGAGCTCATGCTCTAGAGCCTGTGCTCTGCAACCGGAGAAACCAGCACAAATGAGAAACCCCAAACTGCAACGAGGGAGTAGCGTCTACTCACTACAGCTAGAGAAAAACCAACAGGAAGCAGGCACCCAGCAGAGCCAAAAATAGAAAAAAGAAAATTATAACTATAAAAAAACTTTTTAAGATCCATGGAAAGCTTCAGCAGAACCACTCAAGGTCCCCAAGCTGTTTCAGAGGATCTAGCATCCAAAGTCCCCAGCCTTGTAATTAGATAAACTTGCTCCATGAGGGGAGTTGCTTTCTGCCCTGCGCCAGAGAGCAGCTTTGGTCCCAGCACCATGGCATCCCTGCAGAGCTTCAGACACATCCCAGTTCAGTGGCCAGTGTCCGACCATGAAAACCAGGGAGACACAGGTCCTTCTTCCTTCAGACCCCTCCACCCCATCCCCGTCTGGGTTCGGGAGTCATGGCCCACAGACTACGGCACCTTTCACTAGAGCCCTGCTCTGTAATTGCAGGGTACCCACTGAGCTGTGAGGTGTGTGTCGGTGACGGTCCCAATTGCAGAGGAAAACTGCAGACTTGCGCCCTGGATGAGGACTCCTGCATAGTTGTCGTGACTGAGACCAACAGAAGTAAGAGGGCAGGGGCTGCTATCACATGCTGGGGGGTTGGGGGCTGCCTTCACGGTGGCAGATACCGCCATGGGCTGGGAGGGACCTTTGAGTGATGATTATCAGGAAAGGGAAAGGCAATCTCGAGGTGGGTGGTGGACAGAGAATCCGGTGGAATGACAGAAACCACTGTTGCCAAGGATTTCTGAAGATGAGACTCCAAAGAGGATGGGGAAGTGCAGATACAGACTTTCTTACCAAAGAAGTAATTAGGAAAGCAAAGGACATGGGGGAAGAGTGAAATCCAGAGAAGGGGGAAGTCTAATATGTAAAAGGTGAAGGGATGGGTGTAAAAGAGACTTGGGTGAGTTGCAAAGAATGTGATCAGGTTGATTCTCTGGGGCTGTGAGGGGTCTCCCAGAGATGCGGGCTGCAAGAAACTGTTCCTGACAAGAGAAAGCGGGTGCTACTGGGGCTGGTTGAGTTGGGTGCGAGCTCAGTTGTGTCTGAGTCTTTGCGACCCCATGGAGTGTAACCCGCCAGGCTCCTCTGTCCTTGGGATTTTCCAGGCAAGAATACTGGAGAGGCTTGCCATTTCCTCCTCCAGGGGATCTTCCCCACCCAGGGATGGAACCCGTGTCTCTCGCATCTCCTACATTGGCAGGGGGGTTCTTTACCACTGCACCACCTGGGAAGTCCCAATATTGTCATAGAGAGAGAGACGTACAAGGACAGATGGTCCCTGGGCGCAGTCCATGAAGTTGCAAAGAATCAGGCACAACTGAGCACCCACACACCCAAGCACGGCGGGTAAAGAGCAGAAACCCTAGGCTTGGAGGAGCCCACCCCATCTATGGTGGGGAAGGGTAAGGCCAGGGAGACTGGAAGAGACCACTTTAAGAAGACTGAGAGTAGCCAAGGAGAGCAGCAAGAGATCATAGCTAGGAAGTCTGGGGAGTGACCCTGGGAAATCTGGAAGCGTCTACCTTAGATGGAGAAGGAAATGGGTGTTACAGCAGGTGGGGATGGCAGCCCCATCCCAGCATCTGGTGGAAGGAATTCCAGGGGTCAGGGGAAGGCTGAAGACTGGAAGAGACCATTCACACAGGCATGGGGGTAGTCACAGGTGGTCTGGAAAAGACCACTGCAGATGCGACCCATGCAGGATGGCCGTGGGGTGGCCCTGGGGCTGAAAGGGCCACCCTGGAGAGTCTGGGGGCTGGGGGAGGATGGGTTGCATACCTAATGAACCATTCAGACAATGCCCCAGGCAGAAAAGAGATCTGAATTTGGGGAGCTGGAAGAAACCTCTCTAGACAGCAGTGGGCTGGGGCAACTCTAAGGTGGGGGAGACATCCCAGGGCAAGGGTCCAGACCAGGGGCCACTGAGCCTCCTGCCCACGGCCAACCTGCAGAGGCCTCCTTGGCAGTGACCAGCTACAAGGGCTGTTCGAAATCCAGCAACTGTGAGTCAGGACTCTTCGGCTTCACTGTGAACCATGAGAACTACATGGGCTCCAAGAGGCGCTGCTGCCAGAAGGATGGCTGCAACCAGGACCCCCTGCCCGGTAAGCCCCAGCTGAGCCCCACGGCTGGAGTCCCTCCCTGCCCACCCCTCCCCCGCCAGAGCCAGCTGTGAGCACCTGCCACTGACCTGCGCTGTCACCGGGGCAAGCGTCTTCCTTGCGCTGAGCCTCGGGTTCTTCTCCTGTAAACTGCAGCGTCCAGGGACTTCCCTGGTGGTCCACTGACTAAGCCTCCATGCTCCCTATGCAGGGGTTGGATCCCTGGTCAGGGAACTCGATTCCACAGGCCGCAATTAAGATCCAACGTAGCCAAATAAAGATTGTTTTCTGAAAATACAGTGTCCGTTACCAACTGCTGTCCCCTGAGTGGTTGGGAGGTTGGGAAAGGGATTCACGTCTCCGATTACCTTACCCTCCACCCTCCTCTTCAGCATTCGTGAGAAACCATACAGAGAATGGCCTTCGGTGTCCTTCCTGCATCACTGCCTTTACGGAAACATGCACTGCGACTGCGGAAGCACTGTGTGTTGGCGAGGAAACCCACTGTGTCGCCATGTCTGGCCTCATGCGGCCTGGTAAGGGACACCTGGAATTCGGAAGGAGGGCACAGGGGTTCCAGACAGGCCCAGAACTGGAGCTTCATGCTTCCAGATTCTAAGGGAGACAGTGGCTCCAAAGATCTGGGGGAGAAGGTGGCTGGGGCATATGACCCTGGTCTAGGAGGAGGGAGGCTGGGGATCCTGACTGTAGTCTAAAATCCCCTCCAGTAGGTATCAAATTTGCTGCCCGGGGCTGTGGTATGAAGACCGCCTGCCACACCAAGCCCGGGACCCTGGTGCCCTCAGGTGCTCGTTTGTTCACCATCAAGAAGACCAGCTGTCTTTGAAGCCCCCAGGCTTCTGGCAAGGCTGAGTGAAGAACTGAGGCCCATGTAGTGTTTGGCCTCCATTCCTTCTCAGCTACGGTTCTAGAAATTCCTACGGTTCCCATGTGTCTGTAAATTAAACAAGTTAACAGATCAATCCTGAGTCTGTGATGTGCTATGTTTTGGGGAGATGGGATGCAAAAAGCAGGGGTCTGAACCCTTGGGAACCCTCTCTTTGGAAGAAAGAAAGGGAAGATGCTAGCTTTTTTAAAGGATTACTTTCTGCCTGGTCCCTATGCTAAGTGTTTCCATGCGGTACCTCATTTCATAATCACAGCTCAGTGACGCTGAAAATATTGCCCCCATTTCACAGAGGAACACACTGAGGCACGGATTGTGGTGTCACTTGCCTTCGGTCAAAGAGCTGGGAGGGTCAGACTCCAGAGTCCATGATCACCTCTCCTAGTTAACCTGTTTTTGCCCCCGAGTTCATGTTCGTAAAATGTGGATTTAATAGCTATAACCTCAAAGGGCTGTCTTAAGAGTCAAATGAAAGAAAACGCAGAAAGGACTTATTTCAGTGCCTAGCTCCTTTCAGGGGCTTCCCTGGTGGCTCAGATGGGAAAGAATCTGCCTGCGAATGTGGGAGACGTGGGTTCAATGCCTGGTTCTGTAAGTCTTCTGGAGAAGGGCCTGGCAACCCACTCCATTATTTTTGCCTGGAGAATCCCACGGACAGAGTAGTCTGACAGCCTACAGTCTATGGAGTCAGAAAGAGTCAGACCCCACTGAGTGGCTGAGCACACTGCACTAGCACCTTTAAGACACTGTGCGTTCTGCGCACAATGTGTCTGGCCAATACTTACCATCCTAGTAGCTACTACTTACTCAGTTTCCATGTTTGGCAGGTGCTAGACTTTGGCATCTATCAGGATAGTCTGGATTATGCTACAGTAACAAACAAATCCCTAAACTCAGTGGTTTAAAACAACAAAGTTGTATTAGTGTCGGGGCCTTTAATGGACTGGGACCTGGCAGTCCGGAGACAATGATAAAAAAGTTAAAGAGAGAAGGAGGCTGATACTCCCTGGTTTACAAAGAAAACCAATAAAATCCTTGACACAGCACTTGTGTCTCTCACGAAGGCACCGGGCGCCCTCTCGAGGGGGGATGAAGGAACAGTGGAGAGAGTCTTAGAAGCCCTGGCAGGAGAGTGAGCCTTAAGGGTCTCTGCGCTCCAAGGAATCAGCCGAGGAGAGTGAGAGAGAGAGAGAGAGAAAGAAAGACATGGGGACCCAAGTGCTGATGGAGCAAAGGCGCTTTAATCATTTCTCTGTGAGTATATAAAGGCTGTGGTACAGGAAGTTTCTTTCGACAATGATAAAGATCAGAAAACCAAATGTACAGCAACTGTCACCAAGGGAACAAGGGATTAATAATGGTCACAAGGTCAGGAGACAATCCATATCTCAAGAAAGGAGATGGAGACTAAGCGGTTTTGTTGTAAAGAGAATGTTTACTAAAGGAGATTCAAGCCTGTCTCACATGATGACCTCAGTTCCTGGGAGCAGCTGTTCCGCTTAAAAAGGAACAAACGACTTGGAGAAACAGCAGGTAGGAATCCACCTGTTAAACATTCCCTGACATTTCCCCCTTATTTATTTATAATATTTGTAAAAAGAGTTCTGACCATTAGAGTTTGTTTAGTTTTAACAATCTTGGCATGAATCTTGGCAGCGGTAGATGACAAATGTAATTGTTATGAGAATCACCAAAATTACAGTTTTAGACCCAATGCTGTGAGTAATGCTTTGAAGCCATCTGCATGGGTCTAGCCCAGATAATTGATCAGCTAGTTGTTCAGCTAAAGTTTCCAAATTGGTGGAAGAGGGCAGATTATTACAAAAGGTTTCAAATATATTTTTTGTAATTATTGTACTTGCAGAGAGACATTATCATGTATGTTTTGTAAATGAAATTTGATTTGTTCCTAGTTGTAGGCATTATTATTGAAATGAACAGGAGTAACACAAAATTGAGTAGAATTCCAATCACATTTTAGCATCATCTGTTTTTGTACATCTATTAATTGATCTCCAACCCATCTGATGGCTGTTTTTAGTTCCTGTATTTCATCTTGAATATCCTCATCTATCTGAGCCTGAGTGGCCTGCATAGTATGAGCATCTCTTGTCCAATTTTGAATAAAATTATGTGTTTGAATTGAGGTTTGTAAAACAACACCAGTGACAGCAGCAGTGGTACAAATAGCTATTAATCCCAAAATGCCAAAAATCAGCCATCCAATGAATCGTTTAGATCATCGGAGCAATTTATTAAGTAACCAGGAAGCAAGTCCAGCCATGGGACCCTCTGCTCAGGGCCACTGGAATACCAATAAGTCTATTGGTAACCACAGATTATGTCGAGATTGAAGAATCAAAAGGGAGCCATTTCTCAAGGAAATAGAGAAGTTAAGACAAGTATATAATTTACAATTTATGCAAGTTACAGAACATAAAGTCTTATTGAATTGTAAATTTCCTATAGCTACAACAAAAGGAAGTGGAACATAGGCTTGTATAAAATATGATTGATTATACTGAAAGAAACAATGGCTACAGCTATGACTAGTCCCTGTCAAATGTCCAGTCCAAGTCCCAAGTTCCTCGGTGTTTGCAGCAAGTTTCAAGATGTCCCACTGCTTAGGCCCAATCTGTTTATCAAGAACGATTTGAGGATGAGGGGGGACCTTTCCACTATCAAACCATCCAAGAAGTCCTCTGTCATGGTAATGCTCCATTGTAGTATTTAGTAACTTTCCATGCCGTTTGAGTAACATAATCATACACAGTTCTATTAATATCATCTGAGCAGTTAGATAACCACATACCATGGGGTCCCCAATCGACAATTGTATGATTAGCCATAAACATTAATTTTCCTGAGTGGCCTGACATTTGTCCCAATGAACAGGAATATATTTAAAGTTCTTATTAGTAAACCCTTTGCATAGTATTCTTTGTTCTTTCCTTAACTCTTTCCCTAAAGTTTCAGTAGTATAAACATGGTTCACAGACAAAGAAAGGGCAGTAAATAATCCAAGCAGTGTCCAAAAGTCCTCTTTTAGAGGCAGGGCGAGAGCCCAAGTTTGTCGGCTAACATTTATGCATAATTTTGTTGGGCTCATATACAAAGGAAGGACTTCATAACCTAGAGAGATATTAATTAGTTTTTTCAGGATGAGAGGGCCCCTCCAAGTTCCAAGAAGGGGGCATATGTGTTGAGTTATTAGTAGATACGATTGGTCCTATATCTGTCCATTCTATAACCTACAATAGAAAAGGGGGGTTAGGTATATAAGCCCAATAAGTGTGATCAATCAAGTCAGCCTGAGCGGGGGAAGCAAAAGCAAGCAAAGCAAGCATAGCGAAGAAAAATATTTTCAGGATTCCGAGGCATTCCCTGCTGAGAAATCAGATTTTCAGTTTGATTAGTAAGGGTTTTTATCTGTCCCCAAGTAGGGAGATCATAAGGTTGATGACGTTGAGTGCGGTGTTTTTTGGAAATTTTTAAAATCGCCATGGCTTGTATTAGAATTCCTTCCTCCTGAGGTTTTTGTTGTTTCGCCTCTAGTCTGAATGCTGGGGGGCCCCCTTAGGTTGAATCTTCTGAAGAGGAAGCCATGTGAGTTCGTTGGATCCATCTGGAGAAATAGAAGCATATCCCTTTCCCTGCAAGATTAGTTTCTTAGATTTCCATAGATTAGTTAATCCATCTTGATATCAAATGGGCAAAGGAAGGGAGGTGTCCTTTAATGTTTCAAAATGTTTTTCTGCTTTTGTCAAAATATCTCCTTGCAGTAAGTTTAAAAAATTTAAAATAAATAAAGCTATATTAATAATAGTTATAGAAAGAAAGGAAAGCAATAATGATGAAAACATTCTTAGGAAATATTTCAGTCCAAAAGAAAAAAAAATCATCTAGAAATCTGTTTGGGACTGGTATTTGGCTGTGGTTTTGAATAAATGGGTTGATTTTCTCTTCATTCAATATATACATTTTTCCTGATATAAAAAGAAATGGGATCTGACTGTGTTTTAAGTGGTTTGTGTTATTTGGGGCAAAGGATTAGGAGCAAACATTCAAATATTTTTTCCTAAGTGAAATTATTGAAAGTTGATGCAGAACAACTTGATAAATGAAATGTTGCTCATATCCAAATATATTTGACCTTGTCCTTGGAAAAGAAATGCAGCCTGGCAGCTGTTGAATCTCTCTGTTCAGTGTGTCAAGGAAGATGATTATATTTTCAAGACAGACCTGAAAAGAAGGTGAATATTTTGCACTTTTGATATTCTTAGGAACAAATAACTTATTTGGCAAATGGTGTCATTTTTACATTGTTTTTGTTTTGTGTTGTGAAACAGGCATTGAAGTTGATGTTATTTTAAGAATCTTACAGACTGGAAATAGAAATAAAGCTATATTAACAGTAATATCGGAGAAGGCAATGGCACCCCGCTCCAGTACTCTTGCCTGGAAAATCCCATGGACGGAGGAGCCTGGTAGGCGGCAGTCCATGGGGTCACTAAGAGTCGGACCCGACTGAGCGACTTCACTTTCACTTTTCACTTTCATGCATTGGAGAAGGAAATGGCAACCTACTCCAGTGTTCTTGCCTGGAGAATCCCAGGGACAGGGGAGCCTGGTGGGCTGCCATCTATGGGGTCGCACAGAGTCCGACACCACTGAAGCGACTTAGCCGCAGCAGCAGCAGCAGCAACAGTAGTTATAGGCTTAAAAAATATATTGCATTAGAATCTAGTAATGTCTGCTCTGGTAAGAAGACAAAAGTGTTCCTGTGTATTTTTCTTTATTTAATTTTCCATTTGTAGTTACAGTGTGCAATGTGTTTGTTTAATTATGTCTTGTGTTTGTGGATTATAAGGAATGTTTGTAATCTGTTTAATAGAGAATGAATGTAAAAATTGTTTGAATTGTTTAGAAATATAGGCAGGGCCATTGTCTGTTTTTATGGAATTAAGTGTTCTCAGTATTGTAAAGTAAGCTAATAGGTGGGTTATAACATGTTGTGTAGTTTCACCTCGGAGAAGTGTGGCCCCTATAAAAGAAGAATTTGTTCACGCTCAAGCCAATTACATAATTGCTCTGCTTCCATGTTTTCTCCTAAAATCCTCTGTCTAGCCTACCCACAAAGCACCTCTAATCATTTTTCAGTTTTGGCTGTCTGATTTGAATTGTCTGCTTACATGAACTTTTCAAACTATAACGTGCCGCAGTTTACCTTTTACAACTGATAGGACCTTTATTTTATGATTATTATCAATCTTTTTGGTCACACTGCACAGCTTGTGGGATTTTAGTTCCCCAACCAGGGACTGATTGAATCTGGGCTCCTGACAATGAGAGAGTGGCGTCGTAACCACTGCACCGCCAGGGAATTCCCTAGGACCTTTAGAATAAGAATGTGTGTTCAAGGAAAACCTCATTGGTTAGAATGTCCTTTGTAAGGTGGAAAAAGCACCATTTAAAATTCAGTGCACGTCAGTTCAAAGACTAGTGGGACTTCCCTGGCTGTCCAGTGGCTAGGACTCCGCACTTCCAATGTAGGGGGCCCGGGTCCGATCCCTGGACACTGAACTAGACCCTGCTGCCATGTGCAGCTGCAACTAAGACCTGGCCCCACAAAATGAATAAATGAAGACTGGCGATGTCAAGCATCAGTGAAGGTGTGAAGCGCACATGCTGCTGAAGGAAACGTAAAGTGGAACAAGCCCTTTGGAAACCAGTCCATTTGTAATAGGTAAAACAAATCTGCCTGCATGCCTAATCACTTCAGTGGTGTCCGACTCTTTGTGACCCTATGGACTGTAGCCTGCCAGGCTCCTCTGTCCATGGGGCTCTCAAGGCAATAATACTGGAGTAGGTTGCCATGCCCTCCTCCAGGGCATCTGCATCTTCCCAACCCAGGGATCGAACCTGCCTATCCTGTGTCTCCTGCATTGCAGGCAGATTCTTTACCACTGAGCCAACAGGCAAGTCCTAGATCCAACTGAAGACCCTACAATTTGACTCTTTTAGATAGTTACCCCAAAGAGAGCTCTATACAGAGGATTGTACAAGAAGGTTCATAGCAGCTATGTTCATAATAGTCAAAAAGTGGTGGGGAGTTCCCTGGCGGTCTAGTGGTGAGGCCTTTTCACCTTTTGACTGCTGGGATCTGGGTACAATCCCTGCCTGGAGAACTAAGATCCTGAAAGCCGCGAGGTGCGGACAAAAATAGCCACCAAAAAGTGGCCACAGTCCAGAGGCCCGTCAACAAGAGAATGGAGGAACACGTTGAGATCTCCGCTTCCAGTGAAACTTCTCAACAATAAGGTGGAACAGGCCGCTAACCTACACACAATATGTTAGACCCCGTGTTCCTGGCTCCACCAGACTCTGCTGGACGGACTTCTAACCTGGCCCCACAAGCTCTCCTTGATGGCGCTATGACAAATTGCCTATCTGTCACCCCTGCCTGCTGTGGATGCTCCCTGAGGGTCGGGGCTTGGTTTGGTTTTGTTCACTACTGGTTCCTGAGCTTAAGCCCAGCTCTGCTCCACACTAGCATTAGCACCTCGTCAGCTCAGCTTTTGGAGCCTCAGTTTCCTTATCTGTAATTGGGGATGATCACCCTATGTAGGATTTATGTACATAAATACCACGGCCACAGGGCACAGCTCATGAAGGGCACCCTGTCACTGCCAGTCAGGAGGTCGCTGCTCAATTACTGTGTTGAAAGAAGAAAAGAGCTGGACTCTCCTTATCACAAGGTGGATTAGAATCTACCTGCCAGTGCAGGGGACAGGGGTTTGATCCCTGGTCTGGGAAGATTCCCCATGCTACAGAGCAACTCAGCCCATGAGCCAAAAGTACTGCGCTTGTTCTCCAGAGCCCTGGAGCTGCAACGACTTAGTGCACATGCCATAGCTACTGAAGCCCGTGTCCCGTGCTCTGCAACGAGAGAAGCCCACGAACTGTAACTGGAGTGTAGCCCCCACTCCCAGCAACCAGAGAAAGCCGATGTAAAAGCAATGAAGACCCAGCACAGACAAAAGTAAGTAAACGGATGACTGTAGGAAGGCTTCTGCCAAAGCTTCCGCATTCTGCCTGAATAAAGGCACAGAAGACCACATGAGGGCGGAAGGCAGTTACGGGGCCCGAAGCACTCTGGGGCTCTTTTTCTAAATTTATTTATTTGGCTGCCTTGGATCTCAGTTGCAATACTTGGGATCTTTGTTGCAGGATCTTTCATTTGGGTGACTGGGCTTAGTTGATCCCAGGCATGTGGGATCTTATTTCCCTGACCAGGGGTCAAATCCATGTCCCCTGCATTGCAAGAAGGATTCTTAACCACTGGACCACCTGGAAAATTCCCTAGGACTCTTTTATTTGGCTCACAGAATGACAAGTGACTATGACCCCCAAAGGTTCCTAGTCTGCCACCCCACACAGCCAGGAACATCCGATGACCCGATCTGCAATGTCACCTCCCAGCCGGGAGGTGGCCTGGAGACTCTGCTGGCACCCCGCTACAGACAAGAAGGTCCCCACAGCGGAGCAAGGAGCCTGGGCTTGTGAGGAGGCCAGCCCGAGTTCAAATCCAGCCCTGCCACTGCCAAGCTATGCAGCCCTGGGTGACATAAAATCTCTCTGAGCCGCGGTTTCCTCATGAGTGAAGGAGTTGAGGGGACACAGAATGCTAGCCATTGCAACGCACAGCCACTGTGGCGGCACCTAAGTGTAAACAGTGTGGCAGCCTTATAATACCTGTAAGACCGCGACACCTCTGGGAGCCAGGATCTATCTTTATCTCCATTTCACAGGTGAGCCATTGAGACAGGAAGCAGCTATGCAACTTCCCAGAGGTCACGAGTTTGGGCTAAAGTGAGCGTCAGCTGGGCTGCGTTCCTTCTAGACGTTCTGGAGGAGAATTGTTTCGTCATCTTGTCTCCAGCTCCTAGAGCCCCCTGCCCTCCTTGGCAGTGGCCCCTTCCTCCAGCTCCAGAGCCAGGAGTGGCATCGCTCCAGCCTCTGCTTCCATCCCCACAGCTCCTCTGACTGGTTCTCCAGTCGCCCTCCTTCCCTGATAAGGACCTTTGTGATGACACTGCTTCCCCCCAAATCATCCAGGCCTATCTCCTCTCCTCGAGATCCTTACAGGGACTTCCCTGGTGGTGCAGTGGCTAAGACTCCGCCATCCCAGTGGAAGCAGTCTGAATTCGATCCCTGGTCGGGGAACTAGATCCCACAATCTGCAGCTAAGTGTCTGCACGCAACAACAAAAGATCCCGCGTGCCACAGCTAAGACTCAGTGTGGCAAAATAAATAAATAAAAATAAATAAGTATTTTTAAAAAATCCTCAAAAGTCCTTTTCTGCATGTAAAGGACACATGTACAGGTTCTGGGGATGCGGACAACTTTTGTGTGTGTGTGTATGTTGTGGTGGCTCAGTTGTGTCCAGCTGTTTGCGACCCCTCGGACTGTAGTCCACCAGCCCCCTCTGTCCGTGGGATTTCTGAGGCAAGACTATGGATGGGTTGCCATTTCCTCCTCCAGGGGATCTTCCCAAACCAGAGAGCAAATCCAATGTCTCCTGCACTGATAAGTGGATTCCTTACTGTTGAGCCACCAGGGAAGCCTGTGACACCTTTAGGGGCCCATTATTCTGTCTACCATGCTTTGCAAGTTCTTCCTCAGACAGGCATCACTCAGTCCTCACGACCACATTGGGAGGAAGGCTCAGTAACCCTCCCGGTTTTACAGATGGGGAAACTAAGGCCAAGACAGGAAAATCAATGGCTCGCACATCACACACAGCTAATGACTGGCAGAGAAGTTCAGACCCAACTGCCTGAGTATAAGCCAACACTGCTTTCTAACTCCACAATTTCAGTCCTTTGATAAAATCTCAACATCTTAGAACTTTCCCAGTGGTACAGTGCTTAGGACTCCGAGCTTCTACTTCGGGGGCCCAGGTTGAATCCCTGGATAGGGTACTAAGATCCCACTGCTACGTGGCATGGCCTAAAAAAAAAAACAAGACTCAACACCTCTGCCTCTCCCACATTATAAAGCATGGGGCCCTTCATCCAGTAGGATGTATACATTTATATTTTAATGACTGTTTCTTATTTCACATATGGGCTCCCTTGTCTTCCTTTTTGATAAATAGAAAATTTCTGATTAAAAACATGGAAACAACCCAAATGTCCATATGAATGGATACATATTTATGATATTTATACTACAATGGAACGGTGAAAGTGTTAGTTGCTCAGGCCTGTCCAACTCTTTGTGACCACATGGACTGTAGCCAACCAGGTTCCTCTGTCCATGGAATTCTCCCAACCATGCTAGAATGGGTTGCCATTCCATTCTCCAGGGGATCTTCCAGACCTAGGGACAGAACCCAGGTCTCCCCCACTGCAGGCACATCCTTTCCCATCTGAGACAATGGAACAGTAGTCAGCTGTAAAAAGCAATGAAAGACTGATTCAAGTTTCAATGTGGAGGAACCCTGAAAACCCGATGCTAAGTGAAAGGAGCCAGACACAAAAGACGGCATATTGCATGATCTTGAGTGAAGTCGCTCAGTCGTGTCCGACTCTTTGTGACCCCATGGACTGTAGCCTACCAGGCTTCTCCATCCGTGGGATTTTCCAGGCAAGGGTACTGGAGTGGGTTGCTATTTCCTTCTCCAGGGGATCTTCCCGACCCAGGAATCGAACACGGGTCTCCTGCATTGCAGGCAGACGCTTTACCCTCTGAACCACCAGGGAAGCTCCTGTATGATCTTATTATATGAAATGTCCAGCACAGACGAATTCATAGAGAAGACAAAAAGGTACATCAGTGGTCCATACACACACTAGTATACAAAGTAGACAATCAAAAGGAACTGCTGTACAGCACAGGGAACTTGTTAGGGTCCACAAGGGCTCAGAGCGTCTTACTTACAAATGTCCCATTGTGGTGACCTGACAAACAAGGGATGAAGTCACAGTGGCCACATTGTCCAGGTAGCATCCTGTTTTTTCCTTAAGGCGATATCCTGTTTTTCCCTGCTGGTGCCGGTTTCTCAAGACCACCTGACTACCTGACCATGAGACCCCTCCGACTACAGGATCACAAGACTCCAGTTGCAGGTAAAGATAAACTAAGACACGCCCCCACTTCAGGGCACAATTTCCCAACAATAGGATGTAAGAAATGTTGGCTGTAAAGGGAGAGCACTGGTTTCTCTCTAAAGCCAGTCGTTTTTCTCTTCCTGTAATAAATTTTTCTCTCCCTGAATGCCCAGCTCACGCTCTTTTTCTCTGTGCTCACCTTACAAAGTATACTCAATATTTTGTACTAACCTGTTTGGGAAGAGAATCTGAAAAAGAATACATATAAACACATATAAGGTATACATAAACGAATCACTGCTGTACACTTGAAATGAACACAACACTGTTGAATCAACTCTACTCCAACATAAAATAAAAATTAAAGGGACCTCCCTGGCGGTCCAGCAGTTAAAACTCTCAGCTTCCACTGGGGTGGGCACAGGTTCGATCCCTGGTCGGGCAACTAAGATCCTACATGTCTTGCAGCGCAGCCAAAAAATTAAAACAATATAAAAAGGTTCCACATCCATGAAAGGCAATGATATGAATCATTTGAAAGAATAAGGTAGACCCTGATGCCATAACAATAGACCTCTAAGATAAGGTTACTTGGGAAAAAGCAAGGGAGAGGACCATGTACGTACAACGTACTTTCCAAAGTGGGGTAGGGGTGAATATATATGTTTCCCTGTGGACAGAGTGACTTGAGGAACCAGCTGAGAAGCTGCTTACGGTGATCGCCACTGTGAAGACCTGGGTCGCGGGGAAGGGAGGGGAAGGGCAGGAGGGGACTGAAGCAGATGGCCTGTGATGAGGACTTCCTGTTCAGTGTACGCCCTCCCTTTTGTGCCTTTCTGAGTTAAGCACTATATTCGCATAGCACCCATTTGAAAAGTAAATCTAATAAAACCACAGTACTTATCTCCGACAATGGACTCCTATGCAGAAATGAGAATGAACCCTCTGGAGCCACACCCAGCGAGGAAGAAGAACGAACAGAATGAACCTAATGCACAATGCTGGCAAAGAGCAGACCAGCCGGGGGCGAAAGTACTAGATGCCCACTAGAAACTGTGTGACTCTATTTACCTACAGGCAAAGGTAATCGGAGCTGTTAGAAATTGGGGTTGTGGTTCCCCTTGTGGGGGGCAGTGACAGGAAGGAGCCCAAGGAGACGTGGGTGGGGGAGGCGTGTTCCGTTCCTTGATCTGGTGCAGAGGACGTGGGCTGCGCGTGTGTTGATTCACTGGACTGTGCCTGCTGTACACACGTGTCATGTCAGAAGCAGGCAAGAAATTTCAAACACGACGATGAGAAAAAGGGTGATGAGAAAACACTGAAATACAGAAATGGAACATGTTCACTTGCTACTGAACAATTCCTCTAAGAATGTACCTCCAGCAGGAGACTAGAGCCACCACTCTGGCCCAGGAGCGGTTAGCCAAGAGGCTGGAACTGCCAGCCAGGGAGAAGGTGATGGGCTGGCAATAGAGACTCTTTTCGTCACTGCAAACCAAAAACTTGTGTGGGGCTTTCACGAGCTGAAACCCAGATGGTAATACATAGATGCTGCGAGATATTATTTGAGGCAAAAAATACAGAGTAGAAGGAAAACCTATAGATCAGTCTATGTGGCCTGAATTTACCACTTATCACTTACTTGAAAAGAACCAAGACTAGATTCAGTGAGTGTGGAGTCACCTTGTATGCTGCTGCTGCTAAGTCGCTTCAGTCCTCTGGCTCCCTCACTCCCCACATTCTGTCTCTTCTTGCTCCCACTGCAGCTACAGTGCACAATTAAATGGGAAGTTCCTGGTCATAAAAGAGCCCAGCAGGATCATCCGGCAATACACATGTGAATCCCCCTCTTTACACAAACACTTGCGTGGTGACAGCGCACTATTGCAAACATTATGTCACCGGATTTTCACGATAACCCTGGGCTCAGATCACATTATTCCCAATGGACAGATGAGAAGACAGGTTCTGCAAGATGAATCCATTTGCCTGAGGTCACAGAGTGAGTAAGAGGGAGAGATGCCGACTTGAATCCAGGTATGAGAGATTAACTTGTCAGCCACCTGGATCTCTCTCGGTTTAAAATTCTGGCTCTAGGCAAATTGTATAGCCTCTCTGGGTCTAGTTTCTTCATCATGTAAGGGGATAATGAATAGAATTGAGGCTATGGGATTTTTATGAGAATTCAATGAATTAACCCATAGGAGGTGCTTAGAATGGTGACTGGCAGGTTTTTTTGTTAGTTGCAGTTTCCCACCTGGGCATTGAACCTGGGCCCTTGGAGAATAGAGTCCTAACCACTGGACAACGAGGGTATTCCCAGACAGTTGTAATGCTGAATAAATTATCTCTCATTATTCTTACTGGACCATGTTAGGGAACTATAGATATTTAAACACCTAAGGTCATTCAGTAAATCTTGTGGGCTTGTGTATTATTCCTGGTAGGAGAATTCTCAGCTTCTTCCTAATTCTCAAAATGGTCTATGAACCAAAACGTTTTCAGAACCACCGGGTAAGACAGACAATAATATACTTAGCCCAATTCCGTAAGCCTTGCATCCAGCATCCCTCCCCAAACACCCAAATGTTCAGAAGGGAGGAATGTGACCAAAATTGAGAAAGACAGGCCTTGTTTGGTAGTCCAGTGGTTCAGAATCCATGTTGCCAATTAGGGGGCTGGACGGTGGGGGGCAGTGGGTGCAGGAGGGAAGAGGGTCCCAGGATCACTTCCCGGACAAGGAATGAAGGTCCCAACACGTCATGTGGTATGACAAAAAATTGTAAATAACTTTTTTTTTAGACAGAGACTTCCCAGGTGGTCCAGTGGTTAAGACTCCATGCTCCCAATGAAAGGGGCCCTGGGATCCAATCCCTGGCTAGAGAACCAGGTCCCACCTGCCACAATTTAAGAGTCAACACAGCCAAATATAAATAAATATAAAAAGGAAAGAAAGTCAACATAGGAACACAACGAAGCAAGAAAAAGGTGGCTAGAGCACCCACACTGGGTTCAGCTCTCAGCACCGCCATGGATGAGGGGTGATAACAGCTCTACCACCACCCGACTCCCTGCAGAGCAGATCACGCAGGGCAACCCCCAGGCAGCCCCTGGGAACACGCTAGCCCTCTTCTCCCACCAGTTCCTTATGCCTGATGGGAAGAGCCTGTTGGGAAGTCTGTCACCATCCTGGGTCAAGCTCCCCTTTTCCCTTTGCTCCCTCCAACTTCACCAAGCTCGTACCAAAGCACTCTGCATTCCACAATGGTCACTAAGACTGGCCACTTCACTTTGGCCCTTCCCAGGCCTCAGTTTCCCCATCTTTAAAATGAGCTTGATTGGCTTAGATGATAAGGACCTTCCAGTACTAAGCCCAGGGACTTCAGAAAGCAGGATGCGTGCCAATGATTTACTCTGTTCCAACTGAGGATACTAAGGCCCTGAAAGGAGCAGCAACCTACACAGGCCACACACCGATTCATCCCTGGCCTAGCCTTGCATCACCTTTCTCCTCTGCTAAGGGTACAGAAGAAGGCTGAGTGCCGAAGAATTGATGCTTTTGAACTGTGGTGTTGGAGAAGACTCTTGAGAGTCCCTTGGACTGCAAGGAGATCCAACCAGTCCATTCTGAAGGAGATCAGCCCTGGGATTTCTTTGGAAGGAATGATGCTAAAGCTGAAACTCCAGTACTTTGGCCACCTCATGCGAAGAGTTGACTCATTGGAAAAGACTCTGATGCCGGGAGGGATTGGGGGCCGGAGGAGAAGGGGACGACAGAGGATGAGATGGCTGGATGGCATCACTGACTCGATGGACGTGAGTCTGGGTGAACTCCGGGAGTTGGTGATGGACAGGGAGGCCTGGCGTGCTGCGATTCATGGGGTCGCAAAGAGTCGGACACGACTGAGCGACTGAACTGAAGTGAACTGAAGGGTATAGGGACCACACTGCTCACTGAGTATGCTGAGGCCGAAAGGGAAAACTGCCTCAGCTCACGTCCAGTTAACTCCAGAGCAGAGTCTGGACCCTGGACTTTCAGACTTCTATTAAGGAATGGGGGCAGGGAGACTGCTCTGGGCAGGTCCAGTGATTAAGACTCGGAGCTTCCACTGCTTGGGGTACGGGTGCCTACCTGGTCGGAGAACTAGCACCCTGCATGCCACATAGCAGGGAGGCCAAAAAAAAAAGATTGGGGGGGGGGTGCGCAGAATCACCTGGAGCACCATAGAGACGGTCTTCTCGCCCGCCCTGGCTGCCCGCCATTTACAGTAAGTGCCTGCCTTCAGGTTTTCTACACAGAAGTCTGGAAAAAAGAGTGGGAAAGGGAATGTTAGGGTTCAGAGATGAGAGCTAGGTCCCCAGCTCTCAGATTAATCTGAGGGTGCTCTCAAACCCTCTGATATTCCCCAGGTTTAAGTTTCCCTATTAATCCCCACACACTCTGGGGTTTGAGGAAGAATGGATACTTGTATATATGTATACAATAGCTACGTTCCTTCGCTATTCATCAGAAATTACCACAGCATTGTTAATTGACTGTACCCAAACACAAAATGTTTTTAGTGTTAAAATAATAATTGGAGAAGGAAATGGCACCCCATTCCAGTATTCTTGCCTGGAAAATCCCATGAACAGAGGAGCCTGGTGGGCCCCAATCCATGGGGTCACAGAGAGTGGGACATGACTGAGTGACTGAACTGAACTGAAGGCCTACCGCAACAGGATCCCCTCTACCTATGGCTGGCTACCCTCCCCACAGCCACCCCCACCCCCCCACACACACATAAAATTACACCCCCAAAAATACACACACACACACGAAAAAATATACATACACACGTGAAAAAATACACACACCGACACAAAATCTCTGATCTCAAGATCATGTGCCTGAGGTAAAGGATCTCAATAAAACACAAAGTATGTTTCCAAACCAGACACACACCCAACCTTGAGTGCTTCCAACCGTGCCTCAGCTTTCCAATGCGGTTTCTGGGCATCTGGTACCGTGCCCATCCTGGCCCAAGGACAAGCACCCCTCTGTTCAGTCTCTGAGAGACCCAGAAAAGCATCTTGGGGTGGGGTTGGAGCTGCAGACAGACCAAACACAGAAAAGGGGGTATTGAGCCAAGCATGCCACGGCAGAACAAGCCTGGACTTGCTGGGCGCTCCCCAGTAGGGCCTCAATCACACTGGGCACCTCCTTGGGAAGAGAGACAAGGGAGAGGGAATCTGAGTCCTAGCACTGTTATATCCTGCAGGAAACAAAATGACCTGATTTTGATCTTGGGCTTCAGGTAAGGAAAAAAAGGAGGGGCACAGGGGGATGAAGGGGGTGAGACCAGATGGAGAGAGGGTTGGAAGCCCAGACTCCTGGGGTCCCCATGGAGAAGGGGGCTGAGCACAAGATGCCCATGTTCCTTTTGGATTCTTGTTCCACCTCCCCGACTCAGAGCTACAGAGACCTACCCTCAGATCTTACATCATCTTTCTTAGCCAAGGAGCAAGGTAGATCCAGACCCGCCCCTTCTCACCTTCTTATAAGATGAGCTCAGGACCTGGGACTGCATCTTCACTCAACCAACCATCATGAAGCCTTACACAAAACCTGAGACTTTCCTGCTAGCCCCCATGCTGCTCTGCACCCTCCCGGGTCTGGGTAAGTGACTAGGGGTCTGGACTCCTGGAATCCTGAAATGAAGACTATGGGAGAGCATTTAGCCAGGTCCTTGAAGGTGAGGGGGAAAGAGGAGGTGTCCTGGGAATTCAGATTCATGGAAAAGGCAGAGGGTAAAAGAGAGAAAGCCTGGGTCCCCAAGGGAGGAAGAGTTCAAAAACATGTGGGTTTAAATCTCTGAGAAAGGAAGGGTTTGGATGGGCTCTGCTCCCCTCCCCTCCGACAGTGTCTCAAAATAAAATACCTGAATTCTAGGAATTCAGATAAGAGTATGATTAGAAAAAAGAAAGTGAGGTGAGGGGGAGAGATTTCCTTTCTCCCAGGACTCTAAGGAGTTCAGGTCCCCAGTGTCTTCTTTCCTTAGATGCAATTCAGGCAACTCCACTTTCCCCAGGACCCAGTTCCCCTGTGTCTGGGCCCCAGTTGCCTCCTCTCTCAGGACCAAGGAGCCAGGCCCTTGTCCTCCTAGTCCTCGATCTTCCTTCTTGACCTGGGTTGCAGATCCCAGCCTCAGGTACCCCTGCCTGAGTGACTATGCTGTCTACCAGACTTAAATGTACCGACAAGGAAGAGGGTCCCACTTCTGAGAATCAGCTGGACCTGGAGGTTCACAGAAGTCCATGAAGGACTTCCTCAGTGGTCCAGTGGTTGAGAGTCTGCCTGCCAACGCAGGTGACATGGGTTCGATCCCTGGTCCAGGAATATTCCACATGCCTTGGGCAAACTAAGCCCTCGTGCCACAGCTACTGAGCCCATGCTCTAGAGCCTGTGCTCTGCAACAGGAGGAGCCACCACAAATGAGAAGCCCAAGCACCGCAATGAGAGAGTAGCCCCCACTCTCCACAACTGGAGAAGCACCCACAAGAAGCAAGGACAACCCAAAATAGCCTAAAATAGAAAAAAGAAAATTAAAGGATTAAAAACAAACAAAACACGCATGGAAACCTTCAGCAGGACTCCTTACTATCCTTCAGCTTTCTCAGAGGGCTCTAGTGTCCAAATTCCCCAACCCTGTAAGTAGGTAAACTTGCTCCTTGGTGGAGTTGCTGTCCACCCCTGGAAGCAGCCTTGCTGGCAGCAATATAGCATATCTGATGGAACTTCAGATAGTTCCCTGTTCAGCGGCTCATGTCCCTCTTGTGAATAACCAGGGAGACACCTTTCCCTCTCCTTCAGACCCCCCGCCCCATCCCCTTCTGGACTCAGAAGTCATGGCCCAGAGACCACACCACTTGGACTAGAGCCTCTCTCTCCATACCTCAGGGTACCCACTAGGCTGTGAGGTGTGTATCAGGGATGGAGCCATATGCATTGGAGAAACGAAGACATGCGCCCAGGACGAGGACACCTGCATCGTCATCACGACTGAGACTAACGATAGTAAGAGGGTAGGGAATAGCGTCAGATCCTGGGGAGGTGGGGGTGCTTTCAGGGTAGCAGATACTACCATGCTCTGGGAGAAACCTTTGAGTGAAGAAGGGGCGAGAAAGAGGAAAGGAGGAAAGAGAATCCAGTGGAATGACAGAAACCTCTGTTGCCAAGGATTTCTGAAAATGAGACTCCAAAGACATGATGGGGGAGGGGCAGATATAGAGAATTTCTTAGGCAAGAAGGGATTAGGAAAGGACACAGGGGAAGAGTGAAATCCCTGGTCGGGGGCGGGGAATCTAATATGCAAAAGGTGTAGGGGTGGGTGTAAAGAAGACGGGTGAGTTGCAAAGAATGTGATTAGGTTGACTCTGTAATCAGGTATAGCCCACCAGGCTCCTCTGTCCGTGGGATTTTCCAGGCAAGAATACTGGAGTGGCTTGCCATTTCCTCCTCCAGGGGATCTTTCCAACCCAAGGATTGAACCAGTATTTTGTGTCTCCTACATTGGCAGTGGGGGTTTTTACCACCGCACCACCTGGGAAGCCCAAGTATTGAAACAGAGAGAGAGAGAGAGAGAGAGAGATAAGGACAGATAATCCAAGGACTCAGTCCATGAGTTTTCAAAGAGACAGACAGGACTGAGCATCCACCCACCCAAGCTCTTGGGGTACAGAGCAGAAACCCTAGGGCTGGAGGAGACCAACTTTGGTGGAAGGGGGAAGGCCAGGGAGACTGGAAGAGACCACTTCAGGCAAGACCTGAGAGTAGCCAAGGAGGGCAGCAAGAGATCATAGGCAGGAAGTCTGGGGAGTGACCCTGGGAAATCTTAGACGAAGAAGGAGACGGGTGTTACAGGGTGGTGGCTGAGGGCTGCATCCTAGGATATGGTGGAAGGAATTCCAGGGTGTAGGGAAGGGCTGAAGGCTGGAAGAGACCAGTTCACGCAGGTCTGGGGGTAGTCATAGGTGGCCTACCTAGAAAAGACCTCTCCAGGTGTGACCTTTAGAGAATGGCAGTGAGGTGGCTGTGGAGCAGAAGGGACTACTCAGGAGACACCAACACAGCCGGGGGCGGAGGGAGGAAGGGTTGGGTTCAATACTCAACCCTCCAGGCCTTGCCCCAGACAGATCAGGGTATATGACTTTGGGGAGATGGAAGAGGCCTCTCTAGACAGCAGTGGGCTGGGGAAGCTGTAAGGTGATGGAAATACCCCGGGACCAGGGTCCAGACCAGGGCTCCTGAGTCCTCTGTCCACCCTCATGATGCAGAGGGCTCCGTGGACGTGACCAGCTACAAGGGGTGCTTGAAATCCAGCGAGTGTGACCCGGGATTCCTCTCCATCACTGTGGCTCCGGAGAACACATGGGGTACAACATGCGCTGCTGCCAGAGCGATGGCTGCAACCACAATCCCCTGCCTGGTAAGCCCCAGCTGAGCCTCACGGCTGGAGTCCCTCCCTGCCCACCCCTCCGCCCACCAGAGCCAGCTGTGAGCACCTGTCACTGACCTGCGCTGTCACCGGGGCAAGCGTCTTCCTTGCGCTGAGCCTTGGGTTCTTCTCCTGTAAACTGCAGTGTCCAGGGACTTCCCAGGTGGTCCAGTGACTAAGACTCCATGCTCCTATGCAGGGGTTGGATCCCTGGTCAGGGAACTCAATTCCACAGGGCGCAACTAAGATCCAGTCAAATAAATATTA
Organism: Bos indicus; assembly: GCF_029378745.1. Lineage (NCBI taxonomy): Eukaryota > Metazoa > Chordata > Mammalia > Artiodactyla > Bovidae > Bos > Bos indicus. Next base: position 52,348,094 of record NC_091777.1, read on the forward strand.
TTTTATAAAAACTCAGTGCCGGTTAGTGACTAGTGTCCCCGTGCTGGTTGTGAAGTTGGAAAGGACCTAATGTCCCTGTGCACCTTATCCTCCACCCTCCTCCCCAGCAGTCAGGAGAAATCTGACAGAGAATGGCCTTCGGTGTCCTTCCTGCTCCACCTTCCTCAAGGAAACATGCACCCCGACTGAGGAAACGTTCTGTTTGGGTGAAGAAACCCGCTGTGTCACCATGACTGGCCTCATGCACCCTGGTGAGGGGCACCTGGATTTCAGGAGGAGGGCACAGGGTTCCCAGAGGGTCCCAGAACTGGAGCCTCATTATTCCAGATTCTTAGGGAGAAAGTGGCTCCAGAGAAATGGAGGAAGGTGGCTGGGGCATGACCCCTGGATTGGGACTGGGGAGGCATTGGAGATCCTGATTCTAGTCTGAAATCCCCTCCAGCAGGTGTCAAATTTGCTTCCCAGGGATGTGCTATGGAGAACACCTGCCACATCAAGCCTGGGACCCTGGTGCCCTCAGGCTCTCATTTGCTGACCATCAAGAAGATCAGCTGTCTTCCAAGCCCCCAGGCTTCTGGCAAAGCTGAGTGAAGAACTGAGGCCCATATGGTGTTTGGTCTCCATTCCTTCTCAGCTATAGCTTCCCACGTGTCTATAAATTAAACGAATCAACAGAACAAGGCTGTCTTTGTGCTGTGATGCATTTCAGGGAGATGGGAGGCAAAAAGCAGGGGTCTCAACCCTGTCGAACCCCCTCTTTGGAACGAGGAGAGGGAAGATGCTACCTTTTGTTAAGGGATTACTTCCTGCTGGGTCCCTGTGCTAAGTGTTTTCCACGAGACAGCTCATTTCATAATCACAACTCTGTGAGGGTGAAAGTATTGTCCCCATTTTACAGAGGAACAAACTGAGGCACGGATTGTGGTGTCACTTGCCTTTGGTCAAACAGTTGGGAGCGTCAGACTCCAGAGTGCATGATCACCTCTCCCGGTTAACCTCTTTTTGCCTCAGTTTCATGTTTGTAAGTGGTGGATATTAATATTTATAACCTCACAGAGCTATTTGAACTGTCAAATGAAAAAAAACTAAAAAAGGACTTAGTGCAGTGCCTAGCACCTTAAAGGAGGCTCTCCTGGTTGCTCAGATGGGAAAGAATCTGCCTAATAATGCAGAAGAGGCAGGTTCAATCCCTGGGTTGGGATGATCCCTGGAGGGGGGCATGGCAGCCCCAGCATTCTTGCCTGGAGAATCCCATGGACAGAGGAGCCTGGCAGGCTGCAGTCCATGGGGTCACAAAGAGTTGAACACAACTGAGTGACTGAGTGAGGCACTAGCACCTTTAAGACAGTGTTGGTTCTGGAGACAATGTGTCTGGCCAAATAGCTACTATCCTAATAGCTGCCACTTACTTACTTAATAGCTGAGTAGGCATTAGTTGGCAGGTGCTAGACCTTGTCATCTATCAGGATAGACTGAATTATGCTAAGGTAACAAAGAAGTCCCCAAACTCAGTGGTTTAAAACAACAATGTTGTGTTATTGACAAAGGTCTATATAGTCACGACTATGGTTTTTCCAGTAGCCGGGTATGGATGTGAGAGTTGGACCACAAAGAGTGGTGAGCGCCAAGGAACTGATCCTTTTGGAGTGTGCTATTGGAAGAAGCACAAGCTGGAATCAGGATTGCCGGGAGAAATATCAATAACCTCAGATACGCAGATGACACCACCCTTAGGGCAGAAAGTGAAGAGGAACTCAAAAGCCTCTTGATGAAAGTGAAAGTGGAGAGTGAAAAAGTTGGCTTAAAGCTCAACATTCAGAAAATGAAGATCATGGCATCTGGTCCCATCACTTCATGGGAAATAGATGGGGAAACAGTGGAAACAGTGTCAGACTTTATTTTCCTGGGCTCCAAAATCACTACAGATGGTGACTGCAGCCATGAAATTAAAAGACACTTACTCCATGGAAGGAAAGTTATGACCAACCTAGATAGCATATTCAAAAGCAGAGACATTACTTTGCCAACAAAGGTTCGTCTAGTCAATGCTATGGTTTTTCCAGTGGTCATGTATGGATGTGAGAGTTGGACTGTGAAGAAGGCTGAGCGCCGAAGAATTGATGCTTTTGAAATCTGGTGTTGGAGAAGACTCTTGAGAGTCCCTTGGACTGCAAGGAGATCCAACCAGTCCATTCTGAAGGAGATCAGCCCTGGGATTTCTTTGGAAGGAATGATGCTAAAGCTGAAACTCCAGTCCTTTGGCCACCTCATGCGAAGAGTTGACTCATTGGAAAAGACTCTGATGCTGGGAGGGATTGGGGGCCAGAGGAGAAGGGGACGACAGAGGATGAGATGGCTGGATGGCATCACTGACTCGATGGACCTGAGTCTGGGTGAACTCTGGGAGTTGGTGATGGACAGGGAGGCCTGGCGTGCTGTGATTCATGGGGTCTCAAAGAGTCGGACATGACTGAGCGACTGATCTGATCTGATTGGAAAAATCTCTTCAGAGTCCCTTGACTGCAAGGAGATCAGACCGGTCAATCCTAAAGGTAATCAACCCTGAATATTCATTGGAAGGACTGATGCTGAAGTCTCAATACACTGGTCACCTGATGTGAAGAACTGACTCACTAGAAAAGACTCTGATGCAGGGAAAGATTGAAGGCATGAGGAGAAAGGGACAACAGGGGATGAGATGGTTTGATGGCATCAATGACTCAATGGACATGAGTTGAGCAAGCTCCTGGAGATGGTGAAGGACAGGGATGCCTGGAGTGCTGCAGTCCACGATGATGCAAAGAGTTGGACACAACTGAGCGACTGAACAAGAACATTAGTCAATTAACGCTATGATAATGTTGTATAACAAACCATCCCCAAACTGAGACTTGTAACAAAATGCATTCTGCTTCCTCTGGTTTGTAGGTATCTGGGGCGGCTCTGTTTCAGGTTCTGAACTGGTGGGTTTCGCTCCAGTTTGGGAGAGGGACTCTAGTTCTCCTCCATGGGGTTTCAGTCTTCTGGGATCTGTGGCTCCCTGGCTAATATCTTTCTCATGGCAGATGACAGGGACAGAAAACCCAAGTGCACCAAAGGTCCCTGAGGAGGTTGGGGATGCTAACATTCCATGGAGTAAAGTAAATCATATGGTTTAAAGCCAACCTCAGTAGAGTAGGGAAGGATGCTCCTCCTTCCATGGCCCTAGTGAACCCCAGGGGGAGAGGCGGAAGAAGAGCAGTCTGGCCCCCTTTGGCCCCACCCCCACCCCTGCCAGACAAGTTTCGTAACCAACATGATCTCTTAGGGTCATGAACTGAAAATGATCCACTTTATCTTCACAACTACTCCTTGTGATAGGCACTATTATTCTCAACCCTGTTTTCAGAAAAACCTGAGGTTCTGAGAAGGAACATCACATTGGACATCACCATGCAGCTAAAAGGTGGCAGAGGTTAAGATTTTAATCACTGGGTCCTGTTGAGAGGGAGAAAGAGACCACATCTCAGAGAGGGGACACACCTGTATCAGTTATCCATCCTTTGCTATATAACAAGCCCCTCCAAACCTCACTTAGAGTAATTGCCTATATAAACATATTTATATAGTTTTATTTACTTGGTTGTATTGGGTCTTAGTTGCAGCTCACAAGGCCTCCATCGACTCTTGCAGGATCTTCATTGCAGAGCATGGACTCTGTAGCTGCAGCTCACAGGCTCAGTTGCTCTGCGCCATGTGGGATCTTAGTTCCCCAACTAGGGATTGAACTTGAATTCCCTGCATTGCAAGGCAGATTCTTTTTCTTTTTTTTTAAAGAAAACTTATTTATTTGGTTTACGTAAATTTAATTACTTTTTAAAGAAAATTTGTTTGGCTGTACCAGGTCTTCGTTCTGGCGTGTGGAGTCTTTAGTGATGGTATTTGAAACCTTTAGCTGTAGCATGTGAACTCTTAGTTGTGGTATGTAGGATCTAGTTCCTTGACCAGGGATCAAATCTGGGCCCCCTGCATGGGCAGCGCAGAGTCATGCAAGATCCCTTTTGTGGCACATGGACACTCTAGTTGTAGCTCCCAGGATCAGATGAACAGTGGCATCTGGGAACTTAAGTTACCCCCCAGGGATTGAACTTCAATCCTCTGCATTGCAAGGCAGATTCATAACCACTGGACCACCAGAGAAGCCTCTAGAATAATTGTCTTGTATTTACCTCATTCCATGGGTTGGCAATTTGGTCTAGGATCAGCTGGAGGATGGTTCAGCTGCCGGTCAGCTAGGCAGCTCTCTTTCAGAGGGCCAACACTAATTGGGGTGTCCTGGCTGACTCAGCCACATGTTATCTAATTGCCGTGCAGGTTAGCCTGCACTTCCCCATGTGGTCATGGTGGCAGGGGTCCCCAGGGCAGCAAGAGAGATCATCCCAATCCATGAGCACTTGCCAAGCTTCTGCTTGCATCACATTTGCTGTGAGTCCAGTAGTCAAGCAGATCCAAAGACCAGGTCTAAAGTCAGAAGGGTCTATCCAAGGCCATGGCTGCAGAAATGCTGAACAGACTGGGGGCATTAATGGGCCATGCTAGTTCTAGAGTTAAGAGGTTTACTATCACAGCCCCCAAGGTTAAACAATTATTAGGCCACCCCATCTCCTCCAGAGTGGTAAAACTCAAAGTCACTGGACTGCAGCCCAGGGAATTCTATCCTGCACACATCCCCACCATCCCTCCTCTCCAGGGACCCAGGAGGCCTCACCGTTGGACCCCTTCTCCATCAGACACAGGGGTCTAGGCTTCCAGTTGATAGTTAGAATCCCAAGCATCTTCCCCCTCCTCTCAAACCAGCAATGAACAGACACACAATGGAATTTCTACTTTTTTATTCACTCCTCCAAAAAGCACCACACACAGGTCAACCCACCCTTGAGTCTCCCGGCTTCATGGTTCCTCATCTCAATGACACAAGTCTATCATTATCCAGACAAGTAGGAAATTCATCTAAGTTGATGAGGCTCTGTTCCTCCTCTGCTTCTGGCAATGGCAACACCAAGATTCATCAAAGGTTTCCTAGAATTTCTGCCTTCAAGGGCCTTCCAGCCTGCAGATGCCATGTAGGCTCACCCTGAAGGCAGCCAGTTGTCCCTCCACAAGTGAGTCTTCAGTCTTTTCTGTTTGGATGCGCCCAGAGACCGATGCCTCGCTGGCAGCTTACTGCTTCCAGAGCCTAAAGTTCAATCCCTTTAGAAGTCATGATTTAAAAGGCAACCACTCCCAAAAGACAGTCGTTGACCCCCAAGGGTGCCAAAATACAACTACTTAAACACAATCAGCACACTCTACGAGGGACAGTGACACAAGAAAACAAAACTGGGTCTTGCTTTCTCAATCTTAGGCAGGAGTCCCCTTGGCGGGAGGGCAGAGAAGCATAGGGTAGAGATGTCAGACAGGGCCAAGTCAGAGATGGTGTCAGAGAGGTGGCACCCTGAGCAAAGGCACGGGGATGAGACTAATGTTTGAGGGCTTCCAGGAGGGGCTGCAAGCCTATTACTGTACACAAGAGAGAACAGGGTACAAACGTGTCTGCGTGGAATGCTCAGGACAACCCTGCGGGTAGATTCCACTTGCTGACTCACTTGCAAAAGGCCACCCTTATAGTCAAAGGGCTGTCTGGCCCTCGGGCAATGCAGACAGAATTCCTGGTGATACTAAGGTTGTTTTTTTTCTCCAGTGCTGTGTCTACTCACCATGTTTGTGGTGAACCAGGGGAAAAGTTTACCTGCAACTTACTTCTCATTAATTTAGAAAATGCTTCTCATCTTCATTATTGGAAAACTATTCAACATCACTGGGACAGCGTGGGTATAGGAAACGACTTCTTCAAATGTAAGTTTCATGAAATCTAAATAGAGGTCGAGTATTTCTGATGAAAATTCATCATGTGAATTGAGATGTGCTACAGAAATACACCCGAGATTTCAAAGACGTAGCATAAAAAAGTTCTTTCCTATATTAATTAATGTTGAAATATTTTGGATATATTGATGTGAGACGTTAGAATTGGTGTCATCTGTATCTGTTCCCTTTTCCTTTTTCAATGTGGCTACTAGAATACTTGAAGCTACTTGTGTGGCTCATGAGCTTCCCAGGTGGCTTAGGGGCCAAGAACCTACCTGCCAATGCATGAGATGCAGGTTCAATTCCTGGGTCCGGAAGATCCCCTGGAGAAGGAAACGGAGACCCACTCCAATATTCTTGTCTGGAAAATTCCACGGACAGAAGGGCCTGGTTGGCCGCAGTCCCTGGGGTTGCAGAGTCAGACACAACTGAGTGACGAAACATGTGGCTGATGTTCTGTTTCTACTGGACTAGCTGTTCTGTGTGTTCCTGTTTCTGCCCATGGCATGCAGGCTTGATGCAGAGGCTTGAACCACAGTTGAAGTGGGGAGACAGTGTTGTGCTGGGTATCATAGAGATGGATGAGGAACATTTTCCTAAGGCCGAAAGAGCTTTGAGGACAGTGCCTGGAGCCATTCAGTATAGTGCGAAGTGCTTCCCCCTATCTGGGCTACCTCAACTTCGATGGGACAAATTGTGCCAGTGGTGGGAATTCTAGTGAGACCTGGGGGTACCACCCCTTAGCTACCTGCCCCTCAGACTGGTTACGCTTATCTTCAGCTGTCAAAGGAAATAGGGTCTCGAAAGTGTTTATGCTCATTCTCCAGCCCTTTCATTTCACGGGTGGGAACACAAGGCACTGGCTCTGGTCACCCAGAATGACATGGCAAAGCCGTGCTGGCTGCCCGGGCCCCCTGACCTCCGACAGGTGTCTCCTCTCCTAGGAGATGCTTGTTCCTCCTCCATCTCCCACCTTTTCCCTGCCTCGGGGCAAGAGGCTGACGACCTAAATCCCAGCCCTAGTTCTGCCACTGATTAATGAATTAAATATTTACTAAGCACCTTCTGTATGTCAGGCACTATTTGAGGGGCTGAGGGTACCGCACAGGGATAACAGCCAATACACAGGTAAATAAATAATTTTCTAAAATCATAATTGCTGCAAGAAAAAAAAAAAAACTCAGTGGAGATGAAAATAAGGGTTGGGTGTGAGCTACTTCGGTTATAATGGTCAGGAAAGGTCCCTCTTGAGGGGACATTTGTGCTGAGATCTGATTGGCAAGTAGATCTGGGAGCAGAGCATTCTGGGCAGAAATAACGGAAACTATAAAGGTCCTGAGGCATGACCCCAGGTGACCCACTCAAGCATCAGAAGGAAGATGAGGATGAGAGGGGGCAGGAAATGAAAAGAGGCAGGGAGGAATCTTGCTGTGTGCTGTTGGGCCTAGAGCCTGCCCTCTCTGTGCTTTGCTTTCCCCATCTAACGTAACAGAGATTCTGCTGGATGGCCTCTCAGCTGCGCTCCATCCCCCAACCACCACCCCGCCCCGTTCTCTCTCTTTTTGGCATTAAAGAGTTTTGTGACTTGTTGCTTCTCCTCTACTGGTAGCTGGCAGCCTAGAACATCCCAGGCACTGTGGTTTCTGCCTTTGCCTCCCTGCGACACATTCCCATGGGCTGGAACACCTGCCCGGCTGTTCTGTGGGCCCCTGGCTCACTGAGGCCTTCTCTGTGTCTCTCTTGGGGACACCTGAGGTAGCCACATGGAAGTGTTTGGATTAGTCCAGCAGTACGGCTGTGTTTCCCAAAAGGCGGGTATACAAAATAGCAAGGCCAGAAACGGTTCAGGCTTAATGACAGAAGAAACCAAGACCCAAGAACGATAGAAACCCCTAAGGGAGAGCGGGATAGAGTCCCCAGAGAGCCCCATAATTGCCCAGCACCTGAAAATGGGGTCAGTCACATCCCCTTCCAGTCAAACTCAGAGGAGGGGAGCCACCAGGATCTAAATCCATTAGGGATTCTGGGGAGTTCCCTCTGAGGGATGGGTTCCCGCCCTTCCACAGTCAGAAAGCCTCATTCCTGGTCTCTGGCTACTCCCCAGCCCAACCATGCCCAGAACACTCTTGCTTCCTCTCGTGTTTTGTGGTACCATCCTCCTCACAACAGCGGGGAAAGAAATCTGCGCCCCCAAGCTTCTGGAGGGGCAAATATTACACCCCTCCGTTTCCCAAGACCACAGGGTCTCCAGCTCTCTCACACAGCACCCGATTCCCTCCTCTACATGGATACCTTCCACCACCCATGAATTAGAAAGCAAAGACCTCAGCCCTCTGGGGAGCCAGGCATTCTGAGAGTCCAGAGAACCGTCCTTCCCCCACCCCCAGAAACCTAGATCTTATATACCTTTGTGGCTCAGAAGCCCAAGGATTTCAGCTCCCTGGGGAACCCAGACCACCCCTCCTCCATGTCAGAATCCCTAGTGTGAAGGAGACCGCCTTCATCAGCAATCAGGGCGTCCACCTCCTCCTCCGCAGGGGGACTAGACACCTATTAGATCTAGTTTCTACTCTTGAGAGACCAAGATAGCCCCCTTCCAGGAGTCCAAACCCTCAACTCCTTTGAGGAGTTCCATAGTTTGATGGTCCCCAGAGAAATTAGGAGTCCCGTCCTCAGAACTCTATTTCCCTTCAGGACCCAGGAATCCTGGTGACCAGACGTCACCCACTCCAACCCCTAGTCAGAGCCCTCATTCCCTTCAAGCACCCAGGATTCTGACTGGCGGACCCCTTGCTCTGCGATATCTCAGGCCCAGACATCCCATGCTAGAGTCTGGACCCCGTGCCCTCTCCCTCTCACCGGGTCTTGAGTCCTCTGGCCCTGGCAGAGCCAGGCAGCTGGGGCCCAGGGCACACCAGGAAGCCCCAGCCCTCAGCCCAGCTTTCACTGCGCAGGCACCTGCGGCGCCAGCACTGCCTCGGCGTCCGCGCACATCTCGTCCAGCGCCTGCAGCAGGACGCCGTGCGCCGCGCGGTAGCCCAGGCCCCCGGTGGCCGCAGCGCCGCCCGCCGGCCACAGGAAAGAGAGTGCGCCCAGAGCCGCGCCCCCGGCGGTGCCCTCGCCTGCCCACGAGCCCAGCCTCGCCTCCACTTCGGCTCGCGTCACCGGGCCCGGGAAGCGCGTCCGCTTGGCCAACTCCCCGGGAGCCAGGCCCAGCGCGCGCTCGCGTCGGGCCAGCGCCGCGGGTTCGAGCCCCAGCGCCCGCCGCCACTCAGCTAGCTGACCCCGCAGGAGTGCCACGTCGCACGCCCAGCCCAGCCCTGGGACTGGGGCCGCCGCCGCCGCCAGGCTAGCCAGCAGGGCCGGCCGCCACGCCCCGGCCCGCAGCGCAGCAGCCTTGGTCCGGGCCGCGCGGGGAGATGCGGGCGGCAGCGCGAGCAGCAGCGCCCCCGCCTGGGCCGCGGGGAGCGCGCGCCGCAGCCACTCGCACAGCCCCGGGAGCCCGCCCGGCCGCAGCGGGAACACGGGCGGCGGCGCCTCCTCTAGCACCTCCCACGTTTCGTCCTCGGGGCTCAGGGCAGCCGCGCGCTCCGAGTCCCCGCTGCCGGATTTCTTCGTGCTGACGCCCACTGGCTGCAAACTCTCCGTGCCTGCTTCCTCTGAACCTTCCCCACTGCCTCCCTTTTGCAATCCGGGGCCGCGGTTCTCCTTTCCATCACTGCGGGCATTCTCAAACCCCTCTCCGTCTGCGTTCTCTAAGCTCTCGCTGCCAGACTTCTCTGCCTTTTCCTCTTCTTCCAGAGACTCTGGGTCCTCGCCCTCGCCGTCTGTTCGCACACAGACCAATGGTGTATCTGGTAGCACCAAGGGCCGGACCTGGGCCCAGTCCTTCTCAGTGGGTGCCCCAGGGGTGACGAGGATGAGAGCGTCGTAGTGGGTGGTCGGGTACGGGGCGACGGTGGTGTCCGCGGAGCTCAGAGGCACGCTCCAGAGCACCACGTTGGGGCGCTCTGGGGTCGGGTAGGGCGTGGGCCCTGCAGGTGCTGCAGCAGGCACTGCACCCGGATCTTCAGGATCTAACCCGAGAAGCACGTTCAACACAAGGCCCACGTCAGCCCTACCGGCCACGGCCAGGTCCAGGCGTGCGCTGCCCAGTCGCTCCAGGCCGGCCCGAACCCACGACAGGGCCGCCTCCAGGCCCCCAGTCTCAAAGGCCTCCCGCACAGCCTCCAACTCCGCAGCGCCCAACACCTCGAAGCCATCCTGAGCTGGTGGAAGGAGCCTGCGGTGACAGGGAGGGATAGGGTCAAGGGCAGAAGAGGAGCTCGAGGCTGGAGAGCTAGCCTAGGGGGTCCCACCAGGCTAAAATGACAAGGTGGAGTTTGAAGCAAGAAAGGGAGTAAAGTGGCTAAGTCGTGTCCGACTCCGCGATTCCATGGACTGTAGCCTACCAGGCTCCTTCGTCCATGGAATTTTCCAGACAAGAATACTGGAGTGGGTTGCCATTTCCTTCTCCAGGGGATTTTCCAACCCAGGGACTGAACCCAGGTCTCCATCATTGCCTAAAGTAAGGGAGGGACTGCTGGGTTGAAATCTGGCTTCCAACAGAGCTGAAAATGGGGAACCGGCTAAGTCTTCCCCGGGGGGGTTACACTCTTTGGGAGCTGGGCTTTCCAAAGGACCTGCAGGATTAAGAAAAGGCCATGCTGAGTGGGGCAAAACTCACAGAGAGTGAGCCTTAGGGCAAAAGAATCCCGAATGGATTGAGGGACTAAATGAAAATCATGGACTAAATGCTCTAGGTGGGCAAGGTCACCAAGGGCGCTCTTTCTTGAGCAGAGGCATTGGCAGGAGTGTAAAGTCCAATGAGGGGAGAAGCCTCATTTAACAGTGGGGCCTTAGCAAGGGCGTGGGGCTAAGGAAAAAAGAAGGGTGGTGGGCTTGGAGCTGCTGCCCCTCCCTTTCAACCTCTTTCAACCTCTACAAAAGGAGACCAGGCCGCTTAGGGTGGGGCGGGGGTGGGGGGGGGGAGTGGAGAAAAGACAGGAGATAGCCAGCGGGTGGGTACAGAAAGAAAAGGGAGGGGATTAGAGAAACGAAATGGGGGAGGGGGAGGGCCCCTTAAACGACAAAGCTCACTGAGGGTGTGGCTCTCTGGAGACTTCGATCCCTTGAGAACCAAGCAGATGGTGAGGAGGAAAGTGAAGACTGGAGAGTGGAGTCTTCGGGTACAAATTTCACGGGGATCATGAGTTTGGATGCAGCCCCCCTTCACACCTTGGCTTGGGGGCAGTGTTTGGGCTTTAGGTCCGGGCCCCTCCTAGAATTCTGGCAGGGTAGCGGGACTTGTGAGCTCAGAGTGCTAGCAGGAGCAGGCTGGATGACAGGCTGGGACTTCCAGCTGATCCTTGGATGGGGACTAGATGACAAAAGCACAGAGCGCTAGCTTGAGGTGGGGCCTCGTGGAGCTCATGACCTGCACTCAAGGGCAGGATCTGGAGCAGGGCTTTCAGCAGACATCGCTTTAAGGTTGGTCCCAAGCTGCGGGCTGACTTCAAAGAACATCTTAGGGTGGAGGCATAGAGTAAATAAAGCTCCAGCCTCTTCCACCCACCCAGAAGCTCCGCGCTTACCTCTGCAGCGCCTCGGCCTGGCTCCGCAGCGCCGCTCGCAGGCGCTCTAGCTCCTCGCAGCCGTCGGTGCTGAGGCAGTCGGTCCGTGGCACGAAGAGAGCCGCGGCGCCCAACCCGGCGCTGTCCAGCAGGGCCGCGGTCTGATCCCGGGCCTGGGCTTCATTCTGTGACTCCTCGGGTCGGAGATTACGCACAGCCAGCAGCGGGGTCCCTCGGGCCAGGGCGGCCCGTGCTGCCTCCCCCAGCGCCGGGGCCAAGGGCTCCTCATTGCCCTCGGGGCCTGGCAGCACCAGTACCAGCACGTTGGCCTCCGCCGCCCAGGGTCCCGGCTCTGCGGGTGGGCAGCTCAGCTCGCCCAGGAAAAGGCCTGGGCCTGCAGCTCGCAGGCTGGGGAGCCCGGAATCCGGCCGTCCGTCGGGGATCTCGACCGTCTCCACATCTCTGTCGCACAGCGCTGCAATCAGCGCAGATTTTCCGGAGCCCGGAGGCCCCAGGAATAAGACGGTCACGTCACCTCTCGGTGGAGGCATAGCTGGGAAGCAAGGAGAAAGGAAGACCTGGGTCACGGAGCACCCAACCTTATTCTTTTCTAGCTTCCCTACTTCGGTCTCACATTTCAGCCGATTATTCCGTCCCTTTCTTTCGTTCTCGGGTACCACTCCCAGGCAGACAGAAATCTGGCGCCCAGCCTCTATTCCCCAGGGACCCGGGAGTCCCGTCCGCCCTCCTTCTGGATGGCTTTCCTTTTCCGCTTCAAAAACTCAGAAATTGGCCTCCAGCTCCCAACCCCCTCTGGGATACAGATGTTTTTAACCCCTCACTCCTCCCTTCCAAATCACCAACCGAGCCAACAGCCAGCACAAGGGACGGCGCAGTTGGTAGCAGCTGGTCTGCCCCTGAGAAGCCCCCGCTCTGGGGTCCGGGGACGGAGGCCTAAGAGGCTAGAGCGCCGGGATTCGGGGACGTCCAGACGCTTTCCTGGGGTTCTAACCTGACGTCATTCCCTTTAGGAGGAGGTGTGTCTTGAAAGCCTGACCTCGGGGAGACGGCCCTGTGCGGCGCCTGCGCAGAACGACCGATGGGCGCTCCCCGTCTACCAGCGGTCGCAGGTCCTAGAACAATGAGGGAGCCAACGCGCGTGCGCGCCAGAAGCGCCTAACACGCTTGCGCAGTAAGCACCGGTCTGTCAGGCGAGCGTTGCTTGCAACGTCATCATTACGCACCCCAGTGCAGGGAAGGACCCCTCGTGTTATTTTGAGGACCGAATTGGTGGGACTGCATCATTGCAGTCGGATGGCAGTCCAAGATCCGGGCTTCGAAAGGCTCATCAGGCGAAAGGCCGTGGAAAGCCTCGGGACTTTGAGACTCGGTGGGCCCTGCCCCGTTTCCCTTCGGGTGACGGCGCTGTGACGAGCAACTGACAGGCGCAACGAAAGGCAGCCCCTCTGCTGTCTTGGAGAAAAGCCGAGACCTGGGCTACTGGCCTCGGGAGGGAGCCGAGGGCAGTGCTTGGGGGCGGCGGGTCACAACGGCTGAAAGCGCGCGTGGGAAGCGGGGTCTCAGGATGGAATGAGTTTCGGGATGTCAGAGAAAGATGTCTCCCGGGAGGAGGCGGGCTAAAGAGTGGGTACCACTACCTGCCTCAAGACAGGTGAGAGAGAAAGGGATGAGGCTGGTGTCCAAAGATCAGGGGTCCCTGGCTCTGTGTTCCAGGAGTTAGTTTGATGTAGCAGGCATAGGTCAGAGGTCTCACGCAAGTGAGAAGGCGCTAAGAGAAGTCACACAGCTGAGGAGTTGAGTCTTCTGGAAGGTTGAATTCTCTAGTGAGAGCTATCAGGTTAGAATTCAAAGAGATGTTATGTCACGGAAGTCAAAGACTGGCAAAGTAAGCCTGTCAAAGATCACAGGATTAGCGGGCCCTCTAAATTTGGCTATAGATTAGCGACTTCACTTGATTTACTATTCTGCCATGCGTGCTCCTCTCTTGACCAGAGGGGTCCCAGTCACCATGGAGGACCGGCACTCCAAACAGACCATGGAGCAGCAGGATTCGTCCAAGGAGAGAAGTTCCCGAAGTCCGGGGGGTGACATCTGTGAGTACCGCTGACCAGAGGAGGGTGGGTTGCAGGAGCTGTGATGCTAAAAGAATTTCTATAGCATCTCAGTGTTCAAAGCATTGTGGGGACTGACTCGTTAGGAAGGAACTGTTAATGGTCCCTGATCTGGCCTCTCAGGACCCCGACCCTTGTTACCCTCAGAGGTAACAAGGAGCAGAGCTCCCTGCTCTGTCCACAAAAATATGAAAGGGATGCACTTCAGAGGCAGAGTGGCATCCAGAGAGGCTTGGAGTGGGAGAAATGACTGGAAGAGCAGTGAGCCCCAGTCCCAACCCTGCCCCAGACTTTCAGTGTGCCTTGGACCTCAGTTTCCCTGTCTGTCCAAAGGGCTAGCCACTCCTCACCTCACAGGGCTGGCTGGTATGAGGATTAATGGCAGAAAAGGGGAAAGCTTAATATTAATGAAGATAGCCAATTTGACAGAGAACAGCAACAGCTTCTACTGAATGTTTATTATGTGTTAGGTGCATTCTAAGATTTTAACACGTCTCAGTCCGTCCTCCTAACAGACTCTATGAAATTGATAATTATCACTTTCATATGAAGTGAGGGAACTGAGGCAAAGAGAGGTTAAGTATTTATAACAGTGAAAGCCAGCGTCAGCACTCCAGTTCCTGGAGACCACCAGGAACACACGTGGAGTTGAGCAAATCGGGCTTATTGCTCATTGTGCTGAGGAAGCACATACACTGTGGGGCATCTCCTAAGAAAGGACTTATTATAGGATCTGGGCTTGTGGTAGGTGCATTGGGGAAGGGTTCAAGAAAGGGGTTTTGCTCTCGATAGAGGCTGCCAGGAAGCAGGGGTTCTTAGATGGCTGGCTCACTTAATAAATCTGACCTAGGAGGAGGGAGGAACAAGGGAACGCTCCAGCTCTGACTGGCCAAGCAGCAGCAGGCACTCACGTAAGCCAGGACAAGGGGCTGTCTGGCCATTTCTCGTGGCCCAGACAATGTTCACGTTTTGTCTGTGTTCAGAACGGCACCATGGCGTGGTCTTGATTCGCCCCAGTCACAGCACGGCCTTGTTTGACAGTGCTCTGTGGAATTGTTTATGCTCACCAGGAGAATGCCAAGGCCTAGCTGTGCCAGGCCAGCCCCTGGCTGTGGGGTTTCTTCTTTCTCAACAATAATGATTGCAAACCATTGTGTAGCACCATTCTAAACACTATTTGTAAGTTCATTCATTTATTCCTTCCAACAACCCTATGAGGTGGATACTAATATAGTGATTACCCCATTTTCCAGATGAAAACAGTTTTTACTTGCCAGGGGAGTCAGTTCCAGGCAGTCTGGCTCCAGAGGCTGTGCCCTAATCATACAGCTGTCAGAAGGGCAGACTGCCTGGGTTCCAGCCCTGACTCCACCATTTCACTTCCCAGCCTCATGACAGTCAGCAAGTTGCCCAACCTTTTGCAGCCCCGGTCTGCTCATTCACAAAACAGGTCCAGTAAGGCTGCCGTCCAGGCCTGGCATAGCACCTGGCACAGAGCGAGTCCTGCATGCTGGTTGTCGGCATGATTCCGGGGCTGGGAGAGGCCCTCGCCACACCTGCTGGCCTCTACCAACCTCTCCCCCACATCCTCAGGCCACCTGGGGGCTCTGCAGTGCACCCGCTGCCTCATCACCTTCGCCGATTCCAAGTTCCAGGAGCGCCACATGAAGCGGGAGCACCCAGCGGACTTCGTGGCCCAGAAGCTGCAGGGGGTCCTCTTCATCTGCTTCACCTGCGCCCGATCCTTCCCATCCTCCAAGGCCCTGATCACCCACCAGCGCGGCCACGGTCCAGTGGCCAGGCCCTCCCAGCCGGCTGCACCCATCACCACACCGCCCACCTTCCCCTGTCCCGACTGTGGCAAGACCTTCGGGCAGGCTGCTTCTCTGAGGCGGCATCGCCAGGCACACGAGGCCCGCACCCTTCCTGGCCCCTTTGCCTGCACCGAGTGTGGTCAGGACTTTGCCCAGGAAGCAGGGCTGCATCAACACTACATCCGGCATGCGCGTGGGGAGCTCTGAGAGTAGCTTACACCCGCCCCAGGGCCATGGGAGCTCTGGCTGGTGGGATGCATGTCTGATATGGGATGGGAGCCTTGGACTTTCCTCCCTGGAAAGGCACAGGACTCCTGATAAACAGGACCCAGAAGATGCTCATTTGGAGCTTCAGTCTCTGGAGGACACAAAAGCCTTCAGGGAAACCAGTCAAATCAGACAATAATGAGATCTATTGTTTTAAAAAGAAATTAACAGGAAAGAGGGAAAACTGTTATTTGTATCTCCCTCATCCCCAATTAAATAGTTTGAAATTGCAACTAGCTGCAGATTGTGTAACCACCTTTAATTCATCTCAGATGGATGCTGTGGGGCTGTAGGAGCCGAGTGACTGGATTTGGGCCTGACTGAGGGCAGGGAAGGTAAGGCATTGCCCACCTGTAAGGCCACCACAGCACAGGTCCCACACATGGAGCGACTTGGGCCTTTGGGGATGGGACAGCAAAGTCAGTCTGTACTGAGTCATGTGGGGGTTGCAATCTGAGCTAGTGTCTCTTCCCACCCCCCTGCCAGTCTTTTCCCACTCAAGGAGGGGCCACGGCATTGGACAGCTCTGACCCCCTTCTCTCCAGATGCTGCTGCTGCTGCTAAGTCACTTCAGTCGTGTCCAACTCTGTGTGACCCCATAGATGGCAGCCCACCAGGCGCCCCCGTCCCTGGGATTCTCCAGGCAAGAACACTGGAGTGGGTTGCCATTTCCTTCTCCAGTGCATGAAAGTGAAAAGTGAAAATGAAGTCGCTCAGTCATGTCCAACTCTTAGCGACCCCATGGACTGCAGCCTACCAGGCTCCTCTGTCCATGGGATTTTCCAGGCAAGAGTACTGGAGTGGGGTGCCATTGCCTTCTCCGGATGACTTAACTATTTAAATAATTTTATGTACCATTCTGGTCATGGATTATTTTCTATATGTGTAGGTGACATGGCATGAATAAACTAACAGAAATAGTATCTAAAAACAAAAGATCCGTGGGACTTCCCTGGCGGCCCAGTGGTTAAGACTCTGCACTTTCAATGCAGGGGACATGGGTTTTCAATCCCTGGTTGGGGAATCAAGATCCCACATGCCTCACAATGTAGTCAAAAGATTAAAAAACAAAAGGTCCACATTAAACTGTCTAAGCACAGAACTCTGGCTTTCAAGCAGGAATTCCCAGAGAACAGAAGGGCACAGGGGGGTGGGGTGCTACAGCTGGCCCTGTAGGGGAACTGGTTTGGAGTCAAACAGAGATTCCTTCTGTTTCCTGTTGTATTTGGCCAGCACTGGGAGATATTCCATTAAGATCCTATTTTCAGCTCTGAAAAGGTCCCATTCTGGGCTGAGTTCCACTGGGCCAGTGTTACTCCCTCACATTACCTGCTCTGCCCCAGAAACAATGGTCAGTGCTTTGCACAAAATAATCACAGACTCTGTTTGAACTGAGGGATATTTTGAAAGCCCACAGAGACTGAGCCATCTCCCAGTTTTTAGCTAGGCATATGCTGGCTACAAAGACAGCATCTCCCACATTTCCTTGCAGCTAGATGTGGCCATATGATACAGTTCTGACTAAATTCTTGGGTAGAGTCTTCAAGCTTCAGAAAGGAACCTACTTTCCCTTCACCTTCCCACCTGGAATGTGGACATGGTCTCCAGCCATCTTGGACCAGGAGAGGGGACCCCATGCTGGCAGAGCAAGAAGCCAGGAGGCAGGTTCTCCTGTTATTCCTGCTCCCCCCACCCTCGCCTCCCAGTCTGTTTACTACAAACCACCCCTTGTGTATATGGAAATCAGCTTACATCACTCATTAAAAACCCTCCAACGGGGCACTTCCCTGGTGGTCCAGTGGCTAAGACTATGCTCCCAATGCAGGGAGCCTGGGTTTGATCCCTGAATGTGGAACTAGATCCCACATGCTGCAGCTAAGACCCAGCACAGCCAAATAAATAAATATTAAAAAAAAAAAGAAAAAGACTTTCTGAGGTGCAGACCTGGGGTAAAGTGCCTGCATGCTCAGGTCTAAGAGTAGTAGTTTGGGAGGGGAAAAAAAAAGACTCACCCTCCAATGGCATCCTGTAAGTAACACTGAAAGACCTTAACCAGGACCACAACACCCAACAGTGCCAAGGCCCCAGCCCCCAAAGCAGTCTTAGCTCCAGGGATGGAGCTGTCGTCTTCCCTACACTCCAGCCACACTGGCCAGGCTGACACCTGCCTCGGAGCCTCTGCACTCTCTGCTTCGTCTTACCCAGAACTTTGCCAGGCTGCCTCCTTGTTACTCAGGTCTCAATGCCTGCCACCTCAGAGAGGTCCTCCTTGGCTACAACAGCACCTCCAACCCTTGCCCTGATTCAGTTTCTTCCCAGCACACTTCACCACTTGGAACTGTAACTCCTGTGTTTATATCATCACCTGTGTCCTTCCTCTGGAATCCGAGCTCCTGAGGGTGAGTGTTGCATCTTCCTCATGGCTTCATCCTCAGCACCTAGGATAGCGCTTACCATGGCAGCTCCATAAAGAACTCCTTGACTGCCTACTGGCTTACTTTGCTCTCAGCCTCAGCCCACCCTTCCACGCTGTTCTGTCAGCCTGGGCTTTTGGCAGCTGTACTTCCCAGACTCCCGGGAGAGCTGGCTTCCTTAACTTCATCCCATAAGACCTAAGGGCAGAAAGAAGGTCAAAGAGGGAAGAAGGGGTCCTGCTGGAGCCCCTCCAGCAGCAGTTCAAGCTCCAGTATCTCCTCACTCAGCCAGAGCACTGTGCCCCACTTAGGGTTTAAGCAGGAGCTATGGGGTCACTGATCCCTATACCAGCCACACATGTGGCTCCCACTGGCCATTGTACTTCTCTTTCTGCGTCGCAGTCCTAGATGTGGGAGCTTCCTGCAGACACTAATTTCTCAGTTACCATACTTTGAACCTAAGTTTGTGCTCTTAGCTTTCTAGTACCTGTGTGACCATCTCCCAGTACAGAATCCTCTGGAATTCCTCACTTGGCCTCTATCTCCTCTAGGCTCTGAAGAACTGAAGGACTCCACTGGCAGCAGACCAGTTCTCCTGATTCCCAGTCTCTCACGATCCTTAGGAACTTTTGCTGACGAAGGGGTAATTCTCTACTTCTGTGTTTAGAAAGCCCCGTCTTAAGGCAGAATAGGGCTGAGGCATACTGCCCCAGGAAATAAAATCCATCTGTTGTTTTAATGAGCTGCGAGTTTCTACTGAGTTGGCCAAAAAGGTCATTAGGATTTTTCCATAACATCTTGGCTCAGCTACTGAGATTCTGAAGTGGTTGTGTGGTGGTGGTTTAGTTGCTAAGTTGTGTCCGACTCTTTGGGGACCCCACAGGCTCCTCTGTCCATGAGATTTTCCAGGCAAGAATACTGGACTGGGTTGCCATTTCCTTCTCCAGAGGATCTTCCTGATCCAGGGATCGAACTCTTGTCTCCTGCACAGCAAGCAGATTCTTTAACACTGAGCCACCAGGGAAGCCCTCGTAACATCTTATGGAAAAACGTGAATGAACTCTTTGGCCAACCCAATGCTTTGATGATTCTGAGACTCATTGATGTTAAGCTAGAGTGGTTATGAAAGTCTCAGAGTGGATAAATGTCAGATGCGGAGCTTCCAGGATAACAGCATGGGGTTTTGAAAGACGCTTTGGTCATAATCCTGTAACAGACATCAAAACATAAATTATCTTTTGGGACCAAGCAGGTACCACAAATTGGTGACACAAGCAGGGTATGAGGGGTCCAGATGCCAGACAGTGAGGTCTGGGCATGCAGGAAGGAATGCCCCATTAATAGGAGGTGACCCCCACTCAGCTCTAGCAAACTGTCACCCCGTGGGATTGTGAGTGCAGCCATCAATCTCACAGGGATGCTGGAAACTTCCATTTCTGTTCCAGATCTGCCCAGTTTTTCAATGTTGTTGACCAACATGATTTTAAAAACCTCAGTAACTCTGGAGACCAAACGCACTCCTGCAAGTCAGATGATGGCTATGGACAGCCATTTCTGGTGTGTGGCTTAGTGGCTAAGAATGTGTGCCCTGCAGCCAGTTGTCTGAATTCAAACCTAGCTTCTGCTTCTTTCTAGCTATGTGACCTCTAGCAGATTACTCAACCTCTCTGTGCTCCAGCTGCAAAATGTCATGATCATGGCCCCTGTAGTTCTAAGGATTACGAAGACAGACATGGAGAGAAAGTCAAAGCCGGTATTACGCCCTATGTGACGTGGCCCTCCGCCCCTATGCTCCCACCAGTCTCCCCACTGCCTTCCTCAGCAACAGCCTCTCGCCCCAGGTGCCCTGCCATGAGCATCCCAAGCAGGGCCTTTGCACCTGCTGTCCCCACAGCCACAGGGCCTGCTCCTCCCCATCTAGGTCTCCTCTGATGTCACCTTCTTAGTGAAGCCTTCCCTGACTACCTCATTTGAAACTGCTTCACACACACAAAAGCCTCCCATTCCTCTTCTCTTTTTTCCTCCACAGCACTTATAACCTGCTAACATTCTATACCTTTTTTTGTTGTTGTTTGTTTTGGCCATACTCAGTCTTAGTTGTGGCTTTCGGGTTCTTTCCGTTGCAGCATGTAGGATCTAGTCCCCTGACCAGGGATTCAAACTGGGCCCCCTGCGTTGGGAGTGCAGTCTTAGCCACTCGACCATCAAGGAAATGCCTATTCTATACATTTTGCTTAAATATTCAAGTATCTGTTTTCACTGTTATAACCACCACAAAGGCAGAAATTTTTATTCATTGTGTTTACCACTCTGTTCCCCGCTCCCCAAATAGTACCTGTATCACCTGCGTGCTCAATACATCAGTATTGAATGAATGGGCATAAATAACGGTCCCTACCTCATAAAGGATCCGATGTGATCATCCCTATAGAGTGCTTAGCTCAGGGTCTGGTCAGCCGTGAGCCATTATGGTAATTCAGATTCTATTCTTGAGGGTTCTTAGTTGCCAAGCTTCTGTGAGTTAACACATGTAAAGCGCCTTAGAACAGAGCTTGGCACACAGTAAATGGTAGCTATTATTATAATTAAGCTTCTATTTTCAAAGAAGCTTTGATGCCAAGCTTCTGGGAATTAGTATTTCCCATCTCAGAGCGAGAGCTGGTGTTTGCACATGGCTGTCACGAGCTGGCCCTCTACTCCCAACTCTGACCTCATCCCTCCAGCCACTCTGGCCTCCTTGATGCCCCACGCCCTCACCTAGAAGGCTCCTCCCACCCCAGCGCCAGGCTCCCTCCCTCCCCTTCTCCGGTCTCTCTTCACCTCAGTGACGTCACTATTTAAAACTGCACCGTCTTTCAGACGGTGCTCTTCTCTGCTCTAGTCTCCTCCCCAGCGCTCAGCACCATCAAGCATGTTACGCCTTTCTCGTCTGTTTCTTGTTTACTATCTGTCCCCACCAGGGGCCCCTTCTCACTTCCAGGTAAGCTCCATGAACACAAGGATTTTATCTTATTCACTGGTGTGTTCTCAATGCTTAGCACACAGCCAAGAATTGAAAAGATATTTGTTAAGTGAATTAATGGCTCACAGTCCCTACCTTGCAGAGTTATTCTAAGGGCCTGATGATCTCATGCAAATAAAATGCAGCACTCTGTTAAGTGATGGGGAAACGGCAGCTGTAATTATAATTAAGGTTCTATTTTTGTGTGTTCCTAGATGCACAACTTTTCTGAGTCAATACACTGAATACATAAAGCTCTTGGACTGGCGTTTGGCACTCAGGAAGCGCTCAGGAAGCAGAGCTATGATTATAATTAAAGTCCTCTTTGTGAAGGTTCTTGGATGAAGTGGCAGAGCGTGCTCGCCGTCTTCCACAAACGTTTTCTGCTTTCTGGGCACTTGGCGAGACCGCCTTTCCCACACTCCCTTGCAGCGAGCTGCGGTCACGTGATTCATCTCTCAGCCATAGAACGCTAAGTGGCAGCGGTACGTGCCCCTTCCAGACTGGGGCTTCTCTGCAAGCATGTGAGCCTCTCCTCTTCCACCCACAGAGCCCCAGCCAGGGACATCCAGCCATGACCATGTGAATGACAAAAGGATGGCCTGGGCCTCCCCAAATCACCATATGCAGGTTACTCGCCAACCTTGGACTACCATGTGAGTGAGAAACAGAACCCTCTTGTGTCTGAGCCTGCACATCATAGGGTCTATGATTAAATACACAGAAACCACATTGAACTATGCACTTAGTAAACATTAATTATCGTGGTAACAAGATCCTAAGGTTTCCCCAAGAAGGAGCCCGGGGATGGTGAGGTAAATGCCCAGGCTCACGCCTTACACACTTGAGCTTACACACACACACACACACACACACACCCCAAAGGCACACTGGACCGACACACAGAATTTGGCTTTTATTCTGGCCTTCACATGTCTACTGCTAAGACGACACAGATTGGAGGGACCCCATCCCCTTGACCACCCCAGTGTCCTCAGCCCCCTCCTCCCACCCCTCCCGCCCCGCCCTCCCCCCCCCCCCCCCCCCCCCCCCCGCCCCTCTACCAGGCGCCCTGGCTGGGGCTCTGCCTACACCTCCCCGCGGGCGTGCAGCATGAAGTGCCCGTGCAGCTCGCCGAGGCTGTCGAAGGAATCCTCGCACTCAGTGCAGTGGTAGGTGCCCTCCTCCTCCTCCTCCTCCTCGTCCTCCTCGTCCCTCCCAGTGGGTCGGCCCTCCCCAGCCCGAGGCGCGCCCCCCTCTTCCTCCCCAAGGGCCCGCGTTTCAGGGGCTGGTGCTTCCTGGGGGGCTACTGCAGGGCAGCAGAGCCGGCAAGGTGGGGTGCCTGGAGGGGCCTCCCCGAGGGGTGAGCGGCCACAGAGCTGGCAGGGTTGGGCTGGGGGGCCGGGAGGCTGGGCCGCACGGGGGGCCCGGCGGGATGGGCCGCCACGGCCCCCACCCAGGCGCTGCTTCACCTTGTAGCCGGGGTCATATTCAGGATCGTCAGTGGTCTCCTCCTCCTCCTCTTCTTCCTCGTCTTCCTCTTCGGAGTCTGGCTCTGAGAGAGTGTACTCGGAGTCAGAGGAATGCTCGGGGCCTGCAGGGGGTGGTGGGTAAGGAGACAGTGCGTCACAGGAC
The DNA here is from genome assembly GCF_029378745.1 of Bos indicus. NCBI lineage: Eukaryota > Metazoa > Chordata > Mammalia > Artiodactyla > Bovidae > Bos > Bos indicus. The sequence continues at coordinate 52,370,855 of NC_091777.1, forward strand.
AGAGGGCTGTGCCTGGCTGTCCCCTCCAGGAGACCCATGCAGACTCACTGCAGTACTGGGCCCAACCCTGCTCTCTGCACTGACGAACCCCCGGCGCACAGAACAGCCCGGCACGAATGAGGTGCTAGGAATCTGTGCATCAAGGAAACGCACATTTTTTAAGAACTGCATCTTAGGGGGTTAAAAAGAACAAAGTAGAGAAATAGGAATAATAAAAGCAACAGTGATAGCATCCACTGCTATTTTAAGAACTTTGGGGTTTTTGGCCATGCCGTGCAGCATGCCGGACCTTACTTCCTCAACCAGGGATCGAACCTATGCCCCCTGCGATGGAAGCACTGAGTCTTAACCACTGTACTACCAGGGTATTCCCAAGAACCTTATTTTTTATAAATACTAACTCAACTAATCTTTACAACCACCCTGAGAGAGTTACTATTATTATTCCTAAGTGACAAATGGGGAAACCGAGGCATGGAGATGCGGTGACTCACTGGCCTCCAGTCACACAGCTAAAAGGGAAAGCTAAATGTGGGTGATGGCCTAGCACCGCTCATTTAGGGAGGCAAACACTTGAGCAGATATTTCAGCAAATTAAAACACATATATATACATACTTTGAAATACATGGTTTTATACTAATATATATGCATGAGTGCATGCTCAGTCGCTTAAGTTGTGTCTGTCTCTTTGCAACCCTGTGGACTGTAGCCCGCCAGGCTCCTCTGTCCATAGGGCTCTCTAGGCAAGAATACTGGAGAAGGTTGCCATGCCCTCTCCAGGGGATCTTCCTGACCCAGGGATTGAATCAGATCTCCTGCACTGTAGGCAGATTCCTTACCGCTGAGCCACTGGGAAGCCCAAGAATACTGGAGAAGGCAGCCTATCCCTTTTCCAGGGGATCTTCCCTACCCAGGGATCGAACCCACGTCTCCTGCACTACAGGCAGACTCTTTACCGCTGAGCCACCGGGAAGCCCTTTATAAATATATACATATAAGCCTTTTATATACACATACATATATATATATATGTATACAAAAAACATCTAGTAAAGTGAGTTAAAATATTTGTAAGAATAGGTGTATTACTGTGATTTCATGGGTATGAAGGACATACCTAGGACAAATTTACGTTTAAATAAAGTAAAAAGTGTAAAGTGGATACACAGGGAAGGGCGACACCAACAGCTGTTACGGGGGCTGTGGACCCCAGCCCCAGTCAGAGGGAGCCCCTACTGTGGTAGCAATGGCAGTGTGGGAAATACTGGCTGCTTTAGGAATGGTGGCCTAAGCCTGCCAAGAACACCTCCTAAGACTGCGACAGCTCAGCCCTTTGTCCATGGCCCTCCGCCTTAGTCTCCCCCAGCAGCGTATGGGGACCCCGTTACAACTGGGCCAGCCACATTCCTCACATCCCTCAACACCCAGGCCAGACCCCACCTCAGGGACTTCGCCTCCCCTTCTGCAGATGGACCTAGGCTTGATCCCTCCCTTCCATCACACCTCTGCTCAGGCGTCATCTCGGTGAACACCTGGTCAGTAAGTCTGACTGGCAGTCCCTCCCGAGCACTCCCTACGCCCTTCACTCAGCTTTATCCGTCTCCTCAGTTTACTGTATGCAACTCCTGCTACGTGTTTACTGCCTGTCCCTGAGAGCAGGGGCTTTGTCTCATTCATGGCTGTGCCCCGAGCATCTAGAACACTTCCCTTGTGCCTGGCATTCAATTTGACAGCCTTTTCTGTGGCTTTCCATGTGCTGGGAATGTCTCCTGTTAGCCTTTAGGACCTTCCTCTTTGCTGAGGGCACCCCAGATCTCCTGACCCCAGGCAGCCAGTCACTTCTGCTCTCTGGCTGTCCTAGTCCTGAACCTTCAGGGAGGTGCCCATCTGAAGTTCTTCCCCACTGATCAGCGGACAGGCCTGGGCTGACTCACTGCTGGGTCCCCAGCATCACCCAGCTTGGAAGCCCAGGTTATAAATGTCTGTGCCTCTCTGTGGCTCCCTGTCTCTTACTTGTTCCTGCCTCTGTCCTGCTCTTTCTGTCACGTAAAGAGCCTTGGCGTGGGCTGGTCCCTGGGCCTGGAACGCTGTTCCCCACTCTGTCTGCCTGGCGACCTCCTACTCATCCTTCAGGACCCAGCACAGGCTCCGTCCTCCTTGAAGTTACCACCCCGATGACTTCAGGTCGGGGGTCTCTGCCCTCTTCCCTCCACCCTGGCTCCACCTCCCCGTCACTGTCCTAAGGGCTGAAGCCATCTGGGCCCCAGAATGTCTCCCCCATCAGGCTAGGAAGCCCTCGGGGCAGGGCTGACTCATCTGGGGTCCTCAGCAGGCCTCGTGGGTGGGATGAGCAGGGCCGCCCTGCTCCCTCCCCTCCAGGCCTTTGCCTCTGCTCCCCTCCTGCCTGGGACGACCCTTTCCTTCTTGACTAGCAAACTCCTGCTCCTCTTTAAGGCCCCAGCTCCACGTCACCTCCTCTGTGAGGTCCTCCCGGACTGCCCAGGTGGTCAGTGCCTCTCTTGTCTGGGTTCCCCCTACCCCCAACATACCCTGACCGCCTGGCCTGGGCAGTGAATGTCTGGGTACTGGAAACTCCTGGAGGGCAGGACCTGGGTCTCACCCCTCTCTGCATCCTCTCCTTATCCTGAGCATAAGGCAGCCTGAGGAGGCATATGCTGAAGGGCTGTGAAGCACACCTCCAGCTTTGGGCCCATCCCAAAGCCCAGCCCAAAGCTGGGGCCCCACCCCTCTTTCTCCTCCCACCTCTGACTTCACACAACCCCTCCAGGGTCTTCACTGCCCACTGTGACTTCACGAAGTTGGCTTGAGCAAGGCAATCAGGTAGTCACCTGTGGCTACCAGGCCTTTTGTGTCCACCGTGACTTCCAGGCCCACGAGCCCTTTCACAGCCACCATGCCTTCTCCACCTACAAGAGCCCCAAAGCCCAGCACATCTCCGGCACCCACTGGACCCCCGATGCCCACAGCATCTCCCAAGCCTCCCGCCTCCTTGAAGACCCCCAAATCGGCAGTGCCCAACAGCCCCTCGGCATCCACCAAACCGTCCACAGCCCCCACCTCAGTTACAAGCCCAAGCCGTTCCAAATCTCCCAAATGGGCGAAGACCAAGACAGCCCCTTCTAACCAGCCCAGCCACAAGTCGCGAGTCCACAGCCAGGCACGCACGCCCAGCAAAGCCAGCACCGACACCCGGGCCAGCACCGACACCAGGGTCAGCAAGGCCAGCAAGGCCAGCGGGGTAAGATGCCCCCAGCACCGAGGCACCCGCAGCCGGGGCAGAACTCCTGGCAGAAAGGGAAGCCGCAGCTCCAAGCGGTCAGCCAACAGGGCCAGCACGCCAAGCAGGATAAAAACTCAAGGTGCCAGACCAGGCATGCCCAGCAAGGTGAGAACTCCTACTTCCCAGCAAAAACAGGGTATGGGGAAGAGTTACAGCCGGCCTAGAACCAGCAACCAGGAAAGGAGTGAGAGCCAGCCTAGAAGTGTGAGCCGAAAGAAGAGCTACAGCTCCCCAGGAGCCTCTGATATGGGAAAGAGTTCCAGCCCAGCAGCAACCTCCAGCAGGGCAAAGAGTTACAGCCCTACTCGAACTCCCTTCGAGGAGACAGGTTACAGTCAGTCTCCATCATCGTCGCGGAGGGTGAAGAGTTACAGTCAGATGATTACCCCCAGCAGGGAATGGAGTTACAGCCCGACTGAAGCGTTCAGCAAGGTCGAGAGTTACAACCAGGATAGTATGCCCAGCCGGCCCCAAAGTCACAGCCGGTCTAGCAGCCCCAGCCGGCCCCAAAGTCACAGCCGGTCGAGAACGCCCAGAAGGGCAAGAAGTCACAGTCAGGAGAGGGCCTACAGCAGGGTGAGAAGTCACAGTTGGAAGAGAAATCACAGCAGGGCAAGAAGTCGTACCCGGAAGGGAACTCCCAGTCAGATGGGAAGACAAAGTCAGTCAAGAATCCGCAGCAAGGGGACAAATTATAACCAATCTAGAACCCCCAGAAAGGAAAGAAGTCACAGCCAGTCTAGAAGCCACAGCAAGGAGAGCGGTTACAGGCGATCTAGAACTCACAGCAAGGAGAGAGGTCGCATATGGTCTAGAACCCCCAGCAAAGAAAGAGACCACAGCCGATCTAGGACCCCCAGTGAAGAGAGAGACCACAGTCGATCCAGAACCCCCAGCAAGGAGAGAGAATACAGCCAAACTAGAACCCTCAGCAAGGAAAGATATTACAGCCGATCTAGAACCCCCAGAAGAGAGAGAGATCACAGACGATCTCGAACCTCCAGCAAGGGGAGAGATCACAGCCAACCTAGAACCCCCAGCAAGGAGAGAGATCACAGCCAAACTAGAACCTCCAGAAAAGAGAGAGATCACAGACGATCTCGAACCTCCAGCAAGGGGAGAGATCACAGCCAATCTAGAACCCCCAGCAAGGGGAGAGATCACAGCCAACCTAGACCCTCCAGCAAGGAGAGAGATCACAGACGATCTCGAACCTCCAGCAAGGGGAGAGATCACAGCCAACCTAGACCCTCCAGCAAGGAGAGAGATCACAGACGATCTCGAACCTCCAGCAAGGGGAGAGATCACAGCCAATCTAGAACCCCCAGCAAGGGGAGAGATCACAGCCAACCTAGACCCTCCAGCAAGGAGAGAGATCACAGACGATCTCGAACCTCCAGCAAGGGGAGAGATCACGGCCGATCTAGAACTCCTGTAAAGAAGAGAGACCATAGCCGAACCAGAATGTCCAACCAAGAAAGTGACCCCAACAAGGAGAGCAATTCCAGCCAATCTACAACCCACAGCAGTCTCAGCAGGAAGGGATCCCCTAGCAGAGCACAGAGTCCTAATGGGAAGAGAACACCTAGCGAGACAAGGAACCACTCGCAGTCAAGATTTCTTAGCAGAGCCCCAGTCCCAAATCAGGATGATACACAAGCCGACACTACCGCCTCTAAGGCTGTCTCACCTGGAGAAAGGTCCTCATCATCTTCTTCCAAGCTGGCGTAGCCCCCCGTCTCAGCTGGCTCACGGGTCTCTGTCATGGCCGGGGGAGGGGACAGGAGACAGGAGCAGAGCAGAAGCTGGGCAGTGTCCCTCCCTGGCCAGCTTTCCACAGCCACACCTTGGCCACAGGTCTTCTAATGTGGATGTCGGCTCGTAGTGAGGGATGCTGGACAGGGGAAGGAAAGACCTGTGGCGACAATAAATTTTTACATAGCATCTGCCTCCCCAGGACTCAGTGTGCTCAGTGTGGGTAAGGCAGATGATCCCAGCTCTGTCCTAGCTGTCTACAGGGCCGTGACTGCAGGCTCTGTCCCTCTTGTGGGCTTTAATTTCCCCATCTGGTTCTCATTTAATGGGGTGTGAAAGGATAATATTCCAAATTATTTAACAAGGAGTACTAACATGAGCACCAATCAGGACTGAGAGTGGAATGTGGGCCTCTTGCTAGGCATTAATCCTTACTTGCTGGGCTCTGGGTAAACCTGGAGTTGGGAGAAGACTCCAAATTGGGAAGCAAGGGTAGGGATTACTTGGTATACTGGTGATACACCAACCAGTCTAGAAGTCATTCTGTATTTAAACAACTAGTAAGGCGATGGCACCCCACTCCAGTACTCTTGCCTGGAAAATCCCATGGATGGAGGAGCCTGGTGGGCTGCAGTCCATGGGATCACTAAGAGTTGGACACGACTGAGTGACTTCCCTTTCACTTTTCACTTTCATGCATTGGAGAAGGAAATGACAACCCACTCCAGTGTTCTTGCCTGGAGAATCCCAGGGACGGGGGAGCCTGGTGGGCTGCCGTCTATGGGGTCGCACAGAGTTGGACACGACTGAAGTGACTTAGCAGCAGCAGCAGTATGGCAGCACTTAATTTGTGACTGTCAGCCCTAATTCTTTATCAGTTTACACCCTAGCAAGAGGATATCTAGGTCTTAATCCTAAATCTGCCACATTCTAATTGTGCAGCTTCTAGCAAAGGGCCTACTTTCTCTAGTCTATTTCCTCCTAGGTACAAAAAAGTCTTCCAGAGCTTAACTTATGTATTTGTAACCATAGTGAGACAGATTATTATCTCTTTTGTACAGATGAGGAAACTGAAGCACAAAAAGGATTATCAAGTAGCCCAAGGTCGTACCAAATCGTGGGTGGGTGAACTAGGATTTAAAGCCATGTCATCCTACCTCTCAAAAAATGATCCTTCAGCTGAAAAGATTTTTTGAAAATTCAGTAGATTCATTCGCATCAAATGCTGGTATGTGGCAGGTACTCCATTAATGGTGGCTATTGGTGTCCCCACCCCCAACCCTCTATAAACCCCAGTCATTTCAGACTCTCACCTCTCCCTGTGAACACCAAGATTTTTCACAACTGTGCGCTTAGTCGTTCAGTTATGTCCAGCTCTTTATGACCCATGGACTGTAGCATGCCAGGCTCCTCTGTCCATGGGGGTTCTCCAGGCAAGAATACTAGAGTGGGTTGCCATGCCCTCCTCCAGGGGATCTTCCCAACCCAGGGATCGAACCCAGGTCTCCCGCATTGCGGGTGGATTCTTTACCAGCTGAGCTACCAGTGAAGCCCCTTCTTCACAACTGTGGGGCTTAGTAATCCTGCAATTGCTGTCTAGAATGGGCTCCTTCCTGACTCTCTGCTTGGAGAACTCTTAATCTCTCTCTGAACCCACCTCACATACAAGAACCTCTATACTTCTCCCCAGCCAGACACCACCTCTGCCTCTTTGAAGATGCCTTCCGACTCCTCTACTTTCTCTCCCTCTTCATCAACACTACACACGTACACATGGCACTTCTTTTGTCTCTCACTGTGCTTCTTGACAGCAGAGTGCCAGGCTGAGCAAATTATGAAGGGGCTGGCAGCCTCAGCTGCACCTCTTACATGCCAAGGCCCGTGCTGGGTATTGGGTAATATGGTGGAAAATACATGATCCTAAGCCTAAGGGGTCATGTTTAATGCTGGGGACTAAAGAGAAAAAGATTAAGATTGAGCCTGGAGGAGGCTGAGGCATGGCAAAGCTGGCATCAGTGGCAGGTGAGCTTTCTAAAGACACCTGGATTGGGCTTTAAGGACAGAAAGAATTCATAAATGGCAGAGAAGAGTTCTTATAATACTCTATTGCCTATAGTGTTAGCCGCTCAGTCATGTCCTACTCTTTGCTACCCCATGGACTGTAGCCCACTATACTCCTCTGTCCATGGAATTCTCCAGGCAAGAATACTGGAGTGGATTGCCATTTCCTTCTCCAGGTGATCTTCCCAACCCAGGGATTGAACCTGGATCTCCTGCATTGCAGGCAGATTTTTTATTTACCATCTGAGCCACCAGGGAAGCCCATTGCCTATAGGGCCCCATTTAATTTGGGAATTCTACTTCATGCCAGGATAGGTTGCCAGATTTAGTAAATAAAAATATACAACACCCAGTTAAATTTCAATTTGCGATAAACAGATGGTCTTTTAGAAATGTACATCTCAAATATTGCATGGAACATAGGTATATTAATCAATTCTTTGTTGTTTATCTGAAATTCAAATCTAACCGGGTGGTCTATATTTTAACTGGCAACCATACACCAGGGACAATCAGAACTTCCTATGGGATTACCAGGAGACATTGCTCAGCAGTCCTGCCTACCCATTCCCAAGCCCACAGCATACTAAGCCCCTCCCAGAGTATTTCAGATGTCAGATGGAAACATTCCTCGGTGCTCAAGTCCCATTCCTACGTGAATATGGGGGCCAGACTGGCTTCCACGATCTTAGAGGGGAATAAATGAGACTCCCTCACTATTATAACACAGTGCCGGAGACCCCACAACGTCCAACTCCCAAGACGCCAAGCGCGAACATAATGGGCACCCGTTCCCACAATGCTAGGGAGAAGAAGCAAGAGCAAAATCTTAGGACTATAAGGACCAGTGCCCACAGTGCCCTGGTACTGCAATTTCTCCCAGGATGCCTTGGGCCTGTAACGACCACCTTCCAAGGCGCTCTTCGTCAAAGCACTCCAAGCTTCCAGGACGCTGAGCGGAAGGTGTGTGTGACAAAAGAGACGGTTCCCCGCAAGAAGCTAGGATAATCCCAGAATGCTCCAGACCCATTAACGACTAGTAGCCAGACTCCCACAATGCTTTAGGGCAGGGCGTCCGGTTTTCCCAGGATGCCCCCAGAGCGGCATAGAGCCGCGTTGTGGGAGAAAAGGGAGCCTGGGTCTCGCTTTCGAGTCATCACAGCCCAAGACCGCTGCCGACTCCTCGGTGACGGGAGCCGTCACTCCCATCATGCAGCGCTGCCGTAGTGCCCGCTTCCCAGCATGCCCCGCGCACCTCCATCCCGGACACTCACCGGCGCTGGCGGCCCCAGTTCTGGCTCGGCGGCAGCGGTTGCACGCCCAGGCTCTGCGCCTGCGCTGCAAGTAGGGTAGGAGGGAGTGCGAGGGGCGTGAAGAGCCTAGGGCGCTTGCGCGACGAGATAGACCATTCCTGTCGCGGAGTGGGAAAGGGGGCTCTCTGGGTCGGGCCATCGATGAGGCTCGCGCAGGGGGTTCCGGGCTTTGCCCCTCGCTGTCCGGTTTACTTGGTACAGTCCGCAACCGGACCGAACAAGAAACGGCAAGGCTCGCGCGTGCATGAGCGCTCGCATGAACGCGCCAACGGATAATAGGATGCTCCGAGAGTGGGGTGGGGGTGTCAGCTCGGCCCGGATCCCGGACCCGAGGCCTGCTCATTTGCATAATCTTAGCGCGGGACAATGGGAGGCCTAGGGCGCTGAAGGGGTTGATTTGCATATTCCCCTGAGGGGCCATACTCCTGAGCGCAGAGATTAGCATATGCGGGGCAAACTGGGGTGGGCATGGGGTGGGGAGTCGGGGTGGCGGTGGGGCGGAGGTGGGGGGCGGGGGGCGACTGACTAGCGCGTGCGCAGAGGGACTGCGGACTAGCGCGAAGCGGGCATCCTTGGTGTAATTGGGATCTGTTTGCATTTGGTGTCTGGGCACAAGGGACGAGACCCTCACCAACCCTCACAACCCTCCCTTCCCACAAGCAGGATAAACATTTATTGTTCACTTGTGCTAGAGGGCACTATGGTTTCCGCAGCGAGCATAGCCAGCATCTTAGCTGCTGGCCTCCCAATCAAAGGAAGGAGATTCACTTATAATCAGGACCACAACTGAGCGTTTAGACTTGGGATGAGTAGAGCAGAGGAAGCTATGGGAGTCACAAGAGGCGCATGCCCCAGGGAGTCTTTGGCACACGGAAGAGCAAGGACAAAGGCCTAGAGGCAAATTTTTTAAAAAGTTGAATGGTTTGAGGAAGTGAAAGCAGTTTAGTATGCCTGGAACAAAGGGAGGGGAAGTTCCTCCAGGTGAAGTTAAGAGCTCAGACTTTAAGATGAGAGTATAGGAAGCTATTGCAGCATTCTTAGTCTTCCTGGAAATGACTCACTTTCCAATTGAAAACTCTCCAATGAGATCCCATTACACCTGGAAAGAAAATCAAAGGCTTTATCAGGTCCCTGGGGCTTCCCTAGTGGCTCAGACGGTAAAGAATTTGCATGCAATGCAGGAGACCTGGGTTCGATCCCAAGGTCAGGAAGATCCCCTGGAGAAGGGAATGAAAACTCACTCCAGTATTCGTGCCTAGAGAATTCCATGGACAGAGGAGCCTTTTGGGCTTCAGTCCATAGCATCGCAAACAGTCGGACGGACTGAGCCACTAACACTTTGACTTCCCTGGTAGCTCAGCTGTTTAAGAATCCACCTACAATGCAGGAGACCCCGGTTCGATTCCTGGGTCGGGAAGATCCCCTGGAGAAGGGATAGGCAACCCACTCCAATATTCTTGGGCTTCCCTGGTGGCTCAGCTGGTAAAGAATCTGCCTGCAATGTGGGAGACCTGGGTTCAATCCCTGGGTTGGGAAGAATCCCTGGAGTAGAAATGGCTGGAGAATTCCATGGAGTGGGGTCTTAAAGAGTCTGACAGAACTGAGCAGTTTTCACTTTTCAGGGGCTAAACACCTGGTCTAACCCACTCATCTCTGACTTCACCCCCATCCCCTCCTCTCTCCACTGGGGTGCTGTCTACCTGAGCCTTACCGTCTTAGGCACTTGCCATTGCTGTTCCCTTTGCCTGAAAATGCTTTCTTCTCTGATCTTCAAATAACTGTTTGCTCGTCATTCATATCCTGGCAGAGGTGTCAATCTGAGAGGTTTTCTCTGATGTTTCTGAGATAGCACCTCCAGATTGACTCTAGAGAAGTGAGTGGCTTATGAATAAAGCAGGATTGGCTCTCAGAGCCAGTGAGATGATTGTTGAAGCTGGGACTGACAGATTCACGGGGCTTTATTGTCCTTTTCCACTTTTGTATGTTTGATGTTTTCTATAGTAAGAAGTTAAAAGAAAATAGTACCCCATATCCCCTTACTCTGCCTTTTATCTTAATAGTACTTGTGTGTGTGTGCATGCGCTCAGCCATGTTCAACTCTTTGTCACCCACTTTGACTGTAACCCCACGAGGCTTCTCTGTCCATGGAATTTTCCAGGCAAGACTACTAGAGTGGGTTGCCATTTCCTACTCCAGGGGATCTTCCTGACCCAGAGATCTAACCCCCACCTCTTGGCATCTCCTGCAGGCAGATTCTTTACCATTGCGCCACCTAGGAAACCCAGCAGTACTTATGGCAATCTGAAATTGAGTTTTGTTTGTTTTGCTTCCTTGCTGTAATGTTTTCCTCATAAAAGGAAAGAAGGCAAGAATGGAGTCACTCTTTTCCACTTTGGATACTCAGTGCCTAGAACAGGATCAAGTCTGCGGTCAGCACTAAGCTATCTGGAACACCTAGCTTTTGCCTGTTTTATTCACCGTGGCATCTCCAGCCCTTTGAGCAGCACCTTGTACAAAGTAAGGTTAATATATTTTTTACTTGAAAATAAAAATCACTTGTTTAAAATTTAGATGAATGAATGAGGGGCCAGGAATGCCAGGCTCAGGAGCTTTGACTTGGTCTAGAGGTAAACGGAGAGCTAGGGAAAGATTTTTGAGCTGGCAGGGACAGGTTTTGACAGTGCAAAATGTGAGTAATTGAAAGGTCTTCTGGAGATTGATGTCAGGGCTGGGGATAAGGCAGGGGAAGTGTCCAGGCTACTGGATGGGGATAGGGTAGCTCAGTGGCTACTGAAAGGACAAGACAGTGCTTTTTGGCTTAAAGACTGACCAGAAAAAACCCAGGTTTCTTGGGAGGGTGGAGGTGTCCTTAGAGATGTAAGGACCCTTTCCTGACCTATACAGTCCACCAGCAATTATCACCCTCCCTCCCCCTCCCAACATGGTGCAGGTCTGGGCAGAGGGACAGACACACAGCCACCCCAAAAACTTGTTCTCTCCTCAGTTTAATGGTGGTTAGTGGGATTGCCAAACCCCCTCCCCATTCCCCTCCCCGCCCCGTACAAAATGTGTTTTGTTTTGTTTTTTAAACAAGAAAAAGGGGGCAAAAGCCAGGAATGGGGGGGAGGGGGTGCAATCTGATATTTTCATACAGATTTTTTATTTTTTTAATATATTATATATAAAACCATAGAGAGCAATGCACCCTCCCCCCAGACTCCTTTCCCCCTCCCCGGGGGGCCTGGAGGAGAGATGGGGAAGGCCCCCCCAGGAGTGGGTGGACAGAGAGACAAAGATGGATGGGACAGATGTGGGGGGAGGGAGGAGGGGAGGAGAGCCCAGGAGCTGGGGAAAGGGGACTGGAGCAAAGTTGGGGCTGTCTCCCTCACCGCCCCCATCAAAGTTATGACACAAAGACACAGAATCCCTGTTTCCACGCCCTCCCCCCACCCTTACCCCCACCGTGCAAACATGGCTTTGCAAAGAGGTGCCCAGAGCTCTGTGGAACTCCTACAATGGCTGGCATGGGGTCTGGGACCCCCAAAGAAATCTCTGTTCCCCTTCCCTGCCCACCCCACCCTTCCCAGAATCTGACCCCTCCCCACAAGACCTGGGACTGCAGCCTAGGGGCCTTGGCCTTCCCCCAGTTATCTTACCCCAACCCAATCCCTACCGCCCTCCCTGGACTTAGGGGGTCTGGACCTTTGGCCCTTGCCCCCCCATCGGGGGACCCAGACCTCTGGGCCCTTGCTTCTGGCCCTTGTAGAGACCCAGGCAGCCAACACCCCCATCCCTGTCCAAGCGTCTGAGGTGTTAGTGGTGGGGGGAGAAGCCCACCATCCCAGACTCTGGTAAATGTCTTTGCAGCTGGCAGTGGGGTGGACCCCAGCCCAGGCCCAGGCCTGGGGTGGAGGTGGGGTCAGATGAAGAATTCTTCTTTCCTCTTGTGTCCATCGCTGCCATTGAGAAAGGCTTCTCTCGCTTCTCCCTGCTCATCCAGGCCACTGGCCTCATGGGTCAGATAGGAGCCTGAGGGGTGACAGACCCCCCCCCGGCAGAGGCCACAGATACGTGTGGACCCAGGAGTTGGACGGGGAGGCAGACAAAACACATCAGATGAAGAGGAAGAGATGGAACATACAGGGAGAGAGTCAAGTCCAGGGAAGAGCAAAACAGGGGCAGAGAAAGACAGAAAAGCAGAATTAGGAGTACTTCACAAGTTCACTGAAAGATCAACCCTTATCCGTTCTCTAGGTAGTATCCCCTTGATCCGCTCCCAACGAATTCGCCAATTAGGAATTCAAACGTAAACGTCCTTTATTCAGCTCCAACCCTGAACCCCTTTTAGGATACTGGACCGAAAGACCCGCCCCTTTCGGGATCTGGGCCTCAAGTTTCCAATCCTGGATCTACGCCCGCCCTCTGTCAAATCGGGTTCTAGGCCCCACCCTCTTCTGGACGCCACAACCAACCACACCCGTCGCTGAATTTGACCCCGCCCCCACTCACCCTTCTGCCGTACCGAGCACCAGACCATGCCCACCAGCACACAGATGATCAGAAACACCAGTAGCGCCAGGATGCCGCCCACAATGGCGTAGGGCACAGACGTCTGAGCCTCTACCACCGCACCAGGGTCTGCCAGAGGGACAGGGCGCAGGCCCAGGTCATCAGAGGACGGTCCCAGCCCGGGCCCATAGCTGGCAATGTCTTAAACCATTCTGCAGCCACGTCCAACCGCGCCCCCTTAACGTTCCACGCCTCGCAAATTACCGCCACCTGGTGGGCCCTTCCCCTGGCGCCTCCCCCCCGCCCCCCCCCCCCCCAATTAGCAATAATTGCGCCTTGGAAAAATCTCATTGGCTACGACACTGTCACTGAACAAAGCTCCTGGCGCCATTCTTGATGTTCCACTTCTTCAAGGAACGCTTGTTGGTTTGTACACTGCCTGACTTGGCCCCCAGTCATTTCGCTAATACTTACCTGCCTCCTCCCCCCACTTCATTCCCCAGAGAACAGAAATAGCACATCCTTTTTCTTTGACTTCAGACCTAAATCCCTTCCCATCTTGTTTAAAACGCTCCAGGTATTTAAACCGCTGATCTAGGGCCCAGCCACTCCAAAATTCCTGCCGCACCGTCATAGGAGCTAAACACATAACACTTCTTTGTGCTAGCGACATCCAACTGCTTTCTATATTTAGCTCATAATTTTTACAACAACCCTATGAGGTAGGTGCTGTTGTTTATTTCCACTTTACCGATGAGGAAACTAAGGCACAAAGTTACCTGCAACAGGACGCTGCAGAACTGAATCTGAATCCAGACAATCAGTCTGGTCCCAGAACTGTAAGAACTCTGTGGGTTTTTGACCCCCCGGAATCATTCTTTGCATAGGTCGACGCCTCAAACACGTTCCAATCCTTCCTTCCTGTTTCCAAGGCCCAGTCCCACCCAGGACGGGGAGGACTGCCCCCAGGTCCTCACCGTAGACCACGAGCACATAGAGCGCCCTCGCGTGGCCGTGCTTGTTCGACGCCTCGCAGGTGTAGGTGCCATTATCCGCGGATACCAGGCCGGGCAGCGTAAGCGTTTCCCCGACTGCCTCCGCCCGCTCTGGCAAAGACTCATTACCCCGGTTCCAGCGGATCTGGTTTGGCCTGGGCGGGGATATAATGAGAGTTAGGGACGCAGGTGTCAGCACCCAATTCTGACGTCTCAGAAATCAAGATATGCGACATCTCCAAATAAGAGAATCCTTACTAGACCTTTCCTTCCTTGAAAACCAAGAGTCCCGGCCCAACTTCCACCCATCAGCAGGATCTCAGGAATCCTAGCCCCCACCTCCCTCAGCCCCTTCCTCAGAATCCAGGAGACTGGGGGACCCACAGCCTCCTTCCTCATCATCTAGCCCCAGATCCCTTCTTTCTCAGGATTCAGAAGGCTGGGTCTCAGCCCTCTCTGTTCTTCCAGCTTCAGGTTTCCGGGTCACCTATTCTCCCCAGGACCCAGGAATCTAGGACCCTAAAGCTCACCTGGGGTTCCCCGTCACAGCACACGTCAGCACCAATGTGTCTCCCTCCCTCACCACAGCTTGGGAGGCATGGATCCGGGCCGTGGGGGAGTCTGTGGGCAGGAGTGAGATGGGAGAGTGGTTATCTGGGTTATGCAGGACTAGGAATTCTCCCGGGGGCAGGTGGCAGGCGCATTGGAACCCTCCTTCCCCGCCGGGCGCTGGCCTGCCAGGCACTTACACTGCACGTCCAGCACGTACTGCGTCTGCTTGCTGTGTCCGGAGGGTAGCGCCTGGTTCTGCGCCTCGCAGGTGACGATACCGCCATCGTCCTTGCGGTCTACACGAAACCGCACTGTGCTTGCCACGCTCCAGACCTTGCCATTTTCCTGGCCGCTGGTCACTCCTGCCAAGCCCCGCCCAGAAACTGTCAAGGCAGGGCTATGGCTCCGCCCACTGAAGGCACACCCTCCCATCTGGCCAATCCTAAAGCAGGCTATTTGCCAAGCTCCACCCCTTATCCACAGCCTCGCCTCTAGTCCTCCAAACCACGCCCCTATCCAAACCAGGCCCACGACCCCGTGTCTCTTCCCAAAGCTCCTCGATCTTTCACCCCACGTCCTCTCATCTAACAATATTCAATAAGTATATACTGAGTGGTGGTTTAGTCGCTAAGTCATGTCCGACTCTTGCGACCCCATGGACTGTTAACCCGCCAGACTCCTCTGTCCATGGGATTTTCCAGGCAAGAATAATGGAGTAGGTTGCCATTTCCTTCTCCAGGAGATCTTCCCAACCCAGGGACTGAACCTGGGTCTCCTGAGCTGTAGATTGTCTCCTGTGTTGCAGGCAAATTCTTTACCGACTGAGCCACCAGGGAAGCCCAATGTATTGAGTAGTAGTGTCCGCCAAACCCATGCACTCTTCCTCAAGCTCCATCCATATATAAAGCAGCCTTTCCCAAGCCACATCTCCTGGAACCCCGTCTCTTAAGTCTCGCCCTTTACAGGCACGTCTCCAGCCCACTCCCATCCCCGTCCCCAGGTTATACCTTTCAGTTCCTTTCGGTCCCGGTACCAGCGCAGGACGGCAGCCGGGCGGGACCGTGGAACAAGACAGCTGAGCTCCACCTCGCCGCCCTCCACCGCCTGTTCCCGGACCTCCACTATAGGATTCTCCGGGGCCACTGCCACAGGGAGAAGGGGACAAGAGGGAGGTCAAGAGACAGACCAAGGTGGGCTCAGAGTAACCAAACTGCAGGATTCCAGGGAACCGGGGGAACAAAGGGTCAAACACAGAGGCAAGAGGTCAGGGAAACCGGCCATATTTACTGGGAGCAGATGTCCAGGAGGTTAAAAACAGCCAGGGTCAAGTCTCAGGATAAGGGATGAGCAAAGGAGAAAGGAGACAGGATAGATCTGAGGAGGGGGAGGCTGTTACCCAGTACAGTGAGCGTGGCAATCTGGTGGTGGGTGTCCTCTGTGTAGAGCTGGCAGAAGTAGCCCCCCTCGTCCTCCAGGCGAGCATCTGAGAGCCGGATCCGTACCCGGCGCGGGGAGAACTCCTCAAGCTGGAAACGCTCATCCTTCAGGGCTAGAGAGTGAAAAGGCGGGAGTGAACTTGGGGAATCCGTAGTTCAGAAGTCCCACCTTTCTTCCAGAAGCTTAGAGTTCGGCCCTCTCTTTTCTCCAACCACACCCAGGTGTCTAAGGTGCCCACCTAGTCACTCTCCTGGGTACCCAGAATGTTTCAGGGCCTCTCACACGACCAGGAGTCCAGGCCCCAGCCCCCTCCTCCCTCAGATGCAGGAGACCAGAGCCTCAGCTCTGTCTTCGGTCAGTCCCCGGCCCTCTCCTCTTCCAAGACTCAGGCTCTGGACCCCCCAGCACGCACCACGGGTACCATTGAAGAAGAGGGTCTGCCGGGCGGGGTTCTGAATGACAACTATGGATCCATCATACTGGTGCAGTCGGCAGGTTATTTCGGCCACCCCACCCTCAGCCACTGTCACATTCTCCGTCTGTACTTCCTGTCCTGCCCCTGGACCAGTAGACAGAGAAACAGGATAAGAGACTCATTGAGGGGTACAGTTCAGTCTTTGCTCTCTCCCTCGGGTCCTCACCCATCCAAACTTCCAATACCTCTCCTTCCCCTTTCATGCAGTTCAGTACACCCAACATTTCCTGTGGGCTGGAATCCAGGAGATGGATAAAACCTGACCCCTGCTCTAGAGGAGCTGCAATCAAGATCCAGTGGATCTAAGGAGTGGGTGGGTGGGGCAGCACAGGTCACACTGGGAGCCCAGAGGAAGCGGAGACTAAGACCACCCAGGGAGATGAGTGGTCAGAGAAGATTCTAGAAGAAAGCTCCATTGGATCCATATTTTAAAGAGTGAGCAATCCACGGGCTATGGGAAACTGTTGTGTGTTCACCAAACCCCATCTTTCACACCTGAGCACATGTTTTAACTTGTCTGCAGAGATGGGCGAGATATTCTTCTCATCCCTGTAGAGTTAAGTTTGCTGCTTTTCCTGTTTTGGGTGTTGTTGGGTTTTTTTAAGGCTGTATAGCACAGCTTGTGGGATCTTAGTTCCCTAAACAGGGACTGAACCCCTACCCCCTGCAGTAGAAGTGCAGAGTCTTAACCACAACCATTGAACCACCAGGGAAATTCCTGCTGCTCTTCCCATTAATGGAGCACTCTGACCCTGTGAACCTGGGGAGGGCTTGTGACTTGCTTTGATCAACAGAATTTGCTAGAAGTGATATTGAATGAGTTCTGGAGCCTGGATCTCAAGAGACCTCACAGCTTCCACTCATGCCCTTTTGATGCTCTGACACTGTTGAGTGAAGATGCCCAGGCCAGCCTCCTTGAGGATGAGAGACCACACAGAGGGAGAGAAGCCCAGCCAAAAGCCAGCACCAAATGCCAGCCACGGGAATCAGACCATTCTGGACTATCCAGCCCCCGTGGCACCACCAGGTGACTGCAGCCACATGAGTGACCCCAGTTGAGACCAAGAGAAGTGCCCGATTGATCCTGTCCAAACTGCTGACTCCCAGAGTCATGAGCAAAAAACATAATTGCTGTTCAAAGCCACAATGTTTTGGAGGGTGTCTTAACACGGCTAAAGTTAATTGGTACAACACACTGAAGTGAAAGTCACTCAGTCATGTCCAACTCTTTGCGACCCCATGGACTGTACAGAATTGAATTCTCCAGGCCAGAATACTGCAGTGGGTAGCCGTACCCACTCACTCCAGGGGATCTTCCCAACCCAGGGATCAAACTCAGGTCTCCCGCATTGCAGGCAGATTCTTTACCAGCTAAGCCACCAGGGAAGCCCTCAAGGGACAACACACTATTAGGCTACATTTCCGAGGATCCCTTGTGCTTACATGGGGCCCCATGACTGATTTCTGGCCAATGGGCTGTGGGCAGAAGAGAGAAACACCTCCTCCAGCCTGGTTCATCTCACCCGCAATCCTTCATGCTGGCAGAATGGAGAGGACTCCTAGGAGCCCAGAGGAGAACAGGATTATGAAGGAGTCTGGGGCCCTAACTTTCTGCCCCGGGTTAACCTGCCTGCACAGGACTGTAGCATGAGTGAGAAATACATTTTTTGGTTAAGCCATTGAGATTTCAGGGCTGTTGTTACAGCAGTTAACTTACCCTGATTAATCCATCAGAGGAATGAAGTAAGAGATTAGTAAGGGGGCGTTTCCAGCCAAGTAAACAGTGCAGAGTAAAGCTCAAAGCTGAGATTAATCATCATCAGCATCATCAATGTCACTGTCATCTTCAAAATAACAATAACCATCATAGCTACTGTTTATTAGGCAATTTCTGTTCTAGGCTTTGTGCTAAGGGCATTACCCATATAATTTCCATTTAATCATCACAATACCTGAATAAGGGAGGCACTATTATCAATTCCCAGTTTTCTTTTTCCAGTTCTCATGTTTTAGATGAGAAAATTTGTTCCACAGCAAGAAAATGACTTGGCCAAGGTCACAGCCTGAGAGCGGCAGAGGCAGGATCTGCCTCGAGGTCTCCCAGTTCTGTATCCTGCACCCACATCCACTCCTGGTTGTCTGGGTGAAAGGTGTCCAGCATTGGTGAGGACTGTGACATGTGCTTGTGAAGGGTCTCAGCCAAGCTACAAGATCAGCTTTTATCCTGAAGGCCAGGAACTGAAGCAGGAAAGAGCCATCATCAGATTTGATTATTCACTTTTTTTTTTTTTTTTTTGGCCATGCCATGTAGCACATGGGATCTTAGTTCCTTGACCAGGCATCAAACTCATACCCCCTGCATTGGAAGCAGGGAATCTTAATCACCAGACCACCAGGGAAGTCCCTGGTTATTCACCTTTAAATTCTGGATAACGATTTTTTCATATCTCTTACATTCTGTCTCATTCATTCATTTGTGCTGCAGGGAGGTTTTCAGGGGCTGGGTGCCCAGGAATGAGTCAGATGAGGTCCCTGTCCTGGAAGGCCTTCAAGATTTATGGGGAGGTAGACATAAATCATTGTAAAATCCCATGAGAAGTGTTTCAGTCCCTCTAAGAGGGATAGGTAACCTGATTTGGGGGCTGAAGGCTGGAAAAGATTAATTCTGAAGAGGGCGGGGGAAGCAGAGACAGTTAGCTTCCTACTCAGTATACACTCTTTAGTGTATACTTTTCTCTTTAGTAAAAGAATCCTGATTGTACTTTGTGGTTGCCCTGTGATGTGCTCATCAGCTAAGTCATGTTCGACTTCTTGCGGCCCCACACCATGGACTGTCCAGCCCACCAGGCTCCTCAGTCCATGGGATTTTCCAGACTAGAAATACTGGAGTGGGTTGCCATTTCCTCCTCCAGGTGATATTCCCGACCCAGGGATTGAACCCACATCTCCTGTGTCTCCTGCATTGGCCGGTGGATTCTTTACCACTGAGCCACCCGGGTAGCCCTTACGGTTGCCCTACATTCAGCAGAAAGAGAAATTTCCCAGACTCCCTTGCAGCTAAGTGAGGCCACGTGATAAAGTTTTGTCCGACTAGATATCAGGAAAAGTGTCATGTGACTGTCGAGGGGACTTCTTTTTTTAAATTTTGCTATGCCAAGTCTTAGTTGCAGCATGTCAACTCTTAGTTGTGGCATGTGGGATCTAGCTCCCTGACCAGGGATCAAACCCAGGCTCCCTGCATCAGGAGCACAGAGTCCTAGCCACTGGATCACCATGGAAGTCGAAGGGGACTTCTTAAAGAAAGGGGACAAGTCCTTTTTCCACCTGGTCACCTTTGTGCTGCCTGAAACTAGCATGTGATGGAGTTCGGGAACTGAGACCTGGAAGATGCCTGGGTCTCTGGTGATGATGTGGAATTGTCATAAAAGCCTTCGATACTAACTTCCGGCTTCTTTTATCTTTGAATATAATGTTTTGTGAATTTAAGCCCCTCTTAGGGGTTTATCTCGAGAAGGGGACGACAGAGGATGAGATGGCTGGATGGCATCACCGACTCGATGGACATGAGTTTGGGTGAACTCCGGGAGTTGGTGATGGACAGGGAGGCCTGGTGTGCTGCGATTCACGGGGTCACACAAAGTCGGACACAACTGAGTGACTGAACTGAACTGAACTAGGGGTTTATCTAGCACTTTCCTGAATAGCAATCTTAATATGTCCAATCCTGGCACCAAACATTTTCCTTCCCATGTTTTCTCAGTCTCAGTAAATGTCACAACCTGGTTGCTCAGGCCAAAACACCTAAAAATCATCCACGTTTTCACCCTTTCCCTCACCTCTAACAGCCACTCCATCAGCAAGATCTATCCATTCTGCTTCTAAAATATATCCCAAACCTGTTCACCTTTGTCACATCATCCAGTGACACTGTCTCTGACCTGGTCCTTCAAGAGCTACTCGTGAGTCTCCCTACTTCCACACCTGCCTCCCCACAAGACCAGTCTTAACACATCAGCTGGACAGTTGCAGTGCGTGGGCTTTTCCTGTGGTGGAGCACAGGCTCTAGAGTGCGCAGGCTCAGTAGTCACAGCTCATGGGTCACAGCACATGCCCCGAGGCATGTGGGACCTTCACTTAGACCAGGGATCAGACCCAGACCTCCTGCATTGGGAGCGTGGACCACCGTTAGCCACTGGACCACCAGGGAAGTCCCCAGAACTCTTTCTAGTTCATCACCACTCTTTTATTTCCTGTATGGAACTTTCACTGAAATTATTTTATTCATTTGCACACTTGTCGGTTGTCCGTCCCCCGTTACTCATGAAGGCAGGATTGCAATCTCTCGGGTTTGTTGCTGCACCCTAGTGTGTGGATGTGTGCTTGACCCTTGATAAATGTCTGGGGAGACAGATGCCTGAATCTCAAGTGCTAGGCATTTCAGCCTCACGACAACTTTGTGACATGGCATTATTCTCATCTTAAACACTTGGGTTGATCCCAGCTGGACCACTTGCCATCTGTGTGACCTGGGACAAATGGCTTAACCTTCCTGAGCCTCAGATGCCCCGTCTGTAAAGTGGGGATGATGCCAGGGCCTGATTCACAAAAATCAGAACCTGAGGCTCAGGGAGCCCCCTGCGCTGCTGTTATTACAACCTCCAGAAACATGCTTATTCCTGTGAAAACTGAACTGGCCTGTTTGCACATCGGGCACTTTTTAAAAAAACATCTTGAAGGCTATCCGTGGATCCTGGTCCTCGACAAGCCCAAGGGCTAGCCCCCCATTTTACAGATGCGGAGAATGAGGCTCAGGGGTCCCAGGCCAGTCAGTGGCAGAAACTCAACATCTCTTGGGTGCCCTCAGGACCTCTGGGTCTGCACCGCCCCCAAACATATCCCCTGCTCTCTGCTTGAGGGAGCACATGGGGTAAGGGTGGGGGGCTTTTGTTTTATTCCCTCCCCCTCCTGAGGAGTCAGTAACCAACAGTGTCTGTGCCTGGAATATTAATGTCCCAGGAGCTTTTGTTTCGGGGTTGGGGGGTGGTGAGGCAGGACTTTTCTGGTCAGCGAGGGGTTGAGCTTTGGTGACTGGGGCACTGGCCCTTTAAACTGCCTGGAAAAAAAGGGACTAGGGAGGGTTTGGGAAAGAGTGGCTGAGCAGGTGATGTGTGGAGACCCAGAATCCAACACTCTCCTCCTTTAGACCCAGGAATCCAGCCCCCCGAACTGCCTCCTCTCCCAGGATCCAGGAGCTTCCTTCTCCATCAGGATCAGGAATCTGGGTTCTCAGCATCTTCTCTCAAATCCAGAAGTCGCAAGCCCCCAGACTTCTCCCTCCTCAAATCCAGGATTCTGGGCCCTCACCCCCCTCTTCCTTCAGGAACCAGGGGTCCAGACTACACAGCTGGTGGATGTTTCCACGGAGACTAAAGGGAGTGGGGGGAGCACTTCCTGGGTCCTGAGTCAGCGAATACCCAAGGGAGTCTCAAGGTCACAGTTCCGGGAAGGTCACAGCCGCCCCCTCCATATCTTCTCTCCAGGGGACTCATGGCATCCTGCCTCCTCCCCCCCCATCCTCCCCTAGGGAGGTGGTACATCCCTGCATCCTGACCGAACCCCCCCCCTCACAGCCCCCCATCAATGGCGGAGTCCGAACATCCTCACACAAAGCATCAATTCTTCCCCAGCTCAGCCTTGTGAAGGCGCCTGTATTCGCAGGACCTAGGGTCCCAGCGAATCAGGGTCCCAGCCCCTCCTCCCTCAGAAACCTGGAGTGGGACCCCCGCCCAGGACTTCCTCTCTCAGGACTCTGCACCTGCACCCCACCCTCCGTCAAGACCCAGGAGTCTGGGATCCCAGTGCCCTTCTCCTTCTGGACCCAGGAGTTCAAGCCCCCCAGCCCCTCCTCCCTCAGACCCAGAGTCCAAGACCCCAGCCCCTCCTCGCCCTAACATGGAACCCCCTAGACTTCTGCTCCCTCAGACCCAGGACTCTAGGCCCCCGGCTCCAGGACCTCCCGGGAACTTTTGGCTCCAGGGCCACAGCCATCAGCCCCCCAGAACCACAGCCCCGTCTCCCCAGCCCTCCTGTCCCCCTCCCGTCTGTGAGCCAAGCATCAGGTGGGGGCGTCGGGGTGAGTCAGCAGCCTCGCATACAAAGTTCCCCCTGTGGCCCCCACGTTCCTGGGATATTCAAAACTCCCTGGATTCCGGGCCTTGAGCCCAGTCAGGGGGTGGGGGAGTCCTCCGGAGGTTCCCCCTGGGTGTGGGGTCAGGGAAAGAATTCCTGCTCCGGGAAGGGTGCACTGAGCCCTTGCTGTCTTCTCTTCCACCCCCAGCGTCCTCTATATTCACCCCCTTCCAGAAGAACCCGGGCTCTGCAGCCGCCCTCTTGCCCCACTGGGTGTCTGCTGAGGCGCCTCCGTGCCTGGTTCCTAGAGGACCTAGGGGCCTGGGGTCTGCACAGGCGGGAACCAGTGGGTGCTCGGGTCGTGGTGCCACAGGCCACTGGGCGCTGGCGAGTCCAGGCCCCCCACCCCCACCCCACCCAGAGAGAGAAAGCTGCCTTTGTGTTCCCCAAGATGGGGACAGGCCAGGCTCGCACGACATTAACCCACCCCAGGCCCCAGCCCTGCTGCGTCTAAGGTCTTGGAATCCCTTGGGGAACCTGACCCCCTGCTCTGGGGACGCAGGCATCCGGCTCATGGGTGGGTGAGGGCCAGAGGCAGAACCCTGCTTCTCAGAGTGGCCAGCCTAAACTCTAGGAGGCAGGAAGAGTCAGTCCCTGGGGAGGGAAACATTATTCCGGATTAACAAACTCTCCCTCCATCAGGGCCCCCCAGCCCCACTCTTAATAGCCTCTTCATCCTTTCTTTGGATCTGGAGGTCTGTTTCCCGTGCTCCCTTCTGGGCCATCCAGTGCCTGGCCTGTGGGTCTGTTTCTGCCTGCCTGCATCTCTGGGCAGGCAACCTATCCCTCTCTAAATCCCTTTCGCCCGCCCACCCTGGACCCTTCTTTCTGTTGGCATACATCTCATCATCCTTTTCTGATATTCCTGGTGTAAATGAACCCCAGCTCCTGTCCCCACTCCTGCTGGCTGGGCAAGGTGAGACGGGAAGGGGAGTGACAAAGAGTGGAAGGTGGGGGCCCTGGACACCTCCAAGAATCCGGTGGCCAAAGCCATTCAGAAATAGCCAATGAAAAGGAAAGCAGGGTGGGCCCCCTGGGATCAGATACTTCAGCTGCCTAGCCCATACCTTACAGAAGGGGAAGTGAGGCTCAGAGGGGGATGGGGAAGGGGCGGACCCAGAACTACACCTGAGAGCCCCGGTTCCAGAGTGCTTCCCATGACACCTAGCTCTCTCCCAACTGGTAAAGTCCCCCGTCATTTCATCTAGAGAAAGTTTACAGAGGGAATTAGGGCACCAGGGAGCAGAGACTTTAAAACCGCAGGAGGGACAAGCCTGGAGAGCTCCTTCCCAGAAGTGCTGGCGAAAAGATTCTCAAACTGGGGAGTTGGTCCTCCTAGGCAGTATTCTGATTCTGAGAATCCAAACTCCCACGATTCTAGACCTCAGAGGTGTCAAGATTCAGGATCTCGAAGAGGTAAAGGTTTCAGAATTTTGAAGGTGTCCGGAGGCTAGAATGCAAACGCCAGGGAAGTTCTAGAATTTTAAAGGTGTCAAGAGTCTAAAGACTTAGGGCTTCCGGAAGCCAGTGGTTCTAAAACACCCTCAGGTTCTCTGATCACTGGATTGATTGGTTCTAGGAGTCTATGAGCTGGCCTAACAAAGAGAAACAAAAGTGGACGGAGATGTAGCTTAAGTACTAAAGCGCTCATCTGGGAAATTGTGGCTTGTCTGCCACAAAGAAAGGACGCAATGGTGAAAGTTCTGAAGCGATGACAGAAGACTATAGACTAAAGCAAGGTGGAGGGTGACAGGCCCACTCTCAGCCTGTCACTTTGCCCTGAGGAGACGGGAAGCACACTTTGCCTCAGCTCTGGAGTGGGGAAGGTGTCACTGCACCCAGCTAGCCAGAAACCCCTTCGGGCGTCCAAGCTGGAGTACCTTTCCTTTCAGGTCACTGAGTTCAACACCCTCACTTTACAGAAAGGGAAACTGAGGCCCCGAGAGAGAAGGGTGCTTGCCATTGGCTACACTAGCAAATGGCACGAGCCAAAATTTAAACCCAGGCAGGCCCCCAACCCTGTGCCATCTGGTCACAGCTCCCAAATTTCTACAGGACATCCGGCCCTACCACTCCGGCTCAGCTACCTCCCTGTTATCTGTTCCCCCCTGACCCCGAGTGGCTTTCCCCGCTGGGGAGGGGGTGACTGGTGGCAGGTACCAGGCACACACAGTGTGAGAGTGTGAGTGTGGGGGTGACATTTCCTGACCTTGTCCTGGGTCTCAGGGTCACCCTGTCTTCGAGGACTCCAGCTTTTCACAGTGTGTGATAAGGGAACGTGGAGGGCTCCCTGGATGTCCTGGAGGGGGCTTCTCTGTAGATAGTGGCCTGGGTGTGTGAATGGGTGGGGAGGGGCAGCATTTGGAAGGCATCTGTTGGATCCACGTGTGTGCCCACATGCCAAGGTTCCCCCACACACTTCACACACACACACACACACACACACACACACACACACACACACACATGCACACATTTCCCTCCAGGGCCCTTCAGGATGCCCTGCCCGACTCAGTTCCTCTCCAGGGGCACAGAGGGACAGAGAGATGCAGAAATGAAGGATGGTGATGAGGAAGCCCAGGATGGAGGATGTGACAGTAGATAGGGGAGGCAAAGAGACGGGGGACAGGGACACAGTGGGACATACAGACAGGAGAGAGTGGGGAATGGGGGAGACAGATGACAGGGAGGGCTAGAGAACCAGGAATGACAGAAAGAGAGGGGACAAGGGAATGGGACAGGTGGGGGACAGAGAAACAGAGGTGACAGAGAGACGGGGAAGAAATACAGGGGCACAGAGAAGGGAATGGAGAGCATGCTGGGGGGCGGGCAGAGTGACCCAGTGAAAAGGGACAGAGACCAAGGGACAGAGATGGGGGACAAAGACAGGCTAGAGAGCCGGGGGACAGGGAGGCAAGGAGAAAGGGGGACAGGCAGAGAGACGGGCAGTCTTGGAGACAGAGGGACAGAGGACAAGGGTAGGGGGACAAGGAGAGAGACTGAGGGACTCAGAGGCGGGCGCACAGAGGGGCGCAGGGACCGGACAGGACAGAGGGGCCGCCTCGAGAAGGCCGGCTTGGGGCTGGAGCGGGGTCTCAGGCCCTTTGTCCCTGCCGCGATCAGGGCCTGTGCGGGGCTGGGGGGGCTGCGGCACGGTGGCCGGGCCTGCGCCCCCTCCCCCGCTCGCGGCTCCCGGCTCGCGGCTCCCGGCCCGCGCTGCGCTTTGTCCCGGGGACGGGGGCCCGGCCCGGCCCCGCGCGCATTGTTCGGCCTCTGCGGCCCCGCGACCGCCCGGCTGTCACCGCGGCGCGCCCCCCGCCCCGTCCCGGCCAGCCGGCCGACCTCGGCCCCCGACCCTACCTGGCCCCGCCGCGGCCGCCCACAGCAGCAGCAGCGGCCACTGGAAGCGCCGGGCCCGGCCCATGGTGCCGCCGCCGCCGCCGCCGCTCGCTCCCGGCCCGGCACCTGCACCGCCCGCGCCGCCCGCCCCGCCCCCCGCGCCCCGCCCCCTGCCCGCCCGGGGGGCGGGGCACCGAGGCCGGGGCGGGGCCGGCGCGGGGGCGGGGGCGGGGAGAAGCGGGGAGGCCCCGGGCAACGCGGGAGAGGGCACCTCTAGAGGATGCGGGGAATCGGAGGAGGGGATGTGCCCGAGAGCTCGGGGGCCCGGGGGTGGGGGCGAGCAGGGGGCGTGTGCCGGGGGGACCCGCGGCCAGAGAGTGCGGGCGCTGGGTGAGGGCAGAAGTGGTGGGCTATGATGCGGAGGGGGGCGCGGGCAGGTGCTGTGAGGGGCAGCGTGTCGTAGGAAAGGCGAGGGTGCTGTTGCAAGGATGCGCCAAGGTGCGGGTGGGTGCGGAGGGGAGGGAGTTGAGTGAGGATGTGTGTGAGGCTGTGAGCGTCCAGGGAGGGGGAGTTTGGTGGGAAAGTGAGTGGGTGAAGTGTTCCCCGGACAGGTGGAGGTATTCCGTGGGTGAAGGTGAAGGGGGGTGCACATATTCCAGAGGGGAAGTGAACGTATTCTAGAGGGGGAGTGAAGGTGAAGGTGTGAGCATGGAGTGGGGTATAGGAAAGGTGACAGTGAGAGGTAATCTGTGGACAGGTGAGTGTGAGGTTGAGAGTGTCATGTGACAGGCTGTGAGCTGAGCCACTTTGAGAGGGAAGGCAACAGCCTGATATCTGGGCAGGTTCAGGACCTCCCAGGGCAGGGCTAGGCTGGGCTGGGGTCAGGTCTCACCCTTCCCCCGGTCCTCACCCGGAAACTCCGTGTTTCTGCATCATTCCTGGGGTGGGAGAGGCTCTGGTGGACGCCCAAGCGTCTAGCCTCCCCACCCTGCGTCCCTACTCTTCCGGCCCCAGCCTCTCTTTTCGTCCCTGACTGTCTATGAGCTCTCCCCACTTCTCTCCCATCGTTGGTGCTGACTCACTCCTCCAGACTTGGGTCCCTTTTCCCTCCTGGGAGGTGAGTCTCCCCGAGCCCCCTTCTGTGGGACTTTGTAGACCTGGTGCAGGGTTATCACCCTTATGAGCCAGGAAGAGTGAGAAACCATGGAAGGTAGGAGACTTCAACCTCTTCTATCATCATTTGACAATCAGGGAAACTGGGATATGCCAACTATGAAAATCCTTTATCTCCATCACTACCCAAAACTCCTCCATTCAGGTTCTCCACTGGACTTCAGCTCCTGGTACCCTTTCTGTTCTCAGTTCCCAGCATCCTCTCTGTCCTTGGGATCCAAGCTCCCATCAGTCTCTATGTGCCCAGGACCACAGCTCCAAGAGACTTCTTCCCTTTTCAATTCTCAGTTTATCTTTCTGTAAACTGGAGAGAGGTGTGGGGTTGGATAATCTCCAGTCCTCCTAGAGCTCATAGTCTGTGTATTGAGATAGGTGGGAGAGAGGTGTCCAACCTGGATTTGGGATACTGGATTAGGGAGTAGCTAAGGATTGTCTTTCCTCTCAAAAATCTATAGGTCCCCCACTCATGGCTTTAACCAGTGTCTCCTGCTCCAGCTCCAGGGCACCCTGGAGGATGTTGGTTTGGCTCTCATCTGTCTTGGGCCCCACCTTTTCTTCCACATGAGGTTGTCCTGTCCCAGTCCTACTACAAGTTACTGTATCCATTGGGATTTTCATGCAAGTGACGGAAAATCCAACCCAACTGGCTTAAGAAAAAGAGGATTGTTTCACATATAAAAAAGTCTTGGGTATGACTGACTCCAGCATTATCTGTCCTAAGGATAAATGGTCCCCTTACGTAGTAGTATGACTGGTCAATAGCCCTGAGACCACATATCTGGGGCTTCATATTTGCAGAGGCGTAGAGAGAGAACAGGGCTTCCCATGTGGCAGTAGTGCCTGCCAATGCAAGAGACGCATGTTTGATCCCTGGGTCAAGAAGATCCCCTGGAGGAGGGCATGGCAACCCACTCCAGTATTTATGCCTGGAGAATCTCATGGACCTCTGAGCCTGGCAGGCTACAGTCCATGGGGTTGCATAGAGTCAGACACGAATGAAACCACTTAACATACACTCACATAGGTATATATCTGAGCTTCCTGGGTGGTGCTGGTGGTAAATAATCTGCCTGCCAATGCAGGACATGCAAGAGATGTGGGTTCAATCCCTGGGTTGTGAAGATCTCCTGGAGTAGGAAATAAAAGTATTCTTCAGTATTCTTGCCTGGAGAATCCCGTGGACAGAGGAGCCTGGCAGGCTATGGGTCATAGGGTGGCAAAGAGTTGGACATGACTGAAGCGACTTAGCATAGCACACAGCACAGAGAGAGAAAAAGACAGACAGACTGAGAAAGCCAGGCTGTGGGAGCCTGAGCAGAGATAAGAGACTTGAAGAAGCTCCTTCAGCAGAATGAGGAAATACTTTTTTTTCCTTAGAACCCTCCTTGAAATTGGTCCAGATAATGCCACCTGCCTATCACTGAACCAACATCAATGGCCAGGAGATGAGACGAAACTGATTAAATTAGATATGAGCCACAGGCTCCCTCTACCCCCAGGTCAGAGGTGAAATTAGATTTCTCAAACAGAAGTAGATATTAGGGAGACAGTTGCTTTCCCCGCTATTTTGGGTGACGGGGTGGGCTGTGCACTGTGAGCTTGACCATTCTTGGGTTTTTGAAGTCTTGGGATGGTTTAGAGTTTGTTATTTGTTTTCTCAGCATCGTTCTGCAAGATAATAGAAAATATATTGGTCTCTGCCCCTGGTTCCTGACACAGAGCTCCTGAAACCCTTGTAATTACCTAAGTGATAAGAACACCAGGAACAGCTTTGTTCTAATATTTAGTCTTTGACCTTAGCTCCTAACTCAGGTCTCCGGAAGTCCTTGTCATTTCTTGGATGATAAGAGTGTCTTTTGTTCTAATAGGTGACTTATGGTGGGCTCCTGGATGAGGTCTGGTCCCCAAAAAGACCCAACTATGGTAACAAACTTGAGATTTTCAGCCGCACTCCCCATTCTCTTGAGAAGGGAGAAGGGCTGAAATTGGAGTGAAGGATCCATGATGCCTTTGTGATGAAGCCTCTGTAAAAATCCCAATAGTATGGGGTTCAGGCAGCTTGTGGGTTGATGAACACATGCAGGGGCTGGGAGAGTGACATGCCTGAAAAGAGAATGGAAGTTGTGTGCCCCTGGGCACAGACCTTGCCCTGTGCATCTCTTCCATCTGACTGTTCATCTGTATTCTCTATCATATTCTTTTAAAATAAAAGGAAGTCACTGTTTTCCTGAATTCTGCGAGCCACTCTGGTGGGTTAATCAGACCTGAAGAGGGGGATCCTCATGGGAACCTATGGTTTGTAGCCGATTGGTCAGAAGCACAATCTGGACTTCTGATTGTCATTGGAAGTGGGAAGTATGGGCCTGAGTCCTTAATCTGTGGGATCTGAGGCTATTTCCGGGTAGATAGTGTCAGAATTAAGTCACAGAACAGCCAGCCAGGGTCACAGAAAATTGCCTGGTGTGGGGAAGCACTCCCCACATTTGATGACCTGAAGTGTTGTGAGTGTGATGCTGGTGTGAGAGTAGAGGAGATGCACAGGAGAAAGACACAGTAGGGAAAAACTGAGTTGTTCCCTCTACAGAAAGAAGACTGGGTGGGCATTTTCCCCCAACACACATTCCCTCCTCCTTTGTTCTTTCCTAAGAGAATCCTGATTTTGTTCAGGCATCAACTTTTCTTTAATAGTCAGCTGATGTGTGGGAAGTCCTAGGAGTAGGGTCTGATTATACTTTGTTAAATACTGTGGTTCCATGCCCGCTTCTAGTGCAAGGGGTGAGGCATGAAACAAATCAGGCAAATAAAATGCGGGAAAGGCAAGTCACCCTGGAAGTTTTGGGATAAGCTTTCTTTGTTTTAAAAAAGAAGAGAAGAGATGGCCCTTTGTTATTGCTTCTGAATGTGGGTGTGATGCCTGGAACTGCAGTGGCCTTCTTGAGGCCATGAGGCAGATATGCTTGACTGGATCCTTTAGGACATAATGGAAACATTGAATAAGTCAAGCCAGGAACTGCCCTAACTCATGATCTCTTCTGTGAGATCATCAATTTCCTCTTTGTTTCAACCATTTTGAGTTGGGTATCCTTGTAAATACAGCCCTGACCACCATATTACCTGCAATTCAGATAGAATACATGGAGGCATCCCTGCTTACAGAGTAAAACATTTTAAGTGGTAGTTTTCTTTTTCAGTTGCTCCCCCATCCTTGTGATGAGATCTCTCTCATAGAGGTGGTTTTCTCCGCTCTGCCTGAGTGGGTTGCCTACCATGAGAACTGCCTGAGTGGCAGATGCTTGTTTCAATGTGCACAACTGTATGTCATGGCTTTGATACAAACTTCCCTGGCTGTAGCAGAGGAGGTTGTCGGCAGCGTCCTGACCCAAACTGGACTCCACCAGAGAAGAGAGAGAAGAATCTGTTCATCAAAATAGTATAACCAGACACAGTAGTTCTTGGTACTTGACATTTCAAGGGCATGTTTGGCTACTGTGTTTGAGGCCGGAGGTAGTCTGTGAGGAGACAAAAGTAAGGTGAAAGCCCAGTCCATGAAGGAAGCCACACACTCAGAGTAAGAGAGAGTGACACAGAGAGGCAGATTTTGCAAAAGGGAGACAACATTGATTTCGCCCAGCTTTTCAATTCTGTTTCTTGTCCCTGGCGCAGCCCAGAGACCTAGCTCTTGCCTGGATTCTAAACTTCCAATAATGCTGTCGTTTTTTGCTTGAGTCAGCTCAAACAGATTTTATTTCTTGCAATTGAGATCCCTGAACAAAAACTTGGGAGCCATTAATGATGAGGTCCTGATCACAAGGTCTGATGTAGAACATTATGAGAAATTTATCTCTAGCCTCAATAGCTGCACCATGGGACATGTATTTCCATCCTTTGATCCCCACTGTAGGGCATCATGGGAGACGCAATCCTACCCTCCAGTCTCTGCCACAGGGTCTCATGGGAAATGCAGTCCTAGCCTCAATTTCAGCTCTAAGTCATCGTGGGAAATGTATTCCTAGCCTCCAGTCTCTGCTGTAGGGGTATCATGATGAATGCAATCCTAGTCTCCAGTTATCACCCAGGGGAGCAACCTGAGGGTCCCTAACCCACACCTCAACTGTCTCAATAAAACAAGTACACCTCCCTTAGACAAAAAGGTAAGGAAGCCATCCTCCCCCTCATTTCTAAGAAAAACCTCACTCCAGGCAAACTTGCAAAAAAAAAAAAAAAACAACCCACAATTGACTATACCTTCTAGCTGCTTTTTCTTTTTCTTTTTTTTTTTACAAGATAGGAACAAGAGAGCCTTAACCACAAGACACTGGTATAAGCTGACCGGACTTCAAAATTGGGACAAGGGTTGCTCTGCAGCTCATTACCATCTCATTGTAATATTAAAATCTCTGCCCCCGGCGCCATATTGGTACAATCCAATTCCTGTCCAGCCACCAAAGGGTCATTCAAGGGCAGAAAAGAGGAGTTCATTCCAGGAAATCAGTACCTATTCCACAAATCAGGGTGACATGAGACCCGCCCCCAATAGCTCTTCTTCACCCTTTTCTATAAAAAGCTTGTCCCCCACTTGTAATCTGGAAGAAGGTATCTTTAGAGCATAGAATATCCAACCAGTCAATCCTAAAGGAAGTCAGTCCTGAATATTCATTGGAAGGACTGATGTTGAAGCTGAAACTCCAACACTTTGGCCACCTGATGCGAAGGACTGACTTATTAGAAAAAACCCTGATACTGGGAAATATTGAAGGCAGAAGGAGAAGAGGATGACAGAGGATGAGATGGTTGGATGGCATCACTGATTGGCTGGACATGAGTTTAAGCAAGCTCCAGGAGTTGGTGATGGACAGGGAAGCCTCGCGGGCTGCAGTCCATTGGGTCCCCAAGAGTCAGACATGACTGAGCGACTGAACTGAACTGACCCCTTCTCCATTCCTGGACCACTGAATAAAAATCTGCCTTGCAACAAACTTCTGGATTCACCGGTGTGGGAGGGTAAGGGGATTGGAGGGGTAGGGGGGTGGGGCGGAGCGGGAAGTGGAGGTTGCTTTTCAGTAAGTTTCTGCTGCTGTAGAGAATCACAGCAGAATGGTGAAAGTAGCCTCAATTTTAATTATGAACCATCTCAGAAAATGTCATCTTAGCCTCATCTCTGCTTAAGGGTATCATGGGAAATATAGCCTTAGGCCAGGTTTTGTTGTAGGGTACCACCCAAGATGTCCTCTTTCCTTCCCTCCCTTCCTCCTTTGTTCATGTCCTGGGCTCTAATCTAGAAACTGGGAATACAGTAGTGAGCAAATAAAAGGATTTACTCTTTATGGAGAGTCTTGTGGGGAGAGTTAGCAAAAACCAGACAAACAAGTGATTATTCTAGCCAACCATTGCAGCATAACAAAATACCCCAAAACTCAGCCATGTAAAGCCACAACCTCTTTATTTTATGATTCTGTGGGTCAGGAATTTGAGCAAGGCACAGTGAGGTCAGTGTGGATTGGCTCGTCAATGGATTGGAGCCAACAGCCAGAGATGGATGAGCTGCTTCATCTGGAGCCATATATTGGAAACTTTGGTTCTGTGTGGGTTGAATTGTGTCCCCCCAAAATATGTTGAAATCCTAACTCCCAGATTCTATGAATGTGACCTTATATGGAAATAGGGGGACTTCCAGGCAGAGGGTGCATGTTCGATCCCTGGTTGGGGAACTTAATACCCTACATGCTGAGGGGTACAGACAAAAAGTAAAAAAAATAAAGGAAAGAAAGGTAGATTGATATATTAAGATGAGGTCAAACTGGATTAGGGTGAGCCCCTAAATCCAGTGAAGGGTGTCCTCATACAAAGAGAGAGATTTGGAGACTCACAGCCATATTGACAGGAAAGAAAGTCATGTGATGACAGGCAGAGACTGGAGTGATGCAGCCACAAGCCAAGGACTGTTGAGGATTGCCGACAAAGAAGGCTGAGTGCCGGAGTTGATGCTTTCCAACTGTGGTGCTGGAGAAGACTCTTGAGAGTCCCTTGGACAGCAAGGAGATCAAACCTGTCAATCCTAAAGGAATCAACCCTGACTATTCATTGGAAAGACTGATGCTAAAGCTGAAGCTCCAACATTTTGGCTGCCATTGGAAAAGACCCTGATGCTGGGAAAGATTGAGGGCAGGAGGAGAAGGGGGTGACAGAGGATAAGATGGTTGGATGGCATCATCGACTCAATGGACACGAGTTTGAGCAAACTCCAGGAGATAGTGAAGGACAGGGAAGCCTGGTGTGCTGCAGTCCATGGGGTTTCAAAGAGTTGGACATGACTGAGTGACAACCCAGAAGCAAGGAAGAGGCCACAAAAGATTCTTCCTCAGAGCTTTAGAAGGAGCATAATTCTGCTAACACCTTATTTTTTTTGTTTCTAGCATCCAGAATTTCTGTTGTTTGAAGCCACCTCGTTGGTAAGTTTGTAGTCACTTACCATGGCAGTCCTAGGAAATGAAATCAGCTGGGTTTCTCAGGTCTCCTGCACCTTGCATCTGCTGGGTTGCCACGTCCAGGGTAGCTCCTTTGTTCTCTTGGCTGGTGCCTGGGCTGAGATGGCTGGAACCTCTGGGGCTCTCTCTACATGTGGCATCCATGCACGAGTAGCTTGGGTGTCTTCAGAGCATGGCAGTCTTGGTGCAGGAGGACTTTGACATGGCAATCGGCTTCCCATGGTGCCACTTCCACCACATTCTAGTTTTGTAAAATTTATTATTATTTGACTATGCTGGGTCTTAGTTGTGACATTCGAACTCTTAGTTGCAGCATGTGAGATCTAGTTACCTGAGCTGGGATCAAACCCGGGTCCCCTGCATTGGGAGCATGTAGTCTTAACCATGGGATCACCAGGGAAGTCCAAGAGGTGATATTGACCCCATCCTTCTAGGCCACCACAGTGACAGTTGGTGATATATGATTTGTGTGTGAATGTGCTTAGTCATGTCCAACTCTTTGCAACTCCATGGACTGTAGCCCACCAGGCTTCTCTGTCCGGGATTTCCCAGGCAAGAATACTGTAGAAGGCTGCCATTTCCTACTGCAGATCTTCCTGATGCAGGGATCAAACCCTGGTCTCTTGCGTCTCCTGTATTGGCAGGTGGCTTCCTTACTGCTGAGACATCTGGGAAGCCTGGATATATGATTTGAGAAGATCTTAAAAAGAAATCCTGTCTCTGGGAGTGGGCAGGAAGAGATAGGTTGGGAGTTTGGGATTGACATATAGCACCACTATATTTAAAATGGGGCTTCTCTAGTGGCTCAGGTGGTAAAGAATCTGCCCATGATGCTGGGGACCTGGGTTCGATCCCTTGGTCGGGAAGATCCCCTGGAGAATGGATCCCCATTCCAGTTTTCTTGCCTGGAGAATCCCATGGACAGAGGAACCTGGTGGGCCACAGTTCATGGGGCTACAAGAGAGTCAGACATGACTAAGTAGCTAACACTTTCACTTTCGTGTATATGTATAACTGAATTACACTGCTGTACTCCTGAAACTAACACAACATTGTTCATCAAGTATACTCCATATATAAAATAAAAATTGAGAAAAGAAAAGAAACCCTGTCCTCCACCTGCCCCCAGACACCATAGAAAATGTTCTTTTTCTTCCTTAAATCATAGGGTTCCAGGGAAACAATTTTGTCTCTGGGGGCTTGCCTCAGCAAACCATGGAAAACATGAATTCTGCCATGTTGTGGTCAAAGAGTACCATTGAAATGGTAGTTCTCACAAAAAAAAAAAATTTTTAAAAGAAACAAAAGAAATGGTAGTTCTGGCTTTTTCTCAGTTGGCCTGAGAGCATCCTAGGAAATATAGCCCAGCCTTTATCTCCTGCCCACAGAGCAGCAGGGGGATGAAGTCTTGTCCTTAGTCCTCATGGCAGGGCTCCCAGGGGTCATCTCCTATTCATCTCCTGTCTCAGAACCCCCTAGGAAACGCAGATGTGTCCCTTTAGAGCAACAAAATAGTCTTGACCTTTGGATGTGGGAGAAGAGACTGGAAGGTTAATGCCTGGGTCAGTGAGTTGGAAAGTTGAATTTGGAGGCCAGAAATAGATGTGGAGGTGGCTTTGGGTGGAAGGCTGTATGGGACAGCTCCCAAGGCCAGGGTCTCGAATGCCTGGGTCCTACAATATGACCCCCTAATTCCAGGAGCCTGTGAAAAAGTGGCCCCCGCTCATTCATCCTCTGTTGAGAAGGGCAGATATGGCCTTGTTCGCTGGTTCAAAAATCTTTATTTCAGTATAAAATATTAAATAAAACATATATTAATTAATAATAACAATAGCCGCAACGCTATCAATAATCACATGAACTCTCTCCTGCTGGCCTGCAGCTTTTGCTAGCTTTTCTCCTCTGGTTCTCACAGCCCTCTCTCTGGACAGCTGGGAAAATTAAAGCCCAGAGCGGGCAGCCCACTGACCTGAGGTCACACAGCAATTTGGTAGGGCTGGGAACTGAGGGAAGGGCAAAGGGATCCCCTGAATCCAGCCAGTGTGGTGGGAATGTGGGGTTCAAGTGCAGAGGAGAGTGGCTCCCCAAAGTCTGGCAGTCAAGAGCAGGCTGACAAAGAAGCTGAGGTGGGCAGGGCTGGTCTTGGGGGCACCCCCCTTGCCAGGCTGGTCATCCCTGGCTGGATGGTTACAGCCACTTCCAGTACAGCAGGAGACGTTGACGTGGGTGAGGTCGAAGGCTTCAGCCACGTGGAGGCTTTGGCACCACGAGGGGGCTGCGCAGCCTCTGATGGTGTAGCTTGGGTTCCTCAGTCCTGAAGAGAGAGAAGGACCACGTGAGACTCCGAGTTCTCGGGACTGGAAACTGGAATTCTCACTGCGTGACGCGCCACCTTGTGGTGGGTACCACCTGGAAAAGCAGCTGTTCTAAGCCTGGTCCGGGGACTCCTGGGCTTTCCCTCAGACCCTTCCAGGGGCTCTGTGAAGTCAAAATTATTCTCATAATAATGCTACAACCTCACTTGCATTTTTTCTTTTTTTGCTCTCACAAGGGGTTTCCTAGAAACCCAAGGGCATGTGATCTTGCAACAGACTGAATGCAGAGGCAGATACGAGGGTCCAGCTGTCTTCTATTAAGCCAGACATTAAAGAGATTGCAAAGAACAATGTCCATCTTCTCGCTCACTTTTTTTTTTTTCATTTTGGAAAATGTCTCCTTTTTCCCCCCCCATAGAAATATGTTCACATGTCATGAGTTTTCAATTGTTCTTTTAAAATGAATAAGTACATTTTAAAAAGGTTCGTGGTTTTCATTTCTAGTGCAGTAAATAGCTAAAGATGTAACTGACATAAACAATAAGTTTTAAGAGCATCAAGGAATCTTGAGACCCCAAAGTTTGAAAAGCTCTGGAATAGAGGAACCTGCCCTGGACATCTCAGGATGGAATCTCATGAGGTCCACATAAGTCCCACCCACCCACGGAAGTTCCACTCCCCCACAAAGAAATCCACTTGTCTGTAGTGAAGATATCCACTTCCTAACGAAGGAGTCCTAAGTCCTTGCTACACTTTGCACCCTCCTGAAGGAAGTCCTACCTTTTCCAACAAGACGATCCACCTCAAGTAAGTCCAATTTCATAGGAGGTTACCTCTTGCAGAACCTCCCCCACCCCCCACCCCACTCCCCACCCACCTCAAGCATCCAAGTATCCTCACCTTTAGTGCCTGTTGCTTCCAGACATTGATTCATAGGGCCGCGGCAGTCAATGAGGAAAGTTTCTTCAGAGGAACACCTGTGGGCGCCGTTCCCCTCACAGCTGTAACACTGCAAGCCGTTTGGTGGCAGGTTTTGAAGCTCCAGGACTTGGGAGATCAGTGACAGAGAAACCAAGGAAATTAGCCCGAAGGGTTTCCCACCATTAGGTCTCCAGGACTCCCACCTCTCAGCCAGAGATGTCATGGCGCCCCCTTGTGGTCAGACCTTGGAACAGCACCCTCTTTGGGCGGGGGTGGGGGTTGGGGTGGGGGATGGTTCTCTGAGGCTTGTGACAGAAATCTCCCCATGAGCCCTCACCTGCCTAGACTCTGGGTAAGGCGAAACAGTCCCTGCCTTCAGAGAACTTACGATTTAGAGCTACACTGTCCCCGGACTTCCCTAGTGGTCCAGTGGTTAAGAATCCACCTGCCAACGCAGGGTACCTGGGTTCGATCCCTGGTCCAAGAAGATCCCACATGCCGCGGAGCAACTAAGCGTGGGCGCCACGCTTTGGAGTCTGGGCTCTAGAGCTGGAGAACCACTGACTACTGAACCCGTGTGCCCTAGAGCCCGTGCCCCGCAACAGAAGAAGCCACTGCAAGGAGAAGCCCACACACCGCAACTAGAGAGTAGCCCTCTCTCTGCAGCTAGAGAAAGCCCATGTGTAGCAACAAAGATCCAGTGCGGCCATAAAAAGAAATAATAAATAGATAATAGAGCTACACTGTCCCATATGATAGGCACTAGCCACCTGTGGTTATTTACACTGACACTAAAATGAATATGGAATGAAATCCAAAATTCAGTTCAACTGCTCAATAGCCATATGTAGTAGAGGCTACTCTATTGGGCAATACAGATACAGAAATTTCCATCACCATCGAAAGTCCTGTTGGCCAATCATTGTTTGCAGAGACAGAGAAACACAAAGGATCTAGATTATACTTAGGAGGGCAGAGTTAGGGACATCTTTCCTGAGAATGATGCTTTAAAGCTGAGACCTGATGAAGGAGAAATAGCCAGCCAGGCAAACTCCTAGGGGAGATGTGTTCCTGGTGGAGGATACTGTATGTGCAAAGGCCATGAGGCAGACACATGCTGGGTTACAGAGAGCATAAGAGAACCTGCGGACAGCATTTTAAAAGCAAGCAGAAGGCATTGAAATGTTTGAGGAAGAGGGACGTGCTTTGATTTATATAAAAAAAAAATCACTCTTGCTGCTGTGTTGAATGTAGGGTAGCAGGAGGGCCAGCAAGGTCATTGCAACAATGTAGGTGAGAGGCCATGATGGCGGGGACCAGCGTGGTGAACAGCAGAAGGATTCAAGATGTAGAAGCATAAAGCACAGGTCTTGGTGAGGCTTTGATGGTCTCCTTGAATTCCCACAAAATCTTTCTTGAGAAAGGGCTTAATAGGTCCTTTTTTTTTTTTTTTTTCCCC
Organism: Bos indicus; assembly: GCF_029378745.1. Taxonomy (NCBI): domain Eukaryota; kingdom Metazoa; phylum Chordata; class Mammalia; order Artiodactyla; family Bovidae; genus Bos; species Bos indicus. Next base: position 52,409,136 of record NC_091777.1, read on the forward strand.
AGAGGAGAAAGCAGAGTGGAGGGATAAGCAAGCAGCCTGAATGCACCTCTCTGCCCCCAGTCCTAGGTAGGTCTTATGCCAGGTCCCCTGCCCCCTTACCTGAGCCTGCATTGCATTTGGTGGTGTTGCAGCACCGCAGGAAGTGGAAGGTGTGGTTGTTGTGGAATCCGGTGGGGCCTGGGCAGCCAGGAAGGATGCCACAGCCTCTGATGTGGCGCTCATCGCCTGGATTCTCTGTGGGGACAGAGGAGGTTAGACTGTTGCTGAGGAGCTGGGACTGGATTTGTCACCTGTCCATCTTCTGCTTCATCCTTCACTATAGGACTCTCACTGTATGAGGGCAGCCATATATCTAACCAAGAGACACAGATTCCAGCCTCCGTGGGTATAGTCAGGGCTTCCCAAGTGGCACTAGTGGTAAAGAACCCGCCTGGCAATGCAAGAGATATAAGAGATGTGGGTTCGATCCCTGGGTTGGGAAAATCCCCTGAAGGAGGGCACAGCAACCCATTCCAGTATTCATGCCTAGAGACTCCCAAGGACAGAGGAGCCTGGCAGGCTACGGTCCATAGGGTAGCCAAGAGTCAGACGTGACTGAAGTGACTTAGCGTGCACACATGGGTACAGTCATGTGGCTAAGTTCTGGTCAATATGATCTAAGTAAAAAGGCTTATGGGACTTGCAGAAAGGAGAAGCTTTACAAAAGCAGGGCCACCCCGCTTTTGCCCCTTCTTTGGGGCACAAGGTCTGGTGCTCAGGCAACCATCTGGGACTGTGAGGCAATCTTGCAAATGGAAGCCGCATGTAAGAAATGAGAAGGCATCTGGTGACTGTGGAACTGTCTTAGTGGCCCTAGACTTCCCATCACTGGGCTTCCTGTGTGAGTACTAACTTTCTACCTTGCTTACCTCCCTGTTATTTGGGGGGTTGTTGTTAAGAGCAGCCTTTGGGAGGAACAAAGCTGGGAAGGGGAGTTGCTGGCACGTTGGGGCTCACCTTTCAGGCTCCGGTGGGTTATCACATCCACGCACTGATCTCTAGATTTGAGGCATTGCATGGTCTGGTCCCAGCCCCTCTCACAGCTGAGGTCTGTCGAGGAACAGGAAGCACATTCGAGGTAGCGGTTTCTGGAAACAGTAGCATCTCGGCCTGTTTTGAGAGGAGCAGGAGGGTGAGACCCCACGGGAGGAGTCCTAGAGACCTGTCTTGCTAGAGGACTCACCTGCACATCAGTTCTTCCTTATCCCACTCTTCAGCCAGTCAGCAAGTTCTGCCCATCCTATCTCCTAAATCTTCCTAGGGTCCATCCCTTCCTTTGCAGCTCCATGACCAGGTCAGACCTCCTTCAATACCAGCTTCCTCCCTGGCCTCCTGGTTTCCATTCTGGCCCTTCCCGCCCCAGTGCCTCCCACATGGCCCTAGAAGGATGCTTCTAATACTCAAATTGAACCCAGTCTCTCCTCTGCTCAGCTCTTCCATGGGTCTCCAGTGCCTTCAGAATAAAATCCAAGAAACTCAGCGTGGCATTCAAGGCCCATCAAAGACTGGTTCCTGGCCACCCTTCCTGCCTCATTTCTCTCCATCTGCTCAGACTCTATACCAGCTTCCCTCAGTCCCCAAGTGTAAGTGCTGAGTCCCACCCAGCCTTTGCTTCTGCACAACACTTTACCCTGCTCCCTAATTTCCCTATCTCCTACTCATTCTTCAGGAGTCATCTTCCCTAATTTTTACCTCCTCCAAGAAGCCCTCCTTGACCTCCCAGGCTGGATTAGGTGCCCCTCTGGGCTCTCCAATCCCAGCTCTGTCTACTTTGGATCATCTCTGTTTGTACTAAGTCCCAGGTAGAGCCTGGGCTATCTTGTGTGCCAACATGACCCAGCACAGGGCCAGGGCCAGATAAAATAGTCAATAAATATTTATTAATTATTATTATTATTTTTTGGCTGTGCTATCAGCATATGAGATCTTAGTTCCCCGAACAAGGATTAAACCCGCATTCCGAGCACTGGAAGCACAGAGTCTTAACCACTGAACCATCAAGGAAGTCCTACAGCAATAGGACTTCCCAATCATGTCGTAGGTCAAAGTCTCACTTGACTAATCTGTGATAACTTTGCCTCCCACATGGACCTTCCCGTCCAGGCCAAGTGGATGAATTAGTTTTTCCTGGAAACACCAGAGTCATTCCTCTGCCCAGACCTTGGCTCACACCATCCCCAAGCCTGGCATGCCCTCTCCTTCCTGACCCCAGATATCCAGGTTTGAGTTTGAGCCAAGTCTTAGAGAAATTAGAGGGCTCTCTCAGCCAAGATACTTAACCGGCAGGCCAGCAGCTGTAATTAGGTGAAGCACTTACCTTCAAAGCCAAATCTTCCCCACCCCCCTCCCCAAAGAAAAATAACTTAAAAGGCCAACAACCCACATCTTCTCATATGAACCACCATGAAAAGGAAAATACAAATTGCCATCATTGCCAACATAGCTGTCTCACATCACCCATGGGTCTCCTTTGTGAGTTCTTCTTCTTACGTCACTCTTCTAAATGTGGATGATACCCAGGCTCTGTCTGAGGTCCTTTTTTCATTTCTCATGGTATATACTCTCTCCCATTGGATGTTATCCACTGACATTGCGTCATCTCCACCTATCTGTGGAGAAATCACGAATCTCTCTCCAGGCAAGACTTTCCTCTGCACTCCACACCTGTACGCCCACGGGCCTCCTGGCGGTCCCCTGGCTATCTGTCAAACACCTGAATGTCTACCTGGCCCCAACTCGACTCTCCATCTTCTCCAAACTGCTGCTTCTCCTGAATTCCACGTCTCTGAGGTAGCCCCATCTGGTCTCCCAGGGTAGACACTTGGCAGACTCCTTGATCTTCCATATCTAGGCATCAATCTAATTACTCCAACTTCCCTATCTTCTGTAATCCTTTTGCCATATTGCTTCTGATCTCCATTAAGCATGTTCTATTGAGATCTTAATTTTAGACCCTGTTCTCTATTTCCTGTTGGACTCATTTTAAAATGGATTCCAGATTTCTGCTAAAAATTATCCTTTCTTCTGTTTTCTTAAAGATATTGATCATAGCTATTTTAGACCTCCCCTGTCTAATAACTCCAATATCGGATTCACGACAAGTCTGTTTTTGTTGCAGGATTTTTCTCTTGGTTTCCCCAGTCGATTTGTCCTGTTTATTTTCTTCAGGATACCTTGTATGTTTTGATTAGATGCCAGACATAGATAACAACTTGTAAAGGCTTTAAATGATTTTATCTTCTGCCAAAGAGAGATTAGGTTTTCTTCCTGTAGAAATTGGATGTAGGCATTTTTGTGCTGTGCTTAGGTAATTCAGTCATGTCCGACTCTTTGCGAATCCCACGTACTGCAGCCCACCAGGCTCCTCTGTCCATGGGGATTCTTCAGGCTGGAGTGGGTTGCCATGTCCGCTTCCAGGGGATCTTCCCAACCCAGGGATCGAATCCAGGTCTCCTGCATTGCAGGCGGATTCTTTACTGACCGAGGCTGGTCAATTTCTGGTTTTGCCCTTATTCTTAGGGTGTGGTCTCAGAGGAAAGCCTGAGACTTCTCTTTCCAATTTGGCAGCTTCAGTCTCCCAGCATCACATGCTCGCTGGAATTCCTGCTTGGTTCTGTAGTTTCCCAGATACTATTTTCTGTAGAGTTTCTTGGAGTCTAATGCTATGCATGTACGGCTTGCCAATGAGTTGAAGGAAATCTGCAGATTTGGGGACTCCCTTTTCTGTGGTTCCATGCATTCCATGATTTTACTTCTCGTTTTCCAGACACTCTGGCAGCCCCAGATTTCAACCTCTGCCTTCTCAGTCTAGCGACAATCTCTTTCTATCTGCATTCTACTTCCCTTCCAGAGCAGTGAATTGGCAAGTGCACTCAAGGTAAAAGCCAGCTTGTCTCTGGAATTCAATTTCTGTGCTTCCCTTATTTCAAGGATTGGAGCACCTCTACTTCCTCTCTCCATTTGCTGCTCTTGAGTGACTTCAATGATTGTTTATAATTCATCCAGCTTTTGTAACTATCATTGGTGGTAGAGAGTGGGGAGCGGGGGAGTTGGTCTGAGACAAGTAACTCCACATGACCAGAACTGCATATCTGCCCTCACCATCTAACCCATCATTAAGTTATGCTTATCTGCCTGCTAAATAGCTCTTAAATCCATCCACTTTTCTCCATCTGCTGATCAGACAGATACTGTCTTCTTCTTTTTTTGTTTTTAGCCACGCCATGTGGCATATGGAATCCTAGTTCCCTGACCAAGGATTGAGCCCATATCCTCTGCAGTGGAAGCATGAGGTCTTAACCACTGGATTGCCAAGGAAGTCGTACACTCCCTTCTTTATCTGGACAACCTCACACACCTCCAGGTTGGTCTCCCTTAATCTACCTTCCCTCTATCATTTCTTCCTTCCAATCTGTCTTCCCCTCTGAGGTCAGAATGCGTGCCTGCTAAGTCGCTTCAGTCTTGTCCTACTCTTTGCAACCTAATGGACTGTAGCCCACCAGGCTCCTCTGTCCATGGCATTCTCCAGGCAAGAATACTGGAGTGGGCTGCCACGTTCTCCTTCAAGGGATCTTCCCGACTCAGGGATTGAACCCACATCTCTTAAGTCTTCTGCATTGACAGTTGGGTTCTTTACCAATAGTGCCACCTGGGAAGCCAGAGGTCAGAATAACTTGTGCACAAATACAAATCTGATAGTGACCCTGTAGCCTTTCATGACCTCCCAGTGTTCCCCGGGTGAAGTCTACATTCCCCACCACAGTCTAGAAGGCCTTGTATGTGTGACCTTGCCGATTTCATCAGTTCCTCTTGCCCTATCTTGTCCTTCCTTCAGCCATGCTAGTTTCACTCTCTTCTGTTGCTTTTGTATCTGTTGCTCCTTCTGTCTGGATAAACCCTTTCCACCGTCTGTTTAACAGCCTGACTCCTCCTCCCTCAAGATCCAGCTTAGCTGTTGCTTCCTGTAGGAAACCTCCTCTGACCTGAGTCATTTATCTCCTCTAGGGTCCTACAGCCCCTACTCATAGTTATCCCAGCTCTGATCACTCTCTGGTCGCTGTTTGCCCCATCTCAGCCCTGATGATTCTGGACTGTGCTTCCCTATTGCAGCTCTGACCTCTCTGGTCTGTTTCCTCTGTCAGGGTCCTGACACCTTTCTCCGTGCTTCCCTGATCCCAGCTCTGACTGGGGGCAGGGCAGTCACTGTCTGGTGATGGTCTATCCTGCCCCTCCCCCACCTCCCACCCCTGCCATATAGACACACATTACCGGACTATGAGCCCCAGAGGGGCAGGGCTCAAGGCTGTCTTGGCCATTGCTATGTCCCCAGCATCACAGAAGAACAGTTGTGTCTGACTCTTGTGATGCCATGGACTGTAACCCTCCAGGCTCCTGTGTCCATGGGATTCTCCAGGCAAGAAAAATGGGTTGCCATTTCCTCCTCTGGGGAATCGTCCCGATCCAGGGATTGAACCCATGTCTGTTACATCTCCTGCATTGACAGGTGGGTTCTTTACCACTATCTCTCCTGGGAAGCCCATTAAAATCCCTACGTCCCCAAGATCCACTAAAGGGGAACACAAGACCCAGTAGGAGGCCTTGAGGGAAATAGGTCCCGACTGGTCAAAGTCCTCTGCACTGACCAGTGCTGTTAACTATTTCGGTTGTTATCTCTGATTACAAGTGTTCCTGAGACTCAACTGTTACTGCTTTCCTTTGGCACATCTAACAGAAAGAGGAAGCCAACATCCCCTCTCTTGTCACTTCCTTGAAAATAAACATCTGACTCAATTCCCACCAACGGATGAAAGTCTGAGGTCAGAATCAGTGAAAATCTAGCAGAATCAGGGCAGATGCAAAACAAGGGCAAAACTGAGTGCAGACGCAGGTGCTCTGTTTTCTGACGTCATTCTGACTGGACTGGTCTTAACACATTTCCTTTCTCCCTGGGGCCAGAAAGAGGAATCTCTGCTTGACCCTGTACCATGGTCTCCTTCCTATCCTTCCTCTCCTGTGAGAACTCGGAGGAATTTGAGCCTTTCTAAGTCTTTTTCTTACACTGACAGACCAGAGCCTAAAGTCATGAAACTCTACAAAAAGCCTTGCAAAAGTTTCTTCGTATTCTTTTTTCATTGCCCAACTCAAGAATTGAGTCTAGGGAACTTTACCAGCCCATGGAAGCCTGTCTGGCTCCCTCCTCTTTTGACTTTAAGGACTTTGAGTCACTGGCCTCACTGGTCTTTGTATCTTGGTCCCTTGCTAAGATACAAAGCATCTGTTGCCTGAACCATCTCCTGTCCCATGAGAAAAATGAGATGGCAAAATGTCAGTGAAATGACTCACCCACCACTCAAGTGGGTGTATGTATATACAGCTTCTTAAAGGCCGGTGATGCATCTTATAAATGACAACCACACACACACAGACACATAAGCAGTGCAGGATGAGATAGGAGGAGATGAGTTTGTAGTTGGGAGTGGGGCCAGTGACGGTTTGAGATGAGTTGGGATTGATTGGGGGATGGGATTAGTGATGTGTTCAGGAGGAGGATGGGTTTGAGTTGGAGAGTGCTGGGGATAAAATGAAGTTGGGGAAGGGATTGGGGTTGGGGATGGAAATGGAGTTAGGTTGGAGATTTGTTTAGGATAAGGAAAGGTTTGAGCCGGGGGATCGGTCCTGGGGTAAGGCATGGAGCTGGGGTTGGGGTGGCCCCAGATTGGGGATAAGACCAGGGTGATGTTGAGGCTGGGATGGGGATGTTTTGGGGTTGGGGATGGCAAGGGCTGCCCTACTCACCAGGGTTGGGCTTGTTGCACAAGTCTGACCTGCACACGGTCTCTGAAAGGGTGATGATCTGATCGGCAGCCCGATAGCTCATGGACCTGTTGGTCTTGTCCGGATGGGTACAGCCTTTTCTCACCACGTTCATCTCATTGCCACCTATGAGGAATGTCTCTTTGTTACCCCCAGAAGCTCCCCCGGACCCAACCAGCCTCTGACACTCCTGGTTATAAAGTCACCTGCTCCCAGGACCGACCCCTGACAGGCCTCTTCTCTTACTTGAGTCCAACTCTGTCTTTTCTAGACTTACCCATCCTCCCCATCAACCTCTTATACCAGAAGCCTACTCTCTCCTCTTAGTGACAACACTGTACCTGGGACATTCTGGATCCATCAACTCCTCCCTCCCAGCTTGGAGATCTTAACAGAGAGAGGCCTCTAGTAGGAATCTTTAAAGGAAAATGCTTTGAGCTCACCAAAAAGTACAAGTGAATGATATAATAAATACTGTACATTAGTCATAAAACTTTATAAAATATTAATATTTTGTTATATTTGTTTCAGATTTTTTTTAAAAAAGAGAAACCAAGTTTAAAAGATAGTTAAAGCCTCCTGCTTACTGCCCTCCTCCAAATCCCATTTCTCTTATTCCCTGTCTGAAGGCAACCACTGATATAAGTAATTCTCACACCTGTGTACGCAGAATATATGTTATTGCTTATTTTGACTGTTAAATACTATTTCTAGTAAAAGGTGTCCAACTCTGTAACATGTTTTTTTTTTTCTCTTTTAATCTTACATTTTTGAGATGTATCCAGGTTAATACTTACAGCCGTGTGTGTGTGTGTGTGTGTGTGTGTGTGTGTGTGTGTGTTAGTTGTTCAGTCGTGTCGACTCTTTGTGACCCCCATGGACTGTAGCTCGCCAGGCTCCTTTGTCCATGGAATTCTCCAGGCAAGAATACTGGAGTGGGTTGCCACTCCCTTCTCCAGGGGATCTTCCCAGGGATTGAACCTGGGTCTTCCACATTTCAGGCAGATTCTTTATCATCTGAGCCGCCAGGGAAGTCCCCTGTTCCTAGGACAGCCCTAGTTCCTTCATTTCAGCTGCTGTGGGGTATAATGTGTGATTATACTTTAAGGTTTCTCCTCTGCTGCCCCTAAGTTCAGTCTTTCCAGTTTTCTGTGTCACAAATACGAGGACTAGGAACATCCTTTTACATGTGTCTCAAGGCAAGTGTAGCTAGGGTTCTTTGGGGTCTCTACATTCCTTGAAGTTTAACTGCTGCTGGTAGGTTATGTTAATCTTTATTTGTATCAGATATTGCCACTTGGCTCTGTTCCGTGGATGAACAAACTTACCTCCCTAACAGCAGAGCCCGCAGTTCCACAACCTCATCGATCTCAGTACTGTCAGATTCTTAAATGCTCCTCCATCTGGTGGGCGTGTTACGGGTCTCAGTGTCTTTTTTTTTTTTTTGCTATTTGCCTGATAACTCGTGAGATAAGTTTTCTCGGTCCCTCGTTTTCCCTGCCCCACACACTCACCTTCCCACACACTCAGGACCGTGGTCCTGCAGAGGTCCTGACCAGGAGTACACTCTTCAACACTGCAGCTCGTCGTGTTCTCACACTGTAAGCACCGCAGGCCCCAAGAGCCTGGGGGCAGAGGGAGGAGACGAAAGAAGAGGTGTTATTGCTCTGAGCCACCCCCGCCACCCCCACCGTCCCCCACCCCGGCCCCCTTTAAGCGGCAACACCTGGACCAAATCTCCAGGCCTTGTGCACTCAGGTTCAGGCTCCACTTTTGCCCTGCCTGGGTTCCAAGGCTGGGTTCCAGCCTGCTACGCTATCTTTAGGCCAACGTTTTGTCTTTGTCTTTTACCCTGATGTTTTTTTCCCCCTGCCCACAGGTCCTTCCTAAGTCCAGTCCTCGCTCCCTTTCCCTTTAATTCTAACGGAGCGCCGGAGCCATCCGGAAAGTGAGATTCCCACCCTCTCCGCGGGTGCAGACTTGTAGCCTAGTCCTTTCCTCTACCCCCACCCGCCTGGGCCTATTCCACCTCGCGTGTTCCGACTTCCGCCGATCTTTTCGTTCTACCTTCGTGCCTGGAGCTCCCCCAACTAACGCCCACAGGTTCTCCTCCCTTTCCTAACCTCTTCCCAACTTTCTCCCGCCACGCATAAGTCCGAGAACTTCCAACTCCGCCCATCAGCCCTGCGGAGATTCTAACCCCACCTACTGGGGCCTCCCCCGACGTTTTCCCCCGCCCCCCAGCGGCTCTTGAGCAGTTTTAACCCCGCCCACTAGGGGCTCGGGACCTGTCAGCCCCACCCACTGGTTCCGCCCCGAAGTTCTCACCCCGCCCACCACCTCCGCCCCGATGTTATAATCCCGCCCTCTAGCTCTCCAGCCAAGGCTCAACCTTGCCATCAGACCTCCCTTGTGGTCCCTTGAAGTGAAGAAGTGAAGTGAAGTCGCTCAGTCGTGTCCGACTCTTTGCGGCCCCGTGGACTGTAGCCTACCAGGCTTCTCCGTCCATGGGATTCTCCAGGCAAGAATACTGGAGTGGGTTACCATTTCCTTCTCCAGGGGATCTTCCCAACCCAGGGATCGAACCTGAGTCTCCCGTATTGGAGGCAGACGCTTTAACCTCTGAGCCACCAGGGTCCTTTGCCCGCTCCAAATTCAGAGTCCCCAACCGAGTTATTACTCATTCTAGGCCTCCCGTGGTTGGTTCATTACCGAACCAACTCTCAACTCCTACCCGCCCCCGCTCCGCCCTCACAGTTCCAACTCAACTTCCTTTCATTTTTCGACCCGTTTTCCATTTTCCAAAGAAAAGAGGTAAGAGGTCCCGTCGTCTAGAGTATAGTGAAAGGGAAGGAGCCTCGGTACGAGCCCCGCTTCCCTAGCCCCTGGCTCTGCCCGACTCAGCCTGACTCTCTTTAGACCTTGTGTAAAATGAGGCGCTGTCCTCCCAGTCTTACGAATGTGTGTGTGGCGGGGCGGGGGTTGGAGGGGGAGGGATCTGATAGAGTGGAGAGGGCTGTAGGAGCCACTGCGGGTCAGAATCCCACTTACAAAGGCTGGCTGTGTGACCTCGGACCAGTTAGTTAACCTCTCTTTGCCTGTTTCTCTGTAAAAAGGGGTTAAAATAGTTCTGCCCACCCAGTCGGAAGTTGCAGAAGCTTAGAAGAGTGTCTGGCATAAAGAGCGTATTCCCCAGATGATGGCTGTCGTTAAGCTCCTTTGCTCAATAAATATTTCCTGAGCGGCTACTGTGTGCCCGGTTCTGTAACGCGGGGGGCGGGGCGCCGAGAACAGGAGAATTATTTGATTGTGGGGTGGGGGCTGGGGATTAAGCCGTCCTTCTCCGAGTCATCAGATTCTGAGCTCTCTTCCCCTCTCCCTTTCCCGCCGTCAGACCCCAGTCCCCAGCTTAGAGGTCCGGGCACCTTGCCCCTACCTGGAATGTAGGTGTAAACCAACAGCAGTAGCAGCAGCGGTTGGCCCATGTCCGACGGTGGCTCCCGCTCGCGATCTCCCTGCACCTCTCAGTCTGGCCCCCGGAAGGAGACAGTTTTGTGGCCCTGGGGGCTCCTCCCAGAAGTTTGCGAAAGAGCGAGTCAGCCCCAGATGTGTAGGTCATTCCTTGCCTCCCCCTCCCCCGCCTCCCCTACCCACCCCTCCCGGACCTTCCTCAAAAACTTCCTTTACCAGGGTGTGGCTAGCTGGGGGTACCGGGGGCTGACCCTACTCTGACTCACGTTGGCGGTAGTCACAGCTGTCCCTGGACTGCCTGGGTGTGAATTCCACTTTTCTCTCAATGCCACATCACCTAGGGGAAGGGACCTCACTCTTTAAATTAAAACTTATCCCTTTGGGAAATGTGTGGCTATTAGATATTACAGGGCTTTCCTTAGTCTTGTTAGGAAGGATCGTGGTTATATGGGAAAGTGTCTTTCTCATTTAGAGCTGCAGGCTGAAATATTTGGGGATGAAATAATACACTGTCTCCAATTTACTTTAAAACACTTCAGCCAAGAAGCAGATATTGCTGTTATGACAATAGTTTTGTGGTTATGCGGAAAACTTGTTCTTGTATTCTACAGATGCTGAAATATTTAGAGGCTGAATGTCATTGTTGCATTCGCATTTGCCTTAAAATACTTTAGAAAAAAAAGGCAAAATATCATTGTTTAGTTGCTAAGTCGTGTCTGACTTGTTGCAACCCCACAGACTGTAGCCCACCAGGCTCCTCTGTCCATGGGATTTCCCAAGCAAGAATACTGGAGTGGGTTGCCATTTCCTGCCCCAGGGGATCTTCCCAACCCAGGGATTGAACCCAAATCTCTGCACTGGAAGGCAGATTCTTTACCACTGAGCCACAGTTGATTATTTATTTTAATATTTATTTGGCTTCACTGGGTCTTAGTTCTGGCACGCAGGATCTCCAACCTTCTGTGTGGCATGAGACTGTGGGGGTTCCAGTTTCAGCTAGTCATTAGCTGTGTGACCTTGGGTATTTTACTAAACCTCTGAGATTTTGAGTTGTAGCATGTGGGATCTAATTCCCTGACCAAGGATTGAACCCAGGCTCCCTGAATTGGGAGCATGGAGTTTTAGCCACTGAAACACCAGGGAAGTCCCCATAATAAGCTTTTAAAAGAGAAAAATAAAATACAAAACATGAAATAGCCTCTCCCTCCCAGTCAGAGCAATTTAATGCGGTAGAATTAAATGCCTGAAATGGTCACTGGCCCACATGGAGTGCCTCAACAACCTCTGTCAACATTTACCAAGGACCTGCTCTCTGCCAGGCACTGGTCCAGAAGCTGTGGACCCAGCAGAAAAGTCCCTGACCTTGTGACAGTAGGGAGTAAATATGTATCACCTGGTCTATCGCTATCAGACTGTGATAAGTAAAATGCAGAAAAACAAATTGAGTTGAAGGAGGTGCAAGGGTACAAGTGAGGTGAGATTTGTTTTAGGCCAGGTAATCCCGGAGGGCTTTCCTGAGGAGGTGACATTTGAACAGAGGCTGAATGTAGTGAGAATAGACGTTCAGACAGATGGTCCAGGAAGAGTTCCAGGGAAAGGAAACAATTAGTACAAAGGCCCTGGGGTGGGAACGGACCTGATGAGACCTAGGAACAGCAGAGAGGCCAGTGTAACTGGAACAGAATCAAGAGGGACACAGTAGTAGGCTGTAAGTAAGCAGTAGCTACCTCTACCACGGCGATAATGATTAAACTATCATTATTCTTACTAACATATCAAAGCCTTAAGGTAATCATTTTAAGATAAGATAAGAAAAGGACTTCCCTTGTGGTCCAGTGGTTAAGAATCCGACTGCTAATGGAGGGAACATGACTTCATTCCCCGGTCCAGGAAGATTCCACATGCTTTGGGGCAACTAAGCCCTTGCCCTGCAAGTACTGAGCTCGAGTGCCGCAACTGGACAGTAGCCCTGGAGCTCTGCCACTGGAGAAAGCCCACGTGCAGCCACGAACACCCAGTCCAGGCAAAAATGAATGAACGAATTAAAAAGATAAGGTAAGAAAAGTCTCCAAGAAATTCTCTTTTCTAAGAGACAGTATACCTAGTGGTTCAGAGTGTGGGGGCTGAGACCAGGCTGTGGGGGTTCCAGTTTCAGCTACTCATTAGCTGTGTGGCCTTGGGCAGGTTACTTAACCTCTCTGGGCCTCAAGTCCCCTATCTGGAAAGGGAAGCTAATTGCCTCCCTCCCACAGCTGGTGAGCTAGAGACAGAAAAGTGTACATTCTTGCACAGTGCCTGGCGCCGTGCTAGTGCTCAATAATAATAATAATAGCAAGTGCTCAATAAAAGAGTCACTGCCATTGTTATCCCTGTTGGGTCCAGATTCTAGACTCTGGTCCTGCGTTTCCTCTCCGTGGGTAGGATAGGGCAGGAGGTAGAACTGTCATGTTGACACATGAGGACAGCAATTGTACTGACGACAGCAGGATAGTACAGCCCAACCCATATCCTCATCGCCAAGTGTCAGTCTCCTCATGTGGAAAATTCAGCCCCTCTTGGGGCTGGCGTGAAGTCTGAATGAGATACTGATGCAGATGAGGTGGGGAGATAGAAAGTCGGGGTGTTGGCCCAGGTGGCCTTGAGACCCAGTTCAGCCCCTTGCTTCTGGGGGATCCTGGGCAAGTGGCTTCACTCCATGGATCCTTGCTTTTCCCAGCTGTGAAATGGGTCTGGGGTGGGTGGAAGCATCTCTCGGTGAAAAGTAGCTTCAGGTTCGTTAGTTCTCGGAGCTTGTGGTCTGGCGCTGCCGCTTCCTGGCCAGATGACGTCATCGCTATGGACTATGAGTTCCTCTTTTATTTGAAGACAGAGAAATAACTCGGAGGCCTCCCATCCTCCCACCCCAGACTGCTCTAGTTTCCTGAAATCTGTCCATCTGTCTCTCCCTTTCTGTGTCTTTGCCTTTTTTTATTTGGCTGTGCAGCATATGGGACCATAGTGCCTGGACCTCACCCCTGCAGTGGAAGCACAGAGTCTTAACCACTGGATGGCCAGGGGGAAGTCCTTCTTTGTCTTTTTCAATATGTCCATTTTGCTCCTGTCTTTCTTTCTTTCTTTTTAATATTTATTTATTTGGCTACACCAGGTCTTTGTTGCAGCAGGAGAACTCTTATTGTAGCATGTGGGATCCAGTTCCCTGATCAGGGATTGAACCCGGGGCCCCTGTATTAGAAGCATGGAGTCTTAACCACTGGATCACCAGGGAAGTCCCGCTCCTTTTCTTTGTCTCTCGCTGTTTCTCTGACTCCATCCTCCATTTGTATGTTTCTCTTTCTCCCTCGCTGTCTCTGTCTCTGACTTGCTCTCTCCAAGTGACACACACTGTGAGGTCCAGTGACGTGTTATGGGAGGAGAAGGGCAGGAGGCTGGGCTGTGGACAGTTCCAGAAAAAAAACTGCAGGAATGTCAGCTCTTTCCTCCTCTGACTCACCTGGGCCTCACCCAGCTCCTACCTGCCTGTGGGGTCCTGGGTGAGGCCCAAGGGTTTCGGGGGTTTCCCAGGGCTGGGGAGAGGAAAATCTCCTGTAGAAATATAGAGGGAGAGGGATCGAGAGAGATAGAGACAGAAAAGGAGAGAAAATGAGAGAGCTATGGGCCAAACACAGCCAGACTCAGGGGAAATCAGAGAGGGACAGAGACTCGACATACACTTTAAAATATGGCTTCTCTAGTGGCTCAGTGGTAAAGAATCCTCCTGCCAATGCAGGAGACCCAGGTTCAGTCCCTGGGTCGGGAAGATCCCCTGGAGAAGGAAATAGCAACCTACTCCAGTATTCTTGCCTGGAGAATTCCATGGACAGAGATGCCTGGTGGGCTATACAGTCCATGGCCTCTCAAAGGAGTCAGACACGACTTAGTGACTAAACAAAAACAATATTTAAAATAGATAACCAACAAGGACTTACTGATAGCACAGGGAACTCTGTTCAGTACTCTGTAATAATCTGAATGGGAAAAGAAACTGAAAAAGAATAGATGTGTGTATCAGTTCAGTTCAGTTCAGTTCAGTTGCTCAGTCGTGTCTGACTCTTTGCTACCCCATGGACTGCAGCACACCAGGCCTCCCTGTCCATCACCAACTCCCGGAGTTCACTCAAACTCACGTCCATCGAGTCGGTGATGCCATCCAGCCATCTCATCCTCTGTTGTCCCCTTTTCCTCCTGCCTTCTGTCTTTCCCAGCATCAGGGTCTTTTCAAATGAGTCAGTTCTTTGCATCGGGTGGCCAGAGTATTGAAGCTTAAGCTTCAACATCAGTCCTTCCAAAGAATATTCAGGACTGATTTCCTTTATGATGGACTGGTTGGATCTCCTTGCAGTCCAAGGGACTCTCAAGAGTCTTCTCCAACACCACAGTTCAAAAGCATCAATTGTCGGCACTCAGCTTTCTTTATAGTCCAACTCTCACGTCCATACATGACTACCAGAAAAACCATAGCCTTGACTAGATGGACCTTTGTTGGCAAAGTAACGTCTCTGCTTTTTAATATGCTGTCTAGGTTGGTCATAACTTTCCTTCCAAGGAGTAAGGTTCTTTTAATTTCATGGCTGCAGTCACCATCTGCAGTGATTTTGGAGCCCCCAAAATAAAGTCTGTCACTGTTTCCCCATTGATTTGCCATGACGTGATGTGACCAGATGTGTGTATAGGTATAAGTGAATCATGTCACTGTACCACTAAAATTAGTACAACATTATAAGTCAACTATAGCCCAATATAAAATAAAGTTTTTTAAATGCCCAGATTCTGAATATTGGCTGCACAACAATGAATGTATTTAAGGCTACTGAACAGTACCCTTAACATGACAAATTTTATGTTATATGCATTTTATCAAAATTAAATATTTTTTCATTGCAAAAGAAGACCGAAGCTGAGAGCCAAGGACAGAGGCAGAGAGAGATTAACGGACAGAGTTAGCTAGAAGGACCCTCTGTTGCCTTCAAAGAGAGAAAAGTAGAGACAGATTGACAGACACTGCCTGTGTGTGTGTGTGTAATCCCCTCAGCCTCTTGCCATCTGACTGAGGAAGTGACCCCCTCTGGCCTGGGCTGATGGTGGAGGTGGGGCTGTAGCTATTACCTTCCCAACTCCAGGAGGCCTGACAGGCAATACTCATGGGCTTTCCCATCCTGGCCTGGCTACCTCCCAGATGGGGGACATCTCCTTTCAGGCCCTCGCCTTTCCCTCTACAAAAATGAGGGACAAAGGAGGACCTACCCTTGGCAGAGGCAGAGCTGGGAGACCCTGAAGTCCACACTCCTTTCCCCCCCTTTTCCAGATAGAGAAATTGAGGCCCAAAGCGGGACACCATGAATGAGGACCTCCACCTCCCGGTTTGACTGGGCTCTGTAGCCATGCAGGGGAGTGGTCAGAGTCCTTTATCTATATAACCTGGTGAATCCTCCCAATCCCCCATTTTACAGTTGAGGAAACTGAAGGTTCAGAGAGGTGTAGTAGGCTTGATCAGGTGGCCTCGGCCCGAGACGGCCTGGAGCGGGGCTTGGGTTCCCAGCCAGAGACTGAGGCCAGGTCGCGGTGGTGAGAGCACCAGATCCTAGCCACTAGACCAGTGGCCAGTGACAAGGGCCCTGGCCCTTTGGCTCTGCAGAAAATAATTTCCACCAAGACAGAAAGTTGTGACGCAGGTCAAGTATTTATTAAGAGGAAAAAGAGTACAGTATGTGTGGAGAGACACGCAGGTGGACTGAGAGAGAGAGTTCTTGAGTTGCACCTTCTTGCAGTTTGAATTACTTTCATGGGGCATTTCTTCTGGGTTTCCTTTGGCCAATCATTTTGACTGGCCTGGTTCACAGTCCGTAGGTGATGTATCTCAGCATCTTCCCATATGTGCACACGCATCTCTTAGCCAAGATGAATTCTACCAAAAATGTGTATGGGTAGAGAATATCTGTTATCGTAACTCCCCTTTGGCCTCCAAGGAGCAATCTCCTGACTTTGAGAAAAAGAAATATGTGGTCTAGGCAGGGCCTGACCTCCTCTCTTAATTGTCCTGCTATTCTCCTCTTGGAGTTTCAGCCCACAGGGAATGAATCTTCAATCACTTTACCCTGGGCAGGAGGGAGGCGTGCATCTATCTCTTGCTTTAGGCTGAGCAATGACCTCCCAAGAGATACAGGTCCTAAGCTCTGTAACCTGTGACGTTACCTCATGTGAACAAAGGGTCTCTGCAGATGTGACTAAGTCAAGGAGCTTAAGATGGGGACATCCCTGATCCTGAAGATCTGAGTGGGCCCTACGTGTAACCACAAGTGTCAATATAGAGGGGAGGCAGGTGGGCATGCGAATACAGACAGAGTGAAGGAAACTGGGGTCAGAGAAAGAAGATGTTTTGCTGCTGGCTTTGAAGATGGAGGAAGGGGCCACAAACCAAGGAATGGAAGAGGGGCAGCTCTAGCTACTAAAAAAAGGCAAAGAGATCACTGAGCCCCTACAGTTTCTGGAGGGAGCACCATCCTACTAACCCCTTGGTTTGGACCCCTTAGGACTCATTTCAAGGATTTCTCATGTGGTCCAGTGGCTAAGCCTGTGCTCCCAGCACAGGGAGCCCGGTTTCCAACCCTGGTCAGGGAACTAGATCCTGTATGCTACAATGAAAGATCCTGCATGCCGCAACTAAGACCCAGCGCAGTCCATGAATAAAATATATAAAGTATAAATAAATATATAAATGTGTAATTACATATAAAAAAACTCATTTCAGATTTTCAACCTCCTGTGCTGTAAGAGAATATATTCCTTTTGCTTTAAAGCAGTAAGTTGGTGGTAATTTATTATGGCAACAATAGCAAATGAATACCAGAGGTTATTGGACTTCCCAGGTGGCTCAGTGGTAAAAAACTCACCGGCAATGCAGGAGACAGAGACGTGGATTAGATCCCCTGGAGGTTGAGAAAATCCCCTGGAAGAGGAAATAGCAACCCACTCTAGTATTCTTGCCTGGAGAATCCCATGGACAAAGGCACCTGGTGGGCTACAGTCTGTGGGGTTGCAAAGAGTAGGGCACGACTTAGGGACTGGGTGCAGGTTAAGAGGTTAAGTTCCCTGCCTGTGATGACTTGTAAGTACAGAGTCAGGATTTGGACCCAAGGCTCTACGGCTCATGCTCATAACTACCATACTGGGTTTGGGTAACTACCATGCTGTCCTGGGGGGACAAGAACCAGGGGCTGGGAGCCCCCAGCCTCTTCCCAGACCATCTTTCATCAGTCCTCTTTGCCACGCTTGCCCCTGGTTTCATGACATTGGGGCGGCCTGGAGAGAGGATGGGAGCCAGAGGAAAAACATTTGCTGAGTTTGTGCAACGAAAGGTTTTCCTACCTCTAGCTCTTAGCAGCTTACATTTCCCCACTTAGGTACAGTAGCAGAAATAATCATTGTGATCTGAGAGTTAATATTGCTAATAGATTAAAAGTTCCAATCAGGGGTTGAAGGGTGTGCCTATTAAAAAAAAAAAAAAAGAAGAAGCAAACAAAGAAAAAGATATGCTGAAGTTCTAACTCCCTGTACTCAGAATGTGACCTTATTTGGAAACAAGGATGTTGTTGCTGATGTAATGAGTTAAGATGAGGTCAGAGTGGAGAGTCAGGATTTGGACCCAAGGCTCTACAGCTCACGCTCACAACTACCATACTGGGTTTGGGTAACTACCATGCTATCCTGGGGGGACAAGAACCAGGAGCGGGCAGCCCCTAGCCTCTTTCCAGACCATCCTCCATCAGTCCTCTTTGCCACACTTCCCCCTGGTTTCATGACATTGGGGTGTGTCTCCAGCACTGTAGGCAGATTCTTTACTGTCTGAGCCACCAGAGAAGACCCGTAGTAGAGTAGGGTGGACCCCCTAATCCAATATGATTGATGTCTTTATAAGAAGGTGGTCATGTGACAACAAAGACACAGGGAGAAGACCATGTGATGCTGAAAGCAGAGATTGGAGTTATAAACTGCCAGCCAAAGACTTCTAGCAAATCACTAGAAGCTGCCAGGAGGCAAGAAAGCATCCCCTGACTGGTTGCAGAGAGAGCACTGTCCTGTTAACACCTCAGTTTTGGACTTCCAGCCTCTAGATTGCAAGATAATACATTTCTGCTCTTTCAAGTCACACAGTTTGTGGTAGTCTGCTGTGGCAGCCACAGGACATGGATATAGCTCCTGTGAATTGACAAAAAGTTAGGAAAGGATGGAAGAAGACACACAATGGCGAAACTTCCCTGGTAATCCAGTGGTTAAGAATCTGCCTGCCAATGCAGGAGATGTGGGTTCAATCCCCGGGTAGGGAACATCCTCTGGAGGAGGAAATGGCAACCCACTCCAGTATTCTTGCCTGGAGAGTCCCATGGACAGAGGAGCCTGGCGAGCTGCACACAGTCCCTGGGGCTGCAAAAGAGTCCGATGCAACTGGGCACATACAGCATGGTGTCCTACCACACCCCTTTCTCCTACAGGTAGGCAAAAATAAAACACCTGGATGATGCACAAAGCTGGGAGTCTATGGGAAACAGGCACTCCCCACACTACTGACGGGAGTGTAAACAGACGGTCATTTTGCAATCGCTCTCAAATTTACAAATGCAGAAAACGTTCCTGATGTTGCAAAAACACTTCACCACTTCTGAAACGCAGAACTCTGTACCTACGTTTTTCACCGAAGCGGTTTGTAATTACTCAGTGAACTGTCCTAGAGGTTTGTACCAAACTGTACAAGAGGTATACTTATCCAACAGGAAAAAGAAAGAGGAAACTGTGTAATTCAGGTTACCTGATTGTCAGGTGGAAAAATCTAGGGGCAGAATTGTGTGTATCATATACTGTTATTTGTCTATAAAAGGGGGGGGTGGGTGCGTGCTCAGTTGTGTCCAATTCTTTATGACCTCCTGGACTATAGCCTGCCAGGCTTCTCTCTCTGTGGTGCTTTCCAGGCAAGAATACTGGAATGGGTTGCCATTTCCTCCTCCAGGGCATCTTCCCAACCCAGGGATTGAACCTGCATCTTCTGCATCTCCTGCTTTGGCAGGAGGGTTCTTTATCACTCAGCTACCTGTGAATATTTGCTTGGACATGCATTAGAGAATTGCCCTGAGGTCCCCCACCTCCAGGTTTTAAATTAAGGGCAGGGAGGCATGGAAGGGACATTTCCTTGCCCTTCACAATCTTTACTCAGAAAACCTCGTGTTTGTGCAGTAGGTGGCCTGTTTACTCAGCCTCAGTTATCAGCTAACCTTTGAGGAGACTGGCTGCTACTCACAAAGCACCAGGAGCTGCTTCCTCCTCCAAGAACCCCAGGCTCCCTGGGGACTGTTCTCCCTTCTTCCCACTTCTCCTGAACTAAGAGGCTGGGGATCCACCTGGGAAGGAGGTGGCCTCCTCCCCAAACTCGTCTCTGCCACAGCATCCCATCCCATGGTGGGAAGAGACACCGCCCCACCCCAGCCTCCTGCCTTTCTCTTTAGGACTGGTTCCTTCCCAAGTGGCCTCCTTGACTCTATACCCTGATCGAGGGCCCCGCCCCGGAGTCTGGAAAGCCTGGCAAGGCCTGTGAAGTGACCTTGGAGTGGTCCTTTCTCTCTGCTGGGATCTCTCCTCTGAGCCGAGAGGACAGCCCAACCCCAGCCTTGCCAGGCCCACTGCCAGATGATGACGATTATAATGGGGAGATGATGATGAGACGATGATGAGATGATGATGCCATCGAGCATCTATTGTTCTCAGCGTTCTTCTCTGATGCATCAGCTCATTTTATCCTCATGGCAGCCGTATGACATAAGTCCTCCTACGTGCGCTCCTTGACAAATGAGAATACTGAGACTCAGGTGCGTGAAATGTCCAAGATCACCCAGCTTCAGGAGGCAGAACTGGAACTTGAATCCTGGCCTTCTGATTCCTCAGTGCTCACCCTCCTTGGCATGCGCGTGTGGTTTCCTTGAAGCTTGAGCATCACTAGTATACATCACCCACACAGGAATGTAGCCAATAGAGCCTTCCCTGAGGGCTCTGGGTTGATCCCAGTTTAGTGTCACCAGGGCAGTGATATATCTCTCTTCTTATCTGCTTAGGGACTGGTAGAGCCCTGAGGGTCTAACTTATTTCCTTCCTGGGAAGTGTCAGCCAAGCTGTGGTCTCCTAAGACCAGATATAGATCCTGGGGGTAGCGCAGGGGTCCATGACCGAGGCCCCTGAGCTCAGAGCTTGCAGGAGGATGGAACTGCCCATTGAAGATGATCAATTCTGATTTCAAATCATAAGGATTTCAGAGTTGAAAGAAATGGACCTCAGGGCTCAACACACTGGGGCCCCAAACGAGAGGGAAGGGGCAGTCCCAGAGTTACTTCTCAAAGGAGAGGCAGGTGGGACTCAAAGCTGGTGAAGAGACATTCCAAGCATTGGGACTATAAGGCCCTTTGTGGGTGGTTGAGATGGATCTTATTCCCATTGAGCAGATGTGCAAATCAAGCCTTTCTTCAGAGGTGAGGGCAAGAGAGCAATGTGGGCCTCGTCAGGAGGGGCGCGATGTCTTCCCTTTCCCTTCTTGGTGGAGCCAAGTCAGTGGGGCCTGGGTTCAAATCCTGGTTGTGCCAGAATCCTCACGTTGTGGCCTCAGACAAGGGCCTGGACTGTTCTGAGCTCTAGTTTCCTTCTCTGTAAAATGGGGAAACTCAGGGCTGATTGCAACCATACCAACTGTTAAAATATTGAGACTTTAACCAGATTTGGTTGATAGAAATCTGCTCTTCCAAGACCCTGGCTGCTCCCCAACTCGTGGCATGTCTGGGTCTTCCCAGACACCCCCAAGTTCTACTAACTAAAACGGAATCACCAGGTTGGTGAAGGGGACCAGAACAGCACTCTAGTAATGGGGCTGAACTGTTACTGCTGCAGAGCCTGCCCTGTACTGACTGACGGTCAAATATTTTAAAAAGATATTTATTTATTTTTTATTTGGCTGTGTCGGGTCTTAGCTGAGGCATGTGGGCTCAGTGGCTCCTCAGCATGTGGGATCTTAGTTCCCTGATCAGGGATTGAACCTGCGTCCCCTGAACTGCCAGGTAGATTCTTAACTGCTGGACCACCAAGGGAGTCCCTGGTCAAATATTTTGGAATATGCTTCCGAGGGTTAATGATAATGGCTTGTAGGATTATTAGAAGGATCCAGTGAGTTAATGTCTCCTATAAAATGACCAGCAAACCTATTAGTAATAATATTAATAACAGCAACATGCCCAAAAAACAAACAAAAAAAAAAAGGGAGGAAAAAAAGGGCGAAAAAGGAAAGAAGAAAACAAAAACAACAAAAACAGGCCAATTGTCCTTCTTTGGCTTCACTGAATAGCCTCTGGCTTGTCCCCCAGGCCCCTCAGGACTCAGTTTCCCCACCTCCAAGCTCTCTAGGCCCCTGCCCTGCTCCCAGTGGCCAGCTTGGCAGGTGGGGCTCTATCCACCCCGCCTATTTGCTCTCCCTCTTCCAGGGCTGACACCCTAGACAAGGCCCTTGAATAAAAGGCCAGGGCACCTTGGTCCTTCTTCCTCCTCTCCAGCCTGGATCATGTTCTGGCTCCCCCCACTTCTAGTGCTCCTGGGAGCGCTGGCAGTCCCAGAAGGTAAGGTGCATTGTGTGTGGTTCCTCGGAGAGGGAGGGGGTGATGGGAGTCCGAGTGGCAGCTTCTTGTATCTTGGTTTTTTGTTCAGCAGAGGCAGCTGGATGGGGTGTTTGAGAGCATAGTTCTGAAGCCCGGCTGCCTGGGCTCAAATCCTGGCACTGCCACTTCTCAGCTGCGTGACCTTGAGCAAGCCACTTAACCTCTCTATGCCTTGGTTTCCCTATCTGTGAAATGAGGATGATAGAGCCCTCAGGGGGCTCTTGGGGGCAGGGCTCTCACTGAACTTATGTGTTAGAGGGGATAGAAAAGTGCAAAATTAAATAACTTGATACTTCTGGGTTTTCTTTAATTAACAGTAACCTTTTGGTGTTCAACTATTTGTTTTCTTGTTTTTGTTTTTGCAAAAACTCCTATACTGTACTATATTCCAGAAAACTCCTCCCTTACATTTTTGAAACAGACCCTCAGAGCTATATAAGAGGCTGTATCTTGGGTTTAAGTCCTCAGGAATGCCCCAAATAAAACATAATTCTAAACTTACAAAAATTTTTGTTTAAAGATTTTAAGGACTTAGAACAATATCAGGCCATAAGTGGCCTTGCCTGAAGGTGAGTTATTAATAATAACTTATTATTCCTTTACCTCACCTGACTATCTTCCCTCTGGTTATGATTCTGCTACCTTTGGCTCAGGAGAGATCTTCCCTGGTGATTCAGAGGGTAAAGAATCTGCCTGCAATGTGGGAGACCAGGGTTTGATCCCTGGGTCGGGAAGATCCCCTGAAGAAGGAAATGACAACCCACTCCAGTATTCTTGCCTGGAGAATGGGGTCACAAAGAGTCAGACACAACTGAGCAACTAACACTTTCACTTTGGCTCAGGATAGGAACTAAACAGTCAAGACCCAGCCCAGGACCTCACAGTGTGATCTTGGGTAAAACTCAAACTCCATCTGGTTTCAGTTACCTCTTCTATAAGTAGACGGTGTGAGTCAAGGTCAGCCATACACCTTTTCAGGGTGTGTGTCTTAGAGCCCTGAGATTTCTTGGAAGAGCCTCAGAGACGTCTTGGGGGTTAAGACCTGCTGGACAGACAGGGTGGTCCTCAGCCGATGAAGGGAAATGACACTGTTTTTAAAAAAGAAAAATGATTTATTTATTTTTGGAGGGGCCTTTGGTTGCTGCAGGAGAGTAGAGGGGCTATACTGCGGTGTGCAGGCTTTTCATTGTGGTGGCTTCTCTTGGGTGGCACTAGCAGTGTTACCCCACAAGGTCTTGGCGGCACGGGCTCTGGGGTGTCAGGACTTCAGTAGTTTTGGCTCCCCGGCCCTAGAGCACAGGCTCAATAGTTGTGGCACACGGGCTTAGTTGCTCCACGGCATGTGGGATCTTCCCAGACCAGGGATAGAACCCATGTCCCCTGCATTGACAGGTGGATTCTTAACCACTGGACCTCAAGGGGGAAGTTCAGGAAATGACTCTCTTATCTGTTCAGTTCTGGACTTGGTCGGGGAAGGGGGGAGATGTTTGGAGAAAGAGTTCCGTGGTGAGAACTGGTAAGTTACATACAGACGAGATGCTGATTTCAGCTCCCAACCTTTGCCTGCAATGTTTCACCCACCTGGAATGCCATTTACCCACCACCAGGAAAATGTTCCTTGATCTTCTCCCAGCAGCCCTCCCACCACCATTAGTTCTATTGAAAGCACAGAATCTTAGTCACTGGACCGCCAGGGAAGTCCCTCTTAGCTCTATTTTTGACTTGTGTGTCTGCGTATGAGTATATGTGTTAGTTCTCCTTCCCTCCTTCTCAAATCTCAGGGTATAATCACCCCTCTCTCCCCACAGGGACCACCAAGACGTGTCCAGTCTGCCCTTTGCTGGGAAACTGCATAGAGAAAACCTGTCCTCCGGCCCAGGACGCCTGCTTGCTTAGCCAGTTGCAGCTGGGTGGGGGATGGGCCGGCCGGGGTCGGGGGTGGGTAGGGAAGATGGACAAAGTGGGTGGGCAGGGGTTGGAGGAGAGTGGCCTGGACCAGCCCCCCCGGGACTGAAGGTTTCGAACTTCACCTCGTAGCTCAGCTAGCTCAGGGCTGCTGGGATGGCAGTGGGGAGGTGGGGGTGGCGGGGGGTGGTCTCAACACCATCTGAAGCCCCAGACTGATCTGTGGGGATTGCTGCAGAGGGGGCAGAGGTCCCGGAGGGCTTTGGGGCAGGGAGGTCTCTAACTTCCCATCCTCAATTTCTGTCACCAGCAAATGGGACTGTCATCAAGAATGGGTCCTGCGTGGCCCCTGGGGACTGTCGAAAAGATGTCTACTCCTTGACCTACGGTCCTGGCTTGAGTCTCTGGATCCGCACAGCCTGTTGTGAAGACAACTGTAGCAGTGTTACCCCACAAGGTCTGTTGGCCAGGCCCGAGGGATCACACACCCTGGTGGGGTGTCATGGGAACTTGGCCTTAGTCTCTGGCTCTGCTTGGCTGATGGGGACAAGAAGAACCTCAGTTTTCTCATCTGGAAAATGGGTGTGCAATAATTTGTGCAAGAGTTGCAGAGAGTGCAAAGCTGACACAGAGTAGACACTCTATAAATTGTAGCTGTACTTATGGAGTTATTGTGGTGGGGGGCGGCACTTAACAGAAGCTCCAGACTCTTCTTTCTCCTTAGGAGAGGGGTTGCCTGAAGTCTAGTCAAACAGAACAAGATATGTCATGATTGGTGATGGGCTTCGGTCTAGGCTAAGGGGAAATGCTCGTTTTCTGGTGCTGACTCTGCACTTGCTCAACCTTGACGGTGAGCATCTCCTCGCTGGCTCCTTCCAAACTTGGCCCTGAACGGTGATAAAGATCACTTTTTGTTGCTTGGCTGTTTTTCCCAGAGAAGGAGTTTTGAATTTGGCAGGTGTACCAGTGGGGAGACTCTATAGACAGCTCCACACTTGGGGCCACTAGCCATCCGTCCAGACCCCTGGGACTTCCCTCCTCCTAAACTGTGCACATCAACCAAATACAACATCCAGGTCTGAGCCGAGAGCGGGGTATGCTAGTCAGCATATAGATTGTCAGTTAGGAGTATAACTGCATCAAACAAAGCTCCTATGTGTAAAGAAAAGTTGCAGAGACTACTTTAGACTACTTGGAGCAATTGTCTCATTTTTTTCATTCTTTTAAATTTCAAAATAAGCATATACACATATCCATTCTTTTTCAGATTCTTCTACTGATCATTTTTATCCTATTTTTTTGTTCCTTTAAAATTTTTAAATTTTATGTTGGATTTACAACATTGTGTTAATCTCAAATGAATAGCAAAGTGATTCAGTCATACAAACACATATATCTGTTCTTTTTCAGATTCTTCTACTGGTAATCTTAATTTAATTTTTATCTTTTGGCCACACTACATGGCATGTGGAATCTTAATTCCCTGACCAGGGATCGAACCCACGCCCTCTGCATTGGTAGCATGGAGTCTTAACCACTGGACCACCAGAGAAGTCCATATTTTTACTTTATTGCTCTTTAAGATTTTTAAATATTTTTATATTTCATTTTATATTGCAGTATAGTTAATTTACAATGTTGTGTTAGTTTCAGGGGTACTAGAGTAATTGTCTCTTGGTAGGGCTTCCCTGGTGGTTCAGGTGGTAAAGAATTCACCTGCAATTCGGGAGATCTGGGTTTGATCCCTGGGTTGGGAAGACCCCCTGGAGGAGGACATGGCTACCCACTCCAGTATTCTTGCCTGGGGAATCCCCATGGACAGAGACGCCTGGCGGGCTACAGTCCATGGGGTCTCAAAGGGCCAGATACGACTGGCCTTTGAAGTGACTTAGCATACACACGTGCAAGATGCCCATAGCTGTCTGTAGAAATAAACTGTGAGCTACACAGAGAATGAAAGCTTTTCTAGTAGCCACATTCAAAAGTAGGAAGAAGCGGGTGAAATTAATTTTAAGAATAGATCTTCAGGTACCATATCCAAGCTATTATTTCAACATGGTGATAATCAATATATAATTATTAATGAGATATTTTTACTTTCTTTTCCCAAATGAAACCTCTGAAAACACACCCTCTAGGGTGTGTTTTATACTCAGAGCACATCCCAAAGGGAACCACCCACAGTTTAAGTATTTAATAACCACGTGTAGAGAGAAGCCATCTATTAATCAGCACAGTTCTCTACTTTTCTGTATCTGCCAATGTTTCAGTATAAACCCATGTTAAAACAATCTATGGCTGTTTTGACTAAGGAAAAAAAATATGCTTAAATAGCTTCCTCTTCAATGTTCCAGATCTCTAAGAAAGCTCTGAACACTAATCAGATGGTGGAGAACCTGGAATTAACCAGATGGTGGTGAACTACCCTTTTGTAAAACCCCACAATATTTAAGATCTAAAATAACAGCATCGCCTTTTCATCACATTTGGAATTTGGGGTGTTAGAGGGAGGGCTTTTGTCCGTGTGGCCAATGTCTTGAAAACAGGGCCTAGCACAGGGTAGGTGCTCAAGAAATGTTTGTGGAATGAATGAAAGAACCCTTGGACTTCAGCATGAAGGTTTGCTTAGGACAAACGGACAGCATGGGGCCAACTCCACCTTTGATTCTGTTCACTGCTCCTTGGAATCAGTCTTCAAGGACCAGAAGGAGGTGTCTCAGACCAGATTGGTCTCACTTTGGAGGAAGATTGTGGTGGGTGGAAGCAGCAAGAACAGAGGGTGGGAAAAGGGGGATGAAAGGGGGGTCTCCCTCAGCCCCATCTCACTCTCATTACAACCACTCCCACCAGAAGCAAGACCCAGAGCCCAGCCCAACGGGCTACAGTGCCATTACGGTCCCGGGAATAAGTTGGCTCAGTGTGACTCCCTGTCGGTCATGAACTGCACTGGAAACCAGACTGTGTGTTTCACCCTCAGTGGGACATGGCATGGAGGTAAGGGTTCCCTTCAGGAGGTCAGTTGCATGGCCGGCCTCCACGCTGTCTGCACAAATCAGTGTTGACGTTCATTTGCATGTGTGTTCCGGTTATTTATTGCTACTTAAATGTCTCTTACCTGTAGTGCCTTAAAAAACAATCATTTTATTAACTCTTATGGTTTCTGTAGGTTGGGAATTCAGGAAAAGCTCATCTGGAAAGTTCTGTTCTCTCACATAGATACACTTAGAGGGCTGCTGGAGCTGACACCGAGGGGCAACTAGGGGCTTAATGAGCATTTCGTACACGTAGAATCTGGGCTTTTCCATGTGTTCTCTCCACATTGGTTACATTGGCTTTCCTTACAGCATGGCTGCCTTGGGGCTTTTTATACAGTGGCTGGAGCTCCAATACATTGATTAATGCAGCAAACAAGGCAGCAGTTGGGGCTAGTTGGCCACCTCTCTCTCCATGTAATCTCAAAGCTTCTCTGTGTGGTTTCTCTTCATTTGGCTTCCTCACATCAAGGCTGCCACCATCTTTGCATGGCAGTTGAAGAGTTCAGGAGCAAGTAGTCCAGCAAACAGGGTGGCAGCTGCATGGTCTCTTATGACCTAGCCTTGGAATTCACAGCCTGTCATGTCGTCTATGTTTTATTGATCGAAATAATCACAAAAGTCCATCTGGTTTCATTGGAGAGGAGGTATCGACCCTCACCGATTGGTCTTAAAGAATGTGCACATGTAGTTTTATTTTATTTTTCACATTAAAAAAAATAAGTTTATTATTATTAAGCCTTAGATATGCGTGCTCAGTCGCTTTAGTTGTGTTTGACTCTTTGCGACCCTATGGACTGTGTAGCCCGCCAGGCTCCTCTGTCCATGGGCTTCTCCAAGCAAGAATACTGGAGTGGGTTGCCATTTCCTACCCCAGGGAAGATTTTTTTTTTAAATGTGGACCATTTTTTAAAAAGTCTTTATTGAATTTGTTACAATATTTCTTCTGTTTTATGTGTTGGTCTTTTGGCAATGAGGCATGTGGAATCTTAGCTCCTCCATCGGAGATTTAAATGGCATCCTCTGCGTTGAAAGGTGGAGTCTTAACCACCAGACCGCCAGGGAAATCCCTGCAGGTGTATTTTTAAATCATCACGTGTTTGCAAATGGATGGAGCAGAGGCTTTTTGAACAAAAGGCTTGGAACACAACCACACTGATCAGAGACTAGATTACCTGTGAAGAGTCAAGGAGAGAAGTGGTCTGGGCTTCTGCTCCTAGCAGTCTGGTGGACTAGATCCTCTGCAGGGTCTTTCTGTTACAAACAGTGGCATGCTCAGAGGGTGGGCGTGAGAGGAACAAGAATGGTAGGAGTGGTCTGCTCCGGTGGAGAGAGGTATTTATCACTACCACTGTTTAGAAATGCTGGTATATGATGATAATAAAAAGCAGACCGACTTTCAGTTGGTTTTATTGTTTTTAACTGCTCTGCAGGCAATACACTCTAATCTTTTAGCCTGCTTCCAGGATGGATTGCTCCCACCCCCCATCCCCCTTGGTTCCACTGTTTACAGATGAACTAGATGCTGTACAAAAGTTTCCCCATGATTTTGGGAGCTTGAGGGAGATTTCCAAGGGTCCCCAAAGAAAACTAAAGTGTGAGCAGAAATCAGAAGATCAGTGAGTAAACATGTAACGCACAGTGGCCCTGAGAGCAAATACTTATAACAGCCTGCTTTAAGGGACTTCCTCGGTGGTCTTATGTCTAAGACCTCACCTTCCAGTGCAGGAGGTGTGGGTTCGATCCCTGGTCAGGGAACTAAGATCCCACATGCTTCTCAGTGTGGGCAAAAAAAAAAAAAAAAAAAAAAGCCTGCTTTAAGTGACTAGATCTTGGGTCCACAGCATGGTTGGAGAATTGACTCTTTAACCCCTATGTAAGTCAGGGATCTTGGAAGGAAACTGAAATGATCCCAGGTTGGTAGAACCCCTGGCTCTCAGTAGTTTGTTGTTCAGTTGCTAAGTCCTGTCTGACTGTGTGTGACCCCATGGACTGCAGCACACCAGGCTTCCCTGTCCTTCACTCTTTCCCAGAGTTTGCTCAAACTCATGACCATTGAGTTGATGATGCCATCCAACCATCTCATCCTGTCTTCCTCTTCTCCTCCTGCCCTCAATCTTTCCTAGCATCAGGGTCTTTTCCAGTGAGTCAGCTGATCTGACTTATCTGACAAAGCATAGGCCAGTTGATCTCAGTATAAGCAAAGGCAAATGCTCTCCAGGGAAAAGCCTCCAGGACTCCCACGGATGACATCAACCCCATGTGAGCTCCCAATCCAGAGCCCATGAAACGCACAAGGAAACAAGCCACCATGAGTGAGAGCAGTGGCAACAAACGACGGATGTGGGCCCACAAGGAACTCAGCTATTATAGTTAGCAGCCACAGAACATAGCGTAGTTATATGTGACATATATGAATACAGTTAGAACCCTTCAAATGAGTGGGCAACAAGAGGTTGTAAGAAATGACCAGATAGATTTGATAATGAATCATACAGAACAATCAAGAGAGCTGGAAACTTTCACACAGAGAAAGACAGACATCAAGTTGGGAAGGCTCAAGCTCTGAGTCTCCCCCGCCAACTTTATCTTGTTTCTACAGGGACCCCCCAAACCCTGAAAGGCTGTGCTACACCAGAGATCTGCCACCTGCAAGCGAACACCACGCTGGGCCCGGAAGGGTCTGGATTTCGTCTCATCACCAAGCCCGAATGCAGCCATGTGACTCCTACCACCCAGCCAGGTGCTTTGAACCCAGACTTCCTGAGACTCTACCCTCTTTGCCCTCTCTGGGTCCCTAATGCCCTTTCTGATCTTATGTGTTCCCAAGTATCCCCTCTCCCTACCATCAAGCTCTCAGAGAATGCAATTACTCATATGTGCGAAGGCGCGTGCTCACACACACCACCACACAGATGCACACAGATGCACTCACACCACCCGACACCTGGATGCAGAAAATCCCATTGGTCCACATCCACAGACCATCTGCATTTACATCACAGCACCCAAAACACGCCTGCAGAGGAGCACTACGTCAAAACGAGAACATCCTGTTGTGTAAAGGAGATTCGAGATCTAAACTCGGTTTAGAAGAAATCTGATGGTCTTTACATTTTCTTCACTTCCTGGCTTGTGAAAGAAGACGCATTTGACAACAGCCTTCTTTTGGCTTACCAAAGAACACTGACAATAGTTTTTGTCTTCCAGAAAAGAGAGATGTTAATTTAGATAGTATTTACCACGTTAACAGTTGTGTGTGTGTGTTTTTTTTTTTTGTAAAATATCTATTTAATTTATTGGGCTGTGCCAGGTCTTAGTTGCAGCATGTAGGGTTAGTTCCCTGACCAGGGATGAAATCCCAGGCCCCTCGGATTGGGAGAGTGGAATCTAAGCCATTGGATCAGCAGCAAAGTCCCAGCAACAGGTTTTTAAGTGACAACGGAGCAGAATTATAGACATTTCAGAGGAGCAAAGGTAATTTTCAAACCTGGATTCAGTGTCCTGGGGGCATAGAAAATACTCTTGTTAGAACCTGCACAGCAAAGACAGTCCTGTGATAAAGAAGATATGTTTGCTGAACTTGCAGGCAAAGCAGGAACATTCTCACCTTTACTATCTCAGATTACCAGCTGTTAGGCAGTTTACTTTTCAAAACTAATTAGAGGATTAAATGAATGATGACGATGAAGAAAAAAGTGGTAGACTTGAGAGCTAAAATTTACAACGTGGAAAGAGAAAAAGGGCAAACTAGGATTACTGACAACTGGGAGATGGGACATGGAATTTTTGTGGGTACAGTCCTTGTGGATATATGACACATCTGTGCAGGGACACACACACGGATGTTTGTTGGTTGTCAGATCCAAGCACATGGACTGGGAAAGAGAAAGGTACAAACACACACATATTAATACACACAAGTACAAAATATACACACACACTGAAACACTTAGCTAACATACACATCTGTGCACCAACATGTATATCCAAGCACTCTAAACCTTGCTGGAAACACAGACTCCCTAGAGCAGCCTCCTACACAGACACATGGGCTTCCCAGGTGGCTCAGTGTAAAGAATCTGCCTAACAATGCAGGAGACGTGGGTCTGACTGCTCGGTGGGGAAGACCCCCTGGAGAAGGAAATGGCAACCCACTCCTGTATTCTTGACTGGGCAATCCCATGGACAGAGGAGCCTGGCGGGCTACAGTCCATAGGATCGCAAAATGTCAGGCACGACTTAGAGACTAAACGACCACAGCAACATAGACACCCACACACAGAGGAGCTCACAAAAGCAGACACACAAACATTCCTACCCTTCTTCAGACAATTCCAGAACACACAGAGTGCAGCACATGCATGTATAGCCGCATGACCACGTGTGCATAGAGAAACAGGCCTGGATGCTCATACACACAAACTGCCTCATCACAGAAGTGCATCCACACAGCACCGTCACACGCATATAGCTATGTGCCCAGAAACTGACACACACACGCGTGCACACACACACACGTATCCTCCAGCCAGCTCATCTTCCTCTCTCCCCAGGTCCCTACACGGCCCACAGCAAGGTTAAGGTCACCACGTGCTTCACCTGCTCAGACCTCCACCATTGCAACCCTCTCCCCTGCACTGAAGATAGGAACCACTGCCTTCAGACGGTGGGCATCACAGGTGAGTGCCCCTGGGACAGGATGGGCGAGGACGGGCAGAAGTGGGACAGAAGACATCCAAGACCTCTCCTTGCCCTCCTGTGTCTGCTGCTTCAACTCTAGCCATGGTAACCCTTTCCTGGCTATGAAGGACAGAGGTTGGTTGCAACAGAGGATGGGAGTTTAAAACGTGATGCTGCAAGTGTCATAGGAATTCCTGAATGGCAAAGCAGCTAAAAATATAGAAGCTTCACCAGACACAAGAAGATAAATACTGTATAATTCCATTTACTTGAGGTATCTAGAGTGGTCAAAATCAGGGAAAAAGAAAGCAGAATCGTGATAGATTCAATTCTGCAAAATGAAAAAATCTAGAGATGTATTATTACCCGACAATGTAATATAGTGAACACTATTGAACTGCACGCTTAAAACTGGCCGAGAAGGTAAACTTTGTATTATGTATATATATACTTTTTACCACAATGATAAAAAAAACAGACTTCATGACTTAACAATGATTTGGGGAATTCCCTGGCGGTCCAGTGATCTGGACTCAGCACTTCCACAGCAGAGGGTGCTGGTAAACATGTGGGTTCAGTCCCTAGTTGGGAAATGAAGATGGCTCGTATTTGCTTCTCATGAACCCACCCTCCATATCCTTCCAGTCCTAGGCGCAACTAACTCTGTCGCTTGGAGAAATGGTTCCTGTGTAGCCTCCAAGGATTGCACACCTGCAAACTCCATCTCTGCCTTGACCTACAGCACTGGTTTCGGCTTCTGGGTCAACACCACCTGTTGCCAAGGCAACTGCCAAGAGCCCGGTCCTCTTGGTGAGCTGCCACCAGAGAGTGGTCAGATGGGAGGCCAAGGAGGTGGTGGGGTGACTTTGGAGGAGAGTTTGTCCTGGATTGAGGAGGGTAGGCACTCAATCCT
Organism: Bos indicus; assembly: GCF_029378745.1. Classification (NCBI taxonomy): domain Eukaryota; kingdom Metazoa; phylum Chordata; class Mammalia; order Artiodactyla; family Bovidae; genus Bos; species Bos indicus. Next base: position 52,441,706 of record NC_091777.1, read on the forward strand.
CATTACCAGTCAGGTTGCCCTAAGCCACCTTGACTGCAGCTCCCTGGGAAATCCCATTAAGGTCATCCCCCTGTAGTAGAGCCTATGAGCACATGAAGGACCCTGGAAGGTCCTGAGAGTCCTCCCGGCTGACCATCACTCTCCCCTCTACAGCCGCCCTGCCAGCCTCAAGCACCCTGAGTAAGTTCGTGTGTCCTACATATCCTGGGGGCCACTCGGGGCCCTGCAGCCCCTCCTTCTACATGCAGTGTCCCAGCAGGGAGACCGAGTGTATCCACGTAAATCTGGTGTCCGAAGTAGGTAAGATGTGTGTGTGTGTGTGTGTGCATGCACGTGTGCATGAGTGCGTCTGAACACACTGGTTTGGATACAGGCATGCCTGGGTTTGGGGGGCCCAGTTCCATCACTGACCCTGTGAGGCCCAAGCACCTTCATCTCCTTTAGCCTCATTTTTCTCTTCTGATAAGTGGGGATGCTAGAAGCATACCTGCTGGGAGCCAGCACAGGACCCCGGTACATACCTCACAGGGTTTGATGAGGATGAGATGAGTTCATGAGAAAGGTGATGGAGTAGAGGGCAGAAAGCAGGACTCTGGGGCCAGGCTGCTTGGGTTCAAATCCTAGCCCTTATGAGCTGGGTGACTCTGGGTAGGGGACTTTCTTTGTCTGTGCCTCAATTTCCCCATCTGAGAAAGAGGATAATCAAAGTCTCTTATCTGTTATGAATATTAAATAAGATAATCCATGAAGCTTCTAGATGTGTGCTGTCCAAAAGAAATACAATGTCCACATATGCAAATTAAAATTTTTTACTAGCCTTTTGCAAAAGGTAAAAGGTGAAATTCATTGAATAATATATTTTCCTCTGGCTTCTTTTTTTAACTTTAAATTGATTTATTTTTTAATTGAAGGGTAATTGCTTTACAGAATTGTGTTGGTTTCCACCAAATGAATAATATATTTTTAACCCAACTTATCCAACAGTTATCACTTCAACATGCAAATGACATAAGAAATGATAAATGAGAAATCTTACATTCATTTTTTTCCTACTAAGTCTTTGAAATCTCACATGGGTTTTACACTCATAGCCCATCCCAGTTCAAACCAACCACATGGCAGGGGCTCAAGAGCCACATACAGCTAGCGGCTACTGTACTGAAGAGCATAATTCTAGAACATAGTAAGGGCTATGTATGGCATGTCAGCAAATCTAAGGTGATGGGAAGACAGGAAGACAGCTGTCTTCCAAAGTATTCAAAAATATGTGTATGTACTCAGAGGTAAAGAATCTGCCTGCTAAGACAGAAGACTCAGGTTCCATCCCTGGGTTGGGAAGATTCCCTGGAGATGGAAATGGCAACCCACTCCAGCGTTCTTGCCTGGGAAATCCTATGGACAGAGGAGCCTGGTGGGCTACAGTCCATGGGGTTGCAAAGAGTACAACACAACTGAGTGACTAAATGGTGTGTGTGTGTGTGTGTGTGTGTGTGTGTGTGTGTGTGTGTGTGTGTCTGTTGGGGAATAGGGATTTGCATCTTGGAATTGATGACATTCAGTGTTAGTGGTTCGGAGAAGGCAATGGCAACCCACTCCAGTACTCTTGCCTGGAAAATCACATGGGCAGAGGAGCCTGATGGGCTGCAGTCCATGGGGTCACTAAGAGTCGGACACGACTGAGCGACCTCCCTTTCACTTTTCACTGTCATGCATTGGAGAAGGAAATGGCAACCCACTCCAGTGTTCTTGCCTGGAGGATCCCAGGGACGGGGGAGCCTGGTGGGCTGCCGTCTATGGGGTCGCACAGAGTCAGATACGACTGAAGCGACTTAGCAGTGGCAGCCGCAGCAGTGTTAGTGGTTATCATTGTTAAATGTGAATAAGGCTCAGGTGGACAGAATAGCTCTTTAATCGATCACTGTCCAGGGAAGAGATGAACTGGGGAAGTTAGTTTTTTGTGCACAATGGGGTAAGTGTGTGGGTGTTTCTGGAGAAGGGGTGATATGTCAGTGAGCAGGAAGCCTGGGTGTGTTTGTGTGGTTTGTTCTCTGGTCTCTTGGGCTTCATATGGACTGGGATTGAGGTGTGTGTGTGTGTGTACATGTGTGGATGGGTGTGCATGACGGTGGGTGTGGGACCATGACTCACAAACTTGGCTCTTTGAGAAAGTGTACTCCAGTTCAGGGCAAGATGACATAAACTCAGACTGTGCTGTGAGGCTTACATTTCTTCTTAACTTTTGTATTATGGAGAAATTCCAAGGCAAATATAAGAGTAAACGGTTTAATAAGCCCTGTGGATCACCCAACTGTGATCATTACCTACTCATGTCCGATCCTGCTTCATCTCTATCCAGGCCCCATGTTATTTTGAATACATGCAGATATCCTACTACTCAACCATCAGCATTTCCACATATGGCTAAAAGATAAGGACCTAAAAATAACACCAACAGTTGTAGTTAAGTATTTTCCTGCTGGTGTGTACCTACTGCTCAGTCAAGTCCAACTCTGTGCAACCCTATGGACCACAGTCCTCCAGGCTCCTCCATCCATGGGATTCTCCAGGCCAGAATACTGGAGTGGGTCACCATTTCCTCCTCCAGGGGATCCTCCCGACCCAGGGATCAAACCCTCATCTCTTGCCTCTACAGGTGCCTTGACAGGTGGTTTCTTTACCACTAGCGCTACCTGGGAAGCCAGACTATTTCACTTTCAAATTTCTCACAAGTCCTTAATAAACTGGTTACTCTGGCATATTTACGTTTTTATATAAATACGTCACATCCTGTCATACTAATCATATAGGGCTGTGAGGAGCTTAGGAAATAATTGGGAAACTGGTTGGAGGGATGTGTGAAGCCGAGTGGCCTCCAGGTGTCATAATTTTTATTAATATTGAATACAACTGAAAGAACACTTGTAACACATGAGTAACACACAAAGATTAAGGAAAGGAACGGTGGTGACCAGTTCCAGATCAAGGCTCAGAACACTGCGGGTAAGTTTTCCTGGAGGGCACAGATGGGCTTGAGGGCCGGCCATTCCCTCCGAGGCTGGCGCGCTCTGTGCTCCCGTTTCCACGTGACAGAGCCTTTTAGGAAGGCAACCCCGCGAGGCTGGAGGGAGTTTCCGGGCAGTCTGTTGCATTGGAGGAACTCCGGGAGTCTGGAGACAGCGACGCGGCGCTGATACCAGTGGCGAAGTGCGTGCGCCAGGCGCGCGCCCTCGCGGGGCGCAGCCTCACGTCCCCGTCCCCACCCTCGTCTCCGCAGGCGGCCGGAACCTGAGCGTGCGCGGCTGCGGCACCCGCGACCTGTGCCAGGAAGAGGGTTTCCCGGTGCTCCCGGGCCACCGGCTGGCCGGCCGGCCCGTCTGCAACGCCAGGCAACGCGCCATCCTGGATCCCAAGTGCCACTCGGGCGCAGCGCTTGGCCTCCGCCTCGCCCTGCCGGTGCTGACCGTCGCGCTGGGCACCGCGACCCTCTCCTGAGCCACCCCACCTGCACCCCCGACCCCCTCCTCTAAGCCTCCCTGCTTGTTCCGCCAGATGGTGCCCCTCTACTAGGGCATTTCTAGGGGTTTGGAAGCTTCCGGTGAGAAAGTAAAAAAGGCAGGGGTGAGCCTCCTCCCTCAGACTAAGAGATTCCCCAAAGCTAATCCTCTTTCGGACTAGGGCTTCCTCAAGTCTGGTCCCCTTTCTCACCAAGGGCCTCAAAGGCTATGCCTCCTTCCTTAGACTAGGCTGTTTTTCCTCCTCAGATGAGAGATGCTTCCATGGTTACACATTCTTCTTCCTACTGGGGGGCCCAAAGACTGAATAACATCCTTCCTCAAAACTAGGAGGTTCCCAATACCTGGCTACTCACTCAAGACTGTATCTCTTCTCAAGAACATTAGAGAATAGCTCCTCCTTCTCTTTCCCTCTTCAGGGTCTAGCAAAGTCCTGGCAGCCAACCTGGGGCTTGAGGACAAAATACACCCCCTCCTCAGGCTTTCAGAGCAGCGCATTCCACCCCCACCATGGGCCGTCTTCAGTCCCGGCACAGTCTCTCAGCTGTGCTGTTGTTCAGTTGCTAAGTCGTGTCCAATTCTTTGCAACTCCATGGACTTCAGCATGCCAGGCTCCCCTGTCCTCCACCATCTCCTAGAGTTTGCTCAAATCCCTTCCAATAAACATTCAGAGTGGATTTCCTTTAGGACTGACTGGTTTGATCCTTGCTGTCACCAAAGCTGAATGAATCGAATTGCACAGTGCCTAGTGGTTTGGACTTCCTTTTACTGACACTGCAGCCTCAAGTGGGCCCCCCGATGTGGTCTCTATACCCTGGGGATTCAGATGACAAGGTCTGGGAGCCTTGAGATCACATGCTCAATGTGGAGTCAGCATCATTTTAGAGCAAGCTTTGGATCCAAAGGACGGAGCAGAGAGGTATAATAAAATCGAGGCGCTCACTGCAGGCAGAATTCCAGGAACATTTGCTCACAGCTGAAAGTAATAGAAAGTCCAATGAGAAGAACGAAAACGATTCATTTAACAAAAATGTATTGATCACTATATACATCAAGCACAGTTGTAGACATGGGGGACATTGAGTAAACAAAATCTCCTGCTCTCAGGAAGTTCATGTTTTATGGGAGAGGAAGATAATAAACCTCTCATCTGGGTTTCCCTGGTGGCTCAGATGGTAAAGAATCCACCTGCAAGACAGGAGACCCGGATTCGATCCTTGGGTCGGGAAGATCCCCTGGAGAAGAAAATCTCAACCCACTCCAGTATTCCTGCCTGAAAAATCCCATGGACAGAGGATCCTGGTGATCTACAGTCCATGGAGTCGCAAAGACTGAGGTAC